>NC_134247.1:34309541-35543726 GCF_965152275.1 Natator depressus
ATTTAGGCTTGTTTCACCCTTTCCTTGGCATTGGAAATGACTCCTGACTGGATTCTCTCCCTGTCCCAGCAGGTGACTGGATGGTGAGTGAGAATGAGGAGGAGAATCCCCTGCAGAAAGCTCATAAACAAGTGGAGTTGCATGGAATGCTATTGGGAAGATCCACAGTGGATGCTCCTGCACAGGGAGAAGCTGGTGGGAGTCAGCTTGGATCAAAGGGGAAGAAGGAAAACCATGCAGGGAAGGGACAGAGCAAATCCACTCCCCATGAGGGTGGTTCCAGAGACGTTCACAAAATCACGGTCCAGCAGACCGGAGAGACACCAAAAATATGCCAGTACTGCGGGAAAATCTTCAGCTGCAACTCACACCTCACTAGACACCAGAGAACCCACACGGGGGAGAGACCCTATGAATGCCCCGTCTGTGGGAAAAGCTTCGGTCAGAGCTCGCACCTGATTGTACATGAGAGGATCCACACGGGCCAGAGACCCTTCAAGTGCGACGAATGCGAGAAAAGCTTCAATAGCAGCACGCGCCTCGTTGGACATCAGAGACGCCATAGGAAGAAGAAACTCTCTAAATTCCCTCTGTTGGCTAGAGCAAATACCGTATTTCCCAATTCCTTGAGTATCCAGCTACCTCTCTCTGGGGTCAGGGGGCAGCTGCAGGTGCCTCTGGTCTGCTCAGTGAATCTCTGGGTCTGCCTCCAGTAGTAAACCCCAGGCTGTGGAGAAACCCCGATCAGTTTTTCCTCATTGCTGCACTGCCAGCCAGGTGCGGGTAGAGGAAAGAAGAACCCAGCTCCCCTAGCAACTCCTCTCCCTGGACTCAAATCCCTTTCCACTAACCAATTCCTTGAACTAAGCCACCTTTCTCACACCAGAGACCTGTCTCTACACCCTCTACTGGGTCTTAGGCTGCCCCCTCCCCCTTATTGGAGCTATTTCTGGTGGGGTGGGTGTCCCAGAGGCCCTTCCCTTGCAGACTGTGGGAGGAAACCAGGGAGATCAAATGCTGGGGATTTAAGGTCAGAAGGGACCATCATGATCACTTAGTCTGACCTCCTGAATATTGCAGGCCACAGAACCACCCCTCTAACAGTCCCCTAACCTCTGGCTGAGTTACTGCAGTCCTCAAATCATTCTTCAATCCTTCAAGTTACAGAGAATCCACCATTTACATTAGTTTAAATCTGCAAGTGACCCATGCCCCACGCTGCAGAGGAAGGCAAAGCCCTCGCAGGGTCTCTGCCAATCTGATCCCAGGGGGAAATTCCTTTCTGACTCTAAATAGGGCAATCAGTTTGACCCTGAGCATGTGGGCAAGACCTACCAGCCAGACACCTGGGGAAGAATTCTCTGAAATAAGTCCGTCCTCCCCATCTAGTGTCCTATAACCGGTTGGAGATGTTTGCTGCTAGCAGTCACAGATCAGTGATGTACCATTGTAGGCAGGCTCATCATACCATCCCCTCCATTAACTTATCAAGCTCAGTCTTGAAGCCAGTAAGGTTTTTGCCCCCACTTGGAAGGCTGTTTGAGAACTTCACTCCTCTGGTGGTTAGAAGCCTTCATCTAATTTCAAGCCTAAATTTGTTGATGGCCAATTTATATCTATTTGTTCTTCTGTCCACATTGGTGCTTAACTTAAATAACTCCTCTCCCTCCCTGGTGTTTAGCCCTCTGATGTATTTATAGAAAGCAATCATATCTCCCCTCAGCCTTCATTGGGTTAGGCTGCTAAAGCCGTGCTCTCTGAATCTCTTCTCATAAGGTAGGTTTTCCATTCCTCAGATCATCCTAGCTGCCCTTGTCTGCACCTGGTCCAGTTTGAATTCATCTTTCTTAAACATGGGAGACCAGAATAGCACACAGAATTCCAGATGAAGTCTTGCCAGTGTCTTGTATAAGGGTACAAACACTTCCCTGTCTCTACTGGAAATACCTCACGTGGGGCATCCTAGGACTGCATTAGCCTTTTCCGTGTCACATTGGTGAGTCATAGTCATTCTGTGATCAACCAATACACCCAGGTCATTCTCCTCCGCTATCACTTCCAAGTGATAAGAGGGATGAAGTGTAGAGGAAACAATGTTTTTGAGCAAAAGGAAGATAGTAGGTGGGCAGAGGGATTTGAATCAGCCAATGATAAGGGGCTGAGACTGGAAAACACTCTACGCTAGTTGGTTATAGCTCTTTATTGCAGAGAGGAACTTTGGGCAGCATGAAGAGAACAAGGGAAGGTACTTTGTGCCAGGCAGCACAGGGACTGCAGTTAGTCTGCAGTGATCAGACAACCCCTGAAGCTGTCAAGTAGACTCTTCTCTCCGAATTCAGAGTTGCAGCCCTGACCAGTTTGCTGTTTCTGATGTTCAGCTGAGACCACATCAGAGCACAGTGAACTAAAAGGGTAACTTATGAATAACCTGGGGCTCTACCTAACTGGGAATCTTCCAGAGAAATTGGAGATCAACTTTAAAGTCAACAAATGAAATTTCAACAAATGAAATCTGCAGCGGGTGGAAGCGGAGGACTTTGGCTTAGGTATTTCCTCTGAAATAAATATAAGTTATTTCAATAAGAGCAATTATTCTGATTCCTCTGAATATCTATTTTCAGAATGGCTGTTGGTCACAGTCACTGCCAGTCAGAACTTCTCATTGTCCTCTTGGAGGACTACAGCTTTTGCTGACTAGGCTGCAGAGAAGCTGTGGCTGTGAGAACATGCTGGTGATGGGATGTGGTAAACGAGGTTATTGTTTCTTTGCTGTACGGAGCCTCTTTCAGGTGAACCCTTTGTTCCCTCTCCCAGAACAATCCTGAGATCACGTTTCGTCATGCCTCTTGGGGTGAATAAAATTTGTGTATTTAGAAACTGTTTGCAGTCTGATTCCCCCCCACTCCCCATTCCTCCTCTCCACTTGTATACTCTGCTGCTCTCATTACAGTGACACCCAGCTCCTCTTCTCCCCTCACGTGCTGGCTTTTCTTTCATCGTGCCTATGCTTCCCCCACCTCTCAGACCACCCCAACCCCTCCCCCCCTACACACACACTCTCTCTCTCTCTCTCTTTTTTCTGGGCCTAAAATACTCCTCCACACCTTTGCCACTTCCTGCCTTGACTGCTGCAGCCTCTTCTCACTACCTTCCCTTCCCCTAAGCTCAAATTCCAGTTCTTGGTCCTGCTTGTACCCCAGTTTTCACATCCTACTGCTCTTTGTTCCCTTGTGACAGTGTTGCGGCAAGACTAAGCAGGGCGGAGACCCCTAGGCACTCACTGCAGGCCCCCAGCCCTTGAGTTCCTCCTGCCAGTTGCACTCCAGTGGTGTATGGTCTACACTTGGGAACTGCAAAGGCAGCTGCCTACTTACTGTGTGTGAAGGGACTGGTCAGGGATTTTGCAGGGAGCCAAAGGGGCATATCCTTGAGGATCCTTGCAGGGTGTATGTGACAGTCAGTCAGGCCCTAGCTGAGGAAACCACTTCTCAGCCTGGATGGGAGACAAATAACTTCATTCTCAGGCCGCCAGGGGGTGACTGGGAGGCAGGACTCCTAGGTTCTATTCCCAGCTGTTCCACTGTCCCTCTAACTTAATCTCAAGGGGAAAGAGCTCCACCCTTTCCCCCCCCAGCCACATCTCTCATCCCACACCTCTCCAGCTCTGGATCTACACTAGTCTTGGGCACTCCCAGAAACATGATGAGAAAACCTCCCCATGCAGGACCTTCCTGCCTGCCAGCCAGGCTGATGGCTCCTTAATGGGAACCTTGAGAACCCAGCTGTCCTGGGATTGTGGTGGGAGGGGATGGATATAAAGAGCTTCATGGAGGTGGGAGTCCAATGGGATGGGGGTTGTCTGGAGAATCCTGACAATAAAAGGGACATGAGAACCTAGCCAAAGAAAGGCTGCTGGGAGCCCTGCATCACATTTCTCTCTGGCTTAGTTTACACACAGCTAAATTGCTACAGATTACAAAGGGGGTTGCACTAATATAAACTAAGGGCTTGTTCATGGGTGAAACAGTGGGGAATAGTTACTCTGTAATAGCTCTCTGTGTTGACAATTTCATTGTTAACCACAGGGGGAGTTAATCATAGAATAGTAGGGTTGGAAGATACCTCAGGAGGTCATCTAGTCCAACCCCCTGCTCGAAGCAGGACCAACACCAACTAAATCATCCCAGCCAGGGCTTTGTCAAGCCGGGCCTTAAAAACCTCTAAGGACGGAGATTCCACCACCTCCCTAGGTAACCCATTCCAGTGCTTCACCACCCTCCTAGTGAAAAAGTGTTTCTTAATATCCATCCTAGACCTCCCCCACTGCAACTTGAGACCATTGCTTGTGAAATAGCAATCATCCGTTAAATTCACACCCAGGCTTACTTTGCAAGAGAAACTGGAATGATTAAAACAAAACTATATGGCACAAAACAAATGAATTAAAAACTGGCTAACAGACAGGTTTCAGAATTGTAAATGGGAAACCATCACTGAGCAGGTGTGTGTATAGGGGGACCCTGCAGGGATCAGCTCTTGGCCCTACCTACTTCACATTTTCATCAGCAAGCTGGGAGAAAACCAAAAAGTATCACCCATAAAGTTTGCAGATTGCAAAGGGTGGGAGGGAATCACGAAGAGGACAGGTTGCTGACAGAGAGCAGTCTGAGTCACTTGGTGAGCTGGGCACAAGCAAACAATTTATGGTTTAATATGGCCAAATGCAGAGTTATGAATCTAGAACCAAAAACTGTAGGCCACACTTGCAGGATGGGGCGCTGTCTCGTGGAAAGCAGGAACTCTGAAAAAAGACTTGTGGGACTGGTGGATGATCAGCTGAACCTGCGCTCCCAGGGCAAAGCTGTGGCCAAAAGGGCTGATGTGATCCTTGGATGCACAAACGGGAATATCCAAGAAGAATAGGGAAGTTATGTTACCTCTGTATTTGGCTGTGGCATGACCATTGCTGCACACTATTGTGTTCAGACAATGATTAAAGGACTGGAAAACAAGCTGTACAGGGACAGAGTGAGCTTCTGGGGTCGATTTTACTTTGCAAAGGGAAGGTTAAGGGGTGTCTTGCTTATAGTCTATAGGTACCTACGTGGACAACAGAAATGTGATACAGGAGGGCTCTTCATTCTGGCGAACAAAGGCATAAGCAAGTTCTAATGTCTGGAAGTTGAAGCCAAATGCAGACAAGAAATAAGGTGCAATTGTTTAACACTAAGGATTATTAACCAGTGGAAAAAGTTACTAATTTTTAAATCAAGATTGGATATTTTTGGGAACCATATGAACTAGTTCAAGCAGGAATTAATTCAAGGAAGTTCTATGGCTTGTGTTATAGAGGAGGTGGGAATAGGTAATCACAATTGTCCCTCCTGGCCATGTAATGGATGAATCTATGCAAAGCTTCCCCATAGAGACAAGCCCTGGCCTAAACCTATTTGGAAATCAATGTAGAACTTGTCTGCACAGGAAGTAAATATAGCATCCTTCTCTGTGAATGACCATAGTCATAAAGGGGTTTAATGTGCTTTAACACCTGTAGCTAACTGGATTTAATTTCCCCTCTAGACAAGCCCTGAGAGTTAAGTCAGTGCGATTTATGTGTGTAGACCAGTTCTGTGCCTGTCTCTGTCTTGTTTAGGGCTGCCCTTTTGGTTGGACTATTCCAGGAGGTTTAATTACGTGACATAATCTTTACTGAATGATGACTCTTCAGGTCCTGGAGACTCCAGGGCAATGCTGGAGGCTTGACACCTCTGGCTCTGGTTCGTTTTGTTGCTACCACCAGAGGGCCCACGGTTAAAAGAGGGGAAGCTGGACTCATTTTCTTGCTTTCTGTCTCTGCTGAACTTCCTAGGTCAGTTGTTGCTGCTGCTTCCTTCCCTTGTTGTGACTGGGAGCCGGGGCTGAGCAACTGCTGCAAAGGGCTCTGTGCGGGGAGAGCCCTGCATTAACGCCGCTCTGGGCCCAGCCGGGGGGACTTTCTGCGGGGGCTGGAGCCAGCCCCTGGGGCAGCTCCGGGCTCTGCCGACACCAGCCCCGGAGCCGGAGCCTGCAGGTGAGGGGAGAGACCCGGGGAAAGGGCTGGGGCCGGGCAGGAAAGTGACTCTGCGCAAACAGCCCAGGGAGGCTCAGATCTCGCAACCCCTGGGAAGCTGCTGGGTGAGAGAAATACCAGGGAAAGGGGGAGCCTTGCGGGTTCTGTATTTTAATAATCTAGCCCCTTAGACAAGCCAGGAGGGGCCACTTCCCTCTGCAGGGGTGGGTAAATCTCCCCAGGATCCCAGTGCAGAGAGGGATGGGTTCGCTGCGTCCCCCCCCTCCCCCCCCACATTTGTCATCTGCGCAAAGTGACTC
The DNA here is from genome assembly GCF_965152275.1 of Natator depressus. NCBI lineage: Eukaryota > Metazoa > Chordata > Testudines > Cheloniidae > Natator > Natator depressus. The sequence goes on from NC_134247.1 coordinate 34,315,911, forward strand.
TCACGGGCTCTAGATAACTGTGGGACAAGAGGCTCCTGGAGAAATATTTGTGCAGCCAAGGCGGGGGTGAGAGAGAGAGAAGCTTTGGGGCTCACCAGAAGCTCTTCTTCAGGGTTGGGAATGAACTCGGAGCATCACAGCTAAATACAAGGTGGAAGGGATTGTTTCATGTAAGTAGTTAACACCTATACAGATATACACAGAACTACGTACGCTAAACAGCCTACTCCATCTAGGGTGACCAGAGCTCCCGATTTTATAGGGACAGTCCCAATATTTGGGGCTTTGTCTTATATAGACACTTATTACCCCAACCCCCCATCCTGATTTGTCACCCTTGCTGTCTGGTCACCCTAGCCCCACCTTGTATTTAGCTGTGAGTAAGTTTCCCAGACCTGGAGCAGAGCTCTGGGTGAGCCCGGAAAGCTTATCTCTCTCCCCAACAGAAGCTGGTCCAATAAAAGATATTCCCTCCCCCACCTTGTCTCTCTACTATCCTGGGACCGACACAGCTACAACCCCACTGTTTCATTAACTAGGTCTCTATTTGATGCTCTCATGATATGTGATCTTTTTTTAAAAAAAATCTTTTCCTGGGAAGAGAGAGGCCTTTCAGATTTCATCCAAAACGGGCCATACTGTGAGTGCATCACCCTTCCCAACAGCATTTTATTAGTGTAAATAAATCGTTCGAATCAAGCCTTAATGTAGGCCACACTTGCAGGATGGTGCGCTGTCTCGTGGGAAGCAGGGATTCTGAAAAAAGACTTGTGGGACTGGTGGATAATCAGCTGAACCTGCGCTCCCAGGGCAAAGCTGTGGCCAAAAGGGCTGATGTGATCCTTGGATGCACAAACGGGAATATCCAGGAAGAACAGGGAAGTTATGTTACCTCTGTATTTGGCTGTGGCATGACCATTGCTGCACACTATTGTGTTCAGACAATGATTAAAGGACTGGAAAACAAGCTGCACAGGGACAGAGTGAGCTTCTGGGGTCGATTTTACTTTGCAAAGGGAAGTTTAAGGGGTGTCTTGCTCATAGTCTATAGGTACCTACATGGACAACAGAAATGTGATACAGAGGGCTCTTCATTCTGGCGAACAAAGGCATAAACAAGTTCTGTCTGGAAGTTGAAGCCAAATGCAGACAAGAAATAAGGTGCAATTGTTTAACACTAAGGATTATTAACCAGTGGAAAAAGTTACTAATTTTTAAATCAAGATTGGATATTTTTGGAAACCATAGGATGCAATTTCTGTAAGATTTCCCTTTCATCCTTCAAAAGCTGCCTCCCCATCTGTCCCTTGCCTTCGTCCAGGCTGGCAGTTTCGCAAGGCTAAAAAACCAGAAATTGTTGCAAGAACTCACAGGCCAGAATTCACGCCTTCCTTGGCATGGTGTTTTGAAAGAGAAGCAAAAACCATGGGCATAATGGCAACGTTTCCAGCTGGGTGTAAAATCTGAGCTCGGGGGGGGGGGGGTGATGGGAAGGGGCAGCAGGAGCAATGAATGGGGAGGGAGACTCCCAGCTCCCAAACCTGCCCAGCTCCATTCACTGCAGCACTCCTGGGCAGACTGACTTTCCTGGGGACAAGGAGAGAGGAAAAAGCAGTTCTTGCCTCTGCCTGCGCCCCCTGCCTGCTGAGGGAACATGGTGCCCTCAGGAATCCTCCAAAACAAGCATCTCCTTTGATTCGGCTCATTTCTAGCATTTGGTTCACAGACTCGGATACTGGGAGGTTTAAAGATGTCTCAGTCCTGCTAGGAGGGGCCAGGTCTGTGCTGTAATAAAGTGACTATGGACTTTCCCAGCTTTGCAGAGTCAGAACCTCTGTGTGCAGGAGACAAACCTGGGGGGAGTCAAGGTGTGAAGTGGACTAAAACCCCCTCTGACGCCTCCCCAATCACCTCTCTCCCTGGCAGGCTGCAGAATAACATCCGTCCAGTCCAGCCACGTCTTCCCAGAAGCGAAATGGCTTTAGCACAGCGTATTCAGGTAGGGGATTTTTCAGGGAGCTGCTGCAGGGTTTGTGCTGGACGGGGAGGGAGCAGGGCATACACAGGAGTAGGGAGTGGGAGGTGGGGTTAGAGTGTGACAAACCTGCTGGGACTCTAGAGAACAGGGGGAATTCCCCCGTCTGTGGACCAGGAATCAAGCTGCGTGTCCAGGCACTGAAGAACGTATCGGACTCCTGCTAGCCACAGCCCTGAGCTTCCTAGCCAGAGGTTGATACAAAGAGGAAAGGGGGCAACCAACCCTTCTTCCCATGTTCAGCTGCTGGAATTCCTCCTGGGAAGCTGTCCATGGACAGTACTCATGGGCTCCATTTCCAGGATCTGTCTCTTATCTAGTAGCCACACGATGAGGTCTGAAGCAGTCTGCATGGGGAACTCTGCTATCCAATCCCTTCCCTTTCAGTTCTGGGGCGTTTCTGCCTCCCCCCCCCCCCATGAATAACTCTCGTGTAGCTTCTGCTCCTGCTCGGAGTTTCACAGTGGGCAGCAGCAACAGCAGACCATTTCTGATGCGTTTCTCAGATGCTCACAGCTCTGAAGGGCAGCCTGGAACTGGCCAGCAGCAATTACTCCGGAGCTGCCTATCGGCAGACTAGGAAAAGCAGCACAGCAGCATCTGGGGACGCAGGCCAAATCATTTCTTATCTTCCAGACTGGCTGGGAAGAGCATTCATCGTCATGATGCCCTGGCTCTCTGAAGCCCTGTCTGTTTTCGGGAACCCTGTTGCACTGGTGAGGGCAGTGCCGGAGGTTCCCATGTATGCCACGGTGGCTTGTGTGGCTCCTTGAGCAAGGTTTTAATTCCATTTTCATATCCGTCTCTTGCTACGGTGTGTGTCTGTGTGGTGGACCCGGTAAACTCCCACACCACATGCAGATCTCTGCCGCTTGAGCTAAAGTAACTCCATTAGCTTGTGAGGGCAGTAGCCTATTGCATTTTTGAGGGCCAGCTGCCAGAGGGGTGTATCTAATGTATTGGCCCAGCGGGTTGCAATAGCAGGCACAGATAGAAATCTGATCTATTGGACCAGTAGCAGGCACAGGTAGAAATTCAAATGATGCTAGTGAGTTTCTCAGGCTCTGCAGAACAACTCTGCAATGAACAAAGTTCTCTTTAGCTTTCTGCTGCTACTAGGGAAGCTCTGAGCAGTGCAGAGGGGCCAAAGCCGGCTGTCTCCTGGGCAGAAACACGGCAGCATCCGACCCCCCTTCATAATCCTCCTCTCAGCCGGACAGGCTGGGAGCTTCGCTTCCCTCTGAAACGAGAGCTTTAATTCTGCAGCTGTGCCTCTCGCTTGGCAGGGAAAGGGCTCTGCTCTCTGGGGCCGAGGTGGATTTTTCCAGCTCTACCTGTGACTGAGCTGGTGGGACTCTGGCTGGGGCAGCAGGTTGTGAGCGGGGGACTCTTGTTGTTGATACAGATGCCGGTGACCTTCGAGGAGGTGGCTGTGTATTTCTCTGAGGGGGAATGGGCTCTGCTGGACCTGGGTCAGCGAGCCCTCTACAGGGATGTCATGCAGGAGAACTATGAGAACGTGACCTCACTGGGTAAGGATTCCTGTCTCCTAGGCGTGTTGAAATTTGAACTTTGCATCGCCTGAATTGACCTCTGCTCACAGTTCTTCCCGGTCTCTTAGATTTCAGTGGGATCAGCCCCACAGCTCCCTTTTTATCTGGACTTTACATTCTCTAGGGCAGGACTGTCTTTGTCTGTGCAGTGCCCAGCATAAAGGGGCCCTGGGCCTTGCTGAGGTCTCTAGGCACTATAGCAATCCAAGTCATCAACCGAGGATTTAGCAGCTATAATTACAGTGCACACTAACTCCCAGGCCTTCTCCGCACTCTGCCGGATTTTAATACTCCCTCTGACTCACCAGGTTCCCTACCTACTCCAGCGTTCTTGCCTGACCTCTTCATACCCCGGAACTGCTGCATTTGGTGACACCGCTGCTCCCTCCCACCCCTTAAGGCACTGAATCCTGCTCGCTTGTGCACACTGGTCCCAGCTTCCCTCTGACTCTCCCCAGGGCCCTCGCTGTCAGCGAGAAGGGGATCGTGGGTGGAGTCTCTGCTCTCTGGGACACAGAGCTGCCCTCTCTTGTCTTTTAGGAACCTCTTTTGAGGAGTCTCTCGCTGGCTTTGTTCACAGCAATAGATAGTCTTGGGACCAGTCTATCCCCCCCCCCCCCCCCCCGTGCCATAGAGCCATGATTGCAGGCTGTGAGGGGCACTTTGGTACAAGAGGTGGGGCTGGCGGCTGGGCATGCTCTGTTAGAGCCCTGCACCCGTTCAATTCGGGTCCCTCACTAATTGCTCATGGCTCAGAATAATTGCAATAACCAATCATGGTTTGCAGGAGCCCAAAAGTCTGTTAATTACGCTTCCCCAGCCCATATGGATATGGGGGAAGGCTGGGTAGCAGCGGAGGGAGACCCTAGAGGGGATTCCTGGTTGGTGGGGTATTAAAAAGGAACCACCTCTGAATATTTGACTGTATTCGTTAGCGGTGTCCTGTGGCTTTGAAAAGATGGCTCTGGAATTATACTGTTTTAACTGCGCTAGAACGTTACATTTGAACCTTTGTTACCCAAATGTGTAATTCACCCTCCTCTTACAAGGTTAATTTTCCCTGGAGCAGGATTTCTGATGTCCAGACCTGACTTGATCTGTCAGCTGGAACAAGGGGAAGAGACATGGGTCCCAGATCTCCAGGGCTCGGAGAAAAGGGGGATCCGGAGAGGTGCCTGCACAGGTGAGGATTTGGTTCAACTGACGTGTAAACTGTCCATCTGCGAAGGAAACAGCTGGGATTCCCACTTAGGCCCTCTGAACTCCTCCAGTTTTGCCTCATTGTGAACCAGATCAGGAGGCTAGCCAGCAAGTCGTCCGCTGTCATTCCCACCCATTCTAACTGACACCTGGCAGTAGCTCCTTCCCCTGGAGTGTTCACATGGGATATGAGAGTGGAGTCGGTTCACTCTTCCCTTATCGGAGGAAGGGTTTAGGGGGATTTGGACCCTAATATTTCAATTTCCCCAATAGCTATTTTGGTTTGTTTCTGAGTTTGCTTTCCCCCGGCACAGGGACTGACTCCGGTCTGGATTCTCTCCTTACCCCAACAGGTGACGAGATGTTGTGTAAGAATGAGGAGGAGAATCCTCAGCAGGAAGGGCCTGCGCAAGTGAAATTGTATGGGAGGGTATTGGGAGGATCCGGAGGAAATGTTCCTGCACAGGGAGAAATTGGTGGGAGTCAGAATGGATCAAAGAGGCAAAAGGAAAAGGACTCAGGGAAGGGACAAAGTAAATCCACTTCCCATGAGGGTGGTTCCAGAGACAGCAACAAAACCACAGTTCAGCAGACCGGAGAGACGCAGAAAATATGCATAGACTGCGGGAAAATCTTCAGTTGCATCTCGCACCTCATTAGACACCAGAGAACCCACACAGGGGAGAGACCCTTTAAATGCCCCGATTGCGGGAAAGGCTTCGGTCGGAGCTCGCACCTGGTTGTACATGAGCGGATCCACACGGGAGAGAGACCGTACAAGTGCGACGAATGCGAGAAAAGCTTCAATCAGAGCCCACACCTTATTAGACACCAGAAACTCCACCTGATGGACAGACGCTGTAAATTACCTGCCTGGGGTGGAGTGAATGCTGCATTTCCCAATTCCTTGAGTATCCAGCTGCCTATCGCTGGGATCAGGGGGCAGCTGCAGGTGCCTCCAGGCTGCTCAGTGAATCTCTGGCTCTGCCTCCTGTAGCAAACCACAGGCAGCGGAGAAGCCCCGATCAGTTTTTCCTCATTGCTGTGCTGCCAGGCCCCTCTGCCACTTGCCAGCCAGGTGGTGGTCAGGGAAAGAAGAACCCAACTCCCCTAGACACTCATCTCCCTGGACTCAAATCCCTTTCCACTAACCAATTTCTTGAGCTAAGCCACCTTTCTCAGGGCAGAGACCTGTCTCTGCACCATCCTCTGGGACGTAGGCTGTGCCTCCCCCACTTACTGGCGTTCATGTGGGGTGGGTGCCCCAGAGGCCCTTCCCTTGCAGACTTTGGGAGAAAACCAGGGAGATCAAATGTTCGGGGGACTAGGAGAGGAAGAATGGGCAGGGAACGGGTTGCTGGGAGTTTGAATCAGCTGACTGAATTAGCAAGTGATCAAGTGCTGAGACGGGACAACTCTGCACTAGTTGGCCAGAGCTCATTGCTGCAAAGAGGAACACCAGCTCGAAGGAAAGGAACAAGGTTTTGTGTACCAGGATCATGGTTACTGTCTGCAATGAACTTCCCACCCCGTGAGCCACCAGCAGCTCTGAGACCAGCACTCAGGCACTTCAGTCGGTCAGTGCAGAGTCGCAGCCCCTAAGGGTCAATTTCTGATGTTGGGTTAAAATGACCTCAGAGCACCCTGGTAACTCAAGAATTACAGGGCGGGGGGGTTCCTCACTGGGAATCTTCGAGAGAAATTAGAGACCAGTCATTTCCTATGTGTATTTGGGGTTTGCAACAAGCAGTGGATGAGTGGGTGTTGGGAAAGGAATGTGTGACTTATATTTATCTCTGGGGAAATCATTCGGGTATTTAACAGTAATTATTCCAGTTCTTCAGAATGTCTAAAATTAGAGTGACTAGTATGGGTCACTGACAGTCCAGATCTTTGTCCTTCTTAAACGAGTGGAGTAGGGCTCAGTGAGGGGTCCTGCTGTGATGCCACTCTGCTCACTGGGGAATGGGATTGATTCTTTGATGCCCATTGCCCATTTCAGGTAACATTTCACCCCATCTGCGCTAGTTATTCCCTCTCCCTGAACTATCTCTCTGTTGCACCTCTTTATTTCTATTTTGGTAAATAAAACCTGCACATACAGACGCTGTCTGGAATCCTCTGTGTTTTGTTTTTCACTGAGAGACCCTGCCATTCACGCTGATTTGAGAGAGGGGCCTGGGCTGCAGCGACATCGCCTCTGGGATGCACACCCAGCTCCTCTCTGCCTTTCTACCTCATGTGCTGCGGGTGCTTGCCTGGGAATCTCAGCAGCCTGCCTTCCCTCCCAGCCTGGGGGCTCAAACACTTCTCCTCCACCGCCTGCCTTGGCAGCTGCAGCCTCCTTCCTCTCCCCTGTGTTTTTTCCCCCACCTCAGATCCCAGCTCCTGGGCCTCTCCTTAGAAGCCCTGCCTGTACCTCTGCTGTCATTTCCAGCTGCTCCCTTTTTGCTCGGCCTGAGTTCACCTTGTATTGTGGTGCCAGCAGGAGCAAACAGCACAGAGCCCAGCAGGTGGTTACCATAAAGATAACCCAGCAGGGATCCAGACCTCTGAGGTCCCCCTGCTGAGAGGGTCATGACAGTGCACTCTGCATGGACCTGTCCACGGGGACCACTACCAGGACACAAGGCAGCAGCCCAGCCAGATGCCCCGTTGCTAGTACATTATTCCTGCACCCCAGCAATGGCCCTGGCTAGGAGCTGATTCCTGGGGCAATTCAAGTGACAGGTTAATCTCTAAGGCCCTGAATGGTTTGGGTCCTGCTTTCCTCAGAGCTCCTCCTCTCTCCACATGCCATTGCGCCAGCTGAGACAACAGAGCTCATATCTACTAGGTGTACCTAGGAAGGGGACTCCCTGCAGGGCGTGCTCAGCAATGGAGGGCTCAGATTCTGGAATTGGCTTCTTGCGGCCCAACAGAGTCCCTGTCCCTGATGGTTAGGTTCCATGCCAGGCCCGTGTTGTCTCCCCAGCGGCTGGGCAGCGAGGGTGTTGATGGGGCACTGATCAGCTCTGAGGGGAGGTCACGCAGCACTCGCAGTTTGAAGGATTCAGCTCTTCATATTTTAGTCTCCCAAACAGTTCTTCTAGTTTTCACCCTCTGAATCCCCTTTTACTCTTCCCCTTTCTGAGGTTCCCTTTCTCCCTAGCACAGGGACTGACATGTCTGGATTGTCCCTTTCATTCAAACAGATGACAAGTCAGGGAATGAGGAGGAGAATTCTCTAGTTACACCACAGAGATCCAAAGGGAAAGTTTCCAAGAGTCTTGAGCAGGTGAAGGGCAAAGTCTGTGAGAGCCAGCGCAGGTCAGAGAGGCTACAAAAAAAGCAGTCAGGGAACAGACGGGGTCAGTTCTCTCCTAAGGGGACAGGTGACACACACCATGACAGCAAACACCACAGATGAGGAAGGTGAAAATCTTATGTGTTGAATGTGGGAAAAACTTCAGCAGGAGGTCAGCCCTCTTCAGACCCAACCGAATCCACACAGGAGAAACCCCACCAGTGCCCTTACTGCAGGAAAAGCTATGGTGTCCACTCAAGCCTCATTGTCCACCAGAGAATCCACACGGGTGAGAGTTCGAAAGCAGCTTCAGGACCAGCATGACCCTCACTAAACACCAGAAAACCCACACAGGAGAGAAACCGTACATCTGCTCAAGTGCAGGAAAAACCTCTGGGCAAACTCAACCCTCACTATCCATTGGTGATTCCATACAAGAGGGAAGCCCTACAAATGCCCCAACTGCAGGAAAGGCCTCAGGGACAGCTCGCTGACACTGAGCATCGGAGGAGAAATTGTGTCAGAGTCCTGTCTAGGGCTGGCTGGAAGGAACGATAGAGCTGTTGATTCCCCACAAATATCAGTAATGTTCAGCTCTCAAGTGTCTGCCTGGGAGACGGCAGAAGCTGACCTGTAAACTGATTGCTAGACCGAGAGGTTCATCAAACCCCATGCAGAGGAAGAGAAGTCCCAATTGACACTTGGCTGCACAGCTGCTGAGTTTTTCTGTTTCCTGCCAACCTTTCCATGGGAGGAGAGAGAAGGGGCCTTCCCATTGTGCTCTCTGCACTGAAACTCCTTTCAGTGTTTCTAAGCTCTCTTACCTGCCTCTCGGGGTCTTCTTTTCTGAAGAATCCTCAGAGTCCAGGACACAGGGGTCTTCCTCTTGGTCCATGTGGCAGATGGGGTCTGATTTGGGTCTTAGGGATTCTGCTCATCAGAAGGAAACGGGTGAGATCAGTGGGCTAGGTCGCCATTCAGCATTTCCCACAAGAGAGCAACCCATAACGTCACACCCAGCCCCTTTCTCTGCAGGGAGGACATCTGATCCTCACAGATGGGGAACATGTTCATGAGACCCCGTGGGAAAGCCTAGTGCCTGCAGGGAGAGGTGCCGTGTGTCTCCTGGAGTAAACTCATGGATCCCCAGCAGCTTATTATCTGAGAGCAGATAAGCTGCTTGTCACAACACCGCAGAGGGGCCAGCGACCCCAGGGATGGAACCAGAGGCACCAGAGTGTGGGGGGGGCATGACCCTCCCACTTCTTACTGGCTGAAAGGGTGAGTGAGCAGGGGCAGGGTGCAGAGAAGAGCGAGCGGGGGACGGTGTCGCAGAAGCAGAACCTCGGGAGAAAAGGTGGTGCTAGGGTGGGATCTCTGGGGCGTGGAGGGTGGGGGCGGGGCCACAGTTCGGGCACCATTGGCCCCCCCCCACACTTTTAGGAAGCTTCCACCGCCCCTAAATGGAACCAGCCCCAGACAGGGGACAGAGGGAGTCACTCTCTTTTGAAACCCTGGGGATGTCCAGATTAACACTGAGTCCTGAGTTTCCGTCCCAGTGGGATGAGGTGTGGAGGTGACCCTCTCTCTCACACAGGGCCTAGGACCCGCAAGTGCTGATCACCCCAGATATCTAAGGGGCAGGGGCTGTAGGATCCTGGAGCTGAAGCTGACCTGCAGAGACCACCCAGATCCTAACACCCAAGGGGACAGGGATACTTACTCTGCGAGGTCACAGTCTCCTAATTCTCCTGCATGACTAGATGACCTCCTGAGGTCCCTTTCAACCCTGATATTCTGTGAGTCTATGACGTCCCTGTGGAGGGCTCTCTAACAGGATCCAGCAGAACCCCCTGCCCCTCGGTAAAATACACAGCCACCTCCTCGAAGGTCACCAGTCCCTGACACAGCCAGAGTCCCCCTCTCAGAACCTGCTGCCCCCGCCACAGTCCCACCAGCTCACTCACAGACATCTCTGCTCCAATCTCAACTGCATTATGCTTTTCAATGGCACTTTTCCATCCTGTGATCCCTGGGATAGACTGACCTCCCAGTAATTCCTCTCCCTTCCCACTCAGACCTATTGCTTTCTCCCTGTTGTTATCCCATTGCCAGTGCCCAGTCAGGTATCTAACACGGTCGAAAACACTCTACGCTAACAAATGAATTCAGCCTTGAGTTCCCAGTGCTGTTGGTTCTCCAGCCTCTTTCCTCAAGAGCTGAGTAGCCACAGAGAGAAATAATTTTTTACTTGATAACATTAGAAGTATCCGGAAGGGTCTCACAGGGGCCTAAGTCAAATACTATTTAATATTTTCATTAACGACTTGGCTAATGACGTGGACACTATGCTTATAAAAACTACAGATGAAACCAAGCTGGGAGGGGTTGAAAGCACTTTGGAGGCCAGAATTAGAATTCAAAACGACCTCGATAAATTGCAGAATTGGTGTGAAATCAACAAGATGAAATTAAATAAAGACAAATGCACCATAGTACTCTTAGAAAGGAAAAATCAAATGAGCAAATACAAAAGGGGGAATACCTGGCCAGGCATTAGTACTGAAGAAAAGCATACAGGAGCTATAGTGGATCCCAAGCTGAACAGGCTGCAACAATGTGAAGCCGTTGTGAAAAAGACTAGTATCATTCTTGGGTGAATGAACAGGAGTGTCGTATGTAAGACACCGGAGCTAACTGTTCCACTCTCCTCTGCACCCGTGAGGCCTCAGCTGGAGTACTGTGTCCAGTTTTTAGCATCACACTCTAAGAAAGATGTGGACAAACTGAAAAGAGACCAGAGGAGAGCAAAACAAATGATAAAAGGTTCAGAAAACCTGACCTATGAAGAAAGGTTAAATAACCTGGGCATGTTTAGACATGAGAAAAGAAGACTGAGGGGGGACCTGATAACAGTCTTCAAATATGTTAACTGTTGTTATAAAAAGGACGGTGATCAGTTGTTCTCCTTGTCCACTGAAGGTAGGACAAGAAGTAATGGGCTTAATCTGCAGCAAGGGAGATTGAGATTAGACATTAGGAAAACCTTGCTAAACTATAAGGATAGTTAAATTCTGAAAGAGGTTACCTGGTGAGGTTGTGGAATCCCCATCACCAGAGGTTTTTAAGAACAGGTTGGATAAACACCTGTCAGGAACAGTAACGTATACTTGGGCCTGCCTCGGCACAGGGGGCTGGAGTAGATGACCTCTCAAGATCCCTTCCAGCCCTATATTTCTGTGATTCTATGACTGGTCATTTATTTCTTAGGAGTGGTAAGAGAATCTATCCATTCTGTGGTGGTGATCTTTCGTGATATTTAGTGTGATGAAGCAAGAAACTTCTAACCAGCACAGCAAGGGTTAAAGAAAACCTGTGGGCCCAGCTAGCCCCATCCTGCTATACCTGCAGCCAATGCCAGGCCTGGAGGGGGGATAAAAGAAGGGAGCTTGGCTCAGTTCAGGGCTGACTGGGGAAGAGACAGGAGTGAGTTGTCTCCCTGCCTGAAGAGATGGCACACTGGCTCCCCAACCAAGGGAGGCTGTGGAGGAACCTCCAGCCTGGGAAGTAACTGGCTGAGTGAACCCCAGAGACATTGTGTGGCTCAACCTCACCAGTTTGTGGCTGTCCTGCCTGAAGGAGTCTGGGACCACAGCGAGGTTCTGTCTGCACTCCAGAGGGAATCCTGTGGGAAGCAAGCTGCCTGGTAGATTGGACTAGAGGGGCCATGCTGCAAACTGAATGGACTGGTAATAAGTAGCCCAGGACAGTGCCTTCTCCCTGCCGGGAGGGACACCAACCCCACTGTTCAGGGTTTGACATACAGGGCTCTGGGCTGGGACCTGGTGAAGATGGAGGGCCTGGATCCCCCTATCCTCCACCCAAGCTTAAAGGCTGAGGCTACTCAGCCAGCAGGGGGCTGAGATATAGTGGATATAGTGTATTTAGATTTCAGAAAGCTTTTGACAAGGTCCCTCATCAAAGGCTCTTAAGCAAACTAAACTGTCATGGGATAAGAGGGAAGGTTCTCTCATGGACTGGTAACTTGTTAAAAGAGAGGAAACAAAGGGTAGAAATAAACCATCAGTTTTCAGAATGGAGAGCAGTAAATAGTGGTGTCCCCCAGGAGTCTGTACTGGGACCAGTACTGTTCAATGCATTCATAAATGATCTGGAAAAAGGGGTAAACAGTGAGGTGTCAAAATTTGCAGCTGATACAAAACTACTCAAGATAGTTAAGTCCAAAGCAGACTGTGAAGAGCTTCAAAGAGATCTCACAAAACTGGGTGACTGGGCAACAAAATGGCAGATGAAATTCAATGTTGATAAATGCAAAGTAATGCACATTGGAAAACATTATCTCAACTATACATATAAAATGATGGGGTCTAAGTTAGCCATTACCACTCAAGAGAGAGATCTTGGAGTCATTGAGTGAATGTTTTCAGAGAACTGTACACAATGTGCAGCGGCAGTCAAAAAAGCAAACAGAATGTTGGGAATCATTAAGAAAGGGATAGATAATAAGACAGAAAAGATCATATTGCCTCTATATAAATGCATGGTACACCTGCATCTTGAATACTGCGTGCAGATGTGGTCGCCCCATCTCAAAAAAGATATATTGGAATTGGAAAAGGTTCAGAAAAGGCCAACAAAAACTATTAGGAGTATGGAACAGCTTCCATATGAGGCGTGATTAATAAGACTGTGACTTTTCATCTTGGAAAAGAGATGACTAAGGGGGGACATGATCGAGGTCTATAAAATAATGACTGGTGTGGAGAAAGTAGATAAGGAAGTGTTGTTTATTCCTTCTCATAACACAAGAACTAGGGATCACCAAATGAAATTGATAGGCAGCAGATTTAAAACAAACAAAAGGAAGTATTTTTTCACAAAATGCACAGTCAACCTGTGGAACTCCTTGCCAGAGGATGTTGTGAAGGCCAAGACTATAACAGGGTTCAAAAAAGAACTAGATAAGGTAGTGGAGGATTGATCCCATCAATGGCTATTAGCCAGGATGGGCAGGGATGGTGTCCCTAGCCTCTGTTTTCCAGAAGCTGGGAATGAGCGGCAGAGGATGGATCACTTGATGATCACCTGTTCTGTTCATTCCCTCTGGGGCACCTGGCATTGGCCACTGTTGAAAGACGAATACTGGGCTAGATGGACCTTTGGTCTGACCCCAATATCGCGGTTCTTATGTTCTTATGTAACCACTAGGCTGCCCAGTCACCCAAGCCCTGTTCTAGTCAGTAACAGTATTTTTTGTAATTAAAAACTTAGTAACTGATAAATTACTAATTAAAAACATTAAGTCTAACTACTTGCTGTACAATTATGGGAAATTACTAAATAATTCACATACTTAGTAGGGCAGTCAAAAGATTAATTGTGATTTAAAACAATTAATTGCAATTAATCACAGTTTTAATTGCACTGTTAAACAATAACAGAATACCAATTTAAATTTATTATAAATATTTTTGGATGTTTTTCTACATTTTCAAAAAAATACTGATTTAAATTACAATGCAGAATACAAAGTGTAGAGTGCCCACTTTATATTTTTTATTACAAATATTTGCACGGTAAAAAATAAATGAAAGAGTGCAATATACAAGTCAAAGTATGAAGGGGCATACAAATGTTTAGCATATCTGGCATGTAAATACGTTGCAATGCTGGCTAAAAAAGTGTCACACGAACACCTCACTTTCAGAGGACATCGTAAAGAAGTAGCAGGCAGCATTATCTCACATAAATGTAAACAAACTTGTTTGTCTTGGCGATAGGCTGAACAAGAAGTAGGACTGAGTGGACTTGCAGGCTCTAAAGTTTTACATTGTTGGGTTTTTTTGTGTGCAGTTATGTAGAAAAATAATTCTTTAGTTGTAACTTGCACTTTCATGATAAGAGGTTGCACTTCAGTACTTGTATGAGGTGAACTGAAAAACACTATTTCTTTTGTTTCTTTTTTATAGTGCAAATATTTGTAATAAAAAATAAGAATATAAAGTGCTGTACTCTTTGTATTCTGTTGTAATTGAAATCAATATATTTGAAAATGTAGAAAAACATCCAAAAATATTTATAATTTAAATTAGTGTTCTATTGTTTAACAGTACAATTAAAACTGCAATTAATCATGACTAATTTTTTAATCGAGTTAATTTGTTTCAAGTTAATTGCTTGAGTTAACTGCGATTGACAGCCCTAATTCCAACTGAGTTGTGGTAAAAATGAGAAAGTAAGCAATTTTTCAGTAATTGTGTGCTGTGACACTTTTGTACTTTTATGTCTGATTGTGTAAGCAAGTAGTTTTTAAATGAGGTAAAACGTAGGGTTACACAAGACAAATCAGACTCCTGAAAGGGGTACAGTGATCTGGAAAGGCTGAGAGCCACTGCTGTAGGCCTTAGGGAGTGCAAACCATTAGCACAGGTCATACTTTAAGATACTATGGACAATACCAACCCATCTAAATTAAAAAGGTTTACACAAAAGATGTAAAGGGCTGTGACTGAAACCAGGAATTGCCAGGTGAGGAGAACACACAGCTACATGTTTTACAACAGGGATCAGAACAGGAACAACTGGAACTAGTCTGATCCACTCAAAGATTTCTCTGCCCTAGCCAGGATCTCCAATCCTGTCATTTTCTGGGCAGACATCTGCATGGAACACCACTCCAAACACTACAGCCCTAAGGAAAGGGTAACTCTGGTTGTAAGTGCATGGAATAATTTCAGCTCCTTTCACTCTAATCCATCAGAAATTGTTTGCCATGGGTCAAGGCAAGGGAGAGGGTGGGGGATGCAATTTCTAAGGCATTTGTGACACCCTTCACATAGTGCAGCCCCCACCTTCCCTCAGCTCTGGTCTGAGGGATGCAAATTCTGAAGGATGAAAGATTTCAGAAATTGCATCTCCCTCCTGCTTTCCACCATGGTGCGGCAAGATGGTGTCTCAATTTTTGGCTGGTATCTTTGGCTCACCAGATAAGTCCTTCTCCTCCCAAACGAAGAGAGAATTTGGTATCCACTATTCAGCTCTAAAAGTTGTAAGACCTCATTTATATTTTAGAAGATATTCCACCATATTTAGACCATCTCTTTGATCCCAATTAGATTCCCGTGGGGATCCTTTTAAACCCTGGCACCTCTCCTAAGTCTCACAGGGCTCTCTTAATAACTCTCAGACAGCAACCTCCTCCATTGTTATTGACATAGGTGGGCAAATGATTCTCAATCTGAGAGGAAACTCAGGTAAGGACTTAGAGCAAACATTTCCCTTCCAAAACCAAAAGTTCTTGCAGTTTTAAAGGGGGACAAGAAACAAAAACAATCAGAGGATTGTATATCAATTAGATAAATACAAAGTATTATTTCCCACCTGCTTGCCATTCACACAGGGAGCCCCACATGATGCTACTTTAACAGGAATAAGGAGGGGATGGAAGAGCCAGAATATTCCAGAAATGTCCATCTCCTGTTGCTGGCAAAGAATAGCCAATATGTTCCCAGAAGCAGCCATGGCTCAGCACTGGGGGAATGAAAACCCCCACGGAGACCATTTGTCCTGAACTTTTAGGATCTCTCAGGGTGAAAGTGGTCATGAGAACGTGAGGGGTTAATATACAGGAATATAGGATTGTTATAAGTGATGGAGGTTTTCAGCCACAATAAAACAATCCATCAGGGTCTGACCAGCTGCCTTGTTAACAGCTGGGAGACACCGTACCCCGAAATGGGGAAGCACCTGTTTTTGATGTTTGTTAAATATTGAGCCAGTAGCTTTCATCAGGAAACATGTCGATTTTAGGAGGTAAAAGGGGAAACAATTTGATTCTCTAATGTAAGCGGGGAAAGTTGATCAATGGGGAGTTTAACTCCCCCCCCCCCCCAACCAGGTGGTGCCACAGGACAAGAGTTTCCCTCCAAAATAAGAAATTGCTTCTGTTAAAAAAATGTGGAAAACACTAAAATCTGAGGACGTTTTATAGCACTACTTGTAAATTAGATGGAAAATAGAAAATCAATTGAGATTTTATAATTAAAAACCAGCAGAAAGAAGGGGCAAAATCTACGGGGGTCAATGTTCAGTAGCTAGAGGTGACAATGGGTGAAATCAGAGAGGATTTGAAATCCATAGTAGAGGGTTGGATTAGATAGAAAGTGGCACCATATGAGGAGATTTTATACCAGTGTTTATACAAGTATCAAAATGCTTGGTACAAGTGTTTGATACATGACACAAAATCTGAGGAGATAGAATATTAGTAACGGAAAATAAGAGTGTCCCCATCAGCCACAGACATTCACTTTTCATGGCCTCTCTTTTGGGCCTGCCATGCCCTGTCATTGACAGAGAACAGCCAGTCACCCCATTCCCTCTTCAGAGCTGTCTGCATCTCAATACGGACGGGAGCAAGTCCCATACCATTCATCTGTCACAAGTATTTGAGACCCTTTGGGGTGAAAGCAGTGATGGGAATGTGAAGGGTTAATCCGGTGGGATTGTTATAAGCAATGGGAATTTGTGGCAACTCCGGGAACTGGGATAGGGACCCAGACAGGAACAGAACAACCCCCAGTGGAAGGATCACCTATAACCCCTCATTCTGCTCTATCTACAAAGCAGTCTGCAAAGGGGAGGAAAATTTGATTCTCAGATGTGAGGGGGAAAGTTGATCATTGGGGAGTTCAACCCCTGGCTTCGTTCCCCATGTCTGTTCCCATTGGGGGAATTTAATCACACACCCCTCACATTCCCCATCTGGGATAATGACTCAGTTTCCTTCAAAACCAGGAGAAGCTGCTGTATTCCAAAAGGGTGATTAGAAAAATAAAAATCGGAGAGAGTTTTATATCAATACTGGATGATTAGAGACAAAATTGAAAACTGTGAGGGAATTTTATCATAATATATTTATCATAATGAGAGAGAAAGGAGCAAAATCAAAGGAGAAATGTATATCCTATTTGATAATTAGGTCAAAATGAGGCAAAATCTGAGAGGATTTTATATAAATATTTGATCATTAGTGGGGGGAAAGGGATAAAGCAAAGCAGAATTTATATTAGTATTTGATAATTAGTACTTGATAATCAGGCCAAAAAAATTAAATGGAGCAGTTTTCTATCAAAAATGCAGATTTGTCAAAATCAAAATGTTTTCTGGGAATGTGTCAATTTCAATTAATTTTTGATGGAAAAAGTCAAAATGTTTCATTTTAATGTTTTTGTTTCATTTTAATAATACTGAAACATTTTTATTCCAGATTTTTCATTTCAATCCATTTAGATTTTTACATCTGATTGAGATACTAATTGTAACATATTATATTTCACATAGGTGCCATTTTTATATTTTAACTGGGCCAACTTGTCAGGCTCTACTTGAACTCCCCAGCTGATCAATTCCAAATGTTCAGGTAATGTTCTAGTCATCCATGGGCAGAAGAACCCTATTATTAATTTTGGTGAAAACAGAAAAAACTGGAAGGGGAAAAGCTGAGGACCTAGGGAGCCCCCTTTTCCCTGGTTAGCACAGCCACAGAGCTTCAAGCACCT
Organism: Natator depressus; assembly: GCF_965152275.1. Taxonomy (NCBI): domain Eukaryota; kingdom Metazoa; phylum Chordata; order Testudines; family Cheloniidae; genus Natator; species Natator depressus. The sequence goes on from NC_134247.1 coordinate 34,333,566, forward strand.
CTGTAATTCTCTGGCTGATGGCAGACATTATCACCTTCCAGCATAACAATACACCATCTCATCTCTGACCCCTCTGGCTATAGTTTTAACATGTCAATACCCTGAATGACAAAAGGGTGGGAAGGAAGGAGGGAACTTGGGGGGATTAGGAGCATGCAAACAGCCCACGTGGTGGGAGGGGGGAGGAGGGTAATGGGGCTCCCTGGTATGGCAGGAGTGGGGAATGGGGCACAAAGAACCATTAGCAGGGGGGACATTGGGGGACCAAGGTATGCGAGGAAAGGAGGGCATGTGGGAAGGGGGTGCACATGCAGCTGCTGGCCTGAAGGAGGGGGTGGAATTGGGGACCCTGGTATGGGAGAAAGGGATGGAGGGCAGACAGAACCCCTGGGAGGGGGGAGCTTGGGGGACCCTGGTATGAGGAGGATGGGGAAGAGCCCCAGCCATGAGGGAGGGGATGGGGGGTTTTGCAGGGAGTTCCTGAAATACAGGCGGATGGGAGGGTGGCAGACAATGAGCTGGTGGGTGGGGGAATATGGAGGGTTTCAGGGAGCCCAGTTTGTGCAATAAGCTCAGTCTACAGAAGCTGTAAAGGAGTTACATGAGAACATAAGACTGGCCAGACAACTGAGTCAGATCAAAGGTCCATCTAGCCCAGTATCCTGTCTTCCAGCAGTGGCCAATGCCAGGTGCCCCAGAGGGAATGAACAGAACAGGCAATCATGAATTATAATGGAGGTAGGTTTGCAGTTGGTATGTTGCCAATTTATTTAAAAATGTAGGATAGTGTGTGCAGTTTTAATGGGATGCTCATGGATGCTGGTCAGAGCTGAGGCCGCAATATCTGCTGGTTGTTGCCGTGCAGAGCTATAATTTCATTCTTGCAAACATGCACCTGTTTAACTTTCTGCACGTTATTCCCACTGAAATCAATATGATTACTCAGAAGCTTGAAGTGAAACGTCTGGAAGATCAAGACTCATATTTGTAGTAATGGGAATACGAACTTTGAGGAGCATGCCTAAGGATTTAGTTTTCTGCCTGGGTGGTGTTTGCTTTTCTCTGTTTCACATTTGCCTGGGGGTTGCATATAGGTTAACAAAACAAACTTCATTATAATGTAGTTGTTTTATTTTTGAATGTATGTGGATTTGCTTTTCAGGCTGATCCAGAGGTGCTGTTAATGTGTAAATGATTTATTAGATTTTTCAGAAAGCATTTTGGGTCCGGTTTAGTTTCTGAGAATATAAAAGACTTGTATTCACTTGGGGGTCAGTTAAGTTTGTTAGGGAGGTACCCAAGGGGATTGTGTTGAAATATTCAATTCTGTGCACTTGGGGAGAACAGTGGGCCAAGTTTTCCAAGAGGCTACTGACTCTGCTTTCCTTAATTTATGGGTACCTACCCTGAAACATCTTGGGCCTCGTTTCAGAAAGGCTGAGCTGCTACAACTCCTAATGAAATCTGTGGCAATTCAACACTCCCTGAGAATCAGGCCTGTGGTGTCACAAGTCAGACACCCCAAAACTGAGGCATTCAAAGTCAGTGGAAACTTCTGAAAATGGGTGCAAACCCATACTTTCCTCTCTGAACATCACCTTTGAAAGCATCTTGGAGAACATCAGATGGGAATTTCTACTGTACAAAAGAAAATAAAAGAAAATAAATAAAATTAAAACCTTTACAGCTTTTTCTTATTCAAACAAATAATTAGCTAAAAACATATTTTTCCCCTGTTGCAGGTCACATTTAAAAATTCATAGTGCATAGATTCACTGGTTTATCTAAGCTACAGCTCAGCAGCTGTCCAGATTAGGCAGTAGGATCTGGTCATAAGAACATGAGAACGGCCATACTGGGTCAGACCAAAAGTCCACCTAGCCCAGTAACCTGTTTTCCGACAGTGGCCAATGCCAGGTGCCCCAGAGGGCATGAACAGAACAGGTAAATCATCAAGTGACCCATCCCCTGTTGCACCTGTCTGGGTCAAAGAATTTGGTTTCTGATAAACCTCTAAATTAAGGAATACAAATTTAAAAGCACCTAAATCACTCAGGAGGCAAGTCCTATTGACTTTCAACGGGATTTAAGATCTTAAATCACTGATGCATCCGATGAAGTGAGCTGTAGCTCACGAAAGCTCATGCTCAAATAAATTTGTTAGTCTCTAAGGTGCCACAAGTACTCCTTTTCTTTTTGAGGCACTAATCTGACCCAATCAGACTAATAAATAAATTGCTGATGGGGAAGGGGAAAGCGCTAACATAAGAGGTTAATATGTATCCATTTTTGTATTAAATTTGAAAGGCCTTTTCTACTCTGCAAAAAAAAACCCAAAACATTATTTTTAAAGCTATTATAAAGTTGTGTGATTGTATAAAAATATAAACAACTGTTTTAATGGACTTTTTTGAAGCACAAATATTCTAAAAATAGCTTAACATTCAACATGGCCTGGCCCTGCATGTGGCTAGAACCCTCCATATGGAATAATCATAAGCACATAAGAATGGCAATACTGGGTCAGACCAACGGTTCATCTAGCCTAGTATCCTGTCTTCCAACAGTGGCTAATGCCAGGTGCCCCAGAGGGAATGAACAGAACTGTGATTATCAAATTATCCATCCCCTAAAAGAAAAGGAGTACTTGTGGCACCTGTTACCCATTCCCAGCTTCTGGCAAAGAGAGGCTAGGGACACTTGAAAGCATGGTTTTGAATCCCTGTCCATCCTGGCTAGTAGCTGTTGATGGACTATCCTCCATGAACTTATCTAGTTCTTTTTTGAACTCTATTATAGTCTTGGCCTTCACAACATCCTCTGGCAAGGAGTTCCACAGGTTGTCTGTGCCTTGTGTGAAGAAATACTTCTATTTTATTTGTTTTAAACCTGCTGCCTATTAAAATCAGTTTGCTCAGATTAGCAAAAATATTGAGAACCTCTTCCAAGGGACACGCATGGATCATTTCAGGAGGTGTCCATCACATTATTACAGGGAGAAGAGTTTCTTTCAAAATGTTCATAGAAACACAAACAGTCCTAGTCCTTTTAGACCTGTCAAACTCCTGGAACAAACACATCCTTGTCAGGATTTTAATACTGGGGAGGTTTACCCCATCACTGCAGAGTCTGAGGGGAGGTTTGCAAGGGGGCTAGACTTTTAAATGATGAATGAACCCCACCGCTCCCCTCTTTCTGTTAGTCCCCTAAGCGCACAAAGACCGTTCAATCTATCACCTTTCACACCATTTCTCACCTCGCCCTCTCCACCTCTGTCTCGTTTTCCCCTCTTCCTTCCTCGCAACACCTGTGGGAACTGTTCTCAGCCCCTGCAGCCTCTCCTCTCACCTGCACCTCCAGTCTGCATCCTGGAAGGAAAGAGCAGCCGCTTCACTGGTGCTCCTGCAGCTCAGATCCCAGTCCCACAGGTGCATTAATAACAAAGGGGACAGAGTTTTTTCCCAGGGGCTGCAAGAGCTGAGACTCCCGGGGCCCTTTGTGCAGAGTCACTTTCCTGCCCAGCCCAGCCAGCACTTCCCCCAGGTCTCTCTCAACTACCTGCAGTCTCCGGCTGAGGAGTTGGAGCCAGGGGTTGGTTCCAGCCACCGCCGAAAGTCTCCCGGGCTAGGCACAGAGGGGGTTTAGTGCAGGTCTCTCCCGGGCACAGACCCCGCTGGGGAGCAGCAGCGGCTCAGCCCAGGCTCCCGGCTCGCAGGGGCAGCTTGGACCTGCATAGTGTATATGATCCCTTTGTTCTTTATTATTCCCCCTTTCCTATTCCCCTCCTTGAGCTGCAAACTCTCTGCTGCTCCAGCCCCTTCCTGTGCCCCTCGATACCAACCCGCGCTACAACAACTCCCTGGGACCGGGGACTTCCTCAGTCTGCAACATGGAACTAGAACCCAGGCGTCCTGATTCCCAGATCCCAGCCCCCTCCCCGCGCCTCCCCCACTCCGACTCTCCCCCTCACAGCCTGGGATCAGACAGCTCCATTCACCAGGTGTCACGAACACCGCTGACAGGGAAGTGCCGGAGGCACCAGCCAATCCCCGCCAGGGGTGGAGCCACCCCCTCCATGTCCCACCGCAGCCTCCCCCTGCCCCCAGGCCAAGGAGTCCTTTGTAGTGGCAGAGGAGTCATGGCCCAGTGGCTGGGAACCCAGCTTGGAGCATGCAGGACGTGCACACCTGTCCTGGGGGCCTGCTGGGGCATTTCAGTGGGCTGGGCTGTGGGGCAGGTGCAAGGGTCAGAATCAGGAATTGCTCCTTTGCTGTCACTGAGCAGGCTGCATGGATCTGAGCTGTGCTCTTTAACATCTGCTGAAACCCCTGCCCTCACTCGCCATCCCCAGATCTGTTCCCTGCTGTAAACTGGAGCTAATCTGTGCCCAAAACAAAACAGCCCGCAGCGGGGTCAAACAGGTGAAGGGAGGGGAAAGGAGAGAAAGACAATTGGGCACAGAGTGCAGGAGTGGGATTTAGAAAGGGGGGAATGCACTGCCAGACAGGGAAACCCTGGGATAGGGAGGGGTAAGTTACCACGAGTGGGGTGAGCCATGTGCAGTGGTTGTCAGAATAAGGTGTGGACTGGCAGGGGGGCTTGTGTTCCTCACTGGATGGTCCAATTCAGCACCCTCTTCCCAGGGTTATGGTGTTAAAGGTGCAGTGTGGCCCAAAGCCCAGATACAGCTGCTCTTCTCTGCCTGAACTGATGTACTGAGCTGACAAAAGAGACGGGATACAGAAGAAGTTTAGATGCCATCCTAAATATGTTCATCGTTATCATGGTTTTGGTGTTTAAAAGAATTCCTTGTCAGTTTACATAGGTGGAATGTGCCCATGCACATAGCCTCATAGTAGCTCACAGATTTGTCTTATCTGTAGCTCTGCTCCATTTCCTGTAACCCTCTGGAAATGTCCTTTCACTCCATTTATTTTTAAAACACTATTTTTAGGACTCATTGCCCTTAGCACATCATCATTTACCTTGTTTAACGGTGAACAGACAGATGTCGGGCTACTTAATGTATGGTTTTAATAGCATACAAAAACGGAAAATAATAATCAATGCTAGTGGATAACCAATCACATGCCATAGTGTTTTGTAATATAAAATATCCCATTATTGTGATTTTGTAATTTACAATTGTTATTTCAATTTTTTTGTTTTTATTTTCTCTATAGCACACATTTATTCTTTGTTATTATGTAACGTCAGGGGTGTCTGATTTCCTGAGTTGCCATAAAAACTTCTATTTCTTTGGATCTACCAATGAGGACAGATTTCCTTAATCATTATTTTGCCTCTCTCCAGCACTCAGGTAACTTCCAACATAGACAGAGCCTTATTCCCGAATAGGAGTGTCCACCCAGGTAGTTATTCCAGTATAACAACGTCATTATTGGTATAGTTATAGCTGTATGATTCCCTGTACAGAAAAGCCCTAAGACTATGCAGCATGAAGTTACGACAGATGTTAAATGCATCATTATATTCTTAGTGAGATGTTAATTTTGACACTGCTAGTCTGCGTAGCCACCAAATCTCCTTCACCATCTGAGGTATTTGCACATGAATGTCTACAGCCCTCCATTTGTGTCTTTTGTGGGAGTGTCCTGGAAAATGAGCTAAAGCATTTAAAACTTCCCCTCCCTTCCCTTTTGTTAGAGAGGATGTTTTATCAGGGGCAATTTCAGCCAGCTAATATTATAATAAATGGTTTAAAGTTACCATTTCAGGACAAGTAGTTCTGTCTCTCTGCTCTTCTCTGGTCAGCACAACTTTCATGATCAGGATGATGAAAGCCCAATACTGTTATGGTAGATCCTGGTGTGCAAGCAAAGGGTGGTTGCAGCCATCCTGGTGATGCTCACCTATTGCAATTTACCCACCCTACCTAGCTGTACAGTGACTCCCTCGCCGTATATATATATAAAGGGGTGTCACCCTCATTAACCCATTATTCCAGGTTTGGTGATCTCAGCTGCAAAGATTGCCTCTGTTGTGGTTCTAGGATTAATTCATAAGAACATAAGAACCGCGATATTGGGGTCAGACCAAAGGTCCATCTAGTCCAGTATCCTGTCTTCTGACAGTGGCCAATGCCAGGTGCCCCAGAGGGAATGAACAGAACAGGTGATCATCAAGTGATCCATCCTCTGCCGCTCATTCCCAGCTTCTGGAAAACAGAGGCTAGGGACACCATCCCTGCCCATCCTGGCTAATAGCCATTGATGGGATCAATCCTCCACTACCTTATCTAGTTCTTTTTTGAACCCTGTTATAGTCTTGGCCTTCACAACATCCTCTGGCAAGGAGTTCCACAGGTTGACTGTGCATTGTGTGAAAAAATACTTCCTTTTGTTTGTTTTAAACCTGCTGCCTATTAATTTCATTTGATGGCCCTTAGTTCTTGTGATATGAGAAGGAATAAACAACACTTCCTTATCTACTTTCTCCACACCAGTCATGATTTTATAGACCTCTATCATATCCCCCCTTAGTCATCGCTTTTCCAAACTCAAAAGTCCCCGTCTTATTAATCTCTCCTCATAAGAAAGCCGTTCCATACCCCTAATCATTTTTGTTGCCTTTTCTGAACCTTTTCCAATTCCAATATATCTTTTTTGAGATGGGTGACCACATCTGCATGCAGTATTCAAGATGTGGGTGTACCATGGCTTTATATAGAGGCAATATGATATTTTCTGTCTTATTATCCATCCCTTTCTTAATGATTCCCAAAATTCTGCTGGTTTTTTGACTGCCGCTGCACATTGAGTGGATGTTTTCAGAGAACTATCCACAATGACTCCAAGATCTCTTTCTTGAGTGGTAACAGCTAATTTAGACCCCATCGTTTTATATGTATAGTTGGGATTATGTTTTCCAATGTGCATTACTTTTCATTTATCAACATTGAATTTCATCTGCCACTTTGTTGCCCAGTCACCCAGTTTTGAGAGATCCTTTTGTAGCTCTTCGCAGTCTGCCTTGGACTTAATTATCTTGAGTAATTTTGTATCTGCAAATTTTGCCACCTCACCATTTACCCCCTTTTCCAGATAATTTATGAATATGTTAAATAAGACTGGTCCTAGTACAGACCCCTGGGGGACACCACTATTTACCTCTCTCCATTCTGAAAACTGACCATTTATTCCTACCCTGTTTCCTATCTTTTAACCAGTTACCAGTCCATGAAAGAACCTTCCCTCTTATCCCATGACAGCTTACTTTGCTTAAGAGCCTTTGATAAGGGACCTTGTTAAAGGCTTTCTGAAAATCGAAGTGAGCTGTAGCTCACGAAAGCTCATGCTCAAATAAATTGGTTAGTCTCTAAGGTGCCACAAGTACTCCTTTTCTTTTTGTAAATACATTATATCCACTGGATCCCCCTTGTCCACATGCTTGTTGACACCTTTAAAGAATTCTAGTATATTGGTGAGGCATGATTTCCCTTTACAAAAACCACATTGACTATTCCCCAACAAATTATGTTCATCTACGTGTCTGACAATTTTGTTCTTTATTATAGTTTCAACCAGTTTGCCTGGTTCTGAAGTCAGGCTTACTGGCCTCTAATTGCCGGGGTCACCTCTGGAGCCCTTTTTAAAAATTGGTGTCACATTAGCTATCCTCCAGTCATCGGGTACAGAAGCTAATTTAAATGATAGGTTACAGACAACAGTTGGTAGTCCTGCAATTTAACATTTGAGTTCCTTCAGAACTCTTGGGTGAATACCAACTGGTCCTGGTGACTTACTACTGTTTAGTTATCAATTTGTTCCAAAACCTCCTGTAATGACACCTCAATCTGTGACAGTTCCTCATATTTGTCACCTAAAAAAAGAATGGCTCAGTTTTGGGAATCTCCCTCACATCCTCAGCCATGACGACCAATGCAAAGAATTCATTTAGTTTCTCCGCAATGGCCTTATCATCCCTGAGTGCTTCTTTAGCATCTCCATCGGCCAGTGGCCCCACTGGTTGTTTCGCCGGCTTCCTACTTCTGATATATTTAAAAAAAATCTTGCTATTACTTTTGGAGTCTTTGGTTGGCGGTTCTTCAAATTCTTCTTTGGCCTCCCTCATTGTATTTTTACACTTCATTTGCCAGAGTTTATGCTCCTTTCTATTCTCCTCATTAGGATTTAACTTCCACTTCTTAAAGGATGCCTTTTTGCCTCTCACTGCTTCTTTTACTTTGTTGTTTAGCCACGGTGGCTCTTTTTTGGTTCTCTTATTATGTTTTCTAATTTGGGGTATACATTTAAGTTGAGCCTCTGTTATGGTGTCTTTAAAAAGTTTCCATGCAGCTTGGAGGGATTTTACTTTTGGTGCTGTACCTTTTAATTTCTGTTTAACTAACCTCCTCATTTTGTGTAGTTCCCCTTTCTGAAATTAAATGCTACAGTGTTGGGCCACTGTGGTGTTTTCCCCACTACAGGGATGTTAAATTTAATTATATTATGGTCACTATTACCAAGCGGTCCAGCTATATTCATCTCTTGGACCTGATCCTGTGCTCCATTTAGGACTGAGCCCTGGTCTACACTAGGACTTTAGGTCGAATTTAGCAGCATTAAATTGATGTAAACCTGCACCCATCCACACGATGAAGCCCTTTATTTCGACTTAAAGGGCTCTTAAAATCGATTTCCTTACTCCACCCCTGACAAGTGGATTAGCGCTTAAATCGGCCTTGCCGGGTTGAATTTGGGGTACTGTGGACACAATTTGACGGTATTGGCCTCCGGGAGCTATCCCAGAGTACTCCATTTTGACCGCTCTGGACAGCACTCTCAACTCAGATGCACTGGCCAGGTAGACAGGAAAAGAACCGCGAACTTTTGAATCTCATTTCCTGTTTGGCCAGCGTGGCAAGCTGCAGGTGACCATGCAGAGCTCATCAGCAGAGGTGACCATGATGGAGTCTCAGAATTGCAAAAGAGCTCCAGCATGGACCGAACGGGAGGTACGGGATCTGATCGCTGTATGGGGAGAGGAATCCGTGCTATCAGAACTCCGTTCCAGTTTTCGAAATGCCAAAACCTTTGTCAAAATCTCCCAGGGCATGAAGGACAGAGGCCATAACAGGGACCCGAAGCAGTGCCGCATGAAACTGACGGAGCTGAGGCAAGCCTACCAGAAAACCAGAGAGGCGAACGGCCGCTCCGGGTCAGAGCCCCAAACATGCCGCTTCTATGATGAGCTGCATGCCATTTTAGGGGGTTCAGCCACCACTATCCCAGCCATGTTGTTTGACTCCTTCAATGGAGATGGAGGCAATACGGAAGCAGGTTTTGGGGACGAAGAAGATAATGATGATGATGATGAGGTTGTAGATAGCTCACAGCAAGCAAGCGGAGAAACCGGTTTTCCCGACAGCCAGGAACTGTTTCTCACCCTGGACCTGGAGCCAGTACCCCCCGAACCCACCCAAGGCTGCCTCCTGGATCCAGCAGGTGGAGAAGGGACCTCCGGTGTGTGTACCTTTTAAAATACTATACATGGTTTAAAAGCAAGCATGTGAAAGGATTACTTTGCCCTGGCATTCGCGGCTCTCCTGGATATACTCCCAAAGCCTTTGCAAAAGGTTTCTGGGGAGGGCAGACTTATTGCGTCCTTCATGGTAGGACACTTTACCACTCCAGGCCAGTAACACATACTTGGGAATCATTGTACAACAAAGCATTGCAGTGTATGTTTGCTGGCGTTCAAACAACATCCGTTCTTTATCTCTCTGTGTTATTCTCAGGAGAGTGAGATATAATCCATGGTCACCTGGTTGAAATAGGGTGCTTTTCTTCAGGGGACACTCAGAGGAGCCCATTCCTGCTGGGCTGTTTGCCTGCAGCTGAACAGAAATGTTCCCCGCTGTTAGCCACAGGGAGGGGGAGGGTTGAGGGGGTAGCCACGCGGTGGGGGGAGGCAAAATGCGACCTTGTAACGAAAGCACATGTGCTATGTATGTAATGTTAACAGCAAGGTTTACCCTGAAAGAGTGTAGCCAGTGTTTTATAAAATGTGTCTTTTTAAATACCGCTGTCCCTTTTTTTTTCTCCACCAGCTGCATGTGTTTCAATGATCACAGGATCTTCTCCTTCCCAGAGGCTAGTGAAGATTAGAAAGAAAAAAAAATGCACTCGAGATGAAATGTTCTCCGAGCTCATGCTGTCCTCCCACACTGACAGAGCACAGACAAATGCGTGGAGGCAAATAATGTCAGACTGCAGGAAAGCACAAAACGACCGGGAGGAGAGGTGGCAGGCTGAAGAGAGTAAGTGGCGGGCTGAAGAGAGGGCTGAAGCTCGAATGTGGCGGCAGCGTGATGAGAGGAGGCAGGATTCAATGCTGAGGCTGCTGGAGGACCAAACCAGTATGCTCCAGTGTATGGCTGAGCTGCAGCAAAGGCAGCTGGAGCACAGACTGCCACTACAGCCCCTGTGTAACCAACCACCCTCCTCCCCAAGGTCCATAGCCTCCACACCCAGACGCCCAAGAACGCGGTGGGGGGGCCACCGGCCAACCAGCCACTCCGCCACAGAGGATTGCCCCAAAAAAAGAAGGCTGGCATTCAATAAATTTTAAAGTTGTAAACTTTTAAAGTGCTGTGTGGCATTTTCCTTCCCTCCTCCACCACCCCTCCTGGGCTACCTTGGTAGTCATCCCCCTATTTGTGTGATGAATGAATAAAGAATGCATGAATGTGAAGCAACAATGACTTTATTGCCTCTGCAAGCAGTGATCGAAGGGAGGAGGGGAGGGTGGTTAGCTTACAGGGAAGTAGAGTGAACCAAGGGGCGGGGGGTTTCATCAAGGAGAAACAAACAGAACTTTCACACCGTAGCCTGGCCAGTCATGAAACTGGTTTTCAAAGCTTCTCTGATGCGTACCGCGCCCTCCTGTGCTCTTCTAACCGCCCTGGTGTCTGGCTGCGCGTAACCAGAAGCCAGGCGATTTGCCTCAACCTCCCACCCCGTCTCCCCCTTACTCTCACAGATATTGTGGAGCACACAGCAAGCAGTAATAACAGTGGGAATATTGGTTTCACTGAGGTCTAAGCGAGTCAGTAAACTGCGCCAGCGTGCCTTTAAATGTCCAAATGCACATTCTACCACCATTCTGCACTTGCTCAGCCTGTAATTGAACAGCTCCTGACTACTGTCCAGGCTGCCTGTGTACGGCTTCATGAGCCATGGCATTAAGGGGTAGGCTGGGTCCCCAAGGATACATATAGGCATTTCAACATCCCCAACAGTTATTTTCTGGTCTGGGAATAAAGTCCCTTCTTGCAGCTTTTGAAACAGACCAGAGTTCCTGCAGATGCGAGCGTCATGTACCTTTCCCGGCCATCGCACGTTGATGTTGGTGAAACGTCCCTTGTGATCCACCAGAGCTTGCAGCACTATTGAAAAGTACCCCTTGCGGTTTATGTACTCGCCGGCTTGGTGCTCCGGTGCCAAGATAGGGATATGGGTTCCGTCTATGGCCCCACCACAGTTAGGGAATCCCATTGCAGCAAAGCCATCCACTATGACCTGCACATTTCCCAGGGTCACTACCCTTGATATCAGCAGATCTTTGATTGCGTGGGCTACTTGCATCACAGCAGCCCCCACAGTAGATTTGCCCACTCCAAATTGATTCCCGACTGACCGGTAGCTGTCTGGCGTTGCAAGCTTCCACAGGGCTATCGCCACTCACTTCTCAACTGTGAGGGCTGCTCTCATCTTGGTATTCATGCGCTTCAGGGCAGGGGAAAGCAAGTCACAAAGTTCCATGAAAGTGCCCTTACGCATGCGAAAGTTTCGCAGCCACTGGGAATCGTCCCAGACCTGCAACACTATGCGGTCCCACCAGTCTGTGCTTGTTTCCCGAGCCCAGAATCGGCGTTCCACAGCATGAATCTGCCCCATTAGCACCATGATGCATGCATTGGCAGGGCCCATGCTTTCAGAGAAATCTGTGTCCATGTCCTGATCACTCACGTGACCGCGCTGACGTCGCCTCTTCGCCTGGTATCGCTTTGCCAGGTTCTGGTGCTGCATATACTGCTGGATAATGCGTGTGGTGTTTAATGTGCTCCTAATTGCCAAAGTGAGCTGAGCGGCCTCCATGCTTGCCTTGGTATGGCGTCCGCACAGAAAAAAGGCGCGGAATGATTGTCTGCCGTTGCTCTGACGGAGGGAGGGGCGACTGACGACACGGCTTACAGGGTTGGCTTCAGGGAGCTAAAATCAACAAAGGGGGTGGCTTTACATCAAGGAGTATTTCATGCAGGACTTCACGGAGGGTTCCAATAAGAAATGGTGCACCTAAGTTATTGTTCTTATTGGAACAAGGAGGTTAGCCTGGCCTCTGATTGATACATGGCTAGATTTACCTCGCTGCACCTTCTCTGTGAGTGACTGCAGTGTGACCTAGAGGAATGAGTCCCCTAGACAGGGGAGGAGGCAAATGAGTACAAAACAAATCTGGTCTATTTCTTGTTTTGATCCACTCCATCTATCTTTTACATCTTTGGCTGGCAGCAGACGGTGCAGAAGGACTGCATGCCATCCACATCTCATGGCTGCTCGGCAGAAGACGGTACAATAGGACTGCTAGCAATCCATATTGCCTGCCTGCTCACCATAAGATGGTTCAATAGGACTGACTGCCGGACTTAAGAGAATGACCTGGTCAAGTCACTAAAAATTTAGTCCCTGCGCCCATGTCTGCCCAGGTGCTCCCAGCCGACGTGGCCAGGAGCACCTTGGACATGACGAGGACGGCTACCAGTCGTATTGTACCATCTGCTGCCACAAGGCAATGGGTTGCTGCTACTGTGTAGCAATGCAGTACCGCGTCTGCCAGCACCCAGGAGACATACGGTGACGGTTACCTGAGCGGGCTCCATGCTTGCGGTGGTATGGCGTCCGCACAGGTAACTCAGGAAAAAAGGCGCGAAACGATTGTCTGCCCTTGCTTTCACGGAGGGAGGGAGGGAGGGAAGGGGGGCCTGACGATATGTACCCAGAACCACCCGCGACAATGTTTTAGCCCAATCAGGCATTGGGATCTCAACCCAGAATTCCAATGGGCAGCGGAGACTGTGGGAACTGTGGGATAGCTACCCACAGTGCAACACTCCGGAAGTCGACTCTAGCCTCGGTACTGTGGAAGCACTCCGCCGAGTTAATGCACTTAATGCACTTCTGTGGGGACACACACACTCGAATATATAAAACCGATTTCTAAAAAACCGACTTCTATAAATTCGACCTTATTCCGTAGTGTAGACATACCCTAAATCAAGAATTGCCTCTCCTCTGGTGGGTTCCAGGACTAGCTGCTCCAAGAAGCAGTCATTTAAGGTGTCAAGAAACTTTATCTCTGCATCCTGTCCTGTGGTGACAGGTACCCAGTCAATATGGGGATAGTTGAAATCCCCCATTATTACTGAGATTTTTACTTTCATAGCCTCTCTAAACTCCTTGAGCATTTCACAGTCACTATCACCATCCTGGTCAGGTGGTCTGTAATATATCCCTACTGCTATATTCTTATTATTCAAGTATGGAATTACTATCCATAGAAACTCTATGGTACAATTTGATTCATTTAAAATTTTTTCTTCATTTGATTCTACACTTTCTTTCACATATAGTGCCACTCTCCCACCAGCACAACCTGTTCTGTCCTTCTGATATATTTCGTACCCTGGTATTACTGTGTCCCACTGGTTATCCTCATTCCACCAAGTTTCTGTGATGCCTATTATATCAACATCCTCATTTAATACGAGGCACTCTAGTTCACCCATCTTATTATTTAGACTTCAAGCACTGGTATATAAGCACTTTAAAAACTTGTCGCTTTTTAGCTGTCTGCCATTACATGATGTAATTGAATGGGACTTTTTTTCTTTTGCCTGTTTCTCATCAGATCCTACTGTGGCCCTGCCCCCGCTCAGCCTCTTCCCCCTGAAACCCTGCTCCTGCTTGGTCTCTTCCCCCTGAAGCCCCACACGGGAGGGAGGGGGTGGAGAGGAGCATCCACTGGTAAAACTAAAAGTCAACGCCCATGCTACTGGGCACCCCATGGCTAGTGCCCAATTTTCTGATTGCAGGCGCTAATTGTTAGAGGGAATGTTGGTTGGGGGAGGGCTGGGTATGTTTGGAACTGGAGTTGTGGGCTGCGTCTCCACTCCTTCTAGTAGTCCCTCTTTTCCTGTGGACAATCTACCGCTGCCCGCTCTCCAGTCTGCCTCAGTGTAGCTTTAAAAAGCCCTGCCATGGGTATCAGTGAGTCCTAGGCACCTGCAGGGCAGGATTGGGCTGTGAAATCCGGCAGCTGTGAGGCTGGTAGTGATGGCTTGTAAAAACCACACCCCCCTGCTTCGTTCAGGTGGCACTGCAAGAGCCTAGCTATAAAAAGAGAGAGAGGAAGCCAATGAGCAGACCCAAAAAGAGAAGCTGCTGGTAGGTGCCCAGTGTCCACCCCTCTGAGATTTGCCCAGGAGGAGGGTTTGCCTGAGTGCATAGCAACCATAGGGCCCATGCTGCCGGGTGGGTCTGAGCCAGGAAACCATCTGCGTTAGAGCCCAGGGAGGGCAGGGCCAGACACGTGCTGTGTAATGTGAAGCCCCTTGGGCTGCTGTGCAGATGAGTGCCTGTCCTCATATTGGCCTGGAGAGACCCCTGCCCAAGAGCTGTTCTGATATTACAAAAAGAAAAGGAGTACTTGTGGCACCTTAGAGACTAACCAATTTATTTGAGCATGAGCTTTCATGAGCTACAGCTCACTTCATCGGATGCATACTGTGGAAAGTGTAGAAGATCTTTAAAAGATAAAGATAAAAAGATCTTCTACACTTTCGACAGTATGCATCCGATGAAGTGAGCTGTAGCTCACAAAAGCTTATGCTCAAATAAATTGGTTAGTCTCTAAGGTGCCACAAGTACTCCTTTTCTTTTTGCGAATACAGACTAACACGGCTGTTACTCTGAAATCTGATATTACAATGACCAGAGTTATGCTGTAACATGTAGAGGGGAGATGGGGCGAGAGGAGCGGAAATGTGGCCTGGTTGATTGGAGAGTTTGGATCAGCACAAGTTGACGAGGTTTGGGGGAGAAAAGTCCTTTCTGTTGCCAATATACCAGATCTTGCTGCTCACCTCTCCTCTAAGCCCACCATCCTTCCTGGTCTAAGGGCTGATCTACACACAGATTTTGCACCAGTATAAGTATGTGGGTTAGGTGTGTGTGTGATGTCAACCAAAATAGTTATACCACTAGTGGAGAGGCTAACAGAGGGAGTTTGCCTGGGATCTGTCTGAGTGGAGGTATGCTAAGTGCTGCATTACGGGGGCTGTGTTGGTGAGTATCTGAGTGTCTGTTGCGGGGACAGTTTGTCAGTTTGACCATGTGCTTGATTGTTTGAAAAGTGTGAATTGGGAGTGCTTTGTTCCAGGTGAGCCTTGAGTGGGCCTGACTGTTATAAAAAGCCAGTCAGCTGTGAACAGCAGAGTGGCGAACAGCAGAGTGGCGAACAATGGAGATGCTAACAGAGGGAGTTTGCCTGGGTGTTCGCCTGGAGAGAGCCCACTGAGGCTTTCATCTTGCAGGCTTCTCTGAGTAGTTACTACAGCTCCTGAGGAAGCTCATAGAAGGAAGGTAATATGGATGGTGAGCGTTCAGCTGTTGTGACCTGCACTGGATGTGCCATGTTTATCTTTCTTCCACAGGACAGAAGCGACTTTGTCTGTACAAAGTGCAAGCTAGTCTCCATATTGGAAGAGAAGGTTCAAGGTCTGGAGAAACAAGTATCGACCCTGCGTTGCATAAGAGAAACTGAAGATTTCCTGGACAGACGTCAGGATATGCTTCTACGGGCACAATGTTCTGAAGATTCAGAGCAGGCTGCACAGTGAGGACAGAAGGACGGTGAAGAAATTTGGCAGCATGTGACCTCCAGAAGAAGAAAGGGGAGCGTCCATGTATCAGCAATTCAGATACAGGTAAGCAACCGTTTTCATGTTCTCTCCACAGGTACTAATGTGGAGAGTGGACTAGATGATGCATCTGAGGAAAGGGAACAGAAGGAGACTCCATTGATTGGAAGGCATGAGATGCACTGTCCTAGGGATGGGGGTTCCATGACCACCACTCCCAAGAGAAGGAGGCGGGTGGTGGTGGTCGGGGACTTCCTCCTCAGGGGTATTGAGTCATCCATCTGCCACCCCAACCGGGAAAACCGAGAAGTATGCTGCTTGCCAGGAGCTAGGATTCACAATGTGACGGAGAGACTGCCGAGACTCATCAAGCCCTCGGATCGCTACCCCTTCCTGCTTCTCCACGTGGGCACCAATGATACTGCCAAGAATGACCTTGAGCAGATCACTGTAGACTACGTGGCTCTGGGAAGAAGGATAAAGGAGTTTGAGGCCCAAGTGGTGTTCTCGTCCATCCTCCCTGGGGAAGGAAAAGGCTCAGGTAGAGACCTTCGAATCGTGGAAGTCAACGAATGGCTACGCAGGTGATGTCGGAGAGAAGGCTTTGGTTTCTTTGACCATGGGATGGTGTTCCAAGAAGGAATAGTGCTAGGCAGAGATGGGCTCCACCTAATGAAGAGAGGGAAGAGCATCTTCGCAAGCAGGCTGGCTAACCTAGTGAGGAGGGCTTTAAACTAGGTTCACCAGGGGAAGGAGACCAAAGCCCTGAGGTAAGTGGGGAAGTGGGATACCGGGAGGAAGCATGAGCTGGAGAGTGCGAGAGGGGAGGGCTCCTGCCTCATACTGAGAAAGAGGGACGATCGGCGAGTTATCTTAAGTGCCTATACACAAATGCAAGAAGACTGGGAAACAAGCAGGGAGAACTAGAAGTCCTGGCACACTCAAGGAATTATGATGTGACTGGAATAACAGAGACTTGGTGGGATAACTCACATGACTGGAGTACTGTCATGGATGGATATAAACTGCTCAGGAAGGACTGGCAGGGCAGAAAAGGTGGGGGAGTTGCATTGTATGTAAGAGAGCAGTATGACTGCTCAGAGCTCTGGTATGAAACTGCAGAAAAACCTGAGTGTCTCTGGATTAAGTTTAGAAGTGTGAGCAACAAGGATGATGTCATGGTGGGAGTCTGCTATAGACCACCGGACCAGGGGGATGAGGTGGATGAGGCTTTCTTCCGGCAACTAACAGAAGTTACTAGATCACAGGCCCTGGTTCTCATGGGAGACTTCAATCACCCTGATATCTGCTGGGAGAGCAATACAGCGGTGCACAGACAATCCAGGAAGTTTTTGGAAAGTGTAGGGGACAATTTCCTGGTGCAAGTGCTGGAGGAACCAACTAGGGCAGAGCTCTTCTTGACCTGCTGCTCACAAACTGGGAAGAATTAGTAGGGGAAGTAAAAGTGGATGGGCATCTGGGAGGCAGTGACCATGAGGTGGTCGAGTTCAGGATCCTGACACAGGGAAGAAAGGAGAGCAGCAGAATATGGACCATGGACTTCAGAAAAGCAGACTCTGACAACCTCAGGGAACTGATGGGCAGGATCCCCTGGGAGAATAACATGAGGGGGAAAGGAGTCCAAGAGAGCTAGCTGTATTGTAAAGAATCCTTATTGAGGTTTCAGGGACAAACCATCCCGACGTATAGAAAGAATAGTAAATATGGCAGGCGACCAGCTTGGCTTAACAGTGAAATCCTTGCTGATTTAAACACAAAAAAGCAGCTTACAAGAAGTGGAAGATTGGACAAATGACCAGGGAATATAAAAATATTGCTCGGGCATGCAGGAGTGAAATCAGGAAGGCCAAAACACACCTAGAGTTGCAGCTAGCAAGAGATGTTACAAGTAACAAGAAGGGTTTCTTCAGGTATGTTAGCAACAAGAAGAAAGTCAAGGAAAGTGTGGGCCCCTTACTGAATGAGGGAGGCAACCTAGTGACAGAGGATGTGGAAAAAGCTAATGTACTCAATGCTTTTTTTGCCTCTGTCTTCACGAACAAGGTCAGCTCCCAGACTACTGCACTGGGCAGCACAGCATGGGGAGGAGGTGACCAGCCCTCTGTGGAGAAAGAAGTGGTTCGGGACTATTTAGAAAAGCTGGACGTGCACAAGTCCATGGGGCCGGATGCGCTGCATCTGAGAGTTCTAAAGGAGTTGGCGGATGTGATTGCAGAGCTATTTGCCATTATCTTTGAAAACTCTTGGCGATCGGGGGAGGTCCTGGATGACTGGAAAAAGGGAAATGTAGTTCCCATCTTTAAAAAAGGGAAGAAGGAGGATCCTGGGAACTACAGGCCAGTCAGCCTCACCTCAGTCCCTGGAAAAATCATGGAGCAGTTCCTCAAGGAATCAATTCTGAAGCACTTAGACGAGAGGAAAGTGATCAGGAACAGTCAGCATGGATTCACCAAGGGAAGGT
The DNA here is from genome assembly GCF_965152275.1 of Natator depressus. Lineage (NCBI taxonomy): Eukaryota > Metazoa > Chordata > Testudines > Cheloniidae > Natator > Natator depressus. Next base: position 34,351,991 of record NC_134247.1, read on the forward strand.
CATGCCTGACTAATCTAATTGCCTTCTATGATGAGATAACTGGCTCTGTGGATGAGGGGAAAGCAGTGGACGTGTTATTCCTTGACTTTAGCAAAGCTTTTGACACCGTCTCCCACAGTATTCTTGCCAGCAAGTTAAAGAAGTATGGGCTGGATGAATGGACTATAAGGTGGATAGAAAGTTGGCTATATTGTCGGGCTCAATGGGTAGTGATCAATGGCTCCATGTCTAGTTGGCAGCCGGTATCAAGGGGAGTGCCCCAAGGGTCGGTCCTGGGGCCGGTTTTGTTCAATATCTTCATAAATGATGCGGAGGATGGTGTGGATTGCATCCTCAGCAAGTTTGCAGATGACACTAAACGGGGAGGAGAGGTAGATACGCTGGAGGGTGGGGATAGGATACAGAGAGACCTAGATAAATTAGAGGACTGGGCCAAAAGAAATCTGATGAGGTTCAACAAGGACAAGTGCAGAGTCCTGCACTTAGGACGGAAGAACCCCATGCACCGCTACAGACTAGGGACCGAATGGCTCGGCAGCAGTTCTGCAGAAAAGGACCTAGGGGTGACAGTGGACGAGAAGCTGGTTATGAGTCAACAGTGTGCCCTTGTTGCCAAGAAGGCCAATGGCATTTTGGGATGTATATGTAGAGGCATTGCCAGCAGATCGAGGGACATGATCGTTCCCCTCTATTCAACATTGGTGAGGCCTCATCTGGAGTAGTGTGTCCAGTTTTGGGCCCCACACTACAAGAAGGATGTGGAAAAATTGGAAAGAGTCCAGCGGAGGGCAACAAAAATGATTAGGGGACTGGAACACATGAGTTATGAGGAGAGGCTGAGGGAACTGGGTTTGTTTAGTCTGTGGAAGAGAAGAACGAAGGGGGATTTGATAGCTGCTTTCAACTACCTGAAAGGGGGTTCCAAAGAGGATGGATCTAGACTGTTCTCAATGGTAGCTGATGACAAAACAAGGAGTAATGGTCTCAAGTTGCAGTGGGGGAGATTTAGGTTGGATATTAGGAAAAACTTTTTCATTAGGAGGGTGGTGAAACACTGGAATGCGTTACCTAGGGCGGTGGTGGAATGTCCTTCCTTAGATATTTTTAAGGTCAGGCTTGACAAAGCCCTGGCTGGGATGATTTAGTTGGGGATTGGTCCTTCTTTGAGTAGGGGTTGGACTAGATGACCTCCTGAGGTCCTTTCCAACCCTGATATTCTATGATTCTATGATTCAATTTTTTGTGACACACTGAGTTTGAGTTTGTCCTGCATTTGCCTCCTTAGCACCTCCTTGTGTATTGTTAGTTTAATGCGCTCCTGACTGCTCCAGTTAGTTTCCAACTGAGAAGATTGACCCCCTGCATGTGAAATTTAGGCTGTCCTATTCTCATAACCCCTTCTCTCACTGGAATGTGGCCCAATAGTCCATAAAACCAAACTTACAACTTTATCTCAGTCACACAGCCAACAGTTTTTACTGCCCTCTTTTGCTCATGGGACTGGAAAGATCTCTGAGAAGATAACTTGGATCTCTTGGCTTGGAGATATAAAAACAGGCCAAAGTCTTAACACCAAGGCTGTGTCCACCAATTCCCTATGTGGGGCGGGAGGGAGTGCAACACAGACATTTGACTCTCCATAACCATGTTCACATCTGTTGGAATTTCACACACACATACACACACACCAATGGAAGGGGACTGGGTCAAAATCATGGAAGTCTATGCATGGAATATTCCTCAGATATGTAATTCACTCTCATCTCACCTGTTAACTTTCCCTAGGAATAGGTTTTCAGATTCTTAAACCCAGCATAATCATCCCACAGACACATGAGGAATCTAAAATGAGTTAGAAACCATCAACGTATGAAGGAAAGAGCTGGGATCCCCCTCCCGCAAAAACCCATGAGCTTCTCTAGGTTTGCTTCATTTCCCAAGGTCAGGACTGTGGCCAGCAGGTGTCATATCCTCTTAGAAGACATCACTCATGGCTTCCCACCCACCCTGATAGATACCTTCTCCCTGGGAGTTCAGGTGGGATCTGGAGGCAGAAATTGGTCCCCTTCTCTCTCTCCTCTGGGGAAAGAGTTGAGAGAAAGATGTTGATTCAATTCCAGATTTTTTAAATCTCCCATTAGTTATTGTGTTTTCCTCCCCCGCCCCCACCCTTCCCCAACCTTTCTGAGGTTCCCGGCACAGGGAACGACTCCTGTCTGGATTCTCTCTCAAACCCAGAAGGCGAGAAGGGACAATGAGTGAGAACACAGAGGAAAATCCTAAGCGGGAAAGCCCTGAGCAAGTGGAACGACATGGGGCATTGTGGAGAAGACCCACTTGTGAGTGTCAATGCAAGGAAGCATCAGACCCCCCCCCCCGCCCCCACAGGGAAGAATTGGTGCAAATCCACTCACTTTGAGGAAGTTTCAAGGACCTTCAGGAAATCATGGATCAGCAGAGAGAAAGAAAAAAATGTACCAAGTGTCAGAAACAAAATCACTCAGAGCTCAACCCTTCTTTGATATCAGAGACACCACATGGGAGAGACTCCCTATATTAAAAACATATGAATGGACAGACTGGGTCAGATCAATGGCCCATCTGCCCAGTATCCTGTATTCCAACAGTGGCCAATGCAGGTGCCCCAGAGGGAATGAACAGAGCAGGGAAATTATCAAGTGATCCATCATCTGTCATCTAGTCTCAGCTGTCCTGGCAGTTAGAGGTGTAGGGACACCCAGAGTATGGGGTTGTGCCATTGATGGACCTATCCTCCAAGAACTTAATTATTTTTTGAACCCAGTTATACTTTTGGCCTTCACAACATCCCCTGGCAATGAGTGCCAAGGGTTGCCTATGTGTTGTGTGAAGAAGTACTTCCTTTTGTTTGTTTTAAACATGCAGTCTATTAATTTCATTGGGTGATCCCTAGTTCTTGTGTTATGAGAAAGGGTAAATAACACTTCCTTATTTGCTTTCTCCACACCAGTCATGATTTTACAGACCTCTATCATATCCTCCCTTAGACGCCTCTTTTCCAAGCTGAACAGTCCTAGTCTTACTAATCTCTCCTCATATGGAAGTTGTTCCATACCCCTAATAATTTCTGTTGCCCTTCTCTGTACCTTTTCCAATTCTAATATGTCTGTTTTGAGATGGGGCGACCAGAACTACATGCCATATTCAAGCTGTGGGCGTACCATGGATTTATGTAGTGGCATTAGGATATTTTCTCTTCTATTTTCTATCCCTTTTCTAATGGTTCCTGGACTGTGGTGAAAGCATCAATCAGAGCTCAAACTTTACTAACTTTAATGAAATCCACAGTAGAGCAAGAGAGGAACAGATAGACCTGTATCTGTGTGCATGCCCAGAGGTGGAAACATGGGCACCACGGGAAATTTTAGTGCAAAAACATAGGGGCCAATAGAGTTACAGCTTCACACTGCGAGAACCTTTCACCACTGCGTCCCCTCTGCCGGAGCTGCACACCACGGTGAGAAGTGCGGATGCAGCCTACCTTTCATTGTGGTGTGTAGCAATATGCATAGTACCTGTACTGTACACGCCACCATAAGAGAGCCTCAGTTGTCTTGTTTCTTCTGTTTCCTTTCTTGAATGAGATGAGATGAAAAGGCTCAGTTCAGATGAGAGTGCTAAGAGCTGGTATTTCAACTCAGAGAGATCTGACTTACCAAATTTCAGGCCAATCTGGCTATTTTTATTTATTTTAGAGAAGGGGCAAAAATGGGAATTATTATACACACTCAGTGGCTTTGTAAAGTGTAACCTATAAACCAGTGGTTCTTAACCTGGGGTGCATGCACCCCCTGGGGGTGCGAGATGCCCTTTCTGGGGGTGCGAGACATGCCAGATTTTTTTAGAAAGTAAATCATCGAAAACACACATTAAGCACAGGCACGTAACTACTTTGTTTTATCAAACTTATGTATTTATTAACATTATACATTTAACAACTACTGTAATATACAAACAAAAAATATATCTAGGTTTAAAGAACTGACCTACTTCAATGATTTTTGATAAGGGGTGCGAGAACATATTTTGAGAACCAAAGGGTGCAGGCTGCAGTAAAAGTTAAGAACCACTGCTATAAACCCTTATAAAGAGACTTTGCTGGCAGCCCCATCTTGCCCCATTAAATAAATATGTTTACTCAGGTTCTCACTAGATAAAGGACTCTGGCCTCTGGGGAACTCAGCTCATTTTATTCCTCCTTATTCAAGGCAAGAAAAACACAAATAAAGTATTGCCCAGAAGCCAGTTCAGAACATTGCATTTTGAACTGAAAAATTATAAGGACTAAATGAGAGAAAAGAAATTATTATAGGACAAATGACAATTTGTAAGACTAAAAACCAAATTAGCTGGTGCTATATCCAGACAAAGCAAAATAATAATAATAAATAAATAAATAAAAATCAGAGTATCTGACCAAACAACCTTCAGGAAATAGAAAAACCTCAATTAATAGTTTCCAAGGCCAGAAGGGACCATTGTGGTCATCTAGACTGACCTGACTAACACAGGCCAGAGACCGTTCCTGAATTAATTCCTGTTTGAACTAAAGCAGATCTTTTAGAAAAACAACCAATCTTGATTTAAACATTTCAAGTGATGGAGAATCCATCAGAACCCTTGGTAAATTGTTCCAACAGCTGATCACCCTTGCTGTTAAAAATGTGTGCCTCATTTCCAGTCTGAATTTGTCTAGCTTCAACTTCCAGCCATTGGATCCTGGTATACCTTTGATAATAGATAACCCTTTGCTCAATCTTGTGGCTTTTCTCTGAACCCTCTTTCATTTTATCAACATTCTTCTTGAATTGTGGACACCAGAACTGGACGTGGTATTCCAGCAGCAGTTGCATTAGTGCCAAATAGAGAGGTAATAAAACCTTCCTACTCCTCCTCCTCAAGATTCCCCTGTTTACACCTCCATGGATCACATTCGCACATTTGGCCAGCATTGCACTGGGTGGGTATAAGCTCTTATATGTGTCTCTTTGGTGATTTGCACATTTTAAATGAGAAGGTACAAAAAACAAAAAACAACAAAAGTTCTTAAGAACAATGTAGAGCACTGTGAGAATAACTTGAAATGAGACAGGCTATTTAGCACCTCTAAGTGTGGGACCAATATAAATGAGATGCTCAGAGACTAACTGAGCTGGGGAACAGTGTTCAACAACATTCAGAAGCTAGTGCTGCTGGGCATCAGGTGGGATTCCCACTGCCCACAAAGGTTTCTCTAGGTCTCCCATGTATGGCACCATGGAGATCAGCCTTTCTGAATGGTGCTTTCTCAATTCTCACCCAGTCCATTTGGGACTCCTGTCAGGAAAATGAAGGACCTGTGGGTGACAGCAGATGCTGGGCTCCCTGATGGAGAAGCCCCTTGTTCCCCAGCATGTTGGTTTCTTCAAGCTCTTCCATCTACAGGCTGAGCTCAAGCAGGTGACAGCGTAAAGGTACTTAGGTGTTGCAATGCCTAACCCCTGGGTGCCCCACCACCCAGTGACATGCTCAGCCCTGGTTCCCAGGCTCCTCCAGGTGTTGAGCAGGGAGAGGTAGAGGCAGAGGCCTAAGGAAGGAATCATCAGAAACCGGGCAAGCTGAGCAGAGAGCCACCTAAGCTAGGCAAGAGTGAGATGAAGAGGAAAGGGGTGACATTCCCTAACTCTGATTGATCTGGATCTTGTGCATCTGAGAGGGAACTCACTCCACTCCGAATTCTCAGCCATGAAACCCTCTCCTGGAGTTAAGCACCTGAGCTAGGTCAGCTGCTTAACATGCACTGGCGGGGAAGGGGGAAGGAGAGAGACACAACCTCAGTACATCCAGTAGTCCCCTGGGTTTAAGTACTTGCTCTGCCTCATTTAGAGCAGGATCTTGAACCCATATCCAAGATGGGTCTTCCTCTGTGGACCAATGAATATTTAATGATTTATACACAGTGGCACAACTCTAACAGGAGCGATGGGGAGAGCCGTAGCCCCCTGGTTAGGGCACTCATGTGGGAAACCTGGGTTCAAGTCCCTGCTCCCGATCACAGCAGGGCTTTGAATTTGGGTCTCCCACCTCCTATGTGAGTGTCCTAATTGCTAGGGGAGACACACAAAAGTCACAACCTGGCTGCCTTTTGGTATTGGGTCTTGGGTGTTTGCTCTGAGAATGCCAATGGAATTGGGTCATGCTGGCGAGATAAATGGTGGGAACATCTCGTCTGAGAATCCCATTTCATAGCCACTGGGGCTTTAGCTTTGGCATGGGCTTTGAGCATCAGTGCATAGCCAACTTTGTTCATTCCCCCCAGCAGAAACCGAGGTGCCTGTGGGGTTTGGTGGCAGCTCAGCAGTGGTTTTGAAAATGTCAGTGGTAGCTAACGAGGGTTTTAGGTGCCTAAATATTTTTGTGTCTCTGGCCTCAAGTGGGCCCTAGAAGGAGGCAATCTCACCCCTTCAGAGTTACCCACTCTTGGCACACATCCAGTGATTCCAATTATGGGCACTTCCATCCATTCCTGAAATCCATCAGCTTGTTGCTGTGCCAACCGGGGGCCTCACCCCAAAGACCCCTCCCCCCCATCAAAGTTCTTCTAGTTCAAACACATCCAGTTCAGTACCAGTCTGTCTATCTCCAACTTCTTCTCACTTCATAACCAGTCAGGCTGGACTTTGGTTCCCTGTCACCTTCGTTGAGCAACTAACACCAGCTTCTGCACAGCATCTCCTAGTGTTAGATTCCTCTCCCAGTCACCCTGTTGTCTGAGGAATTAAAGGAGTGGAGCAGGCATCAAAGTTTTTGGGACATCCCTCCCACAGGAAATGGATCCATATAAGTCATGGAGCCCAGCCAGATGTCGCGGTGTATGGAGACGCAGGGACAAGTCTACAGAGTGAGTGAAAGGCCTGAACTAAGTAGTCTTCCCTCCGTCTCTCTGGCTTCATGGATGAGGAATAGGACATGGGAAAGGAGAGCACCCAAGTCCAAGGAGACTTAGCTAATGGGACTCTTTCTCTCCTATTCTCCCAGACATTGTCAGGAGGCAGAAGAACCCAGCAACTCGGCAGCAAGGAGCTGATTAGTCATCTCCTTCTTTGCCTGGGGTTTGTAGGCCAGGCAGAGTCAGAGGTCACTGGTCAGCATGGGGTTGGCTGCTGCTGGCTTGCTCCTGGACAGATATTTGACTGTATCCTGACAATATTTGTGGGATTGGGCAAATGCATTACTCATTTTGGCCAACCTGACTGAGGGCCCGTGGACAATTTCTTTTTCGCATGTGTTCTCCGGTGTTTTGTGAGTCCTGTGCTGGATCTGAAGCTTTTCCCACACTCAGGGCATTTATAAGGTTTCTCTCCTGTATGGAGTCTCCGATGGATAGTGAGAGTTGAGCTGGCCCGGAAGCATTTCCCACACTCAAAGCATTTATAGGGTTTCTCTCCCGTATGGATTCTTTGATGTCTAATGAGGGTCCTGCTGTCTCTGAAGCTTCTTCCGCAGTTGCGGCATACATGAGCTTCATGTCCCATGTGGGTTCTCTGATGGACGACAAGGGCTGAATGAACAGTGTAGCTTTTCCCACACTCAGGGCTTTGATGAGGTTTCACTGACAGGTGTTTCTTTTGATGCTTTTGGAGGGATTCACTCCTGATGAAGGTTTCCACGCTGTCAGGGCATTGGTAGGCTCTCTCCCCACTGTGGATTTTGCGATGCTTATTGAGGGACTTGTTTGCAATGAAGGCTTTCTCACAGTCAGGGCATTTATAGGGTCTCTCCCCCGTGTGCATTCTCTTATGGCTAATGAGGCTTGAGTTGGAGATGAAGCCTTTCCCGCAATCGGGACATCTATAGGGTCTCTCTCCTGTGTGGGTTCTCCGGTGTCTAAGGAGGGATGAGCTACTACAGAAGCTTTTCTCACACTCGATACATACATGTTTTCTCTGTGCCATCTGTATTCCCTGCTGGCTCTTAATGTTGTGGTTTTTGTGACCTTCCCCACTGTGAGTGGATTGAACCCATTTCTTCTCTGGGTGGTTTCGTTGTGGCCTCTCTGGTCTGTCTTGACTCTCACAGGCTAGAGAGACATCCCCTTCTGATCTTCCCGACGACATCTCACCACCTTCCCATTGAGGATCCTCCTCCTCCTTCTCACTCATCATCCCATCACCTGCTGGGACAGAGAGAGAATCCAGACAGGAGTCATTCCCTGTGCTGAGGGGAAGGGAGGAAAGGGAACCTCAGAAATGGGGGAACAAACAAAATAACTGCTGGGAAGATTGAAAAATTAGGAGGCAATTTTCCCCATCCCCAACTCTTTCACCAGAGGAAAGAGAGGAGGGGACCAATTCTGCCTTCACATCCCATCTGAATACCCAGGGGGAGGAAACTACAGCCAAGTCTCAGTCAGGAGGGGTGGGAAGCCATGAGTGACGTATGCCATAAGAATACGGCACCTGATGGGCACAAGCCTGACCTGAGTGAGATGAGGAAGAAGTGGAGGAGCTCACGGGGCCTTTGTCATAATCCCACCATTTTCCTTTCCTCAGCCATTGTTTGAGAATGGGTCTAACGGGTTCTTCCTCTGAGCTTTCCTCGGAGCTCTGGATATCTGGGACCCAGGCTTCTTCTCCTTGTTCTAGCTGAGCAAGCAACTCAGGTTGGTAAATCGGAGATCCTGCTTGGGGGAAAGAAACAGGTGACAACAGCGTGAAGCACAGATTTGCAGAGTGTTTGATACAGAGAATGTGCTGTGATTTTTTCAAACCTAACCTCTTCTTAAAAAAATAAAATCCTCTGCCCACCCACCTGACTGCTCAAAGCCACAGGACCCTCTGCTAAGAGTGAGGATTTAACTCTTCATGTCTCTTCTGGGAACTCACACAGCCAGATGCCCATCATCAAAGGGGTTCCTAAGTTACATAGAAAACAGCTCCATCTCCCTGGATCTGCTCCTTAAAAGCAGAGAGGGGCCTGGTGACTGTGAGAGAATAGTAAAGAGGTTCAGGGCCAGTGAACACAGTCCTTGCCCTGAAAAGTTTGCTATCTAGACAGGGATCAAGGAGTGAGTGTAACAAACAACAAGGGAGAGGGGAGGTTGTGGGAGGGTTACAATGAATAGAACAGGCAGTGACCCACACTAGCAACACCCATGGCCTAAATGAAAATAGTCACATTTTTTAACAAAAGCAACCTCTGTTTAGGAACAAAGTATGTAGGTTACACTGGCAGGATGGGGGACTGTATCACGGGAAGCAGTGACTTTGAAAAGGACTTAGGGGTCATGGCAGATAATCAGCTGAATGTGATATCCCAGTGCAATGCTATGGCTAAAAGGGTTAGAATGATCCTTGGATGTATAAAAGAGGGATATCAAGGAGGATGGGGAATTTATACAGAGTTGATGCGACCATTACTGGACATTGTGTTCAGTTCTGGCATCCACCCTTCAAGCAGGGTGATGAAAAAAATTAGAAAGGTTTCAGAAAAGACCCGTGAGAATGATTCAAGGTCTGGAAAACCTCTCATACTGAGAGAATTAAGAAACTCAAATTGTTTATTTTATCCAAGAGAAGGTTAAGAGGTGACTTGGTCATGGCCTAGAAGCACCAACTGAAGGAGGAGATTTCTGATAACAGAGGGGTTTTCAATCTAGCAAACAAAGGCAGAATAAGGTCCAAGGGCTGGAAGCTGCACTAGAGAAATTTGGATTAGAAATAAGATACAATCTTTTTTTAACAGTGAGGATGATTAACCATTGGAACAACTGGCCAAGGGATGAGGCAGATTCTCCATTTCTTTAGATCCAGATTGGATGTCTCTTTAAAAATGATTTGCTCCAGCCCAATCAGTAGTTATGGACTTAAGTGGATGAAATTCTCTGGCCTGTATTATGCAGAAGGTTGGACTAGATGATCATAGTGGTCCCTTGTTGTCTTAATATCCATGAAAATCTGTGTCCATTTTTGAAATAATCTTTCTTTCTTTCTTTCTTTCTTTCTTTCTTTCTTTCTTTCTTTCTTTCTTTCTTTCTTTCTTTCTTTCTTTCTTTCTTAACCTCAGCCTATTTCTATTATTTTGATAGTAAAGTCTCTGACTCTAATTCCTTGGGAAAAGGACAATGGAAATTCCTCAGGAAAATAAAAATTGGACCATGTCACTCAAAGGTCTAAGTCTAAAATTAACCTGTTCAGGAAAGACGGAAGAAGCTGAACAAGGATACCCAGAGTGAGTTACAGCTGCAGGGAAAAGAGGAAGGTAGCAGAAAAGAAGAATGAACTAATGTACCCAAAGAGGCTAAGGAGACTAATGTGAGATTTTACAAAGCTACCAGGTCAAAAAGGAGCACTGGACAAGTCAGATCCATTAACAAATGGAGGGTAAGGAAATGAATAATGACTCATAGATGACCAGGCACTAAACTTTATAATGGCCCTCTCCAGCAAGTAAAATATGGAGATGCTAGTTGTGGACCCATAGTTAAGATTGACATTAAGGCTAATTTTGCACTTAAAGCAGGATTCCGCCTCAATGTTATGTCTGAAGAACACAGTGTATCCTCCTCAAAATTGCAGCACTTACGTTTTGAACATGGAATCTTTTTTTTGAGAATTTGCTAGTAAATCCATTAATTAGTTTACAAGTTAAAAATAATTAAATAATGGGTCCTTTAAGAAATTTTACCACTTGGTGTCTCACTTTTTTCATTTCAAGTGATTTTAGTAACGTAATAATGCAGACTCTTTAAACTTCCCTTATAGTTAAAACTCACTGGCATCTTCTATATAAGTTAAATTTGAAGGGCTTTTGTGTGTGTGTGTGTGTGTGTGTTTGTTTGTTTTTAAGATTCATGGTCATTTATTGCCGTCATTGTTCATAAATGAAAATTTCTCCTCCAACAGAATAATCTTCAGAGAGTTCCGTGAAGCCCTGCTCTATTTCAAAATGGCTGCCATCTCCTTTTGTTCTCAGTGAGACTAATCCAGCAGTTCTCAAACTTCATTGCACCGTGACCCCCTTCTGACAACAAAAAATGCTACATGACCCCGGGGGGGGGGGGGGGCAAAGCCAGGGCCCCACCTCCCCAGGCAGGGGGCTAAAGCTGAAGCCCACAGGCTTCAGCCCTCAATGTGGGGGCCTGTAACCTGAGCCCCACCGCCCAGGGTTGAAGCCCTCGAGCTTCAGCTTTGGCCCCAGGTGGTGGGGCTCGGGCTTCAGTTTCAGCCCCAGACCCCAGCAAGTCTAACAGCAGCCCTGGCAACCCCATTAAAACAGGGTTGCAACCCACTTTGTGGTCCTGATCCACAGTTTGAGAACCGCTGTCTGCAGGCTGCCCTTAGCAAAGGTGGCCACAGTCTCCATTCATTACTACTCTCTGACTCCTGACAACCTACGGTATGTCTACACTACAATAAAAAACCTGGCACCGAGTCTCAGCACTTGGGCTCCAGCCCAAGCCTGAATCTCTACACTGCAATTTTATAGCCCCACAGCCCCAGCCTGAGTCAGCTGACCTGGGCCAGCCACAGCCATGCTGCAGGTCTTTGATTGCAGTGTAGACATACCCATAAAGGGCAGCTTGGCTGAATTCCCCCTTGAGAACAATGAGAGAGGGCAGCTATTTTGAAAGAGGATAATTTTGTGTGAATTTCTCTGAAAGAGAAGATTTTACTTGCCAGCCTCTGTGGAAGGATAAAACTTTCTGTCATGACAAATAACAGCAAACAGTGACCCGTAGTCCTAAATCTTTATTTTCAAAAGCTGCACATTGCACCACACCAATTCAACCAGGGTTTAAAGTGCACTTCTTCCAAATGGGTCGGACATATTTTTAGTACTGCATTGGGGAGAGAAACCGCTCTGATTGGCTGACTTTGCTACTGCCCCACATCCTGGGGATGGGCAGCCAATCAGGGCTGCTGCAGGAGGCAGGCAGAGCTTTCCTCCCTCCCCTCAGGAACCAGCACTATTCTCACAGTAGCTCAGTTTGGCTCTGCTCCCTTGTCCCTCACCATGAACAACATGACAACTCCTCGGCTTCTCTCCTCCCTCCCTGCAACACCTGGCCTGGAAGCAGGGATGGTGGAGGGGACCATAGTGCCAACCCTCCCCCCTGGGTTGGGACAGGGGTTGAAGAGCCCCAGGAGCTGTAGGAGGGGCAGAGTTGGTATGGGGGGGGTGGGGGTGGGGACAGAAAAGATGTGGGAGAAGAACAGATGGGGCCTGGAGGCCAGAATTAGTGGCAGGGTCTAAGGATAAATAGATGTGGGGGTGATGGTAGACCCCCATTTCAGGTAGGAGGGGAAAACTTTGTGTGTGTGTGTGTGCATGCACTCACACATGTGTGTTTGTTTGAATACATGTGTGTACATGCGTGTGCATGCACTCATGCACTGGGGAATGTGAGGTGGAGGAGGGAGGGAGTGTGTGCAGGGAGTTGCAGAGAGGCACGGGGAAGTTAGGGGTGTTTTCAGGGGACTGGGGGATTTGGGGAGCATGTGTACTGTGGGAAACAGGGATGCAAAGCAGCTGTCAACCCAACTGGACGGTATGCTCTGCTTGCTTTGTGCTGCTCCGAAGTGGTGTAAAGCAGCCACAGCCTACGGCTGAATCTGGCTGGCGCTGCCAAGTGTCGCTTGTCTTGCGTGGCAGCCATGCATCTTGCCAGGCTTGTCTGCACTCCCGACGCCCAGCTGGGGTGTCACATTCAGCAGGGTTGCAGGAATGGGCTGCAATTTTGCCTCATGGCTGCCAGAGGCTCCCGGGGAACCTGCTGAGTGGGCAGCCATGTGGCTTCCATTTCACTGTTTCCCTGCTCATATCCAGCAGTGGGGAGCAGTAAGCAGTGGCAGCAGAGACAGCAGGTCTCAGGCTCCCCCACCCATCAAGCAGCCAGCTCCCCATGAACATTCCCAGCCAACTACTCCCACACCCAGCCAGCGGCCATCCCTGCCAGCTGCCTCTATCTACCCCTGAAGCTCCCAAGCTGCTCCTATCTTCCCCCCTTGATTTGTATGAAAATCTACCTACACTAGCCATCACCAAGCTGACCCAGACACACCCACAAAGCCAGCTGTCCCCAAATCTCTACCCCCCCTGGCACTGAGCTGACCCATCTCCCCCCACCACTAGACACCCCACAAGCCCACCTACCCTGGCTTCCCCCTCCACACACATACAGCCCAGACCTACTCCCCAGACACCATCAGTGCCTGCCCACCTGCCAAGTTTCATGCAACTTCATGTCCTGTCACTTCATGATTTGGGACAAGATGTATTGTCCTCAAGCCTTGGGCGACAGGGGATGGATCACTTGATGATTACCCGTTCTGTTCATTCCCTCTGGGGCACCTGGTGTTGGCCACTGTTGGAAGACAGGATACTGGACTAGATGGACCTTTGGTCTGACCCAGTATGGCTGTTCTTATGTTCTTAAGACGGGGCTTACGGCCACATACAAATTATGCAAATGAATGGTCTAATTTGCATAAAATGTCACACATGGAGTTGTACAAACTTGGCAGCTATGTCTAGCTCTAAATGTTAAAATAAAAATAAAAGATTTGCTGTTGATCCCATGTTTCTTCAAGCAATGAGAAAAAGCCCATGGTAACATTCCCTTTGGGCTTCTTGCTTACTGTTCATGCATGTCATTTTTAATTTAAACAAACAAATACATGTTTTGCTTGGGAATTTCTATGTTAAGAACTGGGATAGAAATTGAGATTACACATCAGTAATGTAGGGTAATTATACATTACATGGAGACTGTAATTATCTCAAATCAAGTATTATAAGACCAGGAAATTCAGAGTTAAATAACCTAAAAAAACAACAAAAATCCAAACATGTTAAGGTATGAAATAGCTAACAGAATGTTGGGAATCATTAAGAAAGGAATAGATAATAAGACAGAAAATATCATCTTGCCTCTATATAAATCCACGGCACTCCCATATCTTGAATACTGTGTGCAGACGTGGTTGCCCAATCTCAAAAAAGATATATTGGAATTGGAAAAGATTCAGAAAACGGCAACAAAAATGAGTAGGGGTTTGGAACAGCTTCCATCTGATGAGAGATTAATAAGACTGGGACTTTTGAGTTTGGAAAAGCGATGACTAAGGGGGGATATGATAGAGGTCTATAAAATTATGACAGGTGTGGAGAAAGTAAACAGGAAGTGTTATTTACTCCTCATAAAACAAGAACTAGGGGTCACCAAATGAAATTAATAAGCAGCAGGTTTAAAACAAACAAAAGGAAGTATTTCTTCACACAATGCACAGTCAACCTGTGGAACTCCTTGCCAGGGGATGTTGTGAAGGCCAAGACACTAATAGGGTTAAAAAAAGAACTAGATAAGTTCATGGAGGATAGGTCCATCAATGGCTGTTAGCCAGGATGGGCAGGGATGGTGTCCCTAGCCTCTGTTTGCCAGAAGCTGGGAATGGACAACAGGGGATGGATCACTTCATGATTACCTGTTCTGTTCATTCCCTCTGGGGCACCTCCCAATATCCATTGTCAGAACACAGGATACTGGGCTAGATGGACCTTTGGTTTGATCCAGTGTGGCCGTTCTTATGTACACAAACCACCTTAACTCATCCCTATGATGACGCCATGGGGGGAAGGAGGAGCGAAATCAAATGTGTCTTTAAAAATCAATTGAAACTGATCTCGGACAATGAACCTTAAAATGCTTTAAGTGTGACCTACTGGGTAGAGCATGATCCTGTCACTCTCAAGATAGAGCTCTGCTGCTGGGTGATTGTGGCCAAGTCACATCATGGCTCTGTGCCTCGGTTTCCCCACCAGTACAGTGGGGATAATGATACTGCCCTCCTTTGTAAAGCCCTTTGCACTCTACTGATGAAAAGAGTTATGGTTATTGTGTGGTCTCACTGCAGGGTGGAGTTAAACCCATCTGGGTGCCCTAACTGTGTGTTTCCAGAGCTTAAAGCGTTTATAATTCTTTTGAGTGTCACACTAATTCTGAATTTCCTGGGCTTGTAATACTTGGCTCTGGGACAATTACAGCATCCCTGTGACTTATTTGACCCTAAATTACTGGTCTGTCCTCTCAAACTTAGCTCCAGGGTTTTGTATGGGAATAGAAAGGGAGTGTGCACAGTTACCTGGAGAAATCTGGCAATGCACCGGTGTGGGAGCGGGAATGGTCTCCCTAGGGTAGGGGTGGGAGCCCCATCACTCAGAATATTTGAATCAAGGACTGGCCAAAGCACTAGAAAATGCACCACAGGGAACAATCTTGCCTCGGCTCAGGGAGATGGATGGCATCGGGATTTTCCTCTCTATCCCTTACTTATCCCATGGAAGTGAGTAAGCAGGGAATGGTCTCTATTAAGAACATAAGAATGGCCATACTGGGTCAGAGCAAAGGTCCACCTAGCCCAGTATCCTGTCTTCCGACAGTGGCCAATGCCAGGTGCCCCAGAGGGAATGAACAGAACAAATAATCATTGAGTGATCCATCCCCTGTCGCCCATTCCCAGCTTCTGGCAAACATGGGCTCTGGAAATGTCTGATCCCTCTTATATCTACAGCTCCAGTAGAGCATCCAGGGCCCTCTAGAGACCCCCACCAGTTCTCCTAACCAAGTGGCGAGGAATCCTTACCCATTGTGAGCACTGTCCTGCAATGCTTTGGCACAGCATCCCCGAAGGGGGCTCTCTGAGCTGGGTCCAGCAGAGCCCACTGCTCCTCTGTGGCACAGACGGTCACCTCCTCGAAAGCCTCTGGCACCTGAAACAGCATCCTCCACTCAGGACCAGGATTTAATTGGGGATTGGTCCTGCTTTGAGCAGGGGGTTGGACTAGATGACCTCCTGAGGTCCCTTCCAACCCTGATATTCTATGATTCTATGACCAGCGCCCGCAGCAGTACGCCCCCAGCTCAGCCATGGGCAGGGCATGAGAACAGCCTCACCCCCAGGCACAGGGTGCAGGAATTCTCACACACACACAAACCCACCAGCAGCTCCCTGAAAATCCCCTACCTGAGCTGGCTCCACCACAGCCATTTCCCTTCCCTGTCCCCTGGGAGGATGGGTCAGTCTGGAGTGAAATGTGGTCCTTATTCTGCAGCCTGTCAGGGTGAGAAAGGTGATGGAGGAGGTTTCAGAAGACTTTGGTCCATTTCACACCCCGATTGCCCCCCCCCCTCCCCCGCAGAGAGACTAGTTCTAAACTCTGTGAGGCTGGGAAAACCCTGGGGCACTTTATTCCAGTGCAGACCCAGCCCCTCCCACCAGGACCAAACCCACCCAGACATTGGTGCCCCCCTCCACCCCCCAGGTACAGAGCCTCTCAGCCAAGTGCAGAACCAAAGTAGCCGCACTGGGGGTCCCCCTGACACTGTCCCCAGGGCAGCGCATCCCCGCAGCAGCGCGGGGACCAGGCAGAGGCAGGAACTGGCTTTTCCTCTCCCTGCTCCTCCCCTTCTCCCCAGGGAAGTCAATCTGCCCGGGGTACTGCAGGGAATGGGGCTGGGCAGGGCTGGGAGCCGGGAACCTCCCTCCCCGCTGGTTGCTCCTGCTGCCCCTGCCAGTCTCTGCCCCCGTCTCCCTCCTGCCCCCTCCCCTCCCCTCGGGCTGGGAGACTCGGTCCCTGGCCCGGTCCTGGGGCGGTTGCTCTCCCGGCGCTGGCTCGGCTCCTGCAGGCGCCCAGGGGGCAGAGCCTGGGAGGGCAGCAGCTCCGGGACTCGCAGACCCCCGCCCCCCCGGGAGCAGAGCTGGGGCGAGGAGGGGCCGTTGGTGCAGAGTCACTTTCCCCCCCGGCCCCAGCCCTTTCCCCGGGTCTCTCCCCTCACCTGCAGGCTCCGGCTCAGGGGCTGGTGTCGGCGGAGCCTGGGGCTGCCCCAGGGGCTGGTTCCAGCCACCGCAGAAAGTTCCCATCTCCCAGCACAGAGCCCACTGGGGGAGCAGCAGCTGCACATCAGGCTCCCAGATCACAATGGAGACGGAGGCAGCGGCAGCAACAGCAGCATCTGACCCAGGAATCCCAGAGACCCCACCTCCCCCCTGCTGAACAAACACAGACAGAGAACGCACAAGGTTGCCCTCCCTTAGCAATAGTCACAGCCCTCTGGTGGCAGCAGGTACTTAAACCTCCTCCCTGTGCCCCGGCCCATCATTGTGCTCCCAGCAGGTGTGGGTGGGGGCCCCAACCATCCACTCCCTGTAAAGTGTTGGTGGGATGAACCCACCTTGCACACCCACCTCTAGGCAGGGTGGCTTTGTGGCTGGGTCATCAGGGTGGGGGCTGGGGGAGGTGCCAGAGGTTGGGAGGGGAAGAGCAGCTGGGGAGTTCCCAGCCCTGGGGATTTTATTGCAAAACTCATGATATTTGTGTTTCTTTAAAATTTTCACGTCGTCCCATGATCGCCAGCATCTGCCTTGCAAATTCTCCCTCAGCCAAAGCAGTCCCCATCCCCCAATTACTTTCTGTGGGCCTGAGTCCACGCTGCTCTCTCAGAAAATGCCTGCCATTCCCCAGGAAGCTGCCCCCCAATAAATAGTTCGGCTGACTCCTGTTGTTCAGTCAATGAGTCTGAACCCAGGCTGTTCATCGGTGAAGACGAGGGCCGATCTATGGCTAGGGATGTGGGGAGCGGAAGGAAACTGAGTGCAGGAGTAGAGGTGGGAGAGAAAAAAGGTAAGGAGAAAGAGTATGTGAAGGAAAGAGAGGGGATAATATGTGGACAGGAGACTGGGGAAGTGGAGGAGGAGAATGTGAGTGGAGGAGAAGATGGGGTGGGGTAGGGTGCCATACAGGAAAGGGAGGAATGACACAATGATAGCAGAGGAGATGTTTGCCAGAAGCTGGGAATGGGCGACAGGGGATGGATCACTTGATGATCACCTGTTCTGTTCCTTTTCTCCGGGGCACCTGGCCTTGGCCACTGTAGGAAGACAGGATACTGGGCTAGATGGTCTGACCCAGTGTGGCCGTTTTTATGTTCTTATGAGACGGAAGGGGTAGAAAGGCAGCTCCCCAACGGCTGGAGTTAGGAGAAGTAAATCCCCTTTGCCCACCCTACAGAGAAGTTTACAAGTTTCCGTGTGCATTTAAATTTTGCACAAGGGCTGCTGTCACACCGATTGGGTGCCAGCAGCTTCATCCTGAAAGCTCATAAATCACAAGGTACATACACACAGACACAAACACACACACACACACAATTTACACTATCTTAAAGGCAGTTTCTTGATTTTGAGTTATAACTCATGAACGTCAAGCATTTGGGGTGGTTAATACTGCAAACAGCCTATAAGGAGCAACCATCTTCCCCAAGGGCAGCTTGTCTTCCTGCCCCTTGGCAATAAGAGGAGGTGCTGATGGTTTGGAGACAGCTGGCTTTGCTAAGAGGATCCCATAGCCGCACTCCCATTGAGAACAATAGGAGATAGAGGCTGCCATATAAGAGATGGCATTCTCTGGAGGAGAACGTTATCCACCAATCTCTGAGGAAACCTAAATTTTCAGTTATGTAGAATACTGTCCCCCAAATTAACATTAATGATAAAAATTCTTTTCCAAAGCTACTTGTCCTGGTTAAGTGGTACACGAGCACCTGGCCCTAATAAAAAGGTTCCCTGAGTTTAGTCAGGGAGGGACTCCCAAGGAGAAGGGAAGCTTCTGAGAAGAGGAGCTCACCAGAGCAGGAATCCTTGGAGATACTCGGCATTCAGGTAGGCCTGGTCTCAGCAAAAGGATCTCCTAAACAGAGGTGGAAGGCTAGGCTGCCAGGAACTATGTGATGCCCTGGGGAAGAGCTGCAGCTGACAGATCTCCACAAGTCATTTAGGAGGACCCACACTGTGAAAATTTTTCACACCCCATGCATTTTTCACACCCCTTCCAAACTTTTCACACCCACCCAGCAAATTTTCACACCCCATGCAAACCTCTATTCACACCCATTAGTGAAGATTGGTCGGGGCGGGGAAGGACACTAAGAGGGGCATGACATAGGTCCGGTCCCCAATTATGGGCTATGGGGCACAGGCATGATTTCTGGTGGTAGCACCTCCTCTCAGTCAGTGCTGAGATGGGTCTATAAATCACAGCCCTCGATGTCCCCCATAATTGCCATGTGCATTCATTTTTATTCCTGGGGTAAGCCAGCCCCCGTGACCCACTCTGCAGCTTCCCCATCCTCGCCTCTGCCAATCTAATCTCTGCTTAGGCCCAACCAGGAGTGTGAGCCAATCAGTATCACCTTGTGGGCGGTGGGACCTCCAAGTCCCAGGCCAACCAGAGAGAGTATCTAAGCCAGAAATCTGGCCTCCAGCACTGAGCTCTTGGTTGGCAACAGCACCCCGGAAGCCCTTAAGCCCTTCAAGTATGAAAGCGGCCATCTTGTTCCAAGAGCACATTTTCAGAAATTGTGGAAAGACAGAGAGGAAACATGGACTCCTTCACCATCCCGGTGGGAATTATGGAATTTGTTTTAACTCCCACAGTGCTTGGACAGCTGCAGAGAAAGTGCTACCTCAGAGACTGCTCTGAGGACAAGGAAGGGGAGGCTGAGAAGAGTCGTTTGGCGAAGTCGCTGCTGAAGTCCCTGGAATCTAACTGGGAGAACCAAGCTATCGTGTTGTCTGACAAGCATGTTGCCTGCCCATTGTCTGAACCCATGGAAGAGGAGACCTCTTTTGAGGCTGGGGGGAGAGTCTCCCTTGAACATAATAGCCATACTGGGTCAGACCAAAGGTCCATCTAGCCCAGTATCCTGTCTTCCGACAGTGGCCAATGCCAGGTGCCCCAGAGGGAATGAACAGAATAGGCAATCATCAAGTGATCCATCCCCTGTCACCCATTCCCAGCTTCTGGCAAACAGAGGCTAGGGACACCACCCCTGCCAATAGCCATTGATGGACCTATCCTCCAGGAACTTGTCTAGTTCCTTTTGGAACCCTGTTACAGTCTTGGCTTTCCCAACATGCTCTGGCAAGAAGTTTCACAGGTTGACTGCATTCTGTGAAGAAATATTTCCTTCTGTTTCTTTTAAATCTGCTGCCTATTAATTTCATTTGGTGCTTTGAACGGCAGAGCCACGTTGCAGGTAAATAAAGTATAAAATATGGAGGGGCTGAGGATGTTGGGGGCTAGGAACAGACCGCAGCTGTTGAAATCTAAAATGGTTGCCTACCAGTTGTTTCTTTTCTGAAAATCTCTCAACAGCAGGATGATGTTTTTCTAGTGGCCTTTGAGAACCTACACATTGGTAGTCCTGTGCGGATGAATTTATCTCATATCAGCTGTCTCAAGATGAGACATGGAGCTCAAGAAGAAATGCTGAGTAAGAACAAACTGAAGCTCTGAATCTGTAATAGTTTTTTTTCTCCTGCTGATAATAGCCCATCTTAATTAATTAGCCTCTTACTCCACCTTTTCATGTTCTCTGTATGTCTATATATCTTCTTACTATATGTTCCATTCTATGCATCTGATGAAGTGGGCTGTAGCCCAAGAAAGCTTATGCTCAAAATAAATTTGTTAGTCTCTAAGGTGCCACAAGTACTCCTGTTCTTTTTGCGGATACAGACTAACACGGCTGCTACTCTGAATCTGTAATAGTATGGCTCATGATGGCCATTTTCCAGGGGCATCTGGAAAAAGTTGTGTTTAACCAAGTGATTAATAAAACTTGTTTTCTGTTTAAATTTTTTGTTGTGAACATGACACCTCCATACTCATGTTAGCAAAAGACACCACAGCTACACAGGCAGCTCTGTTAAAGAAAATGTATTACTCCCCAAGAAGGGTGGGAGCTTTGAACCCTGTTTTTCAAGCAGCCAAAAAGCATACTAAAGCTTTGACTAGAAGGCAAGTCACAATATGGCTTTCAGACCAGGATGCTTACCCTTTAAACAAACCAGAACAACTCTGTTTTAAAAGAAATAAGGCTATCGATTCAGATGTGGATGCATAATGGCAGGCAGATTTGGTGGATATGCATCAGATCTCCAAACACAGTGGTGGTTTTAAGCACATCTTAACGGTGATAAGACATTCTGTCTAAACATGATTGGGCCTTAGGCCTAAAAGACAAGACTGGAGACATAGTATCTAAGGCCTTTGAATCTATTTTTGATGAAGGGCACATACCCCTAATTACAGACTGATCAGGGAGGAGAATTTTTAAACAAGCAAGATAGTCAAAATAGCATAAGAATCACCATTTTGTTACTAATATTCAAGTCAAAGCGGGGATTATGGAGTGATTTAACAGAACTTTAAAATCGAAGATGTGGTGGCATTTTATGATCCACGCCACCTTTTGCTACATCAGTGTGTTACCAGAGTTTATAAAGAGTTTCAGCCAAAACTTTCACCAAACTATTTGTAGCAGGCCTGTTGATGTTGATGAGACCTCAAATTCTCTGAAGGTGTAGGAAATGGCTTATGGAGAGAGTTTTAAATTAAATCACTGTTCCTTCTTTTAGAAAAGGATCTAAAACCAAAGAAGTTGTTGACAAAGGTTTTACGAACAAACATTTACTGATGAAATATTCATTGTGGATGAAGCCTTAACTAAACAAACAAAGGAAATATTTCTTCCCACAACGCACAGTCAACCTGTGGAACTCTTTGCCAGAGGATGTTATGAAGGCCAAGACTATAACAGGGTTCAAAAAGGAACTAGATAAGTTCTTGGAGGATAGGTCCATCAATGGCTATTAGTCAGGATGGGCAGGGATGGTGTCCCTAGCCTCTATTTGCCAGAAGCTGGGAATGGGTGACGGGATGGATCACTTGAAGATCACCTGGTCTGTTCATTCCCTCTGAAGCACCTGGCATTGGCCACTGTCGGAAGACAGGATACTGGGCTAGATGGACTGTTGGTCTGACCCAGTATGGCCGTCCTTATGTTCTTAACCAAGAGACAGAGGCCTGCATACAAGTTAAAAGATAACAGGGATGAGACAGTCATTGGTTCTTCTTACTCTGAAGACTTACAAAAAGATAATCCCAAGGGCAGGATTTAGAAGGCTGAAATGCTTCTAGCTGAGAAAGGAAAGGGGAGAAAAAAAGGGGTTGCTGCTAATGGCCTGTGATGGGATGGGATCTGAGTTACCCAGGAAAGAATTTTCTGTAGCATCTGGCTGATGAATCTTGCCCATATGCTCAGGGTTTAGCTGATCACCATATTTGGGGTCGGGAAGGAATTTTCCTCCAGGGTAGATTGGTAGAGGCCCTGGAGTTTTTTCGCCTTCCTCTGTAGCATGGGGCACGGGTCACTTGCTGGAGGATTCTCTGCTCCTTGAAGTCTTTAAACCATGATCTGAGGACTTCATAGGTGAGGTTTTTCTCAGGAGTGGGTGGGTAAGATTCTGTGGCCTGCGTTGTGCAGAAGGTCAGACTAGGTGATCATAGAATCATAGAATATCAGGGTTGGAAGGGACTTCAGGAGGTCACCTAGTCCAACCCACTGCTCAAAGCAGGACCAATCCCCAATTTTTGCCCCAGATCCCTAACTGGCCCCCTCAAGGATTGAACTCATAACCCTGGTTTAGCAGGCCAAAGCTCAAACCACTGAGCTATCCCTCACCCCTAATAATCATAATGGTCCCTTCTGACCTTAGTATCTATGAATCTATGAAATGGTTGGGCTGGCCCGATGGATTTAACAGTTGGGTGGAAGTCTCAATTCTATGACATTTAGATGTAAAATAAAACAATTACACCTGCAAGAAGGAGTGGGGGGAAAAGAGTCACAAGAGCTTTTACATCACTTTATCTAGCAATGCTTGCTCGGAGGTTTTCCCCCCAAAACATCAGCTTGACCTTTACTATAAGCTAGTTAAATCCCTGGATCTCATAGAGGCCTGGGAGGTGGGTTGAGTTTCTAATGTGCCGGGGGGGGGGCTCCCTCCAGCTCTGCCCCCACTCCATCCCTTCCCCCAAGGCCCTGCCTCCTCCCACCCCCGCTGTGCCTCCATCCTGCTTCTTCCCGCCCTGTTCTGCTCCCTCCTCTGAGCATGGCCCATCCCCACTCCTCTTCCCGCAGTGCCTCTTGCACACTGCAGAACAGCTGATCCACAGCAGGTGGGAGGCACTGGAGCGGGGTGGGGGAGGCACTGACCAGCGGGGCTGCAGCATGTGGGAGGCTCTGGGGGGAGAGGGAGGTGCTGATAGGGCAATTGCCGGTGGGTGCTCAGCACTCACCATTTTTTCCCATGGGTGTCCCGGAGCACTCACGGAGTCGGCACCTATGGGGGGTGCGTGGAAATACAATACCCGCACCACTGGAACAGTATCACTGAAGCCATCCCTTTTGAAGTTACCCATGGAGCTAAGAAATGGAGCTTCTTCCTAGACACACTTATTACGCATCCATACCCAAATTACTGGGTCACATGGACAAAACCGCAGCTAGGCAACTGGTACCGCTTGAGGCGGTCACGAACTATGATCTTGTGGGTAGAAGAAAAGTTAGACTTAACTCCTCTGAGGGCACTTATGCTTTTGCTACCAGTGGGCAGCTAGCCAGTATATTGGAATTGTTCTCTGACGGTAGTATAAAAAGAAATCCCCTTCTCAGCAGACATTGCAGGGGCTTTCAGAGGAGCATTGGTTGGGACATTTGTGCAGTTGGGAGTCAGAGGAGTGAGGGGAAATTTGGAAGGGGTTGGTATAGTGCAGGGAAGAGTGGGGTGAAGAGGGGGCCCCAGTTGTGCAATGGAGGGTACTGGGGATTTCGTCTCTGTCTTCTCCAAACCTGCACATCTACGACTGTCCCCCACATCTGCCACCCCCATCAAAAAATGGCCCCACACACTGCATGCTGCTCCCAGCACCGTTCCGGCATCCTCTCCACAGCTCCTCCACTTGCAGCACCCACAATGATGCGCTTTTCTCCATGGGGAGGACAGTTGGGGATGGACAACCAGGCTCGACAGGCAAAGGGACGGGAGACAAAGAGATGATGCAGGGGCGGTGAAATGACTAACGTGCAGCCAGGGAATTCTGTGGCCAGGATAATCAATGCTAAGGTGCTAGAGCTGGACTCTGGTATGTGGGGGTGCTGAAAAAATATTTTTTATAAATTAATTGCCCCAAAACTTAATTAGTGCAGAGTTAAGATCGCTCTGTGTGGTGCCTGGTGCCCTTGCAGGGTGTGGAGAGTGGCTAAACTGAAACCTCTAAAAATCAGGCAACACAAAGCGAAGGTAGATGCCACCCCAGCAGCGCCATCTCTTTGAGTGATGTCCTAACGCACCATTAACACACTTACTAGCACTCTGCCCTTGCGCTTTGGGAACCAGGGCACATGAACATGCCTGGGGAGATGAGGATGTGCAACAAATATTTTATTATGAATTTATTTGGAAAAAGAGAAACCAATAGAGGGAAAGACTTCCATGAGAAATAGACTCCACAAAATCCGCACTTCCAGAAGAACAAGACCTCTCTCAGCCCCCATCCAGAAACATGGAGAAAAATCCCTCCCAGGGCAGTTAAGGAATCATCCTAGTATGTGACAACATGAGCTGAAGACCCTCCCTGAAAACTGGGACAAGGGAGTCCAGCTATAGTCCTTCCTGTCCACGCAGTAACCTCTCACCCAGACAAAGAGAGCAGGGAAAGAACTGGAGAGTGTCAGATAATAAAATACAGTTGTAACCAGAGAGTCGCACACTTCATTGCTTGTCGGCTGAGCTACCTGCACACACTAGGACAGTGGTCCCCAAGCTTTTGAGGGTCACGCCCCCCTCTTCTCCCTGTCCTCATCTCCCTCACAGCCAGGGCCAGAAGCAGGGCCGCAGCTCTGGGGGGGGGGAGGGGCGGGAAGAGGGGAACATGGACAGGAACAAGGAGGCCAAGGCTGGGGACGCAGCTGCGGATGGGTCTGTGGCTGGGAGCAGAGCCGCAGACGGGCCCCAGCCGGACGTGGAGCAGCAGCGAGACTGGGGCTGAGGTCAGGTGTAGGGCCAGGAGCCAGGGCCGCAGCTGGGGGTGGGGCCAGAGCAGAGCTGGGGGCGGGGTGTGGCTGGGTGGTGCTCCCTCCCCGTCCCCCATGGGAGCTGGCCTGGCCCGCCATGCCCTCCTGAATGTTCCTCCACGGCCCCCTAAGGGGGGGCCACCCCACAGTTTGGGGACCTCTGCACTAGGGGATCCTTGCATCATTCTATTCCCTCTGCAAATTCCCTGTGTGCCTCCCTCCCATCGCCTCTATTTCAGGTTCCCCTGTTCCTCCCACCCCCAAGCCAAGGGATCCCAGGCTCCCATTTTTCCCTCAACATTTTAAACTCTGCTGGGACTACGGGGCTCAGATGGGGGGTGTTGCTAGCTGGAAGGTATCAATAGTTGCCATCAATGAGATTGTAACATCACTCCTGAGTTGCGGAAGGCAGGTGAGAGTATTGTTGTCCTTTGGCTGCATAAGCTCTTTCAGACCCTCAAGTGCACGAATACCATCCCCCATGACTGGAAGAAGGGTGTTATTCTGGCTCAAACTTTGGTGGCACAAATAAGAAGGCCAGCAATGGATACAAACTGAATATACAGCTAGACCACCTTAAGCATCTAGTCAGAGATCAATCTGAGTGTCCCTCAGTTTCTAAGAAGGCCACATTCCTTTGGGATTTGCAATGATCAACCTGTTCTTTGATCTACAGACAATTGGAGACTCAGTAGGGTTTGGCCCAATTGGATGTGGTGTTCAAAAGTTATCGCGTTACATCCAGATAAACGGAGAAATGCCATCAAATTGATTGTCGGTCCTCTCTTTCCTCAGCCAAATAAGGACCTTTCCCTGCTTAGGTACCTGCATCCTTCTTAACACACAGTAATTAGTGACTTGCATGGTTCCCTGGGAGGTGGGAATACAGCAATTACGGACGCATCATGCTGTTGTTGGTCTGGAGGAAAATCTTCACTTCTGTGTTAATGTCTTGAATTAATGAAGCACTTTTGCGAAGGTCACGATATTCACAGTGTGGCTTGAGATCTCATTGTTCCACGATTGACCGGATCTTTACCTCGAG
This sequence comes from Natator depressus, assembly GCF_965152275.1. NCBI lineage: Eukaryota > Metazoa > Chordata > Testudines > Cheloniidae > Natator > Natator depressus. Next base: position 34,378,033 of record NC_134247.1, read on the forward strand.
ACAGCTTTGTGAGAAGACGGCTGAACTTAATAAGCCATGCACAGCCATGGTACAGATTTCCACCAGCCCTTTGATTCAGTGCACTGAACAAGGCCGTAGGTCTGATGAGGTGACACAGCATCCCTGGATATCCTTGACAGAGAAGCTCTATCATGGAAGGAAAGCTCCGTTGGAGTCAATAGCAAATACAGAGCATGGTGTCCTATATCCACGCAAGTTCAACAAGGCTGAGTTCTGACACCATCGTTGTTCAGTGTCAACAACTGATCGGTTGACGAATAAGATTGAGGAGGCAGAAGTGGGTGGAATTGAGCTGAATACCACTCTGCTTTGAGATCTCAAATACATCAATGACATTGTCTTGCTGGTTCAGTCTCAATTGCACATTGATCTGGTTATTAATCCCCAGCTATTACCATCCAGTGGCCTCCAGCTCCAGATTGCAACCAACTCAGTATTAACCTGTCCAGACAGGAGACTGAGCAAGTGGCAACTGTCATATATTTGGCCAGTGTCATGGACAGGGCTGCAGGATGTTCAAAAGATGGCACTTATACAGTAGCAGTGGTTGCCGTGTTTCGGGCCTTTCAGCGACCTTTTTGGGGATGTTGTGACATCAAGCTTGCTATGAAAATGTGGCTCTAAAGAAGCGTGGTTCTATTAATTCTATTGTATGGAAGTGGGCGCTGGGGAAGACTGAAGAACATCATATTCTCATCATCTGCATAAACTGCTCCTGATCCAGTGGCAGGACAAGATCAGAAATGAGGCTATTTGAAGCCAAACCCAGCAACCACCTCCAACAGTATGGGTTTGGTTTCAGTGGCTTTCTTGGTGTGGACATATTATAGAAAGGAAGACCAATGAGTTCCGAAGTGTGTTTATGAAAGAATGCCACTAAACAGCCAAGGATCACATGGGCACCAGAAACTTTGGTGGCACAAATAAGATGGCCAGCGATGGATATAAACTGAATAGTCCACCTTACGCACATAGCCAGAGATCAATCCAAGTGGCTCTGAATTTCCAAGAAGGCCACATTCCTTTGGGATTTTCCATATCAGCCAGTTCTTTGATCTACAGACAATTGGAGACTCAGAAGGGTTTGACCCAATTGGATGCGGTGTTCAAAAGTTATCGCATTACATCCAGATAAATGCCATCAAATTGACTGCCGGTCCTTTCTTTCCTCAGCCAATTAAGGACCTTTCCCTGCTCTGGTACCTGCATCCTTCTTAATACACAGTAATTAGTGAGGTTGCATGGTTCCCTGGGAGGTGGGAGACTACTATTATCCCCATGGTGGGAATGGGAGGAACAGATACACAGAGAGGAGGGGAGGAACTCAGCTGGTTATAGAACCTAGCATTCCAGCCTCCCACTTCCACCCCCCTGCTCTAATCTAGACCTCCCTCCCTTCTCAGAGCTGGGATCTGAACCCAGGAGTCCTGAGTCGCAATTCCCCCTGCTCTCACTATTACACCATACTGCTCTCACTGGAACTGTGCAATCCCCACAAAGACCCCCACCTCTCCGGGGAATCTCCACCTCAAATCCCCCCAATCTCCAGCCGACTGCCTGTGTCTGCAGAGATGTACAATACACTGAACATGATGCTAAAATTCTGCAACTTCTGATCAGCATCTCTTACCGCCTGGTAACTACAGACCCACCGGGCCTCTCACTGCTTCACTGAATAATGTGCCTCTGCCCCTGCCCAAGAGGTCTTAGGAGCTGCCGACGTGTCTCTGAGACAAACTGCAAGGGAGCTTTAGTTTACCTCTTCTCTAAATTGGAAAGTGTGCGTGGAACCCACAGAAATGTCTCCCCATTAATTCCATCACCTGCTCCTCCCAGACCCTGATATGACACATCTCCCCAGTAGTGCTCCCTAGCGCTCCATCCTATTCTGGCCTAAACCACCATCCACTGGAACCCAAACCATCTAGCCACCTGCTGCCCCACCCAGATCCACCCTCAAATGAAGCAAATTATAGTTTATTGCAAGTGGGCACAGACCCATTGCCCCACAGTGAGAGCTCCCATCTTCTGTGGACTTTTTGATGGGAAATTAGAGCAACCTTCGCCTTGTAGCTTTTCCCACAGTCAGGGCATGTATAGGGTCTCTCTCCTGTGTGTGTTCTCTGATGAACAACCAGGTGTGAGCTCTGAATGAAACTTTCCCCACAGTCAGCACACTTATAAGGTTTTACTCCGGTGTGGATTCTCTGATGAACAGTGCGGTTTGATTTTGAACTGAAGCTTTTCCCACAGTCGGGGCATTTATAGGGTCTCTCTCCCATGTGGATTCTCTGATGTGAAATAAGGTTTGAGCACCGTGTGAATCTGTCCCCACACTCACAGCAGGGATAAGGTTTCTGACCCGAGTGCGTTGTCTGGTGCGAAATGAGGTGTGACCTCCGAGTGAAGGTTTTCCCACAGTCACTGCACATAAATGGTTTCTCTCCTGTGTGCAGTTTCAGATGTCTAGTAAGATTTGATTTGTGATTGAACTTTTTCCCGCACTCAATACATTCATGCTGTTTCTTTTTAGTGCCGATTCTCAGCTGGATCACCGTTTCATTGAGATCCTCCGAGCCTTCCCCTTGGTGAGTGGATTTACCCTGTATCTTCCCTTGGTAGTTTTCCTGCTGCCTTTCTGACCTGCACCGACTCTCCTGGGCTTCTTCCAGATCAGGACTCTGGGAAACGTTCGCTTTGGATATTCCCGATACCATCCCGTGAGGTTCCACTTGCTTGGGACCTTCCTGCTGTGGATTCTCCTCCTCATTCCCACTCATCATTCCATCACCTGCTGGGATAGAGAGAGAATCCAGACAGGAGTCAGTCTCTGTGCCAGAGGACAGGGAACCTCAGAAAGGGGAACAGGAAAGGGGGGAACAAACCCAAATATCTGCTGGGGAAATTGAAAAACCAGGAGCTGAATTCCACCCCATCCCCACCTTTCCCAGAAGACAGAGAGAGGAGGGGACCAGTTATGCTTCCACATTCCATGAGACCACTCGGGGGGGAAGGGATGTACTGCCAGGTTTCAGTCATGATGGGTGGGAAGCCATGAATGATATCTACCAGGAAGATATGTCACCAATCTTCATCTGTAGGGCCCTACCAAATTCACTGTTCATTTTGGTCAATTTCATGGTCAGAGGGTTTTAAAAATGGTAAATTTCATTATTTCAGCTATTTAAATATGAAATTTCATGATATTGTAATTGTAGGGGTCCTGACCCAAAAATAGGATGACCAGATGTCCCAATTTTATAGGGACAGTCCTGATTTTTGGAGCTTTTTCTTACATAGGCACCTATTACCCCCCACCCCCGTCCCGATTTTTCACACTTGCTTCTGGTCACCCTACCCAAAAAGGAGCCGTGGGGGGTGGGGGTCACAAGGTTAGTGCAGGGGGGGTTGCAGTACTACTACTCCTACTTCTGTGCTGCTGCTGGCGGCGGTGCTGCCTTCAGAGCTGAGCAGCTGGCGAGCGGCGGCTGCTGGCCGGGAGCCCAGCTCTGAAGGCAGAGCCGCTGCCAGCAGCAGCGCAGAAGTAAGGGTAGCATAGTATGGTATCCCGCCCAACTCTGAAGTCAGCACAGAAGTAAGGGTGGCAATACTGTGACCCTCCTGAAACTCCCTTTTGGATCAGGACACCCAATTTGAGAAACACTGGTCTCCCCCTGTGGAATCTGTGTAGTACAGGGTAAAAGCACACAAAAGACCAGATTTCACAGGGGGGAGACCAGATTTCATGGTCCGTGACATGTTTTTCATGGCCGTGAATTTGTTAGGGCCCTCTTCATCTGGGTGAGGTGAGGTAGCACTGGATGAGCGTGCTGGGCCTTTGTGGGAATCCCAGCTGTTTACATCAATGACAGATGGTTTCTCCAATCTGTGTGACTCATTCCTCACCTGTGCGGATGTTTCTCAGGATCTCTCTTTCCTTAGAGCATTGGAGATCGGGCACCCAGGGTTCTTTGCCCCATTCCACCCGGGCAATCATGTCAGGTTTTGGAATTAGAAAACCTGTTCCAGGGAAAGAAAACATGTGAGTCCAGGGTTTTACAGAGTTGTTTTCAGATGTGCTGACTGGGTGGGCACACTTGTATAAACCAAACAGATGGGTAAATGTTCCTGGAGATCTTTTGGGGGAAGTCAGATGTTTCCTGGAAGATGTGCCATTGCTCCAGCAGAAGATCCAGGGATCTTTACACACTGGGTAATTTTATAACTCTGGAAGAGCATAGCTGTGCAACCTCTTCCCCATTTCTAACAGTGCTGAAGGCAGAGCTCTTGCCAGGCAGAGAGCTACTCCTGGGAAGGGAGGGAGACATGAAATCTCATTTTATGTGAGTGTGCGCTCATGTTTAATAACACAGAGAGGTACCTTACACCCAGCCTCTCCCTTGGAAGGAATGGGGATGGATTATTCTCTGCATTGTGTCTCTGAATCTCCTCTCCCATGGGAGAGAGCGTGGGGGAGACAATCTTTCTCACATGGGTTCTGGGGGCTATGGGGCGGGAATGTCAGAAAATGCCTCCCCCTCAGAGTTTGCACCCAGGGAGGAACGTTCCTGATTCTCTAACATCTGAGAATGTTTTGCTTGTCTGGTTTGACGTGTGAAATGTTGACATTAACGGGGGTCCCGGATGTAGGTTATTAAAGCAGGAAGGCTTGAGATAGAGGGGCAAGGGGCCTGCTCAACCCCACCAGCCATGCCCACCGAAACGGCCTCCCCTCAGGCCTCCAATAACGTCCCTGGGGTTAAATCTCTGACGTCAGCTCCCACGGTCTGTCAGAGAAAGACACATACCTATGTCGCTGTCCAGCTCCAGTCGCAGAGTCTCTAGGGGAAGGAGAGCACGAAAGAGGTGAGAATTCAGGCCCCAGCATTCATGGGGATGTTCCACTGGGACGTTAATGTAACTGCGCTTTTAATTATGAGCTAGCAAGGCAGCCCAAGGCCAGCAATGCAGCTGCTGCAGACAGGGCAAGCCCCAGAGGGCTATTGCCATGGCAAAGGGCGGTTCACCCAAGGTGGGGAACGCAAGATGGTGCCCGGGGTAAGTGATGTCACGAGAGCCACCGACTCCTCTCCAGGGCGACCGTTAGTCTAACCAGAGATGCCACCACGAGACTCCCATTTACCTTTGAATCCCTGCAGCAGCTCCAGCAGGATGGCACTTCTCTGAGAGAAATCCCCAAGTCTCTTCTCCAGCTCCACAAACCCAGACTCTGGCTTCTGCAGCGTCCTGTCCTCCCTGCTGGAGAAAGGCGGAGGGGTGACAAAGGGACCTGGTCCACAACCCAAGCCCGGCAGCTCCCCAGACTCCAGGGTTATAAGCTTTGTAGACTGAGATGGTGTCACCTGCCTTGAGCCCTGTGCCTTCAGTGGGCCCAGGGCAAAATGGGGACGTGGGGAGACACCGAGGCAAGGAACAGTGGCCAGTTTGGGAGCTTTCTTTGAACCTGGTCCTTTCACACAAAGCCCATAACACTTAAGCTAAAGGAGGAACCCCATTGGCTGTCGGATAGTAGCTGGCTTCTCTCCTCATGGAGGCAGCCGCCAGGGCGTAGACACTTAGCATCCAGGCCCACCCAAATCTGAGCAGGGGTGTAGCGCTGCCACAGCAGCCTGGAGCTTCACTTGGGCACCTGCAACCCAAGCTGGAGCTGTGCACTTGCCCTTCAGAAAGCTATGCTCCGGCAGCTCTGCCTTGCCATTTTCTGAGCTGCTCCATGTGCGTTTCCAGCTTGGCAGGTGAAGTCTGGGGGCACCAAGGCTAGGAAGAGGGTGTGGCGTCAGGGGAGAAGCCGAGCTAGCACCGTCTGTCATTGCCCATCCACCCACAAGTCGGTGCCCACCCATATTTCCACTCCTAGCTATGCCACTGGCAGCCACTAGGGGGAGACATGATCACACGCACCAAGCCAGTGTGTCACGCTCTGTGGGCAGCTGTGTATTCAATGTGGTTTCCAAGCCTGAGTGACCATGAGGGAGACGGAGCCCAGAACTCACCTGCTCCCAGAGCTGCCCACACCCTAGAGAGAGAGAGAGAGAGAGAAAGAAGAGGCAGTCAGAGGATGTATCCCAGGTTGGGGGAGGCCTCTGCTCCTGCAGGCAAGTTGCTGTTGGAGTCTCAGATATTTGGGGAATTTCAGACACTCAGAGAGCAGCGGCCATCCCATCCAAGTGGCATAATTAGGCTATGGCTACACTGGCACTTTACAGCACTGCAACTTTCTCGCTCTGGGGTGTGAAAAAACACCCCCCTGAGTGCAGCAAGTTACAGCGCTGTAAAGCGCCAGTATAGACAGTGCCCCAGCGCTGGGAGCCGCACTCCCAGCGCTCTAAACTAATCCCCTCATGGAGGTGGATTACCAGGAGTGCTCCCGCGGCAGCGCTTTGAAGTTTCGAGTATAGCCGTGCCCTTACGCTCAGCAGCCCCCGGGGAACCCCTGCTGAGAGGTCCTCACTGGCAACCCAGGCACTTCACAAGAAGAAAACATTTGTGATATTCAGCGTGAACTTCGCATGGTGCTAAGAGCCCACACAAGCCCCTCTTCCCCACTTAACCCAGGGGCTGATTTGGGCTGACACGGGCCCTCTGCACTGGGAGGAATTTCACTCTCAAAGAGTAAGGACATATAGACGCTTACAGGGCGGGAGAGATGGTCTTGGGGTTACAATGCTCAGGAGCCCTGGATCCCATTCCTGGCTCTGACAAAGACTCACTGTGTGAGCTTGGGTGAGTCCCTGCCTCTCTCGGCATCTCAGTTTCTCCCCTGTGTAAAATGGGAATATGATCCCAACCCCACCTGCTTTGGGATCTAGGGTTGAGATGCTGCCATAGAATTGCTGTGCATTGTCATTTCAATAGCACAGTCTCACCTGTACAGACTGGCTCAGTGGCGCCTGCTCGTTCTCTCCTCCCCTCTGACCGAGCAGTTCACTGAGCAGAGAAATCTCTCGGGACAGTTCAGAGATGCTCTCGTCCCTTCTCTTGACAATGGTTCTGTCCAGCTTTTCCAGCTGGGACAGCAGCAGCTGCTCCTGCTTCTCCAGAAACCCACGTAGATCCTTCCATTTGCAGAGGATCCTCTGTCTCTCAGCTTCCATCTGTTTCTGCAATTACAGGGAGAGGGTGGCATGGTAACCAGGGGAATATCATACTTTTGTCTCCTAGCAAGATGGGAGAGATATTGGCCAGAGCCAGTATCTCTTGCGGTGCATGATGGGAAGTTCACTTAGAACAGGAAGGATGGAGGGCTCAGGGCAGGGGAGAGCCGCATGTCACTAATGACAATGGGATAGACTTTTCTCTCAACCTCACAACTTGCATTGAACCAAAATCTCCATCCAGTCAGCCCACGTTTTATCTCCTTTTGGTGCTCCACCTTCAAGATTTTAAGGTTAGGAGGGACCATTAGATCATCTAGACCAGTGGTTCTCAACCCGCAGCCCAATGAGCACGCAGCTGCGGCCAGTCACACTGGGTTTACAATGGCACAGGGCCCATACTCAGAAGGGTCCCTGGCACCTGGACTGTAGCCCCACCTCATGCTCTGCCCACGCTCCGTTCTGAAGCCCGGTCCCCGCTCGGTCTCTTCCCCCTGGAGGCCCAGCCCACCACTCGCTCCTCTCCACCACCTCCCCTCCTCACCCCCTGCTCCCTCCTCTCTGCCCCTCCCACCCCGTGTAAGCAGTGGGCAGGGCCTTGGGGGGAAGAGGCCAAGATAGGGCAGGGCCTCGGGGCAGAGCCCAGGCAGAGTGGGGGCAGGGCCACGGAGTGGGGGGCCGTGTAGGGCAGCCCACAATGGTAAATAGGTTGAGAATCACTGATCTAGCTGATCTCCGGTATATCACACACTGTCCAATTTCAAACCAGGGGCTCCTATATTGAACCCAACAACCAGTATCTGACTAAAGCAGGTCTTCCAGAAAGGCATCCACTCTGGATTGGAAGGAATCAAAAGATGGAGAATCCACTGCTTCCCTTGGTAGTTTGTCCTACTGGTTAATCACCCTCACTTTTTTATAAAAGTGTCTTATTTCTAATTTGAATTTGTCTGGCTTCAGCTTCCAGCCATGGGTTCTTGTTACGCTTTTCTCTGACAGTGAAAGAGCCCTTCAGGACCCAGTATTTTCTTCCTGTGGAGGCCCTGCACCACCTTTTACAGGAGCCCTGGTCCCTGTAATATCTGAACAGCTTGGGCAGGGGTTTTTCTGGGCCAAGACGCAGACAGACGCTTTCCTACATGGCAGCCACTCACACTCCGAGGGCATCACATGACCCAACCCCTGACCGATCCTGCCCTTCTGCCTGGGCTGCAATGGGGATGGTTCCCTGACGGGGCTGGCAGGACGAGCCCTGTGTTGCCATGTCACTCAGGGTACTCTGACACCAGGCAAGCCTTGGGGAAGGGTTTCTGGGCACCTACCAGCAGCTTCTCACTTTGCATCTCCTCATCAGCTTTGGCTTCTTCTCTCTCTTTTATCAGACAGGCCAGCCGCTCTTTCGACATATCCTGGAAGAAGCGGGGGTGGGAGTCAGGTGTAAGAGGATTTGATTTTACAGACAGTGTCACAGCTGCCAGATTTCAGGGACCCCTCTGCCCAGCAGTATCCCTGGCACACACTCACACAGATCCTAGGGCAGGATTTGGCCCTTAGCTTTCTTTCTTTAAAGCACCGATACTCAGACTGAGGCTCGAGAACTGCAAGTGGCTCTTCAGTGTGTCTCCTGCGGCTCTTTGCAGCACATGATAGTAAAACACTGTGTGATTTCATTATTAACCAATCTACATTATTAACCAATCAGGATGCTTTTATTATGTTATTAACCAATTATGGTATTAACTTGCACTAAGTTATTAACTTATTTGCTTTGAGAATTATATATGTAAAAGCTCTCCTTGAATTGTAGGATGATTGTCAAATAATTGCAGCTGAGCTGTGGACAAGAAATGGAAAATTGCAGAAAAGTAACAATGGACCTTTATTAACTGCGGTAATTTGGAAAAGCTGGCTGACAGCAGAAGCCCTGGCCACCCATAGCTGATAGCGAGAGTCCTGGCTGTCTGGGGCTGACAGCTGGAGCCCTGCCATGCATGGGGATGACAGCCGGAGCCCTGGCCACCCAGGACGGTCAGTGAGGCTGACTGTTAAAAGGTAACATACATACACCTGAATTCAGCATCAAAATTGTGGTGGAAGTCTAATATTGTGGGATCCACAATTTCCGCAAAATTGTAAATTAAGTAGGGCTATATATATATATTTCCCCTGTCATACTGTTCAAATATGACTATATAGTACTATAGTAAATGAAACAATGAATTCACACAACTGTGGCTCTTTTGGCTAATAGTGATCACTAATTTGGCTCCTAAACCACTGACTATCACTGCTTTAAAGCTACAGCAGATGAGAGAGGGGATGGCAATAAGGGGGCTGGATTGTCCTTACAGAAACAGAGAGAACTGGAAGTAGTAATGATACAGCACAAAAGCACAGCTCCAAAACCTGCCGACCCTCCCCTCCTCAACATCCTCCTCCCACCGCAGTTCCAAACTCCTTCCCAACCCCCTGACATGCCCCCAAGCCCAGCTCCAAATATTGTCACACACCCCATATCTTCTCCAGAGACCCTGGGTGCACACCATCAATGTATCCCGCATCCCCATCACCCCAAAGCCAAATACCCCCCCCAACCAAAATCCCAGCTCTTAAAAACCCCATGTGTTCAATTCCCCCGCCCCACACACACACTGTACCCACACATCCTGGCTCCAAACAAACACCCCCCACATTAAGATGACCCACTATGAATATCCGCTTACTTTCGGAGGTGGGGGTGGGGAGAGGCTGAGACTTGGCACCATGCTCTGCAGTGGGCATTGGGCTATAGCTCCCCACCTCCATCTCCCGACCCCAGCCCCAGCCTCTCCCTGGTTCAGTCACACCCACCCTGCAGCAAGGGCTGTTCTCTCTAGTTTGTGACTAGCCCATCGCTTCTCACCTTAGTGCCTTGGGTTATCCCCCGCTCTGGGCCCCACAGGGGGAACTCAGGGTCCCTGGGGCAAACCACGGAGATGGGTTCCTGATCCCCTTGGCAGGACACTGTCAGCACTTCCCTGGGTCTACCTCATGTGCCACCTCTGCTCGCTCCTCTCCCCCACCCCATGCACTGAGCTGCCTGAAGATTCCCATATGGCCAGGTCTTCTGATTTATTTGAGTCTCATGATCTATTGTGATTTTCCCCCTAAGGCCCCAGAACCTGGAGTCGTGTGACTACACCAGACTCTCAGCTTTTACTTTCTACAAAAATTAAGTTTCTCATCCTTATGGTTGCAACTAAAAAGCATCAACGTGGTGAACCCTCAAGGCTCAAAAGCCAGAAAGAAAATAGAAAAGGGTGACCATACGTTCCGTTTCGGCCGGGACAGTCCCCTTTTTTAAGCCATGTCCCGTCCGTCCCAACATTTTTGGCAAAAGTGGGCTTTTGTCCCATTTGCTCTTGCCAACTTGATCAGATGGCAAGAGCAAACGGGACAAATGCCACTTTTGTCAAAAAAGTGGGGTGTGGAGGAACGTGCGGTGAGGAGACAGGGCTTAGGCAGGGGGCAGGCAGGGCTCTGGCAAGCAGTGAAGCCAGCCTTGGGCGGGGAGGGGAGGGGGCAGGGCTCAGGCGAGTAGCTGGGGCCAGTCCCACACAGGGTGGGGGTGGCTCGGGCAAGTGGCTGGGGCCAGCCCTGTGCCATCTCCCATTTTCCCTTTGGGAATATGGTCACCCTAAAATAAAGAGATCGCCACGTGTGTTTTTTTTTTTTTTTAAAATCTCACGATTCTTAAGTCAATCTCTTGATTTTCAAATGCTTCGGTGGGCAATAGCATCATCCCCACCACGCTCCACAGAGCCTCCTGCAGGGAACTTTGAAGGAGGAGCCAGGGCTCCACAGGAAGGAAGGAAGCACCAGGCAGCAGTCAGTCTGTGTGCACATGGCTAGCATGCCAGCTGCAGCTGCAGCACTTCTGTCAATACTTCTCTGCCTCAGTTTTACAAGCATGGAGTCCAGCTCACGTTATTATTACCCAGTATGTGGCACATGAAACATGCAGGACGGGCTTCTGGCATCTAGGACAGCAAGGGCTCCACTCCGGTTCCTCCAGGGGGTGTGGGATGCAGGCCCGCGGGCAGATGTTGTGCCCACAGCTGGCATCTATGAAATATTCCAGGCACACGGGGCAGGAGGAGAGCGTATCTGGCAGGCTCGGCCCTGGGCTCCCGTTACCGGCCATGGCTGCTCCGCACATACAAAGGGCTCTAGTCTCTGCTGGGGTTGGGGGCGAGGCGGGGGGGGGGGGGGGGTAAGGCGAGGTTGTGGTGGGAAATGGAGAGGCGTCTCCTCGCCAGGGATTGGCTCACGCCTTGGGGGCCCCCGCCAGGGTCTTTGTGACACTGGGAGCATTGAGACAAAAGTCAGCCTGGAGGGGAGAGAAAACACCCTGATCCCAGGCAGCCAGGTCTGCAGATCCATTGGGGGAGCGGGAGGAGAGAGCCAGGCTGGGGAGAAGGGAAGGGGAGCGGCAGGGCTGGGGAGACCGGACGCCTGGGTTCTAACCCCAGGGTCTGGGAAGGTTCGGGTCCAACCCGAGAAAGCCCCAGGGGCGGTTGCAGCCCGAGTAGCTATGGAGGGACGCACAGGAAGGGAGCGGTGTGCGGCTGAGAGCGGGTGGCTGGTGTGGGAGGAAGGGGGAGAGGAAAGAAGAGAGGGATCAGAGTCTCGGCATCATCCCCTTGCCTGGGAGCTGCTCATCAGCTCGGCTGCTGGAAGAAGCGGCTGCTGCTGCCAACCTCGGGAGCCCGGGCTGAGCCGCTACTGCTCCCCTCCCAGCTGCGTCTGTGCTGGGGAGAGCCCTGCATTAACCCCCTCTGGGCCCAGCCGGGGGGACTTTCTCCGGGGGCTGGAACCAGCCCCGGGCTCTGCCGACACCAGCCCCTGAGCCGGAGCCTGCAGGTGAGGGGGGAGACCCGGGGGAAGGGCTGGGGCCGGGCAGGAAAGTGACTCCGCACCAACGGCCCCTGGGAATCTGCTCCCTTGTTTAATGCGCCTGCCGGAGAGATTGGAGCTGCCTTAACAGCAAGGCTGCTGCTGGTCTCAGTCTGCTCTGAGCACTGGTCAGGATCTGTCCTGGGGCAAAGCTGGGGGGTGGTGGCTTCAGATGGGGAAATTGGGGAGGAAGAAGTGGGACTTAAGGGGCACCATCAACAGACTCCCCCCCCCCAAGGGGGTGTCCCCTTTTTGTCTGAGAGAGGGTAGCGTTGTCAGGAAGGTTAAGGGTGAAAAATATGACAGAGAAGTAGAGAGACAGTGTGAAATGTGGTCAGTTTAACCATCTCTGAAGTTAGGTGAACAACAGGGGAGAGGCAAAGGGGTGGCTCACAGGAGAGGGGGGAGTGTGCGTGCAGTAGTGATGGAGGGGATGGGGTGGGGTGGGGTTGGTTAAAGGCGCAGCTGCTGTCAAAAAAGCAATCAGAATGTTGGGAATCATTAGGAAAGGGATCTCACAAAAGTGGGTGACAGGGCAACAAAATGGCAGATAAAATTTAATGTTGACATTCAAGGTAATGCACATTGGAAAGCATAATCCCAACTATACATATAAAATGATGGGGTCTAAATTAGCTGTTAACACTCAAGAGAGAGATCTTGGAGTCATTGTGGATGGTTCTCTGAAAACATCCACTCAGTGTGCAGCGGCAGTCAACAAAGCGAACAGAATGTTGAGAATCATTAAGAAAGGGATAGATAATAAGACAGAAAAAAGACATAATGCCTCTCTATGAATCCATGGTACGCCCACATCTTGAATACGGTGTGCAGATATGGTCGCCCCATCGCAAAAAAGATATAATGGAATTGGAAAAGGTTCAGAAAAGGCAACAAAAAATTATTAGGGGTGTGGAACAGCTTCCATACAAGGAGAGACTAATGAGACTGGGATTTTTCAGCTTGGAAAAGAGACAGCTAAGGGGGGATATGATAGAGGTCTATAAAATCATGACTGGTGCAGAGAAAGTAAATAAGGAATTGTTATTTGTTCCTTCTCATAATACAAGAACTAGGGGTCACCAAGTAAAATTAATAGGCAGAAGGTTTAAAACAAACAAAAGGAAGTATTTCTTCACACAATGCACAGTCAACCTGTGGAACTTTTTGCCAGAGAATGTTGTGAAGGTCAAGACTATAACAGGGTTCAAAAAAGAACTAGATAAGGTAGTGGAGGATTGATCCCATCAATGGCTATTAGCCAGGATGGGCAGGGATGGTGTCCCTAGCCTCTGTTTGCCAGAAGTTGGGAATGGGCGACAGGGGATGGATCACTTAACTTATCTGTTCTGTTCATTCCCTCTGGGGCACCTTGCCATGGCCATGGTTGGAAGACGGGATACTGGGCTAGATGGACCTTTGGTATGACCTTGTATGGCCGTTCATATGTTCTTATTCTTCATTTACAAATATAACCCCACTGCCAACCTCTCTAAGAGAAGCAGTGGGGTCCGCTCAAATTTTGCTTTGATAGATAAACCTCCCTGGTTGTGAAGTGCCAGTAGGGAAGTGTTTGCTCTATCATGCACATCAGGAGTAAAAGGATTTGGACAGTATTACTTTCTTCCTACCTTGTAAAAATGTTACCCACCCATCCCCACTGAAATGATCTGCAGAGATCACTTGGGAGGATGGGGGCATTCAGTGGTTATTCCTTATCAAGGGCACATCAGAGTAGAAGGATCCTGAATGTTCAGCTGTTAAAGGAATATTTCTGCTGCCAGACAGTCTGTATTGTTTTTTAAATCTTTATCACTCACATCACTTCATAATAGCTTCAAAAATAATGTTTGACTGGGGAGAAAGAGCCTATCAAATTTCAGACTCTCATGCTTCAGAAAAGTCTGTGATTCTCTAAATAATATTTCTGTTGGACACACCCATGCTTTCATAACTTCCTGGAAAATAGCAATGTTTCATTGAAGAGACCAGGCCTGTCAGATTTTATCCCCCAAAATATAAATTTCAGACCATAATATGCATACTTTCCCTTTCTCGTCAGCATTTTATTTATTAGTGTCACTAACTAGTGGCAGAGGGATGTAACTAGAGCTTTATCAGGCACATAGTTGTGACCAAATCCTGCCTGACAGTTGCTGAACTATAATTCAGACAAGGCATTAGGTTGGACATTAGGAAAAACTTCCTAACTGTCAAGGTGGTTAAGCACTGGAATAAATTGTCTAGGGAGGTTGTGGAATCTCCATCACTGGAGAATTTTTGAGAGCAGGTTGGACAAACACCTGTCAGGGATGGTCTAGATAATACTTAGTCGTGCCACGAGTGCAGGGGACTGAACTAGATGAGCAAGGTCCCTTCCAGTTCTATGATTCTATGTACCCACAATTTTTAAAGGTTACCCAAAAAAACAGCTGGGTTCGTGACCAATTTCCCCCCCTTGTGCTCAATGAAAAAGGATCTGAAAGAGACTTTGGTTTTCTTCTTTTTTTTTAAATATTAGAAGTACACAAGTATTCTAATATTTTCTAAAAGACTCTATGGACAACTGAAGAACTATTAGGTTTACAAAATTTAGGGAACAGAGCAAAGGCAACATGATTTTATCCCAGGATTTTTTTTTTTAAAGTATCAGTCACTGTAGTTAGAGCTGTGTGAAACTGGAATTTCAGGGAAAATTCTGTGATTTTTAAATTTGTTCCAGATCAGAAAGGAATGTAAAAATGTGGTATTCCCCGTGACTGGACACAATATTCCAGTTGAGGCCTAATCAGCATGGAGTAGAGCGGAAGAAGTATTTCTCGTGTTTTGCTTTCAACACTCATGCGAATACATATCAGAATGATGTTTGGTTTTTTTGCAACAGTGTTACATCGTTGACTCATATTTAGCTTGTGGTCCACTATGACCCCCAGATCCCTTTCCACAGTACTCCTTCCTTGGCAGTCATTTCCCATTTTGAATGTGTGCAAGTGATTGTTCCTTCCTAAGTGGAGTACTTTGCATTTGTCCTTATTGAATGTCATCCTATTTACTTCAGACCATTTCTCCAGTTTGTCCATATCATTTTGAATTTTAATCCTAGCCTCCAAAGAACTTGCAACCCCTCCCAGCTTGGTATCGTCCACAAACTTTATAAGTGTGCTCTCTATGCCAGGGGTGGCCAACCTGAGCCTGAGAAGGAGCCAGAATTTACCAATGTACATTGCCAAAGAGCCACAGTAATTCGTCAGCAGCCCCCATCCGCTCCCCCACCCCTGCTCCCCGCGCCTCCCACCCACCGGCAGCCCTGCCAATCGGCGCTTCCCCCTCCCTCTGTGCACCTCCCGAACAGCGTGCAGGAGGCTCTGGGGGGGGTAGGGGGAAGGAGTGAGAGTACGGAAGGCTCAGGGGAGGGCCCTGGAAGGGGTGGAGTGGGGGCAGGGCCTGTGGCAGAGCCAGAGGTTGAGCAGTGAGCACCTCCCGGCACATTGGAAAGTTGGCACCTGTAGCTCTAGCCCTGGAGTCAGTGTCTATACAAGGAGCCGCATATTAACTTCTGAAGAGCTTCATGTGGCTCTGGAGCCACAGGCTGGCCACCTCTGCTCTATGCCATTATCTAAATCATTGATGAAGATATTGAAGACAACTGTACCCAGATATGATCCCTGTGGGACCCTACTTGATATGCCCTTCCAACTTGACTGTGAACCACTGATAACTACTCTGTGGTGATGGTTTTCCAATCAGTTATGCAATCACCTTATAGTAGCTCCATCTCGGTTGTATTTCCCTGGTTTGTTTATGAAAAGGTCATGCAAGACAGTATCAAAAGCCATATTACAGTCAAGATATACCACATCTACTGCTTTCCGCCATTCACAAGGCTTATTACCCGGTCAAAGAAAGCTATTAGGTTGGTTCTTGACAAATCCATGCTGACCGTTACTTATCACCTTATTATCTTCTAGGTGTTTGCACAGTGATTGTTTAATTATTTGCTCCATTATTTTTCCGGATACTGAAGTTAAGCTGACTGGTCTGTAATTCCCCAGGTTGTCCTTATTTCCCTTTTTATAGATTGGCACTATAATTGCCCTTTTCCAGTCCTTTGGAATCTCTCCTGTCTTCCATGACTTTTCAAAGATAATTGCTAATGGCTCAGATATCTCCTCAGTCAGCTCCTTGAGTAATCAGGCCATGGTGACTTGAAGACATCTAACTCTTCTAAGTAATTTTTAACTTGTTCTTTCCATATTTTAGCCTCTGATCCTACATTATTTTCACTGGCATTCACTATGTTTGACGTCCAATTGCTACTAACCTTCTTGGTGAAAACCGAAACAAAGAAGTCATTGAGCACCTCTGCCATTTCCACATTTTCAGTTATTGTCTTTCTCCCCTCATTGAGTAACTGGCCTACTCTGTCCTTCATCTTCCTCTTGCTTCTAATGTATTTGTAGAATGTTTTCTTGTCAACCTTCGTCTCTAGCTAGTTTAATCTCATTTTGTGCCTTAGTCTTCCTAATTTTGTCCTTACATGCTTGTGTTATTTGTTTATATTCATGCTTTGTAATTTGACCTAGTTTCCACTTTTTGTAGGACTCTTTTTTGAGTTTCAGATCATTCAAGATCTCCTGGTGAAGCCAGGGTGGTCTCTTGCCATACTTCCTATCTGTCCTACGCATATGAGTATCTGAATATCCACAGGGCTTAAATAGACACAGACTCTTTGTGTCCCCTGCCTTGGGCTGGTTCCCTCTCCTGAGGTTCTCTGGTTCCCTCCCCTGAGGTTCTCTGTATTGCAGTCAAGATATACAACATCTACTGAGGTTCTCTGGCCTTCTGCAGTGTTGTGACAAGTGGTTTATTATCTGCTCTCTGCCCAAGTAATCAATGCCCCATGTTTGGGGATCCCTAAGTTTATTCCAGAAGACACACAGCATGTTTCCCTCCAGTCACTAGGCTTTCCCATGGGGTCTTCATGAACATTTCCCCATCTTTGAGGATGAAATGTCCCTCCTGGAAAGAAAGAGGCTGGATGGGACCGGGTGGGATGTTCTCTCTGGGAAATGGTTAATGGAGCTATAACAAACTCTGATAATCACCCCTTTCCATCCTATGAGCAGGACCCTCCCTCTGCCCCCTACCTGCCCCCGACCACCTCACCAGACCTTATTTCCCACATGGACCAAGGGGAAGAACCCAGTGCCCCAGACCCTCAAGATTCTTCAGAAAAGGAGACACTGAGCGACTCCCACATAGGTAAGGAATAAGTCAAACCAAACCCCAAAACTGCCAATGCCCCTGTAAGCACTCTGACCCCGCCTCTTCTCAGCTCAGTCAGAAAAGTAGCTAGCAGGTGTCATAGCCTCATGGCAGACATCACCCATGGCCTGTCACCCATCCTGACTAAGACCAGCCAGTAGTGACCTCTCCTCCACGTTCAGGTGGGCTGAGGAGGAAGAATTGGTCCCTCTGCTCCTTCTCCTTCGCTGGCTGGGTATTGAGCTTATCAGCTGGTTTGGTTTGTTTTGTTTTACCCGTATTTGCTATTCACCTTTGCAGGACAGGGAATGACTCATGTCTGGATTCAGAAGGGAGCTGATGGGTTCAGCAGGGAGAATGAAGATGAGAGACCTCAGCAGGAAAGTCCCGAGCGAATGGACCTGCATGGGATGTTATCAGGAAGCACCAAAGGGGAAGTTTCCCAGAATCATGAAAAGGAAAAAGCCAGTGTGAGTCAGTCTTATAAATGCCCCGACTGTGGGAAAAGCTTCCACTGGAGCTCACGCCTTGCCATTCATCGGCGAATCCACACAGGAGAGAAGCCACATAAGTGTGCCGACTGTGGGAAAGGCTTCAATTGGAGGGCACAGCTTATCACACACTGGAGATGCCACACGGGAGAGAAACCCTTTACATGTGAGGACTGTGGGAAAAGCTTCATGCAGAGCTCCATCCTTACTGAACACAAGAGAATACACACGGGAGAGACACCTTACAAATGTGACTATTGCGGGGAAAGATTTGCCTGGAGCTCAGCCCTCTCTGTACACAGGAGAATCCATGTGGAAGGGGAACCCTATCGATGTAAAGATTGTGGGAAGAGCTTCTGCGTGAGCTCGGATCTTAATAAGCATAGAAGAGTGCACATGGGAGAGAGACCCTATAAATGCCCTGACTGTGGGAAGAGCTTCAGAGTGAGCTCAAACCTCACGGCACATCGGAGGATCCACACCGGAGAGAGACCCTATAAATGCCCCGAATGTGAGCAAAGCTTCCGGCAGAGCTCCACCCTTCTTAAACATCAGAGACTACACTTGCAAGAGAGGCCGTATAAATGCCCTGAGTGCGGGCAAAGCTTCTGTGTCAGCTCAGCCCTGACTGTTCATCAGAGGATCCACACGGGAGAGAGACCTTACAGATGCAAAGGCTGTGGGAAAAGCTTCAGTAACAGCTCATCCCTTGTCACCCACCAGAGGATCCACACGGGAGAGAAACCCTATAAATGCCCCGACTGCGGGAAGAGTTTCAGCCAGCGCTCGGCCTTCTCTGCGCACAGGAGCATCCACAGAGGAGAGAGACCCTATAAATGTGACTGTGGGGAAAGTTTCATTGTCAGTGCTGACCTTCTCAAGCATCAGAGAATCCACACAGGAGAGAAACTCTACAATTGCAAAGACTGTGGGAAAAGCTTCTCTCGGAGCACCAACCTTGCTGCCCACAGGCGGATCCACAGGGGAGAGAAACCTTATAAATGCCCTGACTGTGGGAAAAGCTTCACTAGTAGCTCAACCCTTATTACGCATCAGAGACTGCACACAGGAGAGAGACCCTATAACTGCTCTGATTGCGGGAGAAGGTTCAGTCAGAGCTCAGCCCTTACTAAGCATCGGAGAATCCACACAGGAGAAAGACCCTATAACTGTTCTGACTGTGGGAAAAGCTTCACCAACAGCTCCCATCTTATTAGACATCAGACAACCCACACTGGAGAGAGTCCCTATAAATGCCCGGAATGTGGGAAAAGATTCAGGCAGAGCTCGGCCCTTCTGAAACATCGGAGACTCCACATGGGAAACACTGTAAATGTCGACTTTACAGAGAATGCTCAGACCACCAGTGAAGCCAGGTGGGATGGGAATCCATGATGGACCTTGATTGGAACTCTGCAGCATTAAAAATAATTGCAGTAAACCTCACTCGAGCATTGTGGGGGAGAGGTCTGTCTGTATGGGGGAAGCACCGGAGGGGGGATGATGCTGGGTGCTTTGGGAATGGGGCTGCAGGAAGCAGAGGGAGGCTTTGAGGCGGGTGAATCAGTTGTTTGGTGTTTGTGGGGAGAGAGCTGGGAGCCGGGGTGTGGGGTAGTTCGTACAGTCTGTAATTCCCTGAGTTACCCAAGCTCCTTGCGGCAACATCTGGCAGGAGTGGAGGTGTCGGGCAATATGGGCTTTAGAGTTCTTTCTAGTCTGTACCGGTCAGTTCTGTGGCTAACTAGGGCCAGAGACTGGATTTCCCCTCTGCAGGGAGCTGAGATGCTGAGTCAGGGTGCGAGGGCTAAGAAGCAAACACAGATCTGGACCTGATCTTTTCAGGTGTGACCAGACCCGTCCCTATGGGGGAGCCTAAGAGCCCATTCAGCATTGCCCGTCCATCACACAGTCTCCTGACTCCTGCAATGACCAGAGACCCCTCAACTCCCCCTGTGCTGCCCCTTATGCCTGGTACTCCTGGCCACCCCCTCTGCGTATTCAGAACCCTCCTCGCATCCCACTCCTTCTTAGTATCCCCCAAATCCCACTTGGCTCTGACAGAGACTCCAGGCCCCTCACCATGGGACCCCTAGCAGTAAGTCACATGTGACAAGGGACAAAGCGGAAACTCTGAATCAGAACCACATGGGCCCTCCAGACCCATCCTAGTGAGCAGGGCAAATACCGGGGAGAAGGGTTGGGGGCAGAGGAGGAGAATGGCAGGAAGGGCAAGAGTGGGGAAGGTCCCAGCACTAAGAGCAGAGGGAGAAAGTGAAGCTAAAAATCTATCTGGTCACCCCCTTTCCCCCTTCTACTGCAGTGCTCTGTATGGGGACAATAGAAACTCTGCCTGACCACTCACCCCCCCCCCCCGCCCCAGGATGTCCCCAGGGGAATAAAAGCCTCCGCTGGGATTGGAAACACTGACCCTGCTGTAAATTTACCTCATTCTGTGGTTCCCATGAATCTGAGCCCCCTTGACTTCCTGCGTTTGCTTTGGTGACCTGACCCCAACGTGACACCGGAGTCTCTCCAGACTCCTTTGTCTGGAATAAGGAGTAAAAAAATGGGGTTTAAGGGAGTTGGAGACCTCCTGAGAAGTCTCTTTGAGGCTTCATTTCCCCAAGCCTGGGCTGTCATGTTCTGCAGATGCTGCTGACTTCACTTGGCGCTGTAACTGCCCAGCACTTTCTGAAAATGAGGCTGAAGGTGTTTCCAGCTGGGGATCTCCAGCGCCACCTTCTAACAAACTGGCCAAGGGACCTCTCAGAGGGGAGAGAACATTGGCCTTGTCCGAAGGCTGGAATGATGGGCTCCTGCTGCACATCAGAGACCAGTGGAAGAGACCTTGCCCCTGATCTGGTGCTGGAAAAGACTCAGTCCTTGGGCAGCTCTTACAACTCAGCTGAGACTTCACAGGAGTAGATGGGTTTGTCCCTGGGGCAGCAGTAGCCCTGAGTAGGGCAGGGTCAAGCCAGCTGCTGGAATCAGGGGAGGCACCAGGGGTGCAACAGTCTTGAGGAAAGGGGACAGAGACACTTGTCTCCCCAGGAAACAGCAGCTTGAGCTTTCTTGAGGAGGGGTTCCTGCACCCTAGGCTCTGCACTTGGGCAGTTGGTTGGCTGGGGATGGAGCTTGTGGTTAGATGTTCGGCTGCCTGTGTGTGTTGTTCCTGTGTGCTGCCCCAGCTCTGCGCAGACAGCCGGCATAGCAGACCTTGAGTAAACCACCCAATGACCACAAGATCTGTTAAGGGACAAAGTTACCAGGCCAGGTTTATTGTCGACAAAGCACGGTACTAGTATCCCGCAGACTCTACCAGACCACTAATACATGTATGCCCATAACAATGGACTAGCTCAGTGAATGGGGGGACTTTCCCGCCTCCCTAGCCCAGACAAAGATACTCCCTCTGAGATGCATCTTTATACCCCAATACAAACAAGTTAGTTCTGCCTCTGACAATTAGTTACTACCCCCTGACATGGGGAGTTATTACCCATCACCTTGTACAGGTTGGTTCAATCAAAACATCTCTATTACATACTGTCATCCTGACCTTATCTTTTAAGAGGGGTCAGCGTGTTCCTGTTATCCTTGGGGAATGTTTTTGTACCATATTTGATATCGGGATATTCTGGTACCACTTGATATCGGGATGTGTTTGCGTAAGCACTCTGTAACTAGCACTTCTTAGGAATGTGTATTTCTGCAATATCAGCCCTGTTCTTGCCAGATTCTGTGAGCAGGGCCCACCTCATACCAGGCCTCTGATACAAAGGCTTATGTCTCAGGCTTTCTTCCTACTACATTGCTGAGATGGGTGAGGTGGATATGAAAGGGGAATTTACAGGAGAGTTAGGGTGCATGCCCATTTGCACCAGCTGAGGAAAGGCCCATGGTTTGCAGAAACAAATCAGGTGGGCTAAATGCCAGGATATGATGCGATTTGTCTCTTAAAGATTCTTACTATGACTAGGACACTCTGTCTTAAAGCACCAAGAGAACACAGAGTTATGATCAATAAGCAATTTATTATGGAAGAAAAAACAGATCAAATCAGCCACTAAATAGTGTGTTTACTTTGGTTATAGTCTCCTCTGTGGTGTCTCCCTTGGGGAGAATTTCAGCAGAGAATGCACCATCTGTGACAGTGAGACTGGCTTCCTAAAGGGGGCGCTTTTCTCTAGCAGAGCTGAAACAGGAGACAGCAATTCCCAAATCAACAGGTGGATCCTGTCCAATTAGCAGAGAGGATCCAGATACTTTATTGCTGGCAAAGGAAAGTTTGTTGAGAGCGAGTCTCACTAAATGTATAACTTCTTCTGTTAGCCTTCTTTCAGGGCTCTTTGTTCAAAGGTCCCAATGCTGCAAACACCTGAGTGCAAGTTAGTTAAATCAAAGGGGCAAGTTACGTAGGTAAAGTTAAGCAGATACGTGTAACCCTTCTGCCAGGTGGAGTTGGCAGCAACAAGGGCCGGGTTGAATATCTAGGGGTTCCTTTTAAAAAATACAACACAAAACTGGCTCCAGCCCCTGCCCAGTAACCTGGGACAATTAAATAC
Organism: Natator depressus; assembly: GCF_965152275.1. Taxonomy (NCBI): domain Eukaryota; kingdom Metazoa; phylum Chordata; order Testudines; family Cheloniidae; genus Natator; species Natator depressus. Next base: position 34,400,425 of record NC_134247.1, read on the forward strand.
CATCCCTGGGCATCTCTAAGAGGCAATACTTCCCCTCTCACAAGCACTGAGTCTGTGTGTAGAAAAGAAATTTTTAATAAAAGGAGGGATTCTCCCTGGCATTAATTTGGGAAAATGCTGCAATCAGGATTCATAAACAAAACCATGAGCCAAACCCACCCCAGAGTATGTCAGCAACCAATTCCAGCAACCAAAAGTTCCTTTAACATGCCCCTCCCTTCTCCCTCCAGGGCACGCCACTCACAGTGGTTGTCCTTGGTCAGGGAAGACCCAGAGTTCAGAGATGCATCTGCATGAGCTCACCTCTCACCCTGGCAGGGCAGCCGGCTGAGTGGAGTGGTGGGCGGCTGGTGGAACAGAGCAAGCACCTAGACAGCAGAATGAGCAAGGTGCCCCCACCCCCCAACCACCACCTCGACAGCACCAAGGAAAGATTCAGCTACATGCTCAGCAGATGTAGAATGATGGTTGAATGTGTTTTTGGTAGACTGAAAGGGCACTGACTTTGTTTAATCACAAGATGGGACCTCTGTGAGAAAAATATCCCAATGGTTAGTTGCCAACTGTATCCTGCATAATTTTTGTGAAGCAAAGGGGGAAAAGTTGCAGCAGGGGTAGAAGTGGAGTGACCATCTGCAGCGTTTGAACAGCCAGACACTAAGGTTATCAGAACATCTCAACACAGAGCTGTACAGCTCAGGAAGGCTTTGAAAGAGTGCTTTAATAATGAGCCACAGTAATGTGTTGTGGTGTACTGTGCTCTACCTGGTCCTTCTGTTTTGGGGCCAGTTAGGCATTGTGTAGTGCTTGGTTTACATCTATGAATATAACACTGACAATGCAATTCTGTGATGCTTGCTGTACCTCTGTGATACACTGTGTTTGTTGCTGATCTTATGAGTTGTGTCGCAGTGTACGACAACAAGTAAGTGGGTGCTTTCACTACTGTCAGGCATTGTGCAACATATGTTGGGGACTAATAAAGATGGATTGTTTTCCAAACAATACAATTTTATTGAGCAACGAAAACACTAAAATTTATTTGCAAATTAAAAGCAAGTATGTTAAAACCTTAGCACATTTATAGAACAGAGCTTAAAGAAGGGGAAGGAACATTTATGTCCATTTTAGCTACACATACACCGACCTGTGAGAGGTACAGTTGATGTATGTGACACTGTGGTTGTCCTTAATGTCCCCCAGAGTGCTAGGGCTACAGATGCAGCCCTGATGCCATGTGGAAGGTTGAGGAGGGGTGTAGGGAGGTGCTATCCTGGAGTTCTCCATGGACTGTAAAGGGAGACGAGCCCGTGTTTGTTGAAGTTGTAGGTCCACAAGCTGTCAGAGAAGCCCCAGTATGTCCTAGTGCATCTCCCTCTGCTTTTCCTGCGCCTTTCTCCTGTCCGCTCTTTCCGTCTCCACACAGTATTCATCATCCATGCCCTCTGTTCACCGTTGGACGCAGCGCTGGCTTGCAGGATCTCGCTGAACATGTCATCCTGAGTTCTCTTCTTTCTCCTACTTATCTGGCTCAGGTGTTCTGCAGGTGTGAAAGGGGAACCCCTCAAGAGGGGCAGTAGGTCTGGATAAAACACACAGGCATGATTGTCACAACGGAAAGTGGAAGTTGAGATTCAGAACTCCCTTCCCTCGCTCCCCTGACATTTTAAACAAGACCTGCTTATTGACACTTCTGCTTGGGAGTGCTTGTGCAAAGTGCTACTCACAGCACCGGCCATGGTGCATATGGCCCACCCGGGGAGAGGGAAATGAGGGAATTGCTTGGTTGCATAAAATTATGAGTATAGGGCACTAGCAGTGAATACTGGCACCGTTTTCCACAGACGGGTGTGATTTTAGCTGGTATCTCACTCCTGAGGGTAACAAAACCATCCAGGCCCGTAGGCCACTAGCCAGTTTAACGTAGTAGGACGAAAGTGTCCTACCGTGGAGGAAGAGATAAGATTGACATCCCTAGAAACCTTGGGGAGAGGACTGCAGAGCACCTCCATGAAAGTTTATTCGAGATCTCTCAGGAGGATTCAAGGGATATCTCCATGTACATAAACAAACTGCTCCACTTACCCACCCAGGGGCACTGGAAAAGGGGAGGACCAGGGGGCCATGACCCTCCCACTTTTTACCAGTGGTAAGGGCGAGTGATGGAGGCAGGGGGCAGAGAGAGGAGCGAGTGGGAGGTGGGGTCTTGAGGGGAAGAGGCGATGCAGGAGTGGGGCCTTGGGGGAAAAGGCAGAGCGGGGCGGAGCTTCAGGGGAAGAGATGGTGTGGGAGTGGGATCTTGGGGGAGGGGAAATGTGAGGGCGGGGGTTTAGGGGGAATGGGTGGCACGAGGGTGGAGCCTCAGGGACAGCATGGCGCAGAGGATGGGGGCTCAGTTTGGGTGCTTGTCGCCCCCCCCCCCACACTTTTAGGCGCTTCTGCCACTTCTGTATCCAGCTACCTCTTCTAGCAGTAGTAAATTAATGAAAAGTCAATAGCTGTATCCTGCTAAATTGGGGGTGCTATCACTGTATTGGGAAATAAATTTACACACTTACCTGAAGTTCCTTCCCCTGCATCAGGCTCGACTATGCTTGACTGTTGGGACTCACTGGAGTCTCAAAGAGATCCTGGCTTGTGGCATAGCTGGACCTCCCTGTAGCATGTCCCCTACCCTCCTCCTCCTCCTCCTCCTTGCTGTTCACACCTGGGACCTGGGACTCAGGATGCTCGAAGGTATCCACAGTGGTGTGTGAGGTAGTGGTGGGGTTTCTGCCAAGTATGGCATGCAGCTCATTGTAAAAGGAGCAGGTCTGTGGCTTGGCACTGGATCAATTATTGGCCTCTCTGGCTTTCTGATATGCCTGCAACAGCTCCTTTGCTTTCACGTGGCACTGCTGCCGATTCCTGTCATGCCCATTTTCCTGTATGCCCCATGCAATCTTCTCAGAGATGTCCATGTTTCTCTGGCTGGTCCATAGCTGTGCTAGCACAGCCTCTTCTCCCTGTAGGCCCAGGAGATCCAATCTCTCCTGTCTACTCCAGGCTGGAGTGAGCCTGGAACATGTAGCCGGCATGGTCAGCTGGGCAGTTGCACACAACAACTGAGAGCTCCTAGGTGTGCTCATCAAGATGGACAATAAGGAAAAGGCATTTCAAAAATTTGCTGGGCTTTAAAGGGGCGGGTGGCTTCCCGTCTCTGTGACCTCTAGGCAGTGGAGTTCACAATTGTGACCAGCGAGGTCAGCTCTGGGCATTGTGGGACAGCTGCTGGAGGAGCATTTGGGGTGACACAGGTAACACAGTGTCTACATTCCCGTTGCGTTGACCTCTGGACATCGACCATGGCTCAACGCCACTCAGGGAGGTGGTGTTACTATGTACAGTGTACATAGTACAGTGTAAAGGAGAGAGTACTTTACAGTGTGAAGGAGAGCTCAATTTACATTGGTGGGAGACCAAGTGTAGATACCTGCACAATCAGGTCAACGCAAGGTGGCGTATGTCCATAGGCGTCGACTCCGTGGGTGCTCCGGGGCTGGAGCATCCACAGGGAAAAATTGGTGGGTGCTCTTCACCCACCGGCAGCCAAGCTCCCCCGTCCCCCGCCCCAGCTCACATCACCTCCGCCTCTGAGCGTGCCGTGTCCCGGCTTCACCTCCCAGTGCTTGCTGCCGCAAAACAACTCTTTTGCGATGTAACAAGCTGTGGGAGGGAGCGGGGAGGAGTGGGAATGCGGCACGCTAAGGGGAGGAGGCGGGGAAGAGGCGGAGCCCAGGCGGGGATTTGGGGAAGGAGTCCAATGGGGCAGGGAGGGGGCGGAGTTGGAGCGGGGACTTTGGGGAAGGGGTTGGAATGGGGGTGGGGGCAGGGGCAGGGGTGGGGGGGTCGAGCACCCACCAGCGCCAGGAGAAGTTGGCGTCTATGCGTATGTCAACCTAACTTTGTAGCGTAGACCAGGCTCTGGAGTGAGGCAGTGGCGTGCACGCTCAGAGGCAGTGACTTAAGTGCCAAGGGAATTTTTACTGCAAAAACGTAGGTGCTGAGTGAGTTTAGGTACCTACTGGGTTAGGCAGCAGCTGAGCAGGGGATCTGTGGATGCAATGCCGTCTAACACTGGGATTTAGGCTTCTAAATCTGGGGTGTCTGGGCCTAAGTCAATAGTCCACTGTCAAACAGTATGGCACAGCAAGGAAGGTAACCCAAGATCTCCTGCATCCCAGGTTAGCAATCTAACCCTGGACCATGGGCAGAATAGTTGGTGATAATGAAATTCCCTGTGTGTGTGGCACTCACATTTAAATGAGTAACAAATGAAAAAAACAGAAAACAAACCTAACAGCAACAAAAGAGCATTAAGCTTTATTACCAGTGGAATTGTTTTGCATATACTTTTATGAAATTTCCATAAATGCCTAAATGGTGTTGGAGCATGTATTATTGACTTTGGCTACTAAGTCACTTATGAGCTTTTGAGAATTTTACACTTAGTATTTAAGTTATATATAGGCTTTGCAGAATTAGATTTTTTTTTATTTCAACTGATAATATAGATTTTTTTAAACATGCTTTTAGATTTTTATAGATTTAAATTTTCACAGTTCAGACAATAATTATTAAATGACAGCAGATATTGTGATTACAAAGTTAAAGCTTTATTAACCATTAAAACACATCACATGTCGAAATATACAAAGTAAATATCCTTAAATCACACTCCAATAAGTTATCAAGAAGCATTTTCTTACTTTGCTACCTGTAAATTTCAATAGTTAATGATAGAAATATTTGAATTGGTTTGTGTGTGTGCAGTGAAATTATTTACCAACATTTGTCTATAAAAATCAAATCCATCCAAGCCTATCACATTCTCTTAGGTTTAGTCCCATTTTTTTCCCCTGTATAAATGTGTACACACCTGTCACAGCGTCACTGCAAACTTTCAGTATCTTTGTGCTGCCTTATTGATAGTCATCGTGACCTCTATCAACAGACAGGCTGAACTAGAGCAATCCAAGAATTACATTTCTTGTGGCTTTCCACTGGTATACCAAACATATGTCCAAAAACGCAGGCCTACTGACTAGTTTATGCTGATGAGTAGACAAGATAAATAATTTACTGGAGCTGCAACAACATAGTCACACCACAGCAAAGTGGACAGTGTGGAAAAATTGAGTCATTGATATTTTATGGTGAATGAGTTTTCAAGCAATGATTTAAAATTATAGCAACTTATCCACCCTTAACCAAAATTGCATAGCCTTACAGATCAAAATTTTTACTATTTCCTATATGTTTGACCATTTAAATACCAAAGACTGGATGTCAATAATGGGCTTACATCATGGGTTAAATCAGTGGGTCCGCCACTTGTGGCCCAATCAGCACACTGCTCCAGCCCATGTGACATCCTCAGGGCCATAGAGGTAGCATATATATTGCATGGCTGCAGCCCACATAACACACAGAGAGCTGTGTGTCTGGCCCACAATGGAAAATAGGTTGAGAACCACACTGGGTTAAATCATGTTGTTTGCAGAAGTGGGGAAGGTTTTGCAGGCTCCCCCTGCCCCCATGCTGCTACTTCTAGGGGAAAGGGGAGGCTGAAGTTCTCAGAACAGGGCGGGGGGTCAGAACCGTGCAGGGAAAGGTGAGAGGAGGCAAATTCTGAAAGGGAGACTTTCCTCTTCTGGCAGAATTTGCTACTTTAACAGGAGTTGCAGGAAAAAGGCATCTTCCGTGCCCGTTTTTGCTGGCTAGCAAAGTGTGCCGAGGAAGCAGTTTCTGACTCTATATTGGGGCAGCAAAGGCACTCATCCCAGCGGTCCGGGGAAGCGGGCTGAGGGCCCCCAGGACAGCTGAGCGCATCCTGCAGGCTCCAGGCTGGAGCATGGCTCCTCTGCAAACACAAAGGAAAGCACTTGGGCAGATCCGTCGGGGGGGAGAACAAACCAGCTAGAGCCGTGGGGCCGCTCATAGGGTGTTTGTGACACGCGGTGAATTTAGCTCTGGTTAGGAAAACCCTCCCCAGACAAGAGCCCCGGATCCCAGACGGGGGGAGGGCAGACTCACTGTGGAAGGAGAGTAGGGCTGGGGAGTGGCGGGAGAAGGAGGGGAGGGCTGTGTGTGTGGCGGGGGTGGGGGGAGGTCAGCGTGCCCGGCTTCTTCCCAGCTCTGGAAAAGAAAACTCCAGTCCCTGCCTGGGACGTGCTGCAGCCCGGGTTGGTATCTACGGGCACAGGAAGACGACAGAGCAGCAGCAGCAATCAAAGGCCCTGCAGCTTGTGGCAAGATGTTTCTGCTGCTCTTGCTGCGCCTGCCGACACCAGCCCCTGCAGGGGAGACGCCAGGTGACTGGGACAGAACTGGGGGAAGTGGTGGGGACTGGGCAGGAGAAGGACTCGCTGCACAAGGCAACCCTGCCAGGGATGCTGGGACAATTTGTGCAGTGGGGGTGCTGAGAACTGTTGAACGAAACTGTGAATCCTGTAAGTGATGGACACCACTTCAAGAGCGGGGGTGCGGCCACACCCTTAGTTCCAGCACCCATGCCTGAGCCCTGTTTGTTAATGCAGCTGGGGGTGGGATCTCACTGGCCTTAACAATGAAGTCACTGCCCTCCTCTGCCTGGGGTCTGCTCCAGGAGCAAAAACCAGGGGACTGGGGGGGGGGGGGGGGGGGAAGGGGAGCACAGTGGTTCAGAGGAGCTGCAGTGGGGTCATGAATGGGCTCCCATGCGGGGTTCTCTTTTGTGTCTCTGTGGGGCAGGCAGGAATGTCAGGAAGGAAAGGGGTGAAAAATCAGGCAAGGATGAATAGAAAAAGGGAGGGAGGGAATGGGGGGACAACAAGAAATGTGTCCAGTTTTAACCATCTCTGCACATTTAGGGAAGTAACCGGCAGAGAAGAGTGGGGGGCACAGAGAATAGAGGAGAGGGATTATTTGTAGTTTTAAAAATCTCTCCACATTATCAAGCCCCTGAGAAATAACCATGGGATTAATTCCGATTCCACAGAACCCAGTAAACCTCCCCAGTGTTAAAGTGCTGACCGGTATATGTTTGCTCCATCTGACACATCATGTGTAACCTGGCTTGGACTGAGGGCTCCTTCCTGCAAATCATGTGACACCCCTAAAATGATGCATATGGTTTTCTTGGCAGGATCAGGCCCTTAATGGTTTTGCTAATTGGAGGAAACTAGCTATTCCTGTCCGACGGCCAAACGCAGAGTGAGGGGATTCTGAATAGCCAACTCTTCAGGGAATATATTGTGTTTCAAAAAAAGCCTGTAATTTCCAATAATAAATCTCTGTTTGACACTCCCAGGACTTCACCACAGCTCTACAAATAAGGATGCTTTGCCAGGGAGAAAAGGGCTGCCAAATTTCATTCCCAAAGAGCTACTTTTCAGTCCCCAGTGTTAGCAGGTTATGTTCCCATCAGCAGGTACGAGTAGAACTTTGTGGGAAAGAGACCTTTGGCCAGATCCTGCTGCCTTCAGCCTAATCCTTATAGCTGCTCAACTGCAACTTAGATGAGCTGGTGAGAGGATGCACCCAGGGTTTTTAAGAATGACTTTATAAAACAAAATGAAAAAAATTGGTTTCCTGTTGATTTTGTGCTTCCTTGTGTACATTAAAAAAGACCTGGACGGGATTTTCGTCTTCTTTTTTTAGTATTACAAAAGAGTCTTAAGCCTAAAAGACTCTATGGAGCATTGGAGCATTAGTAAGTTTCTAACATTCAAGAATGTGGCAAATTACCCCTGATTCTTTCCCAGGATTTTTGGGTGAGCGTGTGAGGGCCTGCATTCAACTCGATATTGTTTTCCAGTCTGTCTGTAACACGTTAACTTTTGAATGCTGCATCTGATCGATTCCAGGATTTTAGGGAACGTTCTAGGACTCAAAGGACAGAACCCTATTGATTTGAGTGAAATCTGGAAAACCAAAAGAGTGAAACTGGGGATACAAGGAGTCCTTGGCATGTCCCCATTCTCCTCTCTGTGACACACAGAACCCCTGGCATTGGGGTTCTAGGGAGTCTTTGAAATAGAAGGGGATGGGAGTGTAGAACACAGGGCACTTGTGGGGAAGAATGGATAAGAGCAAGGAGATGCTGGTGTGCAATGAACTTGGTCTAAAGAAGCACTTAAGTGCGTGACCCTCTGTTAGATAAATAGTCAGTTGCAGGTGAGGAGGGGGTCTTTATTTAAAAATGAAAACAATAATTCTGTTTGTTTTTTTCCTCCAGAGACATATAATGGCAGTTAAGTCTTGTCTCCCCTGTTGTTGGTGGGGGCTGTTTTGATGATTCCCAAGTGTAGTGGGAGCTTTCTCAGCTTCTCATTGAAGATTGGGAGTGGGGAGGGGTTGCTGAATCTTATACAAACAGATTTTTTCCTCAAAGCTTTTGGGGCTAAATATTACAGAAATAAACAAATGCAAAACTGTTCAAACTGTCCCAATAAAAAATCACTCCCCTTGTCAATCAAGTCACAGGGGGGCCTGATTTTTCAGAGGTGCTGAGCCCCCACAGCTCACATTGACTTCAGCTGAGTGGTGGGTGCTGCACAGCACCTCTGAAAATACAGCCCCAAGTTACTGCAATCATGGGTGCTAAAAAAAATTAATTAAATTTAAAAAAGGGGACACATGCTATCTTGCTTCTGTAGTAGGAACTGATTGCACATATCTAGAGCTCCTTGCATACCTCAGTTCCCGTCCCCTGTCTCCCTCTATTTCACGGACTCCCTGCAACATTTTAAACTCCATTTGGACAAAGGGCAGAGCTGAGATGGGGCTATTCCTTTAGTGCAGTGGTTCCCAAACTTTAACAACCCGTGAACCCCTTTCACTAAAATGTCAAGTCTTGTGAACCCCCTCTTAAAAATGAATATTTCCAGGGATTTTCTCCTTTACCTGAGCATAAATTATAAAAGCAGTGATCTTGGAAATATAATTTTTTTTTGTGACATGCTTATTGCACACTATTTATTATTAATTATTATTTATCATTACAGTATTTTTATTACATTATGAAAATGGCAACACTCTGCCAAGATCTCACTTTCATAGCTTGTATCAGTTTGGATAAGCCTATTATAAGACAAGGCTCCTATGTTTCATCAAGGAATATCAGATGTGAAACAGCATGAAGGTATTTAAGAAGCCAACTCAAAGAGTTCCTCCTATACAAGCATTCAGGTCTGGAGCAGTCCAGGCAAACAACTCACATTACAACAAAGCTTAAACTTGTTCTACATAATCATTTTAAAAACAATACTAGCTGCCTATTTAATTTTAAAAACAGCAGAAAATATCCACCTCCCTTTCCATTTCTAATAAGGAGTCTTGAAATTTAAATCTCCTCAGTGTGATAGATATGCTTGCTTTGATCTGCTTAGCTCTTGGAAGTCTAGGAGCTCCGGGCTGCTGGCCCTGTGCTGCCCGGGGTCCCTAGGGACAGCTCTGTCCACCATTAGGGAGTTTTTTCCTGAGAACCCCCTGTAATGTTTCGCGAACCCCTAGGGGTTCACGAACCCCAGTTTGGGAACCACTGCTTTAGTGGAAGGCGTCAATGGCTGCCATCAACCAGATCTATAGACAATTACAGTCCTCGTTAAAGTGATGTGTGTGCTAACCAGATGCCATGGGCTCCAATTGTGTGTCTCCTCTTTCCCCCTTCCTATTTTCTGATTTTCATCAAGATCCATATTCTACCCACCGATGTGTAGAATATTTCCTGACATTTTGGAATTGATCGGCCGCAGTGTTCAAAAGCTATTATTACATCCAAACAGAGAAATACCATCATGTTGAGTGTGGGCCTGGCTTTTCGTGGCCAATTATCCCTCTCAGATTTTGCTCTATTTTCTCACTAATAATGCTCAATTCTCCATATAAAATCTCAGATGGGAGAGGACGTTCTACCCTTTTTATCTGTAGCCACTTACCCTTGTTTCAGCAGGAAACTCTTTTCCCATTTATGTACATTAAAATTGACATATTTGCTGTCTTTCCCAGATTTAATGAATATAAAAGCCAGGAGCCTCCCCCTATTCATAGTCTGCCCTTTATCTTCAAGGCACTCAGTCTAGAACCAGGATTCCTAAAGATTGCCTGAAGCTCTGGGATAATGACCATTGGCAACAACGCGGCTCCTCAGGCAAAAGGAGCTGTCTGTGGCAGAGGGAAAGCTCTTCTGTGCATGAGACAGTTTTCTTGGGCCATGGGACAAACTCCCACAGGAGCTCAAAACTACCACAAACATCCCCGATCTGCATTCCCAGTGCCAGTAGACTTCTTAGACCTGCTTTCAGTAACCAGCCCACATACTGCAGCTGGCATCCGATGCCTGAATCCACAAATGGACTTAGGTAACAACGCTGTGATCCCTAAAGCCTGTGTTAGTCCCCTAGGCTCCGTATCCAATCAATGGGGAGAGAGAGGTGCTTAGAATGTGCTCCACAAAAGCCAGACTAGAGCCGCCCAAGTTAGCCAGTGGGAGAAGCTGAGGAGAGGGATGTGTCCTAAACACCACACCTCGCTTGGAGTTCAGCACCTAAGTCCCAGGTGCATGGAGACACCAATCTGCTTGCGATCCACAAACTAGGGGAAAATCAGGGATTCTCCAAATGCAGAGACCAGATCTGGTAGCGTGCGCAGAGGCAAACAAACACCACCCAGAACAGCCAGGAGAGGAGGATTGCCTCTCTTACAATCTTTAGCCCACTGGTTAGGGTACTTGGGAGTCCCAGGTTCAAGTCTGTTACCCCTACGGAGAGTGCTGTAACCACTGGGCTAGGGGACATTCTGATGTGGGCCCTCCTTCCATCTCTCCTAATGAAGTTGTTCCACTTTAATTGAATAATTAATATTAATTGGCCCAGAGAAAGAGTGAGAAACACTCTATAGGCCAGATGTTAGCTCACTTTCCTGGGACATAGAAGACCCTTGTTCAACCCCCTTCTCATCAGGCAGACAGGAGACTTGAACTCCTGGTCTCCCACATCCCAGATGAGCACTCTCACCAGCAGGCTAAATATTATAAGTGAGGGTGTCCTCCCTTGTCCCAACTGAGCTCTTTCGTGTACATATAGGCGACCTCTGCATACACCTACTGGATCAGGCCCTGCATATGATTTAGGCTGCCAAAAGTCTCTTTTTCCCCAGTTAGTGGATCACTCAGGGTGGGAGATAAGGGTCTAGACACCTAGAATGAGGCAGCAGTATGCACGCTCAGAGGCAGAAACATAGGTGCCTAGGGGACTTTTTACTGCAAATCTTCCGTTGAGAGTGAGTTTAGGCACCTACAGGGTTTGGCAGCAGCTGAGCGGAGGTTTCGTTGATTGCAGTGGTACCTAAAATTGAGACCTGGGTGGATCTGGGCACAAATAAAGAAATAAAACATTAAATTTAACCTCCTCTCCCCCCCACACACACTCTTCTCATTGGGGAGAAAGAGAGAATCACTCCTAACAAATGCAAGTTGTGAGGCTGGGGCCCGGATAGACAGTGCTGGGACCCTGTGGGGATGAGAGCGCTGTAAGGACTGAATAGAACAGAACATAGGGGAGTGGCACCACCCGGCTGCTTACGGGGCAGTTGGATGGACCCTGAGTGACTGGGATTCAACTTCCAACTAATTATTAAATCAATAGAACTCCGATTTCATGAAGTATTTTTTATTGAGGAGTTCATAGAAGCAAATGTCTCAATATTACATTGCTTTGTTCATGTCTTTCAAACCATTGCAAAGCAATTTCCAAGGCATCAGAATGGGAAGAGATGTCAACGTGTTCTTCATTAATATCACTTTCATTATATAATTTATTTTTTCTATCAGGAAAAATGATTTCATGTAACTGAACTTTCTTAAGAAGAGGGTTGATAGAATCTAAGTTCTACTGCATGGATATAAAAATCCTCTACAGATTTTGCTCCATTTTCACAGACTTATAGAATATTAACACACCAACTACCCCGACCCCGCTACTACCCCCTCCCGCTGCAATGCCGCCTTCTGGTTCCTTTTCCGCTCCCAATTGCCTGAGACCTTCCAGGTCCATTCTCCCATCCTCTGCGCCTGCTTCTCCTGTTAAAGCACCATCATCCAGGACTCCTGGCTGTCCATGTGAATGGCAGAAGGGTGCAGGAGGGGAGGAGAACCAGCATTTTCTAATTACTTATTGACTACTCATATAAATCCCCTCAGACTTTGTCCCTATCTCTCTCACTATCAAATATGGGTGAGAAATCTCCACAGATTTCCCTCTTGCCCTCTCTTAATTATTCAATATGGACACAAACACGCCTCATTTTGCTCTTTTTAATCTCTAATTATCAAATATTGACATAAAATTGCCTTTAGATTTTGCCATTATCCAGATAATTGTTGATATTGGTAGAAAAAAGCGATTCAGTTTTCCTCTTTTTCTTTCTGTGATTACCAAAAAAAAAAAATTCACATGAAATCCCCCAGGTTTTACCTTTTTTTCCTCTCTCATTACAAAGATTAATGTCAAATCCCCTCCAATTTTGCTATTTCTCCTCTAATTCTCAAATCTTGCTATAACCCTCCCACTCAGATTTGGGGGGTGTCTTCCCGTTTTGAAATGCAGCAAATTCCCCTGATTTTAATTTGGAGGAAAACTGTTGCCCTGAGTCATTCCCCAGGTGGGATAGTAAGATGGTAAGTAGTTGGAGTTTGGGAGAGCACTGGGATGTGTGTGACTGGGAACGTGTTGGTCATTCTCTTTATTTACTGTATATTCATATAAAATCCCCTCCGATTTTTCCCCTTTTCTCTCACACAATTGGAGATTGCTGCTGTTTTTTTCCTCATATTATTGAATATTTAGATTTTAGCCAATTTTCTCCTGAGTGCTCAAATATTAACATATTATTCTCTAAAATTATGCCCCATTTTCTAGTTTGCTATTAATGATTTTGCTTTGTCTCTCTAATTACCTGATATTAGAATTAAATCTCTTCAGATTTTGCACCTTTCTCTCCAATTTTCGAATACTGATATAAAATGCACTCTGATTTTGACCCATCACCTATTATCAAACATTAATATAAAATCTCTCAAATTTTCCCAATCTCTAATCTAATTATTGAATATCATTCTAACAGCTCTCATTGCTTTTTAACTGTTAAACATGAGTATCAAATCTTGTCAAATTTTGCCATTTTCCCTCTAATGATTGAATGTTGATATAAAATCCATTCAAATGTTGCTGTTCTTTTTCTCCATTTATGGACCACTGATTTAAAAATCTTCTCAGATTGGGTACTTTCCCCATGCTTTTTTAACTTTAGCACCTTCTCTTCGTTTTTGAGGGAAACTTGCCCTGAGTCAGTAACCTAGATTGGAGGGCCAAGCAGGGCAAGTGGGTGGAGCAAGTGCCCTAAACTGAGATTGTCCAGCCCCAGTTTTTCCTCTCCCAGCTCCTGCCAGCCCAATACACCTCCCCCCAACCACGAACTGCCAGTCAGTCACCTGCTCCTGCCCCACTGCTGCCCCTTCCAACCATCACAGAACCTTCTGTCTCCATCCTCCTCCCCTCAGCCTTCAGGAAAGTGGTGGGGCCCAAGGTTCCCTGCTGCCCATGTCAATTGGGAATAAGCACTTGCTGTTTATTTACCAAATATTTATATAAACTCTCAGATTTTGCACTTTTCTCTCAAATTATTGAATATTGATATAAAATCCCCTCAAGGACAATGTTGGGGGGGGGGCGGGGGGGATCCCCTTAAGCGGCCTCTGATTCTGCTCTTTTCTAGCATTTGCTTCAGAGACTGTTCCTGGGGAGGGAGGGGGGTTGGTTTAAAAATGTCTTGGTGGGTTTAGTCCTGGTGAGACGGGCCAGCTGTGTGCAGTAGTAAAGTGACCCAGGGTTTTTCCTGAATCGCAGTCTAGAGTGTCTGTCTGCAGGGAAAGACCCTGTGGAGACTAGGGGAGATTAATGGACTAGAGCCCCTTCTGAAACCTCCCTTCTCGCCCTGACAGGCTGCAGAATAATGTCTGTGTTTCACTCCGGATCATCCCATCCTCTTGGGGAACGGGAAAGGGAAATGACTGCAGTAGCGGCGGCTCAGGTAGGGGTTTTTCAGTGCACAGTGGAGGGGGTATGTGCTGGGAAGGAGGTGAAGGCAGTAAATACACAAGGGTGAGGAATGTGAAAGGGGCACTCACACCTGCAGCCCCAGGAGAGTTCATAGAATCACAGAAATGTCGGGCTGGAAGGGACCGTGACAAGTCATTTAGTCCAGCCTCCTGCACTGAGGCAGGACCAAGTCAACCTCAACTATCCCTGATAGGTGTTTGTCCAACCTGTTCTTAAAAACCTCCAATGATGCGGATTCCACAACCTCCCTTGGAAGCTGTCATAAATATAAAGGGACAGATAAACACCTTTAAAATCCCTCCTGGCCAGAGGAAAAACCCTTTCACCTGTAAGGAGAAGCTAGGATAACTTCGCTGGCACCTGACCAAAATGACCAATGAGGAGACAAGATACTTTCAAAAGCTGGGGGGAGGGAGAAACAAAGCCTCTCTCTCTGTCTGTGTGATGCTTTTGCTGGGGACAGAACAGGAATGGAGTCTTAGAATTTAGTAAGTAATCTAGCTAGAGATGCGTTAGATTCTGATTTCTTTAAATGGCTGAGAAAATAAGCTGTGCTGAATGGAATGTAGATTCCTGTTTTTGTGTCTTTTTGTAACCTAAGGTTTTGCCTAGAGGGATTATCTATGTTTTGAATCTGATTATCCTGTAAGGTATTTACCATCCTGATTTTACAGAGGTGATTCTTTTTACTTTTTCTTCTATTAAAATTCTTCTTTTAAGAACCTGAATGCTTTTTCATTGTTCTTAAGATCCAAGGGTTTGAGTCTGTGTTCACCTATGCAAATTGGTGAGGATTTTTATCAAACCTTCCCCAGGAAAGGGGGTGGAAAGTTTGGGAGGATTCTGGGGGGAAAGATGTTTCCAAACGGGCTCTTTCCCAGTAATATACCGGTTAGACGTTTGGTGGTGGCAGCGATAAAGTCCAAGGGCAAAAGGTAAAATAGTTTGTACCTTGGGGAAGTTTTAACCTAAGCTGGTAAAAGTAAGCTTAGGAGGTTTTCATGCAGGTCCCCACATCTGTACCCTAGAGTTCAGAGTGGGTAAGGAACCTTGACAGAAGCCTATTCCAGAGTTTATCTGCCCTTATAATTAGAATGTTTTTCCTAATATCTGACCTAAATTGCCCTTGCTGCAGATTAGCCCATTAGTTCTTGTCCTACCTTCAGAGGACATGGAGAACAATTGATCTCCATCCTCTTTATAAATAGCCCTTCACATATCTGAAGACTGCTATCAGGTCCCCCTTTAGTCTTCTTTTTTCAGGACTAAACATACCCCGTCTAATTAACCTTTCCGTAGAGATCCCGTTTTCATAGAATCATAGAATATCAGGGTTGGAAGGGACCTCAGGAGGTCATCTAGTCCAACCCCATGCTCAAAGCAGGACCAATCCCCAACTAAATCTAAAGCTTTTTCTAAAGCTTTCATCATTTTTGTTGCTTTCCTCTGGACTCTCTCCAGTTTGTCCACATTTTTCTGAAAGCTTGGCACCCAAAACTGGACATAGCACTCCACTTGAGGGCTCATCAGTACCAAGTAGAGTGGGACAATTACCTCGCCTGTCTTACACACAACACTCCTGCTAATATACCCCAGAATGATATTAGCCATTTTTGCAACTGCATCACATTGCTGGTTCATATTCAGCTTATGATCCTCTGTAATCCCCAGATCCTTTTCAGTAGTACAATGCATGCCCAGTTATTCCCCGTTTTGTAGCTGTGCATTTGATTTTTCCTTCCTGAATATAGAATCATAGAATATCAGGGTTGGAAGGGACCTCAGGAGGTCATCTAGTCCAACCCTCTGCTCAAAGCAGGACCAATCCCCAATTAAATCATCCCAGCCAGGGCTTTGTCAAGCCTGACCTTAAAAACTTCTAAGGAAGGAGATTCTACCACCTCCCTAGGTAACGCATTCCAGTGTTTCACCACCCTCCTAGTGAAAAAGTTTTTCCTATATCCAACCTAAACCTCCCCCACTGCAACTTGAGACCATTACTCCTTGTCCTGTCCTCTTCTACCACTGAGAATAGTCTAGAACCATCCTCTCTGGAACCACCTCTCAGGTAGTTGAAAGCAGCTATCAAATCCCCCCTCATTCTTCTCTTCTGCAGACTAAACAATCCCAGTTCCCTCAGCGTCTCCTCATAAGTCATGTGTTCCAGACCCCTAATCATTTTTGTTGCCCTTCGCTGGACTCTCTCCAATTTATCCACATCCTCCTTGTAGTGTGGGGCCCAAAACTGGACACAGTACTCCAGATGAGGCCTCACCAGTGTCGAATAGAGGGGAACGATCACGTCCCTCGATCTGCTCGCTATGCCCCTACTTATACATCCCAAAATGCCATTGGCCTTCTTGGCAACAAGGGCACACTGCTGACTCATATCCAGCTTCTCGTCCACTGTCACCCCTAGGTCCTTTTCCGCAGAACTGCTGCCTAGCCATTCGGTCCCCAGTCTGTAGCGGTGCATTGGGTTCTTCCATCCTAAGTGCAGGACCCTGCACTTATCCTTATTGAACCTCATCAGATTTCTTTTGGCCCAATCCTCCAATTTGTCTAGGTCCCTCTGTATCCTATCTCTGCCCTCCAGCGTATCTACCACTCCTCCTAGTTTAGTATCATCTGCAAATTTGCTGAGAGTGCAATCCACACCATCCTCCAGATCATTTATGAAGATATTGAACAAAACCGGCCCCAGGACCGACCCCTGGGGCACTCCACTTGACACCGGCTGCCAACTAGACATGGAGCCATTGATCACTACCCGTTGAGCCCGACAATCTAGCCAACTTTCTACCCACCTTATAGTGCATTCATCCAGCCCATACTTCTTTAACTTGCTGACAAGAATACTGTGGGATATAGTACTTTGCCCTTGTCTTTACTGAATTTTATCTTGTTGATTTCAGTCTAATTTGTGAAGGTTGTTTTGAATTCGAATCCTGTCCTCCAAAGTGCTGACAACTCCTCCCATCTTGGTGTCATCTGCAAATTTTATAAGCATACTATCTACTCTATTATCCTAGTCATTAATGAAAACAGTTAATAAGGATGGACCTCTATGGGACCCCAGTAGATACATCTCCCCCACCCACCCCCAGTTTGACAATGAACCATTGAGAACTACTCTTTGAGTATGGTCTTTCAACCAATTTTGCACTCCCTTTACAGTAATTTCAACTAGACCACATTTCCCTAATCTGTTTATGACAATGTCGGGACTGTGTCAAAAGCCTTATTAAAATCTAGATATATCATGTTTACAGCTTTCCCCATATCCAGTAGGCCAATATCCCTGTCAAAGAAGAAATTTAGGTTGGTTTGGAATGATTTGTTCTTGACGAATCCATGTTGGCTTATAACCCTATTATCTTCTTGGTGCTTACAAAATAATTGTTTAATTATTTGTTCCAGTTATTATTAACTTTCCAGGCATTGAAGTTAAGATGACTGGTCAATAATTTTCCAGGCCCAGCTTTCCCCCCTTTTTAAAGATAGGTACAATGTTTGCCTTTCTTCAATCCTCTGGGTCCTCATCTGTCCTCCATGAGTGCTTGAAGATAATCACTAATGGTTCAGAAATTGCTTCAGCTAGTTCCTTAAGTATCCTACGATTAATTTTAGCAGGCCTTAGCAACTTGAACACATCTAATTTATCTAAATATTTTTTAACCTGTTCTTTCCCTATTTTGGGTTACATTCCTTCCCCCTTGTTATTAATATTAATTGTGTTAGTATCTGGTCATATTTAACTTTTTTAGTGAAGACTGATACAAAATAAGCCTTAAATGTATCAGCCTTCTTGATGTCATCTGTTATTAGCTCTCCCTCCCAGCTAAGCAGAGGACCTACACTTTCCTTTATTTTTCTCTTGCTCCTGATGTATTTATAGAACCTTTTCTTATTGTTTTTCATGTCCCTTGCTTAGTGTCATTCATTTTGTGCCTTAGTCTTTCTGATTTTTGTCCCTTCATGGTTGTGCTATATTTTTGTACTCATCCTTAGCCATTTGTCCCTGGTTCCACTTTTTGTCAGATTCCTTTTTGATTTTCAGGTCATTACAGAGCTCCTAGTGGAACTATATTGGCCTTTTACTGTTCTTCCTATCTTTCCTTCAGATAGGGATAGTTTGCTGTTGTTCCTTAGATATTGTCTCTTTGAGAGGCTGCCAGCTCTCCTGAACTCCTTTTTCCTTTATATTTTTTCCCAGGGGACCTTACCTACCTGATCTCTGAGATTGTTAAAGTTGGCTAGTTTGAAGTCCATTGTCCTTAGAATCATGAAATCTACCATATCATGATTACTTTCCCACAAATTGCCTTCAAAACTTCAGATTTACAACCAATTTCCCCCTGCTAGTCAGAATTAATAGATTCCAGGGCCAGAAGAGACTATTGTAATCATCCACTCTGACCTTCTGTATAACACAGGCCATAAAATTTCCCCAAAATAATTCCTAGAGCCGATCTTTTAGAAAAAACATCCAATCTTGATTTTAAAATTGCTGGTGATGGAGAATCCACCATGACCCTCCATAAATAATTCCAATGGTTATTTACTCTGACTGTTAAAAATGTATGCCTTATTTCCAGTCTAAATTTGTTTAGTTCCAACTTCCAGCCATTGGATCATGTTATACCTTTGTCTGCGAGAATGAAGAGCCGATTATCACATTTCTGTTCCCCATGTAGGTATTTATAGACCATAATCAAGTCACCTCTTAACCTTCTCTTTGTCAAGCTAAAAAGATTGAGATCCTTTAGTTTTTCACTATAAGGCAGGTTTTCTAATCCTTCAATCATTCTTATGGCTCTTCTCTGAACCCCCTCCCTTTTAGCAGCTTACTTGAATTGTGGGCATCAGAACTGGACACAGGGTTCTAGCAGTGGTTGCACTAGTGCCAAATACAGAGGTAAAATAACCTCTCTGATCCTACTCGAGATTCCCCTGTTTATGCATCCAAGGATCACATCAGCTCTTTTGGCTACAGCATCGCATATGGAGCTTGTGTTCAGCATGACCCCGAAATCTTTTTCAGAGTCACTGTTTCCCAGGGCAGAGTCCACCATCCTGTAAGTATGGCCTGCATCCTTTGTTCCTAATCCTCCCCCCCGTCTCCTCACATCCAGCTGCTGGGAATGGGGGAGGT
Organism: Natator depressus; assembly: GCF_965152275.1. NCBI lineage: Eukaryota > Metazoa > Chordata > Testudines > Cheloniidae > Natator > Natator depressus. The sequence goes on from NC_134247.1 coordinate 34,419,718, forward strand.
GTTTGGGTTCCTACTAGGGCTCTGTCCCTGGACCCTGCTGTGGGTCTCTGTCTGTACCAGTATCTGGCTAGTAGGTGTGTGATAAATGCAAATGACCCTCTTTCCCTTTGCTAGGAGTGACAAGGACTCTCTTTCTCCTCACACCCGGAAACCTCCAGGTTGTTCTGCACAGGATGGGATTGTTTTACTGTGCTCCTCCCAGAGCTTTTACTTTTTTTGGCCCTCCTCCCCCATCAATAGTGGGATTGGGGCTGGGGCAGAAGTTACCAAATGGGGGACAATTGTCATTTTCAGGAGCCAGTGACCTTCGAAGAGGTGGCTGTGTATTTCACCGAGGAGGAATGGGCTCTCCTGGACCCGAGTCAGAGAGCTCTGTACAGGGACGTCATGCAGGAGAATTATGATAATGTGACCTCACTGGGTAAGTATCCCTGTCCCCTCGGGAAGTAGAAGCTGGGGGTGGGGAGCTGTCTCTGAAGTGTCCGGTTGGCTTCTGGTCAAGGTTCTTTCCTGGTCCCTTAGATTTAAAGGGGATCAGGCTACACCCCCACCCAGCCTGCCTTTGTGATAGCGGTGCCAGGCACAGCACCGAGGAACTCTTACCAGGGCAACTTCTTTGGTGACTGTCTGCTTCCTGTTAACTTGCCCCACTGCAGGGTTACACCCTCATGTGAGGAACTTTTATTTTTCCCCCAGCATGCTTTCCAACTCTCCGCTGCTGGCTGAATCTCTCTCATGCAGCTGGCATGGGTCTGTTTTCCCTTTGTCGGCGCTGAGGGGATGGCACGCTCTTCGGGTGCCCAGAATTGAGTGAGAGAGACTGGCTTCCTTCTTACCTCCTCCCCCGGGGTTAGGGGAGCCAGATACTTATTGGAGATGCTAATTCTGCCAACCTCAGAACTGTCAAAGGGCAGAAAGGCGGAATTTGCCTGTCTGTGGGTAACACTGGCAGATACTGGTCGTCAGTGGGCAAGATCGAACCTGGGACCTCTGGAGCTAAATGCATGAGCCTCCACCGCATGAGCTAAAAGCCACATTGCTCTTAGCTAAGGCTGTAACAGACTCATTAATCTCTGTAAGTGGTTTCAGAGCCACTAGAGGAGACACAACACCACTCCTAGAAGGTGTGTGAGTTACACGTACTTACACCCCCATGTGCATACAGACTCTCTGTTTCTCCTCCCTTCTTGGCACTGGCTCTACCCAGAGAGAGGTCTCTGGAGATTTAGAAGCAAGCAAAGGACGTAGCATCAAGACTATGTCTTAGCGATCCAATTTCCCAGTGTCTGGAAGTCCTAAAGGTGCAACACCCCTCTCACCCCCCAACACATACATGTAAGGCAACTTCCATCTTTTCATATGCTGTGTATTTATACTTCCCTACTGTGTGTTCCACTCCATGCATCTGATGAAGTGGGTTTTAGCCCATGAAAGCTTATGCTCAAATAAATTTTTTAGTCTCTAAGGTGCCTTAAGGTCTCCTCGTTGTTTTTGCTGATACAGACTAACACGGCTACCACTCTGAAATGTGACACATACATGTGAATCCCAAAGGATCTCTGTGACCATGTTCCTATGCATGTTCCACCAGCACAAACAGTGACTGGGTCAAAATTACTAAACTTTTTATTTGGAACTGTTCTCCACACACGTTATTCACTTTGATCTCATAGAATCGTAGATGATAAGACTGGAAGGGACACTGTAATTGTATAGTCTGATCTCCAGTATAACACAAGCCATGGGACTTCTCACCTATTTACTTTCCCCTTGAGCAGGATTTCCAATTCCCAAACCTGAAGTGATCTCCCAGCTGGAACGGGGAGAAGAGCCGTGGCTCACGGATCTCCAGGGCTCAGAGGAAAGGGGAATCCTGAGATATAGCCATGCAGGTAAAGGTGTTAGTTAAAACCAACTCAGAAAACATTGCTGAATGAAGGAACAGCTAGGATTCTCACAAAGTCCTCATGTACGCTCCTAATTCTGGATTGTCTCCAGTAGGTGTCATATCCACAAGATATGTCATTCATGGCTTCCCACGCTCCCTGACTCACACCTGACATTAACTTCCTCCCTGCTGACCACCCTTTCCTCTGCATGTTCAGGTGGGATGTGGTGGCTGAATTGGTTCCCGCCTCTCTCTCAACTCTGGGAAAGGATTTGCGGGAATTCAACTCCTGAATTTTTCCATTTGCCCAACAATTAATTTGGTTTATTCCCTCCCACACCCCAAGCTTTCCATTGCTCCATTCTGAGTTTTCCTTACTTCTTGACACAGAGAATGATTCATCTCTGGATTTTCTCTTTATCCCAACAGCTGATGGGATCAAGAATGAGCATGAAGAGGTGAATCCTCAGTTGGGAGGTCCTGAGCAAGTGGAACAGCATGGGACACTATTAGGAAGATCCAAAGGAAACATCTGTTGGAGTATTGGGCAAGGAAAAACCTGTGAGAGTCAGTGTAGCAAAGAGAGGCCGCTGGGAAACCAGCCGGTGAAGAAAGTGGATAAATCCACTAATTGTGGGAGAGGTCTGAAGCACCTCAAGAAAACCAGAGTCCAGAGGATCCACATGGGAGAGAGACCAAGCACATGCAGTGAATGTGGGAAAAGCTTCAGTAGTCATTCACACCTTCTTATACATCAAAGAATCCACACGGGAGAAAAGCCCTATAAATGCCCCCAGTGTGGGAAGAGCTTCAACCAGAGCCCAAACCTTGTTACACATCTAAGAATCCACACTGGAGAGCGGCCCTATAAATGCCAGGAATGTGGGAAAAGCTTCACTGCAAACTCCACCTTTATTAAACACCAGAGAATCCACACAGGAGAAAAACCCTATAAATGCCCTGACTGCGGGAGAAGCTTCAATCAGAGCTCAGACCTTATTAGACATCAGAGACTCCATACAGGAGAGAAACCCTTTAGCTGCCCCGACTGTGGGAAAAGATCCAGTGACAGCTCAGCCCTTATTGTACATCAGAGAATCCACACGGGAGAGAGACCCTATCGATGCCCTGTCTGTGGAAAAGGCTTCACTTGCTCTTCACACCTGATAACACATCAGAGAACCCACACGGGAGAAAAACCATATAAATGTCCTTACTGTAGGCAAAGGTGTCGTGTAAAATCAGCCCTTATTATACACCAGAGAATCCACACAGGAGAGAGACCCTATAAGTGCCCTGACTGTGGGAAAACCTTCAGCAGCCGTTCACATCTTAATTCTCATCAGAGAATCCACAAGAGAGAAATGCCTTGTAAAAACCCTGGGTGTGGGAAAAGCTGCACAGAAAGTTCACCCCTTATTATGCATTAGGAGGAGAACTGAATAATTGCCCTGACTAAGTCTAGCTAAGAACTTGACTACGCCTGAAATATATTTTGGAGTATGTTTGTCCACTTTAATCCGGAATAACTATTCTGAAAGCAGTACTACAACTCTGCTTTGTTATGCCAATTTAAGCTCCTCCCCTTTTGAATAATTGAATCTACACAGTGCTGCATTCTGGGCAGATCTACCATGCTACTATGTTCTGCTGCTTGGCTCTGGGTATTCTGGGATTTTCTCCTGGTGCATTGTGGGATAGCTACCCAAAGCCACTGGAATTCTGGGATTTGGGGTCAAACTAACACATTCCAGGATTATTCTCGTGTCATCCCATCATTCATCTGGCTTTTGTGAGCCAGCACCATTTTCAAGCCTCTGGCAGGGAGCATGAAGGGAACATGTGACCCTGACAATCATTAACATGAACAGGCCGATGCACAGGTATTGGCAGTCAGGCAGCTGGATGGGTGGCTTTGGATGCCTTGAGAGACAGCCATGGTCGTGCTGCACCAATATGGGTGATGCAAATAGAAGACGAGGAGGACGAAAGTGAGCAGTTACTTCTGCAAGACCATTTTCTGGAACATTTCCGCAGTAGACTCTTTCTTCTGGGCTTGCCCAGCAAGCAGTGACTTGTGGGACAGGATAGTCATGCAGACCAAGGATGACTAGCAATGGTGGCAGAACTTCAGAATGACAAAGGCCATGTACCTTGAAAACTGTGCAGAGCTGGCCCATGAGCAGAAGTGGCAGGGCACCAACTGGAGAGTTCCCTTCAGCATGAAGTGTTGTGGTCTTCAGTATCTGGAAGCTTGCTAATCTCCCAATGGCTTCTGGGCAACAGCTAACCAGTTCAGTGTTGGTAAATCAACTATTGGGGCTGCCATAGAATCATAGAATTGTAGGACTGGAAGGGACCTCAAGAGGTCATCTAGTCCAGTCTGCTGCACTCACATCAGGACTAAGTATTATCTAGCCTGTCCCTGACACTTGTTTGTCTAACCTGCTCTTAAAAACCTCCCATGACGGCGTTTCCATGTGCTACTATTCAGAGGGTGCTGCTAGGCCAGGTCCTAAAGCATGGCAGTACACAGGAAGTTATTGAATAATTTGAAAGGCTGGGGCTCCTGAATTGTTTTGGGGCCACTAATGGTACCCATATGCTTATTGTTTGCCTCCCTGTACCAGATCTCAGAGTTTGTCAACAGAAAAGGATATTTGGGTACGATGCTGCAAGGTCTGGTTGATCACTGTGGAAAAGTTTGACCAGTATTAATGTGGGATGGTCTGGAAAGTTCCATGATGCCAGTGTTGTTCGACACTCAGGCCTTCTTTTTGGCAACGAGGCCGGAACTGGTGCCATGTGCTGCTATGGATATTCATCATGTGATTCCTCCTGTCACTCTGGGAGACCCAGCTCGCCCTCTGCTTCCCTGGCTGATGAATCCTTTTCCTTGAGGAGAGGAGAAAGGAGCTCTTTAACTTACCCCCTTAGTAGCTGCAGAATGACAGGGGAGTGGGCATCTGGAAGACTGAAGGGAAGGTGGAGGTGCCTCGTGACAAGGCTGGAGGCTGCTTAGCAATATCTGCCTCTTGTGACAGGTGCTTGCTGCATTTCCCACAACATCTGATGTTGGCGAGAGGTGGAAGTAAAGAAACTCTGTGAATGTTATGAACAGCCAGAGAGGCTGCCTCTGCTAAATGCCACAATTGGTCAGGGACACATGGTCAGGGATGAGTTGTTCTCTTCCTTTGAGGCGAAGGGGTAGTGGGGAAAAATGTATGTAACTTTGTGGTAGGATTTTAATTTTGCTTTGTGTAGGATTTTATTGTGCTTTGTGTGGGATTTTATGAAACTTTTCAGTTGTAAATAAATAACAAATAGCCGTAAATAAAAACCTTTGTTGAAAACAGCCCGGCACAAACTTTGAAACAATAAAACTGTGGCAGACATGCCGAAAGTGCTGAGTGTACAACTTTGTGCTGACAGGGTCATAAATATGTTTGGAGAGGGCAGAACCATTCTACATGTCTCGTGGTGTGAGATGGCAAAGGAAAGTCCTGTCCTGTGTAATTGGGGAAGCAAAGGAGTGTTCCCACTGCTGAGTTCTCAAGGGGCCACAACACATGGCTAGGTTGGGGTGGTGGCTGTGAACTTTAGCCCCACTGTTCTCCAGCAGAGCTGTCTGCCGCTGCATCATCTTCAGCATCTGTGCCTGCATGGGCGGGTTGTCTTTGTCAATGTGTTCTTTCAGCAGGTCCCTTTACCTCTTCCAGTCCTCGATACCATGGTGACGGCAACTATCCCTCTACTTCTCAGTCTTCTGCCTGTGCTGGGATGCAGCCACGAAGTCACTGAGCATGTCCTCTGTCTCTGCTCAGAGATTTCCCAGAAGTTCAGCAACTGACCGCACTCTTGTCTGTGGTCAAGGTGTAAGGTGGGGTGTGTGTGTGCTGATCAACAGCACAAGTATTGTCCCAGTTATAGTCTCCATGGCAACAAAGATCAAATGTTGCTTTTTACTCCATTTCTGAATACCATTTCTGTGGGCTCCTCACAGTCGGGGGTGACCATAGGGACGGTGAGACGTTTTCCACCTTCTAGAGCAGGGGTTCTCAACCTTTTACTTTCTGAGGCCCCCCGAACATGCTAGAAAAACTGCATGGTCCCCTTGTGCCACAGCACTGTGTTTCTGCATATAAAAGCCAGGAGCCAGCGTTAGGGGGTAGCGAGCAGGGCAGTTCCGTGTGGCCCCATGTTACAGGGAGCCCCGCAAAGCTAAGCTGCTTAGGCTTCACCTTCAGCCCCGGGTGACGGGGATTGGGGCGGCAGGGCTCCAGCTTTCTGCCCTGGGCCCCAGCGAGTCTAACACTGGTCCTGCTTGGTGGACCCTCTGAAACCTGCTTGCGGCCCTCCCAGGGGGTCTCGGACCCCTGGTTGAGAACTGCTCTTCTATAGGACCCCATATCAATCCTGGTTGTGAGCTGGGGAGGGGATCTGGCTGGCTGGGTGTTTGGGGGGGGTGGCAGAAGGGGGCTTCGTAATTGCATGTGCGACTCTGCAGGAGGTCCTTACATTGGAGGACGATCCCCTAAGGTGTGTCCCCTTAGAGGCAGAGGAGGTTGTTGTTCAAAAAGGCAATGGATAAACTGGGAAGTTCTGTTGCCCTGCAGTTTGCCAGGATGGTGCCCCCACACCTGGAGCAGGAGTGGAAAGGAAACACCACTTATATGGGTAGCCCTGAGAAAGCTGCATTGCCTCGCAATGTGCTTGCAAAAATAGAGCCCTCTCTTTGCCTTAAACTCTCTTGTATAGCAATTGCAGATCAGCACAAAGTGTGCTGTAAAAATACACTTTTTGCAGTAATTGCTCTGTGCCCCAAGGGGTTAACCATGCTGAGGGTATGAGTCGAAATAGCCACAAATGCCTTATAATCTCTATGCATTTTTAAACGACTCTGTAGCCTAATTTGGGCAATTTACCTAATATGTAACGGTAGTGAGAAGCTCAAGGCATTGGTCCAACTGGGAGCTAAAGTACTTTTTTGTGTTGCCTTTTCTCGTTCTGTATCTGCCACTACAATAAACTTGCCTGCCATGCAATGAGGTTTTTGTTTTGTTTTGTTTTGTTTTTAACCACAAAAGGTTAAAACATCTTGAGTACAGGGTGGGCTCCAAGAGGGTGAAGGAACATTAAGCAGCCTGGGAAGAGGGGTGGACGGATGCACATTTAACTGATGATAGTGGAATTTGATATTTCAGAGCAATAAATGCTTTGGAGCTTAAATTTTCTGATCAGGATGCAGTTTTGAGTTGTGTGTTGTAGGCCTTGCCGGAGCCCGAGGCATAACTAGCAGTGTGAACCAAAGGCTATGAAGCAGATTAGACCTGGCCTTGGCAGAATAGTAACACACCAGATACTGGCTAACCAAGTAGGCACATTCCAGACCAGAGAGTGTGGTACAAGAACACCCAGAGTTCTCAAGTAACTACATAAACAAACTCCCAAGAGATTGTACAGGAAGACACCAACCCCTTGTAAGATAAGAATGGGATGACAGGATAATGGATGAGGATGTTTTGTTCGAACTAGCGCATAGCGCAGAGTCAACCTGTGGAACTCGTTGCCAGAGGATGTTGTGAAGGCCAAGATTATAACAGGGTTCAAAAAAGAACTAGATAAGTTCATGGAGGATAGATCCATCAATGGCTATTAGCTAGGATGGGCAGGGATGCAAAACCATGCTCTGAAGTGTCCCTAGCCTCTGTTTGTCAGAAGCTGGGGCTGGTGACAGGATGGATCATTTGATAATTGCCCTGTTCTGTTCATTCCCTCTGAAGCACCTGCCATTGGCCACTGTTGGAAGACAGGTTATGGTGCTAGATGGACCATTGGTCTGACCCAGTATGGCTTTCTTATGTACAAATTATAAGGGTGGTAACTATCAATATCTGGAGTGTAATACTTAACTTGTTTGTATCAAGGTATAAAAGGAGAAGTTATAGGAAGGGTAACTTTCTATCGGCCGAGGGGACAGGATCCTGGTGTCCTGACTGAGCCATGGTCATACATGTGTTAGTGTTCCTGTAACCCATTGGACAGGGTGCTAGTACTGTGCTTTGTTGACAATAAACCTGGCCGAGCGCTTTCGCCACCAAACCGAGCCTGTGGCCTTTCTTTATGAATAACATAAGGTCTGCTGAATCAGTAAACGGCCTTCCCTGCTCGTGCAGCTGACGTCTGAGCTCCAAGAACAACAGCACTGAGCAGCCGTAAGAACCTAGCAGTGTTGCTAACTCTCGTGATTTTGTCATGAGTCTCATGATAATTATTGTTTTCCTTAAAGCCCCAGCTCCTGGAGTCTAGTGGTGATGATTTCAGCCTTCCTTCTGAAAAACAAAGTAAGTTTCTAGCCCTCATACCTGTGGAGAAAGCATCAACATGTGACCCCAGTGAACCCTAAAGGCTCAAAAAGCAGAAGGCAAATAAAAAGACTCCCAAATCTAGTATTTTACATAATCTCATGATTTGAAAGCCAATCTCATGATTTTTGAACATCTGGGGTTGGCAATACTGACTTAGCAGCCGTAACAACTCTCTGCAGCACTCACCTTGATCAATCCGTCCATCAGCCCTCACAAAGACAGCACCGATCACAACACGTCGTTCATGCCAGTCCTTCAACCACCCGCTGGCCAGGCTGTCAGTGGCACCGGACACCTGATCAGCATAGCACACCGCAGCCCAGAACCCCTGAGCTCAAGCAATCCGCCAGCTACAGCCTCCCAAATAGCTGAGGTTACAGGCATGTGCCACCACGCAGCACTAACAGCTGTGATAAAAGCTGAGAGCCTCCTAGCTCATAACCGCCCAACATGGTGGCAGGCCGATGGTTCCCGGAACCAAGTTGTTTAAATCACCCATACAGTTGTATTGCAATGTAGCACATAACACTGACTAGAAGAGGTTCCTTCCCCAGCATTGTCAGCCTCGGTGTCTGTCTCTGCCTTGGAGTTTTGAGTACCAAAGAAATCCTGGCTGGCTGTGACAGTCTCCTCCTGCCTGGGGTCATCGGTCACTTGGGTGCCTTTGGTATAGTCCAGAACGTGCCAGGGTTTGGTGGTGTCCTCTTCTGCATAAACCCAGTCCAGGTCTGCATAATTGTAACAGGTACTGCAACAATGACTGGAAGTCTTGTTTTTATAACTGGCGGAGCTCCTTTCCTTTGTTGGGGCACTGGACCAAGTCCTATAAGTGCCCCGTCTCCTTCGTACGGTCTAATATCTGCTTGTAGATCTTGGCATTCCAGTGACTTCTGATGGGACAGGACATGTGCCTCTCCACCGAGGGGAAGAAAATCCACGACCTCGGCACAGGACCTCCCAGACCAGGGGTGGGCAAACTACGGCCTAAAGGCCACATACAGCTCTTCAGATGTTTTAATCCAGCCCTCAAGTTCCTGCCGGGGAGCAGGGTCCGGGACTTGCCCCGCTCCATGCCGTGGCTCCGTGGGGATCCCGGAAGCAGCAGCATGTCCCCACTCCGGCTTCTACGCGTAGGGGCAGCCAGGAGCTCCACATGCTGCCCCTACCCCAAGTGCCGCCCCTGCAGCTTTCATTGGCTAGGAACCGCAGCACTAACAAGTGTGATAAAAGCTGAGAGCCTTCTAGCTCATAACCGCCCAACATGGTGGCAGGCCAATGGTTCCCGGAAGGTTATCTCTGCAACCACAAGGGCTAGAAACAGGGTGCAAAACTGTGCTGGGCCTCTGGGATGTACAGCACAGAACTCACAGCTCTGGGGGAGGACAGCAAAGGTCATTTGACACCACTTTTGCATCCTTGGGATTCCAGGCTGCTCTGGGGGCAGGAGGGGAGCAGAGCATCCCGCAGTGTAAGGTAGCCAGAGGAGCTACCCTAAGTCACAGGAGCCCAGTGTGGGCCGTCTATGGGAGACGGCACTGTGAAAAATGTCCATAGTGCTAAGAGTATGGACCTACTCCCTCTACCTGCAGCACATTCCCTCCCAGCCCCACTAGCCCCCAGCTGCACTCCCAGCACATCCCTTATGGCTGGGCTAGGGTGACCAGACAGCAAATGTGAAAAATCGGGACGGGGGTGGGGGGTAATAGGAGCCTATATAAGAAAAAGACTCCCAAATCAGGACTGTCCCTATAAAATCGGGACACCTAGGTGGGGCTTCCAAAGGGCCATTTGACACATAGCCTACCTCTGTGTTGCACAGAGCTTGTATGGTGGAAATTCTTCCCCAGCAAGATACAGATTTTAACGGCCCCTGTACAGTGCCACAGTGGGCTGGGCCAAGAGCTCAGATTCTGGATGCCGAGGGCACAGCCGGAGTGAATTTTCTGGCTGTGAAATCTTGGGATTCATCAGGCCCTGGCCTTGCTGCCTTTCTGCAGAATGTCACTGCGAGTTTGGAATGTGAAACTATTTCATGGGTTACCAAAGAATTGTGGTGACCGAGGCTCAGACACAGATCCAGCAGGTGGGGCGTGACCTTTGGAATGGCTTCCCTGTGTGTCTGAAAGAGGACACATCTATGTGTAATTTTCTCTGTCTGTATTTGGTTCTGTTTGCTCTGTGTGCACCTGGAGTCTATGCATGCTGTGGGGGGTGAGTCCATAGATAGAAAAAGTTTATAAAAACAAAATTTCTGTGTTGTTAATTTATTGACTGCTTCAGGTATGGTAATAATACTAAATACTTATGGGTGAAGCATTTTGGAGCTCTGGAGTCTTAGGGGAAATATTTATTTGTATGAACTTCTCCTCATCTTTTTATAATTCTTTGCAAACCACTCAGACCGGATCTCTGGGCTGTGAGTCAGACATTGACAATGGCTTGTTGGTTACAGTCAGGATCTTTTAAGCAGGTATCTGAAGAGATCTGCAGCTTTCTGATTCATAGCCTACAATGTAAATACCTCCAACTGACCTGAAATGCTCAGAGGAGTCACCTCTTTGCTTTGGGTTGTCTAATAGTTGGAAAAGAACTTTTACTTCCTGTCCCTGTATTGGGACCAGCAGGCAGGAACCCCCCATCCATACCGAAGCAGGGTGCTGCATTCTGCCCTAATGAAGCGGACTTCAGCAGATGCCCACGGCATGCAGGGAATGCAGATCAGAGATGGGAAAGACGCCCCAATTCTGATGGCTCTACCCAGTAAATACAATGAGAAAATTTCAGATGATGCAGCATGTGGCAGCCCATCTTCTACCCAACACTGGGGATGTGACCCCATTACCCTGCCATTCCCACACCCTGCCTGACTCCCACTGAGCCTCACTGCAGGGGTCGGATCCACAAACGAACTGGGCCCCAATTCTCAGAACCCCCTTCTCTCCCCATGCACCTGACCTACCGCAGCAGCTGGGACCACTGAATTGGGGACAGGGCCTGCTCAATGACAGAAGCCCACCTCTGGAATCCCCTTCTTCCCCCACCCCACACAACGGCCTTGGAGCATGTGCACAAACCTAACCACTGTCAGAGCAAACTGCCTGGCCCAGCTCTGCACAGCAGCTCCTCACAGCGACCCCGAGGGAAAGGGTAGGCCGTGTGCGCTAGTGGATAGGACACAACACTGACAATCAGGTGTCCTGGGCTCTGTTCCCAGCCCTGGCTTCACTTGCTGCTCCTCAGAGGAACAAGCTTCACTTGCTGCTCCTCAGAGGAAGAGCCACTGCACAGGATGGAGGCAGTCACTGGTCATGGAGGAGTCTTACAATGGTGATAAATTTGTTTGGGCAGCCAAACTTTGACATGATTTTCCACAGAGCCTGACAGAATTGACAGAGTCAAAGGCTTTGGTCAGATCGATAAAGGCCATATACAGCTCCTGGTGTTGTTCTTGACATTTGTCCTGGATCTGCCTGGCTGCAAAAATCATGTTGGTTGTGCCTCATGATGTGAAACCACACTGGGACTGTGGAAGTACTTCTTCTGCAAGAGGGAGCAGGCGATTCAGTGAGATTCTAGCAAGAATCTTCCCAAAGTTGGAGAGGAGAACAATGCCTCGACAGCTGCCCTGTCTCCCTTCTTGAAAATGGTGATGATGTTTGCAAACTCTTCCAGTCTAATGTTCCAGCCACATTGGGTTCTACAGGAACAAAGGACTGGAAAAATCTGGCTAGAAATCTGGCATGCCATGAGAAGGCAGCAAATCACCAGAGAGCATTCCATAGGTGGACAGAGCTTGAGATGAGACTTAGGGTATCTCTACACTACAGAATTAGGTCGAATTTATAGAAGTCGATTTTTAGAAAGCGATTTTGTACAGTCGATTGTGTGTGTCCCCACTAAGCGCATTAAGTTGGCGGAGTGTGTCCACAGTACCGAGGCTAGCATCGACGTTCAGAGAGTTGCACTGTGGGTAGCTGTCCCACAGTTCCCGCAGTCTCTGCCACCCATTGGAATTCTGGGTTAAGCTCCCAAAGCCTGATGGGACAAAAACATTCCTGCAGGGGGTTTTGGGTACATGTCGTCAGTCGCCCCTCCCTCCGTGAAAGCAACAGCAGACAATCGTTTTGCACCTTTTTTCTGTGTGGGTGCCACACTGCTTTCAGCAGACGGTGCAATAGGACTGCTAACCGTCATCATCGAACCACCGCTTCCGCTGCCACTCTGCTCTCCTGCTCTTGTCTCGATAGCGAATTTCTTCATGTTGTCTGTCATGGGCTCCCGCTTCCGCTGCCACTCTGCTCTCCTGCTCTCCTGGTGGTCTCGCAGGGCCGCTTCCGCTGCAACTCTGCTCGGCTGCTCTTGTCTCGCCATAACATGGCAAGCGTGCAGCCCGCTCAGCTGTTGTGTCCTGGCAGCAGACGGTGCAGTTGGTCTGCAAACCATCGTCATTGAACTACCACTTCTGCTGCCACTCTGCTCTCCTGCTCTGCTGCAGACACCACATGACGGCAAGCATGGAACCCGCTTAGATCACCACAGCAGTTATGAGCATTGTAAGCACCTCTCACATTATCTTGCAGTATATGCAGAACTGGTATATGCAGAACCAGAACCTGCAAAAGCAGGCGAGGAGGCGATGGCAGCGTGGTGATGAGAGTGGTGAGGACATGGACACAGACTTCTCTCAAAGCACGGGCCCCAGCAATTTGGCCATCCTGGTGGCAATGGGGTTCATGCCGTGGAATGCTGATTCTGGGCCCGTGAAACAAGCACAGACTGGTGGGACCACATAGTGTTGCAGGTCTGGGATGATTCCCAGTGGCTGCGAAATTTTCACATGCGTAAGGGCACTTTCATGGAACTTTGTGACTTGCTTTCCCCTGCCCTGAAGTGCAAGAATACCAAGATGAGAGCAGCCCTCACAGTTCACAAGCAAGTGGCAATAGCCCTCTGGAAGCTTGCAACACCAGACAGCTACCAGTCAGTCAGGAATAAATTTGGAGTGGGCAAATCTACTGTGGGGGCTGCTGTGATCCAAGTAGCCAACGCAATCACTGAGCTCCTGCTATCAAGGGTAGTGACTCTGGGAAATGTGCAGGTCATAGTGGATGGCTTTGCGGCAATGGGATTCCCTAACTGTGGTGGGGCGATAGACGGAACGCATATCCTTATCTTGGGACCAGACAACCAAGGCAGCCAGTACATAAACCGAAAGGGGTACTTTTCAGTGGTGCTGCAAGCACTGGTGGATCACAAGGGACATTTCACCAACATCAATGAGGGATGGCAGGGAAAGGTACATGATGCTCACATCTTCAGGAACTCTGGTCTGTATGAACAGCTGCAGCAAGGGACTTACTTTCCAGACCAGAAAATAACGGTTGGGGATGTTGAAATGCCTGTAGTTATCCTTGGGGACGCAGCCTACCCCTTAATGCCACGGCTCATGAAGCCGTACAAAGGCAGCCTGGACTGTAGTAAGGAGCAGTTCAACTATAGACTGAGCAAGTGCAGAATGGTGGTAGAATGTGCATTTGGATGTTTAAAAGCGCGCTGGCGCAGTTTACTGACTCAGTTAGACCTCAGACTTCCCATTATTATTACTGCTTGCTGTGTGCTCCACAATAACTATGAGAGTTTATGGTGGGGTGGGAAGTTGAGGCAAATCTCCTGGCTGCTGATTAGGCACAGCCTGACACCAGGGTGGTTAGAAGAGCACAGCAGGGTGCGCTGTGCATCAGAGAAGCTTTGAAAACCAGGCTATGGTGTGATAGTTCTGTTTGTTTCTCCTTGATGAAAACCTGCCCCCTTGGTTCAGTCTACTTCCCTGTAAGCCAACTCCCCTCCCCTCCCCCCTTCGATCACCGCTTGCAGAGGCAATAAAGTCATTGTTGTTTCAAATTCATGCATTCTTTATTAATTCGTCACACAAATAGGGGGATAACTGCCAAGGTAGCCCGGGAGGGGTGGAGGAGGAGGGAAGCACTGGGTGGGGTGGGGGAGGAGGGAAGGACAAGGTCACACTGCACTTCAAAACTTATTGAATGCCAGCTTTCTGTTGCTTGGGCAGTCCTCTGGGGTGGAGTGGTTGGGTGCCTGAAGCCTGCCCCCCCCCCGCCCTGCGTTCTTGGGCATCTGGGTGAGGAGGCTATGGAACTTGGGGAGGAGAGTGATTGATTACACAGGGGCTGCAGTGGCAGTCTGTGCCTTTCCTGCACCTCAACCATATGCCGGAGCATATCAGTTTGATCTCCAGTAGCCTCAGCATTGCATCCTGCCTCCTTTCATCATGCTGCCGCCACCTCTCCTGTTGCTCCAGCCATCTATCCTCTCACACGTCCCTCCTGTCCTCATGTTCATTTTGTGCTTTCCTGGACTCTGCCATTGTCTGCCTCCACACATTCTGCTGGGCTCTTTCAGTTTGGGTGGACTGCATGAGCTCAGAAAACATTTAATCATGAGTGTGTCTTTTTCGCCTTCTTATCTGCGCTAGCCTCTGGGACGGACATGCTAGTTGCAGTGTTGAAACATTTGCAGCTGCAGGAGGAAAAAAAGGGAGATTAAAATTGAAAAAGACACATTGGCCATTTAAAAGGAGGGGCTGATGTTTTCGGGTTAAGTGCAGCACAAACCCAACTAATCCCCCCCCCCCCGAATTCTCTGGGATGATCGCTTCACCCCTCCCCCCACCGCCTGGCTCACAGCAGGGATGATTTCTTTTCAGCCACAGGCAAACAGCCCAGCAGGAACGGCCACCTCTGAATGTCCCCTGAATAAAATTCCCCTATTTCAACCAGGTGACCATGAATGATATCACTCTCCTGAGGATAACACAGAGAGATAAAGAACGGATGTTGCTTGAATGCCAGCAAACACCGGGACCGCACGCTGCCATGCTTTCTTATGCAATGATTCCAGACTACATGCTACTGGCCTGGTGTGGTAAAGTGTCCTACCATGGAGGACACAATAAGGCTGCCCTCCCCAGAAACCTTTTGCAAAGGCTTTGGGAGTACCTCCAGGACAGCTTCATTGAGATGTCCGTGGAGGATTTCTGCCCCAACCCCAGACACATTAACAGACTTTTCTAGTAGCTGTACTGGCTGCGAATGCATCCCAAGTCTTCAGGGCAAATTAATCATTAAACATACTTGCTTTTAAACCGTGTATTATATTTACAAAGGTGCACTCACCGGAGCTGCCTTCTCCGCCTTCAAAGTCTGGAGCCTGGGTTGGGAGGGTATTGGCTCCAGGGTGATAAACAGTTCCTGGCTGTCAGGGAGAACGGTTTCTCCACTTGCCTGGTGTGCACTTTCTTCAACCTCCCCTTCCTCATCATCTTCCTCGTCCCCAAAATCCTCATCCCTCTTGCATGAGACTCTTTGCAGGAGTCCACGTACAGGTGTGGGGCCGTGGTAGGGGCACCCCCTAGAATTGCATGCAGCTCATCATAGAAGCGGCATGTCTGGGGCTCTGACCCCGATCAGGTGTTTGTCTCTTGGGTTTTTTGGTAGGCTTGCCTAAGCTCCTTAAGTTTCATTAGGCACTGCTGCGGGTCCCTGTGATAGCCTCTGTCCTTCATGCCCTTGGAGATTTTTTCAAATATTTTGGCATTTTATCTTTTGGAATGGAGTTCTGATAGCACAGATTCGTCTCCCCATACAGCAGTCAGATCCAGTACCTCCCGTTTGGTCCATGCTGGAGCTCTTTTGCGATTCCAGGACTCCCCTCTTCTGATGAGTGTTAGGGGGCTTATTCATAGAATCATAGAATATCAGGGTTGGAAGGGACCTTAGGAGGTCATCTAGTCCAACCCCCTGCTCAAAGCAGGACCAATCCCCAACTAAAGCATCCCAGCCAGGGCTTTCTCAAGCCTGACCTTAAAAACTTCTAAGGAAGGAGATTCCACCACCTCCCTAGGTAACGCATTCCAGTGTTTCACCACCCTCCTAGTGAAAAAGTTTTTCCTAATATCCAACCTAAACCTCCCCCACTGCAACTTGAGACCATTACTCCTTGTTCTGTCATCAGCTACCACTGAGAACAGTCTAGATCCATCCTCTTTGGAACCCTCTTTCAGGTAGTTGAAAGCAGCTATCAAATCACCCCTCATTCTTCTCTTTTGCGGACTAAACAATCCCAGTTCCCTCAGCCTCCCCTCATAAGTCATGTGTTCCGGTCCCCTAATCATTTTTGTTGCCCTCCGCTGGACTCTTTCCAATTTTTCCACATCCTTCTTGTAGTGTGGGGCCCAAAACTGGACACAGTACTCCAGATGTGGCCTCACCAATGTTGAATAGAGGGGAACGATCATGTCCCTCGATCTGCTGGCAATGCCCCTACATATACATCCCAAAATGCCATTGGCCTTCTTGGCAACAAGGGCACACTGTTGACTCATATCCAGCTTCTCGTCCACTGTAACCCCTAGGTCCTTCTCTGCAGAACTGCTGCCTAGCCTGTCTGCCTAGCCATTCGGTCCCTAGTCTGTAGCGGTGCATGGGGTTCTTCCATCCTAAGTGCAGGACTCTGCACTTGTCCTTGTTGAACCTCATCAGATTTCTTTTGGCCCAATCCTCTAATTTGTCTAGGGCTCTCTGTATCCTATCCCTACCCTCCAGTGTATCTACCTCTCCTCCTAGTTTAGTATCATCTGCAAATTTGCTGAGAGTGCAATCCACACCATCCTCCAGATCATTTATGAAGATATTGAACAAAACCGGCCCGAGGACCGACCCTTGGGGCACTCCACTTGATACTGGCTGCCAACTAGACATGGAGCCATTGATCACTACCCGTTGAGCCTGACAATCTAGCCAACTTTCTATCCACCTTATAGTCCATTCATCCAGCCCATACTTCTTTATCTTGCTGGCAAGAATACTGTGGGAGACCATGTCAAAAGCTTTGCTAAAGTCAAGGAACAAGACGTCCACCGCTTTCCCCTCATCCACAGAGCCAGTTATCTCATCATAGAAGGCAATTAGATTAGTCAGGCATGACTGTCCCTTGGTGAATCCATGCTGACTGTTCCTGATCACTTTCCTCTCCTCTAAGTGCTTCAGTATTCCTTCACCCACTTACTTCCCTGGTCCTTCTCGCATGAACAGAGAGCAACAATAAACGAAGTCCAAAGGTGCAAACAATTTGATGTTTATTGGGGTGAACTTCCAGCAAGCATGATTCCAGTTTCCTTCCTTAGTGTCCCCCTTCCCAGTTCTGACACCACAGAGCCTTACCTGTGTCCCTGTTCCCATTCCCCCGATTAGCAAAACATGATTCCAATTTCCCCACCCCATTCCCTGTTCCCATTTCCCCCCCTTTACTTCCTGATTGACTGCAGACTATATAGTAAAACTTGAGTTCTGCTTAGCTATACCTTAACCAGTCATTTTACTGAAATGTAACTAACCAATCCTAACATATTGTAACATGATTATTTAACCAGTTATATCCCACCACCTTAATTAGTTTGCACCCAGCAAAATTAATTATGCAGCAGACAGAAACAATCACAGAACCAGACAGAGATTATACAGACAAACAATAGGGAAATGGGGACTACAGTGATAGAACAACAAAGCAATGAGGATTTCACATCCCAGCTATTGATAAGTGAGTTCTTGCCAGACAGGATGCTATAAAACTAAGTTTCTTTTCACATCTTCTAGGCACTTCCCTTTCTCTGCAGGTGATAGGCATTATCAGGACAGGATTGTATTCCTAACAGCCCAATAGCACCTTATTTCAATGTGACTAGTTTGGAATGTGAGGATGTGACTGTTCACTTCCCAGCTTATGGCTGCCTCTGCTGCTTAGCCAAGACCTTAGCATAATAACAGGGCCTCAGACTGTCACAGTAAGAGGAGGCCCTTACACTGGCAGACAGTGATTTTGATTCTTTTATACCTCTGTAACTAGCTAAGTGATAAGAATACACCTAAATTAGAGTATAGGCCTTTACAGACAGGCCTGAATATCTATATCCTAACAATGAGCTCTGCATGGTCACCTCTGCTGATGAGCTCGCCACACTGGCCAAACAGGAAATGAAATTCAAAAGTTCGTGGGGCTTTTCCTGTCTACCTGGCCAGTGCATCCGAGTTCAGAGTGCTGTCCAGAGCGGTCACAATGGAACACTGTGGGATAGCTCCCGGAGGCCAATACCGTCAAATTGCGTCCACACTAACCCAAATTCGACCCGCCAATGTCGATTTCAGCACTAATCCCCTCATCTGGGAGGAAGACAGAAATCAATTTTAAGAGCCCATTAAGTCAACAAAAATGGCTTCGTTTTGTGGACAGGTGCAGGGTTAAATTGATCTAACGCTGCTAAATTTGACCTAAACTCATAGTGTAGACCAGGTCTAAGGTTAAAGGCCACCATAGATGATCAGCACCAAGAGAGGATTGCATCAGAGTCTCTTTAAAGGCTCATTGCCATTGTGAGAATGCTTGCTATCCAAAACCTAGCACTGTGTGGCACTTCAGATCAGCTGTATGTGCCAAACAATGGAAACTTCCTTAAAATTGTAGAGCTGATGGCTGAGTTTGATGCTGTACTCCAGGAGCATCTAAGAAGAGTCACCACGCAAGAAATGTACACACACCACTATCTTGGAAAAACAATTCAAAATGAGATTATACATTTACTGGCAACAAAAGTCAAACAGAAGATTGTGGCAGATCTGAAGTCAGCAAGATATTACTCTGTTATTCTGGACTGCACACCTGACATCAGCCATATGGAACAAATGACTTTAATGGTGCGTTTTGTAACAACAACAGAACCTAGTGAAAATATCCCAGCAATGGTGACTGTCAGAGAGCATTTTCTGGAATGTATTGACATTGATGATTCTACAGGAGCTGGTATGACAAATGTGCTTCTTAAAAAGCTGGAAGATACAGGAATTGCGATAGCTGACATGAGAGGTCAGGGCTACGATAATGGTGCCAAGGTGAGAGGAAAGAACAGAGGAGTGCAGACATGGGTCCGAGAATTAAACCCTCGAGCTTTTTTTGTCCCATGCAGTTCTCATTCATTGAACTTGGTGGTCAGTGACGCAGCATCAGCTTCTAGTGAGGCTGCTGAATTTTTTAATGTAATTCAAAGCATCTATGTATTTTTCTCTGCATCAACTCATTGATGGAAAATTTTGAAGCAACATCTGGGAACATCCTCTCTGACACTGAAACCACTGAGTGCCACATGATGGGAAAGTCGAGTGGACACGATAAAGCCTATCAAACACCAAATTGGGAAGATAGGTGATGCCATAGTTGCCTTTATGGAGGATAATGCTATGACAGGAACTGTTTGTGGGAGAACAGTGGCAGAGGGAAATGGAATCACCAGAAACATACATCACTTCCAATTTCTGTGTGGCTTAGTGTTGTGGCGTGACATACTGTTTGAAATAAATGTTGTAAGCAAGAGACTCCAAGGTGTTGACCTTGATATATCTGGAGCAATGGAACAACTGGACAAAGCAAAGTCATACCTACAGTCTTACCGGTCAGATGAGGGATTTCAAAACGTTCTGAAGAGTGCACAGAAGTTGGCAGAGGAACTTCACACTGAAGCTCTTTTCCCACCCATTCAAGAATACAAGAGTCACCGAAGAAGACGACATTTTGATTACGAAGCACGGGATAATCCCATAAGAGACCCCAAACAACAATTCAAAGCTGAATTCTTTAACCAGGTGCTAGATTGTGCAATACAGTCAGTTGAAGAACGTTTCATACAGCTCAAGGAACACAGCAGTATATTTGGGATGTTGTATGATATTCCCAAACTCCTCATTATACCTGAAGAAGACCTACACCAGCAATGCAGGGCACTAGAGACAGTGTTGACACATGATGACATACGCAATATTGATGCGAGTGATTTAGGTGATGAACTGAAAGCCCTTTCAAGATACATTTCAGCAGGATCAACTCCAAAGGCTGTTCTGGAATATATGTGCAGAAATAAGATGACCACCCTCTTTCCAAATGCTTTTGTTGCTCTGCACATACTTCTAACATTTCCTGTAACAGTTGCCAGTGGAGAATGCAGCTTCTCCAAGCTGAAGTTCATAAAAACACATCTACACTCCACAATGACACAGAAAAGGCTGGTCGGCGTTGCAACCATCTCAATAGAGCATGAGCTGGCTCAGACTGTGGACCTTCAGCAGGAAGCAGTTCAAATCTTTGCACCCAAGAAGACACGGAAAGCACCACTTTGATTATTCAAACAGATAAACATGCCAGTGTTTACTATGCAGACAAGAAAAGTTACATTTGCTGTTCAGGCTTTTGAAAGTTAAGTAAAAAGAAAAGGAGTATTTGTGGCACCTTAGAGACTAACAAATTTATTAGAGCATAAGCACATCGATGAAGTGAATTGTAGCTCATGAAACCTTATGCTCTAATAAATTTGTTAGTGTCTAAGGTGCCACAAGTACTCCTTTTCTTTTTACGGATACAGACTAACATGGCTGCTACTCTGAAATCTGAAAGTTAAGTGTTACTTAAAATTTTTGAACAAGGCATTTTAAGTTGTTAGTTCTCCTTTATTGGGGTAGGTAGCAGAGCGGTACCATGAAAGGAGTAGAACAGGAAAAAGGCAGAATTGAGATCTTTCAAAGTTTTGGCCCTAGCGAGGGGGCACGGGGGCGTCATTTGAGTTCCCTGCCTCAGGTTCCAAAATGTTGTGGACTGGCCCTGTCTACACTACAAAGTTCAAAGCACTGCCATGGGCGCCAGTGCTCCTGGTAATCCACCTCGACAAGGGGCTTAGCTCCGAGCACTGGGAACCGAGCCTGTCCACACTAGCGCTTTAAAGCACTCAAACTTACTGCGCTCGGGGGGTGATTTTTCACACCCCTGAGGCAGCAAATTAGAGTGTTTTAACTTGCCAGTGTAGATAATCCCTGAGAGTTAATTCAGTGAAACATTTTACATATACCCCCTCAGAAACAAAGAATCCCTTGTCTCTGCATCTGACTGCATAGAGTCGCCTAACAGTTTCCCAAGTTGTCTTCTCTGCTGCTGGGATTCCCTGAGCTCCCTAAATTTTTAACTCTAATTTTTTCTTCTTATTTTTAGAGCAGATGTTTATTCTGTTGGATCATCTGACTTCCACTCTGACTGAATTTCTGGCCTAGCGTCAAACCTTTGTTTTGATTCAATCCACCAATGGGGATTGCATTCTTGCAACTGTTATTTTGCTTCTCAATCCAGCCCTTAGTGTTTTTCCGCATGCCATTGCTTATGTGTACAACTTGATTCTCAAATATTCAATAAAGGCAGTATACTATCTCCTATGACATCTTTCTCAAAGGCAAAAATCTATTGTAATTTTTGGTGAACATTAGAACTGCCATAGTGGGTCAGACAAATAGTCCGTCTAGTCCAGTATCCTGTCTTCTGACTGTGGCCAGTGCCAGGTGCTTCTAAGGGAATGAACAGAACAGGAAATCACTGAGTGAACCATCCCACTGTCCACTCCCAGCATCTGGCAGTCAGAGGATGGTTTAGGGACATGCAGAGCATGGAGCTGCATCCCTGATTATCTTGGTTACTAGCTGATGCACCTATCCTGAGGGACTGATCTAATTCTTTGTTGATCCCATTCATAGTTCTGGCCTTCAAAACATAATGAACACACATCTACAACCCCAGGATACCTTGACAACCACAAGAATTCTAAAAACATGAGTTATACACCCTGAAGTCAGGACATTTTAATAAAGACATGATATTTTGTTTTTATGCGCCTCTTTGTTCCTGAGCCCTTAGGGTGCAGTATGGCCAGTTCCACCAAGGCTGGAGTCTAAACAGCTGAATGAATCTTAGTCTACCCTCATCGTTTTCCTGGGCTAATTGAGAATATGAAATAAGAGAAATCCAAAGTATGACTGCAACCGGTTCCCTTGCATACAGGTCAGTTGGCCCTTTGAATTGGTGGAAATGGATTTAATAGGGCGATTCCTTGCAACAAAGGAGGGATACCGGTATATACTGACAGCCACAGACTATTTTACAAGATGGGTTAAAGCATTTCAACTTTGAAATAAGCTGGCATGTGAGGTTTAAAAAAAAAATGTACGAAATTATACAGCGACTTGGATGTCCACAGTATATACTGACAGATCATGGGCCAGAATTCAATAATGAGGTAAATACTTTTTTCTGAGTCTGTTTTTGACTATGTCTTCAACCACACTTTCAGATCACAGATAGTTGACAGTGAACATGGGCTTCATTGCCCTGGTGAGTTTTTCTTTATGGGCATTTTTGCTGACAAGTTTCTATGAACTCCCACTCAGCTTTGGCAAGGATTACTGCTGGTCACCCCATCCGGGTTGCTATAACATTTTATTCTTTGGTCTCTTTTTACCCACCAAACCTGTACAAAGGAAAGTTTATGGCATAACATTTTTTCTTTCAGTATAACCTAGACATTTCCAAAAAATTGGGAATATAGCGTAGCTTCACCAGCCCATACCACCCACAAACCAATGGATTGGCTGAAAACACAAAAAAAATCCATCAAAAGGTAATTTTATGGCTGGGAAAATTACAATATTAATATCAAGGAGAATGCACTATGACAGAAGCTACAAACTGCTTCAAAATTGTAGTACATTGCAAGTCCACTTGTCTTTTATTTCAAGAAAAATTAATTGTACCAGTAAACTAGAATGGCTTCTTTATGCCTTTTTATGCCTTTTGGATTACACCCTGTGGTGTAAGAAACTGCTCTCTGTAGGAATTAGCTACATCAGATAGCAGTTTTTAGCGAAGTAGGACCTGTCCCTGCTACAGGTAGGAAATTCCTACAGAGAGCAGTTCTTACACCATAGGATGTGTGAAACTGCTCTCTGTAGGAATTAGCTACATCAGATAGCAGTTTTTAGCAAATTAGGACAACAGCAAATAAGAACAACCTTATGTTCTTGGTGGTGATGGGGGACTTCAACTACACAGACATCTGTTGGGAAAATAACACAGCAGGGCACAGATTATCCAAGAAGTTTTTGGAATGTATTGGAGACAATTTTTTATTTCAGAAGGTGGTGAAAGCTACTAGGGGACAGGCTGTTCTAGATTTGATTTTGACAAATAGGGAGGAACTGGTTGAGAATTTTAAAGTGGAAGGCAGCTTGGGTGAAAGTGATCATGAAATGAAAGAATTCATGATTCTAGGTAATGGCATGACAGGCACCAACAGCCTTCAGGCCACAGCTTTATGTGGCTGCCTCAACGATTGAGGCCCTGAACATGGTCCACTCAGACTTAATGTCCAAGACCTCACCCAGAATGCAGGCAGAGTTCTTCTGGAGGTGAGAATTGAATTCTTTCCACACAGGCTCCTCCACCAGATGTTTCCAGCCGACTCGCACTGTTCGTTTGGGCCTCCTGTGTCTATCCGGCTGGCGTCCCATGCGTCGGATCCAACTCACCACCAAGTGGTGATCGGTTGTCAGCTCTGCCCCTCTCTTTACCCAAGTGTCCAGAACATATGGCCCTAGGTCCAACGAGATGACTATGAAGTGGATCATTGATCTTCAGCCCAATGTGCTTTGGTACCAAGTACATTTATGAGGAACCTTGTGTTCAAACATGATATTCATTATGGACTACCCATGAGTAGCACAGAAGTCCAATAACAACTCGCCTCTTGGGTCCAGACCAGGAAGGCCATTCCTCATAATCACTCCCCTCCAGGTATCTCCATTGTTCCCCACATGAGAGTTGAAGCCCCCAATAGAATTACAGCTTCGCTAGGTGGCACTCGATTGAGCACCGATCCCACCATTGCCAGAAAGGCCGAGTACTCTGAATTGCTGTTAGGTGCACAAACAGCAGTCAGGGTTTTCCTCTCTGATACCCGAAGTCTCATCAAGGTGAGCCTCTTGTTAACTGGGACAATCTCCAACTGCACAGCACCCAGCCAGGGACTTGTGAGTATCCCCACATCTGCCCAGGGCCTCTCACATGGGGCCACTCCTGAGTAGGAAAGAGACCATGCTTAGTTGAGAAGTTTGTTTCCAGAGCCAATGCTATGTGTGGAGGTGAGGCCAACTATATCTAGTCAGTACCTTTCCACCTCTTCCACCAACTCCGGCTCCTTTCCCACCAGTGAAGTGACGTTCCATGTCCCTAGACCCAGTTTCCATTGTAGAGGGCCAGTTCATCATGGTCCATCCCTCCTGCTGCCATTCTGGCATCGCACCTGACCCTCAACCTTTGCCTTGCGGGTGGTGAGCCCACAAGATGGGTCCATGTCACCTTTTTGGGCTGAGCCTGGCTCAGTTACATGGGTAGCTCAACCACCAGATGCTCACCTGACAACACCACCAGGGGTAGGTCCCAGTATTCCTAGTCCAGATGAGGTTCACATGGTCATTTTTGGGCTTTCATGAGGGTCTTGAGGTGGATTGGTTTTAGTCTGGAACCTCCCTCCAGAGCTATTCATCTAAGGTGACTCTACCAGGAGCACTAGTCTCCAGACAACATAGCCCTGGTGTTTGCTGGAACACGCAAGCCCCTCCACCACAACAAAGTAACGATCCTTAACATTGAATTTCATCTGCCATTTTGTTGCCCAGTTATCCAGTTTTGTGAGATCCATTTGTAACTCTTTCCAGTCTGCTTTGGATTTAACTATCTTGAGTAATTTTGTATTGACTGCATATTTTGTCAATTCACTGTTTACCCTTTTTTCCAGAGCATTTATGAATGAACAGTACTGGTCCCAATACTGACCCCTGGGTAATCGCTATTTACCTCGCTCCATCCTGAAAACTGACCATTTATTCCTACCCTTTGTTCCCTGTCTTTTAACCAGTTACTGAGCCATGAGAGGACCTTCCCTATTATCTCACGACTGCTTACTTTGCTTAAGAGCCTTTGATGAGGGACCTTGTCAAAGGCTTTCTGAAAGTCTACTATATCCACTGGATCACCCTTGTCCACATGTTTGTTGACCCTCTCAAAGAGTTCTCATAGATTGGTGAGGCATGATTTCCCTTTACAAAAACTATGTTGACTGTTCCCCCCAAAATTGTGTTCCTCTATGTGTCTGATAATTCTGTTCTTTATCATAATTTCAATGAATTTGCCTGGTACCGAAGTTTGGTTTACTGGCCTGTAATTGCCAGAATAACCTCTGGAGCCTTTAAAAAAAAATGGTGTCACATTAGCTATCCTCCAGTCAACTGGTACAGAAACTGATTTAATAGAGACTGGGAGTGGTTGAGTCATTATACTAAGTGAAACTATTTCCCCTTATTTATTCCTCCCCCCACTCCCAGTGTTCCTCAGACGTTCTTGTTAACTCCTGGAAATGTGCTGGAAATGGCCCACCTTGATTATCACTTCAAAAGCTTTTCTCTCCCCCCACCCCACTCTCCTGCTGGTAATAGCTCATCTTAAGTGATCACTCTCCTTACAATGTATATTTTTTCATGGTCTGTGTGTATATATAAAATCTCCTCACTGTACTTTCCACTTTATGCATCCGATGAAGTAAGCTGTAGCTCACGAAAGCTTATGCTCAAATAAATTGGTTAGTCTCTAAGGTGCCACAAGTACTCCTTTTCTTTTTACATACCACAGTTAGCAGTTCTTCAATTTCGCATTTGAGTTCCTTCAGAACTCTTGGGTGAATACCATCTGGTCCTGGTGACTTATTACAGTTTAGTTTATCAGTTTGTTCCAAAACCTCCTATAATGACACCTCAATCCTCCTATAATGACACCTCAAGTTCCTCAGATTTGTCACCTAAAAAGAATGGCTCAGGTTGGTAATCTCCCTCACATCCTCTGAAGTGAAGACCGATGCAAAGAATTCATTTAGTTTCTCCACAATGGCCTTATCGTCCTTGAATGCTCCTTTAGCATCTCTATCATCCAGTGGCCCCACTGATTGTTTAGCAGGCTTCCTGCTCCTGATGTACTTAGAAAATATCCCCATTCTGATAATCTAGTCTGGCCTCATGTTTTTGAGCACAAGTCAGAGAACCTCCCCCAGAGATTCCCACATCATACACTTGTGGCTGAGTTAGAGCAGATCTCTGAGAGATACCCAGCAATGATTTAAAGACTCCAAGCGATGGGGAACCCATCACAACCCTTGGTAGGTTGGTCCAATGGTAAATCCTTCTCATAGTAAAACATGTGAACCTTATTTCGAGCCTAAACCTGTCTAGCTTTAACTTCCAGCCATTAGATCTCACTCTTCCTTTATCCGCTGGATTAAAGAGCCTCTCCCAGACCTGCCTTCCCTCTGCAGGGCTCATAGGATCAAAAGGCAGAAAAAACATTTCTTAGTAACTAAAACCGGCAGCTCTGAGTCTGGGCTCAGTGAAGAATTCACTTTGACAAATGAGGGAGATCCAGAGAACTCAGACACTCCAACATGGCATATGGAAAACCAGGACAGAGACTGTATTGAAGGGGGCTGCTCTCAGAGCAAGAGGGGCCATCGACCACCATATGCCAGAAGACAAGGCAGGAGCAAGAGAAAGCAGGAGGGTCTCTGCCTTGCCTGAAATGCTGACCAGACCTCAGAGTCACTGAAGGGGTGAGATCAGACACAGGAGGTTCGGGGCAGTTTGTCTCAGGACAGTTTGTTATTTTGCGAAGATCTATAACTCTCCAGTACTTTTCACAAGTACAAATGCCATGGGTGGCTGGTATAATAGGCCAGGGGAGGCTAAGCCTCCCCAGACAGGATGCTGCGCACGTCCCTTTTGAGGCGTGCTGCCAATCCGCTGCCTTTGTAGCGCTGCCACTGAAAGCATGCCTGGGCCATGGCCCCACTCATGCTCCGCCCCCAGGCCCCACTCCTCCTCTTCCCTCCCCCACTCCACCCCTTCCCCCAAGGCTCCCATCACCTGCCGCTCACTATTCGCTCCTCTCCTTTGCCCCCTCCCCCAAGGTCTCCATCATTCGCCGCTCGCTCCTCTCCTCTCACCCTTCCTCCAGTGAGCGGTGAGGGCTTTGGGGGAGGGGACAAAGGAGAGGAGGAAGCAACGGCAGTGGGGGCTTCGGGGGAAGAGGCAGGAGAGAGGAGCAAGTGGCATGTGGTGGGTGGGAGGCCTTGGGGGAGGGGGCCTAGTGGGAGCGGGGCCAGGGGTGGAGCTAGGTGGAGTGTGGGCAGGGCCTCGCACCCAGCCTCCCCAAATGCTGAAGTTACATGCCACCCATGTCCTTTGCTTAGCAGGTGTTCCCAGCTCACCTGTGCGCGCAGAGCGAGCTGGAAATCTGCCAGAGTGTGTATACACAACTGGGAGCTTGGGAGGGTTGAGGCACTGGTTCTGGGGGCTAAGCCAGCTGGGGTGCAGAGGACATACCCCAAAGAAGGGTGGCAGACGTGGGGTCTACAGCTGGGAGTGTATCTGAGAGGCCCAGAAGCACCTGGGATCTTGTGGTTAGGCCCACTCAGAACAGACTGGTATCTGCCCAGAGAGGGTGTGACACAGAGCCCTGAAGGGATTTAATTAGCCAACAATAACACCCTACCTTGGACTCATGGGTAGCCTTTGACATGGGAATCACAGTGTGGGAGAAGTGAGCTTGGGATTCTTTGCAATCCTCACAAAGAGCTTTGGCATCCTCCTTACAGAACCATGTGAGCTCCTTCCCATGTTATTCACTGACATTCCCTTTCCTTCTCCGTTGTCCTGGCTTTAAGGACAGCTGTGTGATGGATGGTACTATGCTGCCCAGCTGCGTGTTAGACCTGAAGGGTCTTTTCTGGAATGTTTCTTCACACTGAGGACAGGAGTGTCTCTCCACTCCCTGACAGCGCTGGGTGATGTAGCACCGGCAGAAGTTGTGCCTGCACTGTATCGTCACCGGGTCTGTCAAATAATCCTAACAGACGTAACAAATGGCATCTTCTAGGCCTTTCCCAGGTAAAGACGCTGGGGCCGGGGGTTCCAGACCCTCAGCCTTACGTTTCCCATTCCCTGGTGGAGCAGGTGTCCCCATGGCTGCTGGGCTCTCAGTCTGTCTGTCTCCTTCCCCTGCACTGTGTGTTCTGGTGTCACTGGTGGGAGGTGCCTGCTGCTGATCTCTGCCCTGCTCAGTGCAGAGTGAGGTGGAGGGAAGGGAGGGGCCTGGACGGGGAAGAGGTGAAGGGAAAACAGAAGAAAGGGGAGGAGGAACTGACTGGGACAGGAGGAGGAATTACAGTTAGAAAGGGGGGAAAAGCAGCTCTGCCAGATGCCCCCTCGCCAGTGAGCAGGAGCGTGGAGGGGCTTTAGCTCTGTATTCAACACTGGTGAGACGGACTCTGGAACACAGTGCCCAATTCTGATATACACATTTGGAAAAGGATGTTCAAAAAAGGTGGTGAGGGTACAGAAAAGAACTACAAATGTGATTTGAGGGCTGGAGAAAATGCCCTATGGAAAGAGACTGAAAGAGCTCGATCTGTTCAGTTTATCAGAAAGAAGAGTGAGAGGTGACTTAATCATGGTGTTTATGTGCCTTCACAGGGAGAAAATCCTGGGCATTCAAGAGCTCTGTAATCTAGCAGACAAAGGCTGGACAAGAACCAATGGCTGGAACCTGAAGCCAGACACATTCAAATTAGAAATAAGGCACCATTTTTTAACAGTGCTGGTGATTAACAAACTCTCAAGGGGCTGGATTCTCCATCCCTTTATGTCTCCTGGTCTAAACTGAGGCCTTTCTGAAAGGATGTTTTAGTCAAACACAAGTTATTGGGCTCAGTAACCAGGTGAAATTCACTGGCCTGTGTTATAAAGGTCAGACTAAATCCAATGGTCCCTTCAGGTTTAAAATATATGAATGTATGAATTCCGGCTGGGCTGAGATCACCCGAGGCCTCAGTCCTGGAGAAACAGCATGAATAATACCACACTAAGTAGGTTGTGGGTAAAGTGTGCCCATCCCTAGGAGCTATCCTGCAGGTCCTTGAAAATGCAGGCAGAAGCTAGGGAAGAAAACTCATGAGTTTGAGGATTTGAGACTAGCACAGTGCTTCCAAGGGGACAATGAATGTTCACTGGCCTTTGTTTACACTCAGTTTCCATCCAGTTGTGATTCTGTGTACACATTTAGAATAAAACATTGATCATTGCACCGTGACCTGAACCTGTAAGAACATTCTGTTATTCCGTAGTGCTGGGGCCTGGTTTTCCTGCTCCTAAAAACAGACAAATAAGTGTGGTCAGTGCTCACAGCCAAGTTTGGTTCAGTGTTTCCTCACCCTCCCTGCCCACACCTGTGCTGGGAGTCTCTGTCACTCCTTTTGTGTCTGTCGTGTAGATTGTGAGCTCCCTGGGCCAGGGACGTCTCTTTATTACACATCTGTGACTGGGGTTCCTAGGCACTAACACACCATCACTGATACTGATAACCATTAACAGCAAACAGGGCAATAAACAAATGTGCTGACTGTACTATGGCCAGGCTGGTTCATTCATCATTAACTCACCTCAGAGTAATACAGCACCACCCGCCACTCCTGAACTCCCCAGAGAGGGACCCCAGGGGCCACCGGCACAGATGTGGACAGGGGAGCTGGGTTGGGCAGAGGGAAGGTATTGGAGGGATTTACTGAGCTCCCGGGGACAGACACGTCCAGCTCAGCATATCGTGGGGAACAGGAGAGCGCAGGGAGCCATTAGCTCAGTTGTAAATAGGGCAGAGATTTCCTGCTCTAACCACTGGACATGCTGCCTCTGCCTAGCCCCTTTCTAGCAAGGTCACAGAGAAAACACACATGGTGACAGCACAGCCTGGTACACCCACTCTGGCTGCCTCCCCACCTCTTCCCCTGGACTCTGCTCTGCCTTGCTCCTATTGAATGTGGCAGCTGCGTTATAGACACACATGTTACAGCTCAGCAATAACGCCTGTGTGCCCAGCACCACATGTACCTGTTGGGCTCCCCGCTGAACTCCTCTCCCTTCCCTCCCTCCCTCCTGCTGTTCTCTGCTACCCCTGACGTGCCCAGCATGTGCCCACACACATCACAGTCATGCAGGGAATATGGTGTTTTGCAGTTTGTTATTGTACTGCAGTCTGGAGTTGATTTCCAAAGAGCATTGTTTTTCATTTACATTATACAGATAGAACTAGCTACCTCCTTCAAATCTACTAAACCTATCTTACCATTTGTTTGAGTCTCTGTATACTCCCTAAAATTTTCCCAGAGCCTGCGTGTCTCTACTTTACAACCTTGGTGGTTACAACTCCCATTAGGGACATTCCTGAGATGGGGGTGCTTTATCAGCAGCAGGATATTCTTTTTTTCTATTTTAGTGGTGAACTCCCTGAATTTCACCCAAGGCTGGTTTACTATGGGGAGGTCGGTTGATCAGATCCCAGGCCTATATCCTGGTCCATGTCCCTACCCCCCATGGCATGCTGCTCAGGGCAGGTACAGCGTTTGGGGTTCCCCACAGTAGCCCAGCTCTAGCTTCTGATCTGGCCTGGGGAGGGGACCTCAGGGGGGAGAGGAGGAGCATGGGGCAGGGCCTTGTAGTGAAGCCCACCTCCGCCCACCCACCCCCGGGAAGAGGCTGGTGCAGCCCCTGAGCCTTGGGCAGGTGCACAGCAGTGCCACAGGGAATCCAGGACAAATGCTGTCCTGGGGTCATTCAGCCAGGGACTGGGACTTGAACTCTGTCTGTCAGGACTGTCCCATCCAGTTCGGGATGGGTGGTCACTCTACTTTATTAGTCAATGCTCTTTGAATGTTACTGCAAATGCTTGGTGAGGTGTCTTAATCCCTGAAGAGTGGACAAGTCTCCATCAGGAGTCTATCTCAGCTGGATTCGCTGAACAGGGCTCCTGGTGTGAAGCAGGAGTGCTGAAGGTCCACAGGTCCAGTCTCAGGAGGCAGTGAAGCCACGTGTCTTACCCTGGGGGAAGAGTGAGACCTCTAGGGGTCTGGCACATCAAAGGGCTTCCTCCGAGAGACTGTTCCAAAGCTGGAGCATGGCACCAATCCTATATGGATCCATGAGAGGAGGAGAGGGGACATCAGGGCAGCTCTGTGCAATGACCCCTGCTTGCTGCAACAGGAGGGGCTCTGGGGGATCTGTCCATGTAGTCCCAGCCCTGGGTCCTCTGCCAGGGCCTAGCTGGCCCGTTGGCTCCTCTCCTTCCCAAGGAGCCACTGAAATGGGTTTCTTCCGTAGGCACTGGGGAGGGGGGCAAAGGGCCATTGCCCCCCCACTTTTGAGAGGGGAGCAAAGGAGCCTCCTTGGGGGAGCCCAATCTCCTGGGCAGGCTGGCTGAGTCATGGGACACTTCTGGTTGGGGGAGATGAGGCAGGAGTTAAAATAACTGGTGTCCCCTGGCAATTCTGACACCTCCCCTAGAGGAAAACATGCAAGACCAGTTCTGTTATTTACTATTAGCCTTTCTTTAGAGTAAATTACCAATAAAATACCCCTCCAAAATGCTCTGGGTGCCTGAACAATTCATAAGGGTCACAACAGCTCATGACGCCCACCCAGCAGGAAAACATTATCCCACACAAATGATGAATGAAGTCAGCCAGCCAATAAATCAGAGGAGCCCTGTTCGTCCCCCAGGAACAACCCTCAACCTTCCCCCTGTAAGTCTATCAAATAAAGAAGGGCCTGTTAGGCTCAGCTGAAGGGGCTGGTCCCTTCTCGCGTACCCTGGAGATAGAGAGGACCTTTCTGCTTGGAAGCCAGCTCTGGAGGTATGAAGATATTGGTTGGGTTACAGCACATGCAGTGGGAGCATGCCAGCTGCGGCACCCCTTTGTAGGCTGCCCTGCCCTAGTCTTACCAGTACAGGGTGTGGGGGGACTTTATGTAGGCCATGCAAGGAGGGAGGGAAAGCCTCTCTGCGCCCTCTGAGCTCACACTAAACACCTGCATGAAGGCCAGGCAGAATATGGCTCTTGGTGTTTATTGCTCCACTGTGAAAGGAGAATGTGGCCTATCTCTCAGAGTTTGTTTTATTTTGCACCAGAAAACTTGTGAATTACTTGGAACCCCAGGGAGGCCTTTCCTGCCTTGGCCAAGGGCTACTACTGAGGTCTGATTATTAACTCTGCACCCTGGCACACTGCTTCAGTCAGAAGAGTGTAGTGCTTGCGGGGACAGAAATACAACTGATTGTTATGACAGTGACTCTGAGGGAGCAGGGAAAAGCCTTAAAAACTAAAACTGTCACCTTCCAAACCAGGGAAAATTGCATCTGCTTTCCCTGAAATTGTCAACTCCCTGGGACTGTGTGTGTGTTTCTTTAAGTCTTTTATCTCTGCATACCATAAATGGGCTTCCTGTAACTTTGATTTAACTTTCATTCAGAAGCTGATAAAATTGCTGTAAGTTAACCAGCAATAGCTGATTGAACAGACTAGATAGAGTCAGACGTGCCTAGTGGGAAATGCAGCTGTAAATACAGAGAAGTTCGCTTGTAATGCAGACCTGGCAGTTCTGAAGCTGGGAGCCCTTCCTCTGCCGCTAGCCTGTGCACTTGCCTGTAAGATCCATCAGGCAGGTGAGTGTCAGCCCTCAATTGCTGTGGGTGAGGCTCTATTATTCTTCTCGGGAACTGTTTCTATGGCAGGGAGTCCGTCCGGGGCTCTCACTTTCCTACTTTAAATATTGCTGCAGAAATGTCTAAAATGCTCAGAGATCTTTGTGGCCCTTTTCCATTACCCTGTAACACAGGCTGAAATAGTGTCTGTTTATTCGCTCTTCTGCATGATATCGTGGAATTACATTTACACTCCAGCACTTCTGCTCTGGTGACTTTCCTGCAAGCTGTCGTCGGAGAAGTTTGTGCTCTCTCGTTCTCCTTCTCCATTGGCTGTGTGTATTTGCCATCAGCTCATGCCACTGAAGTTCTGCTCTAAGAGATTAGAAGAAGGGAAATGGCATAGGCCAGATTAAATATGGCTGCTGCAGAGAGGGGTTGGGCCATGAAGACCTTTCTGTGCCAGGGAGAGGGGGGAGTTACCCAGACAGAAGGCGGATGGTGTTACTTCTGCTGCTGTCCTTAGGGTTGTCCCAGAATAGGGTTCAGATTTAACACCTGCTAGAGCCCCATCAGCAGGAGTCACTGAGTGCAGGGGTTGAGCCAGTGCATTCCCTGGCAGCCCTGGTTGTACCCACTTCCCTGGGCGGCACTGACCCTCAATGGCTGTCTGAATGCAGGAGAAATTAGAGATCCTCAGTGCTGGGGTGTACTGAGGTCCAACTGTGTTGGATTGCCAGCTATCGCTTTAAGGTGGTCGGAGGAATTCCATGGTCCCATTTCCAGGCTAGAGGGCTCTGCAGCTAAGCATGTAACTGTGCCAGCAGTCACTTTGCAAACAGACAGCTTAAAGTGAGGTGGGGAGAATTGCAGCTCTCTGTTTTAGGGAGCAGACTGCTTTGTCTCTCTTCTTAGTGTTGGGTTCTTGTGTGTTCTGAAATCTAAGAAAAAAACTTACATTTTTATTTAACTTCTCTGTGTGTGTGCTGTGAACACAAGAAGTGCCACTGTAACCTGGATTCCTGGTAAACCCTCCACCATCAGAAACCCTTACCAGGATATCAGCTGGCATAAATCGGCGTGAGCCCTGGAGGAGAGCTGGAGACATAGGCAGTTTTTGTTTAAAGCCAACTTTTGCATCCTGTCTAAATTTCAAAAGATAAGTCAGCTCAGCCTGATGGTTGTGGGGGGACGGATGGGGGGAAGGAGGGAGGGAAGTGAGATCAAGTTTGTGGGAAAATCTGGAGTTATTTGAGCTAGAGCACCTTACAAGTGAGCTGATTTCAACAACCCACAAGTCTTTGAATACTTTTTTACCTACATCACAGGAAAAAATGTAGACCCCTCCTGGGACCCCCCTGATCCCCAAGAGAGGGACAGCCCCTTATTCCTCCTGCTTTGGGAGCTCTGTGACTCAAGCTAGGACCAATGGGCCCTGAGTTCTTTGCATGTGGTGCCTCCATCTTGTGTCAAGGTGCATGTTGGCCAATATTGTCTCATTTCTTAGTGCTCCCCAGTTTGTTTGTCTGGCAAGTGTACTACGTGCTGAAAGAGAGGAGGCACTTAAACTCACGTCACTGGACTCCCACTGCTGAGATCTACTGTGTGGGTGTGAGGCAATGCACCCTGTGTTTACACCCTACACACTATTGTAATAATCTTTGTACAAAATATGTCTTGTGAGGTATCATTTGAAAACAACTCGATGGTCAATAATATCATGGTGAAATGTATGTTGTAACATTATATGTAAAGTTATGACATCCCCCTGTATTAGCACATGTTCAAAACCATAGAGACCAGCCTATACAAAAGTTGTTCAAGAGGTCTGTCTTAAACAAAGTAATGTGTGATTACCTCAATTTACAAAGTAGTGTTGCATGTCTGAGTTAATGACTCAAGATTGTCGAATAACAGGCTCAGCTGGAATTATTTAATCTAAGATTATCAATCAGAGATTAGTACAGCATTATACAGAATTCAGAAAGAAAGAAATACATTACCACTCTTTGTTGTTAGACCAAGAGCTGGATCTGTGTCTCTGCTTCACTGTATCTGGTGGGAGGCTCAGTTTTCACTCTCCAAGTTCCCATACCATTTGTCATGGAGTGCACAGGCTCGGTGCTCTGGAACCACTCTGAATGAAGTTCAGACAGGACTTCTTGTAGTGTGACTCCCCTTAGGGCGCACTCTCACTAGGGCAAGCCTCCTTCAGTGCTTCCTGGATCTGACCTCGGAGCGTTCAGCACCCCTGTTTCACACTGTGAGCTTTCCATAGTGAGTCCACCTGGGGAAGCCTTACACTCCCCCCGAAGGGGCCCTGCACCCCAATTCTGCAGTCAGCAGTGACTCTCAGCCAGTGTTATAAAACAGAAGGTTTATTAGTTGTTGGGAACACAGCGTAGAACAGTTCTTGTTAGCGCAGAAAGTAGGAAGATTCAGCAAAGTCCATCTTGAGGGGATCCAGAGCTCAGAGCGCTGGGCTCTCTCCCCGAGTCCCAAACAAGACTGTCCAGCTTCCAGCAGCCCACCCTCAGTCACGCCCTGTTGCCCCTCCTCTGTGCTTTGTCTCTTTCCTGGGCAAACTGGTCACCTAACCTTCACCTCTCACTTTGTTCTCCAACTCCTTCAGCTGGTTCCTTGCAAAATATGGGGCCTGGCCATCAGTTGCCGGGATACAGAGTGTCCAGCTGTTGCCTGGGCCCAGGGAGCAAGACAGAAGCCACACCTGCCCTCTACATTCTCTGCAATGATCACATACCCTTATTCCACCACCTAGATACTTATGCAACACATAGAGGAAACTGAGGCACACACAGAGTATTCAAACAAAACATTAAGAGAATCCCCACTTCATCACTCCAGTATCATTATATAGGGTTGTAGACAAAGAAATCCTCTTTGCCAAGACTCCCAGAAAAATATGTTGTGATGTCATTTCTATATATTTTTATTTTACCTGATTTATGTGTGAAGGCATGATTATTTACATCCGAGGGGACTAACAATTCTTCAAGATAACATCTCTCAGTGGGTCATTCTCACCCCGCAGTCATTCTTCCCTGGGGATTCCCCAACAGAAAACATCTGCTGTAACAATCATCCCTTATTAGTTTCCCAAGTTTATATATGCTTATATAACCATTATCTATATTTATTTATAATGGAGGTGGTTTCCAAGAATATCTGAAGTTTTATAGACATGAAAGTGCCCAACATTGTTAAAATATAGCATAATGCATAACATTCCTGAATATGGTTACTTATCAGTCAAGGACCAATATTCTGGACCTTAGAGTTCAGACATACTCTGTTGAAGACAAAGATTCTAAAGATTCTAAGAATAGAATCATAGAAATGTGAGACTGGAAGGGACCTTGGGAAGTCATAAAGTCCAGCCCCTTGCACTGTGGCAGGACCAAGTAAACCTAGACCATCTCTGACAGCTGCTTGTCCAACTTGTTTTTAAAAGCTTCTAATGATAGGGACTCCACAACCTCCCTTGGAAGCCTATTCCACAATTTAGCTACCCTTATAGTTAGAAAGCTTTTCTAATATCTAACCTAAATCTCCCTTGCTGCAGATTAATCCCATTACTTCTATCTATAAATGAATCAAATATACAGAAATAAAGAACTAAAAGGGTTAATATTTACTAATAGCTACACTAATAAAAAGGGTCCTCAAGACCACAAGGGGGGGAATGGCAGGAGACAAGCCAAATCTGCATTTCAGCAAACACAGGTGAGAAGAAAAAGCATGGCGCCTTCTTCACCCCAGACTCTATTTTGCCTTCTTTACTATTTGACCAAACTTTGTTTTGAGGTGTAATCTTCTGAAGAATCCACTTCAAGGGGTGTCAGGACTATAAAAAAGGCAAAAACATCCCAGTTTGTGTCTCTCTCTCCCACCTAAGAAAACAAAGGAACTAGCCCTTTGACATTCCAGGTAGAGCCTGACGTGTGATTTTGTTCATTCCTGTTGCTGGGAATATGTGGTAGGATTTTACCTTGAACCAAGTCTAGCTTGTTAAGTTTTAGCTACTTAGTAAGCATTTTATCTTTATTTTTCTTATAACCATTTCTGACTTTAATGTCTTATATTTGTACTCACTGAAAATTTATCTCTTTATAGTTAAATAAACTTATTTTATTTTTAATTTAAACTAATCCAGTGTTGTGTTTAAACTGAGCTGTTTGGTAACTCCAGTTAAAGTTATAAAATGTTGTGCACTGACCCCTTACAAGGGCCATGAACTGCCCAGGAGAGGGGTGGGCAGTGCCGAACACACATTTTTGGGAAAGTATGGGACTGGGAGTGTGTTGGGGTCACTCTGCAGGTAGTAACCAAGGCTAGTGGAAGCCAGTGTGTAGCTGGAGTGTTGCTGCTGGGGTCGCAGTTGCTGGACCAGGGCTGTGGTGATACACAGACACTCAGGGTGTGACCTGCATGTTGGCAAGCTGATTGTGAGCAGCCCAGATTGGGATCTGCAGCAGAAAGGCATTGTGAAGTACCCCAGGATGCAGAACAGGCAGTGACATACCTCACTGGTATGGACTGCACCCTGGAATGTGCCAGTTGGACCTGAATCAAGGACCATAATTTAAAATAAGAAGCCATTATTCCTTATTTTTCAAACCGCAGAATGAGAAGGCCCGGTGCTAATCCTTAAATAGTACAGAATCTCAGCTTTTGTTTTCAATAATTCTGTTTTAAACCTTTGTGACATATGAGGGTACAATCCAGATCAATGAGCAGCAGCATCACCCCTGCCCTGTAACCTGGGGGCCCTCTACAATGCCTTGCTGCTGTAGCCTCCAACCTGGACTGCTCACAAACAGCCTCCAGTGTGTAAGTCACTCCCAGCTATGTCTGTGTGTGCTGCAGTCAGTCAGCCACACCTTGGCTGTTACTGGCCTTAAAATTTACCATAGGGTGATCCTGGCATACTCCCAGTCCCAGGCTGCCTCCCAGAAAAGTAATGCCCAGCCCTCTCCTGGACAGTACAAATATACTATGTCCATTATTCCTTTAAGGGAATAATATAGCAGTTTATTACTTTAAATAGAGTTATCCAGACACTTCAATGTAAACACACTGGATTAGGTAAAACATTAAAACAAGCTTATTAACTACAAAGAAATAGATTTTTAGTGAGTGCAAGTAATGAGGCATAAAAGTCAGAAATGGTTACAAGAAAAATAAAGAGAGAAAGCTTACTAGTGTCTAATTTAACAAACTATATTAGATTCAAGCCAAGTTTTTCACCGATGCTTTCAGCAGTCTTACAGACCAAACTCTTTAAGTCAGGACCCCTCTCCCAGAGTCCAACAGTTGCTTCCTATGTCTTTTCAGGTATAGAGAATGTGATTGGTGGGGGGAGAGAGAGAGGAGGGACCCTAGGGGTGTCTATCCCTCCTCTTTATAATCCTGTCCCCCCTTTGAGAAGCATTTCCAGCTGGGAGCAAGGCGACAGGCAGTCTGTGGATGGAACTGCATGCTTTTTCTTTGCCAGGATGTAGATTTTTGTCCTGCCCCTTTGCCTGCCAAAGAATGGCCACTTAGCAGGTAATTGTCCATCAGCCTTGTTTTCATCTGGCCAAGGCATCAGCTTGTCCTTTGTCTCTGAGGAACTGGTTTGGCCACTCCCCAGACTTACCTGGAAAACGTACTTTTAGTTATGATTTTAGTTTATGCTGATAACTTCACATGTAACGCTCCTATGTGCTGTATTTTGCCATGATATGATTGATCAGCAAATGATGAGTTTTTAAACGACACTTCAGAAGGCATGCCTTGTACAAACATTTTTGCAATGGTGTGTAGGGTGTGAACCTGGGGGTCATTTCTGTCATTACCTTAGCATTAACTATTTCACCACTGTCCATTTTAGCCACTGGGATAGGGAAGGGGGTGGGTGGGAAGCTGTGGAGGTGAAATGGTGGTAGCTGATGGGAAATAATGCTGAGCAAGGACAGGAGGAGACATAAAAAGTAAGGGAAGAGAAAGAAAAAAGAAAAGGGAGGATGGGGAAGGAAGAGGAACAACAGACAGAGAGAATGGTGGTCACAGTTGGGACCGTTTTCCCCACTGAGTGATGCTCAGCATGATAACAAGGCCCTGAAGAAGTAACACACTGTGATGATAATGAAAAGTGAATTTACTCTATAAAGGCTGCATTCTGCTCTTAATATCTCATTGGGGTTGGTGAGGGCGCCACTCTGGAAGGAGGAGAGTGGTGAGTCCTAAATGGATGCTCTGGCCCAGAGATCATAATAAAAATGGAATTTGGCCAACTGCACAGAATGAGTTTAACACCCCTAGGCTAGAGGGAGGTGTACTGGGCTGGGAGCCAGGAGACCATGTGGTCCAGTCTCACTCCTGATGTTAATATTCCTCTACACTTCACAGTCTGAGTATTGATCAAGGCTGCATGTGCTAGATTCACAAAGGCACTTAAGGGCTGTGACACTGAGCATCACAATGCCTAACTTTCAGGCGTCTAGAAAATCACAGCAACACACTACAATTCACAAAGCCTGAGGTAGGTGCCCGGGTTCTGTATACAATGAATGGGGAGACACCGGCACCTTAGAATGCGGTTCATAACGCCAGCACGCTTGGTGGGGAGCTGCCTAAGCTAACCAGTGGGGGAAAACTAAGAGGGGTGTGTGCTAAACCCTTCTGCAGGAATGTGTTTATCTCTGCTAGTGATTCTCAGCTGAGGGAAGATAAGTGCTTCTCCGCCTAACTTGGGGTGTGGAGCTAATCTGGGCTCAGAGGCTGCCTAGTGCCACACAAAACAATCATTAGCCCAGGAGCTAGGGAGACTCACCTGGAATGTGGGAAATCCCTGGTTTACATCCCCCTCTCTGCTGGAGGAGGAGCAGGGAATTGAACGTGGCTCTGCCATCTCTCAGGGCATGCTCTATCCACCATAGAGTGATTGTCACACTTTCCTCTGGCCCAATTAATATTTAAGTGGAACAGCTTAAACTAGAATATACCATAGCTTGGAACAGTTATCGAAGACTTGGTCAAATCTCTACTCTTCTGGCAGAGGGGGGATTTGAATTGGAGGTCTCCCATACCCATGATGTATGCCCTAACTATGGGGCTAAACATTGTGAAGGAAATGAACTTCCCCCTCCTCCACAACTGCTTTGTGTGGAGCTAGGGAGCCTCTCAGCTTGCCTCCCAGATCAGGTCTAATACACGAGATAGGTGCTCCTCTGCCTATCTTTCCCCAGGTTGTGGATTGTTTTGGGGGTTAGCCAGGAGATAGACATCTGGAAACCTTGGGGGAGTCAGCAGTGCACATGAACGGAGGCAGAAACTTAGGCACCTGGGGAATTTGTGCTGCAAAAACTTAGGTGCTGAGCAGCCAAGTGAGTTCAGGCACCTACAGGGTTGGGCAGCAGCCAAGCAGCGGTTTTGTGGGTCATAGCAGTGCCTAAAAATGGGACTCAGGCACCTAAGTACCTTTGTGAATACCACCCCGTGTCCTTCTCCTCGGATGCCAACAAATATCATTCTCCCCCTTCTAATTGTAACCCTTCTGCCAGGCCAAGTTGATAGCAGCAAGGGCCGGGTTCAGTACACAGGGATTCCCTCTCATCAAATGCAAATCTCCTCTCATCAAATCAAATGCAAAACTGGCTCGAGGCCCCTCTCGCAAGCACAGAGTCTCGATGTAGCAGAGAATCTTTAATAACATGAGGTAAACGACATCAGCATTAAATTGGGAAAACACCACAACTAGCGTTCATTAACCAAACCATGAGCAAAGACCCACCCCAGCAAATTGGGCCACATCCTTTCCCTCGGGTTCTTGAGTCCCACAACCCAAACGTCTCTTGAGTCCAGCAATCCAAAAATCACCCCAAATCCAAAAAGTCCAGCCCCAGAGTTCAAAAGTTCATCTGCAGAGTGTTACTCCCCAGTCCAGCTAAAAATGTGCCTGTGTGTGGGGGGAAAGAGGTAAGGGGCACCTTACGTGACCTAGAAGCTGACTGCCCCACAGGGCTCTGCCCCACTGTCTCACAAACAGCTCAGCTTGCCATCTCATGAACACTCCACCAGTCTATCCATGAACAGCACCACTGCACTCTAGATCTTCCAGCTCCCCGCTACTTGACACAGTCCTCAGTGATTTCAGTTCATAGTAGCGGGAGCCTTACTACTGGTGCACCATAAGGCCAAAGTGAGCTCAGCACAGTACCTGTAGGGAGACTCTTAATAGACCAAAAATTAGCTCTGACATTCCACAGGGGCGGGGGCGGGGGCGCACGCACCAGGTACTAATACCTATCTCAAGCCTCTCTCAATTCACAGAGTTTTGGAACCCATGTCCCTTGCCTAGCGACTGCTACTTAGTTGATGGTGAGTCCCTCCATCATACAAAAGGCCAAGTACAGTTCCACTGTCCTTGACTCCCATAATCAGGGTAATAACAATTTATTCTTCCTGCCCCAATAACAGAGACACTGGGGATCCCACAGCAGCCAAAGTGACCATTTGGGCAGCTTTGGCCTCATTCTAGACGGGGTGGGTGAGCCTATGCAAATGAGATCAGCCCCTGAAGTTCTTTTCCACAAGTTGCCACACCTCACCACCAGATGTCAGGGTGGAGCTCATCCTGACTCTGCTTACATCATAGGGGCAGTAACTGAGGACCTGAGATATTACCTAAGGTCAGTTCTAGCAGAGTTAGGAAAAGAACGCAGGTCTCTCCTGGGGCAGACCCAAGTCACTCCCACTTAGCCACACTGCC
Source organism: Natator depressus (assembly GCF_965152275.1). Classification (NCBI taxonomy): domain Eukaryota; kingdom Metazoa; phylum Chordata; order Testudines; family Cheloniidae; genus Natator; species Natator depressus. The sequence continues at coordinate 34,461,251 of NC_134247.1, forward strand.
TTTTGGAATGAGTGTGCTAAATCTGTGTGCTTAGCTATGCTGTCTGTACAATGGAGTTACCTCTTCCCAACCATGTGAACAAGGCAAGAGGCTGCAGGAAGAGCCAAACATTGGGCAAGTCTCATAAACCAGAGTGTTCAGAGGATTAGAGTAATGGGGGGAGGGTTGGTGCTGTGCCAGGGATGGGGTATGTGGGGCAGCCCCTGAACCTCTTCTGTTGAGCGTGGGGGGAGTGGAAGGGCCAGGCAGCCATAAGAAAATGGGGTTTGTGTTTGTTTTTATGCTATAAAGCAGCAAAAAAAAAGATGTTTTTAAAACTCTGGTGACCCCTCTTTTCCAGGTTGTTATAATTCAGCAACCACTTGTCCAATTCACATCAAATTTGGTAGAAATAGTTTACCTCAGCCCCAGACTTAATGTTCCAATTTTGAGGCTGATAGGATCTTCCTGTAGTTTACAGATGTAGGGTCAAAAACCAGGGTTATAAAGGAAACAATTACAGTCTTAACTATGGAATGACTACCATCATTCCATCATGCCAGGGTGGAGCAGCCTCTTCCAAAGTGGGAATGACTCTGCTCAAACCGGGATGTGCGTGAGGCTAAACCTGCTGGGTTTAAGAGAATAAGCACATTCTTGTGTGCAGGTTTCCATAAGGCTCTTTAATTTCATATCACCATCTAAATGATAATGGTGGCTTTCTGCTTTACAATTTCACTTGCATCTTCAATCTTGCTACGTGCAGGAGAAAAGAGTAAATTCTGCTGCTATTTAAAAAGCATTATCATAAAATGGCACAAGGACAGACGATACTGAACTGAATCTCTTTTCCTAAATGATTTTTGCTTTATAACGTAACTTGAATTCTTTCATTGTAAGGCACCTCCTGGATTAAGGGTCCATTTCACTGACCGTAGAGAAGCTGGAAATGTCCCAGTGATCCTGTAACTGCTGAGAAGTTTCTCCTGGGCTCATGAGGTAGATGGTAGGAAGTTCTCATCCTTTCATTTGTTTTTAAAATGCTAATTTTTCTACTTGAAAGGGTGCATTAATTACTTTAGATGATCTGTATTTATCCAAGTGACACAGACCCAGAAATTGCAATGCCTTTTCTCATACTGCAGTATAAAAATAGATACAAAATACATTAAGGGTTTTTTTTTCTTCTTGGCGACTTTCTCTTTGTCATTTTACAACCAGACTGTTACTCTACAAAAGTTAGTGATTTTTGTCATAATATTTTTCAAGGAATTTTGAAAATGCTAGTATTAAGGCCTTTGCCCAGAATATTGGACTGTAATTTGAGGTGGTGAACGGGGAAGCCCAAGTTTTGTTTTGCCTTGTAATGTCTTATGATAAAAACAGTAGCAAACATGCACATTTTGATGCAATTATTAACTAGCACAAGTCCTAGGATTCATATTGTGCTCAACGAATTTTGCCCAAATTACAGCACGTTGTTCACTTGTATTTGTTTTTTCTTTTCCTTTCTGATGTCTGGATCAAGGTACAATCAAGATGAGGATTTCCTTCCACTCCCACTGTGCAATGGGCAACCTCTCTCTATGCAGTTATATCATTTTCTTTTTTACGCTCCATGTTCCTACACTGGAATCAGGTAGGAAGCCTCTTGTCACAGTGTATTCTACTGTTTTTCAACAGTTTTAATACCTTGATCTTTTGTTATTTTGAAACAATTCATAATAAGAGCATTTTATGTACATTTGAGAAATAAAATCCTATTTTTGGAGGGGAGGCAGGGAAAAGATATTGATTTTTCTGCCTTTTTACTCCCCTTGGTCTCGGTGTAACGTGTACTCAGTGGACTTTTACATCATATTTCACCTTAAACTTTCCTCCTGCCTCATCGTAAACTTCTGCAACTCTGCCTATCACTATTCAATATTTTCATTAATGACTTGGATAATGGACTGGAGAGTATGTTGATAAAATTTGCAGATGACACCAAGCTGGGAGAGGTTGCTAGCACTTTGGAAGACAGGATTAGAATTCCAAATGATCTCCACAAATTGGAGAATTGGTCCAAAATCAACAGGATGGAATTCAATAAAGACAAGTGCAAAGCACTTCATTAAGGAAGGAAAAATCAAGTGCACAACTACAAAATGGTGAATAAATGACTAGGTGGTAATGCTAGTAAAGGATTGGGGGCTGAAAAGGATCTGGCCTTATGGTGGATCATCAATTGAATATGAGTAAGGTTATGAATCAGTGATGGAGGTCACAGCTTCCATGATTTTACGAGACCTCCATGACTTCCTGAAAATTATGATTCCGCTCAGGAAGAGCTAAGGCTCCAGCCCCGCATGGCGAGGCTTGGGCTTCCATGATTTATTGTTTATTGCCCATGTCCTGCCTGTGACTTTTATTAAAATCTTTTAATTAAAAGCCATATCAAAATCTTAGTTTTAAATATGAGTCAACAATGTGATGGAGATTACAAAAAAAAGGCTAATGTCAGTCTTGGGTGTATCAGCAGGAGTGTGGCATGTAAGACACAGGAGGTAATTGTCCTGCTCTGGCTGGCACTGGTGAGGGCTCAGCCTGAGTACTGTGTCCAATTCTGGGTGCCACATATTAGGAACAATGTGGACAAATTGGAAAAAGTCCAGAGGAGAGCAACAAAAATGATGCATGGTTTAAAAACCCTGACCTGTGAGGAAAGGTTAAAGAAACTGGGTGTTTTCAGTTGTGATAAAAGAAGACTGAGGGGGACATGATAGTCTTAAAATATGTTAAGTTCTGTTATAAAAGGACTGTGATAAATTTTTCTCGATGTCCAAGGTAGGTGTGACATACCAGGGTACCATCCAGACGAATGAGTAGCAGTGTCACCCTTGCCCTGTAACCTGGGGTGCCATTACAATGCTTTGCTGCTGTAGCCCCCAACCTGGACTGTTCACAAACAGCCTCCAGCATGTAGGTCACTCCCAGCTACGTCTGCGTGTGCAGACTTAAAGATTGGCTCTTACCAGCCTTAAAGATTGCTACAGGGTGACCCCAACACACTCCCAGTCCCAGATTTTCCTTCAGAAATGTATGTCCTAAAATATTGTTTGTTATTCCTTAAAGGGAATAATATACACACAACTTGTTACCCCACATAGAGATACCCAGACACTTCAACTCAATCGCACTAGGTTAGATAACACAATAAAAGAAGTTTATTAACTACAAAGAGATATACTCAATGAAGAGCTAATTACTGAGGCATAAAGGTCAGAAATGGTTACAAGAAAAATAAAGAGAAAGCACTCAACAGTGCCTAACTTATCAAATTACATTAGATTCAAAGCAAAGTTTTTTCATCACATGCTTTCAGCAGTCTTAATGACCAAACTCTTCAGGTCAGGACCCGTTCCCTAGAGTCTCCTGGCTGCTTCCTTTGCATTTTCAGATGTAAAGAATGTGATGGGCAGGGAGAGAGATGGGGTCTCTTGCGGTGTCTGCCTCTCCCCCACTTTGAGAAGTATTTTCAGCTGGGAGCAAAGCAACAGGCAGTCTAATGAAGAAAGGAAACTCCACAATGTTTCTTTGCTAAGATGTAGATTTTTGTCCCGCCCCCTTTCCTACCAGAGAATGGCCACTTAGCAGATAATGGTCCATCAGCTTTGTTTTTACCTGACTGAGGTGTCAGCTTTCTCTTTGTCTCTGAGGAATTGGCTTAGTCACTCCCCAGACTTAACTGGAAGTTATGATTTCAGCTTATGTTTATAACTTCACATGTAACATTCCCACATGTATTTTGCTATGATATTGATCAGCAAATTGAGTCTTTAAATGATACCTCACAAGGCATACCCTGCACCAAGATTATTGCAATAGTGTGTAGGGTTTAAATACAGGGATGTATGCCGTTGTAGCAGGACAAGAAGTAATAGTCTTAATCTTCAGCAATGGAGATTTAGGTTATGTATTAGGAAAAACTTTTGTAACTATAAGTTCTGGAATGGACTTCTAAGGGAGGTTGTGGAATCCCCATCACTGGAGGATTTTAAGAACTGGTTGAAACACTTGTCAGGGATGTTCTAGGTTTACTTGGTCCTACCTTAGCACAGAGGACTGAACTTGATACCCTCTAGAGGTCCCTTCCAAGCCCTATATTTCTCTGATTCTATGGTTTTTTTCAAATTGAGCTTGTATGTCACTGTTCCACAGATCTGTATACAAATCTACTTTTTACTTAAAGAATTGGAGAGATACAAAAAGAGAACTCAGAAAGAACAGAAAATAAGGTTATTCATACATTCATAAATGATAAGACCAGAAGGGACCATTGTGATCATTTAGTCTGACCTCCTGTATAACACAGGCCAGAGAACTTCCCTGAATTAATTCTTGTTTGAACTAGAGCAGATCTTTTAGAAAAACATCCATCTTGATTTAAAAAATTGCCAGTATTGGAGAATCCACCATGACCCTTCATAAACTCTTCCAATGATTAATTCCCTCACTGTTAAAAATTTGCACTTTATTTCCAGTCTAAAGGCTGGGCAAATTCTATATGTTTTACAAAACTTCTTCAAAATTACATATAAGAACATAAGAATGACCATACTGGGTCAAACCAATGGTCTATGTAGTTCAGTATCCTGTCTTCCAACTGTGGCCAGTGCCAGGTGCTTCAGAGCAAATGAACAGAACAGGCGATCATCGAGTGATCCATCCACTGTCATCCAGTCCCAGCTTCTGGCAGTCATAGCATGCGGTTGCATCCCTGACCATCTTGTCTAATAGCCATTGATAAATGTGTGATATATCACACACAAGTAGCAAAATGTATGCTTCCCAATTATATATACAGCTGCAATTCAAGAAAATAGACCATTGGAAGAGATATCTAAAAGCCACAAGAATTAATTCTTAGCTTCATAGATTTCTAAATTCCAAGACCAGAGGGGATCACTGTGATTATATACTCTAACCCTCTGTAAAATACAGGCCAGAGAACTTCCCCAAATTCGTTAAAAACAACATACCCTTTTTTAAAAAAAAAATCTTATATTGATTTAAAGATTCCTAGTAATGGAGAATCCACAATAGCTGTTGGTAAATTGTTCCAATAGTTAATTACTCTCACTGTTAAAAATGTACACCTTATTTCTGGTCTGAATTTGTCTACCTTCAACTCATAGACATAGAGTCACAGACTCATAGACTTTAAGGCGAGAAGCGATGATCATGATCATCGAGTCTTCCCTCCTGCACATCACAGGCCACAGAACCTCACCCACCTTCTCCAGTAATAGACCCATAGCCTCTGGCTGAGTTACTGAAGTCCTCAAATCATGGTTTAAAGACTTCAAGTTACAGAAAATCCACAATTTACACTAGTTTAAACCTGCAAGTGGCCCATGCCCCTGCTGCAGAGGAAGGCAAAAAACCTTAAGGGTCTCTGCCAATCTGACCTGGGGAGAAATTCCTTCCCAACCCCAAATATGGTGATCAGTTAGACCCTGAGCATGAGGGCAAGACCCACCAGCTAGACACCAGGGAAAGAATTCTCTGTAGTAACTCAGAGCCTTCCCCATCTAGTGTCTCATACTGGCCGCTGGCGATATTTGCAACTAGCAGTCGCAAATCGACTACATGCCATTGTAGGCAGTCTCATCATACCATCCCCTCCATGAACTTATCTAGCTCAGTCTTGGAACCAGTTAGGCTTTTTGTCCCCATTGCTCCCCTTGGAAGACTGTTCCAGAACTTCACTCTGATGGTTAGAAACCTTCATCTAATTTCAAGCCTAAACTTGTTGATGCCCAGTTTATATCTATTTGTTTTTGTGTCCACATTAGCACTTAATTTAAATAACTCCTCTTCGTCCCTGGTATTTATCCCTCTGATGTATTTATGGAGAGCAATCATATCTCCCTTCGGCCTTCTTTTGGTTAGGCTAAACAAGCCGAGGTCTTTGAGTCTCCTCTCATAAGGTAGGTTTCCCATTCCTCTGATCATCCCAGTAGCCCTTCTCTGCCCCTATTCCACTTGAATTAATCTTTCTTAAACATGGGTACCATTACACACAGTATTCCAGCTGGGGTCTCACCAGTGCCCTGTATAATGGTAATAATACTTCCCTGTCTCTACTGGAAATACCTCGCCTGATGCATCCAAGGATTGCATTAGCTTTTTTTATGGCCACATCACATTGGCGGTTCAAGGTCATTCTGTGATCAGCCAATTAGACCTTTCTCCTCCTTTGTCACTTCCAACTGAAAAGTCCCCAACTTATAGCAAAAATTCTTGTTGTTAGTCCCTAAAATCCCAAAGTGCATGACTTTGCACTATTAAATTTCATCACATTTCTATTACTCCAGTTTACAAGGTCATCCAGATCTTTTCGTATGATATTCCGGTCCTCCTATGTATTGGCAATACCTCCCAACTTTGTGTCATCCAAAAATTTTATTAGCACACTCTCACTTTTTGTGCCAAGGTCAGTAATAAAAATGTTAAACAGGATTGACAAAGCCCTGGCTGGGATGATTTAGTCGGGGATCGGTCCTGCTTTGAGCAGGGGGTTTGACTAGATGACCTCCTGAGGTCCCTTCCAACCCTGATATTCTATGATTGGTCCCAAGACTGATCCCTGAGGAACTCCACTAGTAACCTCCCTCCAGCCTGACAGTTCACCTTTCAGTATGACCCACTGTAGCCTCCCCTTTAAGCAGTTCTTTATCCACCTTTCAGTTCTCATGTTAATCCCCATCTTCTCCAATTTAACTAATAATTTCCAATGAGGAATTGTATCAAATGCTTTATTGAAATCCAGGTTGATTAGATCTACTGCATTTTCTTTGTCTAAAAAATCAGTTATCTTCTCAAAGGAGGAGATCAGGCTGGTCTGGCACAATCTACCTTTTATAAAACCATGTTGTATTTTATCCCAATTACTGTTTACTTCTATGTCCTTAACTACTTTCTCTTTCACAGTTTTTTCCAAGACCTTGCGTACAATTGAGGGTCAAACTAACAGGCCTGTAGTTTCCCAGATCACTTTTTTTCTCCAATTCTCCAGTCAAAGGGTATGACCCCCAAGTTTACAGATTCATTAAAAACCCTTGCTATTGGGCTTGCAATTTCATGTTCAGTTCCTTTAATATTGTTGGATGGAGATTATCCAGGTCCCCCAGTTTAGACCCATTAAGCTGTTTGAGTTTGACTTCCACCTCAGATGTGGTAATTTCTACTTTCATATCCTCTTTTCCATTAGCCACCCTGCCACTACCCCTAAGCTTCTCATTACTCTTATTAAAAACTGAGGCAAAGTATTTGTTTGTGTTAGGCCATACCTAGATTATCTTTAATCTTCACCCCATCCTCAGTGCTTAGTGGTTCAATTTCTTCTTTCCTTGTTTTCTTTTTATTTATTTGACTATAGAATATTTTACTATTGGTTTTAATTACCTTTGCAAGCCCCAACTCTGCTTGGATTTTGGCAGTTCTTACTTTTCCCCTACACTTTCTGACCTCATTGCTGATTGTGACAGAGATCCCTGGAACTGTGGGACTGCTGTTCCACCTTAACTATTTAGCCTGGGTTGTCTCTCATAAAGCTATGCTAGTGAGAAGCAGCAACACGCCTCCGGGAACTGTGATCATTCAGCTGTCAGCATGTGAAGCTCTACACCCAGCTGTATTACATGAATGCTCCCTGAGCTACTCATGAATCATACAGAGAGAGGCACCAGTCAATCACCTCAGCCCCCTAGCCTTTCACCCCAGAAATATACTGTCTTACACTGCTTAAGGCTCCCTTGGGCAGTGCAAGCTCATTAATAAGTTCCCCACTTCCTCGTAGGGAAGTGTATATGCACCAGCCTTTGTAGTCTGAGCTGAGATTTCCAAAGCACTTCAACCAAAACCACACTGTTTTAGGTAAAGTATAAAACATTTATTAACTACAGAAAGATAGCTTTTAAGTGATTAAAAGTAGCAGGCACAGAGATCAAAGTTGTTTACCTAAGTAATAAAAATAGAAACACAGTCTAAATTTTAACTTTAAAACACTAAATAAGATTTGAATCAAGCAGTCTCTCACCCTAACAGATGTTACAGGCAGCTCACAGTTCCTCAATACATGGACTGGACACCCTTCCAACCTGGGACCAATCTCCCTAGTTCAATCTCACTAGTTCAAAGTCTTTTGTCTTCCAGATGATCTTCCAGGAGTTGAGATGGAGATGGCAGGGAGAGAGGTCAAGTGATGATGTCACTGTCTCTCTTTTATACTTTTTTCCAGCTGCTAGAAAGATCCTTGCTGTGACATGGGTTAGGCTGCCCCATTGCATACATGCCTTCTCTGAGAACTCTCTGGGATAGTGGGTTGGGTGTTGATGAACCATTAAAAACCTGTCTGGCCAGTGACAGGTTGCTCTTTTGTCCTTACTGAAAGGCCAGCAGTGGGCATCTCCCAACCTCACAATATATTTCAGTAACACATATAGCAATGCTTCATAACTTCACATCCAATGATGAACCTTAATATGTTGTTGGATTTTATGTACTAACAGATCCAGACTTTTAAAATGATACCTCACATGGCATACTTGTACAAAACAAACCATAATCATATGGCAGTGGTGAATATAGGGGTTCCAGGGTGCTAATTTGAAGTACAAAGTGTCACAATGATTCATCCCCTCTTCCATTCCTTGTAGCCTTTCTGCTTTCTTTTAATAGCCTGTTTGAGATGCTTGCTCATCCAGCTTGGTCTGTAACCCTTCCCTGCAAATTTTTCTCCTTGCTTGGGATTCAGGCTTCAGATAGCTTCTTCAACTTTGAACTGGTAGTTCTAGTTCTTATTCCTCTATTTTGTTACACAGGCTCCTTGCATTAACTGTTGCTGCTTGGCTTCATTCAGATTCCTCACCTGATTGAGTACAATTATTTTACTTACAGTATTGCCTACCTGACTGTTAGCTTCATTGGTATTGGCACTATCTTTCCTCTTACTGTCCACTCTCCTACCTACTGCTCTTCCTTTCTCCATTGGTGTATTCTCTCTTGATTTTCTTCCCGGTCAATATTAGGATAAGGTGTGGGGATTACATGAGCTTCTCCCAGCTGTCTACCCCCAAGTTCCTAGTTTAAACTCTGTTAATCAGTTGTGCCATCCTCCATCCCAGAAGTCTGTTTTCCTCCCTACTCAGGTGGAGTCCATCCCATGAGAACAGTCCTCTGTCCGTGAATGTCTCTCACTCATGAAATATCCCAAAGCCCTCCTTATAGCACCACTGCGTGAGTGTTAGCCGATGGCCAGGGATGTTTGGTGAGGTGCCAGCTATGCCTGTTTTATACCATCCGTGACTTTAACCGCTAGGACGCACTGTCCCTTCGCGGCGGGCAGCCCGGGCTAGGCTGACGGATGCCCCAAGGTCCTAACCACCCGTGACTTTAACTGCTAGAACTCAGAGCTCCTTCGCAGCGGGCAGTCAACACTGACTGACAGGTGCCCCAATGGCAGCACTAAGAGCCTCTCCACACCCGTGACTTTAACTGCTAGAGCTCAGAGCTCCTTCGCAGCGGGCAGTCAGGATTGACTGACAGGTGCCCCAATGGCAGCACTAAGAGCCTCTCCACACCCGTGACTTTAACTGCTAGAGCTCAGAGCTCCTTCGCAGCGGGCAGTCAGGATTGACTGACAGGTGCCCCAAGAGTTTGCCCCGTGGAGGCGGCACAACTCAACGCTAGGCTCTTAGTACTCTCACCTAATGGCCAGGCTTTATAGCCAAAACGGCTGAGGTTCTTTAATTGTGTTGGCTGCTTTACAGTAAACCAGAGAAACAAGTCAGGCTTATGCATAAATGGTTACCAAAATTTATTAAACTAGATTCTAATCATGTGGTTACAAAATTGCTAGTGCCTACTTATTTAAGTGTAGAGATGTTACACACACAAACAAGTTACAAAACTGAAGCTACAATCCCAAAGAAAGAAAACAAAGTATAGAGCTTTATTTCAAAATATGTGTACACTAAAGATAGGAGATCAGGTGTGGGTGCTTCTTACCCTCCTTGCATCTCTCGATTCCAGCGGTGCCAAGCCAGGATCGGTCACTCAATTCCGCGGAAAGACGAATAAGGGACAAGGCTTAGGGACCCTCTTAGCTGCAGAAGCCTTGGGAGGCTGTCACTTATCTGACCAGCAGATAGATAGTGAAAAGCACTCAAAAATCATGGTGCTGTAGGTCCCCTACTTATACCTCTGTACTCCTTTATTCTCTTTCTCCTTTCTTATGCCAAATTGGGGCTGGTCTGTCGGGGTGACGCCAGCTCTCGCAAGAGTAGTTCACACTTGCAAGGGAGAGAAACAATAAGTGTCGACTACTGGACATTCCTTTTATTAGGGTAAATATTTTCCCACCTAGGATGTTGGTGTGTGTGCATCATGCTGTTTTAGTAGGGGCTAAGAGCCATGTCTGTCACAGCGCCTCTGCCTGCTGTGAGCCCAATTGTTGTATATGTTCCCAGTGGCACATTCTAGCAGCACACCTGTGCTTCTCTCAGCTTCAAAGGCTGTGCTGGAATTCATGTTAAGTGCCCTGTGGTTTTTTTGGCTCCCGTGTGTTTCCAGCAATGCTGGTCTGAGGGGGGGGGGGGGGGGGGCTGGCTGTCTGGCTACAGTGAGCCATCTGTTGATCATAATCTTGTCTTGCCTTCCCTCTCCTCCTCTAGGGACAGGCAGAATCTCACTGAAGATCATCTGAGCCTCCATTTCTATAAGCGTCTTCCCCAGCTTGGCATAGTCTCCTTTGATGCGTTCCAGTGAGAATCTAGCTGTGTCATTTGTTCCCACATGAAGGACAATCAGTGAATTCTTTCCTGCTCCCATTAGAATCCTCTTCAGCCTCAGATCCATATCCTGTATCTTAGCTCCTGGCAGACAGCACACCTTTCTATTCTCTGGATCAGTTCTGGTGACAGACCGTTGAAACGGATCTTTAATGGCCTACAGCTGGGCAGATTGTTACCGGCACCAGTAAAAATTTAGAAAACAATATGCTTAATGCATAGTAATTTATTTGAGAAAGAATAACATAAGCAGTAAAGGTTACATAATGCACGTCTCCTTAATAAGCTTCAATTCCTCAAGCATAAACATTCAGTAACTATGTTGGCCTTACACAGTATCCTGATTAGCAAACAAAGCAGGTATAGCTACTGATTCTAGATGGAGACTTCTTTTCTTCTGTTCTTTCCCCTCTCAGGTACTTGGTCTGTCAAATGTCCCCCGGAAGCAAGGTCTTGGTTACCCTGAGGCCCTCTGGTTCAAAAGTCCCTCGAAACAGCGTCTTGGTTACCCCGAGGTCTTCTGTGTCACAGCATCATGAACATCTTCAGATGTTAATTGGGGAACTAACTTAACTAATTTACTTTGCGTTTATAACTTTTGCTCTCAAAGGAGTCACATGTCCCAGAAATATGCCCTGTGGGCATTCATTACTGGTTTTCTCTAATTAATATTTTAGAAGGGACTGCAAAATAGGCACAGACCAAAGATCAATCAATTTTTATCTTCTCATTAATCATTCACTTAAGCTTTTAGCGTGATGCCATCCAAAAAGTGTCATTTTGACCCTGTGTCAGCCTGTGCCAACTCCACTGATCGCATGATTTTATGTCTTCTTTACTTCGGTGAGCTGGTTGCCCTGGCTGATATATTCCAAAGTTTGATGTTGAAGCATATATGCAGCTAGAGCTTTTATTAACTATTTAAGTGCAGTTCAGCACTTCCAGTACATTTTCCACACCATCTATGTAATGCTAAGCGAATGCTTCTCCCAGAATCCTCTAGCAAATTCAGACATACCAAGCCATACCAAACTCATGCTTGCCACATTTATTCATATCAGTCACAGCAATTCATAATAATTCAGCACCGTCCCAACACAGGCCTGTCTGTTCTTCTTAGTAGGGAGACCCAATCATATAGACCTGCCTTTTCCTGGTGTTGGTGTGATTTTCCAGCCTTCCTCCTGTTCCTTCTGGCTGCGAGTCCTCTTGTCTTTTGTTCTCCCTTGCAATCTTAGCACTTCTTAGGAATGTGTATTTTTGCAATATTAGCCCTGTTCTCGCCAGATTCTGTGAGCAGGTCCTGCCTCATACCAGGCCTCTGATACAAGGGCTTATGTCTCAGGCTCTCTTGCTACTACAGGTTCCAGTCTAGCAAACAGTCTTCCACAGGTTAATTGTTCTGGTTGCAGGCATTAGCCAGGTCACAAAATTTAGAGACAGAGCCCACCCATTTTTTAATCCTCTCTGGATTGGTCTTGACTAGGAAAAGTGTCTGAGTTTAGTGCAGGGTCAGCTAACACGTGCTAGCTAAGCCTGTCCTAACTTGACCCGTTTTCCAGTGCAGATACAGTGAGACACCATGAGTTCAGTTTTAGCTGGTCAAGTTGCAGTCTAGGCGGTTGTGAGAGATCAGCATGCATTACCTATGAAAACAATCCAGCTCCCCTCTGGTCTAACTTTCTGTGTGTCTCGGTTCCCTTAACAGTGAATTTCAAGGTGATTGGACCTGATCATCCCATCACGGTCTCTGCAGGGGAAGATGCCTTGTTACCCTGTCACCTCTCCCCCAGCATGAATGCTCAGGAGATGGAGGTGCGCTGGGTCCAATCCAAGTTCTCTGAACTTGTATATCTGTATCAGCATGGAAAAGATCAGACTGAGCTGCAAATATCAAAATATCGGGGCAGAACAGAGCTGCTGAAGGATGGTATCGTGGATGGAAGAGTTGCCCTGCATATACGCAACATCACCCCCTCTGACCAAGGACAGTTTATCTGTTTCTTCCGATCACCCAGCTTTCATGGGGAAGCCACTCTGGAACTGAAGGTGACAGGTCAGTAACTTGGCTGCTAATTTGAGTTCCCAGAAGAAGAAGAATTTATTTTGAGGTGTAACTTAATGTGTCTCATTTTCATGCCAGTATCCAGAATTCCCTTCTATCTTTCTGGCAAAGAAAGGTGTAATACAAGCTAGTGGCTGGAAGTTGAAGCTAGAGAAATTCAGACCGGAAATAAGACATAATTTTTTAATAGTGAGAGTAATTAACCATTGGAACAATTTACCAAGGCTTGTGGTGGATTCTCCATCCCTTTCCATTTTAAAATCAAGATTGGCTGTTTTTCTAAAACATCTGCTCTCAGAATCATTTTGGGGGCAGTTCTCTGGCCTGTGTTATGCATGAGGTCAGACCAGATGATCACAGTGATCCCTTCTGGCCTTGGAATCTATGAATCTGTGAATAAACCTATTAAAGCTTTTTTAAAGACTATTAGATCTTTAATCTTCGAGAAAACAGCAGATTTGGGATGAGGGTTAGGGGAATGTTTTTGGGTAAGAGAATGTTTAGGCTCCCAACCCCCTTCTCTCTTACAAGGGGTAAAATGGGATCCTCCCTTCCCACCAGTTTTAAACCCCTCTTCCTGTGGCCTGTCCTCAATAGATGCCTGATTCTGTTCAAAGGCATCACCTAAAAAAACCATCTCATCCACAGACTTTACATAGAATCATAGAATAACAGAGTTGGAAGGGACCTCTGGAGGCCATCTAGTCCAACCCCCTGCCCAGAGCAGGACCAATCCCAACTAAATCATCCCAGCCAGGGCTTTGTCAAGCCTGACCTTAAAAACTTCTAAGGAAGGGGATTCCACCACCTCCCTAGGTAATGCATTCCTGTGTTTCACCACCCTCCTAGTGAAAAAGTTTTTCCTAATATCCAACCTAAATCTCCCCCACTGCAACTTGAGACCATTACTCCTTGTCCTGTCATCTGCTATCACTGAGAATAGTCTAGATCCATCCTCTTTGGATCCACCTTTCAGGTAGTTAAAAGCAGCTATCAAATCCCCCCTCATTCTTCTCTTCCGTAGACTAAACAATCCCAGTTCCCTCAGCCTCTCCTCATAAGTCATGTGTTCTAGACCCCTAATCATTTTTGTTGCCCTTTGCTGGACTCTCTCCAATTTCTCCACATCCTTCTTGTAGTGTGGGGCCCAAAACTGGACACAGTACTCCAGATGAGGCCTCACCAGTGTCGAATAGAGGGGAACGATCATGTCCCTCGACCTGCTGGCAATGCCCCTACTTATACACCCCAAAATGCCATTGGCCTTCTTGGAAACAAGGGCACACTGTTGACTCATATCCAGCTGCTCGTCCACTGTCACCCCTAGGTCCTTCTCTGCAGAACTGCTGTCTAGCCATTCGGTCCCTAGTCTATAGCGGTGCATTGGATTCTTCCGTCCTAAGTGCAGGACTCTGCACTTGTCCTTGTTGAGCCTCATCAGATTTCTTTTGACCCAATCCTCCAATTTGTCTAGGTCCCTCTGTATCCTATCCCTACCCTCCAGCGTATCTACCACTCCTCCCAGTTTAGTGTCATCCGCAAACTTGCTGAGGGTGCAATCCACACCATCCTTCAGATCATTAATGAAGATATTGAACAAAACCGGCCCCAGAACCGACCCTTGAGGCACTCCGCTAGATACCGGCTGCCAACTAGACATGGAGCCATTGATCACTACCCGTTGAGCCCGACAATCTAGCCAACTTTCTAGCCACCTTGTAGTGCATCCATCCAGCCCATACTTCTTTAACTTGCTGACAAGAATACTGTGGGAGACCGTGTCAAAAGCTTTGCTAAAGTCGAGGAATAACACGTCCACTGCTTTCCCTTCATCCACAGAACCAGTTATCTCATCATAGAAGGCAATTAGATTAGTCAGGCATGACTTGCCCTTGGTGAATCCATGCTGACTGTTCCTGATCACTTTCCTCTCATCTAAGTGCTTCAGAATTGATTCCCTGAGGACATGCTTTGTCCCAAAGACATTGCTTTACTTCGGCCTTACATATGCTTAGGAAATGCTCTTAAGCAACAAGATCCAACAAATCCCCCTCAAAACTTGCCACTTTACCCCTCACCCATTTTCCCAACAAATCTTTAATTTTGTTTACATATTCCCCGTTACTCATACCAATATCCCTCTTAAGATTCCTAAATTTAACTCTATATGTTTCAGGAGTAATCTGAAAACTTTGCAAAACAGTATCTTTAAATTTACAATAGTCTAAAGCATCTTCACTAGGCATTCCATTGAATACATTTCGAGCTTTACTAGTTAATTTCACAATCAGGGTAGGAACTCTTTTATCATCCGGAATTTCATGTATTACACACAGACTTTCTAAGGTAGTCAGATATTCAGCAATATCATCTATCTCCGCACTGTATGCAGGACATAAGTGTTCCCATTTGTGGATTTTTGGAGTGATGGGAATCATTGGGGTCAGGGGGTTCTGGTTCTGCTTCTCTAGCAGGTCCAGTTGGTGTTTTCACTCTCTTTCTCTTTCTTCCCACTCTCTTTCTCTTTTTCTTCCATGGCCCTTCTGTGTGCAGCTTCCTCCCTGGCTGCCTCTGCCTCCATAGCCCTTCTGTATGCAGCATGCTCTCTGGCTGCTTCCCTGGCTGCCTCTTTGTCCATAGTTTCCCTGGCCACAGCTGCTTCTTTGAGCCTCATTTCTGCCTGCCACATTTGAAACTCACCCTCTTTTGCCTTCTCTTCTGCTTCCAGTTTGGCCAGCTCTAGTTTTGTAGCTGCCTCACTGGTAGTCATTTTTCTGCTTTCTTGTGCTTATTTCCCTCAACTGAAATAAACAAACAGAAAATAACAAAACTGTGACCTCCTCCTGACTCTTCTTAGCCACTTCACTTAAGGCTTTCCTTTCCTGTCCTTTCCTCCCCCTTGGCTTTGCCCCCCTTCAGAGTCAGGTGAGCTTTACTGAGGCTACATCTACACTAGAAACTTCAAAGCGCAACCGCGGGAGCACTCCCGCAGCAGCGCTTTGAAGTGTGAGTGTGGTCACGCACAAGCGCTGGGAGAGAGCTCTCCCAGCGCTCTGAGCCTGTTCACACTAGCGCTTTAAAGCGCTCAAAGCGCTCAAACTTGCTGCGCTCAGGGGGGTGATTTTTCACCCCCCTGAGCCAGCAAGTTAGAGCACTATAAAATGTAAGTGTAGACAAGCCCAGTCTCTCCAAGCAAGGTTGAGCAATTCCCCTGGTGTGGCTTCATGCAGGTGAGTCATTGCATTGTAGCTCCCTTGTTGGACAATGGCTGTTGATGGTTGTTTGACGCCCTGCCTGGGTGTTGGTTACTTTCCTTGCTGTTGCCTCTGGGGAGCTAATATCTGGCTGATTCCCGCAATTTACAGCATGTTTTAGTGACAACCCGACTACACAATTCTCATAACTTCATATGCGTTAATGATATACATATACGGCTAGAGAAATGCCTTTCAGCAGATCATAACCTTTCCCCTGGTACCTTGCAAGTCATGCTTTATATGTAAGATCACGATTATATGAAAATGAGGAATATGGGGGTTAAAGCACGCTCCCCCAAGGTGTAGAATGTCACAGTGTGTGCATGTCACGGTGGGGCCAGGGGCTGCTGCAGCAACAGTTTCTGAAGTTGCTTGATTGTTGTCTTAATAAACCTTGTTGGATTTCACCCTTTTGGTCTCAGCTTCCACTGCTCAACACAGAGTGAGATAATATTCAGTGAGGCAATAAATACACCATGAGCTTCTCAGGCAGAGCTCCCAAGCAGCTTATGGTGTCTCTTCACAACAAGGCTGACAGAATGTGACTTACTGCTTTCCTACACTATGAGGGCTACAGTGGCACAACCATGTCACTCTAGCTATGACGCTGTAACCCCACAGTGCAGACGCAGACTAAAGAGATGGAAGGGTTTTTCCATTGCTGTAGGTAATCCACCTTCCCAAGCAACAGTAGATAGGTCAACTTCACCTGCGGGGGTCTGAGATTGTTAACACGTAACCTGCTGGCTCAGTCTGCTTCTGCATGTTGTCTCTGTAGACAATTGTCATACAAGTCCTGGTATCATGCTGGCGTGAGCACCTGCAATCCATTTCTTGTGAATTTATTTTCTGGTGGTTCTGATGCAATCTGTGTCTCAGAAGATTTGGTGTCAATTCTGATCTGCATGCTGCTCATTGATTCTTCTGATTTAGATATCTGTTGCATATTTGTTGTTGACATTGTACAGTGAAGTCTTAGGTGCCTTCTATTACATAGAATCATAGAAGATTAGGATTGGAAGAGACCTCAGGAGGTCATCTAGTCCAACCCCCTGCTCAAAGCAGGACCAACACCAACTAAATCATCCTAGCCAGGGCTTTGACAAGCCAGGCCTTAAAAACATCTGTCCCTTTTTCCTGTAGGTGTTTCAATGTGATATGACTATGGCTCCTGTAGTTATTTCCGATGCTGGTTGCCAACCTTGTGGTGTTTCCATGCATGTGGATCTCAAAGATGGAACACAAATAGTGGCTTAGCTGTCCAGTCATTGTATTTCTTCTGTCATTCTTGTAGCTGTTTTAATCTGGTGTGAGCCCTCTGCAGTATTTTGGGTTGTAGCAATGTATGTGAAGATGAAAGAGTTGTTCTTAACATCTTTCCCTTCAGCAACCTTGCGAGACAGTATTCCATACCTCTCAGTGGGGTGTTTCATACTTCAGAAAAAATAAGTAGGAATCTCTACCCAAAGCAGCCATTTTGTGAAACATGGATTTTATCATCTGAATGGTTCTCTCAGTCATTCCATTAGATTGTGGCTATCCAGGACTGAATGAGTGTGTTTCATGCCCCAAGATCTCGCCAAGTTACTCACTTCTATGCTTGAAGACAGAATTTGGTCAATTGCTCACTTTTTTGGGATTCCATGTCTTGCAAATACAGCTCTGAGTTTAGCAATAACGGAATGTGCTGATTTGTCTGACCAATGAAAAACTTCTAGAAATTTGGAAAAGTAGCCCTCCAGGAGTAGATATGAGTCTCTGCCAAAGTAAAAAATGTTTGCAGATATCTTTTGCCATGGGATATCAGGAATCTCATAAGACCATAGTGATTCTTTTTGGTTACTCACCTACGTTCCTGACATACCCTGCATCCTTGTATAAGTTGTTCTATGTATTGGGATGTACCGGGCCAGTACATTATCTGCCTCGATCTTGCTTTAGTTCTCTGAATGCCTTGGTGAGACTCATACAAGCATTTCCTGCCTTGTATTGTTAGCAATAATGATCTTGTCACCAGCCATTAATAAATCTTGTTGTAATGAAACAGTGCTTTGCACAGCCCAGTATGGCTGCACTCTGGGATTCACTTCTCTTCTGTGTGGCCAGCCTTCATGTATTGTACTGTGTAAGGCTTGCATTACAGGGTCTCCCTGTGTGTCCTCCTTCAGTTTGTTTAACAAATCTGTGCTGAGTGTAAAGGTGGTCTCAACTGCATAGATGACCTTTTCATCAGTGATTTCATCATTTGGGTCTGTAGTACATTCCACTGCAGCTCTTGACAGTCTGGCTGGCATTAACATTTCTTTACAAGATGTATGTGTGACTTTTAGATCATAATTCTGTAACTGAAGTAGCACATGGTATAGATTTGCAGCCCCTTTTCCAAGGGGTTTGGAGAATACCAACTCCATTGGCTCATGGTCAAACTGTCCCTCAACCTTGTCACAGTTCAAGGCAACTGCACCTGTATTTCCCCTTAGTGGTCACGCAAGGGCACTCACAATCAAGCTTCTGGTTCCCCAGCCATTGCCTTTCTTGAGTTGAAACCTGTGTCTCTCTCCTTCCTGACCAGGGTATTTCCAGGCTGAACAGTTGCCTGCCTTCACAGTGTATTTCTCAGCAAAAGACAGTCTGCTGAAGCAGACCTGCTTCACTTCTCCCCTTAGCAATGGTGCCCAGTATAATTGCTACAGTTGTAAGCTACCACACAGCACTTCCTATGCAAGCCTAGTTTATTACTAAGTGTGACCGGGGTCCAAGTGGGGAGCCTGCTGTGATCACTCAATTAGGGTGAACTGCAAAGAATGGGGCAGACAATCCCATAAAGCTGGTGGATATTCCAATACTTAGATTTACCAAGCCAGCATAAAACAGCTTCTTTATTACCTTACCGGTAATACTCAGAAGTCCAAACAACACAGTTCTCTTAAAGTGATCCAGCCTCAAGCCTCCATCTGGGTATCCAAGTCAAATATGATGAAAATTTCTGTAATTCTTATTTCATCGTATAAAAGAAAAGGTTCTACCAATCCCAAAGGATCGGACACATTACCTCCCAGGTTAATGAATGTTTCAGATCTTACCCAAATGCATGCTTACAATCAATTCTTATTAACTAAACTAAAATTTATTTAAAAAAAAGAGCGTGGTTAAAAGATCAATATACATATAGACATGAGTTCAATTCATTGAGGTGCAGATTCATAGCAGAGATGATGAGCTTTGTAGTTGCAGAGTTCCTTTAGAATTTAGTTCATAGTTCATAGTCCAATGTCCAAATCTCATATTCAGGGTGTACCAGCTGTGACAAAGCTCTGTCCTTGCCTCCGAGGGTCCCGCATTTCCTGGCGGATTTCGCTAGCCTCAGAGACTCACTGTGACCCTCCACGTAACCCTTCTTTCTCTAGAGACAAGGGTCACAGTCTACTGAGCCATTTTCATCATAAGCCAGCAAGGGAGGTGAGGAGAAGTTATCCTTCCTTGCACAGTCTCTGTTGTCTCCCAGTCTCAGTGATTAATCAGGGGGCAAAGGTGGGGGGGGGGGGAGCCCGGGCCCACCCTCTACTCCGGGCTCCAGCCCAGGGACCCTAATAGTATCAGCTATGGTAGCTGACCTTTTAGAAACATGACATGTACAATTCCCTGGGCTACTTCCCCCACAGCAACCCTCACTTCCTCAAGCTCCACTTCACCCTTACCTCAGGGCCTCCTTCCTTGTGCCTGATATGGTGTGTACTACTCAGCCTCTCCATCAGCACAACTTCCTCCCACAGCTCCTGACATGCACACCCACCTGACTAACTGGGAGGCTTTTAACTAGTTTCAGCCAGCCCCTGACTGGCTTCAGGTGTACCAATCAACCTAGCATTCTCCCTGCCTTCTGGAAAGTTCTTAATTGGCCCCAGGTGTCTTAATTGACCTGGAGCAGCTGCCATTTCACTTATCCTGATACCAGGGATTTGTTTAGCCTGGAGCTAATATATCTATCTCCCACTACTTTTCTATAGCCATCGGGCCTTGCCCCATCACACAGCATAACTGGGACTCAGTCTTGCGACTCAGACTTCCCCTTATGAAGTCTAAGCAGATCTGAGATGACAGAATCAGGGCTCAAGAATCTTTTATACAATTTCATGTCCTCTTTGACAAGTTGGGATTTCCTCGGGGGACAAAAGGTAATTAGGATGACTTTGAAGGAGGTCCATCACCGACACTTAGTTATACGAATTAACATAAGGCCATTTGCTTTTTCCTCCACCATTCACAGTACATTTCAAAGAGAGATGAATACCGGGATATCCCGTGTTTACAATTCATTTAAATGATATCAGAATACAGCATAGACAGGGACTGTTGATTATATTGTTATACTTATACATATGTAAATGCACAAAAACACAAACATTATCTCGACACGTCTTTTGAGAGTTATTAATTTTGCAGGATGTTTAACTCTTTCTAGTCATGCGTCACACTAAGGTAAAAGTATTACAGAAAAAACATATTAACAACAAGAAAATAACTTTTATGCATGCTAATATGCTTACCAAAGGTCACTGCTCCATTTATGCAAAGGCTCTTGGTGTCAGTCATTCCAACCCTTCCCTAAGGATCAGGCCCTCTGAATCTGTCTGTCACCGCAAAGGAGATATCTCTACAACCATGTACGACAGGGATGACTCATGGGCCCCTAGATAAGTGATGCTTTTCATCGAACTCTCCTAGTCCCCTGAAGACTTATGGGTATTGTGCAATCAATTCTTTCTTGCTGGGTGTGTTGGTGTGCAACATACCTGTTCTGCATATTAGGTTGAGCTGTGTGCAAGCTTCTATGCCTAGCAATGGTGTTGTAGATGTCTCAGTGATGAAGAACTGAAGACTGACCGTATCCTTGGCCAGGGCTGCTGTTAGGGTGATGTCTTCAGAGTCTGTTCTGGAACCACCATATGCTGTAAGTACAACCTCACGCTGCTCTAGCTGGATGGAACCTAGTCTCTTTTCAAAAGGTGAATTGATAAAACATCAGCCTCAACCCTAGTGTCAAGCTTGAACTTTACAGTAGTGTTTCCCAACTGGTGTGCCGTGGTGAGGCCCAAACAGATGTGCTGTGGAATTTTTTGAAAGACTATATGTGAGAACAAAAAATCCTTCCCTGGTATTTTAATTAGTGTTGGAGTCAGACTCTGCAGGCTCTACTCATCATTAACTTTATTGTACAGCCTGTGAATGGCCAGGATGGTAAACAGCTTAAACTGAGGCAATAAAAGGGCGAGCTCATTTGGAGACATATGGTGGCATGCCTCAAAATAATGAAATGTATCTGTTGTCAGATGTTGGCTGCTTGTGTGTTCTCTGTGCATGCTGCCCTGACACTGGCCAGATAGCCCATACAGCAGGTTCCGATCAAACTGCCCAATAATCACAGACCCATTTAGTAGTGAAGGCACCTGGCCAGGTTTATTGCCGACAAAGCACCATGCTAATGCTCCAGCTCAATGTTTACAGATACACTAACATATGTATGGCCGTGACAATGATACCTGCTCAGTCAGTGGCGGGACTTTCCACTGCCCCCTAGGCCAGACGAAGGGTTAAGGCGAGGTATCCCAACATTTATAGACTGAGACAAACAATCTGCGATAAATAACTTATGTATCACCTTATGTGTTTTTTGACATGTTTGTTACCTCCCCTTGTACTTTCCTCCTGATATTTCAGACAAAATATCACTATTCATGACTTGTCAAACCATTTTATCATGTGCTTGGTTGTGGTGTTCTTGTGCTGGCCTGCTGGAATGTTTTTACATATTCAGTGTGTTAGCAATGCTGCAGTACTGGTGCCAAGTTTGTGTACCAGACACTGAGTTGCAGGCAAGCATCTGCTTTTGACAGGGCCCGATTTTTGCTCATAGCATAACTTTTGATGACTTTGGTTCAGGCCTCAGGCCTTGCACCAGGCCCATGCTTCAGGATCTCTCTTTCTACTACAGTATCCAGGTGTGCTGCAGCAGAGAAAAGGTTGGGAACCACTGCTTTGTAGTCACATTCCTCATATGCAGTGTACAATACCAAGGTTGTTTTGAATGCGCTGTATGATTTCCATTACCCTGTAATACTGTATCTAGAAGGTTTCAGAGTAGTAGCCGTGTTAGTCTGTATCCGCAAAAAGAAAAGGAGGACTTGTGGCACCTTTGAGACTAACCAATTTATTTGAGCATAAGCTTTCGTGAGCTACAGCTCACTTCATCGGATGCATTCAGTGGAAAATACAGTGGGGAGATTTATATACACAGAGAACATGAAACAATGGGTGTTACCATACAGACTGTAACGAGAGTGATCAGGTAAGGTGAGCTATTACCAGCAGGAGAGTGGGTGGGGGGAGGGAGAGCTTTTTGTAGTGATAATCAAGGTGGGCCATTTCCAGCAGTTGACAAGAAAGTGTGAGGAACAGTCGGGGCGGGGGGGGGGAATAAAAATGGGGAAATAGTTTTACTTTGTGTAATGACCCATCCACTCCCAGTCTTTATTCAAGCCTAAGTTAATTGTATCCAGTTTGCAAATTAATTCCACTTCAGCAGTCTCTCGTTGGAGTCTGTTTTTGAAGTTTTTTTTGTTGAAGAATTGCCACTTTTAGGTCTGTAATCGAGTGACCAGAGAGATTGAAGTGTTCTCCAACTGGTTTTTGAATGTTATAATTCTTGATGTCTGATTTGTGTCCATTTATTCTTTTATCTAGAAGAGAGATTGCTCACATTCTTGTTCAGCCAGAGACGTGTGACTTTGTCTTTTGGGAAAGTTTGTTGCTTTTCACATAGAATAGTGAATTAATTGTCTGTATTTCTGATGCAGACATCACTGCAAAGGCTGGGCAGCCTCTGGGTGCTGTGTCTTACCCCAGTGTGTGCACAGTTTCTTTGTGTGAGCTGTTGGTGAGTCTGCTTTGTTGTGACTCTCAGGTGGCTGGGGCCTGGCCATGCTTTACATCTCTTTCATGTAAGAGCCTGTAAAAACTTGTCAGTGTGTGACCCAGACATTATCTCTGTTTGCATGTTTATGGCTTGGGAAGCTCTGCAAATGTCTATTGCTTTCTGCCCAAACCAGCTCCCTTCAATAGCCTTTAGTCAGCCTTTATCAGGGACACTGAACAAAATTTTCTCTCTCAGCATGTCATTTTCAGTATTTCCAGAATCACACTTTCTTGCTTTTGCCTCAGCTCTGTCACCTACTTGCTCTTCTCCTAGGTGTGGGTAAGGCCAGAACTAGTATAGTTCAAACACAACACTATTATTAGGGTTACATTAATTGCTCACCATTGGGAAGACCTCATCCAAAGTGGGAGCATTTCAGTTGGCTGCGGTAAGAATGTGCTATATACTTCCAGAGCCTCCACACCCATTATGTGCAATACACTGACCATTTTTATGTCCTCTTCCCTTTTATTTGCTCCTGAGGAGCAAATGTGGAACCATGATTCCCGTCTCCTCCAATTCTCAATACTTTCAAGTAAAGATAAAAGTGGTCGGGGAGGAGGCATGCAACTCACCAGTTTTGAGTTTTATTTTTATTTGTTATACTGTTTTCTAGTTTGACTGCTTACTTTGGGTTTCAGATCTGTGTGACGTTCCCCTCTGATATTATCTGGACCAGTGATCTGCTAGGTCACTCCAGTCCTTGACTCTGGGAGCCAGCTTTACCCTGCTCTGCTGTGAGAACCCCCACTCCTGGGCTGTTCTTGCTCAGCCTCTGGCATGTAAGTTGCTCCTTGGATCATGCAACCGAATGACACTAGCCAGTATCTCCGATCCCAGACACAACCGTAGGATCCTCCATCTTGCAGTGTCCAGGTATGCCCACAGACGCTGCAAGCTTATATGAGTTCATCAATTTAACAAAGAAATTGATGTGTATCAGGGTTATCCTAAGGGGAGACTCTGACACGCTTCAAACCAAATGCACTGCTTCAGGTAGAATAAACAAACAAATGTATTAACTGTAAAGATAGATTTTAGGTGATTATAAATCAAAACATAAGTCAGATTTGGTCAAATGAAATAAAAGCAAAACACATTCTAATCTGATCTTAACTCTTTCAGTGCCCTTATAAACTTAAATGCTTCTCACCACAGGCTGGGTGGTTGCTCTTCAGCCAGGCTCTCCCCTTTGATCAGCGCTTCAGTCACTTGGCGTGGTGTCTGTAGATCAGGGGTGGGCAAACTACCACCCGCGGGCTGGATCCGGCCCTCAGGATTGCCAGGCCTGTGGTGCAGAGGGGCTAAGGCAGGCTTCCTGCCTGCCCTGGGCCCACGCCGCTCTCAGAAGTGCTCTCAGCAGTGCTCTGCAGGCACCCCTGGGGTGGATGGGGAACCGCAGCCAATGGGAGCTTCGGGGGAGGTACCTGCAGGTGAGGGCAGCATGCATAGCCCTCTGCCCCCGCCTCCCCCAGGGGCCGCAGGGACGTGGTGTCGCCTGCTTCCGGGATCAGCGCGGGGCCAGGGCAGGCAGGCAGCCTGCCTTAGCCCTGCTGAGTGCGGCTGCCACCCTGGAGCCACTCAAGGTAAGTGGCACTGGGCCGGAGCCCACATCCCGAACCCCTCCTGCACCCCAACCGCCTGCCCTGAGCTCCCTAACCCCCTGCCCTGAGCCCCCTCCCACACTCCACACCCCTGCCCTGAGCCCCCAACGCACCCCTCCCTGCACCTCAACCTCCTGCCCTGAGCCCCCAACCCCCTGCCCTGAGCTCCATGCCGCACCCTGCACCCTTCCTGCACCCTTACCTCTTGCCCTGAGCCCCTTCCTGCACATTGCACCCCCTTCCACACGCCTTCCTGCACCCCAACCCCTTGCCCCAGCCCTACATTCATGGCCCTGCATGCAATTTTCCCACCCAGGTGTGGCCCTCAGGCCAAAAAGTTTGCCCACCCCTGCTGTAGATGTAGGTGGAAGACAGAGGAAGAGCATGACAAATGTCTCTCCCTTTTATCATGTCCTTTCTTCCCTCTTGGTTTTGCTCCCCCGCTTCAGAGTCAGGTGAGCATTACCTCATTGCAGTTCCAAACTGACCAAAGGAAGGGGGGTGCTCACTCAAGAGTCTAACAGATTCTTTTCTGTTGCCTAGTCCAGCATCCTTTATTCCTGTGGGGCTGGGCTGGGTTTGTCCCATACAAACCCTGATGAGGTGTGAACTGTCTCTCTGTTCTTGGAGAGTTTTTGCTTGGGCTTGCTTTAAGCCATGAGCATACATTTTCAGCCTCATAACTATATACATGAAATTATAACCTATAACCTTACTGTAACATTACTAAAACAACAAGGAGTCCGGTGGCACCTTAAAGACTAAGCTGCCACCGGACTCCTTGTTGTTTTCGTAGATACAGACTAACACGGCTACCCCCGATACTGTAACATTACTGTAACAATTACTAGAACATCACTATAACAACCATGCTCAGTGCATCCGGAGCCTTCCGAAGACACCCAACATGACAAACTTTGCAATGGATACCACACAATCATTTTACGAGGATGAACATGGGGGTGTCGGGTGTTCCCCCGAGGTACAGAGTGTCACAATCTGTGTAAAAAGAAAAGGAGGACTTGTGGCACCTTAGAGACTAACCAATTTATTTGAGCATAAGCTTTCGTGAGCTACAGCTCACTTCATCCGATGAAGGGAGCTGTAGCTCACGAAAGCTTATGCTCAAATAAATTGGTTAGTCTCTAAGGTGCCACAAGTCCTCCTTTTCTTTTTGCGAATACAGACTAACACGGCTGCTACTCTAAACCAATCTGTGTACTCTGTCTCAATACTCTGTATCTTCTGCTTGGTTCCTGCAGGTCTGTAGATTGCTGTTTCCTGGCTCTGAGTAGTCATTTTCACTATATACTGATACACTGCACTCCTTATGAGAACTGCCACTTTTCTCTTCATGCAGAATGTGGTAATTTCTGAATCCGTGTCATGCTTTCTAGCATGACCTGGCAGCAGAGAGGGGCTTCCTTGTGAGCCTGCTGCAGACTCTGAATCTCAGGAAACAGAGTGAGACCAAGGATATAAAGTTTAAACCACAATTCTCTCTGTTAGTTACATAACAATATGGCTGCTACAGACACTGAGCCTACAGAGCCCAGAGAGCTCCTGCATCTTGTGAGAGACTCTTTCTACCTGGAGGCCCTCTGGTGATTATGCAGGACTAGATTGAAAGGGACAGTACCACTTTATACTAAAGGAGCTTTTGCCAGCACAGCTGTGTCAGTCAGGACTCATACCTCTTCACACCCCTGGTGGACAGAGCTATGCCAGCAGAAGTCTGCAGTGTAGACTTGCCATCAGTTTCATGGTCATTACACTTAGCTCATTTAAAACATTCCAGGAAGCTACCCTCTATTTAAACACTCTGTAATATTTTATTACTTGCATTTCAATTTTCATTCTTAATCCATTCTGATGGGGTTGATTTCTGTTGTAACCACTTATTTTCCACCAAGGAGACAAAAATAAGACCAGCAACATTGTCAGTGGATCTCAGGATGCAGCATCTGTGGACTAATGGGTCTGTCTGTAAATGAAAAGGGCTTGAATAATGAAGAAGATGGTGAGCGCTTCACCTTCCCTGGTGTACCACAGAGCCAAGGGCTGTGGTGGCTCTCTAATCAGGAATATGTGCAGGGGAGCCCAGAGGAGGGAGACAAGACTTTGGAAAGTGTATTGATGTGCTGGGGTCAAGGCCAATGTCATCAGATGTTGGCTGCGTGTGTTCTCTCTGCGTGCTGCTCTGGCTCTGGCTAGATAGCCCATACAGCAGCCTCCGATTGAACTGCCCAATAACCACAGACCTGTTAGTAGCAAAGGGACTCAGTCAGGTTTATTGCTGATGAAGCATGGTGTTAGAGCCCTATACATGCTACAAGTACACTTAACACGTGTATGACAATGGACGCAACTCAGTCAGTGGCGGGACTTTCTGCTCCCCCTTGGCCAAAGACACTCCCTCTGAGACTTCATTTATACACCAATACAAACAAGTGATGTGTTGCCCCTCTGATGTGGCTAGTCACCCCCCCCATCCCACGTGGTTTGTTACCACTCATTACCTTGTACATGTTGGTTTGATCAAAATATCTCTATCCATCACAGTGTCATCCTGACCTAATCTTTAGAAGGGGTGTGACGTTATTGACATAATCTGGGACGGTATAGATCATTGTTGCAACCAAGGTCCTGTAGTGGCACCAAATCTTGTATAAGGGGGGTCAAATGAGGTGTCTAAGACAAGGTTATGGTTTGCTGGTTATGATTATGCTGTCTGTATGTGTGTATCATTTTTGTAGTTAAAGTTATGAATATTGGCTCTATACTGTCTGTATTTCAAACTTGTGCTATGCTTCTGGGGAACACTCCAGACAAGGTGGTGTCAGCTCTGCCTAGCCTGCTTGATGGCCCATTAAGGACCATCAGCTATACAATTGACCCATTGAGAGAAGGCAGACGTGCCTTGCGACTCAGCAAGGTGTGCAGGGACATGCCTATGGACAGAACTCTGAGGTTTTTCCATGCCAAGTGATGGACAGATTGTCTTTGGGACACAGAAAGAAAGACCACATGGCAAGAGAACATAAAAAGCTGCTGCAGCTCCCCCATCTTGTCTTCAATGCTGCTTCATACCTCCGGAGGGACTTTGCTACACTTAAGCTTTGAACGAAGGACTGAAAGACCCATCCCAGCTGTGGATGTTTTCCAGAGACTTGATTTGAACCTGCAGTTTATTCCATCACTGCTGCAAGCCTGAACCAAGAACTTTGCCATCACTGTATGTAATTGACTCCATTTAACCAATTTTAGCTCTCATCCATATCTTTTTCCTTTTATGAATAAACCTTTAGATTTTAGATTCTAAAGGACTGGAAACAGCGTGATTTGTGGGTAAGATCTGATTTGTATATTGACCTGCGTCTGGGGCTTGGTCCTTTGGGATCAGGAGAACCTTTTTTCTTTTACTGGGCTATTGGTTTTCATAACCATTTGTCCCCATAACGAGTGGCACTGGTGGAGATACTGGGAAACTGGAGTGTCTAAGGGAATTGCTTGCGTGACTTGTGGTTAGCTAGTGGGGTAAAACCAAAGTCTTCTCTGTCTGGCTGGTTTGGTTTGCCTTGGTGTGCATAGAAACCCCAGCCTTGGGCTGTAACTGCCCTGCTTGAAGCAATTTGTCCTGAATTGGCACTCTCAGTTGGGTCCCGCCAGAACCAGCCTCGTTACAGTGGTGTAGTTGTGCTTGGATCCACAGAACCAGGTCAATTAAACTTTGGGTCAGAACCCCACGCTATCCAAATTTGAATTTTGGTATTGAGAGTTTGGTTGGTTAAAGAGCAGTTGCAATGGGTGAGCAAAGAGCATCTGAGGGCCTTGGCGAAAAAGCCCTGGAAGATTTGTGTTCAGAAAAGGGGATAAGCTTTAGAAAGAAAGCTACAAGTCAAGAACTGAGAGATCTGTTAGTGGCCAGTGATCAGGAGGCAGGAGCACAGCCCTTACCTGATTCTACAGAAGCTGCAGAAGCAATTGGAATGCAAAAGGCAGCAAACAAATGGCAACTTGAGCGTGAAAAGAAACTAGCAGAAAGTTGATGGCTGAGAAAGCAAAGAATCACTGCTGAGGAGAGGGTTCACCAGCTGCGACAAGAAACTGCCAGAATTCAGCTTGATGTTAAAAAAGCAATTGAGAAACTGTATCCTCTTGAAATTTCAGTTTATAACAATGTTGGTATGTTATATTGCTCTGACCAGGGGGAGGGGGACTCTAACCTGGTGGGAAATAGCTGTTTGTCTGTGCAAAAGAGCAGTTTGTCTGTGAATGAAGTTTCTGAATTTCTGTCTAATGTCTCAGAAGTGAATCTGGAATTAGATCAAGCATAGAAAGATCTCATTGGTCAGGAAAATGTTTCTCAGGAGCAGATTAAAGTGGATGGTCAGGTTAAAGCCCTAACTGAGGAAAGAAAGGGTGAAATATTGTTGGCTAGTACAGTTTATAAAAATGAACCTGAAAAGGGTAACTGTAAAAAGAGCAGCAGTTTATCTGTTTGGAGTGGCCATGTGCCTGGTAAGGAAAGTTTGGATGAGCCTAGGCAGCCTTGTGAGCTGATGGCTTTGTCTAGTCAGCAGTTTGGGAAGGCAAGGTTAGTGGAAGATGAGTGTCCCTATACCTTACCTGTTACCTGTGTGGAGAATTGTGACAGTGAAGGAAATGTGCCTGTGTCTGTCAGGGGTACTGACTTGCCTATGGAGGGAACTACCCCAGTCTCCAAGCAGTTGTCTGTGAACAGCCCTGTGTGCTGGGACAAGGGAAATGAAATCCCAAGCTCTCTGTCTGCTAAAGGAGAATGTGTCTCCGGCTCGTCTTTGTCTGTGGAGCAGACAGAAGGTGCCTTTCAGTCTGTGATGGTTGAGAGTAGTGCAGTTGGCACTGTAACTAGGTTGCATCTAGTTAGTGTCTATGCAAAATCCCAGAGACCAGACAATTCTGGTGCTTGTATCGTTACAAGGGGTCAGTGTGTTCTCGTTATCTTTGGGGGGTAGGGTTGCCAGGTGGCTGTTAAAAGTCCGATCAGAGGCGCAGTGGGGGTGAGCCAGGCTCCCTGCCTGCTGTGGCTCCACGCGGCTCCCAGAAGCAGCGGCATGTCTCCCCTCTGGCTCCTACGCTTACTGGCTCCGTGTGCTGCTCCTGCCCCAAAGACTGGCTCTGCAGCTCCCCTTGGCCAGGAATCATGGCCAATGGGAGCTGAGGGGGTGGCGCCTGCAGACGGGGCAGCGCGCAGAGACGCCAGGCATCACCTCCACATATGAGCCAGAGGGGAGACATGCTGCTGCTTCCGGGAGCTGCTTGAGATAAGCGCCACCCAGAGCTTGCAGCCCTGAAACCCCCCATGCCCCAACCCCCTGTCCCAGCCCTGATTCCCCTCCTGCCCTCTGAACCCCTCGATCCCAGCCTGGAGCCCCCTCCCGCACCCTGAACCCCTCATTACTGGCCCAGAACCTGCACCCCCAGCCCAGAGCCCATACCCTCTCCTACCTCCAACCCCTACCTCAGCCCGGAGCCCCCTCCCATACTTGGAACCCCTCAGCTCCACCTCCCAGCCCAGAGCCCCCTCCTGAACCACAAAACCCTCATCCCTGGCCCCACCCCAGAACCCACATCCCAAGCTGGAGCCCTCAGCCCTCCTGCACCCCAACCCCCCTGAGCCAGAAAATGAGTGAGTTAGTGAGGGTGGGGAGAGCAAGTGACAGAGGGAGGGGGAATGGAGTGAGTAGGGGCGGAGCCTCAGAGAATGGGCAAGGCATGGACAGGGCCTCAGAGGAGGGGTGGGGCAGGGGGCGGGCCAAGGGTGTTCAGTTTTGTGTGAGTAGAAAGTTTGCAACCCTAGGGGGTGTTCATGCTATACTTGGTATGGGGTGTTGTGGTACCACCCTTCTAGAAAAGTCAAGTAGAGTTGGACCTTGCAAAGGGAATTAAAACCAATAGTAAAAGGTTCTATAGCCATATAAATAAGAAGAAAACAAAGAAAGAAGAAGTGGGACTGCTAAACACTGAGGATGGAGTGGAGGTCAAGGATAATCTAGGCATGGCCCAATATCTAAACAAATACTTTGCCTCAGTCTTTAATAAGACTAAAGAGGATCTTAGGGATAATGGTAGCATGACAAATGGGAATGAGGATATGGAGGTAGATATTACCATATCTGAGGTAGAAGAGAAACTCAAACAGCTTAATGGGACTAAATCGGGGGGCCCAGATAATCTTCATCCAAGAATATTAAAGGAATTGGCACATGAAATTGCAAGC
Source organism: Natator depressus (assembly GCF_965152275.1). Classification (NCBI taxonomy): domain Eukaryota; kingdom Metazoa; phylum Chordata; order Testudines; family Cheloniidae; genus Natator; species Natator depressus. Next base: position 34,492,226 of record NC_134247.1, read on the forward strand.
CCATTAGCAAGAATTTTTAATGAATCTGTAAACTCAGGGGTTGTACCGTATGATTGGAGAATTGCTAACATAGTTCCTATTTTTAAGAAAGGGAAAAAAAGTGATATGGGTAACTATAGGCCTGTTAGTTTGACATCTGTAGTATGCAAGGTCTTGGAAAAAATTTTGAAGGAGAAGGTAATTAAGGACACTGAAGTCAATGGTAAATGGGACAAAATACAACATGGTTTTACAAAAGGTAGATCATGCCAAACCAACCTGATCTCCTTCTTTGAGAAAGTAACAGATTTTTTAGACAAAGGAAACGCAGTGGATCTAATTTACCTAGATTTCAGTAAGGCATTTGATACCGTGCCACATGGGGAATTATTAGTTAAATTGGAAAAGATGGGGATCAATAGGAAAATTGAAAGGTGGATAAGGAATTGGTTAAAGGGGAGACTACAATGGGTCCTACTGAAAGGTGAACTGTCAGGCTGGAGGGAGGTTACCAGTGGAGTTCCTCAAGGATCGGTTTTGGGACCAATCTTATTTAATCTTTTTATTACTGACCTTGGCACAAAAAGTGGGAGCATGCTAATAAAGTTTGCGGATGATACAAAGCTGGGAGGTATTGCCAATTTAGAGAAGGACAGGGATACCCTACAGGAGGATCTGGATGACCTTGTAAACTGGAGTAATAGTAATAGGATGAAATTTAATAGTGAGAAGTGTAAGCTCATGCATTTAGGGATTAATAACAAGAATTTTAGTTATAAGTTGGGGATGCATCAATTAGAAGTAACGGAGGAGGAGAAAGACCTTGGAGTATTGGTTGATCATAGGATGACTATGAGCCGCCAATGTGATATGGCCGTGAAAAAAGCTAATGCGGTCTTGGGATGCATCAGGAGAGGTATTTCCAGTAGGGATAAGGAGGTTTTAGTACCGTTATACAAGGCACTGGTGAGACTTCACCTGGAATACTGTGTGCAGTTCTGGTCTACCATGTTGAAGAAGGATGAATTCAAACTGGAACAGGTACAGAGAAGGGCTATTAGGATGATCCGAGGAATGGAAAACTTGTCTTATGAAAGGAGACTCAAGGAGCTTGGCTTGTTTAGGCTAACTAAAAGAAGGTTGAGGGGAGATATGATTGCTCTCTATAAATATATCAGAGGGATAAATACTGGAGAGGGAGAGGAATTATTTAAGCTCAGTACCAGTGTGGACACAAGAACAAAGGATATAAACTGGCCACCAGGAAATTTAGACTAGAAATTAGACGAAGGTTTCTAACCATCAGAGGAGTGAAGTTTTGGAACAGCCTTCCAAGGGAAGCAGTGGGGGCAAAAGATCTATCTGGCTTTAAGATTAAACTCGGTAAGTTTATGGAGGAGATGGTATGATGGGTAATATGGTTTTGGTAATTAAATATTCATGGTAAATAGGCCCAATGGCCTGTGATGGGATATTAGATGGGGTGGGATCTGAGTTACCCAGGAAAGAATTTTCTGTAATATCTGGCTGATGAATCTTGCCCACATGCTCAGGGTTTAGCTGACCGCCATATTTGGGGTCGGGAAGGAATTTTCCTCCAGGGCAGATTGGAAGAGGCCGTGGAGGTTTTTCGCCTTCCTCTGTAGCATGGGTCACTTGCTGGTGGATTCTCTGCTCCTTGAAGTCTTTAAACCACGATTTGAGGACTTCAGTAGCACAGGCATAGGTGAGAGGTTTTTTGCAGGAGTGGTAGGTGAAATTCTGTAGCCTGCATTGTGCAGGAGGTCAGACTAGATGATCATTATGGTCCCTTCTGACCTAAATATCTATGAATCTATGAATGTGTTTGTGTGAGTGTCCTGCGCCTAGCACTTCTCAGGAATGTGTGTGTTTTTGCAATATCAGCCCTGTTCTTGCCAGATTCTGTAAACTTAGAAGCAGGTGTGTTCTATAGCAGGGCCTGCCTTTTGCTCACAGCCTGACTTTCGCTAACTTTGCTTTAGATCAGCAAAGCTTGCCCACTACTTTAGTTCAGGCCTCATACCGGGCCTCTGATACAAGGGCTTGTGTCTCAGACTCTCTCTTTCCACTACAGCCTGTATGTCGACACGCAACAGATCCACTGGCCACAAATGTGTGAGTGAGAGAGAGAGTGGCGGGGGAGGCAGCAGGCCACATGTGCTCCTCTCCCTTACTCTGTACTAGGGCTGTGGAGTAACTGCTCACCTGCTACTGTAGCTTAGCACTTGAGGTGTCTAATCCTCAGCCCCTCATACATTCCATAGAGTCATAGATGTTAAGGCCAGAAGGGACTTTTATGATCATCTAATCTGACATTCTGTCTGACACAGGCCAGAGAATTTCACCCAGTGATTCCTGCATCCAGCCCAGTAACTTATAGGTGAGCTAGAGCAATGTTTTTTGTTTTTTTCGGAAGAGACTTACAATTCTGGTTTAAGGACTACAAGAGATGGAGACTCCACCATGTCCCTTGTTCCAGTGATTAAGTACATGCACTGTGAAAAATTTGCACCATATTTTGTCTGTCTTTAACTTCCTGGCACTGGAATTGTTATTTCCTGGATCTCACAGCCAGTTTAGTTGGGCTGCTCTCTCTGTTCAATGATACAGTGTGTCATTTTATTCCCGATCTGAAATATGCTGTTCACGTTGAGATAGGCTTCCAGCTTTAGGGCTCAGGCAATAGTGAAACACTTCTCATAGCCAGAGCTCAGCAGTGACACAGTGAAAGGCAGAAGGGACAATGATCCACTTTTCCCTTCTCCTGAAGGATTAAATGCTCACCTTCCAGGCTGAAGGGATCCATATAGCTTGTGTAGGGTTCACACATGTCACTCCATTCGCTTCCAGGTCTGGGCTCTACTCCTCGCATCTCTATTGACAGCTACCAGAGCAGAGGGATCTACATGGTGTGTGAATCTGCTGGATGGTACCCGGAGCCCCAGGTGCAGTGGAGAGACCGGAGGGGGCACCACTTACCATCCCTGACAGAAAAAATAACTCAGCATGATAATGGCCTGTTTGAAGCACAAATTTCCATTATTGTAACAGAAACTTCCAGTCGGGATCTGTCCTGCTCTGTCAGCAACTCCCACCTCAACCAAGGAAAAGAATCCGTGATCTACATTGCAGGTTGGTGTCCACGAAAACCACACAGTTCAGCAACTCAGCAAAAATGTGATATGTCTAGGGCTAATTTAAGTATTGGATTTACAACATGCATGTGCATAGAGCTGCTCTGAGGCTATTCATTAAACACAGTATGTGGTGAATTTAGGGAAGGTTAGACTTCATGAACCTGCCTTCCAAACTGCAGATGGAGTATAATGAAACATGACTAATTTTGGTGGGGAGTGTTCAATAGTGTGTTTTATTATTGCTAACACTGTTAACATGCCTGGAGTTGAATTGACATTCACAATGGAGAGGGAGTCTTGAAACATTTCCGTAGTGTAGAAAAGGCCCCTTTGTGCAGCCAGAATGGGCTCTCCAAACTGGAGCTCCGAGGAAAATGGTTTCCTGTCCCATGAAGATTTTCAAATTTTCAAAAAATTGCCTTTTCCCCATGGGGACAAAACTGACACTTTTCAAAAGTTTTCATTAAAACAAGAAAGAGAGACACCCTGCCACACACACACTTCACAATAGCCTGCTGGTCAGGGCTCTTACCTGGGATTGGGGGGTCAAATCCCTGCTCCAAATCAGGCAGAGCAAGAATTTTACTCTGGATATCCCCTGTGAGTGTCCTAGCCACTGGGCTAGTGGCTATTCTGGGGTTTTGCTCCTCTGGTTTTAACTAGAAATCCCATCCTGGACCCAAGAACCCTTTTCTGTAAAATATTTGGCTGTGATGAATTGGTGTTTTCTGACAAAAAACAAAAAAATGTAGTTGAAAAATTCCTGATAATTTCTACTTCCAACCAGTGGCACATGATCACCACAGAAGTCCTACTAGTGATATATTTGTTCTAGCAATGTTTCCAAGTTAATGAGGCTTTGTCTTGTAGATCCTTTCTTCCTGACGGCCTACCCCTGGAATGTGGCTGTGTACATACTCCTGGTTGCTTTGGGTTTGCTCATTTTCACGGCCAGCTACTTCTTCTGGAAGCAACACAAGACGAAAGGTAATGTTATAAGGGGAGAGTACAGTGTACTCAGAGATTTCCTTTAAAATATAAATTAGTCTAGAGTGGAGGTGGCTTCTCTATAGTTAAAGATGCAGCTACATTTTTATTTTAAGCCATATTTTGCATCATCTCTAAATTTCCCAGGAAAAGTCAGATGATGAGGAGTGCGGTGGCACCTTAAAGACTAACAGGTTTATTTGGGCATTAGCTTACATGGGTAAAAAACCCACTTCTTCAGATTTTTTACCCACAAAAGCTTATGCCCAAATAAACCGGTTAGTCTTTAAGGTGCCACCAGACTCCTCATTGTTTTTGTGGATACAGACTAACATGGCTACCCCTCTGATACTTGGTACCATAAACTGGAAGTTCAGGACAGGCCCTGGGGTGTAATTTGTGAGGGAAATCTGAAGTCTTCCATTACTTTTTGCCCATGTCTTGGGAAATAAATGAAGGGCCTAGGAGCCACATGAAACATATCACTTGATTGCCATTGCTAATGTCTAGTGGATGAAACCAAATGCCAAAGCCAATGTTGATCATTTACAATATGAAATGATTAGATCTTCGTTTTAGAAATACAGAGTGCTAATAGAACACCTGCTTAGTGCAGTGAGAGAGACGCTTTCCCGTCAAAATGCCCTTAGCCTAAGAAAGCTGCACTGGCTTTGGGAATAAGAGTTCTGGGGTCACATATGCCACTGATTGGTTTTATGCACGTCACAGCCCTGATCAGAGAGCACAGCCAGGTATTCTACACTAGCAGGGTTAAAGCAGCAAATCTTTTAAGTGAAGACAAGCCCTAGATGACTTGCACTAACTCACACAGAAGGTCTGTGGTAGACCCAGGAATTGAACCATGGTCTCTGACGTCCCAGGCTAGGGTTCTAACCCCTACCGCTCAAAGGCCTGTCTGCAAAGTTTGCCACCCCCTTTCTTAGCTCATCAAGCTTAAAGGCAGAGGACCAATGATTAGCTAAATGGAAACCACTTTAAAAGTAGCACCTGCAATTATTATTTCCATTTCCCTTCCTGCAGCCTGGCATTATTAACTGTCACCACCCAAACCCTGCTCTGCATAGGGAGATATTCATTTCCTCATGGGGTTTCCCATGATGCTCATCACTGCAGCGTCTGAGCCTCACAAATTGCCTGCTAGCTCTGGTAGCGTCAGTCCCATTTTCTCTCCTGTAGCCTTGTTTTTCAAAGAATCTTTTATCCTGCACAAGGGTCAAGCAATCGTGCCCGATCCTATGGGGCTGCTGGGGGTCCCTTCCTGAACCATCAGACAATATGCCAGTCTTTCTCTGTCACTATTCTCCTTTCCAGCAATTCTGTGTTTTTCTGTACTACCAAGTTCAGCGTGGATAGCCATTCTCCAGAGCTGGCTCCCAGTCAGTCACAGGAGGCTGTTCTTCACAGGAGTATTGAAACAGGCTGTGGCTGAAGTCTGGGTAACTGAGGAGATTTGATTGTTTTCATTTTGTTGGGCCTAACTCAGAACCAGTCCAATACAGCCAAGCTGATCTTTATTCCCCAAGTCAGTTGAGGAAGATGCACAAATAATTACAGGGTTTGGGTTCCAATTTTGTTTTAAGAAGTTATTAAGATTCATAATGAACAGAAGAACTTTAACCACAGGCAGAAGGATCGCTATGACAGGCAAGTGCAGGCCCCTCTGAAACACAGGGCAATGGGAGCAGTTATATGGAAGCCTGTTGATACAGTTCATTACCAGCCAACCAGTGCTCTGTAGAACGTGCAGCATTTGTACTGGACTCTCCCCCTTTCTAACAAGTATTTCCTCTTCTCTCATAGCGGCACATGTTGCAGAGAGAGTTAAGGCTCTTCTATGGGAACTGCAGTGGGGGGGAAATCTCTATCTTTGGAACAATTGGCTAGTGCCTCCCAGGCAGCTGTTAGGGGATCTGATGAATGAATGCTCAACTCGGTGGTTATTACATGCAGAACACTTCCTGCCCCACTCCTACCCTACACTGCACCCCAGAGATCCCCAAGGATTGCAGGAGTTTGCCCCACATGGACAGGCATAGGGTGGAAGCAAGTGCATGTTACAGTGACCCTTCACTCTGTCACTGACTGGGGTGCCAACGATGTGAAGGTGTTCTCATTTCCTACTAAGTTTATAACATAACGTTTATGTAGATGGTGGCCGGGGCAGAGTGGCTTGGGAATGGTCAGTCTTAAGGCTTTGTGTAAACTGGACTTTCGTGAGCAAAACTTTTGTTGTTCAAGACTGTGAAACCCTCCCCCCCCAAACGACAAAAGTTTTGCCGACAAAGCTACTGCCGCTCGTTGGGGGTGGAAGTTTTTTGTCAGCAGGAGAGCTCCCTCCTGATGACAAACGGTGGCTACACTGTGCGCCTTTTAGCAACACTCCTGTAGTGGCACAGCTGTGTCACTAAAAGGTGCGTAGTGTAGACATAATTCACAGTTCTGCTTCTGAGGCTTTCAGCCTTTCTGACCTCTTACGCTTGTGTTTTGGTAAATTTTGTCACTAGAACATTATTTTATGGTTTGTTTTAACCAGAGCTTCAACTTCAGCTTTAACTTCAAGTTCTTAAAGTTAACAGCATTTTCCATTTAGGATAATTATCTTTCCATTGACTTTTATGGGACAAGAGCAGGCCCTAAGTCTAAACTCTTATGGGATTATTTATGTGATATGCTATTTATAAACCTATAATATATTCTGTTTTTGTTTTTAGGGAAACTTGTTGCGAACCTTGGTAAGTGTCATAATCCTCTTCCTGTTATAAACCTTGTTCCACCAGGGGATGGAGCTTCCCTGATCCATGCACCCTCCTGACCCGACACTCTGCACCCGCTCTGCCCTTCAACTTTCTGATGGTCACCACTAGCTGACTGACTCTGCCTCTACACTCTTGCTCATGAGTCCCACCCTGGCCCATGATTCTTATTTGCCTATCCACATTTCCATGGCCACAACATTCACTTCCCACGGCCTCCCCAACATTGACCCTTGCCAGCTCCATTCACACCCTACACTTAAACAAAACAAGGACATTCCAACACAAAACCGTTCATTTCCAATTAAGCTCGAGCATTTATATATAAACTCCAAGGCTGAGATCATAGCATTCTGGCACTAATACAGAATGAGGCCAGTGTCATGTCAGTTGAAGGATCACACTTAGTATCAGAGACAAGTATGCTTTAAAACCAATACCAAGAATTCAGTTCTCCACTCATGAACTTTACTCCAGTATTGACTTCTTCAAATTTAAAGCTAGGAGGGAAGAGAGAAATGCAATCCTGCTACTGTGTTAGAGTTCTGTTTGTTTGGGTGACTTAAAAAAGAAAACAACTGCAAACCATACTTCACATTTTTTAAAGTGGAACCTTAAGTTTTAATTTCCATGATTTTAAAAGTTTGAGAGTTTAAAATAGTTTCTTGTTGGGGTTTTCTGGAGGAGGTTGGTGGTACATCTGCTCAGCCTGAACTCCACAGAGTTTTGGGTGGTTATGTGTGCATTGTAATGTTCTTTGAACTGTGCCCAACAGAATGGTATGCAAGATACAAGGAAGGGCATATTTGCATTTTTTGACAAATTGGAGAAAAAACAAGCTGCTAGGCTGAGGCTCTCATAATAATTGAAATAACAGATCAAAGTACATCTACTTACAAAGACATAAAGTAAAACAAAAACTAAATCTAAGATATTCTAGATTCTGACTGATTGTATTGTGGCCTCCATAGAAACGTCTATCTGTGTCACACTGTCAGTCAGTCTCTTGTGGCAAGGCACCTCCTCTACCTTGGCAGGCTCAGCACTTCCCCCTCTGACAGTGGAGGAGCTTGGAGTAAGTCAGCCCCACTCTGGATGGCATTCATTCTCCCACTTGGGGGGTTATTTCCCAATCTTTTCCTGGGAGGTCTTGGGGCAGGCCTCAGAAGTGCTCCTCCGCCAAACAAACAAAAAAGAAAAAACCAGTTCCAACACAAAAACGAAGGGGATACCTTTTCCTACCCCCCACTCTGAGGGCAGGTGGCCTTGTTATTGGCCCTAGAGAGGCAGTCAGTTATGTAGCCTCCCCAGTATGAGGAGAGCAGCCATCCCATCCCATCCCTTCCCTTCCCTTCCCTTCCCTTCCCTTCCCTCTCTCCTCTCCTCTCCTCTCCTCTCCTCTCCTCTCCTCTCCTCTCCTCTCCTCTCCTCTCCTCTCCTCAGGTGAAGCCTTTCTCCCTGCTGCCACTAGCCTTGCAGTAGCTTGTCTCTCCTCCTTCCCCCTCACCAGAGGAGGGTTTTTTAAAGGTCTCAGGCAGCCCTTAATTGGACTCAGGTGTCCCTAGTTGACATGAGGTAACCTGTTCTCAGCTTTCAGGAAAAGGGCCTCTATCATTAGGGCTAACACACTTGCCTTCCCCCACCCTCTTACAGATGCCCAGCCTGACTTTGTCATACTCTTTAATAATCACAGCGCAGTTACATTAAATTGCAGTCTGAATTATCCCCAGGTACCTGGCAGCATGAGATCTCATCTTTTGCCCTTTTCTTTCTCTAGAGCAGGGGTTCTCAAAACAAATGTTTTGGTGTCCTCAGAGTACAGCCACCAACTCTTGCTGGTGGCCGCTATGACAATTTTTCCTAAAATACTTAGTTAACTTTAGGAAAAACATAAAATATGAACATATACACATCCAAATCATACTAATTTATTTATATAAGGGTTTTTTTGCAGACTGAATAATAAAAATAATGTACAGTTGTGTCTATTCTTCACTAGACCTAAACAGAATAGAAACACAGATAAGGTGCATGGCATGTTCTTGTCTTGTTGTTTCTTTTGCTTTTTTGGTTGTATTTTTGTTTTAGACTTGCTAGCTAATTAGTCTGCTTCTGTGAAAAATTATATTTGTATGTTTGTTAATATAACTTCTCACAGCAGACTTCTTAGCTAGCTGGGAGGCAGTGAAAAGTGATATTAACAAACATATAAATATCACTTTTCACGGCAGACGTACTCAGCCTCGGCAAGCTGGCGGGGGATAAATTAAGCCTTGGATGAGGAAGTATGTAGGGAGGCAGTGGGGGCCAGGATCATGTCGTTAATGGGATGACCCAAATATTTTCTATCTCGGGGGACTGTAGACTATCTGTAGAGCTCAGTTTAGAAGGAAGCCAGTATATTTCAGATAATATTTATTTATCTTGCATCATGGAATTTTGTAAGGATGGGATTTGGTTTAAAAAACAAGACAAAACTGAAGCCCTTTTGGCTATATAGTAACTATAGGCAATGGGAGTAGATCTAAAGAAAGGTTGCGGATTGAATTCATTGTTAATAAAAAATGCAGCATTTAAAAACCATTTTTCTCTATATTTCTTTCCTATTTTCTTTTAGAGGAACATCTTGCACAGAAAGGTACGGTTTCTTTGTTCATTTTAATAGGAGAAATCAAAGTTTGCATCAAGTTGCCTATATTATTATTATTATTATTTATTATTTGTATTGTGGAAGCACCAAAAGGGTCAGGGCCCTATTGTGCTAGGTGCTGTACAAACATATAACAAAGAGCTGGTCCATGCCCCAAAGAGCTTACAATCCCAAATATAAGATGCGAGACAACAGGTGGATATAGACAGACCGACGGGGCTCACGAGGGAACAGGGAGACCATTGTGATCAGGGTGATAAGCACCAGTCACAGTTCCCCAGCTGTCAAGTGATTCATAGGCTTCCTGGCAGAGGTGAGTTTTAAGAAGTCTCAAGGTAGCAGCCTCCTACTTCCCAGCTGGCTACTAAGAGATTTTCATATAGACCAGTTACAGCTGCATAAAGGCAAAACCCACCCACACAAGCCCTTAACAGGAAGCAAACAACAAGTGCAGAGAACTCTCTGAACACTGATGCATCATGGTACCCATTCTTTCTAGTAGCCCCCTGTCCCCTCTAACGGACAGGGAAACACCCTGTGTGTGACACAGTCCTCTGACTCACACTAACCCTTAGCCTTGCCCTCAGCAGAGTTAGCAGGTGCTTGCTCTGGCCCAGTGTATGCTGGGGAAAGGGCGAGGCAGGAGTTAAGCTTTTACATTCTTATGCAGAGTGGATTAATCGGGGGGGTGGGGGTGTTCCTTGCCTGGGGAAGGGGAAATGGAGCTCTCAGCCTGAGCCCAAGGAGGCACTGAGAGATGTGCCAGTTCTGTCTCCACAGCCTCACCCCATCCCTGCTCTGGCCATCTCCCCACACAGCATGGACCAAGTCAGGGGAGCCAGCCCTGTCCCCCAACCTATGTTCCCCTTGCATGTTCCCCCATATATCCCTTTCATCCCAAGCAAGGGTGGAGAGGCCTAGGCAGCACTGTCATGGGAGCAGGCAGGCATGGAGGGAGGGATGGAGCTGCAGTTGGAGGTGGTGCCAGGGCAGAATCTCCCAGCTCAGCAGCAGAGGCTTCTCCTCCCTCAGAGGAAGGGGCTGGGCTCCCCAGCTCTGCTGTGCCAGCAGACCTGTCTGCTAAGATTCCTCCCCGTCCCCAGGGGGGAGCTCCAGGGGACACCCCACCACTCATCCATGCCCCATCCCTGGTGATTTTCCCCCGCTCAATAGCATCATCCCTTCCTGCCCACAGCACTGGTCTAACCAGCCTCCCTTAGCTTGTATGAACAGGAGGAAGGGTAGGTGTAGGTATTGCTCTGTCCTTTAATCACTGCTGTGAAAATGTTCTTCACTTGTAGTAATAGTTATAAAATTCCTATGAGGTTCACATTGGCCAGGGATAGAGTAACTGGAAAAATTCATAGATTCCAGTGCCAGAAGGGACGACTGTGATCATCTAGTCTGACCTGCATAACACTGGCCAGAAAACTGCCCAAATAATTCCTAGTGCAGGAAAAACATATCATCTTGATTTTAAAATTTTCATTGATGGAGAATGCACGGCAATCCTCAGTAAATTGTTCCAGTGGTTAATTACACTCACTGTTAAGTTTATGGAAATAAGGAGTATTTTTTTTTCATTTCATTAATTTTTAATTGAGCATTTCCAACCTTTCTGACACTCCTTGTTATTATTAGTCTTATTTAAGTGTAGTCCCTTACAGTTAAAAAAGATTTAATTTGTGATAAGATCATGGGAACTCTTACAATGTAAACCACCCTTTAAAAGTATGATTGTTTCAATAAACTGTCTTACCATATATCTATTTCTATTGATTTGTTTTTAGAGAAGCTCCAGAATGAACTTCGTAAGTGCCATTCCCACCTTCTCCCAATATAAACTTTATTATAAACTATTTCCCCTTCTGAGGGTCTTGTGCACAGGACAGCTCTCATCTCTCTGTATCTACTTTGTTTCAGAATTGAGAAGAGCTCAAATATATCAAGGTAAATTCAGCTGATATTTTATTCATGTCAAAATTGGGGTGATCTTTGCCGCCTTTCCTTTTGCAATGAACAGGCTCATAGCAAGAGTGACAGGATTCAGGTAGTATTTTCAGAGAGATGGGACAGATGTTCTCCTTTGGGTAAAGTGGTGATTAGTGAGAGGGGATTTCCAACCTTTCCGGTCTTACACTGTTCTGACAGGATCATTTCCATTACACTGCTCAATACACTCTGCTGAAGAGCAATTTCCCAGACTCCCAGATTTAACTGTCCATTCCCTTCTAATGGAATATGAGGAAACAAGGAGCATGTTGGTCATCCATGTTGCTGGGGAGTTGGACTCTCTAGGGATGCGGAGGGTCCCAGGGAATATGGTCATCTATTTTACCTTATATTTAAACATTTGCAATGTACAGTGGATGGGGGATTGCTAATCAGATGTGGAGCCTTTCACTGGTAGGCCACTAGTCTCAATGCCACCAGGTGAGGCTGATTGTAGGGATCTTTGTGCAATGAATAGCTGGTGACAGTTCAGTTACAAACAATTAATGGCTGTGCTCATTATCCTGAAATACTCATATTCATGGCTGAACGCACCACAGAGACTCACCTGCCCATTACCCTTGGAAATGAATTTTGCATGTGTCAGGTTTGAGGCAGATTGGCAGGATAGTGTAGGAGAATCTTGCACTGCACCTGGACAATAAATACGGAAAGAGCTTTAGCAGCCAGTGTTTCAATGCTTCTCTCCTTCCCAGAACTACATTCATGCAGCACTCTGGCTCAGTATCTGTCAGCAGAGTGTCAAGCGTGCTCAGAAGAGAGGGTGAGTAAAGGAAAGGAGAGTGGGGTGGAGCTCTCAGGTGCAGTTTAAGTTGTTACCATCACAGAAAGCACCACATCTTTAGGGTTAAATTTAAATCATGATTCTGGAAAAGGAAACCTGGCAGTCGTAAATTAAAATAACACATGGTGGAAAACCCAGAGAGAGAGAGGGATGAAATGGAGACATAGAGAAAATGTATACCTGAGGCTTCTGAAATGACACCTCACAAGATGCCTCAGCCTCCAGTCAAGACCCCATCCACACAGTCATGGAAATGGAAGGACTCAACAATCTGCCCACAAGAAGGGGTGTCTTGGGAGAGGGAAAGCAAAAGGTTAATCTTGATGGAAAGCGTCCATCCATAATAAAAGGAAGTAAGGAAAAAATGACAGGTCAGAAAAGGGCAGTGAAGGATGGTATTTTTAAAAAACTGAAACTAAAAAACCTGTGGTGTTGATTTTAATTTTTAAAGACATAAAATTTTGATAAATTATAGCCAGATCACTGCTAACACCTCTAGCCAAGGTTGCCAAAGTGTTTCCATTCTAGCATCTGAATTCAGTTGCTTATGAAATGTTCACCTCTAGGACTGAGATTTTCCATTCCCGTCTCTGCCCTAAGGTGATACCTTTTTATAAAAAAAAGGTTTCAGCAAAATGGTCCGGCTGGTCTTTAGGAAGAAGTTCGTTTTCCTGTCCCCAAGAAACTTAGGTCTTGGTGCCCCAGTCACTCACTCACACACATCCACTGCACATGTTCCCGAGCAAAACTACTACATTAATAACTTGTGTAACTTCACATGCATTCACTAAATGTTAGTCCTGGGCATTAGATGCCTCCTAGAGGAGTCCAGTAGATGAGGTTTCATCTTCTTTCATTTTACGGTACAAAGTGGTAAATAGATGTCAGGAGACTTTTAGGATTCTGTTTGACAGCTCTGGCAGAATTAAACAGCCCCTTGTCGGATTCACTACAAATGTTCTAGAATTAATCTGTGATGCTGTGAGACCTTGTCTATCAGTGATGAGGCCAATACGACTCTTTGGGAGGATTTTACAGCAGGAGGGAGGTCGGCATGGACTCAGGCTTATAATAAAAATTCAGTTTCAGCCTTACCTATGGAGTGACTAGGGACACTCCCTAATATAGGGAAAAAACAATGTCCTAATGTTTTAAGTGGCTACTGTGTCATTCATTTGTTTCTCATATGATGCACCCATGTCACTCACTCATGACAAACTACGGACTATCGTCCCTATTCCCATGCCAGGTACCTGGGAACCGTGGGCACAACCCACCAGACTTCTCCTCAGGCTGGAGCCCACAAGGGCCTGGCTCTCCTGGGAATGCAGTGAGAGGCAGTGGCAGCCAGAGCAGCAGTGGGTTGGGGGAGCTTCACCTTCAGCGACTTGGGGCCCTTTAACACTGAGCCACCAGCCAGATTCGAAGCTCAATGAAAGGGGAAAGTAGTAGAGCAATGTGTGGGTGTAGTGGGGAAGGTTTTAGCTGCTTTTCAGGGGTTAAAATTTCCCTTAGAGGGAGATACAGGGAAGAGTGAGTCAATGTGGATGATAGAAACCATAAATGGTGATAAGTAGATAGAACAGGATATATCCGTGCTGGCAGGGAGAGTGGGGAGCTGCAGTGAATCTCTGCTCGACCCCAGCAGAGCTCCCTGGGGCCCAGGACCAAGAACCAGAAAACCAGGGAGTGCTCCAGCTGGGACGGGGCCTGTCAAGGTTCCTTCCCCACTCTGAACTCTAGGGTACAGATGTAGGGACCTGCATGAAAGACCCCCTAAGCTTATTCTTACCAGCTTAGGTTAAAAACTTCCCCAAGGTACAAACTTTGCCTTGTCCTTGAACCATATGCTGCCACCACCAAGCGTGTGACACAAAGAACAGGGAAAGAGCCCACATGGAGATATCTTCCCCCTCAAAATATAGCCCCAAGCCGTACACCCCCTTTCCTGGGGAAGGCTTGATAGAAATCCTCACCAATTTGTACAGGTGAACACAGACCCAAACCCTTGGATCTTAAGAACAATGAAAAATCAATCAGGTTCTTAAAAGAAGAATTTTAATTAAAGAAAAGGTAAAAGAATCACCTCTGTAAAATCAGGATGGTAAATACCTTGCAGGGTAAGCAGTTTCAAAACATAGAGAATCCCTCTAGGTAAAACCTTAAGTTACAAAAAGACACAAAAATAGGAATATACATTCCATCCAGCACAGCGTATTTTACCAGCCATTAAACAAAAGGAAATCTAATGCATTTCTAGCTAGATTACTTACTAACTAGCAGAAGTTCTGAGGCTGCATTCCTGATCTGTTCCCGGCAAAAGCATCACACAGACAGACGAACCCTTTGTTCCCTCCCCTCCAGCTTTGAAAATATCTTGTCTCCTCATTGGTCATTTTGGTCAGGTGCCAGCGAGGTTATCTTAGCTTCTTAACCCTTTACAGGTGAAAGGGTTTTGCCTCTGGCCAGGAGGGATTTTATAGCACTGTATACTGGTTACCCTTCCCTTTATATTTATGACAGGGCTGGTGGCTTGGAGTAAGTACCAAGAGCCAGTATTCACATGTGGGAGGGGTTCTAAGAACAACTGCTGCCATCAGTTGGGTGGTTCTGAGCTCATTTATTGGTTTAAGAAGAGCTCTCGGTGACCAGGCCAGGTGTAGGGCATAGGCCATTGGTGCCCCCTGACTCTGGACACCTTCCACATGTGTGGAATGCCAGAGGAGGAGTTTGTGAGAAAGACTAGCTGTAAGTGCAGGTCATGGCTGTATGTGGCATCTGTGTTAGTAAACCCCTTTAAAGACTTCAGGAATGATGTGAGCCAGGTGAGCTCGACAGTCACACCATAGGATGGCCCTAGCAGTTATTACAGCAAGGCCTGGGTAATTACTTCCCTATTTCAGAGTGCCCCATAGCAATGTGAGGGGTTACATTGTGTCCCATCAGAGCGATGAACTGTGACATGGAGTAGAGCACGAACTGACAAGCAGGGCATTACAAGGTGCCTGATGGCTGGCAGTTACATGACCCTCGTTTATTACTGGCCACTAACCTGTCTGTTTTATGGACAAGGCTGCCAGAAGACTCCAGTAAAGTGAAAGGTATTACAGCTGCATGTATCCTGGCTGTTCTAGACTGAATTCACTGTTAACCCTGGTGCTATGAAGAGTAGTTTCAGAGTCAGCAGCTGCGCAAGCCATTCCCCATTGCTCACTGAGCATTGCCTACCTTGTATCACCGGTATGTTTGCCCCTGTGTTGTACTGAAGCCTGGTGCTTAGAGACCAGTGTTCTCCAACTGGTTTTTGAATGTTATAATTCTTGACGTCTGATTTGTTGAAATCAATGGGACTCTTTCTATTGACTTCAGTGGGCTTTGGATCATGCCCATAGTGGATAAAGATAGACTAGGTGACTTGGTTTATTTGTACCTTCAAAAATCCCATACAAGAAGGTATTAAGGAAACTGAGTAGCCATGCGGAGAGATGTAAAGTTCTGGCACTGAATCAAACTGGCTAACAGATAGAAAGTAAAATGTGAGACAAAAAGGGTCAATTTTGATACGAGCTTGAAGTTGAGTGTGTACTACAATGTTCCATACTAATACTGGAGTTATTTACTTTTATCAACTTGAGAAAGGGTCCTGGGTATCATTGTGTGTAGCTCAGTGGAAATCTCTTTTTAAAGTGCAGCAATGGTCAAAAAGCAAACAATGTTCACATGCATATGTATGCAATGGAGAATAATATGAAAAATATTTAGCCACTATATAAATCAATTGAATGCTCTTGTGATGCTGATAGGTGGGGGGGATTGAACCTGGGACCTCTGGTGCTTAGTGCGTGAGCCTCTACTGCCTGAGCTAAAAGCCACCTGGCTGTTAGCTAAGGCTTGTAGAGCAGACTCATTTTATCTCTCTCTCTCTAAGTGGTCCCAGTGCCACTACATGGGACAGAACACCACACCCAGGAGGTGTGTGGGTTACACTCTCACCTGGATACTATATGCATAGGGCCCTTCATTTTTGGTTTTTATTTTATTTAATTTTTCCCAAGAATTTATTGGTGTTTAGTACTACAACAACAAAAACAGGTGAAAATTAGTGGAAAAAACTATTAATAATTTTTCTGGGTAAATATCAGGGTTTATTTTGGTGGACAGAAGGACAGGGGAAGAGAGTATTTGGTAGGTTAATGCTTTGATGAATGGAATTCAATGTGGTTTGCTGCAGACCTAAAACACAACTCAAAACACAATGCCACCTCAGAGTTTAAGAAAACAATACATCTCTAATCCCCAAATAAAACTTTTCATTTGAATAAACAGTGTACTGTTGTAGACTTAAAACTATTAGCCTATAAATATTTACATTTAATAATTGGTCCACACCATTTGCAGCGCATACACTCAACTTCATCCTTTCCTACTGTTTTTATTTTTTAAAATTTTGAATACTTCCTTGTGTTCTGAAACCTATTCTGATACAGATTTTCATTTTCTTCCCATTTTAGTGTGTCATATCTTTAAATTATCTGCTAACAGCTTGAAATGTGTATGTGGTGGGCATGAGATTCATCAGTATGTTCAGATGTGCATGCACTTCAGAGCTTGCGTGTGTGCCTGTTTGTTTATTGTGTGTATCTTTAGACTAGTAAGTAGCTGTGTGACTCATGCCCTCTCATCTGGAGTGCCCTTTACACTGCTTTGCTGCTGTAGCCTCTAGTCTGGACAACCCACAAGTGGCCTCCAGCGTGTATGTCATTCCCACCTATGTCTGTGTGCACTTGCAAACTGCCAGTCACACTCAGACTCTCACTAGCCCAGGGGTGGCCAAACTGTGAATTGCGAGCCACATGCGACTCTTTTACTGCTAAAGTGCGGCTCGCAGAGCTCTGCATGTGCCCTCCTCTCCATTCTCCACCTACCAGACTGGGGGTGGGTGGAGAGCTCGGGACCTTTGCCTTGCAGTGGGGTGGTGGGGTAGGGGCTTTAGCCCAGCAGGGAGGGGGGGGTCTCGGGGTTTCTGCCCAGTGGGGCACACCTGCCTGGGCTCAGGGCTTCAACAGGAGCAGGGCTGAAGTCCTGAGCCCCGTGAGGCACCTCCTGCGGGGCTGAAGACCCGAGCCCCGGCCCCAGCAGGTGCGCCCCAGCTTTTGAACTTCTGAAGATTGTTGTATGTGGCTTGAAGGGCCAGTAAGTTTGGCCACCCCTGCACTATCCTGAATTACAGGCAGGGTGACCCCAGCCCCCTCCAGTCCCAGACTTTCCCAAGAAATGTACATTTTATACTATCCAGCTCTCTCCTGGACAATGCAAGCTTATATAAAGTCTGTCATTTTATTAATAGAAATGTGATGCACAATTCTTGTTATGCCAAATGGAGTTCCCAAACACTTCAATTCAAACACACTGGTTTAGATAAAACAAGTTTGTTAATTACAAAGAGATAGATTTTAAGTGAGTACAAGTAATGAGGCATAAAAATCAGAAATGGTTACAAGAAAAATAAAGATAAAATGCAACTAATGCCTAACTTAACAAACTGTGTTACATTCACAGCCAAGTTTCTCTCATCTTACTGGGCAAAATTCTTGGCCATGAGCCCCTTTTCTGTGTAATGGCTGCTTCCTTTATTCCTTCTGATGCAGTCAACTGATCGACAGCGAATGAGAGAGGAAGAAGAGGAGTGGGTCTTGGGGTGTTTGTCCGCCTTTTGTAGTGTCAGTCCCTCCTTTGAAAAACATTCCCAGCTGAGATTCAGGAGACGGAGAGTCCATAGGCGAGGATGTTTCCTGCTCGTTTTTCGTCACCTGTTTGAGGTTTCTTTGTCTACCCTTCCTGCTTGATGACTCTGTTTACTGCTTACGTGCAAATTAAGCAGATCACACATTGCTTTGTTTAGGACAGACCTGTTTGCCAACTTCTGTTTGGTCAGGACTGTGGTTTGGAATATGTGTTAATAACACTATAAAGTGGAACCTTCTATCTTACATACTATGTTGCCCCACAAATTTTATCAAGAGAATATTGACCAGAATTTATGAGTTTTCAGAAAATACCTCATAAGGCATACTGTGTACAAATATTATTTCAATAGTGTGCAAGTGAGAAATATAGTGGTACAGACTATCACAGCATCTACTATATATTATCTAATATTATTTTAATTAAACTCACTTTATAGGTAACAATTTACGTTTATGAAATAACAGAATTTGGAATTAGAAAATAGAACCCACTAGAACATAAACCCCACCTTTATGCATTCCCTTTTCATTTTCTCAGTTTTCAGCCTCTGTAAGCCCAGAGTTTGGAGGAAAATTTCTTAGGATGTTTAGTTAACCCTTGAGCAATCCTCTTGTGCAGTCTTTGTTTACTGTTTTGAGTTCCAACTTAAATATCAATATGTATTCCTTGGTGTGATGTGGTACCTTCTTGATTGAACAGTTATCCCTCTGCTCCTTTCTGGCTTACAGTTCCTTTGTTCTCTGACAATTTTTCTATTCCTTTCACTTCATCTTATATACCTCAGGATGCTGTCCAGATGTTTTATTTTACAGTCCTTACTATTTTTTCATTTTCACTACAACTCTTTTCCTCCTTATTTCTTACGTCTTTAATTATAGTTTATCTTTTGTTGCAGCTTATTTCATTCCCATTCATTCTTGCTTTACTTAATAGTTTTCTAACAATGTTTTTCTAATAATTTCTTAGATTACATCAAGACTCTAGTTATTTTGCCTCTTGTTTAATTTCACTATTCTTCCTTTAACGTTTCCACTTTTCCCCTTCTACCACTGCCTTTTTTCTTTCAAAGTACTGTCCCTTTTGTCACTGTTCCTACTATTTCTGTCTGTCCTGTCCCCCCTGAACTGGATTTTCTCCCTTCCAGCTCTGTTCCTGGAAACCCTCTGATGACGCAACTCGCCCACTGGGGTCTGTATCCACTGGCTCCCCACTTACTGTGTCCCTTCTTTTCTGGTGTTGGTTGCTGCCTCTTCCGCTACTGGCCTCTCTCTCTCCCAGTACTGGGCAGCTTCCTCCAGACTCCACCAGCCATTTTTGCTGCTGCCCATTTAGCCTGCACTTAGCATTGTCATCCCCCTCCCCCTTTTCCTTCCCCACAACCCATCCCAGCTCCAGCTCACCCCTTTTCAGTTGCCCTGCAATCCTTGGAGTTCTTTTGAGTCTCCCCAGAACAGTTATTTTGGGCTCCCCTCTTTTTTTAAAAAAGAAATTCTAAACCCAATGAGACTGCCTCCGAGCTGCCAACCTGTGTTGCTCCCATCACTCCTTTGACACAACAGTGTCCAATAAAGGTGGGGCAGAGAGTAGGCTGAGTGGGTCACAGGGTGTATTGGGGCAAGAGGGAGGCTGGGGGCGGGGTGCAGAGGATGGTGGGGAGGCAGATGGAGGGGATTGAATGGCAGCTGAGGAAGGGGGCGGGGGAAGAATCCCTTTCCAGCAGCGAAGGAAGATAGTGTTGCCAGTTTTTGCCAACTCATCAAGACTCACAGGATTTTGGCATCTGCAGGGGGAGCTTTTACGATGACACAAGAAGTTCCTCTCGTCCTGTCATTTTCAGGGCAGGCATGCAGCCAGAGCTCTGTGCAAGAGCTGAGGACACAGATCTGCCTTGCCGTACAGGAAAGAGGAGAGTGGGGAGTCAGGGTAGTGGTGCTGCTGGCACCTGGAGAGAGGAGTCCCAGGGCAGGCGAATGGGGAACTCAGAGGAAGTAGTGCAGCTGGGTTCCAGTCCTAGGGCAGTGGGAGACGGAAGTGTTGCTGCTGGGTCATGATAGCACAACAGTGAAAAACAAACCAAATAAAAAACACACAACCCTAGACTAAAAAACAATACTTGATTTTAAGAAAGCCTCATGAGTTGAGGGTCTGGCGCCTGATTTTTGATGTCTTGAGGCTGGCAATACTGCTCGCATGTTAGCACATTCTCTAACAGTGACTGATTTAGTAGGGAAGACAAGCCCTCCCAGGGCACGGCAAGAGGCGTTTCTCTGCAGTGGCATTCTCTTCCTTTGTTCCCTATTATCACTTTCTATATAATCTGATGGGAAAACATAGTAAAGCTGGTTCATCTCTCTGGAGAGGCTGAGGGACAGATAGGGAAGGTTTTGAATCTCAGGCCTGAATCAGTTGATGCTTTTACTCTGCCAGTAGAATGAATCATTCTGGCACTTTCCTGAGCTTTTTGATCTACTCCCTGTTCAGAGCTGGGTAAACTGGAGGAAGAAGAGTCACTAATTTGCTGACAGCTCAGACAGATTATGTCACAGAAATGAATACAACCTTGCCTAGAGCCAAGATCTGCCTCTAAAACTCTGATTTTTCTCTCTCTGCAGCCAGCGTGATTCTGGATCCAATCACTGCTCATCCTGATCTCATCCTGTCTGAGGATCAGAAATGTGTAACAAAAGGAGATACAGCACAGAATGTGCCAGACAATCCTGAGAGATTTGATTCTTCTGTGTGTGTCCTGGGTTCTGAAGGTTTCACATCAGGGATACATTACTGGGAGGTGGAAGTGGGGAATGGTGGTGACTGGTGGGTTGTAGGGGTTGCCAGAGAGTCTATAAGGAGGAAGGGATGTCTCAATTTTAGCCCAGTGGAGAAGATCTGGGCTGTGGAGTGTGACTGGGGTAAATACCAGGCTCTTGACTCCTTTGTGATCCATCTGCCCCTGAATGAGCGACTTGGGAAAATTGGGGTTTCTCTGAACTTTGAAGAGCGCCATGTAGCATTTTATGATACTGATAACATGGTGGCAATATATACTTTCAAAGAGGTCTCTTTCTCTGATGAGAAAATCTTTCCTTTCTTCTGTGTCTGGAGAACTCCAGGAAAATATATCAAACTGTGTGACCGAGAAAAGAGGTAGCCCTACATTTTCAAGTGTCCATTATTTTTTGTGCCAGCTCTCAAAATTAGTGGGCACTTGTGAAAATTTAAAGCAAATTACTTCTCTATGCCCAGAATTTTGTACCTTTCAAAATTAGAAAGCATGAATGGTCGGGAGAAAATGTCAATGGCACAGCATTTACCCAAGCTATTTTTCTGACCTCTAGTATTCTGGAGGCCAAATGTGATAAATGAAGGCGGGTGGGGGCGGGGGCAGGGGGCGAGAGCTCCCTTTTATGAACACATAGCCAGCCAGTTAGCTGTAAAATTCCTCTTGGTAGCTGTTCTCTGCTTGCTTTACCTGTAAAGGGTTAAAAAGTCCCCTAGGTAAAAAAAAAAAAAAGAAAGAAAAGGAGTGGGCACCTGACCAAAAGAGCCACTGGGAAGGCTAGAACTTTTTAAAATTGGGAAAGAACTTTCTCTTTGTCATTCTCTGGGCTGCAAGGACATGGAGCAGCAATGCTCTAAGCAGGAGTGCTGTGTAAGGTTTGAACCAGATATGAAAAAGTATCTTCCATACCTAGAAGGAATCATTTGATAGGGAATGTTTAGATAAACGCAATCAGGTTTATTTCTTTATTTTGTCTTGTAGATCTCCCCAGATGCTTTTGTTTGCTTGTAACCTTTAAGCTGAACCCTATTTTGGGTGCTTAATTTTTGGAATTCCTCTTAAAATCTAGCAAAAGCCTAAGTTCCAGATGTATTTTCTTTCCTTTTTTAATAAAGTTTACTTTTTTTAAGAACAGGATTTGGATTGTTGGGTCCTAAGAGCTTTGTGCCTATGCTGTTTGATTAGCTTATGGCAACAGCTAATTTCCTTTGTTTTCTTCTCAGCTCTCCCCTGAGGTGGGGTTAAAGGGCTTGAGGGTACCCCACAGTGGGGAATTCCCAAGTGCTCCTTCCTGGGTCCAAGGGATTTTTTTTTGCATTTGGGTGGTGGCAGCGTTTACCAAGCCAAAGTCACAGAAAAGCTGTAACCTTGGGAGTTTAATACAAGCCTGGAGTGGCAAGTATTAACTTTTAGAATCCTTGTGGGCCCCCACCTTCTGCAGTCGAAGTGCCAGAGTGGGAATTCAGCCTTGACACCAAGTCTACACAGGGTCTGAATGAACTCTCCCCTGTCCCCTTTCCTATTGACGGGCTGGCAGAAAAGACATCAGGAACAGACCGTGTTTGCATAGACACACCTACTCTGCCTAGGTGCACACCATGATTGAGCTTCCTTCCCAAAATGATCAATTACGGCTGGTTTGGGGTTATAAATGACTTTAGTACTTGAATACAGGGGTAATGAAATGTTGCTATCCTGATTGTATGGGTAAAGGACAGCAGAACTGTTCATAGCATGCCCTGACTGAGGTTTCATTTAGGGTGACCCCCCCGCCCCCCACTAAACAGGGTTAGGGTTGTTAAATCCCAGTGAAAGGGAAAGAGGGTGGGGACAGGAGGTTGTATCTGGTTGTATGGGTGCTGCCTAAAGAGTCCTAGACACCATTCGACTTTCACTACAGAGCTGGAGAGGTAATCCCAAAGGCAAGGGGAAATAAGGTGGGATAGTAAAATGCGGTGTAGATAGGTCTTGGAGAGAGGAATCTGGGAAAGGGAAAAGGTAGGGATTGCCTTTTTTTTCTGGATAAATGTTGATAACTGCAAAGTAACGCACATTGAAAAACATAAACCCAGCTATGCAAAATGATGGAATCTAAATTAGTTCCGTTTCCTTGTGATGCCACATGATTGGAACATGACCATTTATATCATTAATATTGCCACTATTATACAATTGCAACAAATCTTGTACAAAGTATGTCATGTATGGTATCAATGGAAAAGTTACCATCTATCAAATATCACTATCCTGTTTGTATGCACATATCATTTTTGTATCTGAAGTTATGAATATTGACTATATACCTGTATTTTAAATGTGTTTGTTTCTGGGGAAACACCTACAAGGTTGTTTGCACCAATCTAGCCAGCACTAAAATCTTGGGATTAGAAGAACCCTTTATTTGATTAAATTGTTTTTAAATAACCACTCATCATTAAGTCTAGTGTCTGAGTGATGAAACAAGGGTTTGGATACCTAAAGAGACTGTATTTCTGACTTCTTGTTAACCAGTGTGATGAGACAGAAGTTTATTCTTCCATAGGATATGCCAAGTCAGTCACAAAAATAATCAGCAGTTTGGGGTGGGTCTGCCCCATTTCTCGGCAGTTTGTTCTGAATTTTGTATTTTCAGCTGTGACACACTGAAGGACAGTGACATTTGGCATACTTTTTGCAAGATTCACAGAAACAGGTCAATTAAGCTTTGGATCAGAACGCCACGCTATTCAAACATTTTAATGGTTAAAGAGTAATTACAATGAGTGAGCAATGACCATATGACGGTCTTGACATAAAAAACCCTGGAAGGTTTATGCTCACAAAAGGGGTTATCCTTTAGGAAGAAAGTTACTGATCAAGAACTGAAAAATCTGTTCGTGGCCAGTGATCAGAAAGCAGGGGCTCCACTCTCACCTGCCCCAAATGCAGCTGCTGAAGCAGAAGCAGTGGGAATGCTAGCAGCGGAAAATGAACAACAATTTGAGCATGAACAAAAACGGGCAGATCTTCAATTGCAGGAAAAGCAAAAGATAAGAAGCTCATCAAAGGTGGATGGAACAGATGGCTGCTGAGGAAAGGGCTCATCAAAAACAGCTAGAAGCTGCCAGCCTTCAGCTCCAAGTCTTAGAATCATAGAATCATAGAATATCAGGGTTGGAAGGGACCTCAGGAGGTCATCCAGTCCAACCCACTGCTCAAAGCAGGACCAATCCCCAATTAAATCATCCCAGCCAGGGCTTTGTCAAGCCTGACCTTAAAAACTTCTAAGGAAGGAGATTCTACCACCTCCCTAGGTAACACATTCCAGTGCTTCACCACCCTCCTAGTGAAAAAGTTTTTCCTAATATCCAACCTAAACCTCCCCCACTGCAACTTGAGACCATTACTCCTTGTCCTGTCCTCTTCTACCACTGAGAATAGTTTAGAACCATCCTCTCTGGAACCCCCTTTCAGGTAGTTGAAAGCAGCTATCAAATCCCCCCTCATTCTTCTCTTCTGCAGACTAAACAATCCCAGTTCCCTCAGCCTCTCCTCATAAGTCATGTGTTCTAGACCCCTAATCATTTTTGTTGCCCTTTGCTGGACTCTCTCCAATTTATCCACATCCTTCTTGTAGTGTGGGGCCCAAAACTGGACACAGTACTCCAGAAGAGGCCTCACCAATGTCGAATAGAGGGGAACGATCACATCCCTCGATCTGCTCGCTATGCCCCTACTTATACATCCCAAAATGCCATTGGCCTTCTTGGCAACAAGGGCACACTGCTGACTCATATCCAGCTTCTCGTCCACTGTCACCCCTAGGTCCTTTTCCGCAGAACTGCTGCCTAGCCATTCGGTCCCTAGTCTGTAGGTGTGCATTGGGTTCTTCCGTCCTAAGTGCAGGACCCTGCACTTATCCTTACTGAACCTCATCAGATTTCTTTTGGCCCAATCCTCCAATTTGTCTAGGTCCCTCTGTATCCTATCCCTGCCCTCCAGCGTATCTACCACTCCTCCCAGTTTAGTATTCAGCTATTCAGCTATTCTTGGAAAAGGAAAAGAATCTGCCACAGCCTGAAACTCCATCTGCCCTCCACAATAGCAAAAATTGGGAAAGGACTTGTCCCGTTTACAAAGATACTGAAGACGTGGAGGAATTTTTGTCTACCTTTGAACACCTATCCAGTTTTCACAAGGACTCAGATGAACAATGAATGCCTGTCCTGCTAACCAGGTTGACTGGAAAAGCCAGAGTGGTATTGAATGAATTAAGAGCACAAGAAGCATTAGATTATGTGCTCTTTAAAGATCCTGTGTTAAAGTGATTCAAGGTCACTCCTGAATCTTACAGGGTAAAGTTTAGACATTTTAAAATGTCTAATGACTGGAATTTGTGGAATGTGCTCATAAATTAGTGGCTTTTGTTAAAAAGTGGGTTGTGGGAGCAAAGGCTCATGGGAAGTTTGAGACATTTTTGGATTTAATCACTTTGGAACAATTTTTGGGCATTGTAAAATATTCAGCTATTTATCAGCTATTCAGCTATTCTATTATGTCATAATCTGATCTGAGTAAACGTGATAGGACACCTCATATTATGCACTACTCCTAGTAACACTCTCCAATGGATCCCCATCCTCCACCCACCGTGAGGTAGGTTGGAGAGGATCATTATTATCCCTACTTGAAAAAGGGAGAAGCTAAGGCTGAGAAAGGAGAATTGACTTGTCTTAGGTCACACAGCCAGTCAGTGGCAGAGTTGGGAATAGGACCCAAGAGCCCTAATTTTCAAACTAACCATCGGATCTTGAATTTCATACATTGAATGACCTGAATAAAGTGCTCTCAAATGAGATCCAGACCAACAACAGTGCACAGTAATTATTCAGCAAGTATTTTAGGAGAACTGGAATGTTAGAGAGAATCATGAACTGCTCAGAGACAATTAATGCAGAGAAGCAGCAAAATTCGTCAAACATATGACTGGTTAGGACTTATTTACTTGGTCTTAAAAGAGAACAATAAGGACCTGAGTCTCCTCCCTGTCAATAACCCCCTGCTCAGCCAATCAGGGTAGAGATTGAGGACGGGAGGCTGAGGGTTCTCACCAGAGAGCCCAAAGGATGGCCCAGGTCACTGGTGGGGATCACTGCCCGAGCCCTATTTCAGCCACACATTTTTGGGAGGACCTCCCACAATGGGAGCTGCAGAGCACTCCCCAGCGACACAAACACACACACCCACCCCCCTCCTGGTGTTGGGAGGGGAACAGGAGAAAGGACAAAAGAAGCAAGAGAAGAAGAGAAAGGAGGGAGGGATGGATGGAGGAAAAGGTGAAACAAAAAGGACAAACCCTAATGTCCCCAGTGATTCTAAGGGACAAAATTCTAGGTGCAGAATAAAATTCTGCCTCCTTAAGCTCATGTTTTCCACACCTAGAATTCAACTGTCACCAGATGGATCAGACTGAACAGGTTTCAAACCTCGAGGAGGCTCTTACCTTCTAAACAGGGATGTCTGTTTTCTAGTAAAATCAGTAAAAGGAAAGGAGAAAACTCGAAAGAGGTTCCTCCTCGCGCTCACGTACGTGAACCCTAATACTCTCTCAGTCCTCAAAGAGAGACCTGGAGAAGGAGACTTGCTGAAGGAAAGCCACAGGGGTCTCTGAGGTTTCCCTGGCCTCTCGCCCCTGTCCTGCCTGGCTGATGTCAGCATTTCTCTGTGAGGTCACCACCTCCCCAGCACCTTTGACCAATAGTCTGAGGTCCTGCAAAAGGCCTTTGTGATCTCACTGCCACACCCCTCCCTTGCTGTGCTAATGTCCTGCCGCTGGCCAGGCACTTTGGAGTTTTGAGCTGCTCCCTGTTATGATCACCCCACCCAATGAGTGTTCGTTCTAGGAAGCAAGCCAGCTAGACAGTAAAACATCACACGCTGCTCCCCATGCTACACTCAGTTTTTCAGAAATAAGCAGACTTTATCGCCAGAAGAGACCCTTAGAGCATCTAATCTGACCCCCTACGTATCACAGGCCTCCGGTATGACACAATAGCTACTTTTTGGGCAAACACATTCCAGAAAGGCATCTAGTCTTCATTAAATGACATCAAGAGATGGAGAATCCACCACTTTCCTTGGTAGCTTGTTCCTGTGGTGAATCATCCTCGCTGTTGAATATTTGTGCCTTATTTGTAATATGAATTTGTCTCTTTTCACCTTCCAGCCATTGGGTCTTGTTATGCCTTTCTCTGCTAGATTAAAGAGCCCTTTAATACCCAATATTTTCTCTCCATGAAGGCACTTCAACACTTCAATGAAGCCACCTTTCAATCTTCTTTTGATAAGCTAAACAAGTTGAGCTCTTTCAATAGCTCACCAGAAGGCATTTTTCTCCAGCCCTCAGAACATTTGGTGGCTCTTTGCTGCCCCAGCTCCAATTTCACAACATCTTTTTCAAAAGAGGACACCAAAACTGGATGCAGTATTCCAATATCAGTCTCACTGTGACATTATTGACATCATCTTTAACTGTATAGATCACTGTTGCGACCACTGTTTTATATTTGCAGCCAATATTGTATAAGGGTTGTTGTGTAAGGGGTCTATGGAGAGGTTATGATTGGCTGATTATTATTATGCTATCTGTATATGTGTATCATTTTTGTAGCTGAAGTTATGAACATTGTGGGGGGGGGTTCAGAGGTGGGGTTTGGGGGGATATTTGTTTGGGGGGTCCATGTTCAGAGCTGGCACTCTGCGTATGTTGAGTGACTGGAGCTGGGGAAGCTGGGGACAATGTCTGAAATTTAATATTTTGTGTATGTCTATAGAAGTGGTTCTCAACCTTTCCAGGCTACCGTACTCTTTTCAGGAGTCTGATTTGTCTTGTGTACCCCCAAGTTTCACCTCACTTAAAAACTACTTGCTTACAAAATCAGACCTAAAGATATGAAAGTGTCACACAGCACACAATTACTGAAAAATTGCTTCCTTTCTCATTTTTACCAAATAATTATAAAATAAATCAATTTGGAATATAAATATTGTACTTACTTTTCCGTGTATAGTATATAGAGCAGTATAAATAAGTCACTGTCTGTATGAAATTTTCGTTTGTACTGACTTTGCTAGGGCTTATAATATAGTCTGTTGTGAAACTAGGCAAATATCTAGATAAGTTGATGTACCCCCTGGAAGACCTCTGCATACCCCCAGGGATATGTGTACCCCTGGTTGAGAACCACTGCCTATAGTGTGGGGGATGTTTGCAGCTGGGGGTTGGGCCTCTGGCAACAAGGTGGGTTCTGTTTTTATTCGTTTCCCTTTTCACACTGAGATTTTCCTGGGATCACAGTGCCTGGAGTGATATGGCAACCGCAGGGACCCTCCTGCTTGCCTCAGCCAGGAAACCATCCCCACTGGAATCCAGGGAGGAGGGCGGGGTCAAGCACATGGAGGGTACCATGATGCTCTTGGGGAACATTTGCCTGTGCATGGGCCTTGTCTGTGAACTGGCCCAGAGAGACCCTGCCCAGGGGCTGCTCAGATATTATAGTGGCTGGGATTTCTCTGGAGCGTCTAGGGAAGATGGGGAGAGAGGAGAGAAAATGTGGGCTGACTGGGTGGAGATTTTTGGCTCAGTGCAAGTTGATGAAGTTTTTGTGCTGTTGCCATTTGTCTCTGCCCTGGGCCCTCCATCCTCCTTGTTCTAAGTGAACTTTCCCATCATGCACCACTAGGGACCCTGGGTTCTAGCCAATATCCCCCCCCATCTGCTGGGAGGCACATGTAGGATATTCCCCCGGTTACCTTGCCACCCTCTCCCTGTAATTGCAGAAACAGACAGAAGCCAAGAGGCAGAAAATCATCCAGGAGTGGAAGAAGCTATGTGGGTTTCTGCAGGAGCAGCTTCCTGCTGTCCTAGCTGAAAAAGCTAGACAGAGCCATTGTCAAGAGAGGGGATGAGAGGACCTCTGAACTGCCCCTGGAGATTTCCCTGCTCAGTGAACTGCTCAGTGAATGGGAGGAGAGAATTGATAGGAGCCACTGCGCCAATCTGTACAGGTGAGACTGTGCCGCTGTAATGTTAATACACAGCATTTCTTTTCTGAAACTTTTTATTAAGGCAAAAATACAATAAAATGTTAACTTACTATATCATACATGACTTATTCAGCATCATGTTAATATTCAACGAACCTGGCCAAAGATTCTGACTCATCGACTGGCAAGCCCTCCTCCTCTGAGTACGCTACAAAGGATGACCAAATTTCTAAACACCTATCCTCTTTTTGGCACTTCTCTTGTGTTCATACTTGGTGTGAAAGCTGTTCCATTACAAGAAGAGTCCATATTTTACAATACCACAATTCCATAGGACAAGAAGTCACATTTTTCCAATAATATGCAACACTTAGCTTTGCTGCTAACCATTAAAAAAAATTGTCTTTCTTTTTAAAATGTACATCCTTTATTGAACTTTAAGGAAGCAGGTCAGGAGACCTCTGGGAAGCTGTCATTTTGTTATAAGATGAATCTCTTTAATAATTGCCTCCCCAAACTGTCTAGTTCCTGGACACAACCACCATATGTGCAAGTATGTTCCCTTTCCCCACCACCCTTCCAACAGAGTGCATCCCTAGCAGTAAAAATATGATTGATCTTAACTTGAGTCAAATGCCATCTATACAGTAATTTATAAAAATCTTTGTGAGCTACACAAATTGAAGATGTATATGTACATCCCCTTTCCCACTCTATCAATATCAATATCTTTGCCCATATCCCTCTCCCATCTTTTTATCTGGGTTGTTTTCCTATCAACATCTTTTTCAATCAAAATTGTATATATTTTAGAAATTAAACCTTCTGTTCCAGGTTCCTCCTGGATCAACTCCTTAAATGTGGTCAAAGGTCTAGACAGAGACATCTTGTATCCAGATTTCACAATAAAATGTTTGATTTATAAATATTGAAAATATGGGATCTTAATAATTATTATTAGCTGTCTCTTGGCATGATTTCAAATTGGGACCCAGGAACAGCTGTCCAAACTGAGTAATCTCAGCTCTTACCCACAATGCGTAGTCACTTTGATATTTCCTAGTGATAAATTCATGACTAGTAATAAAAGTAGCTAAGGGAGAGGGCCTCAGGTAAAGGAATTTTTAAAAAGTTGCCCAAAGCTACTAAGGTGGCCTGGATGAATGGGCGATTTTTTATTTTTGGTGACCTACATTTCTCTGTAACCTAACAGTTATTATCAATAGCTATATTTGAGATCTTGTCTTGTTCGAGTTTTACCCAGTGTGTGGATGGTCTATTGTTAACGCAATTGATCATGTCTTTGTATTGTGATGCATAATAATAATAAGCCAAATTAGGGAAAGCTAGTTCACCCAACTGTGTAGGTTTATTCAGTACTTTAGAACTCCCCCTTTGTCTTGTATGTTTCCATATGAATTTTAATAGTGCATCCTGCCATATTTTTAAAGCATGTCACGGATACCAACTGGGATGTACTGAAACAAAAATAACAACTTTGAGAGAACATTCGTCTTTTACAAGGCTACCCTACCTAGCCAAGAAATGTAATATTTGTTCAATTTGTCCAACTCTTCTGTTGTTGTTTTTTCCCACAGTGGAGCGTTGTTTGCCTTAAAACAAGTTTTTATTGTCTCTCTACAATATTTATTCCTAAATATTTTAAATAGAACTTTACCCATTTAAATTTATGTGGCTGACAGAAGTTTGTTTTGACCCTTTCAGGAATATTAATTCCTAAAATTTCAGATTTATCGCAGTTTATTTTGAAGCCTGACACCTGCCCAAATTCCAAAGTCAATTCTGTTCTATCATTTTTAATGATGCTTCTGGATCCTGCAAATATAACAAGATATCAGCATACAAAGCTATTTTTGTGTTCTAATCCAGAAGACATTTTGATGCTTTTTACCAAGGGGCTGTTTCTTCCATTTATGGCAAATGGCTCCATTGCTGGAGCAAACAAGGTGAATAAGGGACAGTTCTGTCCCTTGCCCCTAGACAAATTAAAAGTTGGGGATTGATGATCATTAGCCAAGGCAACTGTGCGAGGATGAGTATACAGGGCCAATATGCCTGTAGAAAACTCATTTCCAAAACCATACCTTACCAAATATGTCTGATGTATTTCTCTCCAGCCAGTTGAATGCTTTCTCACCATCCAAACAAAGCAGCACACAGGAAAAATCGCTAGAATTAACATTATAAATGAAGGCTAAATTTATAGGTTTATATTAGACCTAATTTCTGATGCACCGATTTTGGTTAATTGATTTCTGGTCTCACACTGCTGTTGTTTGCTGGGCATGATTTTAACACAGTCCTTGAGTTATAGCAGTAACCTTTTTTGTTTGGACTAAGTCAGTCTTCCTGTCTCTCTCTTGCATCTTTTCCCATCAATGTTTGTTATTATAGGTTACTGTGACATTTTATGAACTTTCACTCACTCTTCATGGTCAAGCTCACAATTAGGGTAAATTATCACAACAGGGGATGACATGTGCCAGCACGTTGCACAGGAATAAACTTTCGCGTTGGGCAGTGGCATGTCCCAGCTGCTTCAGAACCATCCAATAGTCACAGTAACAAGACCTGTAACTTCATACACATTTTCAAATATCAATAACAAAGGCCCTACCAATTTCATGGCCATGAAAAACGTGTCACACAGACTGTGAAATAAGCCCTTCCCTATGAAATCCAATCTCTCCCTGCTTCTTGGAGCACTCCAGGCAGGGGGCTCCTAGCTCCAGCTGGGCTGGGGAGGGACAGGACTTGTTCATCCCCTGAACAACCGCTCTTGGGCGGGGCTCAGACCCACCTCCACCTCCAGGAACCTCCTGTGGCAGGAAGCTCCACAGTTTCTGCATTCAGAGTTCAGCTCTGAAGGCAGCACAGAAGTGAGGGTGGCAATCCCGTGAACCCCCTACAACAGGTTTGCAACCCCCTATACAATTCCCTTTTGGGTCAGGGCCCCCATGGTTACAACACCGTGAAATTTCAGATTTAAACATCTGAAAACGTTAAATTTAGCAGTTTGGTAGGGCCCTATCAATAACTTATTCAAATTAAGAGGCAGATACACCATGTGAGAGTGGGTTTTGTTTAATATAAATTGTTATAAAATTCAATCTCACTTATTTTGTTGACATTTTTAAAAAAATTAAACTTGTATTGATGAGTTGTTGTTGTTGTTTTTTAAATCTTGGCCTTTTGAATAAGAAATTGGGAATAAGGAACCAACCTTAACCTGTGGAATATTCTTTGCATTAATAATTCACCCTCATCTCACTTGTTTACTTTCTCCTGGAACAGGATTTCTTCTTCACAAATCTGACATGATCTCCAAGATGGAACAAGGGGAAATGCTGTGGGTCCCGGATCACCGGGGCTTCTTCAAGAAAAGGGAGATCTTGAGAGGTACCTGTGCAGATGAGGAGTCCTTTAAACCGACTCAGAAACAATTCTTGAATGATGGAAACAGCTTGGATTCCAGCAGAGAATCTCCATGGGAGAGAGAAAAACCACATGCACCGAGTGCGGGAAAAGCTTCAAACGGAGATCAGACCTAACTAGACATGAGAGAATCCACACAGGAGATAGACCCTATAACTGTCCCGACTGTGGGAAAAGCTTCAACGATAGCTCAGCTCTTACTTTACATCAGAAAACCCACACAGGAGAGAGACCGTATAAGTGCCTCAACTGTGGGGGAAAAACTTCACTCGTAGCTCACACCTCACTGAACATCAGAGAGTCCACATAGGAGAGAAATCCTATAAATGTCCCGACTGCGGGAGAAGCTTCAGTGTGAACTCAGGCCTCATTCGACATCAGTGTGCACACAGGAGAGAAACCTTATAAATGCCCTGACTGTGAGAAAAGCTTCAATGTGAGTTCATCCCTTAATACACATCGGAGAATCCATACGGGCGAGAGACCCTAAAGATGCCCTGACTGCGGGAAAAGCTTCAAGGAGAGATCAAGCCTTATTAACCATGAGAGAATCCATACAGGAGAGAGACCCTCTAAATGCCCAGACTGTGGGAAAAGCTTCAACCAGATCTCAGTCATTCTTCTACATCAGAGACTTCACACAGAAGAGAGACCCTATAAATGCCCTGATTGTGGGAAAAACTTCCATGTGAGCTCAGCCCTCATTCGACATCGGAGAATTCACACAGGTGAGAAACCCTATAAATGCCTTGAATGTGGGAAAAGCTTCAATGTGATTTCATCCCTTTGTACACATTGGAAAATTCATGTGGGAGAGAAACCATATAAATGCCCTGACTGTGGGAAAAGCTTCAATATTAGTTCGTCCCTTATCACACATCAAAGAATCCATACAGAAGAGAGACCCTATAAATGCTCCAGCTGTGGGAAAATCTTCAATATTAGCTCATCCCTGATTAGACAACAGAGAACGCACACAGAAGAGCGACCCTATAAATACACTAACTGTGGGAAAAGCTTCACTCAGAGCTCATACCTTATTAAACATCAGAGAATCCACATAGCAGAGACACCTATAAATGCCCCAGTCAGTAGCCATAGTAGAAATAAGGCATTTCCTGATTTTCCTCCTACATCAGTGACATTTGGTTCCCAAGTGTCTGGCTTCCCCTCTCTGGGGTGAGGATACAGCAGCAGACAAACCTGAACTGATGAGTGACTCTCGTTCTGTCTGTCTAGCACACCCCAGGCAGAGCAGAATACCTAATCCACTTTGTCTCTTTGCTGCAGCCCCAGCAGCTGAGCGGATGTGCCTCTCCGCCTGCTACCTGATGGGCAAAGGAAGAGAAGAGAACTCCTCTGGAAATTCCCTCTCTCCTTCCCTGCCCTTTCATGGAGATTAGCAGAAGAAACCTTGGGCCCCGTATTCACTCTAGAGACCTGTCTCCATCTCTCTTCTTCCACCAGCCCATGGGCTGGGCTCCCACACTTAACTGGAGTTGTTCCCTGCAGTGGGGTGTCCCTGAGGGCTGGTAACCCCTTCTCTCCCCAAATCCCCCAGGGTGCTTGGTTCTCAGGGGATCAGATGTTAACAGACCAGGAGGGATGGATGATGGGCAGGGAATGGAGGAGTTTAATGTTTGGGGCTGATGGAGATGGGAACCAGAAGCAGTCAGATGCAGGGTGTTGGGGTATCCAGTGTGTGGGGATCATGGAATAAGAACGGTGGGAAGGGATGGGATTAGGAAGGTACTTCTCCTATAATTCAGCCCCTCTGCCCCTTTCCCTGTCCTTTCAGTATTAAGAAAGCATCACTGAAAGGGACACAAGAACTAGGGGTCACCAAATGAAATGAATAGGCAGCAGGTTTAAAACAAACAAAAAGAAGTATTTCTTCACACAACGCACAGTCAGTCTGTGGAACTCTTTTCCAGCAGATGTTGTGAAGGCCAAGACTATCACAGGGTTCAAAAAAGAACTAGATAAATTCATGGAGGATAGGTCCATCAATGGCTATTAGCCAGGATGGACAGGGATGGTATCCCTAGCCTCTGTTGGCCAGAAGCTGGGAATGGGCGACAGGGGATGGATCACTTGATGATTGCCTGTTCTGTTCATTCCCTCTGGGGCACCTGGCATTGGCCACTCTCAGAAGACAGGATACTGGGCTAGATGGACCTTTGGTCTGACCCAATATGCTTGTTCTTATATGATTTCCAAAGGGACACATGGGCCAGGCCCACCTCAGCTTAGCCTCCAAAGGTTTGTCTAGAGTAAGAAAAGTGGTGAGGGTTAGCTCGCATGTTTCCCTCTGATCCTGACCAAACCTCCAGAACTTTTCCTATCGTAGACCATCCCTGAGCATCTCCTCTATATTGTTGCCTCGTTAGCAGAGTGACTGAGTCGCTCTTAAGATTAAGTATGCTCTTTCAGGACAGAGTGACTCATTCCCAGTTATTCTCACATTGATCTGAATTACTTTTTGTACCCTTTCTTCTATTTCCAAGATGTTTAAATATAACACAGAGCAGGAGCAGGGCTACATAAATGTGTTGTTTCAGAATCTGTGATACCTGAAGGTGATGGGGTGAGTCAAAGGGATTCCATTCTTCCCCCAGTGGCACTGTGATTCCCCTTTTTCCCCAGCAGCATTAAACTCTATGGCTCAGACAGAAGCTATCTTATCTCAGTGCTACCCCTTCACCTCCCAAAGAGTCACATTCCCCAGTGTCCTCAGCTTTCCATGCTTAGGAATCACACTTGGATTTCTCTGATTCTAAATTAGAGTTAAAGCTGGAGATGAATGTGTCACTAACCCAGAGGGGGGATTCAAATTAATCCCCAATGCAGTGTGACCATTCTGAGTTTAAATCCCGGTGTCCATCAACAGAAGTGGCTTCTGGGCTTTTATTTGCCAAACTTGCTTATTTGCCCATGGGAAGGTTTTGTTTATTTTTTTGGTGGGATTTTTTTTCTTCATTACAATGATGCTAAAACTTTTGTAAATAACATGACCTAATAGTGATGGATTGCTGAGTGGTGGCTTAGAGGAGAACATG
This sequence comes from Natator depressus, assembly GCF_965152275.1. Taxonomy (NCBI): domain Eukaryota; kingdom Metazoa; phylum Chordata; order Testudines; family Cheloniidae; genus Natator; species Natator depressus. The sequence continues at coordinate 34,527,638 of NC_134247.1, forward strand.
ATGTGAAAATCTATTTTGATTTCGAGTCATCAGATGTAACATGCTCTGGGATGAAATTTTATATGAACTTCATATCCTTCCCCCTGTAACGTGGGTTTCTCTCTCTTTCCTGAAGGCCGATATTAGTTTTGTTTGACAGGCTAGAGCTGATACTTATTATGGTTTTCTTGAAACAAATTAGCACGGGTGAGAATAGTCATTTCTTCTATTTTTTTCCTTTCCCCAACCCTTTGCCATGAGATTTTAGTGTTTTTCGAACAATGGGAATGATAAATAACCATTGGCACAAACACTGATGGGCAAATGTCAGAGTCACCATCTGAAAGGCAAAGAATGACACAGAGCAGGAGATGACTGCATGATCCCTGCAGTGCATGAGATACAGCCAGGTGGGGAAGAGTGGGGGAGATACAGCTCTGGGAAAGTGCAGCGTTTGTACAGCTGATGCTGAGATCTTGGAACTCATTACACAGGGGACAGAGAGACAGGAAATAGCCTTGCGGGGTGAAGCCATCACTGAAATGCAAAGAGTGTAAATAACATGAGAAGAGGGGTGAGCAAGGGTGTGGGGGGCGGCAGGGGGGGCAGGGGTTACCAATTTCTGGGATGAGGTTGGGCAGAGGTGGGAAGGAAACGGGGGTTTTCAACAGGTCTGTGTAGCCCTGAAGTCAGGCCTACCCAGTCACCAAGGCCACAGGGAGGGGAAGACCCTCATAGCCCAGCAGGGAACCCTCCCCATCTACCACAGTGTCCTGTGTTGGGATTAAAGGCACTTAAACATGATCATTGCCTCGCTCATCCCACCCACACGAAGGGACTTTTAGATTCCTCTGCGATCCACAACACTCCCGCTCAGCTTCCACCTAACCCTGTAGGTGCCTAAACTGCCTGGACTCCTATGTTACTGCTGTAAATGTTCCTTTGGTGCCTAAGAGAAGGCGCCCTGCTGCCTATCTCTAGCTGCTCTGGCGCTTATCTCGTGCTGAAGCTCCAAGCCAATCCTCAAATTGAGGGAAGATGGGTGCTCTGCTGCATCTCCTGCCTGATCCAGGGGGTGTGCTCTGAGGATGCCTAACTCCCCACAAAGTGGGAGGAGAACTATCACCTTGCACCCAGGGGTTAGGTTGCACATCAGGCGTGGAAGAAAACCTGGTTCCAGTCTCCCCTCTGTCTGGGGAGGTGAAGGGATCCATATAGGGGTCTCTCACCCCTCCAGTGACTACACCAACCACTGGATTATAGAGTCATTCTTATTCTTTATCAGGACTGGTTAATATTCAGTTATTGAATGAAATGGAAACAATTTCTACAAGAGAGACCCACATCAATTGGGTATTGCTACCCAATTCCTCGTACCTCTATGCATTCTGCAATCTGTGTTTTGAACTAATAATGATACTTTTATTCTCTAAAAGTAGAAATGTATTAAGTGGCAAAAAGCAGTGCAGAAAAACAATGAGCAAAAAAGTGCAGGCAATGTAAACAAAGCTTTAACATCAATTAATAGAGTGGAACTTTAAAATTGGAAATGCAGCAAACGTTTCTGTCCATTTCAGCAAACAAATGCAGGCTGCTGTGGCTACACATGGGCAAACCATGCTTTGCACAGGTCAGTGTACGTGAAGCTGTGGTTTCCCTTGCTGTCCCCCAGCATGGAGTGGTAGGGGTTAGGACGTGGCCTGAGATGCCACGTGAAATGTTGGGGATGTAGGGAGCTGCTAGCATGGAGTTCTCCAAGGACTGCAAAGGGTGGGGAGTCTGGGATTTTTGGACCTTTAGGTCAACCGGTGTCTGCAGCATTTGGATTTGTGGCCTGAGAAGATCTATGATGTCCTGGTTCATCTCCTTCTCCTTCTCCTGCTAGGATTTCTCTCTTCTTTCCTCTCTTTACTTCTCCCTATTCTTGGTCATATTGGCCCTCCAAGCCCTTTGCTCACAGGCCAGTGCAGCACTGGCTTGCAGGACCTTGCTGAATATGCCCTCTCTAGTCCTCTGCTTTCTCTTCATCAGCGTTGGGCATTCTGTGGGTGTGGAGAGGACACCCCTTAAGGCTGCAACGGCAGAAGCTGCTGATTAAACACAGACATGTCATTGGATTTACAGTCACAATGGAAAGGGAGAGAGAGGGCTCAAAACGCCCATCCCTTATTCCCAGAAATGCTTTTAATAAGAAAAATTTATTGATACTTCAGCTGTGGAGCGCCTCTGCACTGCACCGCTCTCCAGCCCCAGTCATGGTGCGTATGGCCCCACCAGTGGTGAGTGAGGAGATGGGGGGAGGAGGAATTTTGGTTCCATGAAGCAATAAAATTTCAGACTCTGGTCCATGGGAACAAGTGCAAGGCAATGCCATTGAAGATTGGCAGGATGTTCCACAGGTGGTGGTTTAAGCTGATCTCTTATTCCTGAGGGTAACAAAGGACCAGAAAGCATAGCTCCTACTGATGTCCTGAAGCTGCCTGGGCCTGTATGCCACTAGCCTGTTTACTGAAATGGTGCCAACTGAACTCATCATGGATTGGCGTGGCAAAGTGTCCTACCACAGAGGAAGAAATAAGGCAGCCCTCCCTAGAAGCCTTTGGGAGAGGATTTCAGAGCATCCTCATAAAAGTTTAATCGAGATGTCTCAGGAGGCTACAAAGGAAATCCCTATGTACATAAACAAAGTGCCCCCCTTCCCCTATGCTTAACCTAGCAGCGGAATAAAAAGCACGTGTCAATTCTACCTCTGCTTGTTGTACCTCTACTTCTTGTATGAATAAAACAATGAAAAGTCAGGACCTGTGGCTTGTTATCTTGGGGATGGGCCAGGCACCATCTTAAATTTAAACACTGTAAGGAAAAATGCATAGTCACGCTTTCCCAGGGTACCTTCCCATGCCTTGGGCCCATCCATGCTTGCCTGGCAGACTGGCTAGACTGCTGGTGGTGTCTTCACCAGGCCCTGGCTCGTGGCTTGGCTGGAGCCTCCTACTGCGTTTCCTCCCCCTCCCCCGACGCCCTCCTCCTCCCTGTTCATGGCAGGGGTCTCTGTCTTGGGCTCCTCTGAGGTATCCACAGTGGTTTTGTGGGGTCTTTTCCAAAGCTGGCATGATGCTCAGTGTAACAGCTCAGCACCAGATCGGGCGTTGCTCTCCCTTGCCTTGTGGTACAGCTGATGCAGTTCCTTTGATTCCATGTGGCATTCCTGCTGATCCCTGTCATATCCCTTCACCTGCATCCCTCATGCAATCTGTTCGTGTTTCTGCAGCTGCTCCATACCTGGACTTGCACAGCCTCTTCTCCCCCACAGGCCCAGGAGACCAAATACCTCCAGTCTACTCCCAGCGGGAGCACATTTAGTGCATGGCACATGGTCAGCTGCACACAATGGCAAGCTCCTTGTTGTCCTTGCCAAGGAGGACAATCAGGAAAAGGCATTTCAAAAACACGTGGGAGGTTTTGAAAGGGGTGGTGGCTTCCAGTCTCTGTGACCCTTGGGCAGTAGGGTTTACAACTGTGACCATATCTGTCACTATCATAGGGAATGGGGCATTCTGGGACAGCTGCTGGAGGACTATGAGGTCGACAACAGGTCATGAAACAGAAAATATCATATTGCCTCTGTATAAATCTATGGTACACCCAAATATTGAATACTGCATGCAGATATGATTGTCTCATCTCAAAAAAGATATATTGGAATTAGAAAGGGGCAACAAAAATTATTAGGGGTATGAAACAGCTTCCATATAAGGAGAGATTAATAAGACTAGGACTTTTCAGCTTGGAAAAGAGACAACTAAGGGGGGATATGATAGAGGTCTATAAAATCATGACTGGTGTGGAGAAAGTAAATAAGGAAGTGTTATTTAATCCTCAGAACACAAGAACTAGAGGTCACTGAATGAAATTACTAGGCAGCAGGTTTTAAAACAAACAAAAGGACGTATTTCTTCACACAACACACAGTCAACCTGTGGAACTCTTTGCCAGAGGATGTTGTGAATGCCAAGACTATAACAATGTAAAAAAAGAACTAGATAAATTGATTGAGGATAGGCCATCAATGGCCATTAGCCAGGATGGGCAGGGATGGTGTCCCTAGCCTCTGTTTGCCAGGGACTGATTACTTGATGATGACCTGTTCTGTTACCTCTGGTGCACCTCACACTGGCCACTGTCAGAAGACAGGATACCAGACTAGGTGGACCTTTGGTCTGACCCAGTCTGGCCGTTCTTATGTTCATGCAGTGCCTACACTCACACTGTGTCGACTGCAATAGGCTGATTATGGCTCCATGCCATTTGGGAAGGTGATTTACTGAGTCACTGTGATGGGGCACTTACGATGGCCAGAGACAAATTTGAGTGTAGACACATGCACAAATGAGTCAACGTAAGGCGACTTGAGTTTACCTAACTTTGTAATGTAGACCAGGCCCTCCAGACAGAAGTTGTGTTTTCTATCTTTGTTATTCTTTTCTCTCCCCTTTTTTGTGTATTTTGTCTGAAAGGAAGCAGAATGAAATTCCACTGACATGCACCGCTTCAGCCCATCCCAAGTAACATGTTTTCTTTTTCACCAAAGGGACAATTAATACCATCTTTAATACCATCTACAAATCTATCAAATAGAGGATTTCCCCTATAAAAGACCCTGTACAGCTAAAGGGAATAAAGAATATTGTTACAATGGAATTAAGCCAGCAATAACTTGACACCAAGCCTCATACCACACAGTCAGGGCATTTAAAGGGCTTCACCTGTGTGTGGATTCTCTGATGTCTGATAAGGTTTGAGTTGTGACTGAAATTTTTTCACACTTGACAAATTTATGTGGTATTGAGGCTGATCTCTTGTGTGGTTTCTTTCACGTGAAAGAAGATCTGAGCTCTGGATGAAGCATTTCCCGCAGAGGAGGCATTTACAGGGTCTCTCTCTCTGATATTCTCTGGTGCTTAATAAGGTTTGTACTGTGACTCAGACTTTTCCCACACTCTGTGCATTTATATAATGTTTCCTATGTGTAGTTGCTGATGTGTAGAAATCTCTGACCTTTGAATGAAACATTTCCCACAGTCTAGGCATTTGTAGGGTCACTTTCCTGTGTGTGTTTTCTGATGTGTAATAAGCTCTGAGCTCTGCATGAATCTTTTCCCAGAGTCACAGCATTTATAGGGTCTCTCCCCAATGTGTGTTCTCTAATGTCTAATCAGGTGTGAGCTCCAACTGAACCTTTTCCCACATTCGACACATATTTTTTCCCTCTTCTATGTGGTTTCTCTGCTGGCCTGTGGTTTTCTTGTGGTTCAAGGATCCTCTCCTACAATGAATTAATTTACCCACTTTCTTCACTGAGTGCTTTCCCAGCTGTATCTTTAAGCTGTGCTGGTTTCCCCAGACTTTTCCCAGTGCACAACTGCTGGGACACAGAGAGAATTCAGACATCAGTGTCAGAGTCCCCAGGCAGTGCTCTTGAACTGCTCCCTACGAAGCCAGTCAGGACTCGGGTGAGGTCTCCTCTCTGTGAGCAGACTGTCTTCAGGAAAAACAGCTCACACAGCTTCCACCTTCCTGGGTCTGACCTTGGAGCATTCAGCATCCTCTGCCCCTCCGTGCGCTTCCCACAGCGAGTCCGCCCAGGTGGTGTCCTGGGGAAGCCAGAGGGCCCTGCACCCCAACTCCGCAGTCAGACGTGACTCTCAGCCAGCCAGTAAAACAGAGGTTTATTAGATGACAGGAACCTGGTCTAAAACAGAGCTTGTAGGTACAGAGAACAGGACCCCTCAACCGGGTCCATTTTGGGGGGCAGTGAGCCAGACAACCACATCTGCACTTCACTCCATGTCCCCAGCCAGCCCCAAACTGAAACTCTCTCCAGCCCCTCCTCCTCTGGGCTTTGTCCCTTTCCCAGGCCAGGAGGTCACCTGATCTTTTTGTCTTCAACCCTTTAGCTATCACCTTGCAGGGGGGAAGGGCCAGGTCATCAGTTGCCAGGAAACAGGGTGTTGGCCATTCTCTGTGTCCAGACCCCTGCACACACCTGCCCTCTAGGGCTCTGCAATGACCATACACCCTTATCCCGCCACCTAGATACTTAAGAACTGCATAGGGAAAACTGAGGCACCCCCACAATATTCAGAGAAAACATTAAGAACAGTCCCATTTCATCACAGTCATTGCCTGTGCCATAGGCACCAACTCTGTGGGTGCGCTGGGGCTGGAGCACCCACGGGGAAAAATTTGTTGGTGCTCTGCACCCACCGGCAGCCAAGCTCCCCGCCCTCACCTCCTTCTCCCCCCCCAGCGCGCCATGTCCCCACCCCTCCCCCTCCCTCCCAGCGCTTCCTGCCCCTCTGTCCCCTAACAACTGTTTGGCAGCGCTTAGGACTTTCCGGGAGGGAGGGGGAGGAGCGGGGACGCAATGCCCTCAGGGGAGGAGGTGGAGAAGAGTCAGGACAGGGGCGAGGACTTGGGGGAAGGGGGTGGAATCAGGGTGGGGCGAGGGCAAGGCAGGGGCGGGGCCAGGGGCAGTCGGGGGGTCGAGCACCCACCGGGCAGAGGGGAAGTTGGCACCTATGGCCTGTGCTAGGGTTAAAGGAAAGAAAAGGGAAATTGCAAAGAAGGGAAACAACATAATACCTGTTGGGGAAACTGAGAAATTAGATTCTGCTTCCACATCTCTTCCAAACACCCAGAGGGAAGTAAAGTTGGGAATGGAGATCCTGGCAGCTGTCAGTCGGACGGGTGGGAAACCATGAGTGACAGCTGCCAGAAGACACCACACTATAACTAGTGCAAAGCAGACAAATGGAGCTGATGTAGCAGGGGGCCAAGCATCAGGATGTCTCACGTGAATTCATAACTTACCAGCGATAAAAACATTAAGGCTCTAATTCAGAAAAATGGCCTAGTTTGGGGCACCTGCATTTCTCTTTCCCAACTAGAGAACTGCAGGGCAGGTGCTCCAGGGCTGTTTAGCATCCACAGCTGCAGGTGGAGTCAGTGGGAGCTGCAGGTGCCCAGGCCCCTGAGAACCAGGCCCCAGGTGCCTAAAGGTCAGCACCCAATATCTAGACCCTAAACTAAAGGCAACTTGTTAAATCTGGACCAAGCCCCTCACTGTGCTCTGGTCCTGTATGGCAGCTTGTCTGGGCCAAATGGGCTGTAGGAAAGGAGAAAGCCCCTCTCCCATGCTGAGAGTTCCCTCCCCCACAGCAGCTGCAGGCACAAGGCATGTTCCTGAGAGGGCTGGGAATGAAGTGGGGGTGGTGAGGGTGGGGTGGATGAGGCATAAAGGGACATGGGCAGTGTAAAGCTGGGCCTCTGGTACTCTGCACGCTGGCTGAGAAGAATGGGGGCCATTGTCATAGGGATGTAACTCTGGCTGGCTTCAGAACTTCCTTAGCCTGAGCCAAGGTCTGCACCGGCCCCTGCAGGTACGGAACAGCGGAGTCACAAATTGCCTCCCCTCTCTCCTTTAGCCGGTACAGGGCAGAATCTGGCCCACTAATCTAGCTTTCCCCCGCCTCAATTTTCACATTGATAAAATTATTTTATTATTATTCCTATTTCTGCGAATGGAGGACGAGGGCCCCATAGTGCTGCTCTCTGTAGAGACGCTGAGTAAACAGACCCAACGGCTCACAATTACAGCCAGGATTTCACGAACACTTAACATCCCGTTAGTGTCAAAGGGACCAAAGAGGTTAAAGTTACTTTTATGCCAAAGTCTTTGCAGGTTCTGGGTCTAGGTTATGACAAAAAGCAGTAAGTCAATGAGACAAACCAACCGGGGTCTGAATGGTGTGTGTGTGTGTGTTGGGGCGGGGGGGGGAGATGATGAGGGAAAAGTAAATCTCTCTCACAGATTGTTTGTCCTAGGATGGTTGTGATGCTCATGGATATTGGTTCCATTGCTGGGAGGTGCCTGAATGAGAAAGGAAATAGAAGGTTTTAGACCTTTTTATATTAAATACCTGAGTGTGTCTCGGTCTGTTTCTGTGTCATCATTAAAACGCAATTCTATGAGTTCAGAGTGGTGATGCTGTTATAAATATGAAAGCCTGAAATCTCGTCTCTTTTATCTGTCCCCCCTGCAGACACTCTGCCGTCTGCACTGGAGACAAAAAGAGGGGAACCCCTAGGAGCACACAGAGCGGGTGAGATTTCAGGTGGAGATTGTCTTAAAATTATGAGAAAATTCCAGTGAAAACATCTTCATGAGATTGCAGCTAAAGTTACCAACCAAACCGACAGCGACCATGACACACACAAGCCCTAAAAATAACACATTAAACAGTAAGGAGATCCAGGGGCACTGGGTGAACCTGGGGGCCATGCCCCCCCCCTACTTTTAAAAGTGGGATGGTCAGGCCCGACCACTTTTTAACATCGGCATAGTTTGGGGGCGGGAGGCCAAGTTCCCCTCCCCCCCGTCCCAAACGGCAAGCCTTGGGCAGGCATGCAGAGTCATAGGCAGGGGCTGTGCTTCATGGCAGGGCAGCTGTTCAGCTTCCCTCTGTGAAGCGCAGCCCCTGCCCATGGCGCCAGCCTCTTCCCAGTGCCGGCCCCTCTCAGTGGCTGCACCCCTCCTCCTCCACACCCAAGGCCCTGCCCCCAGCCAAGCCAGAAGCCACAGCTGGGCTGCCACCCAGGGAGCCTGGGCTGCAATGGGGAGCCACGGTCCCTCCACCTGCCCTGGGTGGCACACTCCAGCAAGCGGGGACATGCGCCGGGGGCTGCTCTCAGGCCCCCCAGAAATCCACCCAGAACAGGTGGAGGGTCAGGGGGTCTCCACAGCAGCCACGGTTCTCAGCCTGTCCAAGGGGTGGGGCCTTGGCAGGAAGAGGAGTGGGGTGGGGCCATGGAGGGGGCGGGGACACAGGCAGCAGGACCTGGTGCCACCCCCAACTTCCACCAAGGTTCTGAAACTCCTGGGGAGATCCCAAGTTGAAGTCACATAAACATAGGGTGACCAGATGTCCCGTTTTTAAAGGGACAGTCCCTTTTCTGGGACTTTTTCTTATATAGGCACCTATTATCCCCCACCCCGTCCCATTTTTTCCACAGTTGCTATCTAGTCACCCTACATAAACACTCCTGACACCAACCTTAGCGCTGAGTTCATGCCTATGCTGATGAACAGAAACACTCTCCCTGAGCAGCACCTGAACAAAGCTCTCTGCCCTGAGGGCTGACATCCCTCTGCTTTACCCCGGTACTGGGGGTTGCCCCATCGCTCTTCTCCAGTATACTACCTTTCCTTTGGACTGGGCTGGGCTCTCCCAGTGGAGCTGCTCACTGCTTCCTGGATTGGGGAAATGCTGCCAGCTGCTCCCGTCTCTCTAGGCTGGGGACGGGGCCACGCTGTGGCGACGCGTGGGTGGGGCATGAGTGGTCACACGTCCCTCCCCACAACGCACGGGGGGGCAAGGGGCCAGCAGGCAGAGCCGGAATGGAAGAGGCGGGGCCAGAGCCTTTCCTCTTCCGGTTCCAGCCACGCTGCCTGCCTTGGACACTGCCCAGTACAGTGCAGTGGCTGGACTCTCCCGGGCAGCTGCTGCACTGCACCGGGCAGCATTCCAGGGAGGCAGCATGGCCGGAGGCTGCCTGGGAGAGCGAGAGGCTGTAGCAGCAAGGGGGTGGCTTGGACTAGCTGCTGTAAATGTAGACAAACTTGTCTGTCTTAACAGTTGGCTGAACACGAAGTAGGACCGAGTCGACTTGGCGGCTCTAAAGTTTTATATTGTTTTGGTTTAGAGTGCAGTTATGTAACAAAAAAAAAAAAATCTACATTTGTAAGTACAACACTCATGATAAATTTGTTAGTCTCTATGGTGCCACAAGTACTCCTGTTCTTTTTACTCATGATAAACAGATTGCACTACAGTACTTGTAATGAGGGAACTGAAAAATACTATTTATTTTATCATTTTACAGTGCAAATATTTGTAATCAAAAATAGTAATATAAACTGAGCACAGTATACTTTGTATTCTGTGTTGTAATTGAAATCAATATTTCAAAATGTAGAAAAACCATCCAAAATATTTAAGAAATTTCAATTGATATTCTATTGTTTCACAGTGTGATTAATCATGATTAACTTTTTTAATCACAATTATTTTTTAGTTAATTGCATGAGTTAACTGTGATTAATCGACAGCCCTAAAATAAACCATTAAAAACAACAACAAAGTTTTTTTTAAAAAAGCAAAATAGAAACAAATACAAAACACACTGAACTACAAAGTTCCCCTCCCCCTGGATCGGCTACAGGATTTGAATCGTCTCTTCGGATCCCCAACGCGCACCCCACCACGTCAGCTCTGGGAATACAGTAGTTGCTGTGCTGCGTGTGGATCAGCCACCAGCAGGGACAGGACACATGCTTTGCCAGTGGGTTACACAAGTATTTGCTAGTCATCAGTAGAACATTTTTGATCAGGACTCTCGGTTTCTATTGCTGGCTCCTCTGTGGTGGAGGCGTGAGGGAAGCTCCTTAAACAGTAAGGAGTGGGGGGGGGGGGGGCGGGGGGCCCGACACCGGCACCTGAACCATCACCCCTCCCCCTGCACTGCCCCTTTCCTGCCACCCCTTCCCCTCAAGCTCCCACTCTTGCAACGCCCCTTCCCCACGAGGCCCCACCCTTGCCTGCCCCTTCCTCCATGAGGCCCCCTCCCACTGTTCCTCACTCTTATGGCCAGTAAAAAGTCTTTTAAAAGTGTGGGGCCGTGGCCCCCCTATTCTGGTACCTCTGGTGTGGTGTAATGGTTAGCAACAGGAAAGCCAAAGAACATATATTTGACACTTTGAGACTAAAGCCAATGGGGATGAGTAGCTAATACCTGGGGCTTCCACACTAGAGACCCTAGTTCTAGTCCCCATTTTGACCTTGTGCAACTTCTCTGTTAACTTATTAGCACACTGGGCTGCAAAGGTGTCCAATACTAGATTGCATTCTAGGGCTGGAGATAAGAAGTTTTGGTCAGCCATAAGAGCTGGGAAGTGCCTGCAAACACAAACAGCACTCATTAGAAGTGAGATGATTTTTACTCACGGCTTCTGGCTTGTTTCACTGTACCACAGCCCACATGTTTTGTCCTTGTCATTGGAGAGCATCCCCACTCCCCCATCCCACTGTTCCACTAAGCAGTCTGGGAACTGTCTCATTGGCACAGTCAGCTGCAAGTCAAGTGGACTGAGGGATTCATCTCTCCAGCCTCCTCCTCAAAGCTCCTGGAGGCCACTTCTGTTGGCCAAAAGTAACTACATGTCACATGTTTCTGACTGATGACTACAATTCTCAGGCAATACGTTCACCAGCTAAAAAAAACCCAGCAGCAGTGAGATCCTCTGCCTGAGCTCATCCACCAGAGCGGACAGCCTCTGACTGCCAAGAAGCAGGAAGACTGACTGGTTAGAAGGAAATTTACAACCGTGTAACCAGTTAGCCTTACATACTCATGACAATGTGTCTCATCACAGCATGAGTCAGGATCTGTAACAATATTGTATCCGATTGCTCATGAAGTAACCAGCTGCTTCCCCAGCAGCATCTCTGCTCGGCACGCCTTTCCCATTGCAGTTGCAGCTCCTGTTCTGGTTCCAGAAGGCCACTCCCCAGATTCACTGTTCATCTGATCTCAAAGCCACTTTGCTGCAATAGACTCTTGGATGCAGTGCCTAGCCCTGAAAGAGCCGCAGAATGAAGGAGTGTGACTGATGGCTAGAAATCTCCAGCCATGCATTATCCAGCAAAACAGGAGCAGTACTGGCCTTCCTCTTAAAGAAAATAATTTCAGTTCACACCATCCAGCTGCAAAAACGTATGAATTCCACAGTGCAATGCATTAAATAGCTGCAACATTGTACCAGCTGTATGGCAGCCCTTGTAACTAACCACATCCCTGGCAAGTGCTCCATTCTCACCACAGCTGGAGTTCCCTTTCTGGTCCAGATGGCTGCTCCCCACAGTCACCCAGGCCCCCTCTGTCTGTCCCCAGATCTCCTCCTGAAGCCAGACTGGACAAGTGGCCTGAGAGCCTTGGGGCCTGGAGTTCTCTGGTTAGCCCATCCCCTGTACAGAGTAGGAGCCCTAGGGCCAGCTCCCTGCACATCCGCTGCCATCTGCAAAGAGCCAGGAGTCCACAAGAGCTGGGGAGACTGTGCAGGAAACCGAAGCAGTAGCCACCAGGCTAAGAACAAATGTGACAGCTGCCCTCTTGGCCAGCACACCCAGCCCTGAACCAGGGACCCCTACAGCTCTCTGTTTATCCCACACCCTGTGCAGTGCAGGACCCCTAGTGCAAGATCCCCTCACTCCCACTGCCCTTGGCTATTGGGCCCCAGCCCTCACCCAGGGGACAGGAGCTTGGTCTCCGTGGGCCAATGAGTCCCTGGTGTCTCTGCTGGGGCTGACAAAAAGGGAGAAAATCAGTGCGGGCCTTGCTAGGTATGGTTGTGTGAGATGGGGTCACCTGCCCCACTAGGGCCCAGGCTGAGATCCCAGCACATTCCAACCTGGCCCCCAAGCCACTATCAGATGGACATTCAGCCTCTGTATGCTGGTGCAGGAGGCATTGGGTCATTGCCCTGGGGGAAGTTGCTGGGGGAGGGAGATTTCCTGCTCACAGCCTCAATGGTCTGGTTTTACTTTAATTCCCCACCAGATAAGGAGACTGACAGAGATTGTGGGTGAGGGAGAAAGATTTGTGTCTGTTTCCTCATCCCTTCCTCCACATTCTTATTTACGTCACCAGAAAATGAGAACAGGCATTTGCATGGCATTTCTGTAGCTAGCACTGCAACGTATTTACATGCCAGATATGCTAAACATTCGTATGCCCCTTCATGCTTTGGCCACCGTTCCAGAGGATATGCTTCCATGCTGATGACACTTGTTAAAAAAATAATGCATTCATTAAATTTGTGATTAGAACCAGGGAATCCCTAGTGGAGAAGCTGGCCTAGGGAATGCAAGCAGAACTGTAGGGAGATGGGAGATGTGTCCAGTAGGTGAGCACAGAAAGCAGCTGTGTATTCAGAGACAGCCTGAGCATTTTAGAGCAGGCCTGAAAAATGACACACTTTCACTCCTGTCTACTTCTAAAGGGGAATCTACAAACCCCATACTGAGGTTTTTAGGGGGAGGGGAGCCCCTCCTGCCTGCAAGCAAGCAGCCTGATCACACCCCAACACAGCTGCCTCTACTACCAATAACAGAGGCAGGCTCCCACAGCTGCAACCAGTAAGGGAGACAAGACCTGCTATAAAAGGAGAGAGCACAGAGACAGTGGGCAGGCATGGGCAGAAAGGGCTGGGACAATGGAGTCCTCTTGCTATTGGGCTGTCTCTAGAGACACAGCCCAAAAGAACAGATGCAGACTGCTAGGCCTAATTAGATCCTAGGGGCCAACCGAAACAAGCCAATCGGGGGTAGTAGAGATCCCCTTGAAAGACCACATCAGGGACTGTGACATCACCATTATCAACTAACTCTGCACAGACTGACCTAGTGACTGGGGGGAGGGTCAGTGAGATGATAATCAGAAAAATTCTGTGCGTGTGTCCATCTGTTCCCTAAGCTTCCTTTCCCAGGTTCTGGCTGCAGATTTTCCCCAGACGCTTCACTCAAAAGCACACTGGTTCAGATGAAAACATAAAACAAGATTATTAACTACAGAAAAATCGAAGTTGATTATAAATTATATCAAACAGATCAAAGCAGATTACCTAGTAAATAAACAAAACCTCAAACTAAGCCTAAAAGACTAGAAAGTTTGGATATGAACTAACAATTTTTCATCCCGACTGATGATACAATCAGACTTACAGAGATGCTGAAGGCAAAAGCTGCACTTGCTTTGCAGCTTGAGCTCCCTACCCCTGTTCCAAGTCATTTTCTTTCGGAGCTTCTTTCAGGTCTTCACTCTCCCACTGCTGAACAACCACCAATGAGGTCACTCCCTGCCTTACATAGCTTTTCCATATGGCAGAAACCCTTTCTTTCAAACTTGGTTCCCAGACCAGTTTGTGGAAAAACACAGGTACCCAAAACAGAGATCAGCGTCATGTGGTCTGGTCATATACCCTTGCATACCTTGCTGAGTCATAGCACCCATTACTCATAGGCTGTCTGGAGCGTTCTCAGGAAGGCTCACCAGGTGGGGGATAAGATTCTCCCAAGGCCTATTGTTTCCCCTGATGGCCCATTACCTAATATAGGCCCTTCCCAACGCGCTGTCTAGACTGGAAGCATCTTGCCTAGTGCGTGTCACCCAAGTGTAACTACATTTGAAATAAAGATACATAGGCTTTGTCTACACTAGCAACTTCAAAGCACTGCCGCGGCTCTCCCAGCACTCTAAAAAAAAAACCAACCCCACAAGGGGCATAGCTAACAAGAGCGCTGAAACTTGCATCGCTCAAGGGGGAGCTTTTTCATACCCCTGAGTGAGAAAGTTTCAGCGCTGTAAAGTGACAGTGTAGACAAGGCCATAGTCACGATTCATAACTTCAGATACCAAAATGATACATGCATACAAATAGGATCCTCATATTCAGCAAATCAGAACTTTTCCAATGACACCTTACATGACCCATCTTGTACAAAATGCATCATAATTATGCCATAATAATATCATAGTAATGTTACTATGACGAATATGAGGTGTAGTGTCACAGGCAGTTTCTCTCTCCCTTCCCCCAGCAGGTTCCCAGGAGGCAGGAACGCCCATCAGTTCAGCAGCCAGGGCTGCAGCAGGGTGGAGGGGCTGACTGGGACTTCTCCTCCTCTGCCTGGGGTTTGCTTAGACCAGGCAAAGCCAGAGGGTCACTAATCAGCTGCTGCTGGAACCTGCCCCTAGAGGCAGGCAGTTGGAAACCTGGGAGCCAAATGCCACTGCTGTGTGTGGGAATTAGGAAATGGAGTTTTTACTGCGGCCAGCCCTAGTCAGGGCACTGAGAGAATTTCTCTCCAGTGTGGAGGAGTCTCTGATGTCCAATATGGTGTTAGCTCCAGCTGAAGCATATTCCATGCTAAGGACATCTGAGAGGCTCCTCCCTCTGTGGATTTGCTGATGCTTGATGCCCTGTAAGCACCAAATGAAGCTTCCCCCACATTCAAGCTCTTTCTTTTGTGAACTATCTGATGGGGAATAATGCGTGAGCTCAGACTGAATCTTTCCCTGGAGTTACTGAAGCTTTTCCCACAAACCAAGGGTTCTCTCTCTTATGTGGACTGTCTGATGTCAAGCAAGGTTTGATCTTCAATTGAAACTTTTTCCACAGTTAAAGCATTTATAGATTCTGGCCCATGTGGATTCTCAGATGTTTATGAAATTATGAGCTGGGACTGAAGCTTTTCCCTTCATCCAAGCATTTATGGGGTTTCTCTCTTGTGTGGATTCTCCCATGCTTAATAAGGCTTGAGCGCTGACTGAAACTTTTCCCACAGTCCAAGCATTTAAAGGGTTTCTCTCCCGTGTGAATTCTCCCATGCTTAATAAGGCTTGAACGCTGACTGAAACTGTTCCCACAGTCCAAACATTTAAAGGGTTTCTCTCCCGTGTGGATTCTCCCATGCTTAATAAGGCTTGAGTGCTGACTGAAACTGTTCCCACAGTCCAAACATTTAAAGGGTTTCTCTCCCGTGTGGATTCTTTCATGGCTAATAAGGCCTGAGGTCCGACTAAAACTTTTCCCACAGTCCAAGCATTTATAAGGTTTCTCCCCCGTGTGGGTTCTGTGATGTATAATAAGGGCTGATGGTGCACTGAAACTTTTCCCACACTCAAGGCATTTATATGGTCCCTCTCCTGAGTGGATTTTCCTATGGCTAATAAGGCCAGAGCTCTGACTGAAACTTTTCCCACAGTCCAAGCATTTATAAGGTTTCTCTCCCGTGTGGATTCTCCCATGCTTAATAAGGCTTGAGCTCTCACTGAAACTTTTCCCACAGTCCAAACATTTAAAGGGTTTCTCTCCCTTGTGGATTCTCCCATGTTTAATAAGGCTTGAGCGCTGACTGAAACTTTTCCCACAGTCCAAGCATTTTAAAGATTCCTCTCCCATGTGTGTTTTCTGATGTATAATAAGGGCTGATGGTGCACTGAAACTTTTCCCACACTCAAGGCATTTATATGGCTGCTCTCCTGTGTGGATTTTCCCATGGCTAGTAAGACCAGAGCTCTGACTGAAACTTTTCCCACAGTCCAAGCATTTATAAGGTTTCTCTCCAGTGTGGATTCTCTGATGTACAATAAGGGCTGATGGTGCACTGAAGCTTTTCCCACAATCAAAGCATTTATATGGCCTCTCTCCTGTGTGGATTCTCCTGTGGCAAATCAGGCCTGAGAGCTGACTGAAGCTTTTCCCACACTCAAGGCATTTATAGGGTCGCTCTCCTGTGTGGATTCTCCCGTGGCTAACAAGGCCTGAGTGCTGACTAAAAGTTTTCCTACACTTCAAGCATTCATAGGGTCTCTCTCCTGTGTGGATTCTCCCATGCTTTATAAAGCCAGACAGCCGACTGAAGCTTTTCCCACAGTCCAAGCATTTATAGGATCTCTTTTTTTTGTGATTTGTCTGCAGGGCTGTGGTTTCCTTGGGACCATTGCCTCCTCTCCCACATTCAATGGATTCATCCACTTTCTTCCTTGGGCTGTTTCCCAGCTTTCTCTCTGACCTGTGCCAATTACTCCAGGCTTTTCTCTGTTCCAAGCACTGGGAAAAATTACTGTCAGATCTCAAAATGGTCCACTGCATTTCCACTTGCTCAGGACCTTCCTGCTGTGGATTCCCCTCCTCCTTCTCACTCACTGTCTTGTCACCTGCTGGAGGAGAGAGAGAATCCAGTCAGGAGTCATTGCCTGGGCTGGTCAAAAGGACAGAAAGGGGAAC
The DNA here is from genome assembly GCF_965152275.1 of Natator depressus. Lineage (NCBI taxonomy): Eukaryota > Metazoa > Chordata > Testudines > Cheloniidae > Natator > Natator depressus. The sequence continues at coordinate 34,544,526 of NC_134247.1, forward strand.
AGCAAAGAGGGAAAACACAATACAGTAACTGTTGGGGAGACTGAGAAACTGGATTCTGACTCCACATCCCATCCAAACACTCACAGGGAAGTGAAGTCAGGGAGAAAACTCCTTACAGCTAACAGGGTGGGTGGGAAGCCATGAGCGATATCTGCCATGATGATATGACACCTCCTGACCACAACCTGACCTGGGTGAGATGAGGCAGAACTGAGGGGGCTCACAGCACATTTTGGAGATTTTCAGTTTTTTCCTTCATTTGCCAGCTTCTGTGTCAGTATCACGGACTCCTCACCTGTGTGGGTGTCTCTTGGGATCTTCCTTTCCTCAGAGGCTTGGAGATCCGGAACCCATGGCTCTTCCCCTGCTTCCAGCTGGGTGATCAGGTCAGGTTTGGGAATGGGGAGTCCTACTCAGGGGGTGAAATCAGGCATGAGCAGAGTGCATGGAGGATTGGTGGAATATTTATCACAAAGGGCACATCTTGAGTTTAACCTGACCCCATGATTTGCTGGGGGGTTGTGGGATCTGAACAGATGGGAACATGGTCACTGAACCCCCTTGGAATCAGGCGGTGTCTGGAGGGGAGGGAGAGTTGTCACACCCTCACTAGGAGTTTTCAGGATCTGTGTGCTCTGGGGGACTTGCTGAGGCACATGCAGCTCTGATGTTAACCCCCTGCCTCTGTTTAAACCTCAGAGCCCTCCCCACATATGGAGCTAGTCCCATGAAGAAAGATACAGAGAACCTGTTTGAAGTGAGAATTAATGCAGAGAGGATAATACTCTGCTTCTGCCCCCATGACAGCTGGAGGGATGGAGATGAATTAGCATGTCCATTAGCTCCATGAATCCCTTATCCCATTGGAGGGGGTTTGGAGGTGAACGGTTCTCTAACCCTGGAGCTGTGGACTACGTGACCCATTCCCCTCTAATGTAACTGACCAGGGAAGAACCTGACCAGGTGCAGAAATACAGGGCCCCATGGCTTCAATAGCTGAGAGGACAGGAATCCTTACCCAGTGAGGTCACATTCTCATAATTCTCCTGCATGACGTCCCTGTAGAGGGCTCTCTGACCGGGGCCCAGCAGAGCCCCCTGCCCCTCCGTGAAGTACACAGCCACCTCCTCGAAGGTCACTGGGATCTGAAACAACAGGTGCTCCCCACTCAGTGCCTGCTGCCCCAGCCACAATCCCACTATTCATGGGGTAAGAAGCCCGAAAATAGGACAGCTCTGGGAGGGCCAGAGGAGCAGAATCCCACCCCTACCCTGCTCAGAGTGGCCAGGAGGTTCCAGGGAACAGAGAGAAGGTGAGAGCTCCTTGTCCCTCCCAGCAGACGGAGGAGGGCAGGGTCTTCTTATTTATCACCCACCTACTACGCACAAGCTGATGTGGGAAGCAGAGCTCTGGGCAGGGGACAGGGACAGGAATCCCAGCACCTTCCCTTTGTATTTCACCGCAGTCTCTGCCTAGTGGGTTCAGACTCCAGCACTCTGGTCTGTTTTCCCAGCCCCATCCAGGGGGTTGTTTCCTGTTTCGGAAATGGGGGAATGTTCACCCCGCCAATGGACCTGTTAATAAATCAGGTCCTAGGCTGAGCATGTCCCAGCAGGTTTAACACACCCTGTCCCTTCCCTGCCTCACCCTGTTTGTTTCTGCCCCTCCCCCTCTACAGCAATCCTCCCCACCAGCTCCCCCCAGAATCCCCTACCTGAGCTGGATCCACCACATCCATTTCCCTTCCCTGTCCCCTAGGAAGATGGGATGATCTGGAGCAAAACGGGGTTGTTATTCTGCAGCCTGTCAGGGTGAGAAGGGAAATTGGGGAGGTTTCTGAATTAGCGTTAGTCCCTTTCACACCCCGATTCCCCCCACGCTCTTTCCCTGCAGACAGACACTCTAGACTCCGCCATGCTGGGAAAACCCTCAGTTACCTTATTACAATGAAGACCTGATCTCCCTGCCCCCTGGGACTAAACCCATGAGACACTTTTAAACCCTCCCAGGAACAGAGTCTCTGAGCCAAATGCTAGAAAAGAGCAGAATCAAAGATGCTGATTTGGGGGATCCCCCCTGACACTGTCCCCAGGGCAACACATTCCCCAGCAGCACAGGGACTAGGCAGAGGCAGGAACTGGCTTTTCCTCTCTCTGCTCCTCACCTTCTCTTCAGGAAAGTCAACCTGCCCCAGGGTGCTGCAGAGAATGGAGCTGGGCAGGGCAGGGAGCTTGGAACCTCCCTCCCCACTTATTGCTCCTGCTGCCCCTGCCAGTCTCTCCACTCTCCCTTCTGCATGGAAGAACTGGTTATTGTCCTGCCATTCCTGTTGGTGCTTCCTCTCCAGTAGTTACTGCCACTGCTAACAGTGTGCGCCTGGGTGTGTCGGGGGCAGCAGACACCTTGGAGCAGAGCTGGGGCAGAGCAGGCACCATCTCTGCAGAGTCACTTTCCTGCCTATAGGTCTCTTTCATCACCTGCACTCTCTGGCTCAGGAGTTGATGCCAGCAGAGCCCAGGGCTGCCCTAGAGGGCTAGTTCCAGCCACAGGAGAAAGTCCCCCCTCGGCTGGACACAGAGGGGCTTTAATGATGGTCTGTCCCAGCACAGACCCCGCTGGGGAGCAGCAGCTGCTCAGTCTGGACTCCCAGATCACAATGGAGGCAGCATCATGTGCCCCAGGAAGCTCAGCCAGCTCTAGGGTTCCAGTATCCTTAGTACAAAGAGAGAGACTGACACCGGCCTCTTTGGCCTTAGCAATTACCAGAGCCCTCTGGTGGTGGCAGCTAATAACCAAGCCTCCCTGTGCTGCCCCTGCAGCCCCCAGGGACAGTCAGGCCAATGTTGATTTCATTTGCCCACCTGGACTCATAGTGGAGTCAGAGGTAGATGAGCCATCTCTGAGAAGTCCCTCTGGGGAGAGAAGAGGTGGGATGCTCCCTGGGCCCTGAAGTTCATAATAACTCTTCAAGTCCAACGGCAAAGGTTAATGGCTCCCCAACCTTCGCCTCTTAGACAGGCCTCCTCCCACCACTCCCAGCCCCTGGGGCAGCTCCTCCCTCCAGTTGCCGCACTTGAGGCAGGGTTCATGATCCAAGCTCCCTTCCTCAGTGAAGCCACCTGCAGGACTCCCTCCCAGCCTCCTCCGGGCACTGTCTGATACCCACCCCCAACCCCAGATAGATACGTTTCTCTCATATGTATACCTTGATCCTAGACATCAACTCCCACTGTCAGCAGAGGACAAAGTCAAGGCAAAATTTCATTACACCAAAACATGGATAAAGATGGAAATGTTTGAGTCAGAAATAATGATATCACAGAACCAATGTCAGACACGTCTGAAATTGAAAGATGAATTGGAACTTATGCTGAATTCTTGTGAAATCTCTAAAAAGGAAGCGATATCTGGACGAAGGAAAGCCCAAAAAAGGATTGGGCCAATTCCTGATTCATTCGCAGATGGACCACATCTCCACAAGAAAGAAAACATACCGAACTACTGGGAACATCTGAAAAATGTCACGCCCAAGCTAAATCAACTAGCAACTGGCAGTTCCAGCAACACAAGTGAGCGTCGAAATAAAATTTCCAAGCCTCAAATGTATCCTTTCACTGCAGAGGTCCAATATGACAAAGCAAATGTTTAAATATTTTTTTTAGATTTCTCAAACAGATTGTTTAGGAAAAATAATCATGTATATTTGACAACATAAAAACACATGAAAAACTCATGTAAAGCTAGTTACTAAATACATAAATAATCAAAAATCAAAACAGTTTCCATTTTAAGTTGCAGCTCTTTCTTGGATTTACCTCTACTAAGATTGAAATAGGATTTAAACCGGTAACTGAACTTCTATTTTTGTTTCTTTGGGTGGCTTGAACCAGAAATGAAACCGAACCTACTGAATGGAACTGAACCTGAATCAAACCAAAACAAATACCAGTTGGATTCCTTGCCTGCTGTTGCTAACAGTGACTCTGGTTTGACACAGAAATCAGAGCAGGAACCTGTTCAGTCCTGTCAGCCCCAAACATTTATCATTCAGGAGTCAGACCCCCCAAATAATGAGACTGTCTTAAAAAAACCCAAGACTAAGGGCCTGTCTACACTACCGTTGGAGATCGGCAACTTCAGCTACATGAATAACGTAGCTGAAGTCAAGGTACTTAGATCTGCTTACCGTGGTGTGTCGATGGGAGACACTCTCCCATCAATTTCCCTTGTGCTTCTCCTTGAGGTGGAGTACCGGAGTCAACAGGAGAGTGATCGGCGGTCGATTTATCGCATACTAGATGCGATAAATCCACCCCCTGCTGAATTGATCACTGCCCCGTCTATCCGGCTGGTAGTGAAGACATGCCCTAAATTAGGAGCAGGGAGTCTGTGCGCGCACATGGGGGTGGGGGCGAAAGTGTAATATTTGCCTTGTAAATTCGGAATCTGTAGGGGGAAGTCCACTGCGCCCTGCTTGTTTAACCATTACTAGGGAAAAAGATTCCCCACTGACTGCTGGGCGGGGCAGCCCCATCCCCCTTTCCTACCCCATGGGCTGGGGGAGCTGCCATTATATCTCTCACCATCCCTCTCCTATCCTCTGGCTCTCCCTTCCCCAGCTGGTCTCTGCTTGCTCTCATATTCTCCCTCCAGCTTCCCCAGTCACCTCTCCCCATATCTCGCCTTTTCCTTCCCTTTATCCCCCCCACTCAGAGTTTCCCTCTGTTCCAGCTCTGTTCCCCTGAGCCCCAGAATCCTCCCCCTTCTTCCTGTGTGTTCCCTCAGCCTCCCTTCAGCAGCCCCACATCCCCATGGCCCTAACCCCCCTGTATCCCTGTCCACCCCCCCCATCCTGCCCCCTGCAACCCTGTTCACCCCTTCCTACCCACTCACACATCCCTGTTCACCCCTTAATGCCCTCTGGCTCTCAGAGCCCTCTGCCCCTCTTCAGTCCCCTTCTGGCTCCCCACATGTTGCTGTCCCACCCCTAATCCCTCCCACTCAGGGCAAACCATGGGAGCTGGCAGGCAGCTTTCCTCTGCCCAATGCAGGGAATCGCGGCCAGCCCAGCTGGAAGCAGCCTGGGGCATCCCCCTGCCCCTGCAGACAGGCTGCTCCGGGGGCAGCGCTCCCTGGGGAGGGGGAGAAGGGCAGGTCTCACCTTCTGTACACGTGGGGCACTGCCTGGGAGCAGGGCCCTGGGTCCCAGTAGGGGGGTCGGGACAGGCTGGGGTCTGTCCTGGGAGAGTCTCTCGAGGAGCAGCAGGAATGTTCCTCCCTCGATAGGAAACCTCCCCCGCCTGCAGCCAGGGCTCTGGGGCCCCCAGCGGCGGCAGCAGCCGAGGTCCTGGGGTCTGGCAAGGAAGGTGGGTCGCAGCGTAACAGAGTCACTGCAGAGACGGCAATTCCCTTCCTGCGGCCAGGCTGCGTGACCCCGGGGATGGCTCCGCCCGGCGCCTCCTGGGTCCTAGCGAGATCGATTGCACTAGGTTTGGCCTGCGTGTGTGTGTCTGTTATTGTTATTATTTATTGTACTGTCATCCCCTGACCCACCGATGGGGGGGGATAGAGGTCAATTGCCCAGGGGCCCGGTGATTTAAAAGGGCCCGGGAAGATGGGATAGTTATGTATTTTTTTAAATAAAAATTAAGATTAAAAAAGACCATCCCCCCTGCCCCAGACCCTCCCTCTCTGGAGAGCCACATTCGCTAGGAATAGGCAGCTCCTCTCAGCATTAAGGAGGCATGATGCATAGAAGGCCCCCTGTCAATGGGCGGACAGAGAGGAGCCATCCAGACTGGACGTCTATGAAGACACTGGATTTTTCCCAAGAGTTTCCAGTATTAACCCAGTGTGATGTGATCCTGGGGTGCAGCTTGGGACCATGGGACTGCTGTGCCCCCTGAACTCTCTCCAGCCTGGGCTGTCTCTCACAGTGCCTTGCTAGTGACCAGCAGCCAACCTCTCCAGGTGCTGTTGTCACTCAGCACAACCGCATATGGAGCCCCACCCCCAGCTAGATTGCAGGAATACTCTCAGAGCCACTCATGAAACACACAGAGAGGCACCACCCAGATCCCAGCACTGTACCCCAGGAATATACCGCCCTGCACTGCTCAAGATAAATTTATTAATTGGGTCACCACTTCATCAATGGAAAGTGGACATACACCAGCCTTTGTAAAACCTGAGCAGGTTTACCACACACACTTCATACAAACTCACCGGTAAAGATAAACAGTAAAAGAAGTTTATTGACTATAAGGATAGAATTTAAATGACTATAAGTGATAGGCAAAAAATCAGCATAGTTACCAAAATAAAATAAAATATAAGCACGCAGTCTAAACTCTCAACTCTATTAGAATGGGCAACAACTAGATCAAGCAGTTTTTCTCACCCCACTGGATATTGCAGTCCATAGTACACAGATTTCACCCTTGAAATCTGGGCCAGTCCCCTCAGTTGGAATTTTCAGTCTTCTCAGTGTCCTGGTTGCTCGCAGCGTAGGTGGGTGAAGGAGAAAGGCCAAGCATCATGTGGCTACTGTGTTCTGTTTTATACCCTCAGTTCCATGCGCTTGGGGAGCACAAGTCCAGGCATGTCTGGGGGCATTGCTGAGTCTCTATGCAAGGTTGAGCAATTCCCCTCATATGGCCTCATGCAGGTGAGTCATTGAATTGCAGCTCCCTTGCTGGACAATGGCTGGTGAAGTCTGTTCAAGAGCACCCACCCAGGTGTTGGTTACCTCCCTTGTCATAGTAGCTCCATGGAGACAATCTGGGCGCCTCCCAAATCCACAGCATGTTTTAGTGACAACCATACAGCACATTCTCATAACTTCATATGCCTTAATGATATACATATTTAGAAAGAAAAATGATTTTCAGCAGATCATAGCCTTTCCCCTGACACCTTACAAGGCATGCCTTGTAAGGGAAAATCACAATGATATAAAAATGAGGAATGTGGGGGTCACAGGATGCTCCCCCAAGGTATAGAATGTCATACCGGGATATGGGGGTGATGGGTTCTTGGTCCTACAGAAGCTGCCCAGAACCCAGAGAGCGAGAGGACATGTTTTCCGGTGACACTGACTGTGGCGGGATTCACTCTGGTAAGAGATTGATCCAGGAAGCAGTTTGTAAGCTGTGGTCTCTTTTCTCCACAGCATGTTCACAGCTTGCTAGCACAGGGTTGAGCTGCAAGGTCTGCTTCCCTAGTTCGGGCTGTGGAGTTGTCAGTGGTATGCCACCAGGTTCCTCTGGTTACCAGGAGGAAACACAAGGAGAAGGGTACAAGATGGGAAGCCTCCCGATTCATACTGAGAAAGTAGGACAATTGGCTAGTTATCTTAGGTACATGTACACGAACACAAGAAGCCTGGGAAACAAACAGGAAGAATTGGAAGTCCTGGCACAATCAAGGAACTACGATATGATTGGAATAACAGAAACTTGGTGGGGCAGTTCACATGACTGGAGCACCGTCATGGATGGGTATAAACTGTTCAGGAAGGACAGGTAGGGGAGGAAAGGTGGAGGAGTTGCATTGTATGTAAGGGAGTGGTATGATTGCTCAGAGCTCCAGTTTGAAACTGGAGAAAAGCCTGCTGAGAGTCTTTGGGTTAAGTTTAGAGCAGCAAGGGTGATGTCGTGGAGGGCGTGTGCTATAGACCACTGGATCAGAAGGATGAGGTAGACGAGGCTTTCTTCGGACAACTAACTGAAGTTTCCAGATCACAGGTCCTGGTTCTAATGGGGGACTTCAATCACCCTGACATTTGCTGGGAGAGCAATACAGCAATGCACAGACAATCCAGGAAGTTTTTGGAGAGTGTTGGGGACAACTTCCTGGTACAAGTGCTGGAGGAACCGACTAGGGGCTGTGCTCCTCTTCAGTACCAGGTTTACCATGGCGCCGGGCCCAGGCTCCAAAGGGGCCCTGGCCTGGCCCGCTCTGCTTGGGCTGCAGTCCAAGGCCCCGCCAGCTCTTTTCCGCCCCCCGCCCAGTGCTCTCTCCTGCCGGGGCAGAAGCTTGGTCCTGCCAGCTCCTAGGGCTCCTGCTGCAGGGCAGGCTTCGCCTGCACCCACCGGCAGCCAAGCTCCCCCCTCCCCCGCCTCTTCCCCAAAGTGTGCTGCATTCCTGCCCCTTCCCCTACCAGCACTTTCCATGCTGCTGAACAGCTGTTTGCTGGTGCTCCTGGAGGGAGGGGGAGGAGCGGGGCAGCAGCGTGCTCAGGGGAGGAGGTGGAGAAGAGGGGGGCGGGGCCTTGGGGAAGGGGGTGGAATTTGGGCAGGGCGGAGCAAAGGTGGGGTCCCCTGCACTCCTCCTACACATACCCCCTTTAGCCCCCTGTCATGAGCTGCTCAGGGCAGGAGGCTGGGAGCACACCCACAACCCCAGCCCACACCCCGAGCCCCCTGCCCTGACTCCTGCACCCTCCCCACCCCCACTCTGAGCACCAAATGGGAGCTCCTGCACTGCCCCGCCCCCACATTCCCACCTGCACCCCTCACACCAAACAGGAGCTGCCCCAGGTAAGTGCTCCACACCCCAACCTCCTGCCCCAACCCTGAGCCCCCTCCCTCGCCACTCTAGCTCCAGGCCAGACCCTGCACCCCAACCCTCACCCTGACTCCTGCACCCCCACACACACACTCCCAGCCCCCTGCCCTCCCTGACTCCTGCACCCCTCTCACACACACCCAGCCCCCTGCCCTCCCTGACTTCTGCAACCCCCAAACCCCCTGCTCCCCCATACAACCAGCCCCCTGCCCTCCTTGACTCCTGCACCACCACCACCCCCACATCCCCACCTGCACCCCTCGCACCAAATGGGAGCTGCCCCAGGTAGGCGCTCCACACCCCAACCCTAAGCTCCCTCCCTCACCCTAACTCCTGGCCAGACCCTGCTCCTGAACCTTCACTCCCTCCCAGACCCTGCACCCTGAGCCCCCTTCTGCACCCTAAGTCCTGGCCAGACCCCACACCCCAATGCTTTTTTACATTTTTTTTTATAAAGCGCTCTTATCCAAAGAGCTTTACAATCATTAGCTAATAGTACAAACAATATTTGGAAAGATCATTAAGTGGTTCACCAAGACCCCCAGTGATTTTCAAGTGGTCTGTGGAAAATAAGTTAGACTATAAAAACAATCAAGGTACTGCACTTTATTTTCATTTACTGCTATTACTTATAGGAGGTGTCATAAATATAAAGGGAAGGGTAGACACCTTTAAAATCCCTCCTGGCCAGAGGAAAAACCCTCTCGCCTGTAAAGGGTTAAGAAGCTAGGATAACCTTGCTGGCACCTGACCAAAATGACAAATGAGGAGACAAGATACTTTCAAAAGCTGGGAGGAGGGAGAAAAACAAAGGGTCTGGGTCTGTCTGTGTGATGCTTTTGCCGGGGACAGAACAGGAATGGAGTCTTAGAACTTGGTAAGTAATCTAGCTAGGTATGTATTAGATTATGATTTCTTTAAATGGCTGAGAAATTAAGCTGTGCTGAATAGAATGGATATTCCTGTCTGTGTGTCTTTTTGTAACTTAAGGTTTTGCCTAGAGGGATTCTCTATGTTTTGAATCTAATTACCCTGTAAGGTAGTTACCATCCTGATTTTACAGAGGTGATTCTTTTTGACTTTTGACTTCTATTAAAATCCTTCTTTTCAGAAACTGAATGCTTTTTCATTGTTAAGATCCAAGGGTTTGGGTCTATGTTCACCTATGCAAATTCATGAGAATCTTTACCAAACCTTCCCCAGGAAGTGGGGTGCAAGGGTTGGGAGGATTTTGGGGGGGAAAGATGTTTCCAAACAATGCTTTCCTAATAAATAAACCCAGATAAACGTTTGGTGGTGGCAGTGGAAGTCCAAGGGCAAAGGGTAAAATAGTTTGTACCTTGGGGAAGTTTTAACCTAAGCTGGTAAAAGTAAGCTTAGGAGGTTTTCATGCAGGTCCCCACATCTGTACCCTAGAGTTCAGAGTGGGGAAGGAACCTTGACAGAGGAGGATGAAGAAAAAAAGAATGAAAAACGGGGGCGGGGGGAGATCAGAGAGAATGTTCTTTTTCTTGGCTGGGTCCCAAGGAGGGGCCCCAAAAATGAAGCTGAGCACAGGGCCACACTGACTCTAAATCCACCACTGGGGCTGACCCCCACTCCCTGAGCTCCACATACGGCTGCCAGGACAGGGGCTGACCCTCCCTCGCCCCGGCTCCCCACACCACTGCCAGGAGCTGGGGCTGGCCCCTAACCCCCGCCCCCCAGCTCCATTCTGTCTGGGGCTGACCCTCCAAGCCCTGCTGCATGACACCTCACGTTGCTCCCCTCTCCCCCCCCCCCCACGTTCCTCCACGCACCGCTAGGGTGGCGCACCGGACTTTTTTGGTAAACTGGGCATTTGTTCATTTGCTCTTGCCAACTGATCAGCCGGCAAGAGCAAACTGGATAAATGCCGATTTTTGTCAAAAAAGTCAGGATGGCTGGGACAGAGCTTAAAAAGGGAACTGTCCCAGCCAAACGGGGACGTACGGTCATCCTATCTCCAGGCAAGTGGCTCCTGAGGGAGTCCGGCCAGGGCGGGGGCAGACCCTGGCCTGGCTAATTGAGCCACTCCCAAGAGGCCAGAGTGATTCCCCGCCCTGGCACTGCACCAGCCCCGGCCGCGCTGCCAGCTCAGCCTGGCAGACGCCGTCACCTTCCAGCAGGGCTGGTGAGTATGGCCAGGGTGTGAGGGAGTGGGGTCTCTGGAGGTGGGTGGGGGCTGCTGGCCAGTGGGGGGGGTGTCTCTTGGGAGGCGGTGGGGGAGGTCTGTGTGTTGGGATGCTGGGCAGTGGGGGGTCTGAGTGGGGTGATGTGCAGTTGTGGTGGTGGGCTCTGGGGAAGTGCATTGGGCAGCTGTGGTGCAGCTGTGTGTAGGGGTGCTGGGCAGGGGTGGCAGTGTGCAGGCCACTGTGCATTTGTGGTGGAGGGTCTGTGTGGGGGGCTGCTGGGCATAGGGAGTCGGGGGCTGTGTGGCATGGCATGGGCCCACCCCCAAGGGGAAGGGTCACACTGGCAGCACAAGGCTGGGCGGGCCAGTGTGTGTCTGGCAACTGCCGGTTTGTATACAGTGCCCTTGCACTGGGCTGGGTGGAGTGGGGCCAGCCCCGCCATGCCATGCCCCATTGCCCCTGGCTGGCCCCTTGCTCTGGGGACCAACCTCCCCATGCCATGCTCCTTTGGCACCAGGGGGGCCCACAAATATGTTTGGCACCAGACCCACAAAAGGTTAATCCAGCTCTGCTCCTCTTGACCTGCTGCTTACAAACAGGGAAGAATTGGTAGGGGAAGTAGAAGTGGGTGGCAACCTAGGCAGCAGTGACCATGAGATGGTTGAGTTCAGGACCCTGACACAGGGAAGAAAGGAGAGTAGCAAAATATGGACCCTCAACTTCAGAAAAGCAGACTTTGAGTCCCTTAGGGACCTGATGGGCAGGATCCCCTGGGAAGCTAATATGAGGGGGCAAGGAGTCCAGGAGAGCTGGCTGTATTTTAAAAAGAAGCCTTATTGAGGACGCAGGAACAAACCATACCAAAGAGCACAAAGAATAGCAAATATGGCAGGCGACCAGCTTGGCTTAACAGTGAAATCTTCGGGGAGCTTAAACTCAATAAGGAAACTTACGAGAAGTGGAAATTTGGTCAGATGACTAGGGAGGAGTATAAAAATATTGCTAGAGCATGCAGGGGTGTAATCAGGAAGGCCAAGGCACAATTGGAGTTGCAGCTAACAAGGGATGTGAACGGTAACAAGAAGAGTTTCTACAGGTATATTAGCAAGAAGAAGGTGGTCAGGAAAAGTGTGGGACCCTTGCTGAATGGGGGAGGCAACATAGTGACATGATGTGGAAAAAGCTGAAGTACTCAATGCTTTTTTTGCCTCTGTCTTCACAGACATGATCAGCTCCCAGACTGCTGCACTGGGCAACACAGTATGGGGAGTAGGTGAGCAGCCCTCAGTGGTGAAAGAACAGGTTAAGGACTATTTAGAAAAGCTGGATGTGCACAAGTCCATGAGTCCAGATCTAATGCATCCAAGGGTGCAGAGGGAGTTGGCTGTTGTGATTGCAGAGCCATGGGCCATTATCTTTGAAAATTCATGGCGATCGGGGGGAGGTCCCGGACAACTGGAAAAGGCAGATATAGTGCCCATATTTTAAAAAGGGAAGAAAGAGAACCCGGAGAACTACAGCCTCACATCAGTCCCCGGCAAAATCATGGAGCAGGTCCTCAAGGAATCCATTCTGAAGCACTTGGAGGACAGGAAGGTGATCAGGAACAGTCAACATGGATTCACCAAGGGAAAGTCATGCCTGATGAACCTGATTGCATTCTATGATGAGATAACTGGCTCTGTGGATATGGGGAAAGCAGTGGATGTGATATATCTTGACTTTAGCAAAGCTTTTGATATGATCTTCCACAGTATTCTTGCCAGCAAGTTAAAAAAGTATGTATTGGATGAATGGACTATAAGGTGGATAGAAAGCTGGCTAGATTGTCGGGCTCAACAGATAGTGATCAACGGCTCAATGTCTAGTTGGCAGTCCGTATCAAGTATCGACCCAGGGGTCAGTCCGGGACTGGTTTTGTTCAACATCTTTATTAATGATTCATAGATTCATAGATATTTAGGTCAGAAGGGACCATTATGATCATCTAGTCTGACCTCCTGCACAACGCAGGCCACAGAATTTCACCCACCCACTCCTGCGAAAAACCTCTCGCCTATGTCTGAGCTATTGAAGTCCTCAAATCGTGGTTTAAAGACTTCAAGGAGCAGAGAATCCTCCAGCAAGTGACCCGTGCCCCATGCTACAGAGGAAGGCGAAAAACCTCCAGGGCCTCTTCCAATCTGCCCTGGAGGAAAATTCCTTCCCGACCCCAAATATGGCGATCAGCTAAACCCTGAGCATATGGTCAAGATTCACCAGCCACATACTGCAGAAAATTCTTTCCTGGGTAACTCGGATCCCACCCCATCTAATATCCCATTACAGGCCATTGGGCCTATTTACCATGAATATTTAATTACCAAAACCATGTTATCCCATCATACCATCTCCTCCATAAACTTATCGAGTTTAATCTTAAAGCCAGATAGATCTTTTGCCACCCAGAAGCCCTTGCTGGGAGGCATCCATTCAATGACAGCCTCTGCTGAGAGACCTTTCATAGTTATGGAGATATAAAACATTTCATTATCATGTATCATCTAAATGAGAGAGTGCACAGGGGAGCCAGGAGGGGCAGATTCTCTCGTCCACTGAGGCCATTTTGTGCTGCACAAGCAACACAAGTCAGCCTTCAACCAGCCAAAGACAGCTGGTGGAGAATTTCCCCTACACAGAAGGGTTCCTTTAAGGGAAATGTGAGGGCATGGCCGGGGCAGGACAGGGATCTCCACTACATTCAGTCCTCCACTTGGTGTAAGTTAAAGCTGCCTCTGTGCCCTAACCTGGACCAGGGCCAGGGGTTCTGAATCAGGGAGCTGCAACCAGCTCCCAGTGGTCCCTTTTCTCTGTTCCACCCAAAACATAGCTCCAATGGAATGACGAATCAAGGCCATAAGGCAGTGGTTCTCAACCTTTCTTCATTTGTGGACCCCTAAAATATTTCGAATGGAGGTGTGGACCCCTTTGGAAATCTTAGACATAGTGGGTCCGCAGACCGCAGGTTAAAAACCAGTGCCATAAGGGTTTCAGAACAAAATTTTCAGAAATGCTTGTCTGTGTGTTGTAAGAGGTATGACAATTTCCTGCACTATCCAGGACAAAACTTACTGAATTAAGTTTAAGTAACTTAGGAGCTCATTGTATTAAAAATGTTTGTGTTGTTATGGGATTGTATGTAACTTATCTAGGACACAGGACTAATCCAAACCTTGGGAAGTGTTATAAGCTTCAAAGGACTCTTAAATAATGGGTTAAGACAAGAATGAGCTGTTAGTTGAGTAGGTTTCCTAGGAAATACTTGGGAGGAGGGAAATGCAAATGCCCACCTCCTGACCTGAACTTTTGAGTTTTACCATGGGGATGGGACCTTTGTCTACAAATCACCTATTCCCAAGATCAAAAGGCCCAAACGACATAAAGGAGTAATTCACAGATTCATGGGAGTGCTTGTTCTGAGCTAAAGGAGTTATGAACAGGTAACCACAGGAAAACCCCGAGGTTAAGGTTTGAAGGACTGTTCACCAGCCAGAAGCCTTGTTAGAGTGAGGGGGTGATCTCTGGTAAGCTGATTAGTATGCATGTAAGTTCTTTTATTGTTTTTAATCCATTTTCTCTGTAGTGCTTTTACCTTAAGAGTAAATGTGCTTGATTAGAATCTGGATGATGGGATGAATTGCACCCTCAGCAAGTTTGCAGATGACACTAAGCTTGTGGGAGAGGTAGATATGCTGGAGGGTAGGAATAGGGTCCAGAGTGACCTAGACAAATTGGAGGATTGGGCCAAAAGAAATCTGATGAGTTCAACAAGGACAAGTGCAGAGTCCTGCTCTTAGGAAGGAAGAATCCCATGCACCACTACAGGCTGGGGACAGACTGGCTAAGCAGTAGTTCTGCAGAAAAGGACTGGGGATTACAGTGAACGAGAAGCTGGATATGAGTCAGCAGTGTGCCCTTGTTGCCAAGAAGGCCAACAGCATATTGGGCTACATTAGTAGGAGTGTTGCCAGCAGATCGAGGGAAGTGATTATTCCACTCTATTCAGCACTGGTGAGGCCACACCTGGAGTATTGTGTCCAGTTTTGGTCCCCCCACTCCAGAAGGGATGTGGACAAATTGGAGAGAGTCCAGCGGAAGGCAACAAAAATTATTAGGGGTCTGGGGCACATGACTTACAAGGAGAGGCTGAGGGAACTGGGGTTATTTAGTCTGGAGAAGAGTGAGGGGGGATTTGATAGCAGCCTTTAACTACCTGAGAGGATGCAGCTAGGCTGTTCTTATTGGTGGTAGATGCCATAACAAGAAGCAACGGTCTCAAGTTGCAGTGGGGGAGGTCTAGATTTAATATTAGGAAACATTGTTTCACTAGGAGGGTGGTGAAGTACTGGAATGGGTTACCTAGGGAGGTGGTGGAATCCAGTTTTCAAAGATAATGGCCAGTGGCTCTGCAATCACATCCGCCAACTCCTTTAGCACTCTTGGATGCAGCGCATCTGGCCCCATGGACTTGTGCTCGTCCAGCTTTTCTAAATAGTCCCGAACCACTTCTTTCTCCACAGAGGGCTGGTCACCTCCTCCCCATGCTGTGCTGCCCAGTGCAGTAGTCTGGGAGCTGACCTTGTTTGTGAAGACAGAGGCAAAAAAAGCATTGAGTACATTAGCTTTTTCCACATCCTCTGTCACTAGGTTGCCTCCCTCATTCAGTAAGGGGTCCACACTTTCCTTGACTTTCTTCTTGTTGCTAACATACCTGAAGAAACCCTTCTTGTTACTCATAACATCTCTTGCTAGCTGCAACTTCAAGTGTGATTTGGCCTTCCTGATTTCACTCCTGCATGCCTGAGCAATATTTTTATACTCCTCCCTGGTCAATTGTCCAATCTTCCACTTCTTGTAAGCTTCTTTTTTGTGTTTAAGATCAGCAAGGATTTCACTGTTAAGCCAAACTGGTCGCCTGCCATATTTACTATTCTTTCTACACATCAGGATGGTTTGTCCCTGTAACCGCAATAAGGATTCTTTAAAATACAGCCAGCTCTCCTGGACTCCTTTTCCCCCTCATGTTATTCTCCCAGGGGATCCTGCCCATCAGTTCCCTGAGGTTGTCAAAGTCTGCTTTTCTGAAGTCCAGGGTCCTTATTCTGCTGCTTTCCTTTCTTCCTTGTGTCAGGATCCTGAACTCGACCATCTCATGGTCACTGCCTCCCAGATTCCCATCCACTTTTGCTTCCCCTACTAATTCTTCCCAGTTTGTGAGCAGCAGGTCAAGAAGAGCTCTGCCCCTAGTTGGTTCCTCCAGCACTTGCACCAGGAAATTGTCCCCTACACTTTCCAAAAACTTCCTGGATAGTCTGTATTGCTCTCCCAGCAGATATCAGGGTGATTAAAGTCTCCCATGAGAACCAGGGCCTGTGATCTAGTAACTTCCATTAGTTGCCGGAAGAAAGCCTCGTCCACCTCATCCTCCTGGTCCGGTGGTCTATAGCAGACTCCCAGCACGACATCACCCTTGTTGCTCACACTTCTAAACTTAATCCAGAGACTCTCAGGTTTTTCTGCAGTTCCATACCGGAGCTCTGAGCAGTCATACTGCTCTCTTACATACAGTGCAACTCCCCCACTTTGCATTTGTCCTTATTGAATTTCATTCTATATACTTCAGACCATTTCTCCAGTGTGTCCAGATCATTTTGAGTTTTAACCCTATGCTCCAAAGCACTTGCAACCCCTTCCACCTTGGTATCCTCCGCAAACTTTATAAGTGTACTCTCTATATCATTGATGAAAATATTGAACAGAAACATATCCAGAACTGATCGTTGCAGGACCCCACTCATTATGCCCTTCCTGCATGACTGTGAACCACTGATATCAACTGTCTGGGAACTGTTTTCCAACCGATTTTGCACCCACTTTATTGTAGCTCCATCTAGGTTGCGTTTCCCTAGTTTGTTTATGAGAAGGTCATGCAAGACAGTATCAAAAACTCAGTCATTCCCACTGTAGCTCAGGCAAATGACCAAGGATCTAGTGGCTCTGACATATCTGCCAAGGCTTAACAGAGCTCGTTAGAGTCTGTGTCACAACCTGGGGGGATCCCAGAGAGGAAGACACAGGAAGAGTGCTTTTTCCTTCCTTTGAGGGCTTTGACAAAGCACTGTCTGGGATGATTTAGTTGGAGATTGGTCCTGCTTTGAGCAGGGGGTTGGACTAGATGCCCTCCTGAGGTCCCTTCCAACCCTGATATTCTATGATTGCAGGAAGCCATTACTTACACTCTAGACAGCACTTTTACATGACTATCCACTCAGTCTGGATGGGCATCTCCCATGGTCCATTGTCAACCAAATGTTTCTTGATGAACCACTTGATTTGAACAGTTCCTCCAAGATGTGCTGGCTAGCTATCTTGTGGGTGTTGCCCTAGGAGCAAACATTTGAAATCCAAGTACAGAGCCAATACTTATAACTTCACATACAAAAGTGATACATGCATACAGATAGCATAATCATAACCAGCAAAACATAACCTTTTCATAGATACCTAACTCGACAACCTTTGTACAATATTTGCTGCAAATATATAACAGTGGTTGCAACAATGATCTATATAGTTATATTTTAATTAGATAACATCACAGCGGTATACCAGACTAATCAGGCCTTTGGAGAATGTACAAGGGGAATCCAGTAAGTTTATAATTTGGGATTTTGCAGAAAAGTACAGGGAACTGAGAGCCAGGATTTCCACTGACTTGCTGTGTAACCTTGGGCAAGTCACATAGCCTTGTGTGCCTCCAGTATCTCCTCTCAACTTCCCCCTCCTCTGGTCCAGGGGTAGCAACGTGTGACCAAGGGGGGTCCCTCTGGCACAATTTGCTTTGAATGTGACAGGGTTTCAACTCCAGAGCACAGCATGAGAAAGTTCAGAGGCAGCAAACCTTTATGGATGATTGATGCTCTGTTACAATCGGTTACCAGTGTGAAATCTCCATTGTAAATGTGGACACAACTATAGAGAGGTATTTTTCAAAATATAAAACCATTAGTATTGTAACAAGATATATAAACAAGAACATTTTAGTTTTCATTTCAACAATTTTTAAAAAACAAGCATCTGAACATATTTATAGATACAGTTATTAACACATTTTTTCTTTACTGAAATGTACAGTAACGTTACACTTCTCTACTTCTCATTTATATTTCAGCAGTGTTATTTGAAGAAAACCAAAATACTTCTCTTAACAAAATCATTCTACAATGTACATTTTAGTTAAATAACTGAACTATGCACACTTGTTGCACCTGTACTCTTTCTTCTCATCAGTCAGGTTTTCTTCACTGATTCCCTCTGGAAGACAGGGAACATGTGCCCACCTCTCACAAGAGTCGCAGTGGACCTTTGATAAGTAATAGATGAAAAAATGAAATGGTCCTGATCATTTCAATTGGGTGGTACGGGCAGGAGAAGCTACATTGTATTCCCAATGTTTTGCAAATCTCCAGGTTACACTGAAAGAAAACAAGTTATGCCATAAATTTTCCTTTGGACAGGTTTGGTGGGTAAAAAGAGATTAAAGAATAAAATATTATAGCAACCCTGATGGGGTGACCAACAGTACTGTTTGCCAAAGTTGAGTGGGAGGTCATAGAAACTTGTCAGCAAAAATGTCCATAAAGAAAAACTCATGAGGGCAATTAAGCCTATGTTCACTATCAACTATCTGTGATCTGAAAGTGTGGTTGAAGACATAGTCAAAAACAACCTCAGAAATAAGTATTTACCCCATTATTGAATTCTGACCTGCGATCTGTCAGCATACGCTGTGGACATTCAAATTGCATTATAATTTCATACATTTTCTTTGCCACCACAGTTACTGACTTATTTTGGAATGGAAATGCTTCAACCCATCTTGTAAAATAGTCTGTGGCTGTCAGTATATACTGGTATCCCTCCTTTGTTGCCAGTAATGGCCCTATTAAATCCATTCCCACAATTCAAAGGGCCAACTGACCTGTATGCAAGGGAACCGGTTGGAGTTATACTTTGGATTTCTCTTATTTCATATTCTCAATAAGCCCGTAAGTAGTAAGCATACTGAGCACTGTGATGTGGGTTCCACAACCACACTATCAGAATCTAATTTCCATTTTAAAAAACAGAACAAAAAAAATAAACAAACAAAGAAGTCAACAAAAAAGGAATACAGGAATACTTGTAAGAAAAATGATATAAAAATAAACCTGCAGAAATATGCCAGTGCAAGGAGCAATAGAGTTCATTGCTGCACTCTGTTGTACCATGCATTGCATTTGTTTTGAACTAAAGGCCTCATTGTGTAGCAATAAGAAAAATGGATAATGATAAACAATTATCTTTGACTCTCTCTTTATAAAATTTCTTACTGGTTTTTAAAGGCAGTGAATAAGACCTGTTATCCTGTATATGCAGTCCACACTAAGAACATTCTTAATGCTTCGACACTGGAAGGAAAGTAAAAGGAATTTCTGAAGAAATGTAGTAGATGTCTGAGTCCAAAATTCACCTTTATGCTTTTCAAGGTGGTATCCAGATTTAATTCTTTTTCCACTTTCTGGCAACGCAGACATCGCAAATCCTAGTTTGGATGGAATAATAGGATGACATTAAAATTCTTGTATGCAAATATTATTGCAAGGGATTGTACACTTTACAGCAAATGTATAATTATTGTTCTTTGCAATGTAAATGTAAAATTTGCATTTAAAATGTAAATTACATATTCCAGGATTTAGTTTTATTCCTGTACAGACCCAGTCGGCGATGTCTTTTGTCATCCCAGGACAATAGTACAGTATCTTTGCTCAGAGCCATTGCCATTTTGACTACTGGGGGGAGGGATAGCTCAGTGGTTTGAGCGTTAGCCTGCTAAATCCAGGGTTGTGAGTTCAATCCTTGAGGGGGCCATTTAAGGATCTGGGCCAAAAATTGGGGCTTGGTCCTGCTTTGAGCAGGGGGTTGGACTAGATGACCTCCTGAGGTCCCTTCCAACCCTGATATTCTATGATTCCTTGATGTCCACCCCATGGACTGTCATGATACTGCTCAAAGAGTTGTAGGGCTTGTTTCATGGTGTGCACAATGACAACTTTTCTTCCTCTGGCAGAAAGGAAAAGTGTCCTCTCTGATAATCAGAGAAGATGGAGATGTCAACTGTTGTGGCCAGCACATCCCTCGGCCCGCGCTGCTTCCCGCAGCCCCAGTTGGCCTGGAGTGGTGAACCGCAGTCAGTGGGAGCCGCGATTGGCCGAACCTGTGGATGCGGCAGGTAAACAAACTGGCCCAGCCCGCCAGGGGCTTTCCCTGAACAAGTGGTGGACCGGCTTTGAGAACCACTGGCTTAGACAACATCCTCACAGTACCTATTAGATAACACTTGATACCAAACACATTTTTGGAGTAGAGAGGACCAAGCCCGCATTCCTATCTATTCAGGACTGTTTAAAAAGCATTTTACAAGCTGAATTTCAGGGCTATTGCATGAAAAACCCTTCATGAAAGTCTGAGCATTTCAAAATAAATCTTTATTAGTCCCTTTCCACTGCATAGTAGGTCAATCTATTAGTAAAGAAACATTGAATGCTCACAAAACATTGTGAGTAGTGCAAAGCATTATCAATAGTATTTGAAATGCTTATGAATTCCTTTTGAAAGCAAGCTCATAGGCAGAAAAGCTACCACTGTGCTTTATACAGACTTCCACTTTTGTCACTGTTACATATATTGAGCAACAAGGTATCACCACAAAAAATTTATACTCAGAACCGTGGCGCTCACATGTCACATCATTGCTCTCTGATTTAATTTTTGAGACATTTTCTTGAGCCTTTTCTCTCACTGTTAAAACTTAACTTGTGTTGTCTTGTCTTCATTGTGTTGTCACTTCAGAACAGATCAATCACCCTTCTTACTGCAAGGTGATAAAAAAATCAAAGTTTTTCAGCAGTGAGGAGAAGGCCTATGTCTGCATAATGTGGACATAACATATACTGTACACACCTGGATTCTTCAGTGCAGTGGTTGATAATGTCAGAGCCTTCTCCTTCTCAGTATCCTGAGCTGAAGCATTTGTCTTCCCAACATTCAGGTTGCTTCCAGCATAGGTGGGTGAAGATTTTGAGGCAAATGCATGTTGCCTTTATTTTATAGCTTGAGTCCATGTGCCTGGAAAATCCTTGTCCAGACAGGTGATGATGGGCTTTGCAGAGTGAAGTTGTTCAGAAATACCCCTGCTATGGTGTGTCACCGAATTGGAAATCCACTGATTACATCTCCCATTGACGAGTAATGGCTGGTGATGATCATTCAGTGCCCACCTGGCTGTACATTCCCTCTTCCGTTGTTACTGGAGAGCAACTCCCATACTTACAACATATTTCAGTAACAACCATACAGCAAAATTTAATTATTTGATAGGTACTAAAAATATACATACTCTGACAGAACAATGGGTTTCAGCAGATCCTGACCTTTCATATGATATGTGACTTGGCATTCTTTGTATGAAATATATCATAATTATACGACAGGGGTGAATGGGAAGGAGAGGGTACTTCTTTAAGGTCGAGTGCCACAATAGGGTTGGGATACTTCTGAGTAAGAGGTAGCAATCTGTTCAAAGTTTCCACGGTGAAATCTGTATTTGTTTCTCCACTGTCAGTGCAGCTGTCATTTTGGCAAGTTTGGCACACAGACCAAGGAATGTGGCCTTGTGCAGCCAATGCTCATCATCCCAAACCTGTGAATGCCACCACCAAGTTTGAATTGGTTGTCGCTATGTCCCACAGCAATTTGTTCTTCATAGAATCATGATGTCCCCCGCTTCTATGCTTGCAACTCTGCAAATACTGCAGGATCGTGTACCTTGGGCTTGCAATGCTCATGACAATAATGCAGAGCCATGCAGGCTCCTTGCTTCTGTGTGAGATGGCAGACAGTGAGGAGGGCCAGGCAGGTTTGTGGGTTAGAAAAAAGGGTCTAAGCAAATGTATGTATAAGTTTTCATATGGATTACATATAAAATTAGGGGATGGCTAACAAAGCATTATGAGAAGTTGATCCCATGATCACAGTCACCCCTGTGCAACCTGTTTGGTAGCCAACTTACAATGCCAAACCAAAGCTTTCCAAAATACAGTGCGGTGGACAGTGATGAGTTGTGCAGTGAGATAGCTATTCATAGTGCACCTCACTCTGACTCTATACAAGTGCTTCTGGTGAGTACCCTCATTGCCGAGACAAGGAGTCCAGTAGGCATGCACACAAGTGACATAGTAACCATAGCAAGCCTATGCTGACATAACTTGAGTTAACATATGCTTGTAGTGTAGTTATGGCATTAGGTATATGAACTGTTTGGGAGAGGTAACAGGAAAAGTATGAGGGTAGACTAAGATTCATTCAGGTGTTTAGGCTCTAGCTTTTGTGGAACTGTCCTTACTACACCCTAAAGGCTCAGGAACAAAGAGGCACGTAAGAACAAAATATCATGTATTTATTAAAATTTTTTGACTTTAGGGTGTATAACTCATGATTTTAGAATTCCTGTGGTTGTTAAGGTGTCTCGGGGTTGTAGATGTGTCTTCATTATGTTTTGAAGGCCAAAACTATCAATGGTTTCAACAAAGAATTAGATCAATCCCTCAGGACAGGTGCATCAGCTATTAGCCAAGATAATCAGGGATACAGCCCATGCTGTGGATGTCCCTAAACTGTCCTCTGACTGCCAGATGCTGGGAGTGGACAATGGGATGGGTCACTCAGTGATTGCCTATTCTGTTCATTCCCTTAGAAGCACCTGGCACTGGCTGCTGTCAGAAGACAGGATACCGGACTAGATGGACTACATCCATTACAGCAGTTCTAATGTTCAGCAAAATGTTCAGATTTTTGCCTTTGAGAAAGATGTTTAGGAGATAGTATACTCTCTTTATTGAATATCTGAGAATCAAGCTCTACACAATGACATGCAGAAAAACACTAAGGGCTGGATTGAGAGGCAAAATAACAGTTGCAAAATGCAATCACCACTGGTGAATTGAATGAAAACAAAGTTTTGAGACCAGGCCAGACATTCAGTCAGACTGGAAGTCAGATGATCCACAGAATAAACTGCTCTAAAAATAGTAAGAAAAAGTTAGAATTAAAAATTCAGGGAATCCCAGCAGCAGATGAGACAAACTGGTGAACTGCTATAAGATTCTATGCCATCAGATCCACTGGGGATTCTGTGTTTGTTTGTTTTTTTTCTGAGGGGGTGTATATAAAATGTTTCACTGAATTAAGTCTCCTGCAGCACATCAGTAGGTTACATCAGACAAAGGGGAGCTGCAGTGACTAGGCATTTGGATGCCTGTGCCTTTAAGAACCCAGCCCTGAAAAGCCCATGCTGAGAGGTGCTGTCTGTGAGAGGGGAAATAAAAAAGCCCCTCCGCTTCCTCCACCCCATTTTTGCAGACACTGGTGTCTCAGTTCACCGGGGTAACTGTTACTCCCTCTGCCCCTGCCTGTGCCGGGGTTTGGCCCTCTGTCACACCTCACCCCGGGCTTAACCCTGGTTCTCCCTCCCCCCCCCCCCCCGCACATCCCTGATTTTGCCTTTCAGCCCCTTCCTAACCTTGCCTGCACCTGCTTGATGTCCCTGACCAGTCAATTTCCACCCCCTGCTCAGACACTGGCCACCCCACTCCTCCGATTCAGCAGCATCTTACAAGTAATAAGGGCAGGGTGAAGGGCAGTGGCTTCAGCAGATGTTACTGAGCATGCTCAGTGCACCATAAGTAGCACATTCCTACAGGGAGCCGTTTCCTACAGTACACCAGGCCCACAAAAGGTTAACCCGGCCCTGTTTGGGGTGCCAGCTCTGGGATGGAGTTTGGGTGCAGGAGGGGTGCAGGCTATGGGGAGTTTGGATGCGGGCTCTCAGCTGGGGTAGGGGGTTGGGATGCAGGAGTGGGTGCGGACGTGTGGGCTCTGGGAAGGAGTTTAGAACCTCAGCACATTATATAAGAGAAAGGAGCTGCAGTGACTTCATACAGACATAGAAACTGAGAGAAGACTCTTTTAAATACTCAAAACGTGTGAGGCAGAGTTTGAGAGAGGGACTGTCTGTACAATATTTCACAGCATTAAGTCTCCTGGCTGGAGTAGTAACGTAGCCCTGCAGCACTTGGATAAGATAGAGATGAGCTGCAGTGTCTAAGCATTGACAGTCTAGGAATTGGGAGGCCTGTGCCCTTATGTGAGGGAACTGTTGCCCCCTTACTAACATTCAGTGGGGGAATTTTAGTTGCTAGCTCCCAGTACTAAAAGGGGAAGGGTCTATGGGAAACCAGGACCCTGAGACTGATAATCCCCAGGAACAATGGGGAGAGGCCAATGCTCCAGGTCAGCCTGAATGACAGGGTGCGCAGGCTAATCAGAGAGTCAGGAGGCTAGGGAGGTCCAGTTCTCCGTGTGAGCTGGATTTGCCTGGGTCAGACAGAGTGGGGCTGAGCTAAGGAGAAAGCAGGGGCCTGAGCTGAGCTGGGGAGCAGAGCTGTGCCAGATCCAGAGGGACCAGAAAAGCAGCCCAGAGAGAGCAGACCCTGTCCTGGGAGCAGAGCTGCAGCCCCAAAGCCAGAGGCACAGCCCAGAGAGAGCAGACTTGCCCTGGGAGGAGAGCTGCAGCAACCAGAGCCAAAGGGGCCAGAAAAGCAGCCCAGGAAGCAGGTCAGTGCTGGGAGCAGAGTCACAGAAGCAGCCTGCAGAGCAGACCTGTCCCGGGAGCAGAGCTGCAGCAACCAGAGGCAGAGGGGCCAAAGAAGCAGCCCAGGGAGCTGGAGGCAGAGCAGCAGCAGCAGTGCAGAGACAGAGTGGTGCAGCTGGGGCTGGAGCAGTCTGGAGCTGGGTGCGGTGAGCAGCTGGGGAGAGCGAGGGGGACCCTGGGCAGCGGGCCCAGCACAGGGAGATGCCTCAGCCAAGGGGCTCTGCAGGCCAGGCTTGGATCATAACCCCGACAGGGCGGGGTCGACACTGGACAGAAGGGTCCTACCGCTTAGAGCCTGAGAGCGTGTGGCCACCACCAGAGCAAGTGTCCAACCCACAGCATCCCTGCAGCACAGCCAGGGCCTGAGAGGAAGGCCTGGGACTTACAAGGAACAGACTGTGAACTGCGCTGACATTCCAGAGATGCTGTTTGTGATGTTCCCTGCCACAGAGTGGGATGATGTGTTTTCCTTTAACCTTTCCCATTTTTCCTTATTCTTTTTAAAATTAATTGTTGATTAAATAACTTGCATTTGCTTTAACTTGTATGTAATGGTCAGTGGGTCAGAGAAGTGCCCAGTGCAGAGAGAGTACCCCGGAGTGGGGACACCCTAGCCCCTGTCCTAGGTGACCACAGCAGTGTTGGGGGTCGAGGCCCCCAGGAATCCTGGGCCCAGCCTTGTTGGGGTTAGGAGGACTCTGCCAGACAGGAGAGTGGAAGGGGAGTCCTCAAGGGCAGGGAGGCCACTGGGTAGAGGAAGTGGGAGCGAGGACTCAGATCCTTTTGCTAGCCCACTTCACCGGGGTAGTGCAGAAGCCAGGAAAGTTCCCCACAATAGCGGGACTATTCCCCTGCTTACACTTAAGAACCCGGCCCCAGGAACCTGCCCTCTGCTCCGGGGCTGACATGCAGCATCCTGTAAAGAGAACTAAAAATGCCTCTGCACCCCTATATTTGCAAGCAGAGCACATGGCTCAATCCTGTGGGGTAACTATTACCCCCTCTTCCCCTCCCTAAACGGGGGTTTTGCCCCTGCACAGGGTCTGGCAGCGTCTCCTCCCCGGGCTTAAACCCAGCTATCATCCGCCACCCCCGATTTTTCCCCTCCAAAGCCCCTCTTCTGCCGCTACCTACAATAGCTTGATCCCCCCCACCCAGTAAATTTCTGCCCCCTGCTCAGACCCTGACACCCTGCCGCTGCAATTTGCCCCCCTTAATCCTTTTAAATCCCTCCAAAGAGGAGGCAGCAAATCGTAAGGAGAAGTGAGGGCAGGGAGAGGGCAGTGGCAACAGCGAAGGTTATTGCGCATGCTCAGTTCGGGTGAGCCTGCTCAGTGCACCCACAGTAGGGAATTGGGAGAGGGAGCTTTTTGCGTCGGGTGTAGCATCACAAAAAGAAACCCTCCTCTTTTGCGGCTAGTTGCAGTTTCTGCCAGGCAAACGTGACTTTCTTAGCTACTTCTCAGGACTTGCTACCACCTGGTCCAGAGGTTGCAAATTAGGAGGGATGGGGTTTTGTGGTCGAAAACACTCACAATTTCCTTCCTCCTTGCTAATGTGCATAGTTGATGTATTTGATGATTGAGGTGTGCTGTTTCATTTTGCGTGTGAGTACGTGAACAGGGAGATGAGACTGGGGGGTACGGAGCACGGACGTGAGCCCAACGTGATAGCGGAGTGGCCTGTTTGATTTTTCTCACTGGCTTTCTCATTGCTTATTTGCAATGACTTTGCTGCCCATCCACCTGCTTGTATTATTTGTATTATACACATGGACACAAATACAGAGAATTATTTTTTCAAATTAAAAAAAACATTATTATAATCTGGTATATAAATAAAAAGAGTTTTCTTTTTGTTCCAAGATGTTTTGAACAACAAGCCTTTAAACATAATGTTATTTTTGGTAAAGTAGTGAACTATGCACATTTCTTGCACTTGTATTCTTTCTTCTCATTGGTCAGGTTTTCTTGATTAGTTCCTTCTGGAATGCAGGGCATATGTGTCCACCTGTTGCAAGAATCACACTGGACCTTTGATAAGTAACAATAGAGAAAATGAAATCACTGAAGTTATAATGACAGGTTTCAGAGTAGCAGCCGTGTTAGTCTGTATTCACAAAAAGAAAAGGAGTACTTGTGGCACCTCAGAGACTAACCAATTTATTTGAGCATAAGCTTTTGTGAGTCTCTAAGGTGCCACAAGTACTCCTTTTCTTTTTGTGAAGTTATAATGTTACACATAGTTTCCATTCTCTCATGCTATTCCTTCCATATGTCAGCATTACCTAAGACATGCCTACCAGCATGATGAAAATGTTTACTGATGTGGAATTTTTACAGGAATCCTGATCCTTAGGCAGTTTATGGCATTTATTTCTGATACAATTCTATGTTTCTTACCATCGTACAATCCTCACTTTCCTTTCCACAGTTGACAAGGTTGCAGTATATGCAATAGTCCTCCACGCTTTCTGAAAAATCAATATAGCGCAATGAAATGCTCATTATGTTACAACCAACACTCAAAATGCAAATCTTGATTTATTAATTACTGTGAATATTTTAATCCAGCCACTGGTTTGAACATATTTTCTTCCTTTTTCGTGAGTCATATTTGCTAATTTTATATACAGCTGCAGTAAAGTAAAAATTTGAGAAATTTCATTTAACTGGTCTAGCAATAGCAACCATTTACCCCATTCAAATTTTGGGGTACTTAAAGATATTATTGATGCATAGTCACCATTACAGAACCAAACCTGTGCGATATCCCACTTTAGGGGTATTAAGATAACTATCTGCTACATGACAAATTCCACTCTTCCTGTTATCTTCACATGTGCCTAATGAGTCCATAGTACATGGGAGAAAGTTATTACCTGACTCCTTCATTAGAACAATTACAATTTGTCTTCTAAACACAGTATTAGCCTCTTGTGTTGTTTCTACCATACTGATGTCTTTCTGCTGCAAATACATTTCTGCAAACTAACAACACTTCTATTTAGAAAAATCATAATTAACATAGGTGAAAGTGGGCTGGTACAGCATACCGGTAAGAACTGGCCATCGGTACCGGCCTGTACACGGCTGACATTACAGTGCTTTATGCTTTAAAGTCGCTGCCCCCTTTAGCACCCCACCCCCCCGACACACACACATTAGCAGCCCTGCCGTAGGGTCCGGCAGCACTGCTGCATGCTACCGGCAGGGTCGCCGACAGTATGGGAGCAAAAGGGGCAGCTGCCCTGGGTTCTGGCAATTTACAAGGGCCTGGGGCTCCTGGCCCCCCAGCCCTGCACCTTCCGCCCGAGATCCCACCCCTTCTGGGAGCCATGAGCCCACCCCAAACACCTTGGCAAGGATGCCGGTGCAGAAACCCTGGTAATCTCTGGCATTTACTTTCACCCCAGATAAATTACATGTAAGCAGTGTCAGGATGAGCTCCACCCTGACATCTGGTGGTGAGGTGTGGCAAGTTGTGGAAAAGAACTTCAGGGGCTGATCTCATTTGCATAGGCACACCCACCCCGCCTAGAATGAGGCCATAGCTGCCCAAATGGTCACTTTGCCTGCTGTGGGATCCCCAGTGTCTCTGTTATTGGGGCAGGAAGAATAACTTGCTATTACCCTGATTATGGGAACTGTGCTTGGAACTGTACTTGGCCTTTTGTTATGATGGAGGGATTCACCATCAGCTAAGTAGCACTCGCTAGGCAAGGGTCATGGGTTCCAAAACTGTGTGAATTGAGAGAGGCTGGGGGCAAGTATTAATACTTGGTGGCATGGGCCCTGGGTGAGGGCCTTACATGCTAATTGCACTTCCTCCTCTCTCCACTGTGGAATATCAGAGCTAATTTTGATTCCATTAGGAGTCTAGTTACAGGGTGCTTAGCTCACTTTGGGCTAATGGTGTACCAGCACTGAGGCTCCCCTACTACAAGCTGGATTCACCAAAGAGCTGAACTGACTAAGAGCTGAAATCACTGGGTGTTGTGTTAAGTAGTGGGGGAGCCTGAAGATATATTGTGGAGCAGTTTGTGGGATGGCTGGAGTGCCTTGTGGACAGGCTGGTGGAGCCATTTGTGGGACGGTGGGAGCTGCTTGTGGGATGTGGAGCGGAGCAGTTCGTGGACTGGCTGGTGGAGCAGTTTGTGGGATGGCGGGAGCTGCTTGTGGGCAGCTGAGTGGAGCTGAGCGAAGCAGTTCGTGGGGCGGCTGGCGGAGCGGAGCGAAGGCCTATGGAGATGTGGGGTGGTCAGCTTCAGATCACGTAAGGTGCCCCTTACCTCTCTTCCCCCCCCTGCTCCCCCAATCTCCGCCCAGGGTGGGAGGTAAAGCTCTGCGGATAAACTTTCGAACTCTGGGGCTGCCCTGACCAGGGAAAGAGACTTTTGGGTCATTGGACTTTTGGGACTTTGGGTGATTTGGGGTTGCTGGACTCAAGAACCAAAGGGAAAGAGCATGCCCCAATTTGCTTGGGGTGGGTTTTTGCTCATGGGTTGTGTTACGAATCCTGTTGGTGGTGTTTCCCCAACATAATGCCACATTGTTTCTCTCTGTTATTAAAAGGCTTTTGCTACACTCAGACTATGTGCTTGCGAGAGGGGAAGTATTGCCTCTTGGAGGCGCCCAGCAGGGGTGGTATATATTTGTCCCAGGTCACTGGGTGGGGGCTCGAGCCAGTTTGCATTGTGTTATTGGAATGAATCCCCTAGGTATTGAACGCGGCCCTTGTTGCTGTCAACTCTGACGGGCACAAGGGTTACATACACATAAATAACAAATGATAATGGCAATTTGGTATTCAATACTTTTAAGATGAGAGGTCCGCAGTTGTGGCCATCACTGTGTCCGGTATGCTTAACAATTTTACTCTTCCAATCAGATGAGGTTTGCTAGTTAATCGTTTTATGAATTATCTGAAATTTTTAGAGAGAACATCAGCGGACTGCATAAATGACCTTTTCTTTCTTTTTTTCCCCTCTGGTTTCTGGACATAGATACAAATCCATTCTAGCTGCATTTAATTAATGATTGCAATGGCTTATTGCTCATATATATATATATATATATATATACACACACACACTTTCTTTCATATTATTGTCTCACTCTTACACAATGTATCACCTGATTTGCTGTGCCCCATGTTGATGATAACACTTTCTGACTCATGCAACATGCTAGTGTTTCGTGTCCACATTCCATGAAGTTGTTACCCAGATTCAAACCACACAAAGTCATGCGAAGTCCATTAGTAAGCATGTTCAGTACAAGTACATGCTGTTTCAATTTTTATTTGTAGGTAGATATTAGTCTCACTACTGTTACATTACATTCCCTGGAAAAAAAAATTCACAGGAACAGTTCATGTCCACTGTAAAAGTCAGTATCTAATAAATCACCTCCAATTCCTCAGGCATGTTCTTTCATATCTCATCTCATCACACAATGGGTCAATTATTAACAATTCCTTTTCTTTAAATCAAGGCTATCTGTAAGTGTAAATATATGTACAAATTATATTGGTAATGTGATGATTTCTACAATTTTATAATGATTTCTCAAATATCATTCCATTAACATATTCTCACTTGTAATGTCTCAATAACACACAAGAGAAAAGCATATTGTGAATTCATTGATCAATTAATTACAGACTGTATTCTTCCAAGTTACATTAACAACATACCCACATAGCCCCAGGACCAGAGAAGTTCTGTCCCTGTGTCATGGCCCCGGGGCTGTACCAGGGAGTGAGATCTCCTCTAGTCCCAGGGCTGTGGCGGGGATTTGAGTGGTGTGCTTCTTTAGGGGACCAGGAGCGGGGTGCCGTGGATTCTCCTGCCCCACCCGGCACTTATGTGGCTTCTGCCAATGCTGGCGCTGGGAGCAACATGGGAGGGCTTCCCTCATCCCACCCACCAGGCGGAAGCCAGCCCCCACCCCCCGTTGACCGTGGCCCCTTGGCCTGGGCCCTGTAGTCACAGTTGCTAATCTGCCACCAAGGGAGACATGATGATGAAATCAAGTGTTGCACATAAGCTATGACCAGTTATTTGCTAAGACATTTATTAATTATAAGGCATATGCATATCAAAGACATCTAGATACAGTATGATTTGTATTGACTTGAGTACAAGGTGGGAATTTCAGTGTATGGTTAGAACTAGCTGTTTGTTTTTTAAATTAGAAATGATTGCTCAGTGAATGTACAGTGATTGTTGATAGTGCTTGCAACAGACTAGTGAACATACTTATGAAAGGAAGCAAAGTCATAGTGTTCTTTGGTAAAATTTATACTCCTTTCTCATGCGTTTGCTGCACCACCAGCATAGATAGCAAAGGAGATTTTCTGGAAAATTTGAAAACTAGAGATCCCAATCCCGGTCCCCTTGAAGGTAAGGTTAACACTCCAAATAAATCCCAGTGTTGGGACATCAGGACCATCATTTACTGGCTGAATTTTCCAGTGTAATGTGTCAGTATTATCTGAAAAAAAGTATTCCTTGCCTTCCAAAGAAAAGTTGAGAGCAAATCGACGCAGGTTCAGTCTGCCTGATTTATTTATTCCTTCAGGATATGTGCTACTCCTTAGATATGCCAAAACATTTGCAATTTTTTCCTCGAAAGATTTCCCTGAGAATTGTTTCCAACAGAAAACAGTTACTTAAGTGGAAACAGGGAGTATCAATCCATATAAGACTCAAAGTTCAGTCAGAAGGTATGAGATGTACATGCAGACATATAAGCAGGGTAAACTTTGGAGTATTTGTGGCTTGCAAAATATGGCTGTATTCAATCAGTGCAGACTGAATGTTAGAGATAAGGATATCACCTACAAGACTGTAGCCATGTATAGACATAGTAACTCAGGACATGAAATGTAACAGTCCAAAAATGTCATTAAAAAAAGAAAACACAAGCAGAGTTGCTTGAAGATAATGGCTTCCGAAAACAAATGAATACACATGGAAACACTCTACTTACCTGCCATTATGTGTGCAGTACAGGTCATTTTTTGCTTGGTGCAACTTTTGGGAGAAAATTGTATTCTGAAGAATCAGAAATTAAGAAATCCCTATAACATTCACATATCAGTATCACCTTATTCTCAGCGTTGCCTTTCACCAATCATTGTACTCGCAAAAAGAAAAGGAGTACTTGTGGCACCTTAGAGACTAACCAATTTATTTGAGCATAAGCTTTCGTGAGCTACAGCTCACTTCATCGGATGCATACTGTGGAAAATACAGAAGATGTTTGTTTTTCTACACACAAATCATGAAAAAATGAGTGTTTATCACTACAAAAAGTTTTCTCTCCCCCCAACCCCACTCTCCTGCTGGTAATAGCTTATGTAAAGTGATCACTCTCCTTACAATGTGTATGATAATCAAGGTGGGCCATTTCCAGCACAAATCCAGGTTTTCTCCCCCCCCCCCCGCCAAACAAACCCACTCTCCTGTTGGTAATAGCTTATCTAAAGTGATCACTCTCCTTTGTAGTGATAAACACCCATTTTTTCATGATTTGTGTGTATAAAAACAAACATCTTCTGTATTTTCCCCAGTATGCATCTGATGAAGTGAGCTGTAGCTCACGAAAGCTTATGCTCAAATAAATTGGTTAGTCTCTAAGGTGCCACAAGTACTCCTTTTCTTTTTGCGAATACAGACTAACACAGCTGTTACTCTGAAACCAATCATTGTACTGTAATTTAAATAATATTTCCTAACATATTGTAACTTGATTATCTAACAAATTAGATCCAACCACCTTAATTGGTTTACACCCAGCAAAATTACTTATACATCACCCCCAAAAAATCAAAGAACCAGACAGAGACCATACAGATAAACAATAGAGAAAGGGAACCATAAAGACCAAACAATAAATAAATCACCATGATTACAGGCATGCAAATCATTTAAGAAATGCCTGTACATTTATTGTAAAGATTCTTGATTATTCATGCAGTTAGCCAGGAAGACCCTTAGTATTTGCGTACTTTTGCCAGATTTTCCCATTACTTGGGGTATGCTCATTTATTGTTGTTACTTGTCTGGGTATTTCCCCCCCGATAATTATAGTAATGTACTGCTTGTGTATAACGGTGTTGTAAAGCACCCCCTTTCCCAGGGGCATTTTCCCTTCATTACCCATCTCTCTAACCTGTTGGTTTTCTCCAGTCTTAAGCAAGAAGCCATAAAAGGTCTTTTTCACCCATCACTAATGATCCCCACCAACAGCTCTTTCACTACTAACAGTATTGCTGTAAAACCTTTATTTTTAAGGCACAACTCTTAACTCCTTATTGCACAGTTCTACAGGTATTCTAAGCACGATTCTTAACAGAAGGTTACCAAATATTGTACGAGAGAGAGAGAGAGAGGGAGAGAGAGAGACCTTGTAAAGGAGCTTGGTCTGAAAAAGGAAAAGAAAGCTTGCTCGGGGCTGTGACTCGGTTTTCCTACGCCACAGCAACTACTCAACAAGCAGCATGTGATTAGGGTCACGTGCTGCCTGCATTTCTCCACCAATTTGTTACCAGATTTGCCTGTTACTATGGGGTATGCTCATTTATTATGGTTACTCTTCGGGGGGGGGGGTAGTTCTGTAATTCTATCAATGTACTGCTTGTGTGACTTGTGTTTTAATATGGAGCTCTACTCCTCTTTTCTGCAAGTCCCCTCCCAATGGATCTATCCTGCAGGACCTAGGTTCCCCAGGGCTGGATGGGTTCCCCCAGGCTGGATGGGTTACCCCAGCCCCAGAATAAGATGAACACACACACACTAACAGAGCAAGTCTGAGTGGACTGGGTCAATCAGCAATCTCAAGCTGATACCCTCAAATGTCCGTGTACTCAAGGGGCTGGGTCAAGCAGCACTCTGAAGCTGGTACCCTCATCTGCCCCTGGTCTCAGTAGGTTGGGCCAAGCAGCACTTTCAGCTGCCACCCTTCTGTGCCCCAGGTTCAACACATCCCTATCCCCACTTTCACGTCACACTTGTACGGGTAGTAATCCACTTGATGAGCAAACCCCACAGTATTTTTGGGTGTTACAGGGATCTTTAGCTTAGGTAAAAGAAGCGTTGCTGGAGAGTAAATGGGGAAGCTACAAACACAAGAGTAAAGATGAGAGAGAGAGAGGCAACCAGCTTAACCATAAACATTATTTATTGAATAATAGTGATAAACCAACATAACAGTTACATTATTAAAGGCTAATATCTGAGGTAGAAAAGGAAACAGAGAGAGAGAGAGAGGGAGCTCACCCACTCCAGGAAGTTTGAACTTGGCAGGGTTCCCAGGTGATGGTGGTAGCTCAGGGTCTTGAATCAGACAGGATGAAATCCCAGTGGAACTGAGGCAGAGTTTAGTTCTGTGCATCGGAACACTTTTACTGGAATGTAAGTAGGAGATTTTA
Source organism: Natator depressus (assembly GCF_965152275.1). Classification (NCBI taxonomy): domain Eukaryota; kingdom Metazoa; phylum Chordata; order Testudines; family Cheloniidae; genus Natator; species Natator depressus. The sequence goes on from NC_134247.1 coordinate 34,578,477, forward strand.
TAGGGAAAATACAATAATTCAAGGGAGGACACTAGGTTTGTTTATGGATAAATGGATGACTCAAGGGTTTTCTTTAGGCTAGACAATAGGAGCTGACCACTCCTAGGTATGCCTGATGATCCTTAAGGGAGTTCACAGTGCGATTGGGCTGCTTCAGTATTTTGGATATCCATCAAGAATTGGTCTGATAACTGCTGAGCTGGGTGTGTGCAGGTGTAGGTTCATTAACATCTGGAGCAGAGATCTCCCAGGATGCATTGCTTGCCTGCTTTTCTGGTCCCAGAGTTCAGTGCGGATCTCTGTTCTCCATTCTGTATGCTAATGAGATGTCTCCATGTTCCATCTTTCATGCAGATGAGGCTAGGGGAGTGGCCTCTTTTCTCCATTCCGTATTCTAATGGACATGGCTCTGTTCCATCTTTCATGCAGATGAGGCTAGGGGAGTTGCCTTAATCTTGTCACCCTTGTTATGAGGGGTCTAGGTGTGTCTCATACCGCCATTCACTGCTCTATGCAAGTTTTTTCTCTGTCCTTTCATGAGTCAGATAGGCTGGATACTGTGCCCTGGTTCCCCAAAAAGACAAAGCTGACTAGTATCATCTGTGACTGCAGAGGTGTTAACAGGGCATTGAGCATGAAATGATCTTTAACAATATGTTCTGACTACTTACATTAAAGAAATCCATTCCACCTTGATTTAGTAGAGAGACCTCTGATTGACCAATAAGAATCTAGTGTTACAGGTCCTCATAGTGCAATTATATTTGCTTCTCCATTGTCAGTGCAGCTTTTATTTTGGTGAGTTTTGCACACAGATGCAGAAATGTGGACTTGCACATCCAAAAGTTCTGCAGCCACTGCTCCTCAGCCCAAACCTTCATTGTTGCAGAAGATTTTTGCCCTTGGGAAGGATGTAAGATAACACAATATAATACACTTACTGAATATTTGTGAATCAACTTCTACACAAAAGCAATGACTTGTGAACATGGGACACTAAGGGCTGGATTCACAGACAAGATAAATGTGGCAAAAGGCAATCCTCATTGCTGGATCAAATGCAAAGGAATTGTTGAAAACAGGAGAGGAAATCAGTCATACTGGAAGTCACATGACACAACAAAATAAACTTGTGCTATAAAAAGAAAAAAAGGTAGAATTAAAAACTCCAAATTACAAATCAAAGTGCAAAAACCATAGCAAGTGCTATAATAGAAAGACAGATGGAATTGCTAAAACCAATAATTACTTCAATTTTTTTGATGAGCATTAGCTATTAAAATAAAAAATAAACAGCACAATGACATGCATTGATCAATGATAATACAGATAAATGACAAAATATTCAGAGTAATAAGAGTAATAGAAATAACATTTTTAAAGGAGCAAAACTATAATTAAAATGGATTACAAGGAAGAGAGTGCACTTCAGGGAATCACAGCAGCCGATATGACAGATTTGTGAACTGTTATGAGACTTCACGTAGACACATAGTGATGAGACTTTTAAATACTCAAAATGTGTGATGCAGCAGGTTTTTGTATTTTTTGGTGGCATCCAGAAAAGTCCAAGGGAGTTTTGCTGTGGGAGGGGGTTTGGGGTCAATACCGGGTTTACAATGGTGCCAGTGGTGCCATGGCACCAGGCTAGGGTTACCAGACAGCAAGTGTGAAAAATCGGGGCAGGGGGTGGAGGGTAATAGGAGCCTATATAAGAAAAAGACCCCAAAATTAGGACTGTCCCTATAAAATAGGGACATCTGGTCACCCTACACCAGGCCCACCCTAGGAAGGGGCCCTTTACAGACCCCTCTAACCCAGCAGTGTCCAATAGAAATTTGATGCTAGCCACACTGCTAGCCACACTTGTGGTTTTGAATTTTTCTTATTAGACACATTATAAAAAAGCCACATGCATTAGCCACAATTCAATAGCCTATTAGCCACACATGGCTAGTGGCGAAGGTATTGGACACCGCTGCTTTAACCCATCCACACAGCCAGGTCTGGCCCCTTGCCTGGGGCAGTCAAGCACACAGGCCTTGCTGTGTGAGCAGCTCTCAGCCAACAGGTTCCACTCACCTGTAGGGGGCTCATCACCCAGCAGTTGGGGTCCACCATGTGGGCTGGGCAGGGCTGCTGGCCACGGGGCCAATGGGTGTGGCTGGGCCAGGTGGGATCTTGGGAGTCACGTCCCAGGGATCTGCCCTACTCCCCAGCACTGCTCCAGCTCTAAGCTGTCTCTGCTGCCTGCGACCTGTGGGGCCCGACCTGCCTCCAGTGTAGAGTCCGGGCCAGTCTTAGCCAGTCACAGGGGACAGTGCAGGGGGCTCAGCTGGGTCCCGCCAGGCATGTGGGTCCTGAGGGAGCCTGGCCTGGGCAGGATCTGCTCCTGCTCTAGCCTTGGTAATTGCACCACTCCCAAGGGAACAGAGTTTTCCTGCCCCAGGACCAGCCCTGGCTGCGCTGCCGGCTCAGTCTGGCAGACACAGTCACCTTCCATCAGGGCTGGCTATTGTGGACGGGGGTCAGGGCGTGGGAGAGTAGATCTCGAAGGGGTTGGGGGGAGGGTATTAGGCAGTGAGGGTGTGGAGAGATGTGTGTGTGTCGGGGCGCTGGGAAGTGTGTGTGTGGGGGGGGGGTCTGTGCGGGGCACTGTGCAGTTATGACGGTGAGGCTGTGGGGGGCACTGGGCAGTGAGTGGATCTGTGGGGGGGGGCTCTGGGCAGGGAGGCGCAGGGCACTGTTCAGTTGTGGGAGGGCTGTGGGGGGCACTGGGCAGTGAGTGGATCTGTGGGGGGGGCTCTGGGCAGGGAGGTGCAGGGCACTGTTCAGTTGTGGGAGGGCTGTGGGGGGCACTGGGCAGTGAGTGGATCTGTGGGGGGGGCTCTGGGCAGGGAGGTGCAGGGCACTGTGCAGTTGTGGGAGGGCTGTGGGGGGCACTAGGCAGTGAGTGGATCTGGGGGGGGGGCTCTGGGCAGGGAGGCGCAGGGCACTGTTCAGTTGTGGGAGGGCTGTGGGGGGCACTGGGCAGTGAGTGGATCTGTGGGGGGGGCTCTGGGCAGGGAGGTGCAGGGCACTGTGCAGTTGTGGGAGGGTTGTGGGGGGCACTGGGCGGTGAGTGGATCTGTGGGGGGGGCTCTGGGCAGGGAGGTGCAGGGCACTGTGCAGTTGTGGGAGGGTTGTGGGGGGCACTGGGCGGTGAGTGGATCTGTGGGGGGGGCTCTGGGCAGGGAGGTGCAGGGCACTGTGCAGTTGTGGGAGGGCTGTGGGGGGCACTAGGCAGTGAGTGGATCTGGGGGGGGGCTCTGGGCAGGGAGGCGCAGGGCACTGTTCAGTTGTGGGAGGGCTGTGGGGGGCACTGGGCAGTGAGTGGATCTGTGGGGGGGGCTCTGGGCAGGGAGGTGCAGGGCACTGTGCAGTTGTGGGAGGGTTGTGGGGGGCACTGGGCGGTGAGTGGATCTGTGGGGGGGGCTCTGGGCAGGGAGGTGCAGGGCACTGTGCAGTTGTGGGAGGGTTGTGGGGGGCACTGGGCGGTGAGTGGATCTGTGGGGGGGGCTCTGGGCAGGGAGGTGCAGGGCACTGTGCAGTTGTGGGAGGGCTGTGGGGGGCACTGGGCAGTGAGTGGATCTGTGGGGGGGGCTCTGGGCAGGGAGGTGCAGGGCACTGTGCAGTTGTGGGAGGGTTGTGGGGGGCACTGGGCGGTGAGTGGATCTGTGGGGGGGGCTCTGGGCAGGGAGGTGCAGGGCACTGTGCAGTTGTGGGAGGGCTGTGGGGGGTGTTCGGGTAGGGGAGCACTGGGCAGTGAGAGGATCTGGGCGGGGAGGGGGGGTTCCGGGTGGGTGAGGTATGCTCGACATAGTGGTCTGGGGAAGGGCACTGGGCATAGGGGTTTGTGGGGGTCTCGGGGCGGCGTGGCACTGTGCGTAGGGGGTGAAAGGGGTGCTGGCAGGGGGGTGCATGGTGTGGCGTGGGCCCGCCCCCAAGGGGAAGAAGCACACCTGACCCTTCTGCACCCAACAGCTAACGCCCCCCACTCCCGAGGGCACAAAACCGCGACCTAGCCGGGACCCGGCCAGGATCCAGTTCTCTCTGCGGCCCCTGCACCAGAGAAACCTGCAAAGCCAGCCAGGCGCGGGGTCTGTGTCGCAGGGAAACGGGTCCCCCAGCAGGAAGTGCATTGCATTCACTGCCGTGTTAGGGCTGCTGCCTGCAGTCCGCTCTCGCCCTTGTGTCCCTTGCAAAGGCCTCCAGCTGCTGGGGCTCCAGCGCCCTGGCTGTGCAAGGGAGAGGTTGATATCGAGGAAGCAACATACCCGCTGTTTCCCAACAAGACAGTCTAGTTCAGAGACCCCCCACCCTGACCAGGACACCCTGACCGAGAAGATAGACCTTCCCCTCCCAAAAGAGCTGGACCACCCCCACATCTGAGGGGGAAGGCCACCCCCACATTTCAGGGGGCACAGCCTAGAGCAAAGGTAAGCGAGTTTTTGCCATCACCTTCCAGGTGGAATGAGGCGTCCTGGATAAACCTGTCCGCAGAGGGGGGAGGTTTATGCGAACCCCTGGGACTGAATTCTTTGCAGTCGCTGGTTAAACTGCCCCATGGTTAGGGTGTTAATTTAAAATGTGGGAGAGGGATGTTCAGTTCTGTGCTCTGCCTCAGACTGGGTGAGATGTTGGGAAAAATCACTTTGGTCCAGAGCCACAAAGGTTCTTTAGGTTCCTATTTTCCACTGATTTCAATGGATGCTGAAATATCTTTGTGGACCTGGGCTGGAGGGTACAGTTTTTCAAAGGTGCCTAGGTCCTATTTTTAAAAATGTTGCAGGGCCCCCACTCTGCTCTTGGAAAGAGGTTCCTAAATCCAGACTGTAGGGAGGCACCTCCCAGTGCTTGGGATTCTCAGCTGCAAACCCTTTCTTGGCCTTCGGTTCCTATGCCATTTTAGCCAGGAAGAGGAAGCATTAAGCCCAGCATTTAGCCCAGTGGTCAGAGCGCTCACCTGGGATATAGAGGAGCCCTCATTCAAGTCCCTTCTCCGTCTAATGTATCCTTATTGGAAGCATTACAATTAAAGGAATAAATAAATATAGCGTTTATGCCTTTTCCTCATTTTTAGAGAAAAATATGGTTTCTGTACATTTAGTGCAATTCTAAATCAAGTCTAGGTGTTCAAAGTCTTAATGACAGAAGAATAAAGTGCTAAACTGCATTCTTAGAGAAAATGAATTTTAATGCAATCAGTCCATTTCTAAATAGTCATTTAATAATTTACAAAATCTTAGGGCAGGTCTACACTTAAAACACTGCACTGGCACAGCTGCAGCACTTTAATGTAAAGACGCTCTACACTGATGGGAGAGAGCTCTCCTATCCACATAGTTAATCCACTTTTGGGAGAGGCAGTAGCTATGTCAATGAGAGACGCTCTCAACTGAGCGCTCTCAACGCTCATCAGCTGTGCACGTTAGCCCTGATGTTTCTGAATTTCTTTCTTTCTTTCTTTCTCTGAAATTCTTGAAGATTATCCCTCTCAGATGTTGCCTTATTTTCTCACTAATAATACTCAAAATATAAAAATCTCAGATTATGGAGGGTTTTCTACCCTTTTAATCTGCAGCAATTTCCCCTTTGTTTTGGAGAGAAAGTGTTGCCCTGAGTAACTATCCCAGATGTGGGGAGAGGGGCTGAAGAAGGGGAATAAGCTCCCTGCTAATCAACTTTCCCCCTCCCTTTATGTACATTAAAATTGACTGATTTCCCCAAATGTAGTAAACATCACAGCTGGAAGCTTCCCCCTATTCAGTCTCTGATGCTCAGGGGACCTAAATATCACCTGAAGTTTCAGGAGAAGGACCATGGTCCACAGCTCCGTTCCTCAGGCACATAAGAATGGTCAGACCAAAGGTCCATCTAGCCCAGTATCCTGTCTTCCAACACTGGCCAATGCCACTGAACAGAACAGTGAACAGAAGAGGCAATCATCAAGTGATCTAGTCCCTGTCGCCCATTCCCAGCTTCTGGCAAACAGAGGCGAGGGACAGCATCCCTGCCCATCTTAGAATATCAGGGTTGGAAGCGACCTCAGGAGGTCATCTAGTCCAAAAGCAGGACTAATCCCCAATCAAAGCAGGACCAATCCCCAATTTTTGCCCCAGATCCGTCAATGGCCCCCTCAAGGATTGAACTCACAACCCTGGGTTTAGCAGGCCAATGCTCAAACCACTGAGCTATCCCTCCTCCACCAATAGCGATTGATGGACCTATCCTCCATGAATTTATCTAGTTCTTTTTTGAACCCTGTTATAGTCTTGGCCTTCACAACATCCTCTGGCAAGGAGTTCCACAGGTTGACTCTGCGTTGTGTGAAAAAATACTGCCTTTTGTTTGTTTTAAACCTGCTGCCTATTAATTTCATTTGGTGATCCCTACTTTTTATGTTATGAGAGGGAGTAAATAACACTTCCTTATTTACTTTCGCCACCCCAGTCATGATTTTATAGACCTCTATCATATCCCCTCTTAGTTGTCTCTTTTCCAAGCTGAAAAATTCCAGTCTTATTAATCTCTCCTCATATGGTAGCCGTTCCATACCCCTAATCATTTTTGTTTCCTATTTCTGAACATTCTAAATTCCAATATATCGTTTTTGAGATGGGGCGACCACATCTGCATGCAGTATTCAAGATGTGGGCGTACCATGGATTTATATTTATATATGTCTCATTATCTATCACTTTCTTACTAATTCCCAACATTCTGTTCACTTTTTTGACTCTTACTGCATATTGAATGGATGTTTTCAGAGAACTATCCACAATGACTCCAAGATCTCTTTCTTCAGCGGTAACAGCTAATTTAGACCCCATCATTGTACATGTATAGTTGGGATCATGTTTTCCAATTTGGATTACCTTGCATTTATCAACAATGATATAACAGTGGAGCCATGGACAGGTGGGGTAGAGCACATCTGGTCTGGAGATGGCACTTTCTCAGGAGCCCCTCCCCGGCTGCAGGACAAATCTGAGTGGGTTGGTGTTACTACCTGGTGCACGAAGTTGCAACACCATTCAGATGTGTTGTGTGTGCTAAAAGTTGTGGTTTCTGCAACAAAGTCGCAGCCTGTGATTTTTTTACCATCTTAACTATTATTTATTTAATTTCCCTTCGGATTCTGAATACTGATCTAAATTCCCCTTTAGTCACCCTTTTTTCCCCTAGTTATTGAATGATATAAAATCCCCTCACTTTTGTCTCTAGTTATTGACTATTAATATAAAATCTCCTCAGATTTTGCTGTTTTCCTTGTGATTGTCAGTCTGATTAAAAAAATCTCATACCTTGCCCCCTTTCCCACTAATTTTCAAAAGTTTACATAATATCCTCTCAGATTCCCCCACCTCCACCCCATACATAAACCTTTTGAACTGCAGGAATTTGTCTGTATTTTGGAAAGAAACTGTTACTGACGAAGACATACTGATAAGTGTGTTTTTAGGATTTTACTGCTTTAAAACAGGCTCAGGTTTAAAATCATGGAACATGCTTTGTGAGAAATATTCCATAAATTCACCGGATCTCGCTTGTTCTCTTTCCCCTGAGCAGGATTTCCAAGCCTGATGTGGTTTCCTGGTTTGAATGGGGTGAAAACCCATGGGTCGAAAAGGGACCCTGGCGGCTTTGGTCAGCGCTGCTGACCACTGTTAAAAGTCCGGTTGGAGGCTCAGCAGGGCTGGCAGGCTCCCTGCCCAGCTCCGCACTGCTCCCGGGAAGCAGCTGGCATGTCCAGCTCCCAGGTGGAGGGGCAGCCAGGGTGGCTCCGTGTGCTGCCCCCACGCCTCGCCCGCACACACAGCTCCCATTGGCCAGGTTAGGGCAGGGTTACGTAGCATGACTCACGAGTGCTCAGCTGGAGGCAGCTGTTGCGGGGTCGTGGCGCACACCTCTCCCGCTGCTGCCCTAGTCTCCTGCTCACGCTCCTGTGGCTGGACTCAAGCTGCGGTGCGTGCCCCCGCGCTCTATCTCCCCGTCGCTGGCACCCAGGCGATCAAGGTATCCCTGTATCTGAGCACTGCAAGGGGCTCTGGGAATGGGGCTGCTGGAGGGGAGGAGGACGAAACTGCCCCTCCCAGGGCCCTGTGGCCTGCAGGGACTCCTGTGCTGCCTCCCTGGTAGGGGCCCGCATCCTGTTGGCGCTGCGTGCCTCAGCCTCCTCCCAGCTCACCAGTGGGGCCCTTCTGGCCTCGGGCACCTGGCTCCTGCCAGTCCCGGGCCTGGTGCAATGGTCTGGCCCTGCCTGGGTCTGGGGCCTATAGTGATTCTACGGAGTGCCCCTTGCCACCCCCACTGTGTTTGTTAACCACGCTCACTCGCCCTCCGTGGCTGTGGCAGGCCAGGGAGCAAGCTAGAGGTTGGGGATGAGAATTAAGTAAGTGTCAAACCTATTTGTTAAAGCTGTAAAATTTCCAAAATGAACTACAGTATTCAAGCAATTAATGAAGATCCTGTAGTTGCTGGAATGAAAAGCAAGTTCACTAGTTCCCAGATGTTCTCTCCTTAACTATTAAGGGCTCTATTTGCTCTAGCCACCACAGTATCTGATATTCTTAACTGAGATTTTCCTTTAGTGTTCAGACCATATAATTAAAAAAACATATTCAAACTTTAAATCCAATCAAGGATTTGGAAATCTCCCACCATTACTGAAATTGCCACATGTATTTACAGGTGATATTACAAAGTAAAAATCACAGCCAGATTATAAAAGTAGACTAATTTAGCATTCATGTGCTTAGATACTACTTTGATGGGTGACACAGACAAAGATACGTAGCTACAGAGTGGAGAAGTCCAGCTCAAAGAACAGAATTATTCAGGCTGAATCATTCAGGATTTGGGTTTCTACATCTAAATTTGAGACAGCAAATGTAAGTAAAATTAATGTTCAAAAAGCTGTTTTTAGTACTGAAAGAGACTTTAATGTACAATCATGCATGATTAAGAAAATATACATGATCTTTAATAGCAACCTGGCTGAAGTACATATTGTGACAGAACTAGGATTTATATGAACTTGCAATATGTCAAGCATTTCTAATTTATTTGTGTTCTGCTTTTCTGATTTGAAAAACCATTGCAATCTACTTCAGAAGTTGTTGTTGCATCCATACTAGAGACCCAGTTTTTCACACAAAAAGAAAGCGACTGTACTGTTTGTATAGGTTCTTCATATTATGAAAAATATTGTCTTACAAGTTCACAAATTTTTTTTTGGTAAGTCATTAGTAATTGATATTTATGAGCTGCTTCTCCTCTCATTTCCACTGGTATAGATACAGAGTTGCTCCATCAAAATCTATGGAGCAGATCCTCAACTGGTGCAAATCAGTGGAGCTCTGGTTTTTGGTGTTTTTGTTTTGTTTTTTGTTTTGAGGTATGCTAGTTTACAGTAGCTGAGGATCTGGCCGAGCAGCATTATAATAATGTAATACCATTGTGACAGGAGAATCAAGCCCTTGAATATAGTCAGCATTGACACTTAAAAACTCTTCCCCCTTTTTTTTAAGCTATCCAGTACTATGAGGTTGCATATAATTGCAAGGCCTGCTTAGCACAAGTATTCTTGGAGAGTATTGTAGGAGGTATATAAAACGATCAAGACTTCATTAAGATTAGATGCCTAAAGATGAAGTTAGACATTTTGAAAATCCCACCAGGTCAAGGGTATGAATCCAGCTGAGGTTGCAGGCCAGTAAGTAGTCCCATTCGGTTCCATAAGAATATTCAGGTGAACAAGGGTTTGCAGCATTAGGCCCTAGGTTCAGTCCCACGTTCTTGTTAAACTGGCACTCCCAGCAAAGAGAGAGAAGTGTGAATCAAGAGCAACAAGATACCTCATGGCTGGGAGGCTCCACTCCACAGTTGAAGCACATTGGTTAGGGCCACATGGAGAAGCTTGCACTGCTGTTGCTCCCCGGTCTGTTTGTTAGATCTACCTTTTGTCTAATATGTAGACTGTAAGATCTTTGGGGCAGGGACTGTATGTTATAGATGTGTACATTGCTTAGCACAATTGTCTGGTGTAAGCGCTACTGTAATACAAATAAATAATGTTTACAACATTACTTCAGTGTGTGGAGCACTTAAGGTGGAACCATATAGCACTTTTTATAAAAGGTATAACCTAGAAGATATATCATTGGATTTAATCTAATTCTCTGCCCTCTATACAGCTAGGTTTTTTGCACTGGAATGGGTATACAGTGAGATTTGTGACTGATCCCCACGTAATAAAAATGTAATTACTCCAATATTTCAGATCAGAGAATAGTATCCTTTTATTTTTTCCAACATAAATTACTTTGTGGTAAAAAGCAATGAGTAGCAGCTTTGTATCAACTGAGTTGTGGAACAGATGACCTACACCAGTGGTTAATCTTGCTTCTTGATTAGTCTGAGCCCTAAAGCGCCTAAGCTGTATTTTGCACTAAGGTAGATGTTTAATAGTAATGATAATTAGCTAGCAGAATGCAGTTTGATGTTGCTGAAATCTACCCAGGGCCATTTATAACCAAATTTACAGGTACTATTGTTTTCCTTTATCTGTTTGTATATAAGACCTTTAAAACATGGCTTTTTGTACAAAAATTGGACAGTTTTGTTAATTACTTTGATATTATGTGCATTTTCTCCATAGAATCATAGAATATCAGGGTTGGAAGGGACCTCAGGAGGTCATCTAGTCCAACCCCCTGCTCAAAGCAGGACCAATTCCCAACTAAATCATCCCAGCCAGGGCTTTCTCAAGCCTGACCTTAAAAACTTCTAAGGAAGGAGATTCCACCACCTCCCTAGGTAACGCATTCCAGTGCTTCACCACCCTATAGTGAAAAAGTTTTCCTAATATCCAACCTAAACCTCCCCCACTGCAACTTGAGACCATTACTCCTCGTTCTGTCATCTGCTACCACTGAGAACACTCTAGATCCATCCTCTTTGGAACCCCCTTTCAGGTAGTTGAAAGCAGCTATCAAATCCCCCCTCACTCTTCTCTTCCTCAGACTAAACAATCCCAGTTCCCTCAGCCTCTCCTCATAACTCATGTGTTCCAGTCCCCTAATCATTTTTGTTGCCCTCCGCTGGACGTTTTCCAGTTTTTCCACATCCTTCTTGTAGTGTGGGGCCCAAAATTGGACACAGTACTCCAGATGAGGCCTCACCAGTGTTGAATAGAGGGGAACGATCATGTCCCTCGATCTGCTGGCAATGCCCCTACTTATACATCCCAAAATGCCATTGGCCTTCTTGGCAACAAGGGCACCCTGTTGACTCATATCCAGCTTCTCATCCAGTGTAACCCCTAGGTCCTTTTCCGCAGAACTGCTGCCGAGCCATTCGGTCCCTAGTCTGTAGCGGTGCATGGGATTCTTCCGTCCTAAGTGCAGGACTCTGCACTTGTCCTTGTTGAACCTCATCAGATTTCTTTTGGCCCAATCCTCTAATTTGTCTAGGGCCCTCTGTATCCTATCCCTACCCTCCAGCATATCTACCTCTCCTTCCAGTTTAGTGTCATCTGCAAACTTGCTGACGGTGCAATCCACATCGTCCTCCAGATCATTAATGAAGATATTGAACAAAACCGGCCCCAGGACCGACCCTTGAGGCACTCCACTTGATACCGGCTGCCAACTAGACATGGAGCCATTGATCACTACCCGCTGAGCCCGACAATCTAGCCAGCTTTCTATCCACCTTATAGTCCATTCATCCAGCCCATACTTCTTTAACTTACTGGCAAGAATACTGTGGGAGACCGTGTCAAAAGCTTTGCTAAAGTCAAAGAACAACACGTCCACCACTTTCCCTTCATCCACAGAGCCAGTTATCTCGTCATAGAAGGCAATTAGATTAGTCAGGCATGACTTTCCCTTGGTGAATCCATGCTGACTATTCCTGATCACTTTCCTTTCCTCGAAGTGCTTCAGATTTGATTCCTTGAGGACCTGCTCCATGATTTTTCCAGGGACTGAGGTGAGGCTGACTGGCCTGTAGTTCCCAGGATCATCCTTCTTCCCTTTTTTAAAGATGGGCACTACATTAGCCTTTTTCCAGTCGTCCGGGACCTCCCCCTATCACCATGAGTTTTCAAAGATAATGGCCAATGGCTCTACGATCACATCCGCCAACTCCTTTAGCACCCTCGGATGCAGCGCATCCGGCCCCATGGACTTGTGCTCATCCAGCTTTTCTAAATAGTCCTGAGCCACTTCTTTCTCCACAGAGGGCTGGTCACCTCCTCCCCATGCTGTGCTGCCCAGTGCAGTAGTCTGGGAGCTGACCTTGTTCGTGAAGACAGAGGCAAAAAAAGCATTGAGTACATTAGCTTTTTCCACATCCTCTGTCACTAGGTTGCCTCCCTCATTCAGTAAGGGGTCCACACTTTCCTTGACTTTCTTCTTGTTGCTAACATACCTGAAGAAACCCTTCTTGTTACTCGTAACATCTCTTGCTAGCTGCAACTCTAGGTGTGATTTGGTCTTCCTGATTTCACTCCTGCATGCCCGAGCAATATTTTTATACTCTTCCCTGGTCATTTGTCCAATCTTCCACTTCTTGTAAGCTTCTTTTTTGTGTTTAAGATCAGCAAGGATTTCACTGTTAAGCCAAGCTGGTCGCCTGCCATATTTACTATTCTTTCTATACATCGGGATGGTTTGTCCCTGAAACCTCAATAAGGATTCTTTAAAATACAGCCAGCTCTCCTGGACTCCTTTCCCCCTCATGTTATTCTCCCAGGGGATCCTGCCCATCAGTTCCCTGAGGTTGTCAAAGTCTGCTTTTCTGAAGTCCAGGGTCCGTATTCTGCTGCTCTCCTTTCTTCCCTGTGTCAGGATCCTGAACTCGACCACCTCATGGTCACTGCCTCCCAGGTTCCCATCCACTTTTGCTTCCCCTACTAATTCTTCCCGGTTTGTGAGCAGCAGGTCAAGAAGAGCTCTGCCCCTAGTTGGTTCCTCCAGCACTTGCACCAGGAAATTGTCCCCTACATTTTCCAAAAACTTCCTGGATTGCCTGTGCACCGCTGTATTGCTCTCCCAGCAGATATCTGAGTGATTGAAGTCTCCCATGAGAACCAGGGCCTGCGATCTAGTAACTTCCATTAGTTGCCGGAAGAAAGCCTCGTCCACCTCATCCCCCTGGTCCGGTGGTCTATAGCAGACTCCCACCATGACATCACCCTTGTTGCTCACACTTCTAAACTTAATCCAGAGACACTCAGGTTTTTCTGCAGTTTCATACCAGAGCTCTGAGCAGTCATACTGCTCTCTTACATACAATGCAACTCTCCCACCTTTTCTGCCCTGCCTGTCCTTCCTGAGCAGTTTATATCTATCCATGACAGTACTCCAATCATGTGAGTTATCCCACCAAGTCTCTGTTATTCCAATCACATCATAATTCCTTGACTGTGCCAGGACTTCCAGTTCTCCCTGCTTGTTTCCCAGTCTTCTTGCATTTGTGTATAGGCACTTGAGATAACTCGCTGATCATCCTGCTTTCTCAGTATGAGGCAGGAGCCCTCCCCTCTCATGCTCTCCTGCTCTTGTTTCCTCCCGGTATCCCACTTCCCCACTTACCTCAGGGCTTTGGTCTCCTTCCCCTGGTGAACCTAGTTTAAAGCCCTCCTCACTAGGTTAGCCAGCCTGCTTGCGAAGATGCTCTTCCCTCTCTTCGTTAGGTGGAGCCCGTCTCTGCCTAGCACTCCTCCTTCGTGGAACACCGTCCCATGGTCAAAGAATCCAAAGCCTTCTCTCCGACACCCCTGCGTAGCCATTCGTTGACTTCCACGATTCGACGGTCTCTACCCAGGCCTTTTCCTTCCACGGGGAGGATGGACGAGAACACCACTTGCGCCTCAAACTCCTTTATCCTTCTTCCCAGAGCCACGTAGTCTGCAGTGATCCGCTCAAGGTCATTCTTGGCAGTATCATTGGTGCCCACGTGGAGAAGCAGGAAGGGGTAGCGATCCGAGGTCTTGGTGAGTCTTGGCAGTCTCTCCGTCACATTGTGAATCCTAGCTCCTGGCAAGCAACAGACTTCTCAGTTTTCCCGGTCGGGGCGGCAGATAGATGACTCAGTCCCCCTGAGGAGAGAGTCCCCGACCACCATCCCCCACCTTCTTCTCTTGGGAGCGGTGGTCATGGAACCCCCATCCCTAGGACAGTGCATCTCATGCCTTCCAATCGGCGGAGTCTCCTTCTGTTCCCTTCTCTCAGATGTATATCTAGTCCACTCTCCACATTAGTACCTGTGGAGAGAACATGAAAACGGTTGCTTACCTGTGTCTGCGTTGCTGATACATGGACGCTCCCCTTTCTTCTTCTGGAGGTCACATGCTGCCAAATTGCTTCACCATCCTCCTGTCCCCGCTGCGCAGCCTGCTCTGAATCTTCAGAACATTGTGCCCGTAGAAGCATATCCTGACGTCTGTCCAGGAAATCTTCAGTTTCTCTTATGCAACGCAGGGTCGATCCTTGTTTCTCCAGACCCTGAACCTTCTCTTCCAATATGGAGACCAGCTTGCACTTTGTACAGACAAAGTCGCTTCTGTCCTGTGGAAGAAAGACAAACATGGGACATCCAGTGCAGGTCACAACAGCTGAACAGTCCCCATCCATACTACCTTCCTTCTATGAGCTTCCTCAGGAGTTGTCGTGACTACTCAGAGAAGCCAGCAAGATGTAAGCCGCAGTGGGCTCTCCCAAGGCGAACTCCTCTGTTAGCCTCTCTGCTGTTCGCTGCTCAGGTGGTTCTCAGCTGACTGGCTTTTTATAACAGTCAGGCCCACTCAAGGCTCACCTGGAACATAGCACTCCAAATTCACACTTTTCAAACAACCAATCAAGCACAAGGTCAGACTGTCAAACTGTCCCCACAACAGACATTCAGATACTCACCAACACAGCCTCCCTAATGCAGCCCTAGGCGTACCTCCTCTCAGGCAGATCCCAGGCAAACTCCCTCTGTTAGCCTCTCTGCTGTTTGCTGCTCCAGTTACATTGTGTCCTCTTTTGTACGACATTTAGCAATAAACACTCTTCTGGTAGAAGGTCCAAATCCTATAAATTAAGGGCTGCCCTCATGCCAGATTGTGCAAGTAAACCACCGTTTTTGGTATGGTTACAAGTCTCAAGGTCACTTGGCACCCATAAAAATAGCACTGCCCATCACCAATATGGTGATATTTTGAGATGATGTGACAATGTAAACATCAGGACATGACGAGGACCATTGAAAATTCTCATCTTACAACTATACGGCAGTTTGATATTTTTTAAACTATGCCCTGCTCTCTTCTGGATGGGTTTTTTATTGTCTTAAAGATTAAAACAAAATTCTGAATATATTATCTTAATACAGTTGACTTAATATATCAACATGTTACTTCCTTGTTTTGTTAATCTGGAGAGTAGCTGGTATCAAATGTGAAAGCTATAAGATAAAAATATAATTGACATCATTTTGCCATGGCTTAATAAAACTGCACTAACCGTGAAAATTGTAAGCATGTGGTTTTAGGTTTGATGTGCTAGCTGCAGCAGTTCATGCTGTTCCCAGGGTGATGCTAATTGAACTGCTGGAAATATAGAGATTTCCTTGCAGAATTAGATGTTATACAAGCTGGTCAAAACACCTCTGTTAACTTTAGCTCCACTGAAAACAGAAAAATATAATATAATATAATATAATATAATACAATATAATATGCCCAATTTTAAGGGGACCTGTGCAGTCAGAAGTATTGACCGGAGACCAAAAGTCCGATTACTATAATTTTCTATAGTTTTCTAGCGTCCTGTAACTAATAAAACCTGAAATTAGCATAATATGTCTGTCCAAAATATAGTTGATTGAATCTTTGAATAACTTTTTCAGTGCACAGCCACAGGCAGTGGGGAGCAACTGGCCTTTAAAGAGTTAAGAGCCTAGCCAGCAGGCATCAACAGTCATCTACCTAGTTAGTGTTGCCACATCCACAGTGGACACTGTTTTATCTATCGGCTAAACTGTGCTGCAGTCAGACCAGGGCGAGGTGAAATGGCAGAACCTGAAAAGCAAAAGATTCAAAGGTTGTCCAGTACAGTCGATAAATTCTTTTTAAAGGCTGATACCTCTGAAGAACAACACATATGCATGGCTGAATTGCTTTTAACATACCATGGAGTTAAACACCACCACAGCTACCATTCTCAAGACTGTGGAAATAAACTGTACCCCTCCATTTTTACTGATTCCAAGATCGCCTCCAAAATTCACTGTGGAAGGAGAAAAGCGGAGGCTTTGATTGAGACTGTATTAGCCCCCCATTCATTGAAACTGGCTGTGCAAGACATTGGATCAACATCGTTCTCAATAGTGACAGGTGCTTCTAATAAAGGGAACACAAAATTATTCCCAGTTGCTGTCCGCTACTTTAATAAGGATAAGGGAAGCTGCACATGTATCATAGACTTTTTTGAGGATGCAGATGAGACATCAGAGGCAATTGCAAACAACTTACAAAGTTGTCTTCAGAATGCCAGTCTGATACATAATAAAATTGTGGCATATGGAGCAGACAACGTATCTGTCAATTTTGGAAAACACAAGTCTGTTTTGGTGCACCTAAAACGAATGTTGGATTTACCAAACCTTGTACCAGGGTACTGCAGTGCTCACATAGTGCACAATACAGTGAAACATGGCTTGAAAATGCTCTCTTATGATGTAGAGAACTTAGTCATCAAGGTTTTCAGTGAATTCTCGTCCTGTGCAAAGAATATTAGTGAACTTAAAGAGTTCCTTGACTTCATGGAGACAGAATATTCAGAAATCTTATGCCATGTACCTACACATTTTTTGACCCTTTTCACTGCCGTCGACAGGTTACTGAAGAATTGGCCTGCACTCAAGTCTTACTTTGTGAGCAGAGGAGAGGAAACAGTGAGCTGCGCAATATGGGCCTTTCTTTCTGAGCAGGAGGATGCAGTATCTGATGATGACATTATTACGCTTCCCGAGCTGTACATCTACTTTGTGCACAACATTATGAGCCATTTTAACAACGCCATAAAGGTTCTTGAAAGTGATTACATTCAGGTAACTGGACTGTATGCTATATTCAGCAAGCTGAGAAGAGAGATTCAGATTCGACAAGAGCAAGGCTTCTATGGATACAAGGTGACACAGTTCTTGAAGAAACTGCCGCCTAATGAGCAGAATAAATTTGTTGGAGATGCCCAACGGGTTTACACACGCATGCTACAGTACCTGGAAAAGTGGTTTGATTTCAGCGAAAACTCTTTCTATATGTTGTGTGCGCCACTCAATCTGGATGGACCTCTTGAACTAGACAAACTGTGTGCTTTGACTACAAACTTGGACATTCAAGTGGACGGAGATGAATTATTTACAGAAATGTGTACATTGAATGATGTGCTACCAACCCTAAAGAGTTTGACGAATGATCCTGAATTGACATTGTGTCAGGAGCAACAAGAGCGCCATCATCGAATCAATGTCTCTGAGGTATGGGTAGAATTCTTTAAGCACTGGGAGGCCCCAAACTTACTTAAAATTGTGCAGCATGTGCTTGCTATACCACCCAGCAACGCATTTGTGGAACGCGTTTTCAGTGTTATGAAGAACTTGTGGACTGATGAAAGGAATCGGCTCCAAGTGGACCTGGTGAAAGCTGAGCTATTCATGCACTTCAACTATAAAATGACATGTGCCGAGTTTGCTGGATTTTTGAAGACAGAAGCAGCTAAAGAGCTTGTGGTGGCAGCAAGAAAAGAACAGAAGTATAAATGTAAGTAGTTTTAATTGCCACTCTCATTAAAACTGTTTTTGTTTAATTTTGTTTGCATCTTCTTTACACTTCAGAAGAAGTTAAGAGTTTTTAATTTTACGGTAGTGTTTAAACTCTCTCCCTGGTGAGGTGAAGGGTATTTGAATCACACATTCCATCTCCCACATTCAAACTGTTGCAGCTCCTGCCTTCTCCTGGTGCCTGCTTGCGCCTTGCAGTGAAAATGAGCAAGTGTGGGGGAGAGCGAGCGACAGAGGGAGGGGGGATGGAGTGAGGAGGGGTGGGGCCTTAGGGAAAGGGTGGGGCCTGAGGGCGGGGCCTCGGGGCAGGGGGTGGGGCAAGGGTGTTGGGTTTTCTGCAGTTAGAAAGTTGGCAACCCTACTTCTAAAGTCCCCCAGGGTCTGCTTCATCTTAGCCAGGTCAGAGTTGTTCCTAGAACTCTAGACACTTGGCAGTAGCTCCCTCTCCCCTGACCTCCCTACCTCTGATTGTTCAGATGGCATATGGTGTCCAGATTTGTCCCCTTCTCTCTCTCCCTTGGGAAAGGGTTTGGGGAAGATTCTGTTCCTGATTTTTCAGTTTCTCCAATGTTATTTGGGTTTGTTTCTCTCCTTTCCCCCTCCAGTGCAGGGAATGACTCATGTTTGGATTCTCTCTCTCTCTGTCCCAGCAGGTGAGGGGATGATTGAGAATGTGGAAGAGAATCCTCAGCAGGAAGATCCTGAGCAAGTTGAAACTCATGTTACATTATTAGAAAGATCTGAAGCGATTGTGTCCTGGAGTCCAGAGCATGGAAAAGCTAGTGGGTATCAGCACCGGCCAGAGAGACAGCAGGGAACTCAGCCAGGGAAGAACGTGGGTAAATCCATTCAATATGAAGGTGGTTTGAAAAATCTTAGTAAAAACATGATGCACCAGAGACTCTCCAAAGGGGAGGGAAAAAACACATGCACCGAGTGTGGGAAAAGCTTCAGTCGGAGTTTACACCTTATTATACATCGCAGAACCCACACACGACAAAGACCTCTTAGATGTCTTCAGTGTGGGAAAAGCTTTATTGACAACCCAACCCTGAAAGTACATCAGAGAATCCACATGGGAGAAAAACCCTATAAGTGCCCTGACTGTGGGAAAAGCTTCAGTGAGAGACCACACCTTATTGGCCACCAGAAAATCCACACAGAAGCAAAAACTTTCATATGCTCTCAGTGTGGGGAAACCCTCTGTAACTGGTCAACCTTTCTTAGACATGAGAGAATCCACACCGGAGAGAGATCTAAACCTTATAACTGCCTCGAGTGTGGGGAGAACTTCCGTGATAGGTCGGGTCTTAGTAGGCATCAGAGAATTCACACAGGAGAGAAACCCTATAACTGCCTGGACTGTGGAGAAAGCTTCAGTCGGCGCTCAAACCTTACCAGGCACCAAAAAGTTCATACTGGGGAGAGACCCTATAAGTGCCTCAAGTGTGGGAAAAGCTTCAGTCGGAGATCAACCCGCAGTAGACATCTGAGAACCCATTGGGGAGAAAGTGAATAAATGCCCTGACGAGGGCTGGCTGAAGTGAATTATACTGAAGCAGTTGCACCACTACAGCTAAAGTTGAGACTAGCTTCCTTTTTAACAGCCAGTTTTTCTGTGTGCTCTAAAATCCACATGTGGACTTGGATTGTCTTGAAAATTGCTGTGCCTCATCTGGGCCAGGGGCAGAGCTAGTGATGGGAGGTTGTAGTCATTTGGTCTAGGGGTTCCTCAGATACAGCTCCCCCAGTAAGGAGCTGCTTTTACTATTCAGATAGCTCTGAAACCCTATGCAAATTTAACCCCCATGAAAAGCAGGAAATATAACATTAGAGAACATGCTACCCCCACAACATAACCTTAACTCTGCCATCTTTGAGTGAAGTTCCAACGTACCAATAACACACATTAGCCCTCTACCTTTACAGATGCTACAGAACACTTAAGGAATCGAGCACCGATGAGCAGTGTAGGACAAAGTCTGCCACCTTCTCTTGATAGGAAAGACTCTGGTGTAGGTCAGGCCTAGTGAGCAGCTGCCACTTACACTCAAAAACCAAGCCTACTCCACACAAACCACCCCAGAATTGCAAAGTGTTCCCATGCCTTCACCCCTCCACTGAGGATTCCTTGAGACATGGCTTTCACTGACCCCGCAGTAAGCCCTGGAGATCCCATGACATATGCCACCAGGTTGCTGACAGTCTCCATGGCTATACTCCCTTGTGCATTTCTACTGACACAGCCTACAGAATTCAGCACTGCAGTGAACCATAACTGATCCTTTTAAAGTACACCTGCACCTCTTCTCATATCACAGTGACAGCTCTGCCAGCCTGCTCCAGCTAATCTCTTCACCATTCAACACAGCTACGCCTCACACAGTGAAGGGAGACGAGTGCATGCAGATGAATTCTAGGATTCAAATCTGTGGAATACAACACAAGCAATGGCACATTTTCTTAGTCCTTCATATCTACTTATTATGGCAACACAGTTACTGAACCATTCTCACTGGCTATTGCCAGCTCTAAGGGGGCAGAGTTAAGGTTGCATTGTGGGAATGACATTTACCTTAATTTCTTAGTTTTTAAAGGTGTAAGTTTAGCTACTCTCCACATTGTGTGGAAGGGCACAAGGCAGTGCTGGGCAACCTTAGCTATGCATTAACTAAAGTTTTGGACAGTTAATATATTTGCTGATTCCACAAATGACATCACCATTTGACTTTTCAGTGTCTGGTTTCCCGTCTCTGGTGTTAGGAGACAGTAGTCAGCTCCCATCTGCTCAGTCCTCCTCTGGCTCTGCCTGGTTTAGCAAAGAAGCCCTGATCAGCCCCTCCACTCTGCTGCCATCCATCTCTGTCTCAGCTGGAATCTTCTATCTCATCTTACCTGGTTCCCCAGCCAGTGTCCTGTGGACTGGGTATCTGAGGAACCTTTCATACCCTTTATTCATAAAGACGCCCAGGGACCTGAGGCGATCCAGTATGAAGGGACCAGGAGAGATGGGTGATGGGCAGGAAAGAGCCTGTGTTTGAGCACAGGGGGATGGGAACCAAGGGATTGAGTGTGTGAATCAGTGAGTGATGGTGAGAGCGCTGAGACTGAAGAACTTGCTGCACTAGCTGAGCACAGCTTGTCATTACAAAGAGGAGCTGTAGCCGTAGCCAACACCCAGAGAAGAAGCTAAGACAGTATTTGCCCAGCCACAGATGGCTCACAATTACAGTCTGAAGGATCTGGCAGCCCTGTAGCTGCCAACGACTTGGAGAGAGACGGGCATTCAGCTCAGGGAGTTCAGTCATAGCCCTAAAGTGCTCTCTCATGGTTGCAACATTTGGTTAAGACCCCATCAGAGTGCAGTGAACTCAAGGGGAAATTAACGAATTGCCGGTGGTTCTGCCTAATGAAGAAATTTCAAGAGCAATTAGAGAGCAGTTCCAAAGTAATCCTCTGCATTTGGTGTTAGCAACATGGTGTCCCGGTGGGTCTGCGTGTGTGTGTGTGTGTGTGTGTGTGTGTGTGTGTGTGTGTGTGTGAAAAACAGGATCTGGATTATATAAATTGATGGGGAGATAATTTTGACATTTAAATAAAACAGTTATTGTCCCATTTCTTTTCAGTCCCTCACTATAGAAAACGATCACCAGCGATAGTTAATTTCTTTTCATTGGAATCAGCCCGATTAACCTTCTAAGGATGCGTATAAATGATGTGCACATGACTGGTGATGCCTTTCTCCAAATAGAGGGTAGGGCTTAGTGAGGCTCTTGTGTGATAACAAGCTGGTCACAGGGAATTCAGTGAATGGAGTTATTCTTTGATGCACAAGGCCTGTTTTGGGTGACATTTTGCCCTCTCTACTCTGGGTAGTCCCTCTCCCAGAACCATCTTCCGGCCATTTCTTTTATTTCTCTTTATGCTTCATTCTGGTGAAGAAAACCTGCAGATACAGACACATCTGAAATCTGCTTCTTCAGTTCCAAACCCATCTGTGAGAGGAGCCGGGATTGCTCATTCCAGCCATGCAGCCCTTGGGAGTCACACCCAGATTTCTCACCTCTTACCTACCTCCTCTCTGCCCTTCTTCCCACATCCTGCCAGAGCTTCCCCTGCTGTCTCAGAGCCCTCCCATCCAATGCTTTCCAGCCCCCCTAGGGATAAAATGATTCACCGCAATCCCCACCTTGGTCTCCTATTGCCGTGGCTGCTGCTACCACGTATCCTCTGAATTCCCCCCTTTGCCTTGCTGTCCCCCAGGTCTGACCCCAAAATACCACAGCTGGGACCTTCCTCTTTGAAAATCCCCTGCTTCTGTCTTCTAAGCCCTGGTCTACACTAGGACTTTAGGTCGAATTTAGCAGCATTAAATCGATGTAAACCTGCACCCGTCCACACGATGGAGCCCTTTATTTCGACTTAAAGGGCTCTTAAAATCGATTTCCTTACTCCACCCCTGACAAGTGGATTAGCGCTTAAATCGGCCTTGCCGGGTCGAATTTGGGGTACTGTGGACACAATTCGACAGTATTGGCCTCCGGGAGCTATCCCAGAGTGCTCCATTTTGACCGCTCTGGACAGCACTCTCAACTCAGATGCACTGGCCAGGTAGACAGGAAAAGAACCGCGAACTTTTGAATCTCATTTCCTGTTTGGCCAGCGTGGCAAGCTGCAGGTGACCATGCAGAGCTCATCAGCAGAGGTGACCATGATGGAGTCTCAGAATCGCAAAAGAGCTCCAGCATGGACCGAACGGGAGGTACGGGATCTGATCGCTGTATGGGGAGAGGAATCCGTGCTATCAGAACTCCGTTCCAGTTTTCGAAATGCCAAAACCTTTGTCAAAATCTCCCAGGGCATGAAGGACAGAGGCCATAACAGGGACCCGAAGCAGTGCCGCGTGAAACTGAAGGAGCTGAGGCAAGCCTACCAGAAAACCAGAGAGGCGAACGGCCGCTCCGGGTCAGAGCCCCAAACATGCCGCTTCTATGATGAGCTGCATGCCATTTTAGGGGGTTCAGCCACCACTACCCCAGCCGTGTTGTTTGACTCCTTCAATGGAGATGGAGGCAACACGGAAGCAGGTTTTGGGGACGAAGAAAATGATGATGAGGAGGAGGAGGAGGAGGTTGTAGATAGCTCACAGCAAGCAAGCGGAGAAACCGGTTTTCCCGACAGCCAGGAACTGTTTCTCACCCTGGACCTGGAGCCAGTACCCCCTGAACCCACCCAAGGCTGCCTCCTGGACCCAGCAGGTGGAGAAGGGACCTCCGGTGAGTGTACCTTTTAAAATACTATACATGGTTTAAAAGCAAGCATGTGAAAGGATTACTTTGCCCTGGCATTCGCGGCTCTCCTGGATATACTCCCAAAGCCTTTGCAAAAGGTTTCTGGGGAGGGCAGACTTATTGCGTCCTTCATGGTAGGACACTTTACCACTCCAGGCCAGTAACACGTACTCGGGAATCATTGTACAACAAAGCATTGCAGTGTATGTTTGCTGGCGTTCAAGCAACATCCGTTCTTTATCTCTCTGTGTTATCCTCAGGAGAGTGAGATATAATCCATGGTCACCTGGTTGAAATAGGGTGCTTTTCTTCAGGGGACACTCAGAGGAGCCCATTCCTGCTGGGCTGTTTGCCTGCGGCTGAACAGAAATGTTCCCCGCTGTTAGCCACAGGGAGGGGGGAGGGTTGAGGGGGTAGCCACGCGGTGGGGGGAGGCAAAATGCGACCTTGTAACGAAAGCACATGTGCTATGTATGTAATGTTAACAGCAAGGTTTACCCTGAAAGAGTGTAGCCAGTGTTTTATAAAATGTGTCTTTTTAAATACCGCTGTCCCTTTTTTTTTCTCCACCAGCTGCATGTGTTTCAATGATCACAGGATCTTCTCCTTCCCAGAGGCTAGTGAAGATTAGAAAGAAAAAAAAACGCACTCGAGATGAAATGTTCTCCGAGCTCATGCTGTCCTCCCACACTGACAGAGCACAGACGAATGCGTGGAGGCAAATAATGTCAGACTGCAGGAAAGCACAAAATGACCAGGAGGAGAGGTGGCGGGCTGAAGAGAGGGCTGAAGCTTGAATGTGGCGGCAGCGTGATGAGAGGAGGCAGGATTCAATGCTGAGGCTGCTGGAGGACCAAACCAGTATGCTCCAGTGTATGGTTGAGCTGCAGCAAAGGCAGCTGGAGCACAGACTGCCACTACAGCCCCTGTGTAACCAACCGCCCTCCTCCCCAAGTTCCATAGCCTCCACACCCAGACGCCCAAGAACGCGGTGCGGGGGCCTCCGGCCAACCAGCCACTCCACCACAGAGGATTGCCCAAAAAAAAGAAGGCTGGCATTCAATAAATTTTAAAGTTGTAAACTTTTAAAGTGCTGTGTGCAATTTTCCTTCCCTCCTCCACCACCCCTCCTGGGCTACCTTGGTAGTCATCCCCCTATTTGTGTGATGAATGAATAAAGAATGCATGAATGTGAAGCAACAATGACTTTATTGCCTCTGCAAGCGGTGATCGAAGGGAGGAGGAGAGGGTGGTTAGCTTACAGGGTAGTAGAGTGAACCAAGGGGCGGGGGGTTTCATCAAGGAGAAACAAACAGAACTTTCACACCGTAGCCTGGCCAGTCATGAAACTGGTTTTCAAAGCCTCTCTGATGCGTACCGCACCCTCCTGTGCTCTTCTAACCGCCCTGGTGTCTGGCTGCGCGTAACCAGCAGCCAGGCGATTTGCCTCAACCTCCCACCCCGCCATAAACGTCTCCCCCTTACTCTCACAGATATTGTGGAGCACACAGCAAGCAGTAATAACAGTGGGAATATTGGTTTCGCTGAGGTCTAAGCGAGTCAGTAAACTGCGCCAGCGCGCCTTTAAACGTCCAAATGCACATTCTACCACCATTCTGCACTTGCTCAGCCTGTAGTTGAACAGCTCCTGGCTACTGTCCAGGCTGCCTGTGTACGGCTTCATGAGCCATGGCATTAAGGGGTAGGCTGGGTCCCCAAGGATACATATAGGCATTTCAACATCCCCAACAGTTATTTTCTGGTCTGGGAATAAAGTTCCTTCTTGAAGCTTTTGAAACAGACCAGAGTTCCTGAAGATGCGAGCGTCATGTACCTTTCCCGGCCATCCCACGTTGATGTTGGTGAAACGTCCCTTGTGATCCACCAGAGCTTGCACCACTATTGAAAAGTACCCCTTGCGGTTTATGTACTCGCCGGCTTGGTGCTCCGGTGCCAAGATAAGGATATGGGTTCTGTCTATGGCCCCACCACAGTTAGGGAATCCCATTGCAGCAAAGCCATCCACTATGACCTGCACATTTCCCAGGGTCACTACCCTTGGTATCAGCAGATCTTTGATTGCGTGGGCTACTTGCATCACAGCAGCCCCAACAGTAGATTTGCCCACTCCAAATTGATTCCCAACTGACCGGTAGCTGTCTGGCGTTGCAAGCTTCCACAGGGCTATCGCCACTCGCTTCTCAACTGTGAGGGCTGCTCTCATCTTGGTATTCATGCGCTTCAGGGCAGGGGAAAGCAAGTCACAAAGTTCCATGAAAGTGCCCTTACGCATGCGAAAGTTTCGCAGCCACTGGGAATCGTCCCAGACCTGCAACACTATGCGGTCCCACCAGTCTGTGCTTGTTTCCCGAGCCCAGAATCGGCGTTCCACAGCATGAAGCTGCCCCATTAGCACCATGATGCATGCATTGGCAGGGCCCATGCTTTCAGAGAAATCTGTGTCCATGTCCTGATCACTCACGTGACCGCGCTGACGTCGCCTCCTCGCCCGGTAGCGCTTTGCCTGGTTCTGGTGCTGCATATACTGCTGGATAATGCGTGTGGTGTTTAATGTGCTCCTAATTGCCAAAATGAGCTGAGCGGACTCCATGCTTGCCTTGGTGTGGCGTCCGCACAGAAAAAAGGCACGGAATGATTGTCTGCCATTGCTCTGACAGAGGGAGGGGCGACTGACGACATGGCTTACAGGGTTGGCTTCAGGGGGCTAAAATCCACAAAGGGGGTGGCTTTACATCAAGGAGTAGTTCAGGCAGGACTTCACGGAGGGTTCCAATAAGAAACGGTGCACCTAAGTTATTGTTCTTATTGGAACAAGGAGGTTAGCCTGGCCTCTGATTGATACATGGCTAGATTTACCTCGCTGCACCTTCTCTGTGAGTGACTGCAGTGTGACCTAGAGGAATGAGTCCCCTAGACAGGGGAGGAGGCAAATGAGTACAAAACAAATCTGGTCTATTTCTTGTTTTGATCCACTCCATCTATCTTTTACGTCTTTGGCTGGCAGCAGACGGTGCAGAAGGACTGCAAGCCATCCACATCTCATGGCTGCTCGGCAGAAGATGGTACAGTACGACTGCTAGCCATCCTCATCTCTTGCCTGCCTGGCAGAAGATGGTGCAATATGACTGCTAGCCATCCTCATCTCTTGCCTGCCCGGCAGAAGATGGTACAATACGATTGCTAGCCATCGTCATCTCTTGCCTGCCCGGCAGAAGATGGTACAATACGACTGCTAGCAATCCGTATTGCCTGCCTGCTCACCATTAGACGGTTCAATACGACTGACTGCAGGACTAAAGAGAATGACCTGGTCAAGTCACCAAAAATTTAGTCCCTGCGCCCATGTCTGCCCAGGCGCTCCCAGCCGACGTGGCCAGGAGCACCTCGGACATGACGAGGACGGCTATCAGTCATACTGCACCGTCTGCTGCCAGAAGGCAATGGGTTGCTGCTACTGTGTAGCAATGCCGTACCGCGTCTGCCAGCACCCAGGAGACATACGGTGACGGTTACCTGAGCGGGCTCCATGCTTGCGGTGGTATGGCGTCCGCACAGGTAACTCAGGAAAAAAGGCGCGAACGATTGTCTGCCCTTGCCTTCACGGAGGGAGGGAGGGAACGGGGGCCGGACAATATGTACCCCGAACCACCCGCGACAATGTTTTAGCCCAATCAGAGTGCTCCATTGTGACTGCTCTGGACAGCACTCTCAACTCAGATGCACGATTGTTTGCCGTTGCTCTGATGCAGGGAGGGGCGACTGACAACATGGCTTACAGGGTTGGCTTCAGGGAGCTAAAATCAAGAAAGGGGGTGGCTTTACATCAAGGAGTAGTTCAGGCAGGACTTCACGGAGGGTTCCAATAAAGAAATGGTGCACCTAAGTTATTGTTCTTATTGGAACAAGGAGGTTAGCCTGGCCTCTGATTGATACATGGCTAGATCTACCTCGCTGCACCTTCTCTGTGAGTGACTGCAGTGTGACCTAGAGGAATGAGTCCCCTAGACAGGGGAGAAGGCAAATGAGTACAAAACAAATCTGGTCTATTTCTTGTTTTGATCCACTCCATCTATCTTTTACATCTTTGGCTGGCAGCAGACGGTGCAGAAGGACTGCATGCCATCCACATCTCATGGCTGCTCGGCAGAAGACGGTACAATAGGACTGCTAGCAATCCATATTGCCTGCCTGCTCACCATAAGACGGTTCAATAGGACTGACTGCAGGACTAAAGAGAATGACCTGGTCAAGTCACCAAAAATTTAGTCCCTGCGCCCATGCCTGCCCAGGCGCTCCCAGCCGACGTGGCCAGGAGCACCTCGGACATGACGAGGACGGCTATCAGTCATACTGCACCGTCTGCTGCCAGAAGGCAATGGGTTGCTGCTACTGTGTAGCAATGCCGTACCGCGTCTGCCAGCACCCAGGAGACATACGGTGACGGTTACCTGAACGGGCTCCATGCTTGCCGTGGTATGGCGTCCGCACAGGTAACTCAGGAAAAAAGGCGCGAAACGATTGTCTGCCCTTGCTTTCACGGAGGGAGGGAGGGAGGGAAGGGGGGACTGACGATATGTACCCAGAACCACCCGCGACAATGTTTCAGCCCCATCAGGCATTGGGATCTCAACCCAGAATTCCAATGGGCAGCGGAGACTGCGGGAACTGTGGGATAGCTACCCACAGTGCAACGCTCCGGAAGTCGACTCTAGCCTCGGTACTGTGGAAACACTCCGCCGAGTTAATGCACTTAATGCACTTCTGTGGGGACACACACACTCGAATATATAAAACTGATTTCTAAAAAACCGACTTCTATAAATTCGACCTTATTCCATAGTGTAGACATACCCTAAGATTAAGTTCCAGGGCCTGGTCCCGCTGTGACAGGTTGCCCCACTTAGAATGCCACCTGAGGTGCTGAGATACCACAGAGCCTGCCTGTTATGTCAGCCTGGGCAGCTTTTTTACTTGTCTTGCTGAACCAGGCTATTGAGCCTCCTCCAGAACACATGCAGGCAGGGCCACACCCAACTGCAGAACGAAACAGACACTGAGATCAGTTCTGGGAAGGCTCAGCTTAAGGGACTTGCCCCAGCACTCAGGTGTCCACCTCCCTTGGAGTGCAGACCCAAAGATATATTATGAAATCCGCCTCCTCCCTCAATGTGGAAGAAGGTATGCATAGCCCTTACCCCCCACCCTCTCCCAATTGTGAATTGTACAAAGGGGGTTATATTATAAACAAAAAATAAGTTTATTAACTATAAAAAGTGAGTTTTAAATGAATATAAGAGATAACAGAACAAAGCCGATTACTGAGCAAATAAAACAAAATACAGAAGCTAAGCTCAATATACTTAAGAAACAGGTTACAAAATGTAGTTTCTTACCCTAAATGTTATTTTAGGCAGGTTACAAAGTTTCCGTGGTTTAGCATTCCAGTTATATTTCTTTTCAGATTGGACCTGTCTCAGTCTGGACTACCCCCTTGCCTTCCCTTCAGGTGTCTTTAACAGTCTTTCTTCTTGGGCAGATAGGCCATGGAGAGGAGTCCCGTTTGCTTTTCTCCCCACCCTTAAATAAGATTTACACAAGGTGGGAATCCTTTGTTTCCCAAACTTGACCCCCCTTTCCTTTTAGTGGAAAGTTACAAGCAGTATAAGATAACGTTTAGTATAAGGTGACAAGACCACCCGACCTAGTAGTGTCACAGTTATGTCCCAAGACACCTCCCAGGAGGGAGAGAGATTAGTATCTTCATGGTCTTATTGTTCCTTCCTAATGACCAATCAAATCCATTAATGGGCAGCAGGTTTAAAACAAATAAAAGGAAGTTCTTCTTCACACAGTGCATAGTCAACCTGTGGAACTCCTTGCCAGAGGAGGTTGTGAAGGCTAGGACTATAACAGGGTTTAAAAGAGAACTGGATAAATTCATGGAGATTAAGTCCATTAATGGCTATTAGCCAGGGTAAGGAATGGTGTTCCTAGCCTCTGTTTGTCAGAGGGTGGAGATGGATGGCAGGAGAGAGATCACTTGATCATTACCTGTTAGGTTCACTCCCTCTGGGGCACCTGGCATTGGCCACTGTCAGTAGACAGGATACTGGGCTGGACGGAACTTTGATCTGACCCCATATGGCCATTCTTATGTTCTTATGATGGCCTGTCTGGTGGGGGTTTTCCCAATACACACCCAGTTGTAATTGTTACATAGTCCATATTCCTAACTTTAGATACAGAAATGATACATGCATACAAATTGGATAATCACATTCAGTAAATCATAACCTTTCCAATGATACCTTACAAGACCCATCTTGCATAAAGTATATCTCAGTTATGTCATATCCATATTATAAAGAATATGGAGTGTAATGTCACACCCGCTCACTTCTACCAGCACCTGGGTTCAGGCTAGAGCCCTGAGGAGACTAGAACAGGAATTAAACTGGAGTCAGAAGAGGTTGGTCCCTCCAGGGCTACATGTTGCATCTGGAGAGCAATAGAGCCAGTAAGGAACTAGCTGGTTTCACAGCTTGCTAACCAGAAGGGGCCCTAGGCCAGAGCATCAGGGCCCAGGTGCTTTCCCATGTTCCCATGGCTAAGAGAGGGCACTCGGCCCCCTGGGATGCAGGACCCTGGTGCAGGCACCCAGCCCATTGCCCCCTCCACCCATGGGGTCATGGCCTGTAAACCTAATTTCTAAGTGTTACACTCACCCAATCGGGAAACAGGAACTACAGCTTGTGACACAGGTCAGTCAGAAACAGCTCACATAGCTCAGATGGTTTTCAAGTCTTATTTGGCAAATCACTTTGAATAATGAATAAATCCAAGAGAATTGTGCTCCGTCTCTGGGTAACACTCAGGGAAAGGAGCTGAATTCCTGCCACTCCTTATTCCCTGCATGTTCTGTGCTTTGTGATTCTTGGGGCCCTTTTCTCACCCCTCTCTGGGGTTCTGGCTCTTCCTGCCTTTTATTCCCCCTTTTGCTCTGCTTGGGAATCACTACTAGTCCTGCGGTTCCTACCACGTGCAGAGAGCACTGCACAGACCAACGAGGAGACTGCGCTGGGAGCTTGCAGACCCCTTTGTGCTGCTGGTGGGATTATTGTGATTATTCATTAGTATCTGTCAGTGCCAGGCACATCACAGAAGACCCATGGGCATGGCTCCTGCCTGGGGAGCTCACACTCTGCACATGTTTAAATGTTCCCGGGCATAGAGGGAGGGGCTGAGCGTTCCCTGGAGAAGAAGGTTTGAGGAGGGGCGGGAAGGTGGATGGAGGCCGGGGGAGCAGGGTCCAGGCAGAGGTGAGAAGGTGTGTGTTTGTGTGGCCAGGGTCGAGCGCATATGAGGGGCAAGGGATAAAAAGCTTCCTGGGCTCCTTTCCTTGAGCAGGTCCCATTCACCCAGCCTGGGCCCACTGCTCACACAGCCCTGGGGCTGGGCTCTCACTTCCCTTCCCCTGCCCCAGCTACCAAATCCACTTTCCCAGCTCTCCCCACCCCTCCCTCCGTCGCGCTGGGACCAACTCCCCTCACGAGGCTGAGTCTGCAGCTCAGAGCAGCCCATCCAGCAGGGCCCTGGCGCTCTCACTCCTGCCTCCGTGCTGCCCCCTGTGGCCGTTTCACTCCCCTCCATGGGCAGAGAGTCTGCCAGGGTAGGAAATGCCAGGATGTTCCCCTCACTCACTGGCCCCATCACATTCACTGGGCTCCTGGGCTTGCCTTTTCTGTGGGATTCTGATAATGCAGTTAATGGCCCGGAGGGGACCTGGGAATCCTGCAATCCCCACCCCACTTCTGTTCCCCCCCCCCCCCCACGTAATGCTGAGTAGGACCCAGTCAGGGGTAGATAAAGGTCTCTGTCACACTGGTCACTGTGTGTAACAGGGGTGTGAATTCAGTTCCATGGGCCTAGGGTGACCAAACAGCAAGTGTGAAAAGTCGGGATGGGGGTGGGGGGGTAGGGTAATAGGTGCCTATATAAGATAAAGCCCCAAATATCGGGACTGTCCCTATAAAATCAGGACATAGTTACCCTAAATGGGCCTGAAGCACATGCTGATGGGCTGTAGTGAATTGGGGGAGGGGAAGCCAGTTGCCAGCTTCTTCCCAGAGAAACATTGTCCAATCAGGGGCAGCAACTTCAGCCCTTACATTAACCAACACCTCCCCCCTCCCACCCCGATTCCCTGTGTATGGACACATCCTCCCATCTCAGCAGTGCTCTGGGCTGTGGCTGAATCAGACCAGGGCCTTCCCTGGAGCCATAGGTCCCCCTGCTCACAGCTCTCTCTGTTCAGCCCCAGCTGGGTGGGAGCATTTCTCTGACTGTCATCCCCACTCATTTTAGAAAGAATCGGATCTGAAATGTTTGTAATGCAAAACCTATGTTCCTCACTTTCCACCCACTTTAAACAACATAGGGTAATAGTGCAGGGAAAAACTGAAGTGGGAACTCTGTGCAGTGAGGGGGCCTGAGATGGTAGGGCAGGAGAAATAACTGGGGCAGAGGGGCCCCGTCTGCCAGCAAAAGCCATGTCACCCCCAGCATCCACCATGTCTCCTGATACAGAGAAATCAAATCTGTGGTGGAAGGAATGGAGGAGTTGCTAACATCTTGGCCCTGGCATTTCTACGTTACATCATCCCGTTGTAACTCCCTTATCTCTGTCCCATTCTCTCTCTTTCTCTCTGTTAGTTGGCTGCCCCCTTTGCTGGCCACTGCTCCTTCCCCAATGTTACAAACACTCATGATTTTGTCACGAGTCTCATGATAATGTTTTCCTTAAAGCCCAAGCTCCTGGAGTCAAGTGGAGATGTGATGATTTCAGCTTTCATTCTTAAAGAAAAAGTAAGTTTCTAGCCCTCATGGCTGTGGAAAAATCTTCAAAATGTGACCCCCAGGTCACCCTAAAGGCTTAAAAAGCAGAAGGCAAATAAAACAAACCCCAAAGCTGTTATTCTTACATAATCTCATGATTTTAAAGGCAATCTCATGGTTTTTGGTGAGCCTGACTCATGACTGTTGAACATTTGGGGTTGGCAATGCTGTTTCACCATCATGGACAGGATCTGTTTTCCCCACTCTCCCCCTTCTATGGGCCTGCCTACACCATCAAACCACCCGCTATGGCATCTGGTCTCTGGACAGAACAACCCTGGCCCGGCTAACACCTGAATGGGGTTTGCAGTAGAATATGGTTCTGATCCACGTTCCCCTTCCCTCAAGTAGTGCAGGGTTCTGCAGACACCCCCTGGGGCGGTGCAGCTCCTGAGACCTGGGTCAGTCCTGTCTACACTGCAGTGCCCAGCCATGCTCTAAGGGTTTTGAGAACCACGATTCATTTAATGACACCCCCAGAACAAGACTGAGAATGCAAGCAGGGCCCATACCTCTCTCCCTTCCCTGGTTCCAGACTTCTCTGCTCCTGGATCCCTCCCCTCTGCCCACTCTGCTCCTCCCCAGGATCGTCCCTTCCCACTTCTTGGATCTCTTCCCCTCTGTAATTTTTTCCCCTCTGTAATGTCTGTAAGCAAGGACTGGCCTGTCTTGGGAGATCTTGGGAGACAGGCCAGTCCTTGCTTACAGACAGCTCCCCAACCTGAAGCAAATACTCACCATCAACCACACACCACACAACAAAAACACTAACCCAGGAACCTATCCTTGCAACAAAGCCCGTTGCCAACTCTGACCACATATCTATTCAGGGGACACCATCATAGGACCTAATCACATCAGCCACACTATCAGAGGCTCATTCACCTGCACATCTACCAATATGATATACGCCATCATGTGCCAGCAATACCCCTCTGCCATGTACATTGGCCAAACTGGACAGTCTCTACATAAAAGAATAAATGGACACAAATCAGAAATCAAGAATTATAACATTGAAAAACCAGTCAGAGAACACTTCAATCTCCCTGTTCACTCGATTACAGACCTAAAAGTCACAATACTACAACAAAAAAACTTCAAAAACAGACTCCAACGAGAAACTGCTGAATTGGAATTAATTTGCAAACTGGACACCATTAAATTAGGCTTGAATAAAGACTGGGAGTGGATGTGTCATTACACAAAGTAAAACTATTTCCCCATGCTTATTTTTCCCCCTACTATTACTCATACCTTCTTGTCAACTGTTGTAAATGGGCCATCCTGATTATCGCTACAAAAGATTTTTTTTCTCCTGCTGATAATAGCTCACCTTAACTGATCACTCTTGTTATAGTGGGTATGGCAACACCCATTTTTTCATGTTCTCTGTTTGTGTATATATATATATATATATCTTCCTACTGTATTTTCCATCGCATGCATCCGATGAAGTGGGTTTTAGCCCACGAAAGTTTATGCTCAAATAAATTTGTTAGTCTCTAATGTGCCACAAGTACTCCTTGTTCTTTTTTCTGTGCAGATAGGGATATAAAAGGCAGAGGAGGAGAGTAGGTGACAAGGTGGAGCGAGGATCCTGGATCCCTGGTTTGGAGGGAAACAATTGCCCTGAGACATTTGCCTTTCCTTCTCGGAAATTATGTAAGCTCCCACCCCCCAAAAAAACCCAACAACACCTTCGCTCTTTTTCTCTCTAATGATCTAATATCGATATAAAATCCATTCAAAATTTCTGTATTCCCCATCTAATTACGGAATTAGATTTAAAATCTCCTTTGATTTTGCCCCTTCCCTGTAGATTTCGGTTATTAGTATAAAATTGCCTCAGATTTTCCCAATTTCCACCTAATTCTGAAATACTGCGATAAAATCTTCACAGATTTGGGGGATTATTCACCCTTTGGAATGGCAGCAACTTCTCCTGGTTTTGGAGGGAAACAGTTTCCCTGAGTCCTTACCCCAGATACAGAATTAAACCACTCAATAATCTACTTTCCCTCACATTAAGGAATCAAATTGTTCCTCTTTGCATCGATGAAACTGATATTTTTCTGATTAAAGTGACCTGCTTTGTGGTTCATAATAAAGTTTGGGCCTTCCCGATTAGGAATAATGGTGTTTGTATGGCTGCTAATGGGGCAGTTGGCCATCTTATTGCCCCAGACAAGTCAGGATGAGGAAGAATGAGGGGTCCCCCTCACTCCAGGGCTGCTCCATGCTTCCTGGGTCCCTAGTGCAGCAATTCCCAAAGTAATGGAAGGACTAGCTGGGGGTCCGGGAAGTTGTATCAATTAACTACAGGTTGAGGAGTCTTTTTGCAGAATCCCCGGGGTGGGTGTGATTGTTTTCATATTCCTGAAGGGGAGGTGGGGAATTGAGTTTTTAAATGTTTACAAAATGCCACCCTATGCAGCACTCAGGGTAGCCCAGGAGGAGAAGGGAAGAATAAGGTCTCTGAAGGAGACTGCCCAGACCCAGGTTATCCCAGCTGCTGCTGCCCACCCCTGGCCACAGCCCAACCCAGCTCCCCACAACCACTGGCTGCCATTCACTTGCCCCGCCCATTCTGCTGCCCCCTCTCCAACAGCTATGGACCCTTCCAGCTCCATTCCCCTTCTGTGCTGTGTTAAAGCCGCATCAGCCAGGGCCCCTGCTGCCCATGTTGATGGCAGGGCTGTGGGAAATCAACATGCTCTAGTTATTTATTAAATATTGATATAAATTCTTCCCAGAATTTGCTCATTTTTCTCTGATTGTTCAAAAATATTTTCAACTTCCTTTGCTCTAATTAGTAAATATTCATAGAAAAAGCTCCTTAGATTTTATTCCTACTTCCAACCTCCTCCTTTAAATGTCAGGAAATCCTTGGTTTGGAGGGAAAACACCTGGACTGATTCCTTCTCCCACATGGGGAAGCAAGAAGGGGGAAGGGTTAAAACTTCTCAGTGACCCACTTTCCCCTTGCATGAGAATCCAGATGTTTCTCTGTTCATGTCAATACAACCTGATTTGCTTGGTGAAGTGGGTTTATTAGCATTACCAATTTTGACCTGAACATCTACTCAAAGTTCAGACCACTGTGGGTTTTTTTCCCCAGTCGGAAGGAGAAATTGAAGATGGGGTCTGGTACCTTTGATGCAATTTTGTTTATTTACAAATGTACAAAGTGCTGTTTCCCGGAACACAGAAGGAATCAAACAACAGGGGACAGCATCCTTGCTCAGGGAGAGCACTTCAGACAGCACCCCAAAAGCTCTCTGTCCAGGCTTTTTCCAGGGTTGAGTTGTGGCTGCTTCATCAGGCTATTTCTTTCTGTGCTCTGTCTGCTGCTTCTGTTACCTCTGGTCAAACCCAGTGTAGCCCTCTGTCCACATAGTGCTAACTTCTGGACTGGCTTGCCATATCCCTTTGGCTTAGGTGAGGCTGCCCAGCCATTTCTCACAGCTATCTTAAATGAAGGGTACAGGCCAGACAGTTTGACAGGTTTAACCCAACCCATGTATCTATGTTTGGTAAAACTACAGTAGAATTTTTCCTTTAGGAGCCATTTCCAAGAAGATAGCATAGTGCCCTTCGTGAATATTTGGGAAGTAAGTTCCACAAACAAGTGGTGACAAGAAAAAGCACTTAAGACTTGTCTACACTGGAAGGTTATACTAGTGTAACTCCCTGTGTGGACATTGTTATTCTGGTATAAGAGTGGCTTTTTACAATTTTTTGTGGTTTAGCTTATATCGTTTGGTAAAGGGTTTAAGCTAAACTGAAAAGAAGCCACTCTTAGACTGAAATAACAATGTCCACATGGGAAATGTACTGGTAAAACTGCACCTATGTAACTGGTAAAATTTTCCAGTGTAGGCAAATCCTAAGATTAGGGTGACCAGATGTCCCAGTTTTAGGGACTTTTTCTTATACAGGTGCCTATTACCCCGCACCCCCGTCCTGTTTTTTCACAATTGCTATCTGGTAACCCTACCTAAGATGGTGGCAACGAAATCACATTTCTTTTGGCAGCTCAGTGAATCATTTCAGATAGAGACGAGCTGCTGTAACTGGGCATTGAGCCACACTGCAGCTTTAACGCCATAGCCCTGGGGAAAGGGTGCTGAGATGGACTCTCCAGTGAAGAGCATAAGCCCCTCTGCTACCCACACCCTATTTTGATAAGCACGGCAGATGGCTCACCCCACCTATGGTAACTTTTTTTTATCCCCTCCGCCCCTGTCTGGTGCTGCATTCCCCCCTTTCTGAACCCCGATTCCGCCTATCTGCCCCTCCTCTTCCCCTCCCTCCACCAGTTTGACCCATCTCTGGATACATTTTGAGCCCTGTAAAAACAAAATCTGCCCATCCCTCCCCACCAATTTGCCCCCTCTCTCCCCTCATTTAAAACTGTGTATAGCAGATTCTGATTGCGAGTAAGGGCAGAGGCTTCAGCAGATGTTACTAAGCATGTTCAGATCCATCCAGCCCGCTCAGTAACAACAAAGCAGCCAATTTCCCTTTTTGCCCACAGAGGATGGCTCCATGAGGAGCAAAATGCGGATGAGCATCCTGGCAGGGCAAGTAGGGTAATTTCAGAAGGGGCTTATACTGGAGTTTGGAGAGACAAGATGGGTAAGGTAATATCTTTTATTGGACCAACTTCTTTTGGTGTGAGAAACAAGCTCTGGAGCCACACAGAGCTCTGTTCCAGGTCTCTGCTGGAGAGAGAGACAAACTTTAGTCTATTTCACACCCCCAATTCCCTCCCCCACCCCTTTCTCTGCAGACAGACATTCTAAGCTCAGGTTACAGCCGGTCCCAGGGAGGGCTGCAGGCTGCCTGAGTTGATATTCAGGGACATAGGAAGGGGTTGCTGAGAGCGGCTGTTGTATCCGGTGCTGGCAGGGGTGAGGCAGGAAGTAGGGAGAATTAAAGGCTCTTTGGCACTTCCGCACTGCAATACATAATAATTATTGTCACAGAGGCTCAGAGATTGTGCCGCTCCTGCATTTGGGTGGTCAGTGTGAGAAGAAGCTGCTGCTGTCTCCATTGTGAGCTGGAAGCCTGGATTGAGCAGCTGCTGCTCCCCTAGTGGGGTCTGTGTGGGGGGAACCTTCCTTAAAGCCCCCTCTATGCCCAGGCAGGAGGGACTTTCTCCAGTGGCTGGAGCCAGCGCCTGGGGCAGCCCTGGGCTCTACCCACACTGGCTCCTGAACCGGAGACTCCAGGTCAGTAGCTCTCAACTTTTCCAGACTACTGTACCCTTTTCAGGAGTCTGATTTGTCTTGCATAGCCCCCAAGTTTCACCTCACTTAAAAGCTACTCACTTACAAAATCATACAAAATCGTACAAAAGTGTCACAGCACATTGATACTGAACAATTGCTGATTTTCTCATTGTTACCATAGAATTATAAAATAAATCAATTGGAATATAAATACTGTACTTACATTTCAGTGTATGGTATATAGAGCAGTATGAACAAGTCATGATTATGACATTTTACTTTGTACTAACTGATTTTGATACTCATACTTACCAAGAGCTCTACCTGCATGGAGGGAGCCGGGGGGGAATGGTATTGTTATTCAGAGTTGGAGGAAATATTTTGTTTTGAAAAAGCCTTCTTTTAAAAAAAAAAAAATCTCTGTTAAACAACTCCTAGGACTTCAAAATAGCTTTTAAAAAAGGCTTTGTTTGTTTTTTTCCCCCTGGGAAGAAAAAGCCTGTGAAATTCAATCCAAAATGGTGTGGATTGGTTTCTCTTGTCACTGGAAGTGTTTAAAGCAGAAATTGAGTCTTTCTAAAAGATTTACTGTAGCTCCCCAGGAATGTATGGGCTTGATGCAGGAATTACTGGGGAGCAAAAACTCTGTGAGCTCCTCCAGTTCTGCCTTATCTCACCCAGGATTGTCCCAGGTAGGTGTTGTATACATATGGCAGATGTTGCTCATGAATTCCCCACCACCCTGGCTGACACCTGGGAGTAGCTCCCTCCCTTTGACTGTTCGGATGGGCTGTGGGGGCAGGACTGGTCCCCCACCTCTCTGCTAGGGAAAGGTTTTGGGAAGGATACAACTGATTTTTCAATCTTCCCAACAGGTATTTTAATTTGTTTCTCCCTTTCCTCTTCCACTTTCTGAGATTCCCTTTCCTCCAGTGCAGGGAATGACTCATGTCTGGATTGTCTCTCTGTCACATCAGGTGATGGGATGGTGAGTGAGAACAAGGAGGTGAATCCTCAGCAGGGAGGTCTGAGCAAATGGAAGCACAGAGAACACTATCGGGAAGATCTGAAGGGGAAGTTTCCTGGACTCCTGAGCAGGGAGAAGCCTGTGAAAATCAGCACAGGCCAGAGGGGCAGCAGGAAAACTCCCCTGGGGAGAGATTGGATAAACCCACTCACCAAGGGGGAGGTTTGAAGGACCTTTCTGAAGACATGATCCAGCCAGGAATCTGCACTAAACGGAAACTGTATGAATGTGCTGAGTGCAGGAGAAGCTTTGATCGGAGATCACATCTCATTGTGCATCAGAAAATCCACACAGGAGAGAGATCCTATAGCTGTCCTGAATGCGGGAAAATCTTCAGTAACATCTCATCCTTGATTGTTCATCGGAGAGTCCACACAGGAGAGAGACCCTATAACTGCTCAGAGTGTGGGAAATCCTTCACTCGGAGCTCCACCCTTGTTGTGCATCAGAGAGTGCACACAGAAGAGAAACCCTATAAATGCCCCGACTGCGGGAAAAGCTTCAAGCGGAGCTCAACCCTTATTTCACACCAGAAAATCCACACAGGAGAGAGACCTTATAACTGCCTTGAATGTGGGAAAGGCTTCAGTGAACGCTCAAACCTAAACAAACATCAGAGAATCCACACAGGAGAGAAACCCTATAATTGCCTTGAGTGCGGGAAAAGTTTCACTCGGCACTCACACCTCATTAGACATCAGAGAATGCACACTGGAAAGATACCCTATAGGTGCCCTGACTGTGGAAAAAACTTTAGTGACAGCTCAGCTGTTATTAGACATCAGAGGATTCATACCGGAGAGAGACCCTATAAATGCCTCGAGTGTGGGAAAAGCTTCAAGCAGAGCTCCGACCTTATGAATCATCAGAGAATCCACACGGGAGAAAAACCCTATTACTGCCCTGAGTGTGGGAAGGGGTTCAGTCGGAAGGCTCACGTTATTTCACACCAAAAAATGCACAGGCCAGAGAGATCCTTTAACTGCCTTGAGTGTGGGAAAAACTTCTCTAGGAGCTCTGACCTCATTAGACATCAGAAAACCCACACTGGAAAGACACCATATAAATGTTCTCTCTGTCGAAAAAGCTTCAAGCAAAGGTCAGAACTTATTTCACATCAGAGAGCGCACACAACACAGAGAAACTATAAATGTTATGTCTGTGGAAAAAGCTACAAGGCGAAGGTCTCTCTAATGTCCCACCAGAAACTCCACACGGGCTAGCAAGTGGCAGGAGCTCTCACTATGGGACAATGGGTCTGTGCTCTCCTGAAGCAAAGTGTAAATGTGCTTCATTGATAGACAGTCTGTGCAGGGGCAGCAAGTGGATGAAGGGTTTGGGTTTCAGTGGGGGATAGTTGGCAGGGGCAGAAAAGAACAGAACGCTGGGGACTGAGGAGCTGGGTGATTTCAGGGTCTGGGGTGAGCAGGTGATGGGATTGGTAGAGAGACAT
This sequence comes from Natator depressus, assembly GCF_965152275.1. Lineage (NCBI taxonomy): Eukaryota > Metazoa > Chordata > Testudines > Cheloniidae > Natator > Natator depressus. The sequence continues at coordinate 34,618,278 of NC_134247.1, forward strand.
TTCTGTGGGTTACACACATATTTTCCAATTTAGAGGAGAGGTAAAAATGCCCCATTGCAGTTCTTGTCTGAGTTGTCTGTGTAGCTCCTAGGGCATCTCTGTGTAGGGACAGGGGAATGTTATTCAGAGAAGCAGCAAGGGGCCCTCTCGGGCTGTAGTTACAAGGAAGGAAGAGCTGCTGATTTGAACTAACAGGATGTCAGAGCACTGCTCAGTGTACTGGACATCTCTGAAGTCATGGATGGTAGGGGCGGCTGGAGATTGGGGAATTAATGGTGGAGATTCCCCAGAGAGGTGGGAACTCTGAGGGATGCCCTTTTGGGAGTGTGGTTTAGTGGTTAGAGGGGAGGGTGGGGGAAATGAGAGTTAAGATTCCTGGGTGTGAGCTAGTGCCAGTCACTGCCCCTCCTGTCTCTGTGTCCATTTCTCCCATCCCTACAATGGAGATAATAGTTGTCCAACTCCCTGGAGAGTTGTGATGGGCCACTAATTATTGTGTATGAAATGGTTCAGGAGAATGCAAGTATAGGAGAGGCCGAGTTTCACTGTTATTATTATTACTGTGTACTGTATTCACAGGATTATAGAATCACAGAAATACAAGGTTGGAAGGAACCTTGAGAAGTCATCTAGTCCAGTGTCCTACACCGAGGCAGGACCAAGTAAACCTATGCTTTAGTCTTCAGAAGAGAAGAATGAGGGGGGATTTGATAGCTGCTTTCAACTACCTGAAAGGGGGTTCCAAAGAGGATGGCTCTAGACTGTTCTCAGTGGTAGCAGATGACAGAACAAGGAGTAATGGTCTCAAGTTGCAGTGGGGGAGGTTTAGGTTGGATATTAGGAAAAACTTTTTCACTAGGAGGGTGGTGAAACACTGGAATGCGTTACCTAGGGAGGTGGTGGAATCTCCTTCCCTAGAAGTTTTTTAAGGTCAGGCTTGACAAAGCCCTAGCTGGGATGATTTAGTCGGGGATCGTTCCTGCTTTGAGTAGGGGGTTGGACTAGATGACCTCCTGAGGTCCCTTCCAACCCTGATATTCTATGATTCTATACCATCCCTGACAGGTGTTTGTCCAACTTGTTCTTAAAAACCTCCAATGATGGGGATTCCACAGCCTCCCTTGGAAGTCTGTTCCAGAGCTTAACTATGCTAATAGCAGTGGACCCCAAATTTTTCAGAGTATTGACCTCCCTTACCCCTGTTCATGCCCCCCTGCTCCCCCTGGGAGCCAGGTTCAGGAGTGGGGCTGTGGCTCCCGTGGGGAGGGGGGGAGCATGGACAGGAGTAAGGGGGCCTAGTCCAGGGCCAGGTGTGGAGCCACGACTGGGCCATGGTCAGGGGCCGAGGCTGGGGGTGGTGCAGGGGCGTGGGACCACAGCTGGGGGCAGCACCAGAGCAGAGCTGGGAGTGAAGCAGAGCTGGGTGGCGTTCCCTCCCACCCCCAAAGGGGGCTGGCCTGGACTCCGCCGCACCCCCCCAAATGTTCCTCCGCACCCCACAGTTTCAGGACCTCTGCCTTATTGGAAAGCAGTTGATTTTTTTTCCTTTCTAAGTGTAATATTTTGCATTTGTCTTTACTGACTTTATTTCAGACCAATTCTCCAATTTGTCAAGGTCATTTTGAAATCTAATCCTGTCCTCGAAAGTGCTAGAAATCCCTCCCATCTAGGTGTCATTCACAAATTTTACAAGCATATTCTCCATTCTGTTATCCCAGTCATTAATGAAAATATTGAATGGTACCAGATGCTGGACTGACCTGAGGGACCCCACTAGATATGTTCCTCATATTTGAGTATGAACCATTGATAACTACTCTCTGAGTATGGCCTTTCAAAGAGTTTTGCACCCATCGTATAGTGGTCTAGATGAAATTACATTTTCCTAGTTTGCTTATGAGAATGTCATGTGGGACTGTGTCATAAGCCTTACTAAAATCAAGATTACTCCTGGGGGAATTCTGCGCCAAAAAAAAAAATTCTGCACACAATATTTTAAAATTCTGCATATTTTATTTGTCAAAATAATGCATTTTTTTAATGCAAAAGATCCACAATAACAGACAGTCAGTCATGATTGAGAACAACATTGCAGGATATGCAAAATAATTTGTCCCCATCCACATACAATTTTGTAGGGAATTCTCAAGCACGAGAAGCTGGTGTAGCAGTTTTGATGCATGATGTGAAGGCTGTCCATGCCGTGCAAAAGAATGAATATCCGTTTGTCATTTGGTAACTTCATCTGGACCTGGCTGGGTACTTTGGGAAGTGCTTGGTTCTGATTGTCCTGACATTTTATTAACTGCTTGATAAATGTTTTATTTGCCGTCAAAGTCTTTTTTTAAAAAAATGGGTAAGTAAAATAAATCCTGAGCTATAATCTAACCCCATTGTGTCACTTTGGCACAGGAAAAAAGTGAGAAAGCACATAGATCTTCCTAGCTGAGGATTTCCTTACTGTCCTTTATAATAAGCCTCCTTTACATCACTCTGACAATGTAAAGGAGCCTTAAAATGTTTATAGGTTTTTTGCTCCTGGGGTAATTGACTGAGAATGGGAACAGTTAACTAACAATAGAAACATTAACCACATTACTATGCAGGCAGGCTGCTACATTTCTGCCTCAGAAAATGAGATCAACTATCAATAGCACCATTAACAATGTTGTTTTTCCCCATCAAGAACAGTGTTTTGTTTCAAACGTTGAAACAGTTTTGCACAGAAAGAACACTCTTCTTCTTCCACACCTTATCCCCTCTCAAATAAAAACTGACTGAATTTTGTTTCAATCCAATCCCTGGGATCTTCTATAAAATGAGCCTCCAGGCAATTTAAGGGATAGCACTGGCTGATTGCATTTCCAAACCTGGCAAAACAGCTGCTTGCTTCATTGCAGTGAAGGAACATAGGCAGGCAGGCTGCTACATTTCTGCCTCAGGGGACAGAGCCTGCCTCCTGCCTAACAAAAAGTGCTACCCCTCCACGCCGGGCACTCTGCAGGAGAAAGGAAGAGGGACAGAGGGCTTGGCTCCACTTGCAGATGTTGAGCACTTTGGGTTAAACCAGCCTTCGTACAGCATAGTAGGGAAAGCGCTCCAGTGTGTCCACACTGACAGCTGAAAGCGCACTGACGGGGCCACATCTGCAGCACTTGCAGCTGCATTGGGAGCTGTGCATTATGGGCAGCTATCCCAGCGTTCAAGTGGCTGCAATGTGTTTTTCAAATGGGGTGGGGGTAGGGTGGAGTGTGTTGTGTGTATGTGGGGGGAGAGAGAGTGGGTTTTTGGGGTGCTGAGAGTGCATCGGCATGCTATCTTGTAAGTACAGACCCCTCCCCCCGCCTCTCTCTCTCTCTCTCTCAAAGCAAACATTAGCTGTTTGTTTTTTTCTCGGAGATGATAAGCAGCCAGCACTCCGAAACGGAGCTTTGAAAGGGCCACCTCCGCATTCCTGCCGGAGTTCACAACAAAGACAAGAGAAGCCACTTCAGTTAATGGGACCTTTCCGGAGGGCAATCAGAGCGCTGTAACTCCTCGTTCATACTGACGCTGTAGCGTCTCACCCAATACGCAGCAAACCTTATCCCTCTTGGGGAGGTGGAGTACCAGCAGCGTTCTAGCCAGGGCTTCAGAGCACTCTACGTGCCTTGCCAGTGTGGATGGGGAGTGAGTTAGAGCGCTCTGGGTGGCTTTATTGTGCTGTAACTCGCAAATGTAGCCAAGGCCAGAGTCTCTCCCGCTTGTTTGCTCACGTGCGCCCAGCCCTGCCCCTTGACGGTAACGAATGTCCCCCCCGCAGGCATGCATGCCCAGCCTCCCTCCCCCGCAGTGATTTGCATCTCTGACGGCTACTCTAGGCATGCTGGGACAGATGCTCTGCCTGCGCTGCCAGGGAAGAGGTGCGTGTCCCCCACATATTTCTTCTGCATTTTTCTGAGTGGGGAGCACAGAAAACTGTGAACCATAAGAATTCTGCACCTACACAGGTGCGCAGAATTCCATCAGGACAGAGGCACGCAAATTACGGCCCGTGATCCACTTCCGGCCCACAGGGCCCTCCTGCCCGACCCCTGAGCTCCTGGCCTGGGAGGTTAGCCCCCGGCCCCTCCCCTGCTGTTCCCCCTCCCATGCAGCCTCAGCTCACTGCCCTGCCGGCGCAATGCTCTGGGCGGCGGGGCTGCAAGCTCCTGGGGAAGCGCAGCTGCAGAGCCTGGCCTAACCCAGTGCTCTGTGCTGTGCAGTGTGTGGCTGGCTCCAGCTGGGCGGCGCAGCTGCCTGTCCTGGTGCAGCTGCGCCGCCGGCCACCGGTGCTCCAGGCGGAGCGGTAAGGGGGCAGGGAGCAGGGGGGTTGGATAGAGGGCAGAGGAGTTCGGGGAGGGTGGTCAGGGGGCGGGGGTGTGGATAGGGGTCAGGGCAGTGAGAAGGCAGGGAACAGGGGGGTTGAATGGGGGCGGGAAGTCTGGGGGTGGTCAGGGAGAAGGGGTGGTTGGATGGGGGCGGGCCACGCCTGGCTGTTTGGGGAGGCACAGCCGCCCCTAACTGGCCCACCATACAATTTCAGAAAACTGATGCGGCCCTCAGGCCAAAAAAGTTTGCCCGCCCCTGCGTCAGGAGTACAAGATGTATCACATCTACTGCTTTCCCCCTAGCTACTAGACTGGTAACTCTGTCAAAGAGGAAATTAGATTGGTTTGGTATAATTTAAGAACAGTCATACTGGGTCAGACCAATGGTCCATCTAGCCCAGTATCCTGTCTTCCGACAGTGTCCAGTGCCAGATGCTTCAGAGGGAATGGACAGAACAGGTGATCATCCAGTGATCCATCCCCTGTTGCTTATTGCCAGCTTCTGGCAACAGAGGCTAGGGACACTTCAGAGCATGGTTTTGCACCCCTGCACATCCTGGCTAATAGCTATTGATGGACCTATCCATCATTAACTTATCTAGTTGTTTTTTGAACCCTGTTATAGTCTTGGCCTTCACAACATCCTCTGGCAAGGAGTTCCACAGGTTGACAGTGCGTTGTGTGAAGAAATAGGTCTTTTGTTTGTTTTAAACCTGCTGCCTATTAATTTCATTTGGTGATCCCCTAGTTCTTGTGTTGGGAGAAGGAGTAAACACTTCCTTATTTACATTCTCCACACCAGTTGTGATTTTATAGACCTCTATCCTGTCCCCCCTTAGTTGTCTCTTTTCCAAGCTGAAAAGTCCAGCCTTATTAATTTTTCCTCACACGGACGCCGTTCCATACCCTAATCATTTTTGTTGCTCTTTTTCGTACCTTTTCCAATACCAATATATCGTTTTTGAGATGGAGTTACCAGATTTGCACACAGTATTCAAGATGTGGGCGTACCATGGATTTATATAGAGGCAATATGATATTTTCTGTCTTATTATCTATCCCTTTCCTTATGATTCCCAACATTGTTTGCTTTTTTGACTGCCACTGCACATTGAAAGAAGAAAAGGAGTACTTGTGGCACCTTAGAGACTAACAAATTTATTTGAGCATAAGCTTTTGTGAGCTACAGCTCACTTCACTGGATACATGCAGTGGAAAATACAGTGGGGAGATTTTATATACACAGAGAACATGAAACAGTGGGTGTTACCATACACACTGTAACAAGAGTGATCAGGTAAGATGAGCTATTACCAGCAGGAGAGCGGGGGCGGGGGGGGGGAACCTTTTGTAGTGATAATCAAGGTGGGCCATTTCCAGCAGTTGACAAGAACATGTGAGGAACAGTGGGGGTGGGGGGAAATAAACATGGGGAAATAGTTTTATTTTGTGTAATGACACGTCCACTCCCAGTCTTTATTCAAACCTAAGTTAATTGTATCAAGTTTGCAGATTCATTCCAATTCAGCAGTCTCTCGTTGGAGTCTATTCAAAACTTCAAAAACAGACTCCAATGGTTGGGATTATGTATTCCAATGTGCATTATTTTGCATTTATCAACATTGAATTTCATCTGCCATTTTGTTCCCCAGTCACCCAGTTTTGTGAGATCCCTTTGTTACTCTTTGCAGTCTGCTGTGGACTTAATTATCTTGAGTAGTTTTTTTATCATCTGCAAATTTTACCACCTCACTGTTTACCCCTTTTTCCAGATCATTTATGAATGGGTGGAACAGTGCTGGTCCCAGTACAGACCCCTGGGGGACACCACTACTTAACCTCTCTCCATTCTGAAAACTGACCATTTATTCCTACTCTTTGTTTCCTATTTTTTAACCAGTTACTGATCCACGAGAGGATCTTCCCTCTTATCCTGTGGCAGCTTTCTTTGCTTAAGAGCCGTTGGTGAGGGACCTTGTCAAAGCCTTTTTGAAATTTTTGACAAATCCATGTTGGCTATTTCTTATCCTATTATCCAGTAGGTGCTTACAAATTGATTGTTTAATAATTTGTTCCAGTATCTTTCCAGTTAATGAAGTTAGTGTAACTGGTTTATAGTTCCCCCAGTCCTCTGTTTCCCTTTTTAATGATAGCTACGTTTGCCTTACTCCGGTGTTCTGGGACCTCACCCACCCACCACAAGTTCTCAAAGATACTCACTAATGATTCAGAGACTGCTTCAGCTAGTTCCTTAAAGTACCTTAGAGTAAATTTCATCAGGACAGCCCCATTTGAATACTATTATCTAACTATTCTTTAACTTGTTCTTTCCCTATTTTGGCTTGCACTCCTCCCTTGCTGTTAATATTAATTATGTTAACTATGTGGTCACAAAAGTGAATACTAAAGCAAAAAAATGGCATTACACACCTCAGCCTTTCTGATGTAATCCATGATTATTAGTATTTGATGTTCTCTGGTGCCTTCCCAGCTCTTTCTGTCAGGGGGAGTGTATTACTGAATGGAAGGGAAGGACAGTAGCTGGAATCCCTTATCCCTGTTTTCAGGCAGGGACTCATCGGAGATTGTGACACGCTGGGATTATTCCTGAAATAATTGCCCTGGGAGGGATTTTCTTGTTTCTGGACAGTGGGGTGGGGCAGGGACTCATATTTCATGAAATTCAGGTTTTGGGTGAGTCTTTTATGTCTCATTGAAATTTTTACATGAATCTGTTTTGTTCTATACAAATAAATTCCTAATCATTTTTGTGTGTGTGCAAAGTCTGTCTCCCAGAGCTCTGTCAGGGGTATGATGATCCTTAGAGTCCCAGGAGGGGACTGAAAGCTCAGAGAGGGTGGATCAGAGTCCCAGTGGGGTGGGTCTGAGAGACCCAATGGGCAGAGAGGAGGCCCAGGGACAGATGAGAGCCCCAAGGGCTGTGTGGACTCAGAGACTGTGGTGAGTGTGAGAGACAGAAAATGTGGCTGTGTGAAGGGGGCAAAAACAGAGTGAAAGTAACAAAAGGAGGAAAATAGAAGAAAAGGGGAATGATTGAAAATGAACAAGGGTTAGAAGGGAGAGGAAGAAATAGCAACACACGGTGCTTTTAGATCTCAGGTCTCCCCTGCTGCTCCTGGTCCTCACCTTCAGTGTTACCATTAGGGTTGCCAATTTTCTAATTGCTGAAAACTGAACACCCTTGCCCTGCCCAGCTCCTTCCCCTGAGGCCTCCCCCTCGCCCCCCACCCTCTGTCGCTCACTCTTCACTCTCCTTCCCTCCTTTATTCCCCCCTCATTCCCCCGTCTCCCAGGACTCACCTGCTGCCTGCAGAGTCAGGCTGGGAGGAGCTGATGTGGAGCCTGCCCACCTGCCCAACTGGGGCACAGCAGAGCTGGGGGGTTGGTCCCCAAAGCAAGGAGCTAGGACACGTGGGGGCGGGTCCCTGGAGCAAGGGGCCAGGGGTGGGGAGGGGCGAGTCCCAGGAGCCAGGGCTGGGGCAATCAGGGCAAGGTGGGGCAGAAGGGAGGTGGTGAATAGGATTCTCCCCCGGGCGGTGGCATCTACTTCTTGCAGCCCCATCCGGAAGCCAGCCACGGCTCTCTGTCAGGCATCAGCAGCTGAGCAGCTCCTCCATGGGGCTCCAGCCACAGCTGCTGCTCGTTCTGCCCCCCAATAGTAGAGGCCAGTTACTGCAGCCAAACCGGAGTTTTAGTGTCTGGTCAGATGTGCTGACGGGATGCAGCAGATTCCCTTTGAAAACCGGACACCTGGCAATTCTACTCTCAACTGATATAGGTTGAGGGCTGGTCTCTATGGGGAAGCTTTACATAGATTCATTGATAACATGGCCAGGAGGGACAATTGTGATTACCTAGTCCCACCTCCTCTATAACAAGCCATAGAACTTCCTCGGATTAATTCCTGCTTGAACTAGAGCATATGGTTTCAAAAACAGCCAGTCTTGATTGAAAAATTAGTAAATTTCCCCCCTGGCTAATAACCCTCACTGTTAAACAATTGCCCCTTGTTTCTTGTCTGCATTTGGCTTCACCTTCCAGCCATTAGATCTTGTTACATCTTTGTCTGGCAACATGAAGAGCCCCCCTGTATCACATTTCTGTTCTCCATGTAGGTACCTATAGACTGTGATCAAGACACCCCTTAACCTTCCCTTTGCAAAGCAAAAATAGACCCCAGGAGCTCACTCCATCACTGTACAGCTTGTTTTCCAGTCCTTTAATCATTCTCACAGCTCTTCTCTGAACATTCTCCAGTTTATCAACACAATAGGCCAGCAGCGGTTGCACCACTGCCAAATACAGAGGTAACACAACCTCCCTATTCCTATTGGATATTCCCGTTTATACATCCAAGGATCGCATTAGCTCTTTTGGCCACAGCATTGCCCTGGGAGCTCAGGTTCAGCTGATTGTCCACCATGTCCCACAAGTCTTTTTTCAGAGAGTTCCTGCTTCCCACGAGACAGCGCCCCATCCTGCAAGTGTGGCCTACCTTCTTTGGTTCTAGATTCATAACTCTGCATTTGGCCATATTAAACCATAAATTGTTTGCTTGCACCCAGCTCACCAAGCCACCTAGACGCTCTCTGTCAGCAACCTGTCCTCTTTGATATTTACTGCCCCCCTTCTTTGCAATTTGCAAACTTTATGGGTGATACTTTTTGGTTTTCTTCCAGCTCGCTGGTGAAAACGTGAAGTAGGGTACGGCCAAGAACTGATCCCTGCAGGATGCCACCAGAAACACACCGGCTCAGTGATGGTTCCTCACTATACAATTCTGAGACCTCTCAGCTAGCCAGTTTTCAATCCATTTGTTTTGTGCCATACTGTTTTTTTTTTTTTTTTTTAATCATTTACCACCTGTCCCCCAGCTCCTGCTGAAGGTGTGCCTGTCCGTCTGGGTGCCCTTTGCAAGGCGGCTGGTGAGGGAGTGTTCACCTCCCTTCTCCTAGCGGCGCTGCTCGGTCTGAGTGGGAATCTGGGGAGATGCTCTGGGGACCAGAGAGCCCATCGCTCGAGAGAGTCCCCCCATCAAAGAGACCCCCTGAGATGAGACACAGCCCTGGCGGGCAGCAGGGGATGCTGCTCTGTAGGACACGTTCCCAGGGTTGGGAAAAAGATTCTGGCTGGATCCCTCCTGGGCCACGCTTTCAGCCCTAGGGCAGAGCGCAGGAGGGGGGGCAGGATTCATCAGCTCCTGCCACCAGAGGGCTCTGGGTGGTGCGGGGGCTGGGGACGGGCGGGCTGCGCTGGCCCTTTAACTCGGGCTGCCAAGGAATCCAGGATATCTGCAATTTGAGCTTCCTGGGTCAGGCAGCGCAGGCGACGCTGCTGCCGCCTCCATAACGAGCCGGGAGCCCGGGCTGAGCTGCTGCGCCCCAGCGGGGTGTGTGCGGGGAGAGCCCTTCCCTAGCGCTCTTCGGGGCCAGCCGGGGGACTTTCTCCGGGGGCTGGAACCAGCTCCTGGGGCAGCCCCGGCCTCTGCCAACACCAGCCCCTGAGCCGGAGCCTGCAGGTGAGGGGAGAGACCCGGGGGAAGGGCTGGGGCCGGGCAGGAAAGTGACTCTGCACCAACGGCCCCTCCTCGCCCCAGCTCTGCTCCAGGGGGGCGGAGGTCTGCGACTCCCGGAGCTGCTGCTGCTGCCCCTGCCCCTCTTGACCTCCCCCAGGCTCTACCCCCCCCGATCCCCCAGGCTCTGCTCCCCTGAGCGCCTGCAGCCAGCCGAGCCAGCTTAAAGGTTACAGTGACAAAGTTGTGTGGTTTCTTCCACACCCCGGACTAACATAGCCATGCCGAGAAAACCTCCAGGGTCGACACAGCTGTGCCGACAAAGTGTTTCTGTTGGCACGGCTATCGAGAGAAGTGGGGTTCCTGCACCGGAAGAAACACTCCTGCTGCCTCCACACTAAAGGTCTATGTACGCATCAGTTCTGCAGAGTAGACATGGCCGCAACAAAACAGCAACCAGATCTCCTGTCCGGAGGGGGGAAGGGGAGTGAAAGGGGGGGAGAAAAAGTGTGGGAAAGGAGAAGCAAGTGGGGAGAGAAGTTACAGGCTCCTAAACCTGCCCAGGTCTGTTGACTTTAGATTCACTTCTCATTGCACAAGATAAGGAACAGAGGCCGGAAAAGTCAGTTCCTACCTCTACCTGGTCCCTGCTACTGCCCTGGGTGACAATCTCAGGGGGAACACCAATGCAGCTGTTTTGATTTTGTTCTTTTCTAGTATTTGGTTCTGGGAGGGTTTAATTATGTGTTGATGGGTTTAGAAAAATGCCCCAGCGTTTTTGCAGTGTGGCAGAATGCAGAACATCTGTTTGCAGGGAAGGGGAGGGGGGTGAACCAGTGTGTCAAATTGTCTAAAGCCCCCTTCTGAATCTTTCCCTCTGCCCTTTTCACCCTGATAGGCTGGAAAGTAACATCCAGGTTTCACTCCAGATTTTCCCACTGTCCCTGGGGATAGTGAAGGGAAATGGCTGCAGTGTAACAGGCACAGGTAAGTGATTATCGGGTCCCTACCAGTGTCCCTGATTTCCCTCTTACCCCCGAGAACTCTGTGTGCCCCTCCATTACACTTAATAAAACCACCAACTTTTCCTCCTTGGGCAGTTAGTGATTAGGTACTGTTCTAGTTCCTTGATAGATGAGGGCCAGTCCTCTATTGAGCGAACAAACAAGTCCATTTCCTCCAAACATCCAGACATATTAACCCTTTTTTCTCCCCCCTCTCTCCCCAGTAAATGAGCAGTTTACTGGCAGTCCCAGTGATCGCAGGCTGTGATTTCCTTTTTGTTTCACTTCCACTGGGTCTCCAGAGTCATTGCCTATTCCACTCTATCTCTGGGTTCCGATCCCATCTGCATAACCAATTGTTGTGTCTTTTGCTCTTTACACAACAAAGAGAAACTTGTAGAAACCCCAGGCACTGTTGAGTTCCAAATAACCATACTTATTTAACTAGTTCAGCTATCCAAAGCCTAACTACATTCACTGCTGTTCTGACAGGGTTTCAGAGCTTTCTAAAACTAGAACATGGTGAAGGCTAACAACTATTTATAGGGACACTACATTCTCTTTGACGTGGAGCTGGAAGATATGGGAAAGGCCCAGCAAGAAGAGTTAGAAATTACCCACTATGAGGAAACAGCCACATGTTCAGGGGTTTATCAAAGACCTACTACCAACCCGCAGAACTCCAAAGCCAAGCGTCACTCCAGAAAGTCAGGAGACAGGCAGAGATTCATAAGTTCTGAGGCCATAATGGACCATTGTGATCATCTACTCAGACCTTCTGTATAATGCAGGCCATAGGACTTCCCTGTATTAATTCCTGATTGAAATAGAGTGGATCTTTTAGAAAAGCATCTGATCTTGATTTTAAAATTTCCAGTATTGGAGAATCCGCAACCTTTTTTTCCCGTAAGTTTTCCGTAAGTTTTCCCCAATGTTTAATTATGCTCTCTGGTAGAAAGTTTGCCTAATTTCTAGTCTGAATTTCTATTGCTTCAGCTTCCAGGCACTGTATCTTCTTGTACTTTTGTCTGCTAGATTGAAGAGCCCATTATCAAACTTCTGTTCCCCATATGAGTACTTGTAGATGGGGATCACATCACCACTTAATCATTTGTTTGATAAGATAAATGGATTGAGCTCCTTGTGTCTATCACTAAAAGGCAGGTTTTCCAATCCTTTAATCATTCTTGTGGTTCTTTGAGCCCCTTCCAATTTTTCAGCCTCATTCTTGAACTGTGGATACCAGAACGGGACATGGTAGTCAGGTAGCAGTTGCACCAGTAACACACAGAGAGGTAATATAACCTATCTATTCCTACTCAAGTTTCCCCTGTTTATACATTAAAAGGGCTAATGTACAGCTTCAGGTACAGCAAAAAGAAAAGGAGTACTTGTGGCACCTTAGAGACTAACCAATTTATTTGAGCAGGTACAGCGTCACACTGGGAACTCACGTTCAGTTGATTATCTACCTTGAGCCTCAGATCTTCATCCTGGGAAGCAGAGACTCTGAAAGAGTATCCCATTTTGCAAATACTGCCTGCTTTGTTCCTAGATGTGGGAGTTTATATGTGGCTGTGGAGAAACACATCTTGTTGGCCGACATCCAGTTTACCAAGTGATCCAAGTCTCTGTAAAATGACCAGTCCTCTTTGTTATTTACCACTCATCCAATCTTTGTGTCGTCTGCAAACTTTATCAATAATGATTTTGTTTTCTTCCCGGTCATTGATAAAAGTGTTAAATAGCATAGGGCCAAGAACTAGCCCCTGTGGGATTCCACTAGAAACACACCCGTTCTCTGGTGATTCTCTGTTTACAATTACATTTTGAGACTTATCAATTAGCCAGTTTATTTTTTTAACTATGTATTTATTAATTTCTAGCAAGTTCACAAATCCTTGCCTGGCACATATCAGACAGAAAACACTTGTTACGAGAGTTAGCTTTTGTTTAAAGAGACATTATACACAGTTAGCCAGTTTTTAATCTATTTAATGTGCCATGTTGATTTTGTATCATTCTAGTTTCTTAATCAAAATGTCATGTGGTATCAAGTTGAATGACTTGCAGAAGTCAAGTATATAACATTAACATAGAAGGTTAGGGTTGGAAGGGACCTCAGGAGGTCATCTAGTCCAACCCCCTGCTCAAAGCAGGACCAATCCCCAATTTTTGCCCCAGACCCCTAAATGGTCCCCTCAAGCATTGAACTCACAATCCTGGGTTTAGCAGGCCAATGCTCAAACCACTGAGCTATCCCTCCCCCCAAAGGAAAGCTCCTGGTTACCTTGATCAATGAAACTCGTAATCATCAAAAAATATCCTAAGTTTGACAAGATCTATTTTCCATAAATCCATGTTGATGGACATTAATTATATTACCCTCCTCTAATTCTGTAGAAATCAATTCCCACATCAGCTGTTCCATTATTTTTCCTAGGACTGATGTCAGGCTGACAGGTCTATAATTACCCAGGTCACCCCATTTACCCTTTTAAAATATTGGCACAACATTAGTTTCCTTCCAGCCCTTTGGAACTTCTCTACTGCTCCAAGCTTTTTATTTTTTTTTTAAATCAAATCAGATGCGCTGATTTTAAAACGTCTAACTTTAATAGCTGCTGTTTAGCATTCTCTTTTAAGTTATTGTTAGAGTGGACAGTATTTTATCATCAGATGATATGAATATATCATCAGCTTTTTCCCAAATATGGAACAAAAATATTTATTGAATACTTCGGCCTTTTCTGTATTAGTATTGACAGCTATTTCCATATAGCAATGGACTAATAACATTGATAGGATTGCTTTTCTTCCTTGTAAGCTTTAAAAACTCCTTATTGTCCTTAACTATTCTGATCATAGAGTTCTCCCTATGTACTTTTGCTTCCCTTATTAATTATATACAATTCCTAGCTTCTAACATATTAATTGCTATCAGCCTCCCCTTTTCCCCATTTGTTGTGTATGGTGTAAGGCTGGTGAGAGTCCGAGTGTAACCAAGTGTGCCTGGCAGTTTGCAGTTACACACTCTCTCTCTCATGGTGTGATTTGCATGCTGGTAGGCTGTTTGTGTGTGGCCCTGGTGGGTGCTACTGCAGCAAGGCATTGTAAGGCACCCAAGGTTACAGGGCAGGGGTGACACAGCTGCTCATTAGTCTGGATTGTACCCAGGTATGTCACACCCACCCAGCTAGTACATCTGGAAACAACTGTGTCTTAGAATAAGTGTAAAATCTTGGTCTCACGTGTTTTCTTTGTCTGGAGCAGGATTTTCCATTCCCAAACTTGTTGTGATCTCCCAGGGAAGAGACATGGGTCCAAGATCTCCAGGACTCTGAGGAAAGGGAGATCCAGAGAAACAGCCACACAGGTGAGGAATTGGTTAAACAGATGGAGAAGCCATCTGCCATTGATGTGTTATATTTTGACTGTAGTAAGACTTTTTATACGGTCTCGAATGACCTTCTCATAAAGGAACTAGGGAAATACAACCTTGATGGAGCTACGATAAGATGGGTGCGCAACTGGTTGGAAAGCTGTTCAGAGAGTAGCTATCAGTGGTTCATGGTCAAGCTGGAAGGGCATATTGAGGGGGTCCCGCAGGGATCAGTTCTGGATCTGGTTCCGTTCAGCAACTTCATCAATGATTTAGATAATGGCATGTAGAGGACACTTATAAAGTTTGCGGACAATACCAAACTGGGAGGGGTTGCAAGTGCTTTGGAGGATAAGATTAAAATTCAAAATGATCTGGACAAACTGGAGAAACGGTCTGAAGTAAATGGGATGCAATTCAGTAAGGACAAATGCAGAGTACTCCATTTAGGAAGGAACAGTCAGTCACACACATACAAAATGGGAAATGACTGTCAAGGAAGGACTACTGTGGAAAGGGATCTGGGGGTCATAGTGGATCACAAGCTAAAGGAGTCAACAGTGTAACTGCTGCAAAAATAAATAAAGCAAACATCATTCTGTGATGTATTAGCAGGAATGTTGTAAGCAAGACACAAGAATTCTTCTGCTCTACTCTGTGCTGATTAGGCCTCAGCTGGAGTATTGTGCTCAGCTCTGTGCACCACATTTCAGAAAAGATGTGGACAAATTGGAGAATGACCAGAGAAAAGCAACAAAAATTATTAAAGGTCAAGAAAGCATGACCTATGAGGGTGAGGGAAGATTTAAAAAAAAAAAAAAAGTGGGGGGGAGGGTTGTTTAGTCTGGTGACGAGAAGACTGAGAGGGGACATAACAGTTTTCAAGTACATAAAAGGTTGTTACAAGGAGGAGGGAGAAAAATTGTTCTCTCTAACCTCCTGAGGATAGGACAAGAAGCAATGGGCTTAAATTGCAGCAAGGGTAGTTTAGGTTCAACATTAGGAAAAAATTTTTAACTTTCAGGGTAGTTAACCACTGGAATAAATTGCCTAGGGAGGTTGTGGACTCTCCATCGTGGTCTAACCTACTCTTAAAAATCTCCTAACACCTGTCAGGGATGGTCTAGATCAGAGGTTATCGAACTGTGGTCCACGAGCTCCATTCAGGTGGTCCACGGATAGTTCCCTCTAAGGTGTGCACCTGGACGGCCTCACACAAGAGAACGAAGGGTCACCCACCTAATTAGTGGAGCCGTGCAGATGTGGCTCCACTAATTAAGTGCCTGGACCCTGGAGAAGATGCGCATGTAAGGTGAGGTGGCGGCCTTGGGGGGAATAGGGAGTAGGTGGGAGGGGGCAGTGGGTTGAGAAGAGGAGGTGGGGGGAATTTGGGACATGCAGGGCTTCAGCGGCCTGAGAAAGAGGCGACTTTCCCCAGCTCCAGGGCTGTGGCTGCCAGGGAGAGATGGCCCTCCTTGTATGTAAACAGCTGCAATTCTCACAGAGGCCCTGTGAGCATCTCCAGGTCTCTGTCCCCTGGTCAGGATTGTCCCCAGCAGGTGGTGTATACGCATGGCAGATGTTGCTCGTGACTTCCCACCCACCCTCACTGACTCCTGTGCTGGGAATGTGCTGGGAGTAGCTGCCTGCCTTTGAATGTTCGGATGGGATGTGGAAGCAGAATTGGTGTCTCTCTCTCCCCCCTCCACCCCCCTTCTAGGGAAATGTTTTGGGAAGGATTTAGATCCTGATTTTACAATTATCCCAATATTTTAATTATCCCAGGTATTTTAATTTGTTTCCCCCCTTTCCTGTTCCACTTTCTGAGATTCCCATTTGTAACAGGGGCTCGGGTGGTCGGGAAGCCTAGTGATTAGATTGCCAGGCTCTCAGTCCCCTACTGGGCTGAGTACTTTGTCTCTAAGGCCAGGGGAGTGGTAAGGGGCACCCAGGCCCTCCCTCTCCACAGGGTCCCAGCCCATGGCCCTGTGTATATCAACCCCTGAACAGGTGGGTTTGGTGTCCCTCCCGGCAGGGAGTCAGAACCCACTGCCCTGGGCTACTTCCTACAAGTCCATTCAGTTTGGGGCATGGCCCCTTTAGTACAACCTGCCGGTGGCTTGCTGCCCATAGGGTTCCCTCTTGGGTCTAGGGAAAAGCCTTGGTGCGATTTCAGGTTTCTTCAGGCAAGGTGAGGATGAGCCCACAATGTCTCTGGGGTCCGCTCAGTCTGTTACCTCTGGTGCTGGGGGTTCATTCACAGTCTCCCCTTGGTTGGGGAGTCAGTGCTGGCTTCCAGGTGGCTGCCCTGGCTGGCAGGTCACTGCTCTATCCCTTCAGCCCTGAGCAGAGCCAGGGTCCCTTCTTGTATCCTCCCTCCAGTCCTGGCATTGTTTGCAGGTATAGTGAGGTGGGACTAGCTTAACCCAAACACTTTCTTTAACCCTTGCTGAGCCAGCTGGCAGTTTCTCTGCTTCATTGCACTCTTCTCCAAGTGCAGGGACTGACTCCTGTCTGGATTCTCTCTCTGTCACATCAGGTGATGGGATGGTGAGTGAGAACAAGGAGGATCATCCTCAGCGGGGAGGTCCTGAGCAAATGGAAGCACAGAGAACACTATTGGGAAGATCTGAAGGGGACATTTCCTGGATTCCTGAGCAGGGAGAAGCCTGCGAAAATCAGCACAGGCCAGAGGCGCAGCAGGGAGCCTCCTCATGGGAAAGAGAACAGGGTAAATCCACTGACCAAGGGGTTGGTTTGAAGGACCTTCCTGAAGACATGATCCAGCCAGGAATCTGCAGTAAAGGGAAACCATACGAATGTGCTGAGTGCGGAAAAATCTTCAGTAATGACTCATCCCTGATTGTTCATCGGAGAGTCCACACAGGAGAGAGACCCTATAACTGCTCAGAGTGTGGGAAATCCTTCACTCGGAGCTCCACCCTTGTTGTGCATCAGAGAATGCACACAGAAGAGAAACCCTATAAATGCCCCGACTGCGGGAAAAGCTTCAAGCGGAGCTCAACCCTTATTTCACACCAGAAAATCCACACAGGAGAGAGACCTTATAACTGCCTTGAATGTGGGAAAGGCTTCAGTGAACGCTCAAACCTAAACAAACATCAGAGAATCCACACAGGAGAGAAACCCTATAATTGCCTTGAGTGCGGGAAAAGTTTCACTTGGAGTTCACACCTCATTAAACATCAGAGAATGCACACTGGAAAGATGCCCTATCATTGCCCTGACTGTGGGAAAGGCTTCAGTGACAGCTCAGCTGTTGTTAGACATCAGAGGATCCACACCGGAGAGAGACCCTATAAATGCCTTGAGTGTGGGAAAAGCTTCAAGCAGAGCTCAAACCTTATGAATCATCAGATAATACACACAGGAGAAAAACCCTATTACTGCCCTGAGTGTGGGAAGGGGTTCAGTCGGAAGGCTCATGTCATTTCACACCAGAAAATACACAGGGCAGAGAGATCCTTTAACTGCCTTGAGTGTGGGGAAAACTTCACTAGCAGCTCTGACCTCATTAAACATCAGAAAACCCACACTGGAAAGACACCATATAAATGTTCTGTCTGTCAGAAAAGCTTCATGCAGAGGTCAGAACTTATTTCACATCAGAGAGCTCACACAGCAAAGAGAAACTATAAATGTTCTGTCTGTGGGAAAAGCTACAAGGCGAAGGTCTCTCTAGTGTCCCATCAGAAACTCCACACAGGCTAGCAGGTGGCAGGAACTCTCAGTGTGGACAATGGGTCTGTGCCCTCCTGAAGCAAAGAGTGAATGTCCTTCATCGGTGGAGGGTCTGTGTAGGGGCAGCAAGTGGATGAAGGGTTCTGATTTCACTGGGGGATAGTTGGCAGCGGCAGAGGAGGAGGAGGAGGAAACACTGGGGAGCTGGGTGATTGCAGGGTCTGAGGGGAGCAGGCGATGGGATTAGTGGAGAGACATTTCTGTGGGTTCTACATGCACTTTCCAGTTTAGAAGAGAGGTAAAAAATGCCCCATTGCAGTTTGTGTCCAAGTTGTCTCTGCAGCTCCTAGGGCATCTCAGGGTAGGGACACGGAAATGTTATTCAGGGAAGCAGCAAGGGGCCCTCTGGGGCTGTAGTTACAAGGCAGTAACAACTGCCGATCTGAACTAACAGGATGTCAGAGCACTGCTCAGTGTATTGGACATCTATACAGTCATGGATGGTCGGGGCTGCTGGAGACTGGGGATTTCATGGTGGAGATTCCCCAGAGAGGTGGGAACTCTAGGAGATGCCCTTTTAGGAGTGTGGTCTAATGGTTGGGGGGGTGGGATGGGGGAAATGAGTTAGGACTCCTGGGTGTGAGCTAGTGCTGGTCACTTCCCCTGCTCTCTCTGTGTCCATTTCTCCCATCTCTACAGTGGAGATAATAGTTCTCCAACTCCCTGGAGAGTTGTGAGGGGCCGGTAATTACTGTGTGTTCATAGAATTCCAGAAATGCAGGGTTGGATCATAGGTACTGGAACTGGGAGTGCTGCCAAACCCCCTGGCTTGAAGTGGTTTCTATTATATACAAGGTTTACAGCAGTGGTTCTCAAATTTTTGTACTGGTGACCCCTTTCACATAGCAAGCCTCTTAGTGCGACAACCCCCCCCCCCCCAACTAAAAACATGTTTTAATATATTTAACACCATTATAAATGCTGGAGGAAAAGCGGGGTTTGGGGTGGAGGCTGACAGCTCAAGACCCCCCATGTAATAACCTCATGACCCCCTGAGCGGTGCTGACCCCCAGTTTGAGAACCCCTGGTTTACAGTTTAGTTTAATGGCTCACAGCACCCCCTCTATAAAAATTGTTCCAGGACCCCTGGGTTGGAAGGAACCCCGAGAGATCATCAAGTCCAATTTCCTGCACTGAGGCAGGACCAAGTAAACCTAGACCACCTTTGTCAGGTGTTTGTCTAACCTGTTCTTAAAAACCTCCAATGAGGGGGATTCCACAGCCTCCCCTGGAAGTCTCTTCCAGGGTTTATCTACCCTAATAGTTAGAAAGCAAATGATTTTTTCCTTCCTAAGTGTACCATTTTGCACTTGTTTTTACTAACTTGATTAGAGACCCATTCTCCAATTTGTCAAGGTCATTTTGAATTCTAATCCTGTCCTTGAAAGGGCTAGAAATCCCTCCCATCTTGGTGTTATCAGCAGGTGTTATAAGCATATTCTCCACTCTATTATCCTAGTGATTAATGACAATATTGAATAGTACCAGATTCGTGACTGACCCCTGAGGAGCCTCATTAGATATGTCCCTGTAGTTTAACAATGAGCCATTGGTAACTACTCTTTGAGTATGGCCTTTCAAACAGTTTTGCACCCACCATATAGTAATTTCATCTAGATCACATTTCCCTAGTTTGTTTCTGAGATTGTCATAGGGGACTGTGCCAAAAGCCTTACTAAAATCAAGATATATCTACTGCTTTCTCCAGAGCCACTACCAGTAACCCTGTCAAAGAAGGAACTTAGATTGGTTTGGCATGCTTTGTTCTTGACAAATCCATGTTGGCTATTTCTTATAATCCTATTATCCTGTAGGTACTTACAAACTGATTGTTTAATAATTTGTTCCAGTATCTTTCCAGGTGTTGAAGTTAGGGTGACCAGTCTATAGTTCTCCAGGTCCTCTTTGTTTCCCTTTTTAAAGATAGTTACAATGTTTGCCCTACTCCAGTGCTCTGGGACCTCACCCGTCCTCTGAGTTCTCCTAGATAATCCCTAATGATTCAGAGACTGGTTCAGCTAGTTACTTAAGTACCCGAGTCTAGAGTCAATTTCTATCAGGCCATGCCAATTTCAATACATCTAAAGTCTCTATTCTTTAACCTGTTCTTTCCCTGTTCCGGCTTGAATTCCTTCCCCTTTGCTGTTTGTGTTAATTGTGTTAAGTATCTGGTCAGACTAGTGAATACTGATGCAAAGTAGGCATTAAACTCCTCAGCCTTTTTGTCATCCATTATTATAACGATTTAACGCTCTCCTGTCCCTTCCCAGCTCTCTCTGTCGGGGGCAGTGTGTTACTGAATGGAAAGGAAGGTCTGTATTTGGAATCCCATATCTCTCTTTTCAGGAAGGGGCTCAGCTGAGATTTTGACCCACTGGGATTATTCCTGAAATAATTGCCCTGGGAGGGATTTTCTCCTTGTTTCTGGACCGTGGGGCGAGGCAGGGTCTTGTGTTTCTGGAAATTCATGTTTTGGGTGAGTCTTTTATGTCTCATTGAAATTTTTACCTGAATTTTTCTTTTTATACAAATAAATTCCTAATATTTTTGTTTGTTGGTTTGGTGTGAAGTCTTTATCTCCCAGAGCTCTGCCAGGGGCATGATGATGCTTTAGAGTCCCAAGAAGGAACTGAAAACTCAGAGAGGGTAGGTCAGAGCCATCTATCCGCCAGCCCCTGCTGAAGGTACCCGGTCAATCTGGGTGCCCTTTGCAGGGTGTCTGGTGAGTAAGTGTTTAACTTACCTTCTCCTAGCAGTCTGGGGGGGGGGGCGCGGAAGCAGGAGCCTGGGGCGATGCTCCGGGGACCAGAGAGCCATCGCTCTGGATGAGCTGAGAGACAGCCGTGGCGGGCAGCAGGGAATGCTGCTCTGTGGGACACATTTCCAGGGTTGGGAAAAGATTCTGGGTGGATGCCTCCTGGGCCACGTTTTCATCCCCAGAGCAGAGCGCAGGAGGGGGGCAGTATTCATTAGCTCCTGCCACCAGGGGGCTCTGGGTGGTGCGGGGGCTGGGGACGGGCGGGCTGCGCTGGCCCTTTAACTCTGCCCATGAAGCCAGGGGGTATTTGCAATCTGAGCTTCTTGGGTCAGGCAGCTCAGAGGGTGGCGCTGCTGCTGCCGCCTCCATGGTTCCATGTGATTTGGGAGCCCGGGCGGAGCCGCCGCCGCCGCCCAGCGGGGTCTGTGCGGGGAGAGCCCTTCCCCAGCGCCCCTCGGGGCCCAGCCGCGGGGACTTTCTGCGGTGGCTGGAACCAGCCCCTGGGGCAGCCCCGGCCTCTGCAGACACCAGCCCCTGAGCCGGAGCCTGCAGGTGAGGGGAGAGACCCGGGGAAAGGGCTGGGGCCGGGGGGTAAAGTGACTCTGCACCAACGGCCCCTCCTCGCCCCAGCTCTGCTCCCGGGGGGGCGGGGGTCTGCGAGTCCCGGAGCTGCTGCCCTCCCAGGCTCTGCCCCCCTGGGCGCCTGCAGGAGCCGAGCCAGCGCCGGGAGAGCAACCGCCCCAGGACCGGGCCAGGGACCGAGTCTCCCAGCCCGAGGGGAGGGGGCAGGAGGGAGACAGGGGCAGAGACTGGCAGGGGCAGCAGGAGCAATCAGCGGGGAAGAAGGTTCCCGGCTCCCAGCCCCGCCCAGCCCCATTCCCTGCAGCACCCCGGGGCAGATTGACTTCCCTGGGAGAAGGGGAGGAGCAGGGAGAGGAAAAGCCAGTTCCTGCCTCTGCCTGGTCCCCGCGCTGCTGGGGGGATGCGCTGCCCGGGGATCGTGTCAGGGGGATCCCTCCACCCCTCCCCAGAGCGGCTCCTTCATTCTGCTCTTTTCTAGCATTTGGTAACTTCAGGGACTGTTACTTGCCAGGGTTTAAAAATGGCTTTTGGGGTTTAGTCCTGGTGGGAGTGGGTGGATCGGGGCTGCAATAAGGTGACCAAGGGTTCTTCCAGCACTGCAGAGTCTGGAGCATCTGTCTGCAGAGAAAGCAGCTGGAGGGAATCAAGGTGCGAAATGGACCAAAGCCCCTCCTGAAACTCCCCCCATCGCCCTTCTCGCCCCGACAGGCTGCAGAATAACATTGCCCCCCCCCCCGGGGGATAGAGAAGAGCAATGGCAGCAGTGCAGACAGCTCAGGAAAACCATTGTCAGGTTGGGGGGTGGGTGGGTGGTGGGGTGCGGTCTGGATGTGGAGGGGGAAATAAATACAGGAGAGAAAAACAGGAAATGAAAAATATTCAGTTATGTCTTTTGCTCTTTACCCAACAATTCAGTATGGAGAAGCCGCAGGGGCACAGCTGGCTCCCAAATAACCGTGTTTACTAAAAAGAACAGGAGTACTTGTGGCACCTTAGAGACTAACCAATTTATTTGAGCATAAGCTTTCGTGAGCTACAGCTCACTTCATCGGATGCATTATGTGGAAAGTGTAGAAGATCTTTTTATATACACACACACAAAGCATGAAAAAATACCTCCCCCCCACCCCACTCTCCTGCTGGTAATAGCTTATCTAAAGTGATCACTCTCCTTACAATGTGTATGATAATCAAGGTGGGCCATTTCCAGCACAAATCCAGGGTTTAACAAGAATGTCTGAGGAACGGCCGGGGGGGGGGGGGGGGGGGGGACAAGTAACTGCAGTAGAACCCCAGAGTTATGAACAGTCAGGAATGCAGGTTGTTTGTAACTCTGAAATGTTCATAACTGAACAAAAGCTTATGGTTCTTTCAAACGTTTACAACTGAACATTGACTTAAAACAGCTTTGAAACTTTATTATGCAGAAGGAAAATGCTGCTTTCCCTTATTTTTTTTTTTTTAGTATTTATGTTTATACTGCACTGTATTAGTCTTTCTTTCTTTCTTTTCTTTCTTGTCTCTACTGCTGCCTGATTGAGTACTTCTGGTTCCAAATGAGGTGTGTGGTTGACCGGTCAGTTTGTAACTCTGGTGTTCGTAACTCTGAGGTTCTGCTCTATACACAGACATGCAAGGCTGAGCCACGTACATACACTGATGCAGGTGGGTGGTTTCTGACAGCAGCTTCTTTAAAACATAGAACACAAAGTGTGTCACCAGAGGGCTCGCAAATTATTTCAAGGGAAACTACCCAATTCTTGCACACTACATACCCCTCCCTCTTCAATTTAAAAGGACATTTAAAAAAAAAAAACCCTTACCAATCCATTATTATCAAAAGTACTGTGATTAAATATCCAGCACACTACACACCAGGTACCAAACCCACTGAGATGTTGTTAACTTCCCAATAACAGTGTCTCTGAACCAAATATTAGAAAGGAGTAGATTCAAAGGAGCCACTTTGGGGAATCTTCCGCCCACGCCTCCCCCCCGACACTGTTCCCAGGGCAGTGCATCCCCCCAGCAGCACGGAGACTAGGCAGAGGCAGGAACTGGCTTTTCCTCTCCCTGCTCCTCACCTTCTCCCAGGAAAGTCAATCTGCCCGGGGTACAGTGAATGGAGCTGGACAGATTGACTTTCCAAGTCAATCTGCTCCATGCTGCTAGGGTCACTTGTAGTAGAAGCAAAGACATGAGGCTGGTTGGTGCTGTCATGAGTCACTGTGTGTGGTTGGGTTGTAGGTGCGATATTTTCAATGGCTGTCATTGGGGTAGAACATCCTGCTGAACTTGTGCTTAGCAGCTGTTTAGGTGTCTTCCTGAGGACATGTTCATTGAAAGTTCCTTGTCCAAAAGTTGAGCTAATTTGTTTTGTACTGGAGTCCATCATTTATTTAACTTCAAGGATCTGCTGTTTTGCTGGTCTAGCTGAATCTCTCTGTCATTTAACATCTGACCTGTTTGCTTCACAACACAGATGTTTAGCATATGCTGTTTTGTTAGATGTTACCTCCCTCACTGTAACAAACCCAGGGGACCACGGATTTCCCCTGTATGTGTTTAGTAGCACTGAGGTTTGCTGCAACCTCACTGTTTTAAGTAGCCTCTGATTGCCCTGTTGTGAAGTTAGAAACACAGTGGAATCTTTATCCAGATCCATTTTAAGTCTGACTTTTGCTTGTAAAGGAATACAAATAATACTCAATCTTCTTCTAAGTTCAACAGTTCTTGAGAAGTTATTACAGTCTCACGACTTGGCTTGGCTCTAGTTATAACCTGAGTGTTACCCTAACTCAAGATCCGTCCATCCACACACAAAATCCTGAACTGGAAAGCAACTCATCATTCTGTAGTACTGAGAGTCATGGGATCTGCCACCAGAAGTCATAGTGACATGCAAAGTGAGAACAGTGCCAGTGTGGACACTATAACTTGCATGTTATTTCAATGTGGCCGCAAGTAGATAACTGGAGTTAGCTCCACAGTGAAGACAGACCCTCCTCCGTGGACTCCATGTTGTCACCTGCAAGCTGGTTTATCTTAAACCCTCGGGATTACCCTCATGAAGTGGTTCTTTCACTAACCTGCGCGTTTTGTCTGTGCCCCAGTTTTTTGCTGTTTTGACAGGGTTTGTGCTTGAACCCGTCATCATATCTCTTGTGAGACTGTTTCCCATGACAAAGAACATAGTGTTGGGTTCTACAGAGCCACCCAGATGAATGACATGGAGAGGTACCTGGCCTGGGTTCTCTGCAAGTCCAAGAGGGAGGAGAGATAGGGAAGAACTAATAACCTGCATCATAGTAACTCCAAGACTTCACAATATTTGCTTTGTGAGCAGCCTGAGTTTTAACCTGCCAGACATCACCTCCCTGCAGCATGAGGGCCCCTCACATGGGATGGGGATAAAGGGGGAGGCTAAATTCAATTTAATCAACAACAGGAGCATTGGCCATAAGCCTTGATGCAGAGATGGGGAATGGGTAGAGGAGGGAGAGATCTTTGATGTCATCTCCTCTTCAGCTGCTCAGCAGTCAGTTGCTGACACTTTGCCTCTATCTATTATCCTCTAATGCAGCTTCTGCAGAGAGGACCTTTGCTGAGACAGTTTAGTTACTTTTCTTCATAGTCTCTGTGAAGTCCCCCTCTCCTCCTCCTCCTCCTCCAGTCTCTGCAGAAGTAGCTGGTCTTCCTCTCTCAGGAGCTGATGCACTTTCTTAAATTTTTATTCCATCTTCTCTCTTTTTCTCCTCATTTTGTTCTTTAATAACAAAAATTCACAAAGGACCAAGAATCTCAGTTGCACAGGATCCCCATCCCCACTTCAGACTCATTATGGGTCAGAGAATCCACAGCAATTTTTGTATCTAATGGATTTACAGAGTTACATAGTATGGGCCAGACTGAGCCCTCAGTCACCCATGCAGTCCCCATGGAGGCTCAAGAACCCCACCCTGCCTGGTATTTCCATTGCCCTCAGACAGCCTGTGGGGTTAATACCCTACTGAGATGACTGGGAAGCCATTGTTTAAGGCAGCCTGCAGAGCTCAGACCTCCAGTGAAGTATATGCAGAGTTCATATCTCTGTTTGAGGAACTGCCCCAGATTGAGGTATCATCAGAGGATGTTTTGGACCAAATTGATAAATTGAACAGTAATAAGTCACCAGGGCCAGATGGGATTCACCCCAGAGTTCTGAAGGAACTCAGATATGAAATTACAGAACTACTAACTGTGGTATGTAACCTATTGCTTAAATCAGCCTCTGTCCCAGATGACTGCTGAAAACACCATGGTGAAAGTTATAAGAGAGGCATCACCATCTTCTCCTCCAAGCATTTTGTGGGGAGTAAGGCAAGCACCTAGCTCATTCCTGCAAGAAACGCCTTAGGAACCTAAGCCACCTCCCAAGGCAGGTTCCCATTCCTGAATCGCTAAGCAGAGCTAATCTCCTTCCTGCAGCCTGGACTTAGGACACAACTGGCTAGTTGGTATCTTCCATTGATTGCTAGGCAGGTCCTTGCTTAGAAAGCTGGTTTTGTTGGATCACAGTTTTAGGTGCCTAGCTTTCCCCACTGATTGTATAGGAACATCTGGCACCTAACTCAGGTTGGTGGATCACAGTGTGGGTCCTGTAACGCTCAGCATCATACCATCTAAGTTCCTTCTTGGGTTCCACCCTAAGACAAATAACTTAGCCCTGGTCTACACTACAGGGTTAGGTTGAATTTAGCCGCATTAGGTCTATTTTAAAATGGATACGTCCATACAACCAACCCTGTTCCGTCGACTTAAAGGGCTCTTAAAATCGACTTCTGTACTAGTCCCTGGCGAGGGGAGTAGTGCTAAAATCAACCTTGCTGGGTCGAATTTGGGGTAATGTGGATGCAAATTGACGGTATTGGCCTCCGAGAGCTATCCAAGACTGCTCCAATGTGACCACTCTGGACAGCACTTTGAACTCCGATGCACTAGCCATCTGGGGCCTCCCACTAACACAGCTGGCCAAGGCAGAATACTGGCCACATGAAGGTGAAGCACATATGAAAATCTTGCCCCTGGGGACTTAGGCAGAGTTGAGTCATGAGACACTTGTCCATCCCTGAGACAGCAGCGGGGTCAGAGGCCGGCTTCTAACACCCGAGGGGACAGGAATCCTTACCCAGTGAGGTCACACTCTCAAAATTCTCCAACATGATGACCCTGTAGAGGGCTCTCTGACCTGGATCCATCAGGGCCCATTCTTCCTCCGTGAAATACACAGCCACCTCCTCGAAGGTCACCGGCTCCCCTGCAGCCATTTCCTGGCCCTGTCCCCTGGGAAGATGGGATGATCTCCAGTGAAACATGGATGTGATTCTGCAGCCTGTCAGGGCGAAAAGGACAATGGGAGATGTTTCAGAAGGGGCTTTAATCCAATTAATGTCCTGATTCTCCCCAGGTTCTTTCCCTGCAGACAAATGCTCTAGAGATTCTGCCAGGATGGGAAAATGGTTCAGCCAAGATTTTCAAACACAGCGACCAAAATTTGGGTTTTTAAATCTCCAGTTGCAGTCAGGGCCCACCATCTATCTACTGGGAGCCGTGGACCCTCCACCTGCCCAGTGGGGGGTGGGGTGGGGAACCGAGAACAGCCCTGGCCCGTGTCCCTGCCCCCCGGGCTTCCCGCCCAGGGTGGATGGAAGGTCCGTGGCTCCCTGTGTGGTTCGTACCATAGCTGGGCTGCAGCTCCAAGGCCCGTCCCATGGCTGGAGCTGGGTCAGAGTAAGAGCCGTGCAGGCAGCTGTAGGGAGCCACGGACCCTCCTGCCCTGGGTGGGGGGCCCACGGGGTGGGGACATGGGCTGGGGCCTGCTCTTGGCCCACCCCACTGTCCCTGGGCAGGTGGACTCATAGACTCATAGACTTTAAGGTCAGAAGGGACCATTATGATTGTCTAGTCTGACCTCCTGCACAACGTAGGCCACAGAATCTCACCCACCCATTCCTGTAACAAACCCCTAACCTATGTCTGAGCTATTGAAGTCCTCAACTCATGGTTTAAAGACTTCAAGATGCAGAGAATCCTCCAGCAAGTGAGCCGTGCCCCACACTGCAGAGGAAGACGAAAAACCCCCAGGGCCTCTGCCAATTTGCCCTGGAGGAAAATTCCTTCTTGACCCCAAATATGGCGATCAGCTAAACCCTGAGCATGTGGGCAAGACTCACCAGCCAGACACCCAGGAAAGAATTCTCTGTAGTAACTCAGATCCCACCCTATCTAGTGTCCCATCACAGGCCATTGGGCATATTTACTGCTAACAGTCAAAGATCAATTAATTTCCAAAATTAGGCTATCCCATCATACCATCCCCTCCATAAACTTATCAAGCTTAGTCTTGAAGCCAGATATGTCTTTTGCCTCCACTGTTCCCCTTGGAAGGCTATTCCAGAACTTCAATCCTCTGATGGTTAGAAACCTTCATCTAATTTCAAGTCTAAACTTCCGGATGGCCACTTTATTATTTTATTTATTTATTTATTTATTATTTAGGTGTAGGGTCTGCGGCTTCTGGCTTGCTGTGGTTTCCGGCTTCGCCAGGGGCAGAGCCTTGGGTGGAAGTCGTGGGGCCACAGAGGGGGTGGGGGCCCCTGCTTCCCGCCCTTTTGGGAAGGGTCCACCACCCCGGTGGCAATGCCATTTGGCTCCCTCTCTCTGGCTCAGTGTGGTCAGGACATTTTTTAGGACTAGAATAAAGTCCAGGGCCCTGGGAAATGATGGGGGTGGCAACCATGACAGTGAAGCTCACTCCAATGGCCAATTTTTTACCTCAGAGTCTCTATCTTTAAGGACCCCAGAAGGAAGAGGTGGGCGGAATAGACTGTCCCCATTATTTTGTCCACCAATTTGGCCTAATTTTGGACACACTAATTTTAGTTCATTGATTTTTGGTCTCACACTGTCTTGTTTACCAGGCATGATCTTAACACGGTTCTTGAATTATATCAATAGGCCTTTTTGTTTGGATCAATTCAGTCTTTGGACCAGTTCAGTCTTTGTGTCTCCCTTTCCCGTCCCCATTTGTTGTTATAGGCTCTTGTGAGACTATGAACTGTCACTCACTTTTCATGGCTGGGCTCACAATTAGGGTAAATTTGTAGACCCAACATCCCCCTGATTCTGGGGGACCAGTGAAGAATCCTGCGCAGAAGCTAACCCAGGTGCTTCCGATACCCCCCGCCCCCTCATTCCAAACTTCTAATACCCATGGGGACAGGAATCCTTACCCAACGAGGTCACAATCTCAGAATTCTCCAGCATGGCGTCCCTGTAGAGGGCTCTCTGACCGGGGTCCAGCAGAGTCCATTCCCCCTCGGTGAAATACACAGACACCTCCTCAAAAGTCACCGGCTCCTCTGCAGCCATTTCCCTTCCCTGTCTCTTCAGGGGATGTGAGGTCCTGAAGCAAAATGTGGATGTTATTCTGCAGCCTGTCAGGGTGAGAAGAGCGTCTGGGGAGATTTCGGAAGGGGCTTTAGTCACAGCCCGGTTCTTCCCTGGTTCTTTCCCTGCAGACAGGTGTTCTAGGCTCTGCTGTTCTGGGGAAATGCTAGAGACATGATATTAAAAAACAACAATCTAGTTCAGACCCAGTTCCCTGTTCCGATCTCTCAGAAAGAGGACAGAGTTTCAACACTGGGTTAGCCTGCAACAATGTGGTTCAGTTCTGAGTGTCCAACACTTATTCAAGCACCTGAATATGGATTTAGGTGTCTACATTTCGGCTCCTGCATGTAAAGATCCTGGCTTTCCATCATTTTATTATAGCACAGACCCAGTCCTTCCCTCCAGCACTAAACCCTCAGAGACTTTTTTAAACCCTCTCCGTAACAGAGATTAAATGAAGCCAATGGACCCACTCAGATACTTCATGTTAAACACAGGTGTGAGTGTTTGAGGGATGAGATCCTAAATTTCATTGTTTCATGGAGCTTAATGCCAGAAGGGACCATTAGATCATCCAGTCTGACCTTGTGTATGTGATAGGCCCTTAAATATAATCCAGTTACCCTGTCCTGACCCCAATAACCTGTATTTGGCTAAAGCATATTTTCTATTAAGTCATCCCATGTTGATCTGAAGAGATCAAGAGATGGAGAGTCCACCACTTCCACTGATAATTTGTTGCAGTGGTTGATCACCTTCACTATTAAAAATTTATGCCTAATTTCTCATCTGATTTCACCATCTTCAGTTGCCAGCTATTGGTTGATGTTACGCCTTTATCCACTAAACTGAATTTCCCTTTGGCACCCATTATTGTCTCTCGCTGAAGGTCCTTCTAAGTATAATCAAGTCACATCAGTCTTTCAACAAAACCCAAACTTTTTAAAAAAATGGTAAAATTGTATTTTTCCTTTTTTCCTGGACCCATCTCAAAAACAGGCCAAGTATTTTTTTCATCAAAAATAAAGTCATCATGACCCGATGCAGCCCTCAGGCCAAAAAGTTTGCCCACCCCTGCTCTGGACTAAACATGCCCAGTTTTTTTAACCTTTCCTCATAGATCAAGTTTTCTAAACCTTTGATCATTTTTGTTGCTCTCCTCTGGGCTCCTTCCAATTTGTCCTCATCTTTCTTAAAGTGTATCACCCAGCACTGGACAGAGTACTCCAGCTGAGGCCTCACCAGTGCTAAGTAAAAGGGGACAATTGACATATGACAGTCCTCTTAATACACCCCAGTATGATAGTAACCTTTTTTTTTTTTTTGCAACTGCATTACATTTGTTCATTCATATTCAATTGGAGATCCACTATAACCCCCAGATCCACTATAACCCCCAGTACTACTGCCTAGTCAGTTATTCCCCATTTGATAGTTATGTATTTGATTTTTCCTTCTTAAGTGTAGCACTTTACACTTGTGTTTACTGAATTTCATCTTGTTGATTTCAGGCGAATTCTCTAATTTATCAAGGTGGTTTTGAATTCTAGTTCTGTCCTTCACAGTGCTAGCAACCCCTTCCATTTTGATGTCATCTTCAAATTTCATAAGCGTACTCTCCACTCCATTGTCCAAGTAATTAATGAAAACGTTGAATAGTACTGGACCCAAGACATACCCCTGTGAGACCCCCTAGGTACTTCCTCCCAGTTTGACGGTGAACTATTAATAATTACTCTTTGATTATCCTCTTTCAACCAGTTGTGCCCCCAGTTTATCATAATTTAATCTCGACCATATTTCCTCAGTCATGTAAGACAATGTCAAAAATTTATTAAAATCAAGACATATCCCATTCTACAGCTTTCCCCATATCCATTAGGCCAGTAACCATGTAACAAAGGAAATTAGGTTGGTTTGGTATAATTTGTTCCTGACAAATCCCCTTTGGCTCTTCCTGATAAATCTATTATGCTCTAGATGCTGCTAAAATAATTGTTTAATAATTTGTTCCACTAGTTTTGGGGAGCCTGGAACCTCCCTCTGGACTTCTTTCTCTGACTCTTCTTGACTTCTTGACTCTGTGCTACAGTTGTCAGGTGTCCTATTCCCTGAGTGACATGCACTATCTACAGAGGCAGAGTGCAGGGATGTGCATTATTGGGTCATCACTTAAAGAGGGCAGAGTTAAGGTTGCATTGGTGTGTATTTTAACTCTTCATTTGCTGTATTTCAGAGGTTTGAGTTTTGTTGAACTCAAATTTCGGGAAGATGCTGAGATACAGCTGGTATTCCTGGGGGAATTCTGCACCAAAAATTTAAAAATTCTGTGCACAATATTTTAAAATTCTGCAAAATTCTACATATTTTATTTGTCAAAATAACACTATATAATCAAGCCAATTTCAATTATTTTGCTAATTTATTTCAAAATACCTGTCAGCAGCTATGTCTGTAACAGCACAGATAACAACAAAAACTCCCACAGGAGCAGAGAGTTAAAGAAACCCTCATGACAATCCAGTTCCTGTTTCTCTGCCCCCCCCCCCCCGCCCAATCCCAGACACTCACATCCTCTACCCCCAGAATCCAACCGCAGGCCCACTCCCACCAGTCCAGACACTCTCACCTCTTGCCTCCAAGAGTCCAGGGATCCAGAGGGAGAAACAGGCTGATGCTGGGTCCTGGGTTTCTATGGAGTTTCCTGCATGCCGCCTCCTTCCTTCAGGGTGTGCTGAGAACTCCACCTGCCAGGAAGCCTCCAGCTCCATCCCCCTCCCCCAGGCAGTGTCTTCCCTTTACAGGCTGGGGAGCTGGGCTCTGCCAGGTCCAGTGGCCCCTAGTGGAAGCCAGCACTTCTTCAGCTCATTTCTGCAAGGGAAAAAGGAAATTCTGCGCAGAACATTAATTCTGCTAAAATTTTGTATTGTGCAGTGGTGCAGAATTCCCCCAAGAGTAATCTGCTAAACCTCAATTCTGCATTAATGAATTTTTTTGCCATTTAATTTCTGAGTTTTTTTAACAGAAAGAGAAATGTTTGTTGTAGGAGTTAGTGGTTGTTTAGGCAGCTGTAGTTCTCATTTCAGAATGCAGTTCATTGCTTCTGTGGCTAGGTAATGACCAAAAAACCTAGCTTTTATGGATCCATTACATATGTATCCATTATGTAGCACTTTTGATAAAACCTAGCTTTTATGTATCCATTATGTAGCACTTTTGAGAAATAGATCCCAAAGAACTTTACATTATTATCCTCATTTTACAGATGAGAAACTGAGACACAGAGTGGTAAAGTGACTTGCTCAAGGTCATCCAGCAGGCCAGTGGCAGAGCCAGGAATAGTCCCAGTCCAGTTGTCTCTCCATTAGGCCACATGGTTTCTATGTGATTCCTGAGTGCTCCTCCCCCCTCTATGCATATTTTATGGTGGAATGGGGATACTTTGAAGTGTTTGCAGTGTGTAGTTGCTGAGAGGGCAGGTGAGAGAAAGCTTAGTTACATTAATTATATGATCATGAGTAAGGCTACAATTTTGTCACAGAGGTCACAGAATCTGTGACTTCCAAAGCCCTCCATGACTTCAGCCCCGGTTGCTGGTAACTGCAGGGTCCTGCTGCCTCCCGCAGACTGCACCCCATGGACTGGCTGTCACGCAGGGAAAACTGCTACTGGACAACATGGAGAGGACTGGGAGCCATGTGATGGCTTGGCAAATAGGGTTCAAGCTCTATGGATCCAGGACTTGGAGGAAATGGTGATGTGAAAAGTGGGGGGTGGGAACTTCAGCTGCAGAGAGACCTGGTCTTTCCTGGATGGCAGAGTAGAGGAGAAGCAGGGGCTGGGGATCCTCAAATACCTTCCCTGACTGCAGGAAGCCCCCATTGCTGCTGGGGAGTGGGGAGACAGCTGCCAGGCAGCATCAGAGGAGCTATTTGTCTGCCCATCTCCTCTCTGAACCTCACACAATTATCTGCAGCCTTCAGCTGTGAACACAATGCACGCAGGGAGTCAGCCGCTTGCGTGCCTAGGGGTGACCTCTTTGCCCAAGAACATGAGCAGACACGGGTAGTGCACAGAGACATGAAGACAGGAGATGGTGTGGAAAGGATGGTGGCTTCAGGGGCACAGAGGGAGATGGTGAGAGAAGCAGAGACACCAAAGACTTGGTGGGGGATGTAAAGAGAAGTTGCTCCCTTGGAGTCAGCATGGTCTAGTGGTTATGGGGCTGGACTAACAATCAGGAGACT
Source organism: Natator depressus (assembly GCF_965152275.1). Lineage (NCBI taxonomy): Eukaryota > Metazoa > Chordata > Testudines > Cheloniidae > Natator > Natator depressus. The sequence continues at coordinate 34,651,326 of NC_134247.1, forward strand.
TGGATTCTACTCCCAGTTCTATCACTGCCCTGCTGGGTAAGTCAGAAATTCTCAGTGCACAGACTGTAGATTAAAATAGGTTGGCTTCTTGAGGGACAGGAAACTGTCCAGCGATGTGGCATTTAAGGCCCTTTCAGTGATCATGCGCCTGGTTCCATCAGGCAGTTTGTGCTTGGTTTGGGTCCCTCTTAGATCTCAAAGGAGACCTTTGAGTGCTCTGGGTCATGTTCTCTGGTTTCAGTGTAACTTTGTTGCCCTTGTGGCCAAGATGGAGTCTGCTCTGCAGGCAAGTCTGCTTTAAACAAGAAAAGGTGTGAGCAGGAATGCAGCCGTCAAGTCCCTTCCACCCCAGGTCACAAGTGCCAGCTTCCAACTTGGCCCGGGGGTGCTCAACCTTCACTCTGCCCATTTCCACAAAGCCCTGCTCCCCCCCCCTTCCCACCCAATTCCACCCCCTCCCCCGAGCACATCCTGTCCCTGCTCCTCCCCCTTCCTCACAGCGCCTCCTGCATGCTGCAGAACAGCTGATCCACAGTGAGTGGGAGGCACTGGGGTGGAGGGAGGGAGAGAGGGATGGGGGGTTGGCTGCTGGTGGGTGTTAAGCACCTGTTAATTTTTTCCCTTGGGTGTTCCAGCCCTGCTTTGCTGTGATGTACCTGGAGCATAAAGAGTAATAAAGACATGTGGTGCAGGTAGCCTGGTGGTCTGTGCGGGCTGCTTACTTCCCAAAGAAGCCTGCCAGCCAGGGGCTCCAGGAGCTGAAGGGGGAGCCCATTCACAGTCAGCTATTTATCAATGAACATCGCCACCATTGTCCTCAGGACAGTTTGTACTGTACATTGTTAGTGACAGCACATTGTTATGTCTCCTCAGATACCAACAATTGTTTTGTACATTAACCAGCTTACCAACATATTTTCCCATGCAATAACACAATAACACTGGATAAGAAACCCCAGTAATTACTCACAATTTCAGTGAGAAATAGGAAAAGGAACACCAGTATTTCTGAAGGAAATTTTATGGAAAAATAATGTATTTTCAGCTTAATCTTTCTCGATGTGAAAAACTGGGAATAACACAGAGCTTCACCAGCCTAGGCCACCTAGAGACCAGCAGACTGGATGAAAAGCCAAATGAATCCATCACAAGATAATTTAAGGGTGTTTATTTTCAAATAATCAAAGTAAGTGGAGGGTGCTCTGCCATAAATTGCATATTGTGAATAATCTTGAAAATTGAATTATTACATTGAAAATGTTCATACCGTATCAGGTTTAAAACAGAAAGTAGTCCTAGCAATGCCATGTGATGAGCCTCCCCTCATACTCTGCTCAGCTAGCTCTTCAAGAAATTAGTTTCAATCACTGATTTCAAGAAATTTAGACCAATCCATCACTATTTATACAGAGCATTCCAGAAAGTGGTGGACGGAACCCAGAGCAATTGGGCTGAATTTCCTGGAACAACTTTGCTTTCTTTGTGCTCTAAATCACACATGACAACAAAAGCATCATGTGTGACTGAGAAGAAAGGTTTCCCCGTTAAGTTTCACTGAATTGCATGGTAAGTATATTTAAGAGCCAGGGTCTTTTTAATACAGTTAATTCGTGATTAATCAGTTAAGAAATACAATCCCTTCTCTATTTCTGAATCAATCTACATTTTTTGTGTCCTGATAACCAAGAACACAAAGAGACCAATGAAATCAGCAGTGGACACTGGCAGTACATTGGCTGCAAATAATATTTTTAAAGAGAAACAAACGAGAAAGGATTTGGTAGAAGAGATTTCTATACATAGGAAATTAACATTTGAGGATGGGGACCTCCTGGGGGGGAGGGATAGCTCAGTGGTTTGAGCATTGGCCTGCTAAACCCAGGCTTGTGAGTTCAATCCTTGAGGGGGCCATTTAGGGATCTTGGGCAAAAATTGGGGATTGGTCATGCTTTGAGCAGGGGGTTGGACTAGATGACCTCCTGAGGTCCCTTCAAACCCTGATATTGTATGACCATGTTTTGTTCATTTGTGAGAAGGAGAACAAGAAAGGGAGAGTCATATCTTAATTACTGATTATATGTAGCTAGAAAGTTACAAATCACATGAATTAATTTAACAGAAGTTCTAGGAATATCATTATATAATCTTGTGTGAGTTCATTGAAATATTTGGTTAATTAATTCTGTGTCATCATTTTTTCACCTATTACTTTGCAAAGTTGCAGTGTGAGTCCTGCAGGAGGTGGGTGCATGTGCCCTGCCTTCCAGAGGGATCCAGTCAAGACAGTAAGGAGAGAGAGAGAGAGAGAGCAGCAGCACATGTGTGTACCTGTGATGTTTAGACTCATGTACATTGTAACTGAACAACCCTGTCTGAAAATTTTATAATTATTTGGTTAGGATAAATATTTTGCATTTCTTGAAATGAAACTCTTTAAATTCAAATGATGCCATTGAGAGAAGTTAATCTTTAATGGACATTTCAGGGAAGATTCACAAAATAAATGTAAATAATTCTATTTCTAAAAATATGTTTAGATGCTTGTTTTGGAAATACTGTTGAAAAGGATATTAAAATATTCTTGTTACTGTACTGACATTTCCTAAATTGGAACAATTTTTTTTTAAAATTCTTTCTTTTGCGCCATATTTTACATTGAGATTTCACAGGAGTAGAAATTCTGAGAGGAGTGAATGATCCCTGTCCACCACCATCTGCTACACCTGGGCCAGGGGGTGGGGAAAGGTGAGGGGCAGCAAAAATCAGTAGCTGTCTGTCAGTATTTCTTACCAGTATTATCCTATGTTGGGAGCTATGTCACACACTGCACCAGGGGCAGGGGTGTGTGGAGCAAGGAAATGCAGGCGGGGGCGGGGGAAATTACCTGGGATCCTTCCCATGAGTGGTGTCTGTACCCAGCCTGCTCACACAGCCCTGGGGCTGGGCTCTCACTCCCCTACCCCTGGCCCAGCTACTGAATCCGCACTTCCCACCCCTCCTTCCATCGCGCTTGGACCAGCTCCCCCCACACTGCTGAGTCTGCAGCACGGAGCAGCCCCTGAAGCAGGGCCCTGGTGCTCTCACCTCTGCCCCCATGCTGCCCCCTGTGGCCGTTTCACTCCCCTCCATGGGCAGAGACTCCCCCAGGGCAGGAAATGCCCCAGGCGCTCACTGGCCCCCTCACACTCACTGAGCCCCTCTCCTCACCGCTGTCATTTAGACCAGGGGATTGTCCCACATGTGGTCTGTCTCCCCAACCCCTCTAATTACATCCCTTGCCCTTGTGATCTGGGCTCTTCCCTTCCTGATGCTTCAGGCCCCTCCCCACACCACCGTGCCACCCCTGACATTGCACCCATGCCTCTCTGCCCCTGCAGCCTGCTTCCCGCACCCCCTTCTCAACCTGTCTCCCCTCCCCCAGCTCACAGGCCTGGTGCTGGGAACTGAGAGTGGAGGGAGTGGAGGGGGCAAGCAGATGATGCCCTTTAGACCATCCCCAGGAGAACAGACTTGGGGGCTGGTCAGCGCTGGGAGGGGCCAGTCTCTGCCGCAGGTGTCACTGTCAGGGACAGAGATTCCCTCTGGCCTGAGCTGGGACCGGGCAGATGATCAGGGGAGCCGCGTTTTCACCCCCAGTGTTGAGACCAGGACAGAAATAAGGGCAGAGCGTCCCGGAGAAGGTGCCAGTAAAAGTGAAGAGATGGGACCTGTCAGTCACATTGTAAAATGAGACCTCGCCCGCCCCATAGTCCAGGAAAATCCCCACTCGGCCGGGCCTGATGCTCATGGGGAGGAGGCTCAAGGGATTGGTAAGAGCCTCATATTTCTTACCCCTCAGCCACACAGCCCAGTATCCATCCTCAGGGGAGAGGAAGACCTTCCCCTTCCTGCTCACAGATTCCCTGCAAACCCCAAGAGCCCACTCAGGCTTGTCTCCCACCTCCACCTCCCAGTAACGCTTCCCGCCCGTGAACCCCTCAGAACCCAAGACATTGGGGCCTGTATCAAATCTCTCAGGATTGTTGGGCAGATCCTGTCGTTTGTCTCCGAGTCTCACACTTTTCCGATCCTCAGACAGGACGAGCCAGGGATTTGCCGTGTCTGGATCCAGAGTCACGTCCACTGGGGAGAGAGTCACAGATTCAGAGCCGGGGGCAGGGGCTGGTCACTGGGATCAAAGAGAAATTAACCTGCGTCCAGGCTAATCGCTGAGGGGTGGGAGTGTTATTGCCTGAGGGGAGTCAGGGCCTGTCTGCCTGTGAGGAGACAATGAGGGGGAAAGGACGGTGGGGGGAGGGGGGGAAAGGTAGGGGTGGGAAGGTGCCCGTGGGCACGGGGGGGGGGCAGGCTGATGCTGTGAGTGGAAAGGGGAGGGGCAGGTGACAGGAACAGAGGGGGTGGAGGGACACAGGGGAGGGGCAGAGGAGAGGAGCAGGCACAAGATGTGACGAAGCGGGACTGTTCTTAATGTTTCCTCTGAATATTGTGGGGGTGCCTCAGTTTCCCCTATGCAGTTCTTAAGTATCTAGGTGGTGGGATAAGGGTGTATGATCGTTGCAGAGCCCTAGAGGGCAGGTGTGTTCAGGGGTCTGGACACAGAGAATGGCCAACACCCTGTTTCCTGGAAACTGATGGCCTGGGCCCTTCCCCCCTGCAAGGTGAGAGCTAAAGGGTTGGAGAACAAAGGACTCAGGTGACCTCCTGGCCCGGGAAAGTGACAAAGCCCAGAGGAGGAGGGGCTGGAGAGAGTTTTCAGTTTGGGGCTGGCTGGGGACATGGAGTGAAATGCAGACGTGGTTGTCTGGCTCACTGCCCCCCAAAATGGACCCAGCTGATGGGTCCTGTTCTCTGCACCTACAAGCTCTGTTTTAGACCATGTTCCTGTCATCTAATAAACCTTCTGTTTTACTGGCTGGCTGAGAGTCACGTCTGACTGCGAAGTTGGGGTGCAGGACCCTCTGGCTTCCCCAGGACCCGCCTGGGTGGACTTGCTGTGGGCAGCGCACGGAGGGGCAGAGGATGCTGAATGCTCCGAGATCAGACCCAGGAAGGTGGAAGTTGTGTGAGCGTTGTGTCCTGCAGACAGTCTGCTCACAGAAAGGAGACTTCCCCAGAGTCCTGACTGGCTTCGTAGGGAGCAGTTCCAGAGCATCGCCCGGGGACTCCGGGACACAAGGGCAGTGGGGGGCCAAGGGAAGGAACGGGCACCGGGAGGAGTCGGGGGTGTGTGAAGGGAAGAGCAGGTTCTAGGGTGCTGCAGAGGGTGACCGGACAGGTGGGCACCTGAGGAAAAGGAAGGGATGGGAGAAGGCACAGGTGACAGGGGACAAAGAGGTGTGAGGGGTAGGGCAGGTGCCAGAGGGGAATGAGGAGGCAAGGGGTGGGGCAGACCCCAGGGGGCAATAAGAGAGCAAGGGAAAGGTCAGTTATCAAGGGGGAGAGGGGCATGAGGGGTGGGTGCCAGGAAGACAGAGGTGGAGCGGGGGAAGGGGTAGGCATCAAAAGGGATGGAGGGGGGTTGAGCAGGGGGCAGATGCAAGGAGGGGGGAGGGGAGAGAGGAGAGGGCGGGCACCAGCATGGTGGGAGTGGGGGAACAGGTGAGCACAGGGGGGTAGAAAGTGGGATATGAAGAAGGGCAGGCCCTAGAGGGGCAGAGAGGTGTGGAGATGTGGGCACCAGTGGGGCAGAGATGGGATGAGGGGAAGGGCTTGGACCAGGGGACCCCAAGGGGGGCAAGGGAAGGGGTTTGCACCAGGCAGGCAGAGGGGGCAAAGGAAGGGGCAGGCACCATGGAGGCAGATGGGGGCAATAGTAGAGATGGGCCTCAGGGGGCCAGAGGAGGAGTGAGCAGAGGGGCTGGCACCAGGGGACTAGAGGGATGGGGGTGAGGGGTGCAGGTTTCAGGGAGGCAGAAGGCGAGGGAAGGGGTGGGGGGAGAACTAAGGGGAAGGTAGCAGGGGGTCAGGGTGCGAGGGAAGGGTCAGGCATCAGGGGGTTGGGGTGGGGAGAGGGAAGAGGACTGTGTCAAGGGGAGTGGTGGGGTCCAGGGTGGGAGAAGAAAGGGGCAGGCACCAGGGGGCAGGGTGCCTGCTCCAGCCCCAGACACAACATCTACACAGCTGTGTTTGATGCTGTAGCGCAAACCCCACAAGCCGATGTCTGTCACCCCGGCTCTGAGACTCGCCCGGGGGGCTGACAGAGCAGCATGGCACAGACAAGCTCCATGACTGTGGGACATTCACTCTCCCAAGCTGGTGTCTGGAGGGCCAGCAACAGCCAAGGGTGTTCCAGCTCCCATTGTTGGGAGTGCCCAGGCACCCACAGCGACGCCCTGAGGAGGGCCAGTGACTTGACAGAATCACCTACTGCAGGCAGCGGCAGAGAAGATGCTGCAGGGCTGGTCCAGTGCTGTGCACTGACTGTGGGCAGGACGGGCCTATAAGATAGGGCTGCCTCCAAGAGCAAGGATGGGGAGACTGGTCGAGTTTCCCAGAACACTCAGAGAACAGGGGAGTGCCAGGTTATTAAAGACACCCTGCCATGGGGAGATCAGGCCCAGACTGCTGCTGAAACAGACGACTGTGGTCTGTGTGGAGTAATTAAAGGAGTGCTGAAGAGGGTAAACTGATGCAGGGTGCTTGCATGGCAACCCTGAGGTAGCGGGGGGGGGGGGGGGGGCTCGAGACACCATAATGAGTCTGCAAAACTGGCACCCATTTAACAGAACTGCTGCCCCTTCCCTATGCAGACAGAGCCTCACTCTCTCGTCTGTCTGTGTGGGCCCCTCATCGCAGTGTCTGATCTCAACAGCCCCTACATCACTGAGTGAGCACCTGGAGCAACTGAGCACAGGGTGTTGTGCCTGCCACCTAGCTCCTGGCCTCCCTGTTCCAGCTCCCAGGCTGCTCCCATCCCCTGCAGCCTCCAGCTCCCCCTCAGCCTGAGCCTGCTCCTCTGACCACAGGCTGCCCCTGCTCTGTCCGTGCCCTGGGGGTACAGAGCCTCCTGCTGGTTGGATGTTGAATTGTGACACCCCCTCCCCACTCCCAGTGCCCAGCACGGAGCCAGCAGTGTCACTACATTATTCGCTCAGACCCAGCCGGACAGGCACACTGGGACCCTCACTCTCCAACTCAGCATTTGCTGCTCCCGCAGCTGGTCCTTGTCTGCACTCAGACCAGGAGCCCTTCAGGGCTGGCAGCCCCTTGTTATGTCTCTGCAGTGCCTGGCTCACACGTGGGCACTATATCAATAATAACGCTCACTGCCCAGCCCCTAAGAGCTGTGAGACAGTGTGAGGCCTTCCCCATTGCACATGGGGACCCTGGGGTGCAGGGAGCCCTGGTTACTGCCCCACACATTCACCCAGCGACTCCCCTGAGCTGCCAGACCCGGGTCCCTGGGGTCAGCACGCGGGCAGTCGAGTGGCACTGACCAATCAGGGGCTGGTGGGGTGGGTGGGAGGAAAGGGTTAATCCCAGTGTGGTGGCACTTTGCTGCCCGGCCCTGGCTGGTCTCTGCCCTCTGGGTGCAGCACAGGGCGTGTGTCTCTGAGCAGGTCCCTGCCCACTCACCCGGCCACTTGCCCCAGACACAGAGAACCCAGGTGCCGAGGGAGGAGCAGCCCCAGCAGCGCCGCATTGGCCCTGGCACGGGCTGAGCCTGCGAGTGCAGCACCAGAGGCAGCGGTAGAAGGAGGGGCTCAGCCATTGAGACCTGCAGCGTCCCCACCCGAAGGGGAGGGGTCAGTGCTGGGACAACAGGCCAGGCTGGGTCAGGGGCTTGGAGCTCTGGCAATGGCCCTGCTGGAGGCCCTGGGCCAGAGCAGCCAGAGAGTCTCTCAGGGCTGGGGGAGAGGGGGCGGGGGGGGGGGGGGGTTGGCTGCCCAGGATGTGGTTCCTGAGGGTGGCAGGAGGCTGGCCCTTTCCTAAATGAAGAACCAAGGAGAGAGGCTCAGGATCATGACAGGCTCAGAGCTCAGCCATGCCCAGGCCCAAGGGCATAGGTGCCAACTTCCTCTGTTCCTGGAGGGTGCTCGACCCCCGCTCCACCCCAGGCCCTGCCCCCACTCCACCCTTTCCCCCAAGCTCTCACCCCTGCCCTGCCTCTTTCTGCCCCCAGTCTGCCCCCTCTGCCCATCTCTTCCCACCCCTGCTCCTCCTCCTCCTCCCACCCAGCACCACCAGCTGAACAGCTGATCACGGTGGGTGGGAGGGGCTGGGGAAAAGGGATAGATGCTGATCCGCGGGGCTGCCAATGGATGCTGAGCACCCTCTATTTTTTCCCTGTGGGTGCTCCAGCCCCGAAGCACTTACGGAGTCGGTGCATATGCTCCAGGAGGCTCATCTTGGTGCGTGGGTGGGAGGGACAAGGGGCTCAGGTCACACGAGAATATTCTGGAGCAGTGAGGGATCCTGTGGGGGCAGCTGATGCTGCTGCCACTTGCTCACAGTCCCGTGTTCCTGGCACTACTTCAGGTACCACTTTTAATGCCCCCGCCATGATGGGCAGCCCGGTGTGATGGATGGGATGGGGAGCAGAAGGCCCCCCTCTAAGGCAACAGCTGTAACTCCTCCTTAGCAGTATCCCAAGAGAATAACAATGTTATTGAGGGTTCCACTTCACCACTTTCATGCATAGAACCAAGGCACTTCCCAGAAAGAGAAACCGCACTCAGAACGGTGACATCTGCTGAATTGGACAGGGGAGCATCAAACCACCCAATCCCTGAACACAAGGGAATGCCCAGAGAAGGGTTCTGAAGGGAAGCAAATCTTAATGTGCACATCCCGGGCAGCACTTTCACAGCTCCAGCCTGTGCAGTGGCACACTCCCACCATTGCACTCCAGTGCAAATCCTTAACTCTGACCTCAGGCTTTCCCCTGCGACAATAACCCGTCTCCCTCCTTTCCGCCTCATTTACATGGATGAAGGGGAAGGCAAAAAAAGAACTGGTTAAATAAAAAGCTAAATCTTTTGTTGTTGTTTCCTTCTTTCAAAAGTTTTCAGTGAAAACATGAACAACTTTTTCTCAGGTTCTGTTTAACTGAAAAAACAAAAAATCTGGTAAAAATGAAAAAAATCAAGTTACACTCAGAATACACCCAGGCTCCAAGTCACTTATTTCTCCTGCACTGGGAAGCCAACCTGCAATGCTCTGCGATCTGCTATCGCCTGGCAGGGGGACGACACTCATGGCAGAACAGGACATTGGTGTTGGAAGAAGGGGCGTAGCATTTTTGACCAGCTCTAGTGAAAAGTCTCAGAGCTGGACCATTTAGCTGGGGTGGCTCCTCCCTGGACCCCTCTGTGGTGTCTGGGGTTCTCCTCAGGCCAGGGGAAAGGAGAGGGGACAGGCAGGGTTGACCCTTGGCTCAGACTAGCTGGCACTGGCCTCTCACATCCTGTCTCCTGGGGCAGGCAGGGGCTGCCAGGAAAGCGGAACTGCAGCAGTCAGCTGGTGTTGTAGGCAGGAGTCTGAGCAGCCTGTTTCTTCCAGTACTGCAGGCAGCTGCCACAAGCTGCTGCTCATTCTTGCCGGGAGTGCCAGGCCTGGGACAATGCCCCCAGCTGTTCCATCTGCCCCACTCCTGACAGCCACTTATATGGCACATGTTGGTGACTTTGAGATGTCTTGTCAATGCTGAATATGGCAACCATCACTGCTTCTATAGGAGGCAGTAGTGGCCAGTGCCTGGGGCAACAAACCAGGAGACCTTAGTTCTGTTCCTGGCTCTGGTCTGACCTTGGGCATGTCTTTGTGCCTCAGTTTCCCCTCTGGAACGCTGGGACAATGAAAACTTCCTCCTTGTAAAGCACTATGCAAGTTGTGGCTGAATAACTCCATATAAGAGCCAAGTGTTGTTCCCTTTCTGAATGACATGTAATGCTAACAGTTCACAGCCCCTGGGGACCGAGGAGTGATTGGATTTTTACCAGCAATGCAGATGTGCTGGAACTAGAAGTGCTGGGGGTGAGGCAGGAACCCCTGGCTTGAAGTGGTTTCCATCATATAGAGGGTTTACAGTTTGATTCAATGACTCTGAGCACCCCCACTGTACAAATTGTTCCAATGTCACTGCAGGAGTTGGTACATTTACTTCACAGGCTTTTTCAGTGTTAAATTATCAAAGGCAGAGTCCCTGAATGTAAGTGCCCCTTTTCCATAGGGGGCCCAGTATTAACGTATTGGCCTCTATCTATCGTAGCACTTTTACTACCTTTGGCTGGAAGAGCCCAGAGGAACCTGGCACTTGGATTTAGGAATGGGGAAACATGGGTGCTTTTCAGGTTGCAGATAAGAAAAACCTAGAGAGCCCCTGCTGCATTAGTGTTAACTTACCTGTGAATTCCCTCAGCACTTCCATCATGCCGGGGACTCTGTATGCATCCTTCAGTTCAGCAGCACTGAGCTCTGGTCCCTGCAGCCTCACCTGGTCACTCCTAAGGAGAACACAGTCCAGTTATCGACGCTCAGCACAGGCACCCTTGCAATGGGCTTGATATAAATTGATGGTAAACTGAACATGGAATCTCACCTGGCCAGTGTGCCCTTTACATCCTACGGAGACAGTAAATAAGGAAGTGTTAGTGTTGTACTGTTCAGCTGTTAGAAGAACAGAATCATAGGACTGGAAGGGACCTCGAGCGGCCATCTAGTTCAATCCCCTGCACTCATGGCAGGACCAAGCACCATCTAGACCATCCCTGACAGGTGTTTGTCTAACCTGCTCTTAAAAATATCCAATAATGAAGATTCCACAACCTCCCTAGGCAATTTATTCCAGTGTTTAACTACCCAGACAGTTAGAAAGTTTTTCCTAATGTCCATCCTAAACCTCCCTTGCTGCAATTTAAGCCCATTGCTTCCTGTCCTGTCCTCAGAGGTTAAGGAGAATAATTTTTCTCCCTCCTCCTTGTAACAACCTTTTAGGTACTTGAAAACTGTTCTCATGTCCCCTCTCAGTCTTCTCTTCTCCAGACTAAACAAACCCAGTTCTTTCAATCTTCACTCACAGGTCATGTTTTCTAGACCTTTAATCATTTTTGTTGCTCTTCTCTGGACTTTTTCCAATTTGTCCACATCTTTCCTGAAATGTGGTGCCCAGACCTGGACACAATACTCCAGTTGAGGCCTAATCAGCGTGGAGTAAAGTGGAAGAATTATTTTTCGTTTCTTACTTACAACACTCCTGCTAATACATCCCAGAATGATGTTCGCTTTTTTTGCAACAGTGTTACACTGTTGACTCATATTTAACCTGTGGTCCACTCCTTCCTAGGCAGTCATTTCTCATTTTGTATGTGTGCAGCCGATTGTTCCTTCCTAAGTGGAGTACCTTGCATTTGTCCTTAGTGAATTTCATCCTATTTAGCTCAGACCTTTTCTCCAGTTTGTCCAGATCATTTTCAATTTTAATCCTATCTTCCAAAGCACTTGCAACCCCTCCCAGCTTGGTATCATCTGCAAACTTTATAAGTGTACTTTCTATGCCATTATCTAAATCATTGATAAAGATATTGAACAGAACCCAAAACTGATCCTTGTGGAACCCTACTCTTTATGCCCTTCCAGCATGACTGTGAACCACTGATAAATTGAAATGGTTATCAAACCAGTTATGCACCCACCTTATAGTCGCTCCATCTAGGTTGTATTTCACTAGTTTGTTAATGAGAAGGTCATGCAAGACTATAACAAAAGTCTTACTAAAGTCTAGATATACCACATCTACTGCTTCCCCCATCCACAAGGCTTGTTACCCTGTCAAAGAAAGCTATCAGGTTGGTTTGACACTATTTGTTCTTGACATGCTGACTGTTACTTATCACCTTATTATCTTCTAGATGTTTGCAAATTGATTCCTTAATTATTTGCTCCATTATCTTTCCAGGTACAGAAGTTAAGCTGACTGGTTTGTATGTCCCTGTGTTGTCTTTATTTCCCTTTTTATACATTGGCATTATATTTGCCCTTTTGCAGTCTTCTGGAATGTCTCCCATCTTCCATGACTTCTCAAAGATAATAGCTAATGGCTCAGATATCTACTCAGTAAGCTCCTTGAGTATTCTAGGATGCATTTCATCAGGCCCTCGTGACTTGAAGATATCTAACTTGTCTAATTAATTTTTAACTTGTTCTTTCCCTATTTTAGCTTCTGATGCTACCTCATTTTCACTGGCATTCACTATGTTAGACGTCCAATTGCCACCAACCTTCTTGGTGAAAACCGAAACAAAGAAGTCATTAAGCACCTCTGCCATTTCCACATTTTCTGTTATTGTTTTTCCCTCTTCATTGAGTAATGAATGAAGTCTCCCTCTCGTCCTCGGCCAGTCTCTGGAGAGAGAGTTTCTTTTCCTCCTTCAGAAGCAGTTGTAGTTTCCCAAATTCAGACAAGATTCGCTGTTTCTGGCACTTTACTCTTTCCTTTAGTGAATAAAAATGAACAAACAAACCCATAAATATCAGCAGAATTATCAAGTGTATGAGGCCATTTTGGGCGAAGTACATTAGATTTGAATGAACGTTCAGAGATTCATATTTTAAGGCCAGAAGGGACCATTGTGGTCATCTAGTCTGACCCCCTGCCTGGCACAGGACAGAACATTACACCAAGGGGTTCCTGCATCAAGCCCATAACTTCTGAGTAAAGAATTAAATAGTCAGTAAAGCAGGGGGACCGGATTCTGCGTCTCCCAGTTCCTAGGTGGATACCCCAACCGCTGGGCTATAGACCCATTCTCTTTTACACTCTGGCCCAATGACTGTATAAGTATTTACACACAGTGGAACAATTTCAACAGAAGAGACTTGCCTTCCCCCGACTCTTCCCACAACTCTCCTGAGAAGTGTGAGATTCCCCTGTTCCAATCCTTTCTGCCCCTCAGGCCAAGGGGAAAATCTCCCACATCCGACGTGAATGCTCTAACCACTGGGCTAAAAGTTATAAGAGAGGCACCATCCTACCCCCATTCATTGTACAGGGAGCTGAGGCCCCTAAACCAGTGATTTTCCAGGTGTCTTAAGCTTTGGTGTTGTAACACCTAAGTCCCTTTGTGGATCTGGGCCAGAGTCACCTTCAAGTAACAATTACATCCTTAACTCTGCCCCCACTTGAGACAACCAACCCAAAACTCATATTTGGGAAAAAACAACCCCCACTACGCATCCTTTCATTACACTAGATATTCATCAGGAAATGGAAAATGTCCATAAAAGGAAAGATGGGAAAGAATTAGCATCTAAAAAACAGATCATCATATGGTGTTGGGGATGCAGTCTCCAGAATCCCTTGATCAAATGCCCCTAAATTTGCCCCATGTATTCTGCTCTGGTCCCTCAACAAACAGCAATTTTCAAACCAATCTGAACATGCCTTTGGATTTTAGAGCACTTTCAATGGCAGCTTTAAACTGAAATGGTGTTTCAGCCTTAAGTATGGTGCAGTAACACTGCCCCTAAACGTGTATAACTCCACTAGACTTACTAGGGCCGATTCCCCTCTCATTGACCCAGTGTAAATCAGGAGTAACCCTATCCATGCTAATGGGGCTATAGTAGTGTAAAGCTGGTGTGAGCGAGAGCAGGGCTACCCCAGTGAGCAGGGTCAGTGTAAAATTGACCAAATCAGAACAGCGGCATTTTACACAGATTTGGCCCTGCTGTAAATGCTGACACAAGGGGTGAGACAGGGAAGAGTCTGGCCCTGTGCCTTCCTAGGCGTTGCTAGAATGACTGGCCTTGATCCAGAAGGGGCTTCTGCAATAGAAATACAGATAAATAAAATATGGATTTATCTGGGCCTCATTTGCATTTTGAGTCAGGGTAAATCAATGCATTATTGTTAAGTGCCATGTAGATCTGCTAATTTTGCACTTCCATTACCCTCCATATTCCTCAGGCCAAACATTTTCTGGAATTAAAGTCTGATTATAATAATAAACAGGGTTTATTTGTTTTAATGCTATGCTCGTGTTATCTATTTTTATCGAGAGTCTCTTGTAAATTCTTTAAAACACCTAAATGAAATGAGAGATTAAACCAAACCACAGACATTTACTTTCCACTCTTTTGGTTTATTTTGCTCTCTGGATTCCAGCTTTGAAATCTCCTCTCTTGCTTTCTTCAGAAGCTCAATGTCATTGTGGAGTTTCACCTGTGGGGAAAACGATGCCTGGAGAATTCTGCTGCAGTGAGTCAGAGCCCTGGGGATTCCTCACCCATGGGTGGAAGGGGGGGTTTGTGGCCAAGCGCAAGCCAGCAGTGAAGGGACTTGGGTTCTGTCCCCAGCCCTGCCACAGACGGAGCTGATTTGAGTGACCTCGGGGCTCTCTGCAGAGCTGTTGTACTGGGTCCCCAAACAGCCAGATCAATGATTCAGGGTGGTAATTTTCTGCTCACCTGCCATGCCTTGCGGGGCAATGAAGGGTTTGTGGAAGGGGCGCAGGGAGTAGTGGTGTCATATAAGGAAGAACCTGTTCAGTGCCCAGTGGGACACCACCGCCCCCCCCCCCCCAGCTTGTCCTGATTGGCAGGGGGTGGGGGAGTGCCACTCAAACACTGATCCCAGGGAGGGTTTGAGCCAATGAGCCTGGGGACCAGACTGGGAAATTAAGAAGGAAATCAAAGAAAGAAGGAAAGGGAAAGGCCTTGGGTGTGGGGCTGCTTGGAGGAGAGGCAGCTGCTTGCAAAAGGGGACTCCTGTAAGCACTCAGCCTGGAGCTGAGACCACAAAACTGACACTCCATCCTGTGCACATGTACACCAACAGACACTGGTTGTCAGTGGGTGGGATCGAACCTGGGACCTTTGGAGTTGAGTGCATGAGCCTCTACTGCCTGAGCTGAAAGCCACCTGGCTCTTAACCAAGGCTTGTAGAGCAGACTCATTTTATCTCTCTCTCTAAGTGGTCTTGCTGCCACTAGATGGGCCACAACCCCACACCCAGAATGTGTGTGTGTGTTACACACACCCCCACACCCCAGGCCAGCACCAGACCAGAGCCCACAGACAGGCTGGACTGGCCCAAGGGGCTAGAGGATTGGACTGGCATGGGACAGGGAGCCTGCGTGTCTAGCCAGGCATGGGGGTGGGGAGGGAAGAGCTGTGTGCTGTGCCAGGGTGAGGGAATCTGTGTAACCCGTGCTAGAGAGCCTGACCTGGATCTGCTCCTGCTCTGTCTGGGTTAGAGAAAAGTGTTGTGCTCTTGGCACATGTGGTGCTTGTTCCAGGGGTTAACTCCACCCCCTAGGATGGAGGGATTGTGTTTGTGTCAAGGTGTGTGGCTTGGACCCCTTCCCCAGCGCTGGGAACCCCACTGACAGACCTTGGGCTCCAGCCCACAGCACTGGAGCACGAGCATCACACTGGCTTTTAAACTGCTTCAGCCAGTCCGGCAGCTGTCTGCACCAACCCTGGACAAACAAACTCCTCATGTGGATCTTGGGCAGCTCACACAGGGCCTGCTCCCCTTAAACCCCATGGATAAACTCCCAGTGGTGTCAGTGAGGACAGAACTGGGCCCGTCACCTCTCTGTGCCTTGGGTCCCTGTGTGCAAAGCAAGGTGAACAGGGCAGGGCTCTGTGGCTAGACCCACTGTCTGTGTGGGGTCTGCGAGCCCGGGATGGGAAGCCGCATGCTGCGTGCAAGTACAAAGCATTACTGTTGCTTTAATTTCTTGTAAGAGCAAGAGACCATGGGGGAGTGAAAACAATAGTCAGAACGTTCATAGATGCCCTGCACGGGCTGGAGGGCTGCCATGCAGAGTTTCAAGTCAGAGACGTTCTAATACGTTCAGTGGGTGAAATCCTGGTCTGATTGACATCAGTGGGGCCAGGATCCACAAAGGGACTTTGACATTGCGACACTCGGCATTGCAATGCCTAACTTTTAAGATCCTCAAATACCTTGGGAACAACACGGTGATCCACAAAGCCTGAGTTAGGGGCTACGCTCCCTATACAATGCATGGGGAGAGATAGCACCTTAGACTGAGATCCACAAACCCCAGCATGCCGGGGTGGGAGCTGCCTAAGCTAGCAAATGAGAAGTGCTGATGAGAGATGCCCTAAATCCCCCCATTCAGGGAGATAGACACCTTACTCCAGGCTGCAGGGAGGCATCTATCTCTGCCAGTGACCCCCAGCCAGGAAGCCATCTCCTGGAGTCAGGTGGCTGGACACCCAGGCTGTTTCTTGGGGGAATGAGCTATGACCCTGCCTCACTCCACACAAAACAGCTGGAGGAGGAGAAGCCACCTGCTTTATAACTGTTAGTCTATTGGTTGGCACACTCAGCTGGGATGTAAGAGACCCAGGTTCAATTCCCCCCTCTCTGCCTGATGATGAGAAAGGAGACACATCTGGTCATGGAAATTGTATGGTGGGCCATGAATGCTCACAACACTGGGGATTGGGGTGTGGGAGGGAGTGAGGGCTCCGGCTGGGGGTGTGGGCTCTGGGGTGGGGCCAGAAATGACGATGCAGAGGGAGCTCCGGGCTGGGGCAGGGGGTTGGGGGGTGTGTGTGTGTGTGTGTGTGTGTGTGATGATGGGTCCAGCTGAGGGTGCAGGCTCTGGGGTGGGACTGGGAATGAAGGGTTTGGGGTGCAGAAGGGTGCTCCAGTCTGGGACCGAAGGGTTCGGAGGGCGGGAGGGGGATCAGGGCTGGGGCAGGGGGTTGGGGCATGGGAGAAGGTCAGGGGTGAAGGCTTCAGGTGATGTTTATCTCAAGCCGTTCCTGGAAGTAGTGAAATGTGCCCTCTTCGGCTCCTACATGGAGGCATGGCCAGGCTGCTCTGTGCACTGCCCCATCCGCAAGTGCCGCCCCTGCAGCTCCTGGAAGCAGCGGTATGTCCCCTCTCTGGCTCCTACGCAGACGTGTGGTGCTGGCCAGGTGGCTCTACGCGCTTCCCCATATGTAGGTGCCGCCCCTGTATCTCCCATTGGCTGTGGTTCCTGGCCAGTGGGAGCTGCAGGGAAGTGTTGGGGGTGGCGGCAGCGTGCGCAGCTCCCTGGCTGCCCCTACATGTAGGAGCTGGAGGGGGGATATGCTGCGGTTTCCGAGAGCCGTGCAGAGCCACAGCATGCACGGAGCAGGGAAAGCCCTCGACTCCACTCCCTGCCTGGAGTGCCCGAGCGGGGCAAGCCTCAGGCCCCACTCCCCGGCAGGAGCTCCAGGGCTGGATTAAAACGACTGATGTGCTGGATGTGGCCCATGAGCTGTAGTTTGCCCACCCCTGCTCTAACCACTGGGAATGTTTAAAGTGGGGCTCCCTCCATCTCTCCTGTTGAAGCTGTTCCACTTTGGGTAAATAAAGAGGCACTTGATTGCGGTGACACCTAAAACTGGGTCTTAGGTTCCAATGTACCTTTGTGGATCCAGGATCCAGGTCTGGGAGTTTTCCATTGACTTCAATAGGGCCAGGATTTCACCCAGTGTATTTAGAAGACTCCTAGCTGTCATGGCTAAACTCCATGTAATTTTAAAATTAAATATAAGCTGAGTCAGAATGGGCTCTACCCTGACATCTGGTGGTGAGCTGTGGAAAAGGCCTTCAGGGGCTGATCTCGTTTGCATGGGCACACTCACCCTGCCTAGCATAATGGGACTGCTTGCCCAAATGGTCACTTTGGCTGCTGTGGGATCCCCAGTCTCTCTGTTATTGGGGCAGGAGTAATAAAGTGTTGTTATCCTGGTTATGTGACTCAAGGACAGTAGAACTGTACTTGGCATTTTATGACAGAGGGACTCGCCCTCACCTAAGTAGCGCTTGTAGGCAAGGGACATGGGTTCCAATTCCCTGTGAATTGAGAAAGAGGCTGGAGGATTGGTCCTGGTCAACTTCTTTATAGTGTAATGATAGGGTTAATTTTGACTCCATTAGGAGTCTTGTTATGTGCTGCAGAGCTGAGATCAGTGATACTTAGAGCTGAACATTAGACCTACTCTAGGCTAGTGGTGTGCTAATACTGAGGCTCCCCTCCTAGTGGCTGAAATCACTAAAGAGTTGCAGTTATTAAGAGTTAAAATCACTGAAAGTTGTGTTAAGGGAGGGGCTGAAGACATATTGGTGAGTGGCTAGCAGAGGGCAGTGGCTCACAGTAAAGATTGCAGCAGAACCCCATTGTGGGGCTGCACTGACCAGGGACAGAAACTGTAGGAGGGGGTGACTTTTGGGTTGCTGGACTCAAGAAAACCCAAAAGTTAACATATGTGACTCCATTTTGGTCGGAGGGGGGGCTCACCATTGTCTAGAAGCAAGCACATTATGTACCAGGAGGAGTGTTCCTTAGATACTGCATTCCTGTGAAAACCCTTTTTCTTGTTTTTAGCTTGCCTTGACTTCTGGTATTTGTTTTTTGTTTGTTTTTAATATTTTACTTTTTGGCCTTTAATGTGGAGCCTTCTATTTTAATAATAAAAGTTACTAATGCATTGCTTTAGGACCATGCTGTGTAATTAACATTCTAGTTTAGCACGAGGAATGCACCTAGCAGGAATAGATGGTAAATAAGAAAAGGGTTTGTTTATTGGCTAAGGTTTCTGATGCACGAGGGCAACATGCTTTGCTGAAAGGTATATAACCTTTGTATAATCTGCATTTGGGGTCCCCTCCTGACTAGCAGAGGGGCACCACGCTCAAGCGTAATAAACTTAGTATTTTTTAGGAACTCTGCAGTTGTGGACTTTGTTCGTGTGCCTCAGGCTAGATTCGAACTGTGCGTGGCCTAACAGGTATAATTCGCATAAGTTCTGTGCGTGAACTAGCAGGTATAATTTGCATAAGTTCTGTGCGTGACCTATCAGGTATAATCTGCAGCAGTTTATACCTATCAGGTATAATTCGTAACACTAAGAACATAAGAACGGCCATACTAGATCAGACCACTGGTTCATCTAGCCCAGTATCATGACCTCTGATGTCAATGCAGGTGCCCCAGAGGGAATTAATAGAACAGATAATCATCAAGTGATCCATCCCCTGTCACTCATTCCCAGCTTGTGGCAAACAGAGATTAGGGACACCATCCCTGCCCATCCTGGGTAATAGCCATTGATGGACCTATCCTTCATCAATTTGTCTAGTTCTTTTTTGAACCACGTTATAGTCTTGGCCTTCACAACATCCCCTGGCAAGGAGTTCCACAAGTTGACTGTGCATTGTGTGAAGAAACACTTCCTTTTGTTTGTTTTAAACCTACTGTCTACTAATTTCATATGGTGACCCCTAGTTCTTGTGTTATGTGAAGGAGAAACTGACATTTCCTTATTCACTTTCTTCGCACCCATCACGATTTTATACTCTATCACATCCCCCTTAGTTGTCTCTTTTCCAAGCGGAAAAGTCCCAATCTTTTTAATGTCTCCTCACACGGAAGCAGTTCCATACCCCCTAATAATTTTGTTGCCCCTCTCTGTACCTTTTCCAATTCCAATATATCTTTTCTGAGGTGGGGGCCACCAGATCTGCACACAGTATTCGAGATGTGACTTACCATGGATTTATATAGAGGCAATATCATATTTTATGTCTTGTTATCTATCCCTTTCCTAATGGTTCCCAACATTCTGTTCACTATTTTGACGGCCGCTGCCCATTGAGTGGATGTTTTCAGAGAACTGTCCACAATGACTCCAAGATCTCTTTCTTGAGTGATAAAAGCTCATCTAGACCCCATCATTTTGTATGTATAGTTGGGATTATGTTTTCCAATGTGCATTACTTTGTATTTATCAACACTGAATAAGTAAACACTGATAGATGTGAAGGCCAGAAAGGACCAGATCATCTAGTCTGACTTCCTCCATAACATGGACCAGAGAATTTCACCTAGTAATTCCTGCATCAAGCCCATAATCTGTGGTAGAGGTAGAGCAAATCTTTTGGAAAGTGACATCCGATCTTGATTTAAAGATCCCAAGTGATGGAGAATCCACCATGTCTCTGGGCCAGTTATTCCAATGGTTAATTACCCACATTGTTAAAAAACTGCACCTTCTGTGGGACTCTTTCTCTTCATTTTTATTGATTTGGTTTGCTCTGCCTCTCTCCTTCCCTTTGTTTTTCTCTATTTTTTGCTCCGACTTGAGGGCCCAGTGAGCTAGAGATTGGTCAAAAAATCCAAACCCCTGAGTGACGTAGTTACAGCAACCTAACCCCCGCTGGAGACAGCACTATGTCCAGGGGAGGGCTTCTCCCATCAACATAGATACCGCCTCTAGGGGAGTTGGAGTACCTATGCCAGTGGGAGAAGCTCTGGGTTATCTCACCTGCAAACGCAAATTCAATTACCTTCTCCATGCTGATGATGACTCACAGATTTACCTCTGGGCTCCAGACCTCTCTCCTGCTGTCCAGACTAAAAGCTCATCCTGTTTCTGACATCTCCTTGTGAATATCTAGCCGCCAGCTTAAGCTCGACATGGCTAAAATAGAGCTCCTAATCCCCCAACCCCTTCCCCACTGCCTACTTTCCTGATCACTGTGGACAATACCCCCATCCTACCTGTCACTAGGCCCTCATGTCCGGGCCTAGCAGATTCTTTTCACATAACATCTCTAAGATATGGCCTTTCCGATCCGCCCACACAGCTAAAAACCCCTCTCCAGGCTCTCATCTTCTCAGATCTCAATTACTGCAACGTCCTCCCCTCTGACACTGACAAATGTAAACCTTTCCCCACTCATAGCCATTCTGCAAAGGTCATTTGCCTAGCTCACAGCAGTGACCATATCACCTCTCTCTTTGCATCCCTCCACTGGCTCTGCTTTCTCCATTGACTCAGACAAAAGCTGCATGTCTTCACTTTCAAGGCTCTTCATAGCCTATCCTGACCTACGTGTTATCTCTCATTCAGTAGCAAAAGGTCACCTCTTGCCTCCCATCAGCCCATGGTGCCAGCTTGTATTGTCTACTTGTTACATTTTCAAACAAGGTCCTTGGTACTTTCTCCCCTGCTGTCCCTCATGCTTGGGAGAAGCTCCCACAAAACCTCTGCAAAGCTACCTCATTATCCTCCTTCAAGTCTGTCCTCAAAACTCTCCTTTGCTGTGATGCTCCAGAAAACTTGACACTGGGTAGGCTGCTGGTGTGCTGTGACCACAGCCTATTGTGCTGACCAGCATTGTCTCACTGATTCCTTGTTCTCCTCCCTCTGCAGCCACCTCTTGTCTTATAGTTAGATTGTGAGTTTCCTGGGGCAGGACTGTCTCTGTTCTGTGTTTGTCCAGCGCCTGGCACGACATGGTACTGATCCATGGCTAGAGCCCCCAGACATGAGGATAATACAGATAATTAAAACAACATTTGCCCCCTGTTACCATCACAGCAGGGGAAAGGTGCTGTGTCTGGAACAGTCTGATGCCACAAGTACTGGCTCCTGGTGGTTGTTACAGCCTGGTGTAAGTTACAGAGAGCAGCCTGCAAACAGCAGCTGTGCTAACCCAGCACATAGGGAACAGCCAAGTACAGCACAGCCCAGGGCTCAGGGCACTGTAACTTTGAGCCCCTGTGTTAGCTCCATGCCACCACTGGGACCCCTTTTGCTGGACTGACACTCACTGGCCTGCTAGGCAGTTCTTCCAGCCAAATTCCCCCAGCAACGCAGCACAAAGCAGCTGGGATTCAAGATGAGTAGAAGCCTATTTATTCGTCTGGTTCTGTCTGTACTCATTCAGTGAGAGCAGCAGCTCTGGGAATCCCAGAACCCTGAGACCAGAGATGGGGTGTGTGCCAACCTGCACCCCATGTTCACCTCTTTTCATAAAATTATGATAAATCTTGTACAAAGAATGCCTTGTGAGGTGTCATTTGAAAACTCATGATCTGCTGAACATTATTGTCCTGTTGAAATATTTGTAGCAACATGGTGTATGAAGTTATAAGATTCTACTGTAGGCTTGCTACTGTAATATGTTGTAATTTTGGTACATATTTGGTTTGCTAACACCTACAAACCAGTTTTTCAGTGACAAAGGCGTGTTGGCCCTAGTCAGGTCTTAAAGAGCCATTGTCCAGCAGGGGGAAATATATGAACAATAAATTTACATTTCATCACAGGGACAGCTCAAAATCTCACATCTTCAATCCCAGCAAGAGATGACCCTCAAAGAGGTGAGAAAAGTATAAATCACTTTTCTTCAGGCAATACCAACTGCTATAAGCTTTTGGCGAGAAATTTTTTTTGCTTTTATGTTTATTTGGCTTGATAAGTTTAGACATTAGATTGAGTTTTGAATCTTTTCATTTTCTTGGTAACCAGGCTTGACTTTTATGCCTCATGACTTGCAATCATTTAAAATCTATCTTTCTGTAGTTAATAAACTTATTTTATTATTTTATCTTCACCAGTATGTTTGGATTAAAGTCTGTGGAAACTCCATTTGGGACAACAAAGCTGGTGCATTACCATTTTCCACTGATGAAACAACAGACCCTATATGAACTTGTATCTTCCAGGAGAGGGCTGGGCAGTAAAAGACACACATTTCTGGGGAAAGTCTGGGACTGGAGAATTTGCTGGTGTCACCTTGTATATGATTCATGAGTGGCTGAACAGAGCATTCATGTATTTTGGCTGGGTGGAATTTACATGCTAGCAGCTGTGTGTAAACTGACCAGGAGTGGCTGTTTACACAGCAAAGTGGTATAAAATTTACCCCAGACTGGAGCATTGAAGGGACACAGTGGTCCAGCAATGCCCTGGGGAATGTCACAGGGTGAGGAGAGGCTGTTTGTGCAGATTCACTTTCCTGACTGTCCTCAGCACTTTCCCCCAGGTCTTTCTCATCCCCTGGAGTCTCTGGCTCAGCAGCTGATGATGTCAGAGGCCGGGCTGCCCAAGTGGCTGGTTTAAGCCACCAGAGGAGCTTTAATGAAGGTCTCTCAATAGCACAGAGCCTAGGGAGGAGCAGCAGCTGCTCAGTCCAGGCTGTAAGATGAAAAGAAAGGTGGAAGCAGCATCTAACCCAGAAGCTCAGCACAGACAGATCAAGTGCAGCCTCCCTCCATTAAAAATAACTGGAGCTCTCTGATGGCAGCAGCTCAGGACACCTCCCCCCTCCCTCCACGCTCCCCCAACAAGCCAATTTGGGCAGAGACATGACACCAGATGCATCCAGCCAGAATTTCAGTCTCCTTCCTTAAAAGACAGGAACCTCCCCAGCTAGTGAACCCAAGAGAGACAGATGGGGCAGGTGCCTGGAGAGAGGAGGGGCAGGGGTGTCTCTGCTCAGTGCTGGTGCATTGGGAAAGGTTGGTCATTGTGTCTGGATGAGCACTAGGGAATGACGCCCCAGAGCAGGCACCTGAGGGGAGGTCTGGCCGTGTCCATGGGATTCCTCGGCACTGAGCCCGGATTCTGATCAATCACATGAGTGCCCCTCACCCCAACCCCAGCTCCTTTCATAGCCACCGGCAAGAGACACCTGTGAATCACCTTCTCGCCAACAGCCCACAGAAAAGCCCCACTGACACCAATAGGGAGAGGTGGTAGGATCAGACCTGTTTCTAGCCACATTTATTATTACTCCATGTCATACAGGAAGGGGTTAGAGGCAGAGGCAACGTGTGGGACTCCAGCAGCAGGGAAGGTGAAGCAGCCTCAGGTGGCCGGGGAGGAGCTCAGCCAACCAGCACCTAGAAAAATGGGGTCCTTGGCTGAGGCTCCCAGGTGCTACAATAATAAAGCCAGCCACCCTGCTGCTTCCTCCCTCCCAGGGCTGCAAGGACACAGGGAGAGTGGCACTGCCAGAGGGAGGGCTGCCTCCTCACTGCTGGGTGTCCCAGCTAGAGGCATCCCAAGCAATCTGGCAGGGCACGTGACCCCCCCCCCAGAACCTTTTATTTTTGCCCCCCCACTAGCCACAGCTGTGTGTTGTCTCTGGAGGGTGTTCTCTCCTATCACAATTTGCTACCTTGGTGAAATACTTATTTTAAGTTTGGGCACAATGAAAATGAGATTTTTCTAATTTAGGAAATTATATCCTATTGGAATCTTATTTTCTTTGTGTCCAAATTTAAAACAGAGATTTCACAGTTGTAGCACATTGTGATGGGAGTGCTTCCACCTAGCACAACTTGCTGCCCCTGGACCAGGGGATGGGGAATGGTGAGAGCAGCAAATTGTGATGGTGCAGCAAAAAAATCCTAGCTGGGTGACAGAAACTGGTTGGAAATGGTGACAGGGAGCAGTTTTTAACGAGACACCTGACTCTACAGGGAAAAGGCCAATGTCTGTATGGAGCAAGTGCTCTAAATAAAGGTCTCAGGCCTGGGGCAGCACCCAGGCCACCAGAGGCCCAGGAAGGTCAGGCAGGAGACAAGACCTGGCCTGAGCCTGAGAGACGAGCAGCAGAAACAGTAAACCCCATGGAGGTGAACACAGCCTGAAACAACAGCTCTGAGACTGAGGACTGCTCCATTCATGCCAGTGGGTGTCTCATTCCCTCCCCAGGGCTGGAGAGTTTCTGATACTTGTCAAGCTTGCCCATTCTCACCTCCTCACCCCGCTCTCATCAGTGTGTTTTTGGGACATGCTCCGACCATGCCAGTTCTCAGCTCCCCACCCAGAGGGGCAGGGCTTTCCCAGATCCTTGCACACACACAGGGGAGAGGGGTTCAGGCACCACGAGAAATGCAAGTTCCCCTGGAACCTGGCTCACTTGAGGGGATAACGGGGAGGTCAGACACACATAAACGTACAGATGGCCCCACATGCTGGCACACATGTAAGCAGGAGTCAGGATGAGCTCCACCCTGACATCTGGTGGTGAGGTGTGGCAAGTTGTGGAAAAGAACTTCAGGGGCTGATCTCATTTGCATAGGCACACCCACCCCGCCTAGAATGAGGCCATAGCTGCCCAAATGGTCACTTTGCCTGCTGTGGGATCCCCAGTGTCTCTGTTATTGGGGCAGGAAGAATAAATTGTTATTACCCTGATTATGGGAACTGTGCTTGGAACTGTACATGGCCTTTTGTTATGATGGAGGGACTCACCATCAACTGAGTAGCACTCGCTATGCAAGGGTCATGGGTTCCAAAACTCTGTGAATTGAGAGAGGCTGGGGATAAGTATTAATGCTTGGTGGCATGGGCCCCTTGGTGAGAGCCTTACATGCTAATTGCACTGCCTCCTCTCTCCACTGTGGAATATCAGAGCTAATTTTGATTCCCTTAGAAGTCTAGTTACAGGCTGCTGAGCTCACTTTGGGCTAATGGTGCACCAGCACTGAGGCTCCCCTATTACAAGCTGAATTCACCTAAGAGCTGAAATCACTGAGTAGTGTGTTAAGTAGTGGAGGAGCCTGAAGATATATTTCAGAGTAAAGCCATGTTAGTCTGTATTTGCAAAAAGAAGGGGAGTGCTTGTGGCACCTTAGAGACTGGCCAATTTATCTGAGCATAAGCTTTTGATGAATGCATCCGATGAAGTGAGCTGTAGCTCATGAAAGCTTATGCTCAAATGAATTGGTTGGTCTCTGGGGTGCCACGAGTGCTCCTTTTCTTTTTGAAGATATATTGTGGAGCAATTTGCGGGACGGCTGGAGTGCATTGTGGACAGGCTGGTGGAGCAGTTCATAGGATGGTGGGAGCTGCTTGTGGGATGCGGAGCAGTTCGTGGACCGGCTGGTGGAGCAGTTCATGGGATGGCGGGAGCTTCTTGTGGGACATGGAGCTAGCGGAGCGGAGCCCTATGGAGCTGCGGGGCAGTCAGCTTCAGATCATGTAAGGTGCCCCTTACCTCTCTCCCCCCCGATCTCCACCCAGGTTGGGAGGTAAAGCTCTGCAGATAAACTTTCGAACTCTGGGGCTGCCCTGACCAGGGACAGAGACTTTTGGGTCATTGGACTTTTGGAACTTTGGGTGATTTCGGGTTGCTGGACTCAAGAACCAAAGGGAAAGGACATGACCCAATTTGCTTTGGGTGGGTTTTTGCTCATGGTTTGTGTTCTGAATCCTGTTGGTGGTGTTTCCCAAAAATAATGCCACATTGTTTCTCTCTGTTATTAAAAGGTTTTTTGCCACACTCAGACTCTGTGCTTGCGAGAGGGGAAGTATTGCCTCTTGGAGGCACCCAGCGGGGGTGGTATATATTTGTCCCAGGTCACTGGGTGGGGGCTCGAGCCGGTTTTGCATTGTGTTATTGGAATGGATCCCCTAGATATTGAACCTGGCCCTTGTTGCTGCCAACTCTGATGGGCAGAAGGGTTACACACACAAGGTCAGGAAGATGGGCTCAGGAGCCACTGGGGGGAGGCAGCAGGGAAGGGAGACCTACAGACCAACCTACCCAGAGGGGTAGGGAGGGGGCTCAGCTTCCCCCAGAGAGGCAGGGCCCCTCCAGGAGCTGGTTTGCATGAGAAGACAAGGAAAGGTGGGTCACACCTCTGTAGCTGGGCTGGGGGCCCCCAGATCATTGCACACACACACAGGAGGGGAATGTGAGAGTGACAGGTGCCCCTGCCCCTATCTTCTTGAGACCCCCTGTCACTGACCCCCATCTTTTCCTTCAGAGTGTCACATTCCCCCACCCCATCATCTGAGCCTCCAACCCCTCTCCCTTTATTCCCACCTACTCTTCCACACCAAACACCGTCCCTTCCTAGCGACTATTTGCTTGTGTAGTTTATTCTCCGTTCAAAACTAGTGTAAATGCCTTTGGATTATTTTGCTGCACTCTGATTACATTTCCCCTAAATTAAAACCCCCTTTGAAGAGGCAGATTGGAGCAATAGGCCTGTTTTTTGTTCTTGACACATCTCCCTCCGTTTGGATTTAAACCCACACTACCTAGACTCCGATTCAATGACTGTGACTTTCCCTCAGAGCTACCCAAGTGTTGTAAAAAAGAGGCAGTTTTCCAGGTAATTAGCCTCTCTGTCTGCACAACTTCACTGTAATCCCTTTAGCTCCTCCTGTAGCACAAGAGACTACTGATCATAGAATATCAGGGTTGGAAGGGACCTCAGGAGGTCATCTAGTCCAACCCCCTGCTCAAAGCAGGACCAATCCCCAACTAAATCATCCCAGCCAGGGCTTTGTCAAGCCTGACCTTGAAAACTTCTAAGGAAGGAGATTCCACCACCTCCCTAGGTAATGCATTCCAGTGTTTAACCACCCTCCTAGTGAAAAAGTTTTTCCTAATATCCAACCAACCCTCCCCCCCCCGCGCAACTTGAGACCATTACTCCTTGTTCTGTCATCTGCTACCACTGAGAACAGTCTAGAGCTATCCTCTTTGGAACCCCCTTTCAGGTAGTTGAAAGCAGCTATCAAATCCCCCCTCATTCTTCTCTTCCGTAGACTAAACATCCCCAGTTCCCTCAGCCTCTCCTCATAAGTCATGTGTTCCAGTCCCCTAATCATTTTTGTTGCCCTCCGCTGGACTCTTTCCAATTTTTCGACATCCTTCTTGTAGTGTGGAGCCCAAAACTGGACACAGTACTCCAGATGAGGCCTCACCAGTGTCGAATAGAGGGGAACGATCACATCCCTCGATCTGCTGGCAATGCCCCTACTTATACATCCCAAAATGCCATTGGCCTTCTTGGCAACAAGGGCACACTGTTGACTCATATCCAGCTTCTCGTCCACTGTAACCCCTAGGTTCTTTTCTGCAGAACTGCTGCTGAGCCATTCGGTCCCTAGTCTGTAGCAGTGCATGGGATTCTTCCGTCCTAAGTGCAGGACTCTGCACTTGTCCTTGTTGAACTTCATCAGATTTCTTTTGGCCCAATCCTCCAATTTGTCTAGGTCCCTCTGTATCCTATCCCTACCCTCCAGCGTATTTACCTCTCCTCCCAGTTTAGTGTCATCTGCAAACTTGCTGAGGGTGCAATCCACACCATCCTCCAGATCATTTATGAAGATATTGAACAAAACCGGCCCCAGGACCGACCCTTGGGGCACTCCACTTGATACCAGCTGCCAACTAGACATGGAGCCATTGATCACTACCCGTTGAGCCCGACAATCTAGCCAGCTTTCTATCCACCTTATAGTGCTGATGAGCTAAACGAGAGGAGCAAAACCTTTTTCAAAAAAATATTTAATTTGATTTTCACCACAGGGCTGGTGGATACCAATACACCCTGTCCAGGCGGTCCTTGAGCTTTGGAGGTCCTGGTGTGATCAACTGAGCCCTAGTTTTATCTCTATCTATGAGGGAAAATTGGTTGCCAAAGTCTGTCAATTTTAAGAAAACCTCGATTTTGGGGGGTGTGGCTGTATCTCAGCTACCCCTTGGTAAAATGGTCCCAAAATTGGATCAGTAATAGAAATATACACCATCATAAGCCAAACCAAATTTCAGGGCATTCCAAGTAACAGTGTGGATTTTACAGCACTTACGAAAGACCAGCTTTAAACAGAAACCTGATCTAAACCTTAACTCTAGTAGGGCTGTCACCCTTCTATACTTAAGCACTTCATATACCTTAGAGAATACTTATGAAAATACTTATATACCTTAATACTTATTTGCCCAGAAACCAAGTGTGAATCACTCTGCAGGTCAGAGATTAGGACGGTCACTGGGGAGGGGTGAGCACCTGGGTCCCAGTCTTTGTGTCTATGACTATTTAATTATTGATACCACCTACAACAGCTTTGACAGGAGGGTTTGAGAGGGCCCACTTAGGAATGTGACAGAGCAATTCATTTATGAGACTAGCTGAGTGATCAAGACAAGGTAATCTGAGGGGTAGGCACATTCTGATGAATAGTACTGACAAAGTGATGTCACCTGGTGAGCACAAGTGGAATTACAGGGAATCGACAGAGTTGGGAAGTGTACTGCTGGGGACTAATGTTAAGATTCTGTCAAGGGTATTTTTAGTAAAATTCAGGGACAGGTCGCAGGTCATAAATACTACCAGAAGGATGTGGAAAAATTCGAAAGAGTCCAGCGGAGGGCAACAAAAATGATTAAGGGGCTGGGGCACATGACTTATGAGGAGAGGCTGGGGGAACTGGCGTTATTTAGTCTGGAGAAGAGAAGAATGAGGGGGAATTTGATAGCTGCTTTCAACTACCTGAAAGGGAGTTCCAAAGAGGATGGATCTAGACTGTTCCCAGTGGTAGCAGATGACAGAACAAGGAGTAATGGTCTCAAGTTGCAGTGGAGGAGGTCTAGGTTGGATATTAGGAAAAACTTTTTCACTAGGAGGGTGGTGAAGCACTGGAATGGGTTAACTAGGGAGGTGGTGGACTCTCCATCCTTAGAGGTTTTTAAGGTCAGGCTTGACAAAGCCCTGGCTGGGATGATTTAGTTGGTGTTGGTCCTGCTTTGAGCAGGGGTTGGACTAGATGACCTCTTGAGGTCTCTTCCAACCCTAATCTTCTATGATTCTATGATTCCTCGCCCCCAGGCCCAGCTACCTACTGCCCTTCCCCAACTCTCCCCACTCCCCGTCCCCACCCCTCCCTCCATCGTGCTGGGACCAGTTTCCCTGACATTGCTGAGTTGGCAGCACAAAGTGGCCCATACAGCAGGGCCTGGCACTGTCACTCTTAACTCCTGTCACTGTTTCACTCCTTGCCACTCTCCTGCTGGTAATAGCTCATCTTAAGTGATCACTCTCCTTACAGTGTGTATGATAACACCCATTTTTTCATGTTCTGTGTGTATATAAATCTCCTCACTGTATTTTCCACTGAATGCATCCGATGAAGTGAGCTGTAGCTCACGAAAGCTTATGCTCAAATAAATTGGTTAGTCTCTAAGGTGCCAAAAGAATTAGTATTTTTCAATTCACCTCATACAAGCACTATAGTGCAATCTCTTTACCATGAAAGTGCAACTTACAAATGTAGATTTTTTTGTTACATAACTGCACTCAAAAACAAAACAATGCAAAACTTCAGAGCCTACAAGTTCACTTGCTCCTACTTCTTGTTCAGCCAATCACTAAGACAAACAAGTCTGTTTAGATTTACAGGAGATAATGCTGCCCACTTATTATTTACAGTGTCACCTGAAAGTGAGAACAGGCATTCGCATGGCACTTTTGTAGCCAGCACTGCAAGGTACTTACGTGTCAGATATGCTAAACATATGTATGCACCTTCATGCTTTGGCCAGCATTCCGGAGGACATGCTTCCATGCTGATGACACTTGTTAAAAACAGAATGCATTAATCACATTTATGGCTGAACTCCTTGGGGGAGAATTATATGTCTCCTGCTCTGTTTTACATGCCTTCTGCCATATATTTCATGTTATAGTAGTCTCTGATGATGTTCGTTTTAAGAACACTTTCACTACAGATTTGACAAAATACAAATTTTGACAAAATTTGACAAAATACAAATAAGTTACCAATGTGAGATTTCTAAAGATAGCTACAGCACTTGCCCCAAGGTTTAAGAATCGGAAGTGCCTTTCAAAATCTGAGAGGGATGAGGTGTGGAGAATGCTTTCAGAAGTCTTAAAAGAGCAACACTCCGAGGCAGAAACTACAGAACCCGAACCACCAAAAAAGAAAATCAACCTTCTGCTGGTGGCATCTGACTCAGATGATGAAAATGAACATGCATTTGGATCGTTATCAAGCAGAACCCATCATCAACATGGACACATGTCCTCTGGAATGGTGGTTGAAGCATGAAGGGACATATGAATCTTTAGCACATCTGGCATCTAAATATTTTGCAATGCTAGCTACAACAGTGCCATGAGAATGCTGGTTCGCACTTTCAGGTGACATTGTAAACAAGAAGCAGGCAGCATTATCTCCTGCAAATGTAAACAAACTTGTTTGTCTGAGTGATTGGCTGAACAAGAAGTAGGACTGAGTGGACTTGTAGGCTCTAAAGTTTTACATTGTTTTGTTTTTGAGTGCAGAGGGTTTTTTTACATAATACTACATTTGTAAGTTCAACTTTCATGATAAAGCCATTGCACTACAGTATTTGTATTAGTTGAATTTGATGGTTGTGGAATCAGGGGATTCCCCAGCAGGGCCATTCTTAGGATTTATGGGGCCCTACGCAGTATTATTAAACTGGTGCCCCTATGCCCAACTTGCTCTTAGCAACACAAACATAAGCTTACAGTATTGGAAAACTTGCCACATGCACTTTATTAAAAACAGTTTAATTGTACTGCCTTCACCCCTAACCTCTGCACAGTGCTGCCTTCACCCCAACCCCTGCACTTCCCTCCCACCTGCTCCCCCAAACACAGCCCTGTACTGCCAGTGTGCCCCACCCCACCGCCCCCCTGCCTAGTACATCATGCCCCCTTATTCCCAGCGACCCCCATGCCCAGTGGCCCCTCACCCAGAGATCTCCACCACAGATCCCTATGCCCAGCGATCTCCCACTCACAGACACCCACCACTGCCCAGCACCCCTCTCACAGCCCCCCACTGCAACTGCCTAGCACCCCATATTCCTGAGGGGATTCTGCGCCAAAAAATTTAATTCTGTGCACATATTTTAAAATTCTTTAAATTTTCTTTGTCAATAAATAAATGTGGAGGCTTCAACATGGCAATGGCAAGCATAAGCCACTGGCTGCATGGAGGTGGGAGATCACCCTGCAGCCTTCCCCCTCCCCTGCCTTCCCCTCCTAGGATAGGGACTTGGCTGTGAGATACCTCTGTGTGCATGTCAAAAGCCACAAGGAAACATTTTACATGATGGCTAGGATGTAAGCCATGACCCAAAATCCATTTGAATGAAAAAAAAAAATAGCTGATACCAATGGCTGAGTCCAGCCCTCATCCAGGCCCTTGCCTGCCACTGCTCTGGGCCATCAACTCCCAAATGGCCTTTCGTTCTCCCTAAAATAGAGCATTTCGCTCTAATCCTGAAAAGTAAAGAGGTGCTTGGGAAGTGCAGTTTAATAAGAAAAGGAAAGGCACCAGTCTTTTTTTCTGCCTTGATTTATACACCTGGTTGCCACACACGGCTCAGTGGGATTGTACTGGGTATAACTCAACACACAGTTTCAACAATGCTTCAACAGTGGGGCTGGAGCCATAAACAGCCAAGTCTCATTTGAACAGTGGCTCTTGTTTTGGATTATTTCAGGCCATTTTTAAAGGTCTTTCCCAGGGGTGAGGAAGAAGGTGCTGCATTTTTGAAGGGACCTTTAAAATCCCACTCAACTCTGCACTGTTTAGAACTCTCCCTTGTTCAAAATGCTACCAGTTTAAGAGGCAGTCCTGGAGATACTTGGATCCACAAGAAAAAAAATCATGTCCCTTTTCCCTAAATAAAAGTTTTCAGCTACTCCAGCCTTGTCAAGTGTGAGTCCATCTTCCTCCACAGCTAAGAGGTCGCCCCCTCCCTTGCATTCTGTAGCCCTGATTGCTGCTTTTCTGCTCCTGGTACATCCCCCTCCTCCCATTGTTTTAGTGTCAGTCTCCTCCTGTTGACACTGGAATGTTGTGAATGGGCAGGAAAAGCAAACACCACCATCTTTTGTTTTCCTTTAACTTTCTCTCCTCCCCAGCCTGGTTGTGTGTGTGCCTCTCCCTCCTCCCAGCCCACATCTGCTGCTGATCCCTGCTGGGGAAGGGAGGAGAGGAAAGGTGAAGGTCCAAAGGGGATCCTTGGCATCTGGGCTTAAACTTCAGAGAAGAGGGAGGTGGAGTGAAAAGGAGACTAGGAGAGAGATTGCAGGGAGCTGCCCAGGGGGCACATGGGCAGAAGAGGGGAGAGGTGCAGGTACAGTGTGGGGCTACTTGGAACAGCTGCTCTCCCCCAGGGCCACCAGCCTTCTCCCCAGGAGGCCCTAGCGCGTTTGGGTCGCTGCTTGCTCACTGCTCTTTTCCCTTCCCAGCCTGGCTCCCCGCAGCCATCCCCAGCCCGGTTCCTCCTCCCCCGCTCCCCGAAGTCCTGTGCCCAGCCACACCTCCCCACAGAGCTCGGCTGCCCCCACCCCTTCCCAGCCTCCGGGTATCCCCCCGCTCTGTTCCCAGCCTTGCCTGCCCCCACCCCTCCGCCTGGCTTGGCTCGGCTCAGTTCGGATCTCCCTACTCACTCACATGCAAACTTTCACTGCCCAGCAGGAGCCCTCAGCTGGAGTGAGTGGGCGGAGGGGAGGGGCCAGGGTGTTGGGTCCTGGAGAAGCCTGCTGGCCCAGTGTTGGGGAGGAGCTGGAGAGGAAAGGAGTCCGAGCCGCAGCCAGCAAGGGTGGTGCCCCAAATTTTTGGGTGCCCTCAGAGGTGAAAGTAAGCCGGTCCGCTCTGGTACGGCGTACCGGCAAGAGCCAGGACGCCATGCCGGACCGGACTGGCTTCCCCAGGCTGGCACTTTAAGGGGCCCCAGGCTCCCCACAGCGGCTGGAGCCCCAGGCCCTTTAAATCACCCCTGAGTCCTGGGGCTCTCAGCTGCAGCTGGAGCCCTGGGGCCTTTAAATCTTGATTTAAAGGGCCCGGGTATTTAAAAGCCCCTCCTCTTCTGGTTGAGGCCATGCCCCCTGCGCAGGACTTTGGAGTACAGGTAGGTCCTTTAAGTTACTTTCATCCCTGGGTGCTCTATGCCGCCGCATA
This sequence comes from Natator depressus, assembly GCF_965152275.1. Taxonomy (NCBI): domain Eukaryota; kingdom Metazoa; phylum Chordata; order Testudines; family Cheloniidae; genus Natator; species Natator depressus. The sequence goes on from NC_134247.1 coordinate 34,684,839, forward strand.
TGCTGTAGTGTAGGAAACTGCTCTCTGTAGGAATGTACTACTTAGGGTGCACTGAGCATGCTCAGTAACATCTGCTGAAACCCACTGTCCTTCACCCTGCCCTTATTAGCCATAAGATTCTGCTGACTGCTTTTTACAGGGCGTTGAAAAGGGGCAAAGGGAGCAAATCAGAGGAGCGGGGTGGCCAGGGTCTGAGCAGGGGGCGGAAATTGACTGGTCAGGGGGGTCAAGCAGCTGGAAGCAGGGTTAGGATAGGGGCTAAAGGAAAAATTAGGGATCGGGGCGGGGGGGGGGAGGAGGCGGAATTAAGCCCAGGGGTGAGGCACTGCCAGAGGGTGTCAGAGGGCAAAACCCCGGCACAGGCAGGGGCACAGGGGGTAACAGTTACCCCAGTGGGACTGAGACACCAGTGCTTGCAAAAATGGTGGGGGGCAAAGGGGCTTTTTTATTTCCCCTCCCACAGACAGCACCTCTCAGCATGGGCTTCCCAGGGCTCGGTTCTTAAAGGTGCAGACATCTGAGTGCCTAGTCACTGCAGCTCCTCTTTGTCTGATGTAACCTACTGAGGTGCTGCAGCAGGAGACTTAATTCAGTGAAACCAGGCCTTCCCTACATCCCCCAAGGGAGCTGTACATCTTCCCCCACCTTGAATTTCCCCCCCACCCACAGTCGTCAACAAGTTACAACAGTGTTGCCAATTTTGTTATTGGTTGGAAATTTGAATTGAAATTGATGCATCCGATGAAGTGAGCTGTAGCTCACGAAAGCTTATGCTCAAATAAATTGGTTAGTCTCTAAGGTGCCACTAGTACTCCTTTTCTTTTTGCGAATACAGACTAACACGGCTGCTACTCTGAAACCTGAAACATTAATACACACTTTAAAAGCATATACAATGTATGATAAAATACCTGAAAAAGTATAATAGGTTTGAAAAGCATGAACAAAGACTGGCTTCCTTACACAGCTGTTGATTTTCTGACAATGTTGGCACATTGGTTTTGGCAATGTTGGCCAACCTTATAATTTAAAATTATGATTTGTAAGCAAGGTCTGAATGAGCTTTCCCCTGACAGCTAGTGATGAGCCAGGGGTGGGGGGAAGGCTTCAGGACCAGACTGTATTTACATGAACTCACCTACTCTGCCTAGGTATCCAACAGACAGAGCTGTGTTGCCCAAGTGATCAATTATGGCTGGTGTTGGGAGTTTCTGTACTAAACATTTTTATTATATTATAATTAATTTTTACATAAGAACATAAGAATGGCCATATTGGGTCAGATCAATGGTCTATCTAGCCCAGTACTCTGTCTTCCGATGGTGGCCAATGCCAGGTGCTTCAAAGGGAATTAACAGAACAGGATAATTAGTGAGTAAGCCATCCTCTGTCATCCACTCCCAGCTTCGGGCAAACAGAGGCTCTCAGAGCATGGTGTTGCATCCCTGCCCATCCTGGCTAATAGCCATTAGTGGACATATCCTCCATGAACTTATCTAGTTCTTTTTTTTAATCCTGTTCTAGTTTTGGCCTTCACAACAGCCCCTGGCAAAGAGTTCCACAAGTTGACTGTATGTTGTGTGAAGAAGTACTTCCTTTTGCTTGTTTTAAACCTTCTGCCTATTAATATCATTGGATGACCCCTAGTTCATGTGCTATGTGAGGGAGCTTTTCACACTCTCCACACCAGTCAAGATTTTATAGTCTCTTTTCCAAGCCAGAAAGTCCCCCAGTCTTTTTAATCTCTCCTCATATGGAAGCTGTTCCATACCCCTAATCATTTTAGTTGCTCTTCTCAGTACCTTTTCCAACTCCAATATATCTTTTTTGCGATGGGGCGATCAGGACTGCACACAATATTCAAGATGTGAGCATACCATGGATTTATATAGTAAAAGTGGAGGAGCTTGGTTTGCCAGACTGGTCAGCAAAGCCAATGCTGGCAAACTATGTGAAAAGGCTGCAAAACACCAATCCTCTGGATTGCATAGACATGCAGAAAGCCTTATAAGCCAGTCATTGTGAAAGCCAATTTTAGAAGTACTTAATTATGCTGTTAAGAATGCTGGAGACACAACACAGTTTATGCGAACAAACATGGCTGTCACATCATACTTTCTCTTTAAGCAAGAGATACCACACACTATAAACTGGAGGCCAATGTTAGGTGCATTGTCATTTGTTAATCCAGAAGTTGGACACTGGTTCCAACCAAGACCAGCAAATGCTCGCTATCTTTCTGCAAAAAACTCCACTGACTGGTTAGAAGCATGCAGTCCAACACTGAAAGACTCAGCAGTTGAAAAAGTGAAGAACTTTCTCACTGCATTCAGAAAATGTCCATACATGGTTAATGAATGTACCGATGCAAATGGGTCTCAAGTATTAAGTCACTGCCTATGTTATCTTGATAGCAGTGGTAGGTCAGTCAATGAATTTCTAGATGTTCGGGTTATAGAAGACACATCGGCTGCATTTCTGACAAACCGTATCTTAGAAGAATTAAATGCTTGTCAATTGAACCCCAAACAGTTGGCTGCTTGTGCATTTGATGGAGCTGCAAACTTCTCTGGAAGACATAGTGGAGTACAAGATTTGCTCAGAGAAAAGTGTAACTCTAATATCTCCAATACACACTGCAGAGGCCATCTACTCCAACTAGCACTAGCACAAGCTGCAGACTCTGCAAAAGGTATTTAAAAAGCTATAAATTTAATGTCTTCATTATACTCTTTTTCAGCAAGAGTCCAAAAGGACTGAACGTCTTGGAAAATATAGAAGATACATTGGGACAGACGTTCAAATTAGTCCAACCTGCGAAAATCCACTGGCTTTCTCATGAGCGATCGTTGGCTGTTGTCTTAAAATTACTGCAGCCATTACTACTGGCTTTGGAAAGTACCTACCGAGATGGGACAGATCTAAGTAGTGAGGCTGGTGGACTACTTTTGCTGTTAAGTTCAGAGAACAGAATCTCCATTCTCTCTTGTAAGTCTACTGCTGAATCCACTTGGGTCATTAAACAATGCCATCCAGGCATCTGCTATACCAGTAGTAGATCTCTGTCCAGCAATGGAAGCTACACTTGGATCAATGAGAGAGATATCCACTGAAAACGTACTGGAAGAAGCAAAGACTTCAGTTCAGAAGTTGACTAATTAGGGCACTTTTATTAACTCCTTAAATGAAGAAGACAAGAAGTGTTTGTTAAGACAGCTGAAAAAGTAAAGTACACTGACTTGATTCTTACATCTCTACAACAACAACTTTTGGATTCCATCAACCTCTACATAGCTTTACAGATGCTTGTCTTATAAAACACTGACAGTTAAGTGGAATAAGTAAGGCACTACCAGCAAGTGGGCTGCCATGGGATCAGGACAGAACAGAGGATTTGAACACAGAGTGGAATATCATATGAAGAACGAAAGTAGATTTGATTTCAACTTCTTCTTTATCATCACTAATGGTTGGACCCACTTTTTGTGCTATGTTTTCTGGGATGAAAGAAGTAGGAATTCATCTCTTTCTACTCCCAGTCACAACAGCTACAGTTAAGCATTATTTTTTCTCATTGAATAGAATTTTGTGTTCAGAAAGAAGTCACTTTCTGCCTGATCATGAGCACATCATGAAGGACTGGAAGTATCTGACACATGAGAAGGCATCAAAAATGAATGCACTGCATTCGAGAAGTTCATTAACAGAGTTGTGCAAAATTACATCAAGAAGGATGTAGATGTCGTGCTTCATAGTAGGCTTGTATAGCCAACTTTAATTTGTGTGATGATTTAAAAACATGAGTTAAATCTAATAAAATGGTCGTGAAACATTTTTCAGCATTTACTATGGTGCCATACAGCCCACCTTTGCCAGTTATGCTAGCCACCTCTTTTGGCCCACTATAAAAAAAAAAAAAAAGGCTTCCCTGACTAGTTCTAGTGTAGTTCCACTGTTCTTGGTTTGCCCCATGCTGCATTAGTGTTCACCAGGCTATCCGGCAAACTTCATTTTCTGTGTGCCCACCTCCCTCCTTCGATTGCTGGGAGGAGGCTGTCTGATATTGTCAGAGGTCTGGGTATAACCAATCTCCTTGTTGTCCCTGGTTTCCCCGTCCACGGGAGCGGCCTCTAGTATATCCTCCTCGGGACCCTGTGATTCCCTTTGTGCCGCTTTTATTGGTGTATGTAACTGCCGGTTCTAATGCAGCTACATAGGCAGCTCTTTCTTTTTTGTATAGTGGGCTGTGGTCCAGAATGGGTAGTTATTTGTTGAACCAAGCCTCTTAGTTCCGGAGTAGTAGGGGGTTCGGGAAGCAGCACAGTCTCTTAAGGATTATACACTGAATGCCACTGTATCCAGCACTGTGGCGTTGCCCAACGGTGTTAAGCCAGCCATTATCTGTATCAGACCCCATCGGGTTAGATAATTCTCAGGGTGTTCATGAAGAGCTGAAGAATGAAATTGTTTCTATTTAATTACGATTATTATTAAGACTTTATTAATATGACTTTATTTTGTATCAAATGAACGAACAGAACTTCATGAGTAAAGTTTTATGAATGAAACAGCGTTCATTCATAAAACCGGCTATGGCAATAACCAGCTAAATGGCAATAAAGCTGCTCATTAAGTCCGCAGCTGTTCAGTTCAATTAGTGTCCGCTTGTTAGAGCCGCAGCTGTTTGGCCGGCAGCTCTTGCAGTTTCAATTCAATTGCTGCTTGGATCACTGATCCTTGTTGTTTGGGTCACTGTTTTAACCCAAAAACAGCCTCTGGAAATTTCCACTACATGCATCCGACAAAGTGGGTATTCACCCATGAAAGCTTATGCTCCAATACGTCTGTTAGTCTATAAGGTGCCACAGGACTCTTTGCTGCTTTTACAGATCCAGACTAACATGGCTACCCTTCTGATGTTTTAACATTGTAACTCCTGGTTACTGTTTGCCTCCTGTCAGGGTTCCTTCCCCACTCTGAACTCTGGGGTATGATGTGGGGACCCGCATGCAAGACCCCCTAAGCTTATTTTTACCAGCTTAGGTTAAAAACTTTCCCAAGGCACAAATTCCACCTTGTCCTTGAACAGTATGCTGCCACCACCATGTGATTTAGACAAAGAATCAGGGAAAGGACCACTTGGAGTTCCTGTTCCTCCAAAATATCCCCCCAAGCCCTTACACCCCCTTTCCTGGGGAGGCTTGAGAATAATATCCTAACCAATTGGTACAAAGTGAACAGAGACCCAAATCCCTGGATCTTTGGACACTGAAAAAAAATCAGTCAGTTCTTAAAAGAAGAATTTTATTTAAAAAAAAAGAAAAGGTAAAAATCCCCTCTGTAAAATCAGGTTGGAAGATAACTTTACAGGGTAACAAAAGATGCACAAAACACAGAGGAACCCCCTCAAGCCTTAGTTTCAAAGTTACAACAAAACAGGGATAAACCTCCCTCCAGCAAAGGGAAAATGCACAGGTTGAGAAAACAAAGATAAACTAATACGCCTTGCCTGGCTCTACTTACAATTTCTGTAATATGAGAGACTGGTTCAGAATGGTTTGGAGGACATGGATTGATGTCCGGTCCCTCTTAGTCCCAAGAGCGAACGAACACAGAAACAAAGAACCCAAAACAAAGCCTCTCCCCCCCCGCAGATTTGAAAGTATCTTTTGTCCCCATTGGTTCCTTTGGTCAGGTGCCAACCAGGTTATTTGAGCTTCTTAACCCTTTACAGGTAAGGAGGAATTTTAGGCTACCCTTATTGTTATGACACCTCCCAACATTGTAAATTGTTCATTACACTTGTTTTGATAAGACTCCATATTGTAACTATAAAACTCCATTTTGAAATGCTTACTCCATTTTGCAAAACCCTGCTGTAACCTTATTAACTTAGTTCAGATGTGTGAATGAGGTATGCATGGCTGATGGAATCCAGCCCCAGCCTGTCCTGATAAAGTGAAGTGCAAACACCAATGACTGAAGATGCAGACAACAGCCCTCACAAAGTGAGAAGAGTCCACCTAAAAGAAAAGAACAAAGGTGCAATTGAAACAAGATCAAAGTCAGGTCCGAGGCTGAAAGTCATGTCTGCAACTGATGGGTGATCAATCACAAAGTACCCAGAGGCAGCGTGACACAGCAAGACCCATAGACTCTTGTTCAAACTAAAGCCTATAAAAAGAATGGGTGAGATGGAAGACTGGGTAACGTTCTGCTGCCACATCGAAGGGCATCGGTGCGTGCCCGACAAAGACCCGGCTCTTCCTTGTGCCCGGCTTTCCTGGCCAGTTAGCTGCCACGAGCTGCGAACTCAAGCTGCAAACCCAATCTACGGACTCAAGCTATGTTCAGGACTGGTAACTATACAGCAGCTACAGAACATTTGATGTTTGTTTGTGTGTATGTGTATGTAGGTATTAGGTATTAGCTATCGGTTATAAATCAAATTATGTTCTCATAATAAACATGGCATATTGGCTTGTCCCCTGAAAATATCCTGTGTATTTTTATCAGCATAACATTCATTGGGCTCTTGGGTTGTGGCTACGGCTTGTGCTATAAAATTGCGTCTGCCTATTTGCTCTCCAAAAAGTCCCAATAGAGTCAATATGCTATTGTTCTTGTTAACTCTAATTCTATCTAGGACCTGCCGAATCTCTGAAGCCGCACAGACGCCCATTAAGCTTCAATGGCATTCAGCTCTTCCCTTATTGCGAGCAAAAACACATTAGAACACCATCTGGAGAAATTGTCCTTTTTTAGGGGTCTCAAACTATCAGCCATGGCTTTTAAGTCAGCGGCTGACATAGGGACTGTGGTGACAGTTGTACTTCCCCCTCCCTCTGCAGGTGTTGTGACTGTAGATTGTCGTATGGCTGCGATAGGGTTTGGGTTAGGTTCCAATCCCTGGGGCTCATTCCATATGTCTCCATTCTAAGCTTCACTAGGGTCCCATTCTGCCTCCCATTCGGGTACCTCATTATCTTGGGCTTGGCCCCATTCTCCTGCCGTCACAGCCGCTACTTGATGTGTAGCAAACCCCAATTTTGTTTTCATAGAATCATAGAATATCAGGGTTGGAAGGGACCTCAGGAGGTCATCTAGTCCAACCCCCTGCTCAAAGCAGGGCTGATCCCCAATTAAATCATCCCAGCCAGGGCTTTGTCAAGCCTGACCTTAAAAACTTCTAAGGAAGGAGATTCTACCACCTCCCTAGGTAACGCATTCCAGTGTTTCACCACCCTCCTAGTGAAAAAGTTTTTCCTAATATCCAACCTAAATCTCCCCCACTGCAACTTGAGGCCATTACTCCTTGTTCTGTCATCTGCTACCACTGAGAACAGTCGAGAGCCATCCTCTTTGGAACCCCCTTTCAGGTAGTTGAAAGCAGCTATCAAATCCCTCCTCATTCTTCTCTTCCATAGACTAAACATCCCCAGTTCCCTCAGCCTCTCCTCATAACTCATGTGTTCCAGTCCCCCAATCATTTTTGTTGCCCTCCGCTGGACTCTTTCCAATTTTTCCACATCCTTCTTGTAGTGTGGGGCCCAAAACTGGACACAGTACTCCAGATGAGGCCTCACCAGTGTCGAATAGAGGGGGACGATCACGTCCCTCGATCTGCTGGCAATGCCCCTACTTATACATCCCAAAATGCCATTGGCCTTCTTGGCAACAAGGGCACACTGTTGACTCATATCCAGCTTCTCGTCCACTGTCACCCCTAGGTCCTTTTCTGCAGAACTGCTGCTGAGCCATTCGTTCCCTAGTCTGTAGCGGTGCATGGGATTCTTCCGTCCTAAGTGCAGGACTCTGCACTTGTCCTTGTTGAACCTCATCAGATTTCTTTTGGCCCAGTCCTCCAATTTGTCTAGGTCCCTCTGTATCCTATCCCTACCCTCCAGCGTATCTACCTCTCCTCCCAGTTTAGTGTCATCTGCAAACTTGCTGAGGGTGCAATCCACACCATCCTCCAGATCATTTATGAAGATATTGAACTAAACCGGCCCCAGGACCAACCCTTGGGGCACTCCACTTGATACCGGCTGCCAACTAGACATGGAGCCATTGACCACTACCCGTTGAGCCCGACAATCTAGCCAGCTTTCTATCCACTTTATAGTCCATTCATCCAGCCCATACTTCTTTAACTTGCTGGCAAGAATACTGTGGGAGACAGTGTCAAAAGCTTTGCTAAAGTCAAGGAACAACACGTCCACTGCTTTCCCTTCATCCACAGAACCAGTTATCTCGTCACAGAAGGCAATTAGATTAGTCAGGCATGACTTGCCCTTGGTGAATCCATGCTGACTGTTCCTGATCACTTTCCTCTCCTCGAAGTGCTTCAGAATTGATTCCTTGAGGACCTGCTCCATGATTTTTCCAGGGACTGAGGTGAGGCTGACTGGCCTGTAGTTCCCAGGATCCTTCTTCTTCCCTTTTTTAAAGATGGGCACTACATTAGCCTTTTTCCAGTCGTCCGGGACTTCCCCCGATCTCCATGAGTTTTCAAAGATAATGGCCAATGGCTCTGCAATCACATTCGCCAACTCCTTTAGCACTCTCGGATGCAGCGCATCCGGCCCCATGGACTTGTGCTCGTCCAGCTTTTCTAAATAGTCCCGAACCACTTCTTTCTCCACAGAGGGCTGGTCACCTCCTCCCCATGCTGTGCTGCCCAGTGCAGTAGTCTGGGAGCTGACCTTGTTCGTGAAGACAGAGGCAAAAAAAGCATTGAGTACATTAGCTTTTTCCACATCCTCTGTCACTAGGTTGCCTCCCTCATTCAGTAAGGGGCCCACACTTTCCTTTTGAGGTAGTTAATAATAGATTCACAGCAGTTGTTATTGGCAGGGGCTCTACCTTGTTCTAACGTTAATTTTTTTTAGCATTTCCTGTAAAACCAGATTTTCTTTTTGTTTTTTTTTATTTGTTTAGATAATTCCCTTTTTTTATTTTTGAGAATCTCTAACTGGCTTTGGACCCCAGTGGCCAGTATTTTCCATTTATTAGTTTCTTGTTCAGATACACTGAGTTTTTTATGCAGTGCGGCGTTCTCCTCCTGGCAGCTAGCCAAGCGAAGGAACGCATCATTGCATGCTTCCCACAATAGCCAGATTGCAGCCGAGTCTCTTTTTATCGGGGTTGATGGCCTGGAGACCAACAGATATTTTGCCAATTTATCTTCCAAATCAGCTATAGTATGGACATCGGCTAATGCTTGTTCAGTCCATGGGCTGTGCCCAAACTTTTGCAAAATTGTCTTAAAAGGAGTCATTTCCTGTATGAATGGCAATTTTTTCTGCTCTTTTTGAGCTTTGTCCTTAGGGGACTCCTTTCACCTAAATATATTTTTTATTTATTTATTTTTTACCTTTATAACTTTTCTGTGCCCACGCTCGTGCTGGGACTTACAAAACACAAAAGTCCATACCCACTAAAAACTCTGCCTGACAGAGCAGGAGGGGGAAATGCTAAGGCCCTTACTTTTGGGCTCAATCCTGCTACGACCGAGGGTATATTCACCTATGCAATTTTTCCCTGATAGATGAGTAGGAGCAAGGACTCTAATTCTCCCCCTTATGGCCTGGCACCTCTAGGATGGGGGGTGTATTTACCTAGATAGTTTGTATATATTTTATCTATATAGTTTTCCCCGACAGACGGGTCGGAGCGAGGACTCTAATCCCTCCCCTATTGTCCGGCACTTCTAAGACTGGGCGTGTGCACACCTGAATGATTGATCACTGTATACGTATGGTATACCTTTTAGCAATATTTAACAGTATTTTCAACAATCACAGTGCATGTCTTCCCCCTTTTGCAATTCTCCACCAAAACTGTTATGCTGATAAAAAGCACACTGGTTCTTTTTGAGGGAAAAAGGCAATACGCCATGTTTATTCAAGATACAACAATTAGCATATGCATTTAATCACCCCCCCCCCCCCCCCCACACACACACACACTGTCCCGCCAGTCGATGTTATAGTTACCAGCTAGGTTGATCACGGGTAGGTAGGAGCCCGGTTCTTTCGGTCATGACACAATGCTCCAGGGAAGTCTTGGCAGGATGAACCCAAAGTTTCATGGCAAGGCACCCTGTTTCTATAGTGATTTTCCTTCATTTGGACCAATGAGTTTTGCACCGTTATGCTGTAATCAATTGTTGTTTGACGAGTGCTTGTTTTTTAAATTGTTCTTCTCATTCTTTATCTTGTTCTTTCATTAAGTCTTTTAGGGAGTTATCCCATACTGGTTTTGATTACAGCTATTTTGTTCCCATTGATAGGTTCCTGTCTTCTTTTTAGAGTCGTCAATCTGTCCTCCTTTGACATTTCAATAGGGGTGTGTTGCAGCCTCCTGGCACCCTTGCATATGTCTCCGGTTCCTTCCTAGAACATTTGGTTTAGTGATGGCCTTTACACTTATTTTTTAACACACATTTCTCATTCACACACAAAACAGAATTAATTTACACAGAATATTTTGAACAGGAACATTAAGTTGCAATGCAAAAGAAAAACAATCATTGCATTCTTTTACTTATTTTAAAATGCTAAACCTACAACAAAGTGGTGACCCTCAAAGGTCTGTTACTGCCTTGAAATCAGTCCGGACACAAAGAGATCCTGCTGATGCATCTCTACCAATGGCACATCAGGCCAATCAATACATTTAATACATGCTATATTATTATCTTATTATTTTTTATTCTTCATATTAAATTATACAAAAAGCCTACTACTACACTAGGACGAGTCCCGTATGAGTATGAGTGTGGCAGGATTGCTTCACACCACTGATGTCTCCAACCTCACATTTTTCCTGATTTTGTAGGCAGTGGGATTATTTATTTATTTAAATAAGTTATGAAGACACGGTCAGAATTTTACCAGTAGCAGCTGGCCAACAAAATGATGCCTTAGGAGACTGATAGCAGACTTACTCGTAGAAATACTAATTTTACAAGTGCAATTATTGTTTTTTTTTCTCAGCCCTGGCTTCCCGCCTGTCAATAATGAACAATTAATGAAGGATAAGGGTAGGGTAAGGGTATTTGTGTAGCCAGATGTGTACATTTTGGTCATATTTGAACAAAACTGTCTATAGTTAGAGAGAATCTTCTTTTCCCCATATATGCTTTAATTATTAATCGATTTTGATAAAATTTGAAATGGAGTCAGTTTTTTCTTTTTTAGAGACCCCTCATATTGCGAGGCCCTAAGCTGTAGCTTAGTTATTTTATGTCTTAATCCAACCTTGGGTGTAGGAAAATCCCTGCTCCCAGGCTTCCCTCCATCGTGCTTAGATCATCTCCCTCCATACGGCTGAGTCTGACTCCTGCCCCCGCGCTGCCCCCTGTGGCCATTTCACTCCTCTCCATGGGCAGAGACTCCCCCAGGGCAGTAAATGCTGGGACTTTCCCATTGCTCTTTAGCCCCATTGCATTCACTGGCTCCCCTCCTTCCCGTCATTACATTCCTGCCCACATTACCTACACACTCTAGGGGCACCCACCCTTACCCTGTTCCTAGGGCTCAAGGCACAACCCTGTTAATTTAGGCACCCACTCATACCCTTCTGTTGTCTCAGGGCGTAACCTCACACTCTGCAGCTTTGCGGGGTCTTTTACCAGTGAAAGCACTTTACACAGTAATATCCTTACCTCTCTTATGAACAAATACCAAAACAGAATGCACACACTAAGCATACAATGCTCACCATTCCCAATAAGGCAGATGAAGTTTTCCTGATGGCCAGTCAAGATACGGTCACTGGGGACTCCGGCATTCTGTACGATGTGATTTGCAGGGTGTTGAGTTCTAGCAGCTCTGATCTTGGGCTGGGTCCTGGAATTGGTTCCAAAGAACTTGCTTTTGAACCCCAGTTTATATAGTGAAATGTGAGTCCTGCTTAGCTATACTGTAACCAATCATTTTACTAAAGTATTACAAAATAATTCTTTGACCAATCCTAATATATTGTAAAACAATTATTTAACCAATTATACCCCACCACCTTAGATGATTTTAACCTTGTAAAATTAGTTATGTAACAGACAGAAACAAAGAACGAGATAGAAACCACACAGATAAACAATAGAGAAGTGGGGATCATAAAAGCAAAACAATAAAGAAGTAGAAGTTTCACACCCAGGTTGATAAGTGATTCCTTGCCAGACAGAATGCTATCAAACAAAGGGTTTTTTACACATTTTAATATCTGTTTTCTTTATCTAGTCATGGTGGGTGCTATTAGGACAGGATCTTCTTCTTAACAGCCTGATATTACACAATCTTAATGTAATTTAGGTGGAATGTGAGGATGGGACTTTCTTCTTCTTGGCTCATGGCTGCTGCTCTCTTAGTATGGCTGCAGAAAAAGGCCTCAGACCTTACAGATACTGTATATACAAGGGAGCAGTTCAGCCCAGTCTGGGCTGATGGAGGAAGAGAGCGTACGCACACGCTATGAGCTCCTGCCAGGAAGCTGCTAGAGCTGCAGACTGTGGAGGCCAAACATGCCGAGTCCACTGTGGGACCTCGGTCGACCATGCACACAGAGGGAGACAGGCGGCCACTGATGGCAGAGGAAAATGCCGGAGCTGAAATCATACTAGGAAGCAGCCCAGGAAGAGCATTTTTTGAGATTGGAACCTGAACCCAGGGCTACTGGTTTTACAGGGCCCTGGGCTGGGACCCAGTGGAGTACGGTGGACCCAGGTCCCCGTACTCCCCCTGGGTGCAGCGGGTGCCCAAGGGATTGGGTGCTACTGCCAGAGATAGTGACGATTGGGCACTGCTACCAGAAGCTAGAGCCGCGAGGCGCTACAGCCTCAGATTGATTGATTCTCGCCACTGAGGACAGGGGCAGCCATACTGACTCTGGCCACAGGGCCTCGCTGCCCCAAGGGCAAGGGCAGCACCATAGACTCTGGCCATGGGGCTACTCTGCCCTGAGAGCAAGGGCAGCTCCCCGATCTCCGGCTACTAGGCCCCACTACTCTGAACGCAAGGAGCCACACTCATGGAAAAGGGGCATTTTGTCCCCTTTCTTTCCCCGACAGCCTGAAATCACACAACACCCTGCTACCTAAACCAGAATGCTGACAGAATGTGTAGCTGACAGTTCTACAGGCACAACACGCTTCTCCCACCATCCATTGCCTGAAACTCTTCTGAACATGGAATCAAAGCCCCTTAATCCCTGTATCTTTTGTTTTTCATTTTTATCTCTCCCCCCACCCCAAATTCCCCTCTCTCGTTACTTCACCTATTGCTCTGTGTCGACTCCAGAAGCAGTAACCGGCCAGGGCCATGAGAACAGCCAGGAGAGCCAGGATCACCCAGAGAGTCACTTCTGAGGGATTGACCCTTGGGAAAAACAGCTCTGCAAGAGAAAGTGTCATTGACTTGGGAGCAAACACATGCAGAATGAAGGCAGGATACTTTGACAAAGGTGACACTGTTCCTAGTTAAAAGAATCTCACAGGGAAATACACAGGGAGATGTTGATCCTTTGTGCTTTATTATTAAGCCAAAGAAAGTCCAGGCTTTAGTCTTCTTACTGAGCATGGTTAATTAATGGGAGGGGGTGTGTTGGGGGTAGGGAGGGGCATGGAAATTTAGAGTAAAAATTCCTCCTGGGCCTTGGAGTGATGCTTGCTATAGGGTCCTTGCTATGTGATTATTGTGGTTATTATTGAAAACTGTGTAGAAATCACAAACTGTCACTTTGAATACTGAGGGTTTTTCTGGTGCTGCTTCCAGGCTAGGGGGCTATGTCAGGACCATGCAATCTGGGTCCTCAGCAGTCAATCTGCAAAGACCCAGCCTACAGCGAGGTAGGCCATGTTCTGCCTCTCTGCCTAGGAGAGCAGCCTGCTTTCTCACTCTCTGTACTTGGCTGTTGTGTCTTAGAGTTCTGGATTCTTATGAATAAAGCAATGTTAAAGCCATCCAGGAAGAGTATTTATGTTTTGTTTCCAACTCTCTGTGGGTATGCTGTGAACACAAAAATCATGTGATACTGGGCATACCATAAGCTTATCAGCAGGGCAGCACGATGAGATCTCAGATGAATACTGCTTGAAAAATGCATTTAAACATTTAGACATTATTATTATAGTGATGAACTACTCATTCTGTACTAACAAAGTTATTTGGTAGATGATAACACATACAAATTTGAACCTTTTTTCTAAAAGTTAAGATACTCTTAGCTAAGAGTTTGTTTCTACATGTTTTGAGCCTGATCCTTTATTGCTAGCACTGCCAAAACTCTCATCAACCTGGTTATGCGAGAATGGCAGGATCAGGCCCTTTGTGTGACTGTGAAATAAAAAAAACCCACCATGAACATTCATGGGATGATGATGGCTGTGGAACTCTGCATTTACTGCCTTCTGTGCAATTAAATACAAGTTACGGCCTGATACTTAGTTCTCCCTGGGGCAAAACTCTCATTTAGGATGGTGGGAGTTTTGCCAGAATCTGCACTGCAGGACAGGGCCCATAGTGCAGCTTTTACTCTGATGTGGTATTTTTAGATGTAATCTGAGGCTATGTCTACACTAAACAGCTTTTATCAACATGGCTGTGTCATTACAGCCGTGTCACTAAAAGTCATGTAGTGTACCCACTATTTGTCAGCTCTCCTGCCGACAAAAAACTTTCACCCCCAACAAGTGGTGTTTGCATTGTCGGCAGAAGAGTGCTCCTGCTGACAACGCGCTGTTCACACTGGCACTTGTCGTGGCAAAATTTTGTCTTTTGGGGAGATGCGGGGGGGGGGCAGAACACTTCTGAAAGACAAAAGTTTTGTCATTCAATTGCCAGTGTAGACATACCCTAAGGGTATGTCTACACTATGAAATTAGGTCGAATCTATAGAAGTTGGTTTTGTAGAAAGCGTTTTTATACAGGCGATTGTGTGTGTCCCCATACAAATGCTCTAAGTGCATGTAGTCGGCGGAGTGTGTCCACAGTACCGAGGCAATTGTCGACTTCCGGAGTGTTGCACTGTGGGTAGCTATCCCACAGTTCCCGCAGTCTCCGCTGCCCATTTGAATTCTGGGTAGAAATCCCAGTGCCTGATGGGGCTGAAACATTGTTGTGGGTGGTTCTGGGTACATATCATCAGGCCCCCCTTCCCTCCCTCCTTCCGTGAAAGCAAGGGCAGACAATCGTTTTGCGCCTTTTTTCTTGAGTTACCTGTGCAGACGCCATACCACGGCAAGCATGGAGCCCGCTCAGCTCACTGTCACCGTATGTCTCCTGGGTGCTGGCAGACATGGTACGGCATTGCTACACAGCAGCAGTTTATTGCCTTTTGGCAGCAGACAGTGCAGTATGACTGGTAGCCGTCATTGACGTAGTCCAGGGTGAATCATAGAATCATAGAATCATACAATATCAGGGTTGGAAGGGACCCCAGAAGGTCATCTAGTCCAACCCCCTGCTCGAAGCAGGACCAATTCCCAGTTAAATCATCCCAGCCAGGGCTTTGTCAAGCCTGACCTTAAAAACCTCTAAGGAAGGAGATTCTACCACCTCCCTAGGTAACGCATTCCAGTGTTTCACCACCCTCTTAGTGAAAAAGTTTTTCCTAATATCCAACCTAAACCGCCCCCACTGCAACTTGAGACCATTACTCCTCGTTCTGTCATCTGCTACCATTGAGAACAGTCTAGAGCCATCCTCTTTGGAACCCCCATTCAGGTAGTTGAAAGCAGCTATCAAATCCCCCCTCATTCTTCTCTTCTGCAGACTAAACAATCCCAGCTCCCTCAGCCTCTCCTCATAAGTCATGTGCTCTAGACCCCTAATAATTTTTGTTGCCCTTCGCTGGACTCTCTCCAATTTATCCACATCCTTCTTGTAGTGTGGGGCCCAAAACTGGACACAGTACTCCAGATGAGGCCTCACCAGTGTCGAATAGAGGGGAACGATCACGTCCCTCGATCTGCTGGCTATGCCCCTACTTATACATCCCAAAATGCCATTGGCCTTCTTGGCAATAAGGGCACACTGTTGACTCATATCCAGCTTCTCGTCCACTGTCACCCCTAGGTCCTTTTCCGCAGAACTGCTGCCTAGCCATTCGGTCCCTAGTCTGTAGCGGTGCATTGGATTCTTCCATCCTAAGTGCAGGACCCTGCACTTATCCTTATTGAACCTCATCAGATTTCTTTTGGCCCAATCCTCCAATTTGTCTAGGTCCTTCTGTATCCTATCCCTCCCCTCCAGCGTATCTACCACTCCTCCCAGTTTAGTATCATCTGCAAATTTGCTGAGAGTGCAATCCACACCATCCTCCAGATCATTTATGAAGATATTGAACAAAACCGGCCCCAGGACCGACCCCTGGGGCACTCCACTTGACACCGGCTGCCAACTAGACATGGAGCCATTTATCACTACCCGTTGAGCCCGACAATCTAGCCAGCTTTCTACCCACCTTATAGTGCATTCATCCAGCCCATACTTCTTTAACTTGCTGACAAGAATACTGTCCAGCACCCCAAACCTCCTCCCAGAGCCTGCACCCTCTCCCACACCCAAACTCCCTCCCAGAGCCTGCACCCCACACCTCCCCCTGCCCCCAAACTCCCTCCCAGAGCCTGCATCTCACACTTCCTCCTGCACCCAACGCCTTGCCCCAGCCCGGTGAAAGTGAGTGAGGGTGGGGGATAGCGAGCAACAGATGGAGGAGGGATGGAGTAAGCGGGAGTGGGGCCTCGGAGAAGGGGTGGAACAGGGGCATGGCCTCAGGGAACCGGTGGGGCAAGGGTCTTTGGGTTTGCATGATTAGACAGTTGGCAACCCTACCAGGGGGGCATATGGAAGTCTTGGCTGTACCAGACGAGTGCGGCCAGCAGCGCAGCCGGCAGCTCGCTGGGCACCAGCCAGCGCAGTCGCAGCGACACCCAGATGTCAGGCGGACAGTGTCCACGCGGGCGCAGCTTGTGGGTGCAGGGAGGCCCATTGACTGTTCTGCCTGGGTCCCAGACTTCCTGTCAGCAGGGCTGCAGGCTGTAGAAGGGGGTGAAGTGATGGGTGCAGAGGGTGTTTGGGGGAGAGGGGCAGATGCCAGGAGGTCAGGGGGACAAAGGGAGGGGGAGCTCTAGAGGGCCAGAGGTGGGTGGAGGGCAGGGGCACGTGCCAGGGAGACAAAGTGGGGGGACGAGCAGGGGCCAAGGGGAGCAGAAAGGGGTTGAAAGAAGGGGGTGGGGTGACGTGAGGTGGAGGGGGGCAGGATAGAGGCAGGGGCCAGGTGAGCACAGGGGTGAGGGAAAGTTAAGGGAGGGGCACTTGCCATGGGTGAAGGGGGGCAGGCCCCAGGGAATCTCTGTTGGTCTGGGGCCATGTGTGGTTGGTTTGTTACTAAGAACAAGTCGGTGCCGTCCCCACACACAGGACAAAGACGCAATAATCAGATAATCAAATCTCCCAGGATTGTCTGGCAGATCCTGGCGTGTCTCTGCGTCTCACATGTTTCCGATCCTCAGACAGGATCTTGCTCCCTCCATCTGGGAGAAGCTGCACCGGGGGCCAGTCCCAGTTCACACCCGCGCAGCGTGTCTGCACTGGGGTTTGCACAGGGGCACGCACATGCCTGAGACACTGCTGTGCCAGGGGCCGTAACCCCTTCTCTCACTGGGGTTATGGATCAATAATTACAGGGTCACTGGAGCAAGGCAGCTGGACTCTGGGCTCCCAGGTGGGGACCCGACCCACCGGGCTGCAGGGTCATTCTCACTCCCACGCTCTGGCAGCCGTGGCAGTGTTTAGACACAGGGGGGCGTCTTCAGCAGGAGAGATTGAGGGAGCCCCATGTCAGACACCCGGAGCCCAGCGGTTCCAGCCCTCACCTGGTAGGGGGGAGACTCCCATTCCAATTCCTGTCCCACATCCCATGGCGGGATGGAACCGGGGGCTCCCCGCTGAGGGCCCGGCCATGGGGCTACAGGCTGGAAGGGAAGCGGCAGCAGATTTTCCTGTCTATTGAAACTCGTCAGGAAACTCGGCATGAATCGGCAAATAGTGTCAGTCGACCCGAAATATAATTTTTCAGCAAAAAAACTATTTGCACCCAAATTTCACCCAGCTCCACTGTCTGAGCAACTTAGGAGCCCAATTCCCAGTGACTTGCGGTGAGTGACTCTCAGCATCCCCAAAAACACACAGGTACGGCCAGGCCAGACTCAGGACATCAGCTATGAAACACTCCAGAGCTGCTATTTAATTTGCAATGGGTAGAAAAAATCCCCCTGGGCCCGATCTCACCCCCACAAATCAGGCTGAAAATGGAGACTCGGCTCCAGCCTCAACTCTTTGCCCGGAGTGATTTGTCCCATGGACTCTTCCAGCGGCACAGATCCTCTGCAGATACACCTGGGCGTCTCCCAGAACGGATAATGGTCCCAGAGACCGTCTCAGAGCCCCAGGGGCTCAAATGTCTCCATCTAACGACTGCACCAGCCACCCCCATTGCTCTCATTAACCAGCCCTGGGTCAGACACGCTGGGAACTTTCACACCCAGACTCTGGAGACATTTTGGGTTCATCTACACAGCCCAAATAGCTCTTCACTGCTCTTTTCAGCGTGCATGGCTGCTTTAGCCCTGTTCACCACAGCATCACCCGGGGAGCTCATGTTGAATGGCTTGCCCAGCATGGCCCCTAAATCCTCTTCATGCTCAGTGCTTTCCTGGATACACTTCCCCATTCTGTAGCTGTGGCCTGCATGCTTTGTTGCTAGCTATAGGACCCTTCAGTTGGTTCTTTTCCAACTTGTTTTCTTTGAATGGGTCCAGCTTATCAAGGGATCCGATTGCTCTGTGTCACTGCCCTGTCCTCATCATTAATTACCACTCTGCTACTATTTTATCACCCACCAATGTTAGCAGCAGTGATTTTTTATTTGGGTTGCTGTTCATTGATATTTATTTTCAAGATTTAGTCCCTGAGAGCCTCTTCATATCCCTAGTGCCCAGAACCTGCTCCGCACAGCACAGCAAGAAAAGGCCGCCCAGCACAGCTGTGCCCTAGGGGCTAAGCACAGAACAAACTTAGGAGCTTGTGTCATCCATAGCTTCTGAGCAACATGTGGGGGTCATCAGCTTACAAATACACTCTAGACCGGTAGCGTAGACAGGCCCCAAACGTATCTAAGTGTCCCACTTTGAAAAAAAGGAGAGAAAAAAACAGAACCTTGAGTAGCTTTATTTTATAGTGGTGGAAACTGAGGCACACAGAAGCAAAGAGATTCGCTCATGGTCAAAAAGCCAGGAATAGAAAATGGCAGATCTGCTGATAGTCAGTCCTGGGCCCTAGCCGTGTTTGTCCTGGCCTCTCTGCTTCAGCTCCAGTAACAACCTGAGTAGAGGTTTTCTTCTTCTCCGTGTCCTTTAACTTCACGTCACTGGAGAAGAAAGATTTTCTCTGACCAGCTGGCTCGAATGCATGGAGATGTCTTTCCAGAAGATGTGCTCTGGCTCAGTCCCATGTCATAGGTTTTCTGGAGGAAGCACTCGGTGCCATTCTAGGCCTTGTGTTACACAGAAGATGGACAGAATGGTCCTTTCTGACCTTAATGTTTTTCTTTCGCTAGGAGGATAATGCTGGACATTTTCTCTCATTCACTTTCCTTTGGAATAATTTCAATCCAGTCCAAAGGATTTCCTCTTCCATTGTGTCTTCAGCACCTTTCCTAGCAAACAGTTACTGTTAGAGCACAGGTTTCCAGTATCAGGCTGTCCCAGAGTGAGATGGCCATGAAAGGGGTAGTAGATTAACTGAGCCTATCCCCCAGGGAAGGGAATAAGTGCAGGGGTCACATGAGAAGGAGCAGCATGTAACTAGGATCCAGGCCTGCTGGGCGATATAAGGACAGTCTGTGCTCAGCCAGGAGAGACCCGCAGTGGGAGCAGGCCTGGGAGGGGCTTGGATAGTCCTTTCAAGGCAGTTTCGGTACACAGTAGGGGATGGAACAGCCAAGTTGCTAGGGTTGGGAGCTGGGCCTCCTGGCAGTGTCCAGGAATGAAAGCACAGCATCTGCCAGGAAGAGTCCCCACAGAGGGACACCGTAATCTCCCAAGGAGGAAAAAGGCTCTCCCTGCCATTTCTTAACCTCATGGGGTGTTCTCCTGCTCTGCCAACCCCAGCCCTATTTCAGCATCTCCAGGTGCCTGAGGGAGCAGGCACCAGAGGCCATCCTGCAGCTGGGACAGAGATGAAGGTTGATGACCTACCTGCCCACGGTGACCATGGTGCAGGACAGCCCCCAGGACATGCGAATGCAGCTCCAGATCTGGGAGCAGCTTCCCTTTGCTGGCACGAGACCTTGCAGGTTGCGGGGGGTGAGACAGGCACCAACTTTTGGTAACCCTCAGTGGGATCAGAGGGTAATAGTTTGTAGAAAGTGGTGTTGGGGAGCTTTACAGAAACTAGGCAAACCATTTACAACACACACTTTGCTTCTCTACAAAATAAAAAGGACACTAAACGATCTAAACTACTACATGCCACAAGGGGCCACAACAGTGGTTCCCTTAACCCACCCAGCAATATTGTTAATCTATCCAACTATACTCTTAGCCCAGCAGAAGAATCTGTCCTATCTCGGGGCCTCTCCTTCTGCCCCTCCACTCCCACGAACACGATACCGTTCTGTGGTGACCAAGAATCCTATGTTCGACGTCTCCGACTCAAGGAATATTTGCAACACACCTCTGAACAACATACTAACCCACAGAGACCTTCCTACCAACACTACAAAAAGAAGGATTCTGGGTGGACTCCTCCTGAAGGTCGAAACAACAGACTGGACTTTTACAGAGAGTGCTTCCGCCGACGTGCACGGGCTGAAATTGTGGAAAAGCAACATCACTTGCCCCATAACCTCAGCCGTGCAGAACACAACGCCATCCACAGCCTCAGAAACAGCTCAAACATCATAATCAGAAAGGCTGACAAAGGAGGTGCTGTCGTCATCATGAATAGGTCGGAGTATGAACAAGAGGCTGCTTGGCAGCTCTCCAACACCACTTTCTACAAGCCATTACCCTCTGATCCCACTGAGGGTTACCAAAAGAAACTACACCATCTGCTCAAGAAACTCCCTGAAAAAGCACAAGAACAAATCTGCACAGACACACCCCTTGAACCCTGACCAGGGGTCTTCTATCTTCTACCCAAGATCCATAAACCTGGAAATCCTGGACGCCCCATCATCTCAGGCATTGGCACCCAAACAGCAGGATTGTCTGCTTATGTAGACTCTCTCCTCAGGCCCTATGCTACCAGCACTCCCAGCTATTTTTGAGACACCACTGACTTCCTGAGGAAACTACAATCCATCGGTGATCTTCCTGAAAACACCATCCTGGCCACTATGGATGTAGAAGCCCTCTACACCAACATTCCACACAAAGATGGACTACAAACCATCAGAAACACTATCCCCAATAATGTCATGGCAAACCTGGTGGCTGAACTTTGTGACTTTGTCCTCACCCATAACTATTTCACATTTGGGGACAATGTATACCTTCAAATTAGTGGCACTGTTATGGGTACCCGCATGGCCCCACAGTATGCCAACATTTTTATGGCTGACATAGAACAACGCTTACTCAGTTCTCGTCCCCTGATGCCCCTACTCTACTTGCACTACACTGATGACATCTTCATCACCTGGACCCATGGAAAAGAAGCCCTTGAGGAATTCCACCATGATTTCAACAATTTCCACCTCACCATCAACCTCAATCTGGACCAGTCCACACAAGAGATCCACTTCCTGGACACGACAGTGCTAATAAGCGATGGTCACATAAACACCACCCTATACCGGAAACCTACTGACCGCTATTCCTACCTGCATGCCTCCAGCTTTCATCCAGACCACACCACACGATCCATTGTCTACAGCCAAGCTCTACGATACAACCGCTGGAGTGTGGCTGCTCCCAGGAACCCTGCAGATCCGGGTTAATGACCTATGGGTCATGACAGTGAGTGATCTCTCCCCGCTCAAACCTCTGCACGAAACAGTCTCCAGAGTCCCGGACGCATCCTCTGAGAATAAAAAAACAAAGTCATGATGACAAATAGGCTATGTAACAGGAGCCCCCTCTTTGTTGCAACAGCCCCAAGTGCCCAGAAGAGTGGACAGTTCTTACCTCCAGGAGATGTCTGGGATCTTCCATCTAAGCCTCAATGGGACCCATGTTTCTTGGTCTGACAGGATGAGATCATCTATCCCCACTGCTCCCTGCGCTGGGCTGGCTGCAGCACACATCTGTGTAATAGGCTGGGCCAGAGAGATGTTACAATCAGGGTCCAGGCACCCCAGAAGGAGAACAGAGGGTCTGAAACCAGAAGACGAAGCAATCAAATCAGCGGATTCGACAGATAAGTTTTCTACCCTACAGGGACATCAAAGAAGGTCTGTTAGGAAAGCTGAGATGTCAGTCTGGAAACTGCAAAGGCAAAGATTGTGACTTGTTAAGATTCAGTTTTAGTCACTACAAAGTGTGTTTTGTTTTGTTTTGTTTGTCTGTTTGAAATTTGTCTCTTTCTCTTGCTTTGTATCACTTAAATCTCTTCTTTGTTACTGTGCTTCCCAAAGCACCTCAGTGTTGTGTGTTCGAGTGAAGTGTGAGTCTCCAGCCTACCTAACAGGCTGAGCTGTGCCCTGTCTTTTTGAAGGTAGCGAATAATTTCTGAGTGGTGCTGGGCCCAGAGTCCAAGGGCAGTTCACCAGACATCTCGTGTGAAGCCCAAAGCGACCAAAGGAGCAGGAGAGATTCAGGCCCCACTGACCCATGGGAACTTCCCAGAGAAGAGGCTACACAGTGCTCCAGACACAGCCAGCAGGATCCCTCCCACAAGCTGGGCCACGTCCTTCCCCTCCCAGCCCCACAGCTTCCTCCCCACCCCAGCCTCAGGAACCCCTCCCACTTCCGTGCTGTCCCCACCCACTCTCCAATACCAGGCTGTTTCCAGAATGGAAGCAGGTGTGTACCAGAGTTCATTCACTGCTAGATGCTGGCCAGGCCTCGTGTCACCGCTTTCTGGCTGGGCTATCAACCCCGCTGATACTCACTCTTGCAGTTTCTTGGCTGGGAACTCAGCCCTCCAACCAGGTGACTGTCCTTTAGTCCACTCCTTCCTGGGTCGTGCTCCTTGCAAACAAAGTCCAAAAATGTCTTGAACAGAAACAAGGCCTTCCACCCTTGTGGGGAGTTTTTCCTCACCCTGATTTCAGCTCGGCCTGCCCTTCTTGGGTATCTGTGGTCTTCTACGTCCCCTTCCTTAGAGATGGTGAGAGAACCCAGTCCTATCCTGGACTTCAGGGTTTGGCCCAAGGCCGTCTACTGAACAGCTCGCTCTGCTTCTGGACTTTTGCTGCTGTTTGCCCTTGTTTCCTCTCAGGTGGGGCTCACTTGGTTATCAATTTAGCCTAGCCCCAGGCTTGGCATCCACAGGCCAAGCCACCCTGTTAAATACCCTCCTCCTTCAAATCCGGTCCAGCCCGGCTGACAGGTTTGTTGAGGGGATGGTGAAACCCCATTGCTGATTAGAAGGAGGTCAGAGTCTGTTCTCTAGGAGCTGAAGGTTCGTTTGTCCTGCTGCAGGAAGTGGAGCTGGAGAGCAGAGATGTTAGGTGAATGAGACTGCAGGATGGAGTTGGAGACTGAGGGACAGGAGCCTCCTCCCAGAAATGCTCCCAGCCAGGCTATGCTGCAGGGATCCCATTTCTCCCCGCAAGAAACCCATATGCCCAAAGAAGTCAATGGCTCTTACCTCCAGGAGGTAGCGGGGTCTTCCCTCTCAGCCTCTTTGAGAACTAGCACTGCTTGGTTTCCTCGGACAAGGTGACCTGTCCCCACTGCTCCCTGAGGTGACTCAGCTTCTGATTGCACCCATCTGGAAGGCTGTCCCACACCCCAGGACCTAGAAGACAGGGTGGGAGGAGGCTTCTATTCCTGTCAGACTCTGAGAGCCCAGAGAAGGGCCAAAGGAAGAATAAAGGGCAGGAGGTGAAGCTAGCCCTGAGCCTCTGTCCCATCCTCACCTCCTCAAATGTGGAGCTTCCTGAGCTTCAGCTGGACAGACAGTCTGTAGTCCTGACCCAAAGGTCCTTCTGCGCCATATGGGGCAGGAAGATCTCTGCCTGAGAGCAAGGGGAATGGGATGGGGGTGAGATCAAGGAAAGAGGGGAGGGGTATGGGTGTGAGGGAAACAGCTCCTGCCCCAGATGAAGGAATTTGGGGGGCCGAGGGAAGGACCTAGCTCCACAGAGAGGGGAGAGAGTTTCTGTGAGTGCCAGGGGCCTCCATTTCCGCTTCCACTAGCCCCCCATTTACAATGAGCCAGAGCAGTACCTGCAGCAGGGAGTGGGACTTGCTGACTATGGGAGGGGAACCTCTAAGAGCATCAGATGAGCCACAGCCCTTGCAGCGCCTCGGGCATCTGGTGCAAGTGCCGGATGATGTGGAGCTGGCACTTGACCTTGGCTGTGACATCCTCGTGCTGCAGGGGAACGAGAACATGTCAGAGACTGAGACACTCCCCAGGAATCAGGGAGGATTAAGGGCACCTGGAACCAGCACCATCATTTCCACCCAGCAGCTGCTCATGTCTGAGTGGTGGATTCACCCTCCTGACCTCCAGGATGGAGGCTTGTTGTCCTCTCTAGTGACCTCCAGTGGCACCCCCTCCTTGTCGGGTGAGCTCCTGCCACCTCCCCATCCGTGCCCCTGACAGCTGTTCCACCTCCAACCCACCTGGGGACACCGCTCAAGTTCGTAGAACCCTCTCCTCCACCCCTACCTCCATCCCCACCCAGGTAGGGCAGGGAGGGGGCTCTAGAAGGGTGGCGGGGGGCAGGAAGGATTCTGACAGCAGTGAAGTGGCATGGGGAGAGCTTGAGACCTTTCCCCAAGTCACCCCAGTGACAAAAGCTGAAGCCACAGGATGGCAGCCCTGGTGAACGGGGCAGGTCAGCAGCCCCTGCTGACTGAATCCTCCCGTTTTCTCTACAGCAAGTCCAGCCCTACCAGCAGCAAGACCAGTTTCCCACGCGCATGTGCCTCAGCCCTGCCTGGTCAGTCGCCATCACCAGTCAGTCCTTGGCCTCCCAGGCTGCCAGGGATGGGAGCAACTCTAGATGGTGGCTCGGCTGACATGGACACAAGGCCATGGGGAAATGGGTGCAGCTCTGTGGGGCAGGAAAGGTTCCCAGAGGGCACTTAGGGGACTTTCCTGCCCTTCTGAGGAGTAATAGCAGAGCACCACATCCTAAGAACAGAAGTCCATGAAGTCCAGAAGTCCCCACTAGGCTCCTTGCTACCAGGCCAGCGAATGGCGATAGGATGGGAATGAGGCCCTGGGCCCCACCCCAAGCTCCTGAGTCTATTGCAGCTGCTTACCGTGTCCCCCATCAGCTGCTGGACTTCCCCCAGGAGGGAGTAGATGAGCACCAGCCCAGCCTGGCTGACACGCAGCAGGGGATCGTGGATGGCCAGCACTGCTGTCTGCAGGAAGGACCTTTTCTGCCTGTCGGAGAAGAATTTTCCAAAGACCTAGAACCAAGAGGACACGAGGCTCGAGCAGATTCCCCACAGCCAGCCTCCAAGTCCTGGCGGTACAGTGGCATCACCGGCCAGTGCCCCAAAGGGAGGGTAAGAGAGCTGCTGCAGCCAAGGCAGTTCATTCCCCAGGAGGCTTTCAGGCTCCCAGGGCTCAGGGAAGCCCCTTTATTAAAAGGTCGCGGATGCTTAGGGAGCAAAGCCTCCAGTGGCTGTTTCGGGAGGGCAATTTATGGCAGGGGCCAGGATGGGCTGGACATGGATCTCTAATGTGTCTGAGCAGGGCCACTCTACTGTGCAGGGCACAGAGGTAATAGGGGACCCTGTCTTGCTTCCAGCTGAGAGATCTCCTGCACCTCAGTGGCTAGAGGAGTGTGCATGTGGGGTGGGGAGGGTGTTGGAGCTGACAGAGCAAAGGTCTCTTCCCCCCAACTTAGTGCTTTCTCTAGTCGCTGGGTATGGCCTCTGCAGCTTCTTGGTTTCTTCAAGGGGAATCCAACCTGCAGCCTGACAAGGACAAGGAGACTCATGGCCCAGTCCCCATCAGAGACACTCCTCGGAGACTTTTCTTCCACTGCAGCAATTCAGCTTGTGGGAGGCGGGACAAGCTCACACAGTCTCTCTCACGGGGCGTCTGAGGAGCATCATTCTGTAGATGCCCTTGTCGATCAAGGAGCCATTCCAAGGCCTCCTCTGTCATGTTGTGGAAATCACCCATTTCACCTTTGACTCCAGTCTGGGGGCACTGTGTTATGGTGTGTTCGAAGGTTTGGATATTCTCACTACAGTTGTGAGACGGGGGTGGGGGGGGCGTGTCTTTGATTTTCTACTTGTGCAGCAAGGAGCTGCAACTTGGGTCAGTGACAATGTGCTTCTTTGGAACAGTGCCTGAGGTCCAGATACTCTGCCATTCCCTGGCCGGCTCTGGAGACGTGAGGGGGGTGTATGTGCATATTGGCTCTGTAGCTCACTATGTCCCCTACCCAGTTCCCAGGTTGGGGCATTCTGCTTTCTGACTGGCAATGGAATTGGGCAAAGCCCACCTCCTTTCTCTGCTTCTACAGGGTACAGGGAATTAAACAAGGGTCTGATCAAGCAATCGTGACTGACTGACCCAGTGCTCTCCTCTCAGACACTTGGGGATCAGCCAGGGGGACAAGGAGCAGAGAGACACCCAGAGCCATATATTAACTATATTAACTCACCCACCCGGGGATTCTCCTTATGCCACGTAGCAATGCATCCATGTAAGACACTCAAATCATGGCAACTAGCGAGGTTCCCATGTGGGACCTTTAGCACCAGCCTGTCCCACTGGTTGCTGGATGAGGAACTCTGAGCTGGAAATAAGGAGTGGGCTCTTTTCCTGTCTCCAGGAGGCATCCACTGCAGGCAACCCAGCCAGCCACACTCCCTGAGCTGTGTCATGCCCTGGTGCAGTGTCCTTACCTTCCCCACCCTGGCTGTATTCTTGTAGCCCAAGAGCCTGCTGTCCTGGTGCCAGTCATAGCACCAGAGATCTTCCGCCTCATGTATGGTCAGCCCTGGAAGAGAGAGAGAGACACTTTTCTCATTCTGGTTGCAGTTTCTGTGTCCTTCCAATCCCATTGGTGGCTGCACAGTGGAGTGGAGAAGAAGAGAAGCAGAGAGAGACTTGTCCTCCAGCCGAGTTCAGTCTGAGAGAAATTGTCTGGGGTCCCATTATCCACCTATGGTCACTCTCAGTCCCCTATTGGGTTCCGTGTCCCAGATGGGTTCCTTACCCCTCTGTTGGAGCAGCAGTTGGTAGAGCAGGTAAGTCCCCTCCCTGGCCTGCTGGCTGATGTCCTTGTCTGGGTCGCTGACAAACAGAGCCAGCTGGGCCACATGGTGCCCCATCCAAGGGAACTCGGCTGAGATCTAATGGAAGGGAGAGGAGAGGGGACTTCATCAGCATTTTCCTGTCAGCCCCATGAAGAACACTCCTAAGTCACAGCCCCAGCAGCAGCAGATCCTGCAGCCCGCTGGAGCCAGGAACCTGAGGTCGGAAGTCACTTACGTCAAACTCGGGGGGGTGACTGTGTATCTCAGCAGGGCTGTGCTGCTCCTGATGGCCCTGGCTCTCTCCTGGGACACCCTGGACACAATCCAGAAGTTGACATGCTGTGGGGAAAGGAGGCAGGTCAGACTCAATGGCCAGGTGCACCTGCTTTGCAAATGAGCCCCACGCCCCCAGCCCAAGGGGCCTGAGACATTCTGTGCAGGGGGAAATATCGGAGGCCTTGATGGCAGAGCTTTAGAAGGGGATTCTTTCCCCCAGGACGCAGCTTGTACCCTGCAGGTCACAACGTGTCAGCGTCTCTCTAGATTGGGACAATGTTCGGGGTCGGGGCTGGTCCCATCCTCCCAGAACTCCTGATTCCTGAACAGTTCACCAGAAAGGAGACTGAACCTGCGCCCTTCCATCCTACGAAAATCCTTGGGGAGATGTAGGGAGTGACTGAGAGCACAATCCCCCCAGGAATTTCAGAGCAGATCAGAGGGAAGGGCTGATTCCCTGGGATCCTCCTGTTTCTCTGGGAAGGAGCGTGTGCCTCTTCTCTGAGAACCATCTCCCGAATCTCATAGTGTGTGTGTGTGTGTTGGAGGGGTAGGGGAAGGGTGAGTTTTCAGACACTCACTCCCCAAGACAGCCAGGAGCCCTGTGGTTAGTGCTCAGCAGAACCAGGCAGAGCTCTGGCTTGAAGTCCCAGCTCCTTCCTCTGTCCCTCAAGAAGGAAGGACCTGACACAGCTAGGAGGACAGAGTAGAAAATGGATCTTCCAGTCTCTCCTTACCAGTCCCCCAAAGAGTTACGGTAAAATGGGGCTCACCTCCAAGATGAAGTGGAACCTGTCTGTGTCTGGGGACTCTGGCAGCAGGTACCCAGCATGGCATCCAGGACCTCTGGGATGACTTTGTGCAGAGCCTGCAAAGCATGGGTCAGAGTTAGGGAACCTGGGCCTACACCTGCCACAGGATGGGAAGAGGGGTCTCTGGGAAGCACTGGGGAGACTCCCAAACACATAACCTGGCCTCTCTCATTCTCATCCCACTGCAGGCAATTTGCAAGAATTGATGACACCTGGACCTTTGATCCATGATCTTAGCAGGTCTCTGCAGAGGGCCTTGTACGCAGAAGAGTATGAAACAGCCAAGTTGCTATGAATGGAAGCTGGGCTTCTGGGCAAAACACGGCTTATGGAAGAAAGAAAGAGAAAGAAAGAAAGAAAGAAAGAAATCCCCCAGGGAGAGGTAATCTCTTCCCTGCTTGAGGGAAGGATCCAGTCCTGCAGCTTGTTCCACCTCCGCTACCCCACCCCTAAATCTGGAGCTCCAGCGAATGAAGAGAGCAGGGACCAACGACCACTCTGGAAGAGGAGGAGGATGGAGGAGGAGGAGGTACCTGGATGTGGGTGGTGTCCTTCTCCGTGCCCAGGGTGAAGACAGAGTGAAGGGCAGCTCGCAAGAGGTGGGTCTCTAGGTGTGGCTCAAGGGCAGGTTTCATGATGCTGGCAAGAGAGAGGAGCTGCTATTAGACTGTGCAGTACAGAGGTGGGACTGTCGCCAATACGGACACCAAACCACAGGGATAGAGGCACAGGCTGGCGAGAATGGAAACTGAGGCACTGAGGTAGGGAATGACAAGGCCAAGGCGTCACAGACAGACAGTGGCAGGACAGGAAGAGCTCCTGTTCCCTGGAGCCTGCTGCCCCTCCTGTATCTGAGCCCGGGAGAGAGCCCCTCCCCAAGGCCCCTGTAATGTTATTGGAGTGAAAAGAACAGCCCCGCCAGGAGAGAGTGAACCTTCCCACCCCACTATCTCTGCCAGAGGCGCCACTCTTGGGAGGTGACCTGGGAGGGACAGTGACGGTGATTCCCAGCCTTGGGCCTGAGCAGCACTGGGGGAGGGGAGCCGGCGGGGTAGCGGGGTGGGGCTGTCTCGGTACCAGAGGTTGCCCACTGCAGCCATGGAGTGGGCGAGGACGGCGCTGGGTGATGAGTCATCGGGAAGCTCCACGATGAGCTCCTGTGAGACGCGAAGGAGACAAAGGAGCGTGTGAGATTCAGGCCCGACTGACACCTCCCAGTGAGGAGATGACACAGCCAGTGTCCCACATGGCCAGCAGGATCCCCCACCACCTCCCGCTCCTCCCATTCCTTCCTGCCCATCAGTCTTGTCCCCCTTCCTGGATTCCTGCCCCTCTCACTCCCAATCCCCTTCTCTCCTCCTCCCTGTCAAAACTGCCCCCATTCAGCCCCTTCCTGACGACTGAGCTGGGACCATGTGATTCCTTGTCCCCCACTCTCAGCTGCCCTCCAGCCCCACAAGTCCCCCACTGCCCACTACTGACCAATCTCAGAATTTCTCCCTTCTCTTCTCCCCAGTCTTCAGCTCCAGCAATCCTTGTCCCCTGCTGCCCCCTCCAACACCACCCAGCCCACACCCATTAGCCTGGCCATACCCCTGCCAATCCCATGTCTCTCTCCTCCCTCCAGCTGCCGTATGGCGTGTCTCACTCAGCACAATCCTCTTCACCACAGCCACCTTGCAGCAGCGCAGCTCCAGCGTGTCCTCCCCTCTCTCCCGTGCAGCCAGACATGGGGGGTAGATGGCCTGAAGGAACAGGAGCTGCTGCCCCTCATCCTGGACCCACCAGGAGTGGGGTATAGCGAGAGAGAACCTGTTAGCTAGGGACCTTCCTGCCCCACCCACACTAGCTCCAGGGCTCAGGCCTCAATGGGGGATTGTGGGGACCCGCCTATTGTCCAAATCCCCCACAACTCCTACACAAGCGGGATCAGGAACTGGGACAGTTCCTGTGGGGGGAGACGACCTCGGCTGTTGTGGGACAAACACCCCCATCTTGGGGGTCCCACATCATGGATGTAAAAAGGCCCCATTAGGGATGGTTGATCATGAGGGACAAGACCCTCGGCAGAGGGTGGGGATGCTGGGAAGGGACAGGGCAATCTTGGTTCCAGCCCAGGTGGGGAACATTTGTACCTTTTCTCTGCACTGGAGCTGCTCTCGGATGACCTTGAGAGCAGCTTCATCTGTGGCCATGACCACCCCTTCCTCCTGCTCCGAATCCAGGGAGGTCCCTGCACCAGGGAGAGAAGGTAACAGGGTGATGCCTGCTGCCACTTGGGGGAAGGACAGGGGCGTGGTGGGTAGAGCAGGATTCAAGACCCCCCTTCCCACCTCAGGCACCCAGGGCAGATCGGGCCCCAAACCTCCCTTTCAGGTATACCTTCAGCCCGCAACAGCTTCAGAAGCCCAGAGCAGAGCCCCCCCTCCACTGGCCAGGACTCCATGGGAGGTGCCTATTCCCCCAGCCCCAGAGCAACAAGGACTAAAGTGGCAGCAGCTCTTCATGCCCCACCCCCAGGTCCCCGTGCGGAAGGGGCAGCTGTGTGACTGCTGCTGCTGTCCGTGGGGTTCCCGTGGCTCAGGCCAGAGACCTGGGCTGGGGACCCATCCCCATATCACTGGGAGAGTGTCTGGGCCCAGGGTGTTCACATCCCGTCCTCAGCCCTCCCTCAGCCAGCCTGGCTCCTCACCTGGAACAAAGCAGTGGCCTCCATCGGCCTGGCTGCTGCCAGAGGCCCAGGTGCTGCGGTGCTGGGACACGGACCTTCCACCTCCTGGCCTGCGGGGGCTGGAAGGTCCTCAGTGAGCGGGCAGGGCGATGCCTCCTGATGGGAACGAGGGCTGGGCTCCTGGGGCCGCTGCTGCCCACACAACAAGCCCCAGAGCCACCCTGCCCGGCGCCCCTCCTGGGCTGGGTCCTGTCTGCGAAACCGCAGCCTGGGCCAGCTCCACTGGGGCCTGGTCGGGGCCTCTCCCAGCTCGGCGCCTGCGCCGGGAGCTGGTTTCCTTTTCCAGAAGGCCGGGCACTTCCGCCGTCTGGCCTGGACGGGACCTGCTTCCCCGCCAGCGGGGACGCAGGGGTTACTCTGCCCCTTGGGAAGATGGCAGCTGCTTCCCTCAGGCTCTGGGGCCACCTGCAGAGCCTTCTTCCTGAACATCCGCAGGAGCCAGGCCATCCTGGAACCGAGCGGGGAGCAGCGGTGAGTCTGGGCTCAAGGCAGTCTTTCACTCACGGGCCTTTTCTCTCCCTCCTCCTCCCTGCTCCAACCCCAGCAGCCCCCTCTGCCCCCACAGGAGTGCAGGGAGTGCCATCTACACACACGGGCAGGAGTTCATTGCATGATCTGCTACCAACGTTCCCCCTCGTAATCCCTGCTGCTGCAATAGCTAGTAAGTCTCATCCTTTTCGAGCAATGGGGTCAGTCCCAAAGACCATCGGTTACTCTGGACAAGCAGCCCCCTCCTGTCGTCCCAGGCCACTCTCCCACGCCAGCTAGAGAAGGATCAGAACCCACGAGTCCGGACTTTTCCTGGGAAACCATTCCCCACATCAAAGTCAAAAAAGTTCTTGACACAGGAAGACCAGGGCCCTCCTCGTTCCCCATTGATTTCCAGGCTCAGCAGCTCACAGGGTCTGGCCCAGCTCAGAGACTCTCAGCCTGAGGAACAGTGTCCCACAAGGGAACGGCTGGGAGCCCCATTGCTGGAACCTTTCCAAACACACTGGAGATGGCTCTGGAGAAGCCTCTGCCTGGTCTAAGAGTGAGGGTCTCTTGAGGGCTGTTTGCAAATGAAATCCCCCTTTGGAAATATTCTCTCCCCCTGTTTCTGCCTCTCCCCACACAGACAGGGGAAGCCACCGAGGAACCCGAATGCCACTCACTTGCTCTCAGTGATGGGATGATGGATGGTGGATGTTCAGGGTCAGCAGACGTCCCTCGCCCTCCTCCTCACTCTCCAAGCCCAAGGCAGGCTGGAGAGGGTGGTGACCTCAGGAGTTACCCTGCCCAGCCAGCAGGCAGGGTGATGACAGTAGGGCAATTGACTGGCTGTGGAAACAAGAGTCTGTCTTATTGCCAAGGGACGGAGAAACTCAGCCAGCAGCAGGGGGGTGCAGAACACTGCCCTAGGGCGGAGGTGAGAGCGCCTCCAAGATCCTGACATCCCAGCACTTTACACACCTTTCTGGAGCCTCCCAAACCCACTGGGCTGTAGCGATGGGACCCCAACCCGATTGATGGCAAATGGGCCTCAGCTACCGGCTCAGGATCACACTGAGTGTCAGAGCCATGGATGGACCCCTTCACTAACCCCTGCCGCACACTCCCTCCCACAGCTGGCAATTGCAACCAGGCCCTAATGTCTGGTCCCCCTGCCTTTGAGAGGGAGGGTCACTCCTGCTTCCATTGCTGCCTCTTGATCTGTGGGACTTTGGGCAAGTTGCTCCCCCTCTCTATGGCTCTCTGGGACTCACATCCCTGAATGGGCTTTAAAAAAGACAATGGTTAAAGTTTGGCTCCAACTAGTTCTTGTTTCTCTAGACTAACCATTTTAGCAAAGTTTAGAATTTTTGACATTCAACACCTGGAAACATCCCTTTCTCCTTTGCAGACGGCTTTAACATCCCTTATCTCACCCAGTCTCCCTGCTGCCTGGAGTTAGAGAATTGACCCTATTCCCGTTGGACCTACCCAAGGCGTCACACAGCAAAGCGGTGACAGAGCCAGAAAGAGAAGACAACAGTCCTGACTCCTGTTCTAACTAACAGACAACAACCCCCTGGAGGCAGGGATAAAGCCCAGGAAATAAGGTGTGAACATTTTCATGGAAACCGTTTTCTGTCAGAAAATCCATTCAGACAAAACCACTTTGTTTCTTGAAATCATAAGAAGTAGGATGAAAATTCTTTGCAAAAATATTTGTTTGCAAAACAAGAGCATCTCCTGTTCGTCACAGTGCATTCAACTGTCTCGTTGTACACAAAGTGGAGACACTATGATCTAGAAAATTAGATGAGATGCTTCAGTCTGAGCTAAGTAGTTGCTGCTCTTAACAATTTCAAAAGAATAAAATAGCTGATGCAGCCAGTCAGTAGCAGAGTTGCCCTCAAATGAGCTACAGACCAACAATTGTTCCTAGTAATTATTCAGCAAGTATTTGAGAAGAATTGGAATGTTCGAGAGGATCATGAACAGCTCTGGGACAATGAATGGAGAGCAGCATCCACTTTGGTCAAACTTATAACTGGTTGTGACTTATTTGCTTGGTCATAAAAGAGAACAACAAAGACCAGAGTTGCCTCCCTGTCAATAGCCTCCTGCTCAGCCAATCAAGGTTGAGACTTTGAGGGGTGGGAGGCTAAGGGTTCTCATCAAATAGCCCAAAGAATGGCCCTGGTCACCACCGAGGGGATCACTCTCAGAGCACTAGTCCAGTCTCACCTCTCTGTGAGGGCCTCCCATACCCCCCTGGCCCTTGCTCCACACAAAGAGCTCCTGTTGGTGGGAGGAGAGCAGAGGAAAAGGACAAAGGAAGCAAGAAGAGAAAGGTAGGAGGGAGAGAGGAAAAGGGAAAACAAAAAGGAGAAACCCTAATGTCCCCAGTAATTCTAAGGGACAATGTCCTAGGTCGGAAATAAAATGCTGCCCCCACAATCTAGTGTTTTCCTTTCCTAAAAATCAGCCGGCACCTGAGGGATCAGACTGAACAGGTTCCAGACCTCTCCGAGGCTCTTACCTTCTCTACAGGAACGTCTGTTTTCGAGCAAAACCACTACAAGAAAAGGAGAAAACTCCAGAGAGGGTCCTCCTTGCGCTCACGAACGTGAAAGTGAATTCTCTCTCAGTCCTCCAAGAGAGACCTTGAGAAGGAGACGTGCTGAAGCAAAGCCACAGGGATCTCTGAGGTTGCCCCTGTCCTGCACCCCTGTCCTGCCTGGCTGATGTCAAGATCTCTCTGTGAGATCATCGCCTCCCCACCACCTTTGTCCAATAGGCTGAGGTCCTGCCAAAGGCTCTTGTGATGTCACTGCCACGCCCACCCCTCCCTTGCAGTGCTGATGTCCTGCCCCTGTCCAGCCACACTGGATGTTTGAGCTGCTTCCCCTGGATCACCCCACTCAATGACTCTTCCTTGTGGGGATGACACCGACTACACAGTGGAACGCAGAGGTTCTTCCCCAGGCCGCAATTAGGTTTTCACAAGTTAGTCGACTTTATGGCCAGAAGGAACTGTTAGAGCATTTAATCTGATCCCCTGCGTATCCTAAGGCCTCCTGTATGTCAGAAGAGCTGGGCTTTTCTTTTACTCAAACATTTTCCAGAAAGGCATCTAGTCTTTATTCGAAGAGATCAAGAGATGGAGAAGCCATCATTTCTCTTGGTACTTTGTGCCAATGAAAAACCACCCTCTTACAAATCTGGGTCTTATTGTCATTATACTTTTTCTGATTTCTGTTTCCATCCATGGGGTCTTGTCATGCCTTTCTCTGCTACATAAAAGAGCTTTTTTATACTCAACATTTTCTCTCCATGGAGTCAAGCAACTCACCTCTCATTTGTCTTTTGTATATACTAAACAGATTGAGCTTTTTCAATGTCTCATTAGAAGGCATCATCCCCATCACTCAATTACGAATCTTTTCTGTACCCTCTCCAATTGTTTGAACATAATATTCAAAATGTGGACACAAGAACTGGATTCAACATTCCAGCATCAGTCTCACCAATGTTGTTTCACTTCCCTTTCCGTACTCACTCCTCTATCCATCCAAGAATGGCTTTAACCTTTTTTACCACAGTTTCACATTGACAGACCATGCTGAGCAGCTCATCCACTATGGCCCCGAAATCCTTTTCAGGGTCATTGCTTTCCAGCGGTTTGTCCCCCATTCTGTAGGGTGCCGCCTGATTCCTTTGTTACTGGAGGTATGGGTTTGCATTTGGCTTTATTAAAACCTAATTATTTAGTAAGTATTTTAGAAGAACTAGGCCATTAGAGAAAGAATCATGAATTACTCAAAGACAATGAATGGAGAAAAGCGGCAAGAGCAATCAAATACGTGTTTGGTTATGGCTTATTTTCTTGGTCTTAAAAGAGAGTAACAAGGACCTGAGCCTCCTCCCTCACAATAGCCCCCAGCTCCCCCAATCAGCATTGAGACTCTGAGAAGCAGAAAGCTGAGAGTTCTCACCACATGTCCCAGGTCACCACTGGAGGGAGTCACTCTTAGAGCACCATTCCAGCCACATGTCTTTGGGAGGGCCTCCTGCAATGAGAGTTGGAGTGCAACCCCCCATCCCCAACTCCACATGCACAGACAGGTCCTGGTGGTGAAAGGAAAGCAGGGGGAAAGGACAAAGACACAAGAGAAGACGAGAAAGGAGGGAGAGACAGGAAAAGGGAAAACAAAAAGGAGAAACCCCAATGTCCCCAGTAATTCTAAGGGACAAAGTCCTAGGTCGGAAATAAAATGCTGCCCCCACAATCTAGTGTTTTCCTTTCCTAAAAATCAGCCGGCACCTGAGGGATCAGACTGAACAGGTTCCAAACCTCTCAGAGGCTCTTACCTTCTCTACAGGAACGTCTGTTTTCGAGCAAAACCACTAAAAGAAAAGGAGAAAACTCCGAAGAGGGTCCTTCTTGCGCTCATGAACGTGAAAGTGAATTCTCTCTCAGTCCTCCAAGAGAGACCTTGAGAAGGAGACGTGCTGAAGCAAAGCCACAGGGATCTCTGAGGTTGCCCCTGTCCTGCACCCCTGTCCTGCCTGGCTGATGTCAAGATCTCTCTGTGAGATCTTCGCCTCCCCACCATCTTTGTCCAATAGGCTGAGGTCCTGCCAAAGGCCCTTGTGATGTCACTGCCACACCCACCGCTCCCCTGCAGTGCTGATGTCCTGCTCCTGTCCAGCCACATTGGATGTTTCAGCTGCTTCCCCTGGATCACCCCACTCAATGAGCGTTCATTGTGGGCTCAAGCCGAACACAGTAAAACATCAGAGGTGTCTCCCCATGCTACTCTCAGTTTTTCGTACATTAGCAGACTTTATGGACAGAAGAGACAATTAGAGCATGTCATCTGACCCCCCGCATATCACTTGCTTTCTGGAGAGCATAGTAGCTAGTTTTTGACTACACACGTTCCAGAAAGGCATCTAGTCTTCATTAGAAGACATCAAGAGTTGGGGAATTCCCACCACTTCCCTTTCTAGTTTGTTCCTTTGGTGATTCATCCTCACTGTTGAATATGTGTGCCCTTTTTCTAATATGAATTGGTCTCTTTTGAGTTTCCAGCCACTGGGTCTTGTTATGCTTTTCTCTGCTAGATTAATGAGCCCTTTCCTACCCGATATTTTCTCTCCATGAGGTCACTTCAACACTTCAATGACATCACCTCCCGATCTTTTTTATCATCTAAACAGGCTGAGCTCTTTCAATCGCTCACTCGCAGGCATTTTTCTCCAGCCCTCAAAACGTTTCATTGCTTTTTGCTGCCCCATCTCCAATATTTCAAAATCCTTTTTCAAAGGTGGACGCCAAAACTGGATGCAGGATTCCATGATCCATCTTCCTCATGGTGTGTCACCTCCCTATGCTCCTCACTGCTCTTTTCATACATCTAATGATGGCTTTAGCCCTGTTCACCACAGCATCACCCGGGGTGCTCCTGTTGAATGGCTTGCCCAGCATGGCCCCTAAATCCTCTTCACGCTCAGTGCTTTCCTGGATACACTTCCCCATTCTGTAGCTGTGGCCTGCATGCTTTGTTGCTAGCTATAGGACCCTTCAGTTGGTTCTTTTCCAACTTGTTTTCTTTGAATGGGTCCAGCTTATCAAGGGATCCGATTGCTCTGTGTCACTGCCTTGTCTTCATCATTAATTACCACTCTGCTACTATTTTATCGTGAACCAATGTTAGCAGCAGTGATCTTTTATTTGGGTTGCAGTTCATTGATATTTATTTTCAAGAATTAGTCCTTGAGAGCCTCTTCATATCCCTAGTGCCCAGAACCTGCTCCACATAGCACAGCAAGAAAAGGCCGCCCAGCGCAGCTGTGCCCTAGGGGCTAAGCACAGAACAAACGTAGGAGCTTGTGTCATCCATAGCTCCTGAACAACATGTGGGGGTCATCAGCTTACAAATACACTCTAGACCGGTAGCGTAGACAGGCCCCAAATGTATCTAAGTGTCCCACTTTGAAAAACAGGAGAGAAAAAAACAGAACCTTGAGTAGCTTTATTTTATAGTGGTGGAAACTGAGGCACACAGAAGCAAAGAGATTCGCTCATGGTCAAAAAGCCAGGAATAGAAAACGGCAGAGCTGCTGATAGTCAGTCCTGGGCCCTAGCCGTGTTTGTCCTGGCCTCTCTGCTTCAGCTCCAGTAACAACCTGAGTAGAGGTTTTCTTCTTCTCCGTGTCCTTTAACTTCACGTTACTGGAGAAGAAAGATTTTTTCTTACCAGCTGGCTCGAATGCATGGAGATGTCTTTCCAGAAGATGTGCTCTGGCTCAGTCCCATGTCATAGGTTTTCCGGAGGAAGCACTCGGTGCCGTTCTAGGGCCTGTGTTACACAGAAGATGGACAGAAAGGTCCTTTCTGACCTTAATATTTTTCTTTCGCTAGGAGGATAATGCTGGACATTTTCTCTCATTCACTTTCCTTTGGAATAATTTCAATCCAGTCCAAAGGATTTCCTCTTCCATTGTGTCTTCAGCACCTTTCCTAGCAAACAGTTACTGTTCGAGCACAGGTTTCCAGTTTCAGGCTGTCCCAGGGTGAGATGGCCATGAAAGGGGGAGTAGCTCAACTGAACCTATCCCCCAGGGAAGGGAATAAGTGCAGGGAGTCACATGAGAAGGAGCAGCATGTAACTAGGATCCAGGCCTGCTGGGCGATATAAGGACAGCCTGTGCTCAGCCAGGAGAGAGACCCGCAATGGGAGCAGGCCTGGGAGGGGCTTGGATAGTCCTTTAAAGGCAGATTCGGTACACAGTAGGGGATGGAACAGCCAAGCTGCTAGGGTTGGGAGCTGGGCCTCCTGGCAGTGTCCAGGAAGGAAAGCACAGCATCTGCCAGGAAGAGAGTCCCCACAGAGGGACACCGTACTCTCCCAAGGAGGAAAAAGGCTCTCCCTGTCATTTCTTAACCTCTTGGGGTGTCCTCCTGCTCTACCAATCCCAGCCCTATTTCAGCATCTCCAGGTGCCTGAGGGAGCAGGCACCAGAGGCCATCCTGCAGCTGGGACAGAGATGGAGGTTCATGACCTACCTGCCCGTGGTGACCATGGTGCAGGACAGCCCTCAGGACATGCGAATGCAGCTCCGGATCTGGGAGCAGCTTCCCTTTGCTGGCACGAGACCTTGCAGGTTGCGGGTAGTGAGACAGGCACTAACTTTTGGTTAGCCTCAGTGGGATCAGAGGGTAATGGTTTGTAGAAAGTGGTGTTGGGGAGCTTTACAAAAACTAGGCAAGCCATTTACAACACACACTTTGCTTCTCTACAAAAGAAAAAGGACACTAAACGATCTAAACTACTACATGCCACAAGGGGCCACAACAGTGGTTCCCTTAACCCACCCAGCAATATTGTTAATCTATCCAACTATACTCTTAGCCCAGCAGAAGAATCTGTCCTATCTCGGGGCCTCTCCTTCTGCCCCTCCACCCCCACGAACATGATACCGTTCTGTGGTGACCAAGAATCCTATGTTCGACGTCTCCGACTCAAGGAATATTTTCAACACACCTCTGAACAACATACTAACCCACAGAGACCTTCCTACCAACACTACAAAAAGAAGGATTCTGGGTGGACTCCTCCTGAAGGTCGAAACAACAGACAGCCTCAGTGGTGCTCTAAGTTTTATGCCAGGTGCTATTTCAGGCACCAGGCAGACGAAACTTGGGGGAACAAAAGGGTGACTTCGATCCCCATTTTCCCATCCCTCTCTGCTGAGCCAAGAAAACTTGTCACTTCTGAGAATTAAGACCGAGGCGTAAGGCAAAGGAGAACACCAATCTTTCTTCTGCTGTGAAGAGTTGTTAAAACTCAAAGCCCAGATGGCACTGTTATTAAGCACATTATTTTTTTCTCTTTGCTATTTAAAAATAATTAGATGCAAAAACAATATTAGTGCAGCAGTAATGTTGTATGGTTCGGACACACAAGTTAAGTTTCCTATGACAACACTAACTTGATCAACTTGCACGTATGGAGCATATTTTTCCTCTTCCTGTTTTTCTTGTTGTATTTTAAAATTTACCACCCAGGGTTCTTTGTGGCATGTAACGTGGCTTGCATTAAAAACGCCACAAACCCAAACTTACAGGAATGGGCCAGAACTTGACAGCTTACAGGAGTGGCTGCTGCAGGGATCGGGGCTGATTTTAGAGGGCATAATTTTCAAAAGCACCAAAGTGACTTAAGTGCACTTGGAAATTTTACCTCTAGTCTTCCTTATGAATTGATTTTTGATTTTTTATTTTTTTAAAGTGAGCTGTAGCCTGTTTTCCACAGGGTCAGTCTGAGTTCAAGCCAATGCCGTAGGATATTTCAGGCTGCTGTCCTGTCTGATCCAGCCCAGGGGACAAGACCTGATGCTTCTAGGGAAAGCAAGAACCCTCTGTAACATACATGGATAGTTTTACCATGCTGTAAATGCAGGTGGGGAATTAATTACTGACCTCGGTGGCATTCAGACTATGTCCTGAAACATGGGATTGGGCCAGAGGGGTAGCTAGCGCTGGCCACAGTGTCCAGGGTCTCTTGGAGTGGGAAGTTCCTTGGAGAATTCCACTGCGTGGGAGACTGAGCTGTGAAGGGAGAGGGCGGGCAGGAGCATCTCATAAACCCAAGATTGGAATAAGTGAAGTAATGTTCCTTTTGCACAGAGCCTCAGCTCTTTGGAACCTCTGCAAACGCTTTAGCCACGTGTTTAACTCCATCTGTAGGAGTAGCCTTGGATCGCAGTGGGAGGACTCAGGTGCGTAAGTGTTTGCAGGATGGACACTCAGGGCAGTCCCTGACGCCAGGGCAAAGTGGATGTGAAGTGCCGCTGTCTGGATTTGGGAGCCTGCCTGCACTCCGAACTCACTAGGCGCTGGGTGCATGACTGCAAGGCGCAGGGCCGGGGAAAATCAGCCCCGGGTGGTTATTTCAAGGAGAAAACCAGAGCCACTTCTGGGGTCTTTCAGCTTCTAATGCCCTTTCCCTTCTGCAGCTGGATTTAAGCCTATGATAAAATCCCTCTCAATGCCAAGTCAGTGCCATAAATCACTGGACTGGGTGCAGGAATCAGTAGGCTACGTTCTCTGGCCTGGGTTATGCCAGGGCTCAGACTAAATTATTGTTCCCAAAACTTTTAAAAGCTGAGCCCCCTCCTCAAGGCAAAGAAACCAATCGTACCCCTCACCCATCAGCTATGTGTTAGCGACCCCACCCCCCATTTTCATGGATACATCTTCAAACCCCACCCTTCCCACCATGGCTAGCCCTTCCCCACGCTTCAGGAGACACTGGAGTAGATGATCCTAACCGTCCCCTCTAACCTTAAGACCTGAGGGACCCCATCCTGGAGCATCTTAAAAATCACAGTTCCCAGACTCTGGAACAGGGGCTGCTTTGCCGGGCTCACCTTTCTCCCTCCATCAGGTTGGCCGATGGGGATAATGAGCCTGGAGATCTCATTCCCGCTGCTCTGAGTGGTGCCCATGTGCACACGACCCAACTCAGCTCTTACTGTATCCCAGAAATGTCTTAATCTTCTGGATTAAGCAGTGGGATGATTTAACTGAGTCCCTTAGTAATGGGGCTTTTCTCTCTCTTTTGTTTCAGAGCCAGCATCCTGGAATCGTCTCATGGTGCTTGGAGTGGTGGCAGTGGTGGGGGTGCTAGTCTTACTATACCGATGTGGGTTTTGAAAAGGTAGAGGAAAAGTGTTTGCCTACTCGCGACTCGTCTTCAGGAAGCTGCTGACTCATCCGTCCCAGCAGCCTGGAAGTCCGCAGGATTCACAGGAATATGAGCTCCCCACAGTGTGTGACAGGGACGGGGACCAGAAAGAGGAATGGAGACCCAGCCCTGGAGAATGGTGAAGGAGACCTGCTAATGGAGGACAGACGCTTTACCCAGGAACCCAGAGGAAGGGATCCATTAGGTGGCGACACGGGTGTGGCCCAGGAAACTGGAGTAGCATTGCCAATCCTCCAGGATGACCGGGAGTCTGCAGGAATTAAAGATTAATTTTTAATTAAAGATTATGTCATGTGATAAAATCTTCAGGAATACGTCCAATTAAAATTGGCAACCCTAAACCGGAGTGGGGGGCAGGGACCCATTAAATGGAGACAGACTTGGGCTGGGGAACCAGCTAGAAGAGCTCATCCCTCTTACGATGCCCCTCCATGGTGGGGATGAGACTGGGCGAAACTTTTCATCTAAACCGATTTTAGATTCAGCAGTTTGCAAATTCATATCCAGTCTGCTGAATTGTTCACGATCAGACCCTCCCCCCAGTTCTTAAAAAGTCGAAGCATTTCGTTTAGACACTTTCCAAACAAACCATTTTGATTTTTCATTTGAAACAATTTTTTGTTTAAAAAGGTCCTTCAGTTTTATTTTAAAAATTCAAAAAGTTACAACCGTTGAAATGTTCCTGGGTTGTTTTTTTTTTAAAGCTTTTTGGTTCATCAAAAATTTGGAAAAATTTTAGTTTTGTTCAACCTGAAACAAGTTTTTTTCCATCTCTTTTTTGGAATGGCCAGCGACCAAAAAATCCTGTTTGCCCAGCTCCAGGGGCGGGAGAGGATTTTAGCGGTTATATGGTGGGTCTCTGAGTCTCCTTGTTGCTCAAAGTTTTCTTACTGTAACAAATTTATTTGGGATGAGGGCAGAATGGGCAAAATCTTCCTAAAAGTGGGGGGGCTGCTGGCAGCCAAACTGTGGCCTAGCCCCTGTGCCACCCCTTCTCCTCGAGGTCCTGCCCCCTCAAACTGCC
This sequence comes from Natator depressus, assembly GCF_965152275.1. NCBI lineage: Eukaryota > Metazoa > Chordata > Testudines > Cheloniidae > Natator > Natator depressus. The sequence continues at coordinate 34,727,335 of NC_134247.1, forward strand.
CCTTTCCCTGAGGCCCCCCCTCACCCCGCCTTTCTCCCTGAGTTCCCACGCTGTCCCTTGCCCCCCAAATCCTGCCCCCCCCCCGCTCCCTTCTCTCCCCCATCATCCAGTCAGTCACACTTATGGCCAGTTAAAAGTGGTGGGCTCTGGTCCCCCCTGTTCCGGCACCCCTGGATGGGAGTGGGAGAGGATGAAGAACTCCTTTCAAATATAACTCCCCCCCCAACCTCAAAAAAGCACAATTTGCCAGCAACAGCAAAATATGTACCTAACCAACCCGTGCCAGTCACGCTGTGTTGTATGTGACATTCCCATCCTGGGGCGGTTTATGTCTTTGAGAATGTGAACCCTGCAGGCCTGGGTGTTTCTCTGCGTCATGTGACCTCAGTGCTCCTGATGAGAGCCCTTGTTTGTAAATGTTTTGGTTGCAGACATATTTATCATTCATGTACATACAGACATTTATTCATAATTAGAACTCGTCAAAAATAGCGAGGGTGGAGAGGTGCATGAAAATTGAAGGAGAAACCACTTCCCCCCCCCCCACATATTCTTCACACTTATTTGCAAATGCTTTTAATTATCAAATTTTTGTTTAGTTTTGGTGGGAAAAACTCCACGTTCTCTCTCAAGTGGGCAGAGAAATCCAAAATGTTTTTTTTAAAAAGGGAACTTTTTTCAAATGATCAATGTAATCCAAAGTGGCATTTTTAGTTCAAAGGTTGCATTGTCAGTGTAAAACCCTTTTGAACCAGCTCTATTACTGTATAACAGGATGAGTTTATTTTTCATGTTGCATTGTTTGGGCTAGGTTCCAAGTGGTATTTCAGTTTTTGCACAGCTCTTCTCTTCTTGCGTCTGCACTTCTCATAAGCTGTGGCCTTAATCTTGGCCCTGGAAACACTTACGTGCATGTTTAACTTTAATTACTGCTGTGAATAATTCCATTTCAATGGGACAACTCTGAGGTCGGGTTTACGCTACGGCCCTATATTGGTGTAACTATGTCATTTATTTAATTTTCTTTCTTTTATATGTGAAAGTTATTGAGAGCTTAAAGCAGGTAAAATACATGAACAGGTTCGGACAGTCCAAGTTTGTCAGTGCAAAGTGACAGCAGAGATGTGGGATCTGCTAGTTTTCCATAAGTCTCTCAGGGTTACCCAGGATAACTTTGGGGATCTCTGTCTTGCATCGGAAATGTTCCCTGAAAGTGTCCAAACAGCTCAGAGCTACAGAACCATTCCCTGGATCCATTCTTATAGCTGTCTTCCCCGGAAAGCAGTCTGGCAAGTGTTCCTGTCAGCTCATTGCTAAGTTATCTGCCAAAACACGAGAGTTTTCAGGTGCCTAAGTAGCCCCTGGAATCATGGTGAAATTATCCTCCCCGCCACCACCAAAATTGGAAATGGTGCCCCTGAGTGCACGGGACCCTACCGTGCTTCCCCCATGGGAGCTGCATGAACAAGCAACTCTTCAAGTTATCTGCATGCCTCTGCAAGTGACGCCCATGCCTCTTGATTTCCTTGTCCACATGAATCCTGTCCCCATGCTGGCGGCTAATCCAGAAAAAGAGGGAAAGAGCTCACCACTGCGACCACCTGAGGGAGGTGTTGGGGTGAGATCAGCTGGTCAAAGCAGGCAATAGGGACAGAATCGGAGACTTGAAGCTCCTCGAGTGACCTCTGACCTTTCCAGACCTGCCCTTCAATCAGACACAGCGATTGTAAAGTTTAATGTGATAGTAACTAGACCCATTTTAAACCCTTCCCCACACAAGAAAAAGCCCTTAGGATTCCTCATTAACTATTTATTTCTCCTCCCCTGGATTCCTGCAGCCACCAGCCACCTTGGAGCTTTCCCTCGTCTCTCCCAGGCTGTGCTCACTTGATTGCAGGAGCTCAGCGGATGGTCCAGCTTTGCTCTTTCGCTTCCATTCTTCATGTCTTTGGATGGCTCCATTTGCAACTGAGAAGCCTGATGGAAACATTGAGTCCTCTGTCTCGGCAGGCAGGCCCAGCAGCAAAAACCAAAGACTCCCTGAGAATAGGGGGAGGTTCGCCTGAACTCTCAGGAGTGGAGGCTTGGCCCATAGGGTAGGGTTACCATATTTGAACTTTCAAAAAAGAGGACACTCCATGGGGGGTAGGGAGGGAGTGGTAGCCCTGCCCCCTATCCACTCCCTCCCACTTCCTGCCCTCTGACTGCCCCCCACAGAACTGCCAGCCCATCCAACCCGCCCTGCTCCTTGTCCCCTGATCGCCCCCTCCTGGGACCCCTGAACCTAACCGCCCCCCAGGACCCCACCCCCTATCTAAGCCTTCCTTCGCCTTGTCTCCGACTACCCCTTCTAAGAGCCCCCCACCCTAACTGCCCCCCTAGAACTCCACCCCCTACCTGTCCCCTGACTGCCCTGCCCCCTATCCACACCCCCATCCCCTGACAGACCCCCAGGTCTCCCACACCTATCCAACCGCTCCCTGTCCCCTGACTGCCCCCCCAGAACCTCCGACCCATCTAACCCTCCCTGCCCCTGACTGCTCCCCCGAACCTACACTCCATCCAACCCCCCTGCTCCCTGTCCCTTGACTGCCCTGACCCCTCTCCACACCCCTGCCCACTGACAGCCCCCCCAGAACACCTGACCCATCCAATCCCTGCTGCTCCCTGTCCCCTGACTGTCCCTTGGGACCCCATGCCCCTTCTCCAGCCCCCCGGCCCCCGTACCCTGCTGCTCAGAGCAGTGTGTCTGGTGTGCGGAGCCAGACACAGTGCCGTGCTCCCCCACGGCGCACGCAGCCCCGCCGCCCGGAGAGCTGCCGGCACGGCTCGCTGAGGCTGCAGGGGAGGGGGGCAGCAGGGGAGGGGCTCTGGCTGCTGGAAGTCCGCAAGCGAGCGGCTCAATCCGGCCCGGCCGCCCTGTCAGCCGCGTCGCACTCTGCACTGGGAGGGAGATCCTGGGCCTTTTGAGAGTTTTCCTAATTCATACCCGACGGTGATTTAAAACCCAAAAAGCCGGACATGTCTGGGAAAATCCGGACGCATGGTAACCCGACCACAGGGACTCCAGGATCTGCAGCTGCTGCCACCTATATGGTGAATCCTCCAACTCTAGGAGTCTCTCAAGGAGCTGCTGGCGCAGTCACTGGGCACCCGCTTGTGATGGTCTTGGGCAGTGGCATTGCAGAGGGAGCTGAGCAGACCGTCCCTTCTGTGACTTCCTGAATTGCTGCCAGGACAGATTCTCCTCTGCGCTAGGGAGAGTCCCCTCGGAAAAGCAGCTGTGGTGGGGGAGGGGGCAAGACAAGCACTACCCCTGAGCCCTCGAATAGCAGACAAGCAGGTCTCTGGGAGCCAAGGGATCGGTGTGTCTTGCTGGGAGAGCAGAGCTGGAGAGCAGAAAAGGGCATTGGCGGAATTGTCAAAAAGTCAGTGTGATGGCTGGGTCATGGGCAGCCAGACCTAGTGGTCAGAGGCAGAGTCCACACTCACAAGACAGGAGTTGAGAGTCAGCTGGGTCAGGACGCTGGAAGAGGAGAAGCAAAAGACCAAATTGTGTTCAGAACCTCAAATCAGGTGAGTCACCCTGAATCCGGATGCCAGGAAATCAAGTCTGGGGAGTGGGAGCAGGAACAGCTAACACATGGTCCAGAGCCGGGGAGGAGCTCGGGTGTTCAGACAGCTTCTTGTTCCTGCTGCTGGTTTAAGGAGGTTCCGGGGGCCCATTAGCTGCTCTGGGACTCTGCCAATGAGCCTCAGGGATGGAGCCTCAAACTGGGTCTGGACTTCGTAAGTCCTAGCTAAGGAGTTTTTCGTAGGTTTCCAGGTGGCGTCCTGGAGGGTGGCTGCTCCCACGAACCCTGCAGACCCGGGTTAATGACCCATGGGTCATGACAGTGAGTGATCTCTCCCTGCTCAAACTTTCTGCACTAAACAGCCTCTAGGGTCCGGGACGCATCCTCTGAGAATAAAAAAACAAAGTCATGAGGACAAATAGGCTATGTAACAGGAGCCGCCTCTTTGTTGCAACAGCCCCAAGTGCCCAGAAGAGTGGACGGTTCTTACCTCCAGGAGATGCCTGGGATCTCCCATCTAAGCCTCAATGGGACCCATGTTTCTTGGTCTGACAGGATGAGATCATCTGTCCTCACTGCTCCTTGCACTGGGCTGGCTGCAGCACACATCTGTGTAAGAGGCTGGGCCAGAGAGATGTTACAATCAGGGTCCAGGCACCCCAGAAGGAGAACAGAGGGTCTGAAACCAGAAGACGAAGCAATCAAATCAGCGGATTCGACAGATAAGTTTTCTACCCTACAGGGACATCAAAGAAGGTCTGTTAGGAAAGCTGAGATGTCAGTCTGGAAACTGCAAAGGCAAAGATTGTGACTTGTTAAGATTCAGTTTTAGTCACTACAAAGTGTGTTTTGTTTTGTTTTGTTTGTCTGTTTGAAATTTGTCTCTTTCTCTTGCTTTGTATCACTTAAATCTCTTCTTTGTTACTGTGCTTCCCAAAGCACCTCAGTGTTGTGTGTTCGAGTGAAGTGTGAGTCTCCAGCCTACCTAACAGGCTGAGCTGTGCCCTGTCTTTTTGAAGGTAGCGAATAATTTCTGAGTGGTGCTGGGCCCAGAGTCCAAGGGCAGTTCACCAGACATCTCGTGTGAAGCCCAAAGCGACCAAAGGAGCAGGAGAGATTCAGGCCCCACTGACCCATGGGAACTTCCCGGAGAAGAGGCTACACAGTGCTCCAGACACAGCCAGCAGGATCCCTCCCACAAGCTGGGCCATGTCCTTCCCCTCCCAGCCCCACAGCTTCCTCCCCACCCCAGCCTCAGGAACCTCTCCCACTTCCGTGCTGTCCCCACCCACTCTCCAATACCAGGCTCTTTCCAGAATGGAAGCAGGTGTGTACCAGAGTTCACTCACCACTAGATGCTGGCCAGGCCTCGTGTCACCGCTTTCTAGCTGGGCTAGCAACCCCGCTGATACTCACTCTTGCAGTTTCTTGGCTGGGAACTCAGCCCTCCAACCAGGTGACTGTCCTTTAGTCCACTCCTTCCTGGGTCGTGCTCCTTGCAAACAAAGTCCAAAAATGTCTTGAACAAAAACAAGGCCTTCCACCCTCGTGGGGAGTTTTTCCTCAGCCTGATTTTAGCTAGGCCTGCCCTTCTTGGGTTTCTATGGTCTTCTATGTCCCCTTCCTTAGGGACGGTGAGAGAACCCAGTCCTACCCTGGACTCCAGGGTTTGGCCCAAGGCCGTCTACTGAACAGCTCGCTCTGCTTCTGTACTTTTGCTGCTGTTTGCCCTTGTTTCCTCTCAGGTGGGGCTCACTTGGTCAACAATTTGGCCCAGCCCCAGGCTTGGCAGCCACAGTCCAAGCCACCCTGTTAGATACCCTCCTCCTTCGAATCTGGTCCAGCCCGGCTGACAGGTTTGTTGAGGGGATGGTGAAACCCCATTGCTGATTAGAAGGAGGTCAGAGTCCGTTCTCTAGGAGCTGAAGGTTCGTTTGTCCTGCTGTGGGAAGTGGAGCTGGAGAGCAGAGATGTTAGGTGAATGAGACTGCAGGATGGAGTTGCAGACTGAGGGACAGGAGTCTCCTCCCAGAAACGCTCCCAGCCAGGCTATGCTGCAGGGATCCCATTTCTCCCCGCAAGAAACCCATATGCCCAAAGAAGTCAATGGCTCTTACCTCCAGGAGGTAGCGGGGTCTTCCCTCTCAGCCTCTTTGAGAACTAGCACTGCTTGGTTTCCTCGGACAAGGTGACCTGTCCCCACTGCTCCCTGAGGTGACTCAGCTTCTGACTGCACCCATCTGGGAGGCTGTCCCATACCTCAGGGCCTAGAAGACAGGGTGGGAGGAGGCTCCTATTCATATCAGACTCTGAGAGCCCAGAGAAGGGCCAAAGGAAGAATAAAGGGCAGGAGATGAAGCTAGCCCTGAGCCTCTGTCCCATCTTCACCTCCTCAAATGTGGAGCTTCCTGAGCTTCAGTTGGGCAGACAGTCTGTAGTCCTGACCCAAAGGTCCTTCTGCGCCATATGGGGCAGGAAGATCTCTGCCTGGGAGCAAGGGGAATGGGATGGGGGTGAGATCAAGGAAAGAGGGGAGGGGTATGGGTGTGAGGGAAAGAGCTCCTGCCCCAGATGAAGGAATTTGGGGGGGCCGAAGGAAGTACCTAGCTCCACAGAGAGGGGAGAGAGTTTCTGTGAGTGCCAGGGGCCTCCATTTACGCTTCCGCTAGCTCCCCATTTACAATGAGACCGAGCAGTACCTGCAGCAGGGAGTGGGACTTGCTGACTATGGGAGGGGAACCTCTAAGAGCATCAGATGAGCCACAGCCCTTGCAGCGCCTCGGGCATCTGGTGCAAGTGCCGGATGATGTGGAGCTGGCACTTGACCTTGGCTGTGACATCCTCGTGCTGCAGGGGAACGAGAACATGTCAGAGACTGAGACACTCCCCAGGAATCAGGGAGGATTAAGGGCACCTGGAACCAGCACCATCATTTCCACCCAGCAGCTGCTCATGTCTGAGTGGTGGATTCACCCTCCTGACCTCCAGGATGGAGGCTTGTTGTCCTCTCTAGTGACCTCCAGGGGCAACCCCCCTCCTTGTCGGGTGAGCTCCTGCCACATTCCCATCCGTGCCCCTGACAGCTGTTCCACCTTCAACCCACCTGGGGACACCGCTCAAGTTCGTAGAACCCTCTCCTCCACCCCTACCTCCATCCCCACCCAGGTAGGACAGGGAGGGGGCTCTAGAAGGGTGGCGGGGGGCAGGAAGGATTCTGACAGCAGTGAAGTGGCATGGGGAGAGCTTGAGACCTTTCCCCAAGTCACCCCAATGACAAAAGCTGAAGCCACAGGATGGCAGCCCTGGTGAACGGGGCAGGTCAGCAGCCCCTGCTGACTGAATCCTCCCGTTTTCTCTACAGCAAGTCCAGCCCTACCAGCAGCAAGACCAGTTTCCCACGCGCATGTGCCTCAGCCCTGCCTGGTCAGTCGCCATCACCAGTCAGTCCTTGGCCTCCCAGGCTGCCAGGGATGGGAGCAACTCTAGATGGTGGCTCGGCTGACATGGACACAAGGCCATGGGGAAATGGGTGCAGCTCTGTGGGGCAGGAAAGGTTCCCAGAGGGCACTTAGGGGACTCTCCTGCCCTTCTGAGGAGTAATAGCAGAGCACCACATCCTAAGAACAGAAGTCTATGAAGTCCAGAAGTCCCCACTAGGCTCCTTGCTACCAGGCCAGCGAATGGCGATAGGATGGGAATGAGGCCCTGGGCCCCACCCCAAGCTCCTGAGTCTATTGCAGCTGCTTACCGTGTCCCCCATCAGCTGCTGGACTTCCCCCAGGAGGGAGTAGACGAGCACCAGCCCAGCCTGGCTGACACGCAGCAGGGGATCGTGGATGGCCAGCCTTGATGTCTGCAGGAAGGGTCTTCTCTGCCCGTCGGAGAAGAATTTTCCAAAGACCTAAAACCCAGAGGACACGAGGCTCGAGCAGATTGTCCACAGCCAGCCTCCAAGTCCTGGCGGTACAGTGGCATCACCAGCCAGTGCCCCAAAGGGAGGGTAAGAGAGCTGCTGCAGCCAAGGCAGTTCATTCCCCAGGAGGCTGTCAGGCTCCCAGGGCTCAGGGAAGCTCCTTTATTAAAAGGTCGCAGATGCTTAGGAACCAAAGCCTCCAGTGGCTGTTTCGGGAGGGCAATTTATGGCAGGGGCCAGGATGGGCTGGACATGGATCTCTAATGTGTCTGAGCAGGGCCACTCTACTGTGCAGGGCACAGAGGTAATAGGGGACCCTGTCTTGCTTCCAGCTGAGAGATCTCCTGCACCTCAGTGGCTAGAGGAGTGTGCATGTGGGGTGGGGAGGGTGTTGGAGCTGACAGAGCAAAGGTCTCTTCCCCCCAACTTAGTGCTTTCTCTAGTCGCTGGGTATGGCCTCTGCAGCTTCTTGGTTTCTTCAAGGGGAATCCAACCTGCAGCCTGACAAGGACAAGGAGACTCATGGCCCAGTCCCCATCACAGACACTCCTTGGAGACTTTTCTTCCACTGCAGCAATTCAGCTTGTGGGAGGCGGGACAAGCTCACACAGTCTCTCTCACGGGGCGTCTGAGGAGCATCATTCTGTAGATGCCCTTGTCGATCAAGGAGCCATTCCAAGGCCTCCTCTGTCATGTTGTGGAAATCACCCATTTCACCTTTGACTCCAGTCTGGGGGCACTGTGTTATGGTGTGTTCGAAGGTTTGGATATTCTCACTACAGTTGTGAGACGGGGGTGGGGGGGGCGTGTCTTTGATTTTCTACTTGTGCAGCAAGGAGCTGCAACTTGGGTCAGTGACAATGTGCTTCTTTGGAACAGTGCCTGAGGTCCAGATACTCTGCCATTCCCTGGCCGGCTCTGGAGACATGAGAGGGGTGCATGTGGTCCATATTGGCTCTGGAGCTCACTATGTCCCCTACCCAGTTCCCAGGTTGGGGCATTCTGCTTTCTGACTGGCAATGGAATTGGGCAAAGCCCACCTCCTTTCTCTGCTTCTACAGGGTACAGGGAATTAAACAAGGGTCTGATCAAGCAATCGTGACTGACTGACCCAGTGCTCTCCTCTCAGACACTTGGGGATCAGCCAGGGGGACAAGGAGCTGAGAGACACCCAGAGCCATATATTAACTATATTAACTCACCCACCCGGGGATTCTCCTTATGCCACGTAGCAATGCATCCATGTAAGACACTCAAATCACGGCAACTAGCGAGGTTCCCATGTGGGACCTTTAGCACCAGCCTGTCCTACTGGTTGCTGGATGAGGAACTCTGAGCTGGAAATAAGGAGTGGGCTCTTTTTCTGTCTCCAGGAGGCATCCACTGCAGGGAACCCAGCCAGCCACACTCCCTGAGCTGTGTCATGCCCTGGCACAGTGTCCTTACCTCCCCCACCCTGGCTGTGTTCTTGTAGCCCAGGAGCCGGCTGTCCTGGTGCCAGTCATAGCACCAGAGATCTTCCGCCTCATGTATGGTGAGGCCTGGAAGAGAGAGAGAGACACTTTTCTCATTCTGGTTGCAGTTTCTGTGTCCTTCCAATCCCATTAGTGGCTGCTCAGTGGAGTGGAGAAGAAGAGAAGCAGAGAGAGACTTGTCCTCCAGCCGAGTTCAGTCTGAGAGAAATTGTCTGGGGTCCCATTATCCACCTATGGTCACTCTCAGTCCCCTATTGGGTTCCGTGTCCCAGCTGGGTTCCTTACCTCTCTGTTGGAGCAGCAGTTGGTAGAGCCGGTAAGTCCCCTCCCTGGCCTGCCGGCTGATGTCCTTGTCTGGGTCGCTGAGAAAAAGAGCCAGCTGGGCCACATGGTGCCCCATCCTAGGGAACTCGGCTGAGATCTAATGGAAGGGAGAGGAGAGGGGACTCCATCAGCATTTTCCTGTCAGCTCCATGAAGAACACTCCTAAGTCACAGCCCCGGCAGCAGCAGATCCTGCAGCCCGCTGGAGCCAGCCTGCCTACGCCTGGAGCCAGGAAGCTGGGGTCGGAAGTCACTTACGTCAAACTCGGGGGGGTGACTGTGTATCTCAGCAGGGCTGTGCTGCTGCTGCTGGCCCTGGCTCTCTCCTGGGACACCCTGGACACAACCCAGAAGTTGACATGCTGTGGGGAAAGGAGGCAGGTCAGACTCAATGGCCAGGTGCACCTGCTTTGCAAATGAGCCCCACGCCCCCAGCCCAAGGGGCCTGAGACATTCTGTGCAGGGGGAAATATCGGAGGCCTTGATGGCAGAGCTTTAGAAGGGGATTCTTTCCCCCAGGACGCAGCTTGTACCCTGCAGGTCACAACTTGTCAGCGTCTCTCTAGATTGGGACAATGTTCGGGGTCGGGGCTGGTCCCATCCTCCCAGAACTCCTGATTCCTGAACAGTTCACCAGAAAGGAGACTGAACCTGCGCCCTTCCATCCTACGAAAATCCTTGGGGAGATGTAGGGAGTGACTGAGAGCACAATCCCCCCAGGAATTTCAGAGCAGATCAGAGGGAAGGGCTGATTCCCTGGGATCCTCCTGTTTCTCTGGGAAGGAGCGTGTGCCTCTTCTCTGAGAACCATCTCCCGAATCTCATAGTGTGTGTGTGTGTGTGTGTTGGAGGGGTGGGGGAAGGGTGGGTTTTCAGACTCTCACTCCCCAAGACAGCCAGGAGCCCTGTGGTTAGTGCTCAGCAGAACCAGGCAGAGCTCTGGCTTGAAGTCCCAGCTCCTTCCTCTGTCCCTCAAGAAGGAAGGACCTGACACAGCTAGGAGGACAGAGTAGAAAATGGATCTTCCAGTCTCTCCTTACCAGTCCCCCAAAGAGTTACGGTAAAATGGGGCTCACCTCCAAGATGAAGTAGAACCTGTCTGTGTCTGGGGACTCTGCCAGCAGGTTCCATAGCATGGCATCCAGGACCTCTGGGATGACTTTGTGCAGAGCCTGCAAAGCATGGGTCAGAGTTAGGGAACCTGGGCCTACACCTGCCACAGGATGGGAAGAGGGGTCTCTGGGAAGCACTGGGGAGACTCCCAAACACATAACCTGGCCTCTCTCATTCTCATCCCACTGCAGGCAATTTGCAAGAATTGATGACACCTGGACCTTTGATCCATGAGCTTAGCAGGTCTCTGCAGAGGGCCTTGTACGCAGAAAAGTATGAAACAGCCAAGTTGCTATGAATGGAAGCTGGGCTTCTGGGCAAAACACGGCTTATGGAAGAAAGAAAGAAAGAAAGAAAGAAAGAAAGAAAGAAAGAAAGAAAGAAAGAAAGAAAGAAAGAAATCCCCCAGGGAGAGGTAATCTCTTCCCTGCTTGAGGGAAGGATCCAGTCCTGCAGCTTGTTCCACCTCCGCTACCCCACCCCTAAATCTGGAGCTCCAGCGAATGAAGAGAGCAGGGACCAAGGACCACTCTGGAACAGGAGGAGGATGGAGGAGGAGGAGGTACCTGGATGTGAGTAGTGTCCTTCTCCGTACCCAGGGTGAAGACAGAGTGAAGGGCAGCTCGCAAGAGGTGGGTCTCTAGGTGTGGCTCAAGGGCAGGTTTCATGATGCTGGCAAGAGAGAGGAGCTGCTATTAGACTGTGCAGTACAGAGGTGGGACTGTCGCCAACACGGACACCAAACCACAGGGATAGAGACACAGGCTGGCGAGAATGGAAACTGAGGCACTGAGCTAGGGAATGACAAGGTCAAGGCGTCAGAGACAGACAGTGGCAGGACAGGAAGAGCTCCTGTTCCCTGGAGCCTGCTGCCCCTCCTGTATCGGAGCCCAGGAGTGAGTCCCTCCCCAAGGCCCCTGTAATGTTATTGGAGTGAAAAGAACAGCCCCGCCAGGAGAGAGTGAACCTTCCCACCCCACTATCTCTGCCAGAGGCGCCACTCTTGGGAGGTGACCTGGGAGGGACAGTGACGGTGATTCCCAGCCTTGGGCCTGAGCAGCACTGGGGGAGGGGAGCCGGCGGGGTAGCGGGGTGGGGCTGTCTCGGTACCTGAGGTTGCCCACTGCAGCCAGGGAGTTGGCGAGGATGGCGCTGGGTGATGAGTCATCGGGAAGCTCCTCGATGAGCTCCTGTGAGAAGCGAAGGAGACAAAGGAGCGTGTGAGAGTCAGGCCCTACTGACACCTCCCAGTGAGGAGATGACACAGCCGGTGCCCCACATGGCCAGCAGGATCCCCCACCACCTCCCGCTCCTCCCATTCCTTCCTGCCCATCAGACTTGTCCCCCTTCCTGGATTCCTGCCCCTCTCACTCCCAATCCCCTTCTCTCCTCCTCCCTGTCAAAACTGCCCCCATTCAGCCCCTTCCTGACGACTGAGCTGGGACCATGTGATTTCTTGTCCCCCACTCTCAGCTGCCCTCCAGCCCCACAAGTCCCCCACTGCCCACTACTGACCAATCTCAGAATTTCTCCCTTCTCTTCTCCCCAGTCTTCAGCTCCAGCAATCCTTGTCCCCTGCTGCCCCCTCCAACACCACCCAGCCCACACCCATTAGCCTGGCCATACCCCTGCCAATCCCATGTCTCTCTCCTCCCTCCAGCTGCCTTATGGCATGTCTCACTCACCACAATCCTCTTCACCACAGCCGCCTTGCAGCAGCGCAGCACCAGCGTGTCCTCCCCTCTCTCCCGTGCAGCCAGACATGGGGGGTAGATGGCCTGAAGGAACAGGAGCTGCTGCCCCTCATCCTGGACCCACCAGGAGTGGGGTATAGCGAGAGAGAACCTGTTAGCTAGGGACCTTCCTGCCCCACCCACACTAGCTCCAGGGCTCAGGCCTCAATGGGGGATTGTGGGGACCCCCCTATTGTCCAAAACCCCCACAACTCCTACACAAGCAGCATCAGGAACTGGGACAGTGCCTGTGGGGGGAGACGACCTCGGCTGTTGTGGGACAAACACCCCCATCTTGGGGGTCCCACCTCATGGATGTAAAAAGGCCCCATTAGGGGTGGTGGATCATGAGGGACAAGACCCTCGGCAGGGGGTGGGGATGCTGGGAAGGGACAGGGCAATCTTGGTTCCAGCCCAGGTGGGGAACATTTGTACCTTTTCTCTGCACTGGAGCTGCTCTCGGATGACCTTGAGAGCAGCTTCATCTGTGGCCATGTCCACTCCTTCCTCCTGCTCCGAATCCAGGGGGGTCCCTGCACCAGGGAGAGAAGGTAACAGGGTGATGCCTGCTGCCACTTGGGGGAAGGACAGGGGCGTGGTGGGCAGAGCAGGATTAAAGACCCCCCTTCCCACCTCAGGCACCCAGGGCAGATCGGGCCCCAAACCTCCCTCTCAGGGATGCCTTCAGCCCGCAACAGCTTCAGAAGCCCAGAGCAGAGCCCCCCCCCACTGGCCAGGACTCCATGGGAGGTGCCTATTCCCCCAGCCCCAGAGCACCAAGGACTAAAGTGGCAGCAGCTCTTCATGCCCCCACCCCCAGTTCCCCTTGTGGAAGGGGCAGCTGTGTGATGGCTGCTGCTGTCAGTGGGGTTCCCGTGGCTCAGGCCAGACACCTGGGCTGGGTACCCGTCCCCATATCACTGGGAGAGCGTCTGGGCCCAGGGTGTTCACATCCCGTCCTCAGCCCTCCCTCAGCCAGCGTCCCACAGCAAGGCGTCACACAGCAAAGCGGTGAGAGAGCCAAAAAGAGAAGACAACAGTCCTGACTCCTGTTCTAACTAACAGACAACAACCCCCGGAGGCAGGGATAAAGCCCAGGAAATAAGGTGTGAACATTTTCATGGAAACCGTTTTCTGTCAGAAAATCCATTCAGACAAAACCACTTTGTTTCTTGAAATCATAAGAAGTAGGATGGAAATTCTTTGCAAAAATATTTGTTTGCAAAACAAGAGCATCTCCTGTTCGTCACAGTGCATTCAACCGTCTTGTCGTACACAAAGGGGAGACACTATGACCTAGAAAATTAGATGAGATGCTTCAGTCTGAGCTAAGTAGTTGCTGCTCTTAACAATTTCAAAAGAATAAAATAGCTGATGCAGCCAGTCAGTAGCAGAGTTGCCCTCAAATGAGCTACAGACCAACAATTGTTCCTCGTGATTATTCAGCAAGTATTTGAGAAGAATTGGAATGTTCGAGAGGATCATGAACTGCTCCGAGACAGTGAATGGAGAGCAGCATCCACTTTGGTCAAACTTATAACTGGTTGTGACTTATTTGCTTGGTCATAAAAGAGAACAACAAAGATCAGAGTTGCCTCCCTGTCAATAGCCTCCTCCTCAGCCAATCAAGGTTGAGACTTTGAGGGGTGGGAGGCTAAGGGTTCTCATCAAATAGCCCAAAGAATGGCCCTGGTCACCACCGAGGGGATCACTCTCAGAGCACTAGTCCAGTCTCACCTCTCTGTGAGGGCCTCCCATACCCCCCTGGCCCTTGCTCCACACAAAGAGCTCCTGGTGGTGGGAGGAGAGCAGAGGAAAAGGACAAAGGAAGCAAGAAGAGAAAGGTAGGAGGGAGAGAGGAAAATGGAAAACAAAAAGGAGAAACCCCAATGTCCCCAGTAATTCTAAGGGTCAATGTCCTAGGTCGGAAATAAAATGCTGCCCCCACAATCTAGTGTTTTCCTTTCCTAAAAATCAGCCGGCACCTGAGGGATCAGACTGAACAGGTTCCAGACCTCTCCGAGGCTCTTACCTTCTCTACAGGGACATCTGTTTCGAGCAAAACCACTACAAGAAAAGGAGAAAACTCCGAAGAGGGTCCTCCTTGCGCTCACGAATGTGAAAGTGAATTCTCTCTCAGTCCTCCAAGAGAGACGTCCAGAAGGAGACGTGCTGAAGCAAAGCCACAGGGATCTCTGAGGTTGCCCCTGTCCTGCACCCCTGTCCTGCCTGGCTGATGTCAAGATCTCTCTGTGAGATCATCGCCTCCCCACCACCTTTGTCCAATAGGCTGAGGTCCTGCCAAAGGCCCTTGTGATATCACTGCCACACCCACCCCTCCCTTGCGGTGCTGATGTCCTGCCCCTGTCCAGCCACGTTGGATGTTTGAGCTACTTCCTCTGGATCACCCCACTCAATGACTCTTCCTTGTGGGGATGACACCGACTACACAGTAGAACACAGAGGTTCTTCCCCAGGCGGCAATTAGGTTTTCACAAGTTAGTCGACTTTATGGCCAGAAGGAACCGTTAGAGCATTTAATCTGATCCCCTGCATATCCTAAGGCCTCCTGTATGTCAGAAGAGCTGGGCTTTTCTTTTACTCAAACATTTTCCAGAAAGGCATCTATTCTTTATTCGAAGAGATCAAGAGATGGAGAAGCCATCATTTCTCTTGGTACTTTGTGCCAATGAAAAACCACCCTCTTACAAATCTGGGTCTTATTGTCATTATACTTTTTCTGATTTCTGTTTCCATCCATGGGGTCTTGTCATGTATTTCTCTGCTACATAAAAGAGCCCTTTTATACTCAACATTTTCTCTCCATGAAGTCAAGCAACTCACCTCTCATTCTTCTTTTGTATATACTAAACAGATGGAGCTTTTTCAATGTCTCATTATAGGGCATCATCCCCATCACTCAGTTATGAATCTTTTCTGTACCCTCTCCAATTGTTTGAATATAATATTCAAAATGTGGACACAAGAACTGGATTCAACTTTCCAACATCAGTCTCACCAATGCTGTTTCACTTCCCTTTCCATACTCACTACTCTATCCATCCAAGAATGGCTTTAACCTTTTTTACCACAGTTTCACATTGGCAGACCATGCTGAGAAGCTCATCCACTATGGCCCCGAAATCCTTTTCAGGGTCATTGCTTTCCAGCGGATTGTCCCCCATTCTGTAGGATGCCGCCTGATTCCTTTGTTACTGGAGGTATGGGGTTGCATTTGGCTTTATTAAAACCTAATTATTTAGTAAGTATTTTAGAAGAACTAGCCCATTAGAGAGAGAATCATGAATTACTCAAAGACAATGAATGGAGAAAAGCGGCAAGAGCAATCAAGTACGTGTTTGGTTATGGCTTATTTTCTTGGTCTTAAAAGAGAGTAACAAGGACCTGAGCCTCCTCCCTCACAATAGCCCCCAGCTCCCCCAATCAGCATTGAGACTCTGAGAAGCAGAAAGCTGAGAGTTCTCACCACATGTCCCAGGTCACCACTGGAGGGAGTCACTCTTAGAGCACCATTCCAGCCACATGTCTTTGGGAGGACCTCCCGCAATGAGAGTTGGAGTGCAACCCCCCATCCCCAACTCCACATGCACAGACAGGTCCTGGTGGTGAAAGAAAAGCAGGGGAAAAGGACAAAGACGCAAGAGAAGACGAGAAAGGAGGGAGAGACAGGAAAAGGGAAAACAAAAAGGAGAAACCCCAGTGTCCCCAATAATTCTAAGGGACAAAGTCCTAGGTCAGAAATAAAATGCTGCCCCCACAATCTAGTGTTTTCCTTTCCTAAAAATCAGCCGGCACCTGAGGGATCAGACTGAACAGGTTCCAAACCTCTCCGAGGCTCTTACCTTCTCCACAGGGACGTCTGTTTTCGAGCAAAACCACTAAAAGAAAAGGAGAAAACTCCGAAGAGGGTCCTCCTTGCTCTCACGTACGTGCAAGTGAATGCTCTCTCAGTCCTCCAGGAGAGACCTTGAGAAGGAGACGTGCTGAAGCAAAGCCACAGGGATCTCTGAGGTTGCCCCTGTCCTGCACCCCTGTCCTGCCTGGCTGATGTCAAGATCTCTCTGTGAGATCATCGCCTCCCCACCACCTTTGTCCAATAGGCTGAGGTCCTGCCAAAGGCCCTTGTGATGTCACTGCCACGCCCACCCCTCCCTTGCGGTGCTGATGTCCTGCCCCTGTCCAGCCACACTGGATGTTTGAGCTGCTTCCTCTGGATCACCCCACTCAATGACTCTTCCTTGTGGGGATGACACCGACTACACAGTGGAACGCAGAGGTTCTTCCCCAGGCGGCAATTAGGTTTTCACAAGTTAGTCGACTTTATGGCCAGAAGGAACTGTTAGAGCATGTAATCTGATCCCCTGGGTATCCTAAGGCCTCCTGTATGTCAGAAAAGCTGGGCTTTTCTTTTACTCAAACATTTTCCAGAAAGGCATCTAGTCTTTATTCGAAGAGATCAAGAGATGGAGAAGCCATCATTTCTCTTGTTCGTCTGTGCCAATGACGAATCACCCTCTTACAAATCTGGGTCTTATTGTCATTATACTTTTTCTGATTTCTGTTTCCATCCATGGGGTCTTGTCATGCCTTTCTCTGCTACATAAAAGAGCCCTTTTATACTCAACATTTTCTCTCCATGGAGTCAAGCAACTCACCTCTCATTTGTCTTTTGTATATACTAAACAGATTGAGCTTTTTCAATGTCTCATTAGAAGGCATCATCCCCATCACTCAATTACGAATCTTTTCTGTACCCTCTCCAATTGTTTGAACATAATATTCAAAATGTGGACACAAGAACTGGATTCAACATTCCAACATCAGTCTCACCAATGCTGTTTCACTTCCCTTTCCGTACTCACTACTCTATCCATCCAAGAATGGCTTTAACCTTTTTTACCACAGTTTCACATTGACAGACCATTCTGAGCAGCTCGTCCACTATGGCCCTGAAATCCTTTTCAGGGTCATTGCTTTCCAGTGGATTGTCCCCCATTCTGTAGGGTGCTGCCTGATTCCTTTGTTACTGGAGGTATGGGGTTGCATTTGGCTTTATTAAAACCTAATTATTTAGTAAGTATTTTAGAAGAACTAGCCCATTAGAGAGAGAATCATGAATTACTCAAAGACAATGAATGGAGAAAAGCGGCAAGAGCAATCAAATACATATTTGGTTACGTCCTATTTCCTTGGTCTTAAAAGAGGGTAACAAGGACCTGAGCCTCCTCCCTCACAATAGCCCCAAGCTCCCCCAATCAGCATTGAGACTCTGAGAAGCAGAAAGCTGAGAGTCCTCACCAGATGTCCCAGGCCACCACCGGAGGGAGTCACTCTTAGAGCACCATTCCAGCCACATGTCTTTGGGAGGACCTCCCGCAATGAGAGTTGGAGTGCAACCCCCCATCCCCAACTCCACATGCACAGACAGGTCCGGGTGGTGAAAGGAAAGCAGGGGAAAAGGACAAAGACGCAAGAGAAGACGAGAAAGGAGGGAGAGACAGGAAAAGGGAAAACAAAAAGGAGAAACCCCAATGTCCCCAGTAATTCTAAGGAACAAAGTCCTAGGTCAGAAATAAAATGCTGCCCCCACAATCTAGTGTTTTCCTTTCCTAAAAATCAGCCGGCACCTGAGGGATCAGACTGAACAGGTTCCAAACCTCTCTGAGGCTCTTACCTTTTCTACAGGGACGTCTGTTTTCGAGCAAAACCACTAAAAGAAAAGGAGAAAACTCCGAAGAGGGTCCTCCTTGCGCTCACGAACGTGAAAGTGAATTCTCTCAAGAGAGACGTCCAGAAGGAGACGTGCTGAAGCAAAGCCACAGGGATCTCTGAGGTTGCCCCTGTCCTGCACCCCTGTCCTGCCTGGCTGATGTCAAGATCTCTCTGTGAGATCTTCGCCTCCCCACCATCTTTGTCCAATAGGCTGAGGTCCTGCCAAAGGCCCTTGTGATGTCACTGCCACACCCACCGTTCCCCTGCAGTGCTGATGTCCTGCTCCTGTCCAGCCACATTGGATGTTTCAGCCGCTTCCCCTGGATCACCCCACTCAATGAGCGTTCATTGTGGGCTCAAGCCGAACACAGTAAAACATCAGAGGTGTCTCCCCATGCTACGCTCAGTTTTTCGTACATTAGCAGACTTTATGGACAGAAGAGACAATTGGAGCATGTCATCTGACCCCCCGCATATCACTTGCTTTCTAGAGAGCATAGTAGCTAGTTTTTGACTACACACGTTCCAGAAAGGCATCTAGTCTTCATTAGAAGACATCAAGAGTTGGGGAATTCCCACCACTTCCCTTTCTAGTTTGTTCCTTTGGTGATTCATCCTCACTGTTGAATATGTGTGCCCTCTTTCTAATATGAATTGGTCTCTTTTGAGTTTCCAGCCACTGGGTCTTGTTATGCTTTTCTCTGCTAGATTAATGAGCCCTTTCCTACCCGATATTTTCTCTCCATGAGGTCACTTCAACACTTCAATGACATCACCTCCCGATCTTTTTTGTCATCTAAACAGGCTGAGCTCTTTCAATAGCTCACTAGCAGGCATTTTTCTCCAGCCCTCAAAACGTTTCATTGCTTTTTGCTGCCCCATCTCCAATATTTCAAAATCCTTTTTCAAAGGTGGACGCCAAAACTGGATGCAGGATTCCATGATCCATCTTCCTCATGGTGTGTCACCTGCCTATGCTCCTCACTGCTCTTTTCATACATCTAATGATGGGGCTTTAGCCCTGTTCACCACAGCATCACCCGGGGTGCTCCTGTTGAATGGCTTGCCTAGCATGGCCCCTAAATCCTCTTCACACTCAGTGCTTTCCTGGATACACTTCCCCATTCTGTAGCTGTGGCCTGCATGCTTTGTTGCTAGCTATAGGACCCTTCAGTTGGTTCTTTTCCAACTTGTTTTCTTTGAATGGGTCCAGCTTATCAAGGGATCCGATTGCTCTGTGTCACTGCCTTGTCTTCATCATTAATTACCACTCTGCTACTATTTTATCATGAACCAATGTTAGCAGCAGTGATTTTTTATTTGGGTTGCAGTTCACTGATATTTATTTTCAAGAATTAGTCCTTGAGAGCCTCTTCATATCCCTAGTGCCCAGAACCTGCTCCACACAGCACAGCGAGAAAAGGCCGCCCAGCGCAGCTGTGCCCTAGGGGCTAAGCACAGAACAAACGTAGGAGTTTGTGTCATCCATAGCTCCTGAACAAGATGTGGGGGTCATCAGCTTACAAGTACACTCTAGACCGGTAGCGTAGACAGGCCCCAAATGTATCTAAGTGTGCCACTTTGAAAAACAGGAGAGAAAAAAACAGAACCTTGAGTAGCTTTATTTTATAGTGGTGGAAACTGAGGCACACAGAAGCAAAGAGATTCGCTCATGGTCAAAAAGCCAGGAATAGAAAACGGCAGATCTGCTGATAGTCAGTCCTGGGCCCTAGCCGTGTTTGTCCTGGCCTCTCTGCTTCAGCTCCAGTAACAACCTGAGTAGAGGTTTTCTTCTTCTCCGTGTCCTTTAACTTCACGTCACTGGAGAAGAAAGATTTTTTCTTACCAGCTGGCTCGAATGCATGGAGATGTCTTTCCAGAAGATGTGCTCTGGCTCAGTCCCATGTCATAGGTTTTCCGGAGGAAGCACTCGGTGCCGTTCTAGGGCCTGTGTTACACAGAAGATGGACAGAAAGGTCCTTTCTGACCTTAATATTTTTCTTTCTCTAGGAGGATAATGCTGGACATTTTCTCTCATTCACTTTCCTTTGGAATATTTCAATCCAGTCCAAAGGATTTCCTCTTCCATTGTGTCTTCAGCACCTTTCCTAGCAAACAGTTACCGTTCGAGCACAGGTTTCCAGTTTCAGGCTGTCCCAGAGTGAGATGGCCATGAAAGGGGGAGTAGCTCAACTGAACCTATCCCCCGGGGAAGGGAATAAGTGCAGGGGTCACATGAGAAGGAGCAGCATGTAACTAGGATCCAGGCCTGCTGGGCGATATAAGGACAGTCTGTGCTCAGCCAGGAGAGACCCGCAGTGGGAGCAGGCCTGGGAGGGGCTTGGATAGTCCTTTCAAGGCAGATTCGGTACACAGTAGTGGATGGAACAGCCAAGCTGCTAGGGTTGGGAGCTGGGCCTCCTGGCAGTGTCCAGGAAGGAAAGCACAGCATCTGCCAGGAAGAGAGTCCCCACAGAGGGACACCGTACTCTCCCAAGGAGGGAAAAGGCTCTCCCTGCCATTTCTTAACCTCATGGGATGTTCTCCTGCTCTGCCAACCCCAGCCCTATTTCAGCATCTCCAGGTGCCTGAGGGAGCAGGCACCAGAGGCCATCCTGCAGCTGGGACAGAGATGGAGTTTGATGACCTACCTGCCGGTGGTGACCATCATGCAGGACAGCCCTCAGGACATGCGAATGCAGCTCCGGATCTGGGAGCAGCTTCCCTTTGCTGGCACGAGACCTTGCAGGTTGCGGGTAGTGAGACAGGCACTAACTTTTGGTTACCCTCAGTGGGATCAGAGGGTAATGGTTTGTAGAAAGTGGTGTTGGGGAGCTTTACAAAAACTAGGCAAGCCATTTACAACACACACTTTGCTTCTCTACAAAAGAAAAAGGACACTAAACGATCTAAACTACTACATGCCACAAGGGGCCACAACAGTGGTTCCCTTAACCTACCCAGCAATATTGTTAATCTATCCAACTATACTCTTAGCCCAGCAGAAGAATCTGTCCTATCTCGGGGCCTCTCCTTCTGCCCCTCCACCCCCACGAACATGATACCGTTCTGTGGTGACCTAGAATCCTATGTTCGACGTCTCCGACTCAAGGAATATTTGCAACACACCTCTGAACAACATACTAACCCACAGAGACCTTCCTACCAACACTACAAAAAGAAGGATTCTGGGTGGACTCCTCCTGAAGGTCGAAACAACAGACAGCCTCAGTGGTGCTCTAAGTTTTATGCCAGGTGCTATTTCAGGCGCCAGGCAGACGAAACTTGGGGGAACAAAAGGGTGACTTCGATCCCCATTTTCCCATCCCTCTCTGCTGAGCCAAGAAAACTTGTCACTTCTGAGAATTAAGACCGAGGCATAAGGCAATGGAGAACACCAATCTTTCTTCTGCTGTGAAGAGTTGGTAAAACTCAAAGCCCAGATGGCACCATTATTAAGCACATTATTTTTTTCTCTTTGCTATTTAAAAATAATTAGATGCAAAAACAATATTAGTGCAGCAGTAATGTTGTATGGTTCGGACACACAAGTTAAGTTTCCTATGACAACACTAACTTGATCAACTTGCACGTATGGAGCATATTTTTCCTCTTCCTGTTTTTCTTGTTGTATTTTAAAATTTACCACCCAGGGTTCTTTGTGGCATGTAACGTGGCTTGCATTAAAAACGCCACAAACCCAAACTTACAGGAATGGGCCAGAACTTGACAGCTTACAGGAGTGGCTGCTGCAGGGATCGGGGCTGATTTTAGAGGGCATAATTTTCAAAAGCACCAAAGTGACTTAAGTGCACTTGGAAATTTTACCTCTAGTCTTCCTTATGAATTGATTTTTGATTTTTTATTTTTTTAAAGTGAGCTGTAGCCTGTTTTCCACAGGGTCAGTCTGAGTTCAAGCCAATGCCGTAGGATATTTCAGGCTGCTGTCCTGTCTGATCCAGCCCAGGGGACAAGACCTGATGCTTCTAGGGAAAGCAAGAACCCTCTGTAACATACATGGATAGTTTTACCATGCTGTAAATGCAGGTGGGGAATTAATTACTGACCTCGGTGGCATTCAGACTATGTCCTGAAACATGGGATTGGGCCAGAGGGGTAGCTAGCGCTGGCCACAGTGTCCAGGGTCTCTTGGAGTGGGAAGTTCCTTGGAGAATTCCACTGCGTGGGAGACTGAGCTGTGAAGGGAGAGGGCGGGCAGGAGCATCTCATAAACCCAAGATTGGAATAAGTGAAGTAATGTTCCTTTTGCACAGAGCCTCAGCTCTTTGGAACCTCTGCAAACGCTTTAGCCACGTGTTTAACTCCATCTGTAGGAGTAGCCTTGGATCGCAGTGGGAGGACTCAGGTGCGTAAGTGTTTGCAGGATGGACACTCAGGGCAGTCCCTGACGCCAGGGCAAAGTGGATGTGAAGTGCCGCTGTCTGGATTTGGGAGCCTGCCTGCACTCCGAACTCACTAGGCGCTGGGTGCATGACTGCAAGGCGCAGGGCCGGGGAAAATCAGCCCCGGGTGGTTATTTCAAGGAGAAAACCAGAGCCACTTCTGGGGTCTTTCAGCTTCTAATGCCCTTTCCCTTCTGCAGCTGGATTTAAGCCTATGATAAAATCCCTCTCAATGCCAAGTCAGTGCCATAAATCACTGGACTGGGTGCAGGAATCAGTAGGCTACGTTCTCTGGCCTGGGTTATGCCAGGGCTCAGACTAAATTATTGTTCCCAAAACTTTTAAAAGCTGAGCCCCCTCCTCAAGGCAAAGAAACCAATCGTACCCCTCACCCATCAGCTATGTGTTAGCGACCCCACCCCCCATTTTCATGGATACATCTTCAAACCCCACCCTTCCCACCATGGCTAGCCCTTCCCCACGCTTCAGGAGACACTGGAGTAGATGATCCTAACCGTCCCCTCTAACCTTAAGACCTGAGGGACCCCATCCTGGAGCATCTTAAAAATCACAGTTCCCAGACTCTGGAACAGGGGCTGCTTTGCCGGGCTCACCTTTCTCCCTCCATCAGGTTGGCCGATGGGGATAATGAGCCTGGAGATCTCATTCCCGCTGCTCTGAGTGGTGCCCATGTGCACACGACCCAGCTCAGCTCTTACTGTATCCCAGAAATGTCTTCATCTTCTGGGATCCTCATGGCAGCAGTGGGATGATTTAACTGAGTCCCTTAGTAATGGGGCTTTTCTCTCTCTTTTGTTTCAGAGCCAGCGTCCTGGAATCGTCTCATGGTGCTTGGAGTGGTGGCAGTGGTGGGGGTGCTAGTCTTACTATACCGATGTGGATTTTGAAAAGGTAGAGGAAAAGTGTTTGCCTACTCGCGACTCGTCTTCAGGAAGCTGCTGACTCATCCGTCCCAGCAGCCTGGAAGTCCGCAGGATTCACAGGAATATGAGCTCCCCACAGTGTGTGACAGGGACGGGGACCAGGCCCAGGGAACCAGAAAGAGGAATGGAGACCCAGCCCTGGAGAATGGTGAAGGAGACCTGCTAATGGAGGACAGACGCTTTACCCAGGAACCCAGAGAAAGGGATCCATTAGGTGGCGACAGGGTGTGGCCCAGGAAACTGGAGTAGCATTGCCAATCCTCCAGGATGACCGGGAGTCTGCAGGAATTAAAGATTAATTTTTAATTAAAGATTATGTCATGTGATAAAATCTTCAGGAATACGTCCAATTAAAATTGGCAACCCTAAACCG
The DNA here is from genome assembly GCF_965152275.1 of Natator depressus. Lineage (NCBI taxonomy): Eukaryota > Metazoa > Chordata > Testudines > Cheloniidae > Natator > Natator depressus. The sequence goes on from NC_134247.1 coordinate 34,750,920, forward strand.
GAGTGGGGGGCAGGGACCCATTAAATGGAGACAGACTTGGGCTGGGGAACCAGCTAGAAGAGCTCATCCCTCTTACGACGCCCCTCCATGGTGGGGACGAGACTGGGCGAAACTTTTCATCTAAACCGATTTTAGATTCAGCAGTTTGCGAATTCATATCCAGTCTGCTGAATTGTTCACGATCAGACCCTCCCCCCAGTTCTTAAAAAGTCGAAGCATTTCGTTTAGACACTTTCCAAACAAACCATTTTGATTTTTCATTTGAAACAATTTTTTGTTTAAAAAGGTCCTTCAGTTTTATTTTAAAAATTCAAAAAGTTACAACCGTTGAAATGTTCCTGGGGTTTTTTGGTTTTTTTTTTAAAGCTTTTTGGTTCATCAAAAATTTGGAAAAATTTTAGTTTTGTTCAACCTGAAACAAGTTTTTTTCCATCTCTTTTTTGGAATGGCCAGCGACCAAAAAATCCTGTTTGCCCAGCTCCAGGGGCGGGTGAGGATTTTAGCGGTTATATGGTGGGTCTCTGAGTCTCCTTGTTGCTCAAAGTTTTCTTACTGTAACAAATTTATTTGGGATGAGGGCAGGATGGGCAAAAGCTTCCTAAAAGTGGGGGGGGGGCTGCTGGCACCCAAACTGTGGCCCAGCCCCTGTGCCACCCCTTCTCCTCGAGGTCCTGCCCCCTCAAACTGCCCCTTTCCCTGAGGCCCCCCCTCACCCCGCCTTTCTCCCTGAGTTCCCACGCTGTCCCTTGCCCCCCAAATCCCGCCCCCCCCCCGCTCCCTTCTCTCCCCCATCATCCAGTCAGTCACACTTATGGCCAGTTAAAAGTGGTGGGCTCTGGTCCCCCCTGTTCCGGCACCCCTGGATGGGAGTGGGAGAGGATGAAGAACTCCTTTCAAATATAACTCCCCCCCCAACCTCAAAAAAGCACAATTTGCCAGCAACAGCAAAATATGTACCTAACCAACCCGTGCCAGTCACGCTGTGTTGTGTGTGACATTCCCATCCTGGGGCGGTTTATGTCTTTGAGAATGTGAACCCTGCAGGCCTGGGTGTTTCTCTGCGTCATGTGACCTCAGTGCTCCTGATGATAGTCCTTGTTTGTAAATGTTTTGGTTGCAGACATATTTATCATTCATGTACATACAGACATTTATTCATAATTAGAACTCGTCAAAAATAGCGAAGGTGGAGAGATGCATGAAAATTGAAGAAGAAACCACTTCCCCCCCCCCCCCGTATTCTTCAAACTTATTTGCAAATGCTTTTAATTTTCAAATTTTTGTTTAGTTTTGGTGGGAAAAACTCCACGTTCTCTCTCAAGTGGGCAGAGAAATCCAAAATGTTTTTTTTAAAAAGGGAACTTTTTTCAAATGATCAATGTAATCCAAAGTGGCATTTTTAGTTCAAAGGTTGCATTGTCAGTGTAAAACCCTTTTGAACCAGCTCTATTACTGTATAACAGGATGAGTTTATTTTTCATGTTGCATTGTTTGGGCTAGGTTCCAAGTGGTATTTCAGTTTTTGCACAGCTCTTCTCTTCTTGCGTCTGCACTTCTCATAAGCTGTGGCCTTAATCTTGGCCCTGGAAACACTTACGTGCATGTTTAACTTTAATTACTGCTGTGAATAATTCCATTTCAATGGGACAACTCTGAGGTCGGGTTTACGCTACGGCCCTATATTGGTGTAACTATGTCATTTATTTAATTTTCTTTCTTTTATATGTGAAAGTTATTGAGAGCTTAAAGCAGGTAAAATACATGAACAGGTTCGGACAGTCCAAGTTTGTCAGTGCAAAGTGACAGCAGAGATGTGGGATCTGCTAGTTTTCCATAAGTCTCTCAGGGTTACCCAGGATAACTTTGGGGATCTCTGTCTTGCATCGGGAATGTTCCCTGAAAGTGTCCAAACAGCTCAGAGCTACAGAACCATTCCCTGGATCCATTCCTATAGCTGTCTTCCCCGGAAAGCAGTCTGGCAAGTGTTCCTGTCAGCTCATTGCTAAGTTATCTGCCAAAACACGACAGTTTTCAGGTGCCTAAGTAGCCCCTGGAATCATGGTGAAATTATCTTCCCCGCCACCACCAAAATTGGAAATGGTGCCCCTGAGTGCACGGGACCCTACCGTGCTTCCCCCATGGGAGCTGCATGAACAAGCAACTCTTCAAGTTATCTGCATGCCTCTGCAAGTGACGCCCATGCCTCTCGATTTCCTTGTCCACATGAATCCTGTCCCCATGCTGGCGGCTAATCCAGAAAAAGAGGGAAAGAGCTCACCACTGCGACCACCTGAGGGAGGTGTTGGGATGAGATCAGCTGGTCAAAGCAGGCAATAGGGACAGAATCGGAGACTTGAAGCTCCTTGAGTGACCTCTGACCTTTCCAGACCTGCCCTTCAATCAGACACAGCGATTGTAAAGTTTAATGTGATAGTAACTAGACCCATTTTAAACCCTTCCCCACACAAGAAAAAGCCCTTAGGATTCCTCATTAACTATTTATTTCTCCTCCCCTGGATTCCTGCAGCCACCAGCCACCTTGGAGCTTTCCCTCGTCTCTCCCAGGCTGTGCTCACTTGATTGCAGGAGCTCAGCGGATGGTCCAGCTTTGCTCTTTCGCTTCCATTCTTCACGTCTTTGGATGGCTCCATTTGCAACTGAGAAGCCTGATGGAAACATTGAGTCCTCTGTCTCGGCAGGCAGGCCCAGCAGCGAAAACCAAAGACTCCCTGAGAACAGGGGGAGGTTCGCCTGAACTCTCAGGAGTGGAGGCTTGGCCCATAGGGTAGGGTTACCATATTTGAACTTTCAAAAAAGAGGACACTCCATGGGGGGTGGGGAGGGAGTGGTAGCCCTGCCCCCTATCCACTCCCTCCCACTTCCTGCCCTCTGACTGCCCCCCACAGAACTGCCAGCCCATCCAACCCGCCCTGCTCCTTGTCCCCTGATCGCCCCCTCCTGGGACCCCTGAACCTAACCGCCCCCCAGGACCCCACCCCCTATCTAAGCCTTCCTTCGCCTTGTCTCCGACTACCCCTTCTAAGAGCCCCCCACCCTAACTGCCCCCCTAGAACTCCACCCCCTACCTGTCCCCTGACTGCCCTGCCCCCTATCCACACCCCCATCCCCTGACAGACCCCAGGTCTCCCACACCTATCCAACCGCTCCCTGTCCCCTGACTGCCCCCCCAGAACCTCCGACCCATCTAACCCTCCCTGCCCCTGACTGCTCCCCCGAACCTACACTCCATCCAACCCCCCTGCTCCCTGTCCCTTGACTGCCCTGACCCCTCTCCACACCCCTGCCCACTGACAGCCCCCCCAGAATACCTGACCCATCCAATCCCTCCTGCTCCCTGTCCCCTGACTGTCCCTTGGGACCCCATGCCCCTTCTCCAGCCCCCCGGCCCCCGTACCCTGCTGCTCAGAGCAGTGTGTCTGGTGTGCGGAGCCAGACACAGTGCCGTGCTCCCCCACGGCGCGCGCAGCCCTGCCGCCCGGAGAGCTGCCGGCACGGCTCGCTGAGGCTGCAGGGGAGGGGGGCAGCAGGGGAGGGGCTCTGGCTGCTGGAAGTCCGCAAGCGAGCGGCTCAATCCGGCCCGGCCGCCCTGTCAGCCGCGTCGCACTCTGCACTGGGAGGGAGATCCTGGGCCTTTTGAGAGTTTTCCTAATTCATACCCGACGGTGATTTAAAACCCAAAAAGCCGGACATGTCTGGGAAAATCCGGACGCATGGTAACCCGACCACAGGGACTCCAGGATCTGCAGCTGCTGCCACCTATATGGTGAATCCTCCAACTCTAGGAGTCTCTCAAGGAGCTGCTGGCGCAGTCACTGGGCACCCGCTTGTGATGGTCTTGGGCAGTGGCATTACAGAGGGAGCTGAGCAGACCGTCCCTTCTGTGACTTCCTGAATTGCTGCCAGGACAGATTCTCCTCTGCGCTAGGGAGAGTCCCCTCGGAAAAGCAGCTGTGGTGGGGGAGGGGGCAAGACAAGCACTACCCCTGAGCCCTCGAATAGCAGACAAGCAGGTCTCTGGGAGCCAAGGGATTGGTGTGTCTTGCTGGGAGAGCAGAGCTGGAGAGCAGAAAAGGGCATTGGAGGAATTGTCGAAAAGTCAGTGTGATGGCTGGGTCATGGGCAGCCAGACCTAGTGGTCAGAGGCAGAGTCCACACTCACAAGACAGGAGTTGAGAGTCAGCTGGGTCAGGACGCTGGAAGAGGAGAAGCAAAAGACCAAATTGTGTTCAGAACCTCAAATCAGGTGAGTCACCCTGAATCCGGATGCCAGGAAATCAAGTCTGGGGAATGAGAGCAGGAACAGCTAACACATGGTCCAGAGCCGGGGAGGAGCTCGGGTGTTCAGACAGCTTCTTGTTCCTGCTACTGGTTTAAGGAGGTTCCGGGGGCCCATTAGCTGCTCTGGGACTCTGCCAATGAGCCTCAGGGATGGAGCCTCAAACTGGGTCTGGACTTCGTAAGTCCTAGCTAAGGAGTTTTTCGTAGGTTTCCAGGTGGCGTCCTGGAGGGTGGCTGCTCCCACGAACCCTGCAGACCCGGGTTAATGACCCATGGGTCATGACAGTGAGTGATCTCTCCCTGCTCAAACTTTCTGCACTAAACAGCCTCTAGGGTCCGGGACGCATCCTCTGAGAATAAAAAAACAAAGTCATGAGGACAAATAGGCTATGTAACAGGAGCCGCCTCTTTGTTGCAACAGCCCCAAGTGCCCAGAAGAGTGGACGGTTCTTACCTCCAGGAGATGCCTGGGATCTCCCATCTAAGCCTCAATGGGACCCATGTTTCTTGGTCTGACAGGATGAGATCATCTGTCCTCACTGCTCCTTGCGCTGGGCTGGCTGCAGCACACATCTGTGTAAGAGGCTGGGCCAGAGAGATGTTACAATCAGGGTCCAGGCACCCCAGAAGGAGAACAGAGGGTCTGAAACCAGAAGACGAAGCAATCAAATCAGCGGATTCGACAGATAAGTTTTCTACCCTACAGGGACATCAAAGAAGGTCTGTTAGGAAAGCTGAGATGTCAGTCTGGAAACTGCAAAGGCAAAGATTGTGACTTGTTAAGATTCAGTTTTAGTCACTACAAAGTGTGTTTTGTTTTGTTTTGTTTGTCTGTTTGAAATTTGTCTCTTTCTCTTGCTTTGTATCACTTAAATCTCTTCTTTGTTACTGTGCTTCCCAAAGCACCTCAGTGTTGTGTGTTCGAGTGAAGTGTGAGTCTCCAGCCTACCTAACAGGCTGAGCTGTGCCCTGTCTTTTTGAAGGTAGCGAATAATTTCTGAGTGGTGCTGGGCCCAGAGTCCAAGGGCAGTTCACCAGACATCTCGTGTGAAGCCCAAAGCGACCAAAGGAGCAGGAGAGATTCAGGCCCCACTGACCCATGGGAACTTCCCGGAGAAGAGGCTACACAGTGCTCCAGACACAGCCAGCAGGATCCCTCCCACAAGCTGGGCCATGTCCTTCCCCTCCCAGCCCCACAGCTTCCTCCCCACCCCAGCCTCAGGAACCTCTCCCACTTCCGTGCTGTCCCCACCCACTCTCCAATACCAGGCTCTTTCCAGAATGGAAGCAGGTGTGTACCAGAGTTCACTCACCACTAGATGCTGGCCAGGCCTCGTGTCACCGCTTTCTAGCTGGGCTAGCAACCCCGCTGATACTCACTCTTGCAGTTTCTTGGCTGGGAACTCAGCCCTCCAACCAGGTGACTGTCCTTTAGTCCACTCCTTCCTGGGTCGTGCTCCTTGCAAACAAAGTCCAAAAATGTCTTGAACAAAAACAAGGCCTTCCACCCTCGTGGGGAGTTTTTCCTCAGCCTGATTTTAGCTAGGCCTGCCCTTCTTGGGTTTCTATGGTCTTCTATGTCCCCTTCCTTAGGGACGGTGAGAGAACCCAGTCCTACCCTGGACTCCAGGGTTTGGCCCAAGGCCGTCTACTGAACAGCTCGCTCTGCTTCTGTACTTTTGCTGCTGTTTGCCCTTGTTTCCTCTCAGGTGGGGCTCACTTGGTCAACAATTTGGCCCAGCCCCAGGCTTGGCAGCCACAGTCCAAGCCACCCTGTTAGATACCCTCCTCCTTCGAATCTGGTCCAGCCCGGCTGACAGGTTTGTTGAGGGGATGGTGAAACCCCATTGCTGATTAGAAGGAGGTCAGAGTCCGTTCTCTAGGAGCTGAAGGTTCGTTTGTCCTGCTGTGGGAAGTGGAGCTGGAGAGCAGAGATGTTAGGTGAATGAGACTGCAGGATGGAGTTGCAGACTGAGGGACAGGAGTCTCCTCCCAGAAACGCTCCCAGCCAGGCTATGCTGCAGGGATCCCATTTCTCCCCGCAAGAAACCCATATGCCCAAAGAAGTCAATGGCTCTTACCTCCAGGAGGTAGCGGGGTCTTCCCTCTCAGCCTCTTTGAGAACTAGCACTGCTTGGTTTCCTCGGACAAGGTGACCTGTCCCCACTGCTCCCTGAGGTGACTCAGCTTCTGACTGCACCCATCTGGGAGGCTGTCCCATACCTCAGGGCCTAGAAGACAGGGTGGGAGGAGGCTCCTATTCATATCAGACTCTGAGAGCCCAGAGAAGGGCCAAAGGAAGAATAAAGGGCAGGAGATGAAGCTAGCCCTGAGCCTCTGTCCCATCTTCACCTCCTCAAATGTGGAGCTTCCTGAGCTTCAGTTGGGCAGACAGTCTGTAGTCCTGACCCAAAGGTCCTTCTGCGCCATATGGGGCAGGAAGATCTCTGCCTGGGAGCAAGGGGAATGGGATGGGGGTGAGATCAAGGAAAGAGGGGAGGGGTATGGGTGTGAGGGAAAGAGCTCCTGCCCCAGATGAAGGAATTTGGGGGGGCCGAAGGAACGACCTAGCTCCACAGAGAGGGGAGAGAGTTTCTGTGAGTGCCAGGGGCCTCCATTTACGCTTCCGCTAGCTCCCCATTTACAATGAGACCGAGCAGTACTTGCATCAGGGAGTGGGACTTGCTGACTATGGGAGGGGAACCTCTAAGAGCATCAGATGAGCCACAGCCCTTGCAGCGCCTCGGGCATCTGGTGCAAGTGCCGGATGATGTGGAGCTGGCACTTGACCTTGGCTGTGACATCCTCGTGCTGCAGGGGAACGAGAACATGTCAGAGACTGAGACACTCCCCAGGAATCAGGGAGGATTAAGGGCACCTGGAACCAGCACCATCATTTCCACCCAGCAGCTGCTCATGTCTGAGTGGTGGATTCACCCTCCTGACCTCCAGGATGGAGGCTTGTTGTCCTCTCTAGTGACCTCCAGGGGCAACCCCCCTCCTTGTCGGGTGAGCTCCTGCCACATTCCCATCCGTGCCCCTGACAGCTGTTCCACCTTCAACCCACCTGGGGACACCGCTCAAGTTCGTAGAACCCTCTCCTCCACCCCTACCTCCATCCCCACCCAGGTAGGACAGGGAGGGGGCTCTAGAAGGGTGGCGGGGGGCAGGAAGGATTCTGACAGCAGTGAAGTGGCATGGGGAGAGCTTGAGACCTTTCCCCAAGTCACCCCAATGACAAAAGCTGAAGCCACAGGATGGCAGCCCTGGTGAACGGGGCAGGTCAGCAGCCCCTGCTGACTGAATCCTCCCGTTCTCTCTACAGCAGGTCCAGCCCTACCAGCAGCAAGACCAGTTTCCCATGTGCATGTGCCTCAGCCCTTCCTGGTCAGTCGCCATCACCAGTCAGTCCTTGGCCTCCCAGGCTGCCAGGGATGGGAGCAACTCTAGATGGTGGCTCGGCTGACATGGACACAAGGCCATGGGGAAATGGGTGCAGCTCTGTGGGGCAGGAAAGGTTCCCAGAGGGCACTTAGGGGACTCTCCTGCCCTTCTGAGGAGTAATAGCAGAGCACCACATCCTAAGAACAGAAGTCTATGAAGTCCAGAAGTCCCCACTAGGCTCCTTGCTACCAGGCCAGCGAATGGCGATAGGATGGGAATGAGGCCCTGGGCCCCACCCCAAGCTCCTGAGTCTATTGCAGCTGCTTACCGTGTCCCCCATCAGCTGCTGGACTTCCCCCAGGAGGGAGTAGACGAGCACCAGCCCAGCCTGGCTGACACGCAGCAGGGGATCGTGGATGGCCAGCCTTGATGTCTGCAGGAAGGGTCTTCTCTGCCCGTCGGAGAAGAATTTTCCAAAGACCTAAAACCCAGAGGACACGAGGCTCGAGCAGATTGTCCACAGCCAGCCTCCAAGTCCTGGCGGTACAGTGGCATCACCAGCCAGTGCCCCAAAGGGAGGGTAAGAGAGCTGCTGCAGCCAAGGCAGTTCATTCCCCAGGAGGCTGTCAGGCTCCCAGGGCTCAGGGAAGCTCCTTTATTAAAAGGTCGCAGAGGCTTAGGAACCAAAGCCTCCAGTGGCTGTTTCGGGAGGGCAATTTATGGCAGGGGCCAGGATGGGCTGGACATGGATCTCTAATGTGTCTGAGCAGGGCCACTCTACTGTGCAGGGCACAGAGGTAATAGGGGACCCTGTCTTGCTTCCAGCTGAGAGATCTCCTGCACCTCAGTGGCTAGAGGAGTGTGCATGTGGGGTGGGGAGGGTGTTGGAGCTGACAGAGCAAAGGTCTCTTCCCCCCAACTTAGTGCTTTCTCTAGTCGCTGGGTATGGCCTCTGCAGCTTCTTGGTTTCTTCAAGGGGAATCCAACCTGCAGCCTGACAAGGACAAGGAGACTCATGGCCCAGTCCCCATCACAGACACTCCTCGGAGACTTTTCTTCCACTGCAGCAATTCAGCTTGTGGGAGGCGGGACAAGCTCACACAGTCTCTCTCATGGGGCGTCTGAGGAGCATCATTCTGTAGATGCCCTTGTCGATCAAGGAGCCATTCCAAGGCCTCCTCTGTCATGTTGTGGAAATCACCCATTTCACCTTTGACTCCAGTCTGGGGGCACTGTGTTATGGTGTGTTCGAAGGTTTGGATATTCTCACTACAGTTGTGAGACGGGGGTGGGGGGGGCGTGTCTTTGATTTTCTACTTGTGCAGCAAGGAGCTGCAACTTGGGTCAGTGACAATGTGCTTCTTTGGAACAGTGCCTGAGGTCCAGATACTCTGCCATTCCCTGGCCGGCTCTGGAGACATGAGAGGGGTGCATGTGGTCCATATTGGCTCTGGAGCTCACTATGTCCCCTACCCAGTTCCCAGGTTGGGGCATTCTGCTTTCTGACTGGCAATGGAATTGGGCAAAGCCCACCTCCTTTCTCTGCTTCTACAGGGTACAGGGAATTAAACAAGGGTCTGATCAAGCAATCGTGACTGACTGACCCAGTGCTCTCCTCTCAGACACTTGGGGATCAGCCAGGGGGACAAGGAGCTGAGAGACACCCAGAGCCATATATTAACTATATTAACTCACCCACCCGGGGATTCTCCTTATGCCACGTAGCAATGCATCCATGTAAGACACTCAAATCACGGCAACTAGCGAGGTTCCCATGTGGGACCTTTAGCACCAGCCTGTCCTACTGGTTGCTGGATGAGGAACTCTGAGCTGGAAATAAGGAGTGGGCTCTTTTCCTGTCTCCAGGAGGCATCCACTGCAGGCAACCCAGCCAGCCACACTCCCTGAGCTGTGTCATGCCCTGGCACAGTGTCCTTACCTCCCCCACCCTGGCTGTGTTCTTGTAGCCCAGGAGCCGGCTGTCCTGGTGCCAGTCATAGCACCAGAGATCTTCCGCCTCATGTATGGTCAGGCCTGGAAGAGAGAGAGAGACACTTTTCTCATTCTGGTTGCAGTTTCTGTGTCCTTCCAATCCCATTGGTGGCTGCACAGTGGAGTGGAGAAGAAGAGAAGCAGAGAGAGACTTGTCCTCCAGCCGAGTTCAGTCTGAGAGAAATTGTCTGGGGTCCCATTATCCACCTATGGCCACTCTCAGTCCCCTATTGGGTTCCGTGTCCCAGCTGGGTTCCTTACCTCTCTGTTGGAGCAGCAGTTGGTAGAGCCGGTAAGTCCCCTCCCTGGCCTGCCGGCTGATGTCCTTGTCTGGGTCGCTGAGAAAAAGAGCCAGCTGGGCCACATGGTGCCCCATCCTAGGGAACTCGGCTGAGATCTAATGGAAGGGAGAGGAGAGGGGACTCCATCAGCATTTTCCTGTCAGCTCCATGAAGAACACTCCTAAGTCACAGCCCCGGCAGCAGCAGATCCTGCAGCCCGCTGGAGCCAGCCTGCCTACGCCTGGAGCCAGGAAGCTGGGGTCGGAAGTCACTTACGTCAAACTCGGGGGGGTGACTGTGTATCTCAGCAGGGCTGTGCTGCTGCTGATGGCCCTGGCTCTCTCCTGGGACACCCTGGACACAACCCAGAAGTTGACATGCTGTGGGGAAAGGAGGCAGGTCAGACTCAATGGCCAGGTGCACCTGCTTTGCAAATGAGCCCCACGCCCCCAGCCCAAGGGGCCTGAGACATTCTGTGCAGGGGGAAATATCGGAGGCCTTGATGGCAGAGCTTTAGAAGGGGATTCTTTCCCCCAGGACGCAGCTTGTACCCTGCAGGTCACAACTTGTCAGCGTCTCTCTAGATTGGGACAATGTTCGGGGTCGGGGCTGGTCCCATCCTCCCAGAACTCCTGATTCCTGAACAGTTCACCAGAAAGGAGACTGAACCCACACCCTTCCATCCTACAAAAATCCTTGGGGAGATGTAGGGAGTGACTGAGAGCACAATCCCCCCAGGAATTTCAGAGCAGATCAGAGGGAAGGGCTGATTCCCTGGGATCCTCCTGTTTCTCTGGGAAGGAGCGTGTGCCTCTTCTCTGAGAACCATCTCCCGAATCTCATAGTGTGTGTGTGTGTGTGTTGGAGGGGTGGGGGAAGGGTGGGTTTTCAGACTCTCACTCCCCAAGACAGCCAGGAGCCCTGTGGTTAGTGCTCAGCAGAACCAGGCAGAGCTCTGGCTTGAAGTCCCAGCTCCTTCCTCTGTCCCTCAAGAAGGAAGGACCTGACACAGCCAGGAGGACAGAGTAGAAAATGGATCTTCCAGTCTCTCCTTACCAGTCCCCCAAAGAGTTATGGTAAAATGGGGCTCACCTCCAAGATGAAGTGGAACCTGTCTGTGTCTGGGGACTCTGCCAGCAGGTTCCATAGCATGGCATCCAGGACCTCTGGGATGACTTTGTGCAGAGCCTGCAAAGCATGGGTCAGAGTTAGGGAACCTGGGCCTACACCTGCCACAGGATGGGAAGAGGGGTCTCTGGGAAGCACTGGGGAGACTCCCAAACACATAACCTGGCCTCTCTCATTCTCATCCCACTGCAGGCAATTTGCAAGAATTGATGACACCTGGACCTTTGATCCATGAGCTTAGCAGGTCTCTGCAGAGGGCCTTGTACGCAGAAAAGTATGAAACAGCCAAGTTGCTATGAATGGAAGCTGGGCTTCTGGGCAAAACACGGCTTATGGAAGAAAGAAAGAAAGAAAGAAAGAAAGAAAGAAAGAAAGAAAGAAAGAAAGAAAGAAAGAAAGAAAGAAAGAAAGAAAGAAATCCCCCAGGGAGGGGTAATCTCTTCCCTGCTTGAGGGAAGGATCCAGTCCTGCAGCTTGTTCCACCTCCGCTACCCCACCCCTAAATCTGGAGCTCCAGCGAATGAAGAGAGCAGGGACCAAGGACCACTCTGGAAGAGGAGGAGGATGGAGGAGGAGGAGGTACCTGGATGTGGGTAGTGTCCTTCTCCGTACCCAGGGTGAAGACAGAGTGAAGGGCAGCTCGCAAGAGGTGGGTCTCTAGGTGTGGCTCAAGGGCAGGTTTCATGATGCTGGCAAGAGAGAGGAGCTGCTATTAGACTGTGCAGTACAGAGGTGGGACTGTCGCCAACACGGACACCAAACCACAGGGATAGAGACACAGGCTGGCGAGAATGGAAACTGAGGCACTGAGCTAGGGAATGACAAGGTCAAGGCGTCAGAGACAGACAGTGGCAGGACAGGAAGAGCTCCTGTTCCCTGGAGCCTGCTGCCCCTCCTGTATAGGAGCCCAGGAGTGAGTCCCTCCCCAAGGCCCCTGTAATGTTATTGGAGTGAAAAGAACAGCCCCGCCAGGAGAGAGTGAACCTTCCCACCCCACTATCTCTGCCAGAGGCGCCACTCTTGGGAGGTGACCTGGGAGGGACAGTGACGGTGATTCCCAGCCTTGGGCCTGAGCAGCACTGGGGGAGGGGAGCCGGCGGGGTAGCGGGGTGGGGCTGTCTCGGTACCTGAGGTTGCCCACTGCAGCCAGGGAGTTGGCGAGGATGGCGCTGGGTGATGAGTCATTGGGAAGCTCCTCGATGAGCTCCTGTGAGAAGCGAAGGAGACAAAGGAGCGTGTGAGATTCAGGCCCTACTGACACCTCCCAGTGAGGAGATGACACAGCCGGTGCCCCACATGGCCAGCAGGATCCCCCACCACCTCCCGCTCCTCCCATTCCTTCCTGCCCATCAGACTTGTCCCCCTTCCTGGATTCCTGCCCCTCTCACTCCCAATCCCCTTCTCTCCTCCTCCCTGTCAAAACTGCCCCCATTCAGCCCCTTCCTGACGACTGAGCTGGGACCATGTGATTCCTTGTCCCCCACTCTCAGCTGCCCTCCAGCCCCACAAGTCCCCCACTGCCCACTACTGACCAATCTCAGAATTTCTCCCTTCTCTTCTCCCCAGTCTTCAGCTCCAGCAATCCTTGTCCCCTGCTGCCCCCTCCAACACCACCCAGCCCACACCCATTAGCCTGGCCATACCCCTGCCAATCCCATGTCTCTCTCCTCCCTCCAGCTGCCTTATGGCATGTCTCACTCACCACAATCCTCTTCACCACAGCCGCCTTGCAGCAGCGCAGCTCCAGCGTGTCCTCCCCTCTCTCCCGTGCAGCCAGACATGGGGGGTAGATGGCCTGAAGGAACAGGAGCTGCTGCCCCTCATCCTGGACCCACCAGGAGTGGGGTATAGGGAGAGAGAACCTGTTAGCTAGGGACCTTCCTGCCCCACCCACACTAGCTCCAGGGCTCAGGCCTCAATGGGGGATTGTGGGGACCCGCCTATTGTCCAAAACCCCCACAACTCCTACACAAGCAGCATCAGGAACTGGGACAGTGCCTGTGGGGGGAGATGACCTCGGCTGTTGTGGGACAAACACCCCCATCTTGGGGGTCCCACATCATGGATGTAAAAAGGCCCCATTAAGGGTGGTGGATCATGAGGGACAAGACCCTCGGCAGGGGGTGGGGATGCTGGGAAGGGACAGGGCAATCTTGGTTCCAGCCCAAGTGGGGAACATTTGTACCTTTTCTCTGCACTGGAGCTGCTCTCGGATGACCTTGAGAGCAGCTTCATCTGTGGCCATGTCCACTCCTTCCTCCTGCTCCGAATCCAGGGGGGTCCCTGCACCAGGGAGAGAAGGTAACAGGGTGATGCCTGCTGCCACTTGGGGGAAGGACAGGGGCGTGGTGGGCAGAGCAGGATTCAAGACCCCCCTTCCCACCTCAGGCACCCAGGGCAGATCGGGCCCCAAACCTCCCTCTCAGGGATGCCTTCAGCCCGCAACAGCTTCAGAAGCCCAGAGCAGAGCCCCCCCCCCCCCCCGCACTGGCCAGGACTCCATGGGAGGTGCCTATTCCCCCAGCCCCAGAGCACCAAGGACTAAAGTGGCAGCAGCTCTTCATGCCCCCACCCCCAGTTCCCCTTGTGGAAGGGGCAGCTGTGTGATGGCTGCTGCTGTCCGTGGGGTTCCCGTGGCTCAGGCCAGACACCTGGGCTGGGTACCCGTCCCCATATCACTGGGAGAGCGCCTGGGCCCAGGGTGTTCACATCCCGTCCTCAGCCCTCCCTCAGCCAGCGTGGCTCCTCACCTGGAACAAAGCAGTGGCCTCCATTGGCCTGGCTGCTGCCAGAGGCCCAGGTGCTGCTGCTGTCCCCTGCTGAGCTTCCGGTGCTGGGAGTGCACAGGACTGCAGGGAGTGCCATCTACACACACCGGCAGGAGTTCATTGCATGATCTGCTCCCAACGTTCCCCCTTGTAATCCCTGCTGCTGCAATAGCCAGTAAGTCTCATCCTTTTCGAGCAATGGGGTCAGTCCCAAAGACCATCGGTTACTCTGGACAAGCAGCCCCCTCCTGTCGTCCCAGGCCACTCTCCCATGCCAGCTAGAGAAGGATCAGAACCCACGAGTCCGGACTTTCCTGGGAAACCATTCCCCACATCAAAGTCAAAAAAGCCCTTGACACAGGAAGACCAGGGCCCTCCTCGTTCCCCATTGATTTTCAGGCTCAGCAGCTCACAGGGTCTGGCCCAGCTCAGAGACTCTCAGCCTGAGGAACAGTGTCCCACAAGGGAAGGGCTGAGAGCTCCATTGCTGGAACCTTTCCAAACACACTGGAGATGGCTCTGGAGAAGCCCCTGCCCGGTCTAAGAGTGAGGGTCTCTTGAGGGCTGTTTGCAAATGAAATCCCCCTTTGGAAATATTCTTTCCCCCTGTTTCTGCCTCTCCCCACACAGACAGGGGAAGCCACCGAAGAACCCGAATGCCACTCACTTGCTCTCAGTGATGGGATGATGGATGGTGGATGTTCAGGGTCAGCAGACGTCCCTCGCCCTCCTCCTCACTCCCCAAGCCCAAGGCAGGCTGGAGAGCGTGGTGACCTCAGGAGTTACCCTGCCCAGCCAGCAGGCAGGGTGATGACACGAGGGCGATCGACTGGCTGTGAAAACAAGAGTCTGTCTTATTGCCAAGGGACGGAGAAACTCAGCCAGCAGCAGGGGGGTGCAGAACACTGCCCTAGGGCGGAGGTGACAGCGCCTCCAAGATCCTGACATCCCATCACTTTACACACCTTCCTGGAGCCTCCCAACCCCGCTGGGCTGTAGCGATGGGACCCCAACCCTACTGATAGCAAACGGGCCTCAGCTACCAGCTCAGGGTCACACCGAGTGTCAGAGCCATGGGTGGACCCCTTCACTAACCACTGCCGCACACTCCCTCCCACAGCTGGCAATTGCAACCAGGCCCTAATGTCTGTTCCTCCTGCCTTTGAGAGGGAGGGTCACTCCTGGTTCCATTGCTGCCTACTGAACTGTGGGACTTTGGGCAAGTTGATCCCCCTCTCTATGGCTCTCTGGGACGCAGATCCCTGAATGGGCTTTAAAAAAGACAATGGTTAAAGTTTGGCCCCAACTAGTTCTTGTTTCTCGAGACTAGCCATTTTACAAAGTTTAGAATTCTTGACATTCAACACCTGGAAACATCCCTTTCTCCTTTGCAGACGGCCTTAACATCCCTTATCTCACCCAGTCTCCCTGCTGCCTGGAGTTAGAGAATTGACCCTATTCCCATTGGACCTACCCAAGGCGTCACACAGCAAAGCGGTGACAGAGCCAGAAAGAGAAGACAACAGTCCTGACTCCTGTTCTAACTAACAGACAACAA
Organism: Natator depressus; assembly: GCF_965152275.1. Classification (NCBI taxonomy): domain Eukaryota; kingdom Metazoa; phylum Chordata; order Testudines; family Cheloniidae; genus Natator; species Natator depressus. Next base: position 34,766,330 of record NC_134247.1, read on the forward strand.
CCCCCTGGAGGCAGGGATAAAGTCCAGGAAATAAGGTGTGAACATTTTCATGGAAACCGTTTTCTGTCAGAAAATCCATTCAGACAAAACCACTTTGTTTCTTGAAATCATAAGAAGTAGGATGAAAATTCTTTGCAAAAATATTTGTTTGCAAAACAAGAGCATCTCCTGTTCTTCACAGTGCATTCAACCGTCTTGTCGTACACAAAGGGGAGACACTATGACCTAGAAAATTAGATGAGATGCTTCAGTCTGAGCTAAGTAGTTGCTGCTCTTAACAATTTCAAAAGAATAAAATAGCTGATGCAGCCAGTCAGTAGCAGAGTTGCCCTCAAATGAGCTACAGACCAACAATTGTTCCTCGTGATTATTCAGCAAGTATTTGAGAAGAATTGGAATGTTCGAGAGGATCATGAACTGCTCCGAGACAGTGAAGGGAGAGCAGCATCCACTTTGGTCAAACTTATAACTGGTTGTGACTTATTTGCTTGGTCATAAAAGAGAACAACAAAGACCAGAGTTGCCTCCCTGTCAATAGCCTCCTCCTCAGCCAATCAAGGTTGAGACTTTGAGGGGTGGGAGGCTAAGGGTTCTCATCAAATAGCCCAAAGAATGGCCCTGGTCACCACCGAGGGGATCACTCTCAGAGCACTAGTCCAGTCTCACCTCTCTGTGAGGGCCTCCCAGAACCCCCTGGCCCTTGCTCCACACAAAGAGCTCCTGGTGGTGGGAGGAGAGCAGAGGAAAAGGACAAAGGAAGCAAGAAGAGAAAGGTAGGAGGGAGAGAGGAAAATGGAAAACAAAAAGGAGAAACCCCAATGTCCCCAGTAATTCTAAGGGTCAATGTCCTAGGTCGGAAATAAAATGCTGCCCCCACAATCTAGTGTTTTCCTTTCCTAAAAATCAGCCGGCACCTGATGGATCAGACTGAACAGGTTCCAGACCTCTCCGAGGCTCTTACCTTCTCTACAGGGACATCTGTTTCGAGCAAAACCACTACAAGAAAAGGAGAAAACTCCGAAGAGGGTCCTCCTTGCGCTCACGAATGTGAAAGTGAATTCTCTCTCAGTCCTCCAAGAGAGACGTCCAGAAGGAGACGTGCTGAAGCAAAGCCACAGGGATCTCTGAGGTTGCCCCTGTCCTGCACCCCTGTCCTGCCTGGCTGATGTCAAGATCTCTCTGTGAGATCATCGCCTCCCCACCACCTTTGTCCAATAGGCTGAGGTCCTGCCAAAGGCCCTTGTGATGTCACTGCCACACCCACCCCTCCCTTGCGGTGCTGATGTCCTGCCCCTGTCCAGCCACGTTGGATGTTTGAGCTACTTCCCCTGGATCACCCCACTCAATGACTCTTCCTTGTGGGGATGACACCGACTACACAGTAGAACACAGAGGTTCTTCCCCAGGCGGCAATTAGGTTTTCACAAGTTAGTCGACTTTATGGCCAGAAGGAACCGTTAGAGCATTTAATCTGATCCCCTGCATATCCTAAGGCCTCCTGTATGTCAGAAGAGCTGGGCTTTTCTTTTACTCAAACATTTTCCAGAAAGGCATCTAGTCTTTATTCGAAGAGATCAAGAGATGGAGAAGCCATCATTTCTCTTGGTACTTTGTGCCAATGAAAAACCACCCTCTTACAAATCTGGGTCTTATTGTCATTATACTTTTTCTGATTTCTGTTTCCATCCATGGGGTCTTGTCATGTATTTCTCTGCTACATAAAAGAGCCCTTTTATACTCAACATTTTCTCTCCATGAAGTCAAGCAACTCACCTCTCATTCTTCTTTTGTATATACTAAACAGATGGAGCTTTTTCAATGTCTCATTATAGGGCATCATCCCCATCACTCAGTTATGAATCTTTTCTGTACCCTCTCCAATTGTTTGAATATAATATTCAAAATGTGGACACAAGAACTGGATTCAACTTTCCAACATCAGTCTCACCAATGCTGTTTCACTTCCCTTTCCATACTCACTACTCTATCCATCCAAGAATGGCTTTAACCTTTTTTACCACAGTTTCACATTGACAGACCATGCTGAGAAGCTCATCCACTATGGCCCCGAAATCCTTTTCAGGGTCATTGCTTTCCAGCGGATTGTCCCCCATTCTGTAGGATGCCGCCTGATTCCTTTGTTACTGGAGGTATGGGGTTGCATTTGGCTTTATTAAAACCTAATTATTTAGTAAGTATTTTAGAAGAACTAGCCCATTAGAGAGAGAATCATGAATTACTCAAAGACAATGAATGGAGAAAAGCGGCAAAAGCAATCAAGTACGTGTTTGGTTATGGCTTATTTTCTTGGTCTTAAAAGAGAGTAACAAGGACCTGAGCCTCCTCCCTCACAATAGCCCCCAGCTCCCCCAATCAGCATTGAGACTCTGAGAAGCAGAAAGCTGAGAGTTCTCACCACATGTCCCAGGTCACCACTGGAGGGAGTCACTCTTAGAGCACCATTCCAGCCACATGTCTTTGGGAGGACCTCCCGCAATGAGAGTTGGAGTGCAACCCCCCATCCCCAACTCCACATGCACAGACAGGTCCGGGTGGTGAAAGGAAAGCAGGGGAAAAGGACAAAGACGCAAGAGAAGACGAGAAAGGAGGGAGAGACAGTAAAAGGGAAAACAAAAAGGAGAAACCCCAATGTCCCCAGTAATTCTAAGGAACAAAGTCCTAGGTCAGAAATAAAATGCTGCCCCCACAATCTAGTGTTTTCCTTTCCTAAAAATCAGCCGGCACCTGAGGAATCAGACTGAACAGGTTCCAAACCTCTCCGAGGCTCTTACCTTCTCTACAGGGACGTCTGTTTTCGAGCAAAACCACTACAAGAAAAGGAGAAAACTCCGGAGAGGGTCCTCCTTGCGCTCACGAACGTGCAAGTGAATGCTCTCTCAGTCCTCCAGGAGAGACCTTGAGAAGGAGACGTGCTGAAGCAAAGCCACAGGGATCTCTGAGGTTGCCCCTGTCCTGCACCCCTGTCCTGCCTGGCTGATGTCAAGATCTCTCTGTGAGATCATCGCCTCCCCACCACCTTTGTCCAATAGGCTGAGGTCCTGCCAAAGGCCCTTGTGATGTCACTGCCACGCCCACCCCTCCCTTGCGGTGCTGATGTCCTGCCCCTGTCCAGCCACACTGGATATTTGAGCTGCTTCCTCTGGATCACCCCACTCAATGACTCTTCCTTGTGGGGATGACACCGACTACACAGTGGAACGCAGAGGTTCTTCCCCAGGCCGCAATTAGGTTTTCACAAGTTAGTCGACTTTATGGCCAGAAGGAACTGTTAGAGCATTTAATCTGATCCCCTGCGTATCCTAAGGCCTCCTGTATGTCAGAAGAGCTGGGCTTTTCTTTTACTCAAACATTTTCCAGAAAGGCATCTAGTCTTTATTCGAAGAGATCAAGAGATGGAGAAGCCATCATTTCTCTTGTTCGTCTGTGCCAATGACGAATCACCCTCTTACAAATCTGGGTCTTATTGTCATTATACTTTTTCTGATTTCTGTTTCCATCCATGGGGTCTTGTCATGCCTTTCTCTGCTACATAAAAGAGCCCTTTTGTACTCAACATTTTCTCTCCATGGAGTCAAGCAACTCACCTCTCATTTGTCTTTTGTATATACTAAACAGATTGAGCTTTTTCAATGTCTCATTAGAAGGCATCATCCCCATCACTCAATTACGAATCTTTTCTGTACCCTCTCCAATTGTTTGAACATAATATTCAAAATGTGGACACAAGAACTGGATTCAACATTCCAACATCAGTCTCACCAATGCTGTTTCACTTCCCTTTCCGTACTCACTACTCTATCCATCCAAGAATGGCTTCAACCTTTTTTACCACAGTTTCACATTGACAGACCATTCTGAGCAGCTCGTCCACTATGGCCCTGAAATCCTTTTCAGGGTCATTGCTTTCCAGTGGATTGTCCCCCATTCTGTAGGGTGCCGCCTGATTCCTTTGTTACTGGAGGTATGGGGTTGCATTTGGCTTTATTAAAACCTAATTATTTAGTAAGTATTTTAGAAGAACTAGCCCATTAGAGAGAGAATCATGAATTACTCAAAGACAATGAATGGAGAAAAGCGGCAAGAGCAATCAAATACGTGTTTGGTTATGGCTTATTTTCTTGGTCTTAAAAGAGAGTAACAAGGACCTGAGCCTCCTCCCTCACAATAGCCCCCAGCTCCCCCAATCAGCATTGAGACTCTGAGAAGCAGAAAGCTGAGAGTTCTCACCACATGTCCCAGGTCACCACTGGAGGGAGTCACTCTTAGAGCACCATTCCAGCCACATGTCTTTGGGAGGACCTCCCGCAATGAGAGTTGGAGTGCAACCCCCCATCCCCAACTCCACATGCACAGACAGGTCCGGGTGGTGAAAGGAAAGCAGGGGAAAAGGACAAAGACGCAAGAGAAGACGAGAAAGGAGGGAGAGACAGTAAAAGGGAAAACAAAAAGGAGAAACCCCAATGTCCCCAGTAATTCTAAGGAACAAAGTCCTAGGTCAGAAATAAAATGCTGCCCCCACAATCTAGTGTTTTCCTTTCCTAAAAATCAGCTGGCACCTGAGGGATCAGACTGAACAGGTTCCAAACCTCTCTGAGGCTCTTACCTTTTCTACAGGGACGTCTGTTTTCGAGCAAAACCACTAAAAGAAAAGGAGAAAACTCCGAAGAGGGTCCTCCTTACGCTCATGAACGTGAAAGTGAATTCTCTCAAGAGAGACGTCCAGAAGGAGACGTGCTGAAGCAAAGCCACAGGGATCTCTGAGGTTGCCCCTGTCCTGCACCCCTGTCCTGCCTGGCTGATGTCAAGATCTCTCTGTGAGATCTTCGCCTCCCCACCATCTTTGTCCAATAGGCTGAGGTCCTGCCAAAGGCCCTTGTGATGTCACTGCCACACCCACCGTTCCCCTGCAGTGCTGATGTCCTGCTCCTGTCCAGCCACATTGGATGTTTCAGCCGCTTCCCCTGGATCACCCCACTCAATGAGCGTTCATTGTGGGCTCAAGCCAACACAGTAAAACATCAGAGGTGTCTCCCCATGCTACGCTCAGTTTTTCGTACATTAGCAGACTTTATGGACAGAAGAGACAATTGGAGCATGTCATCTGACCCCCCGCATATCACTTGCTTTCTAGAGAGCATAGTAGCTAGTTTTTGACTACACATGTTCCAGAAAGGCATCTAGTCTTCATTAGAAGACATCAAGAGTTGGGGAATTCCCACCACTTCCCTTTCTAGTTTGTTCCTTTGGTGATTCATCCTCACTGTTGAATATGTGTGCCCTCTTTCTAATATGAATTGGTCTCTTTTGAGTTTCCAGCCACTGGGTCTTGTTATGCTTTTCTCTGCTAGATTAATGAGCCCTTTCCTACCCGATATTTTCTCTCCATGAGGTCACTTCAACACTTCAATGACATCACCTCCCGATCTTTTTTATCATCTAAACAGGCTGAGCTCTTTCAATAGCTCACTAGCAGGCATTTTTCTCCAGCCCTCAAAACGTTTCATTGCTTTTTGCTGCCCCATCTCCAATATTTCAAAATCCTTTTTCAAAGGTGGACACCAAAACTGGATGCAGGATTCCATGATCCATCTTCCTCATGGTGTGTCACCTCCCTATGCTCCTCACTGCTCTTTTCATACATCTAATGATGGGGCTTTAGCCCTGTTCACCACAGCATCACCCGGGGTGCTCCTGTTGAATGGCTTGCCTAGCATGGCCCCTAAATCCTCTTCACATTCAGTGCTTTCCTGGATACACTTCCCCATTCTGTAGCTGTGGCCTGCATGCTTTGTTGCTAGCTATAGGACCCTTCAGTTGGTTCTTTTCCAACTTGTTTTCTTTGAATGGGTCCAGCTTATCAAGGGATCCGATTGCTCTGTGTCACTGCCTTGTCTTCATCATTAATTACCACTCTGCTACTATTTTATCATGAACCAATGTTAGCAGCAGTGATTTTTTATTTGGGTTGCAGTTCACTGATATTTATTTTCAAGAATTAGTCCTTGAGAGCCTCTTCATATCCCTAGTGCCCAGAACCTGCTCCACACAGCACAGCGAGAAAAGGCCGCCCAGCGCAGCTGTGCCCTAGGGGCTAAGCACAGAACAAACGTAGGAGTTTGTGTCATCCATAGCTCCTGAACAAGATGTGGGGGTCATCAGCTTACAAGTACACTCTAGACCGGTAGCGTAGACAGGCCCCAAATGTATCTAAGTGTGCCACTTTGAAAAACAGGAGAGAAAAAAACAGAACCTTGAGTAGCTTTATTTTATAGTGGTGGAAACTGAGGCACACAGAAGCAAAGAGATTCGCTCATGGTCAAAAAGCCAGGAATAGAAAACGGCAGATCTGCTGATAGTCAGTCCTGGGCCCTAGCCGTGTTTGTCCTGGCCTCTCTGCTTCAGCTCCAGTAACAACCTGAGTAGAGGTTTTCTTCTTCTCCGTGTCCTTTAACTTCACGTCACTGGAGAAGAAAGATTTTTTCTTACCAGCTGGCTCGAATGCATGGAGATGTCTTTCCAGAAGATGTGCTCTGGCTCAGTCCCATGTCATAGGTTTTCCGGAGGAAGCACTCGGTGCCGTTCTAGGGCCTGTGTTACACAGAAGATGGACAGAAAGGTCCTTTCTGACCTTAATATATTTCTTTCTCTAGGAGGATAATGCTGGACATTTTCTTTCATTCATTTTCCTTTGGAATAATTTCAATCCAGTCCAAAGGATTTCCTCTTCCATTGTGTCTTCAGCACCTTTCCTAGCAAACAGTTACCGTTCGAGCACAGGTTTCCAGTTTCAGGCTGTCCCAGAGTGAGATGGCCATGAAAGGGGGAGTAGCTCAACTGAACCTATCCCCCGGGGAAGGGAATAAGTGCAGGGGTCACATGAGAAGGAGCAGCATGTAACTAGGATCCAGGCCTGCTGGGCGATATAAGGACAGCCTGTGCTCAGCCAGGAGAGAGACCCGCAATGGGAGCAGGCCTGGGAGGGACTTGGATAGTCCTTTCAAGGCAGATTCGGTACACAGTAGTGGATGGAACAGCCAAGCTGCTAGGGTTGGGAGCTGGGCCTCCTGGCAGTGTCCAGGAAGGAAAGCACAGCATCTGCCAGGAAGAGAGTCCCCACAGAGGGACACCGTACTCTCCCAAGGAGGGAAAAGGCTCTCCCTGCCATTTCTTAACCTCATGGGGTGTTCTCCTGCTCTGCCAACCCCAGCCCTATTTCAGCATCTCCAGGTGCCTGAGGGAGCAGGCACCAGAGGCCATCCTGCAGCTGGGACAGAGATGGAGGTTCATGACCTACCTGCCGGTGGTGACCATGGTGCAGGACAGCCCTCAGGACATGCGAATGCAGCTCCAGATCTGGGAGCAGCTTCCCTTTGCTGGCACGAGACCTTGCAGGTTGCGGGGGGTGAGACAGGCACTAACTTTTGGTAACCCTCAGTGGGATCAGAGGGTAATGGTTTGTAGAAAGTGGTGTTGGGGAGCTTTACAAAAACTAGGCAAGCCATTTACAACACACACTTTGCTTCTCTACAAAAGAAAAAGGACACTAAACGATCTAAACTACTACATGCCACAAGGGGCCACAAGAGTGGTTCCCTTAACCCACCCAGCAATATTGTTAATCTATCCAACTATACTCTTAGCCCAGCAGAAGAATCTGTCCTATCTCGGGGCCTCTCCTTCTGCCCCTCCACCCCCACGAACATGATACCGTTCTGTGGTGACCTAGAATCCTATGTTCGACGTCTCCGACTCAAGGAATATTTGCAACACACCTCTGAACAACATACTAACCCACAGAGACCTTCCTACCAACACTACAAAAAGAAGGATTCTGGGTGGACTCCTCCTGAAGGTCGAAACAACAGACAGCCTCAGTGGTGCTCTAAGTTTTATGCCAGGTGCTATTTCAGGCGCCAGGCAGACGAAACTTGGGGGAACAAAAGGGTGACTTTGATCCCCATTTTCCCATCCCTCTCTGCTGAGCCAAGAAAACTTGTCACTTCTGAGAATTAAGACCGAGGCATAAGGCAATGGAGAACCCCAATCTTTCTTCTGCTGTGAAGAGTTGGTAAAACTCAAAGCCCAGATGGCACCATTATTAAGCACATTATTTTTTTCTCTTTGCTATTTAAAAATAATTAGATGCAAAAACAATATTAGTGCAGCAGTAATGTTGTATGGTTCGGACACACAAGTTAAGTTTCCTATGACAACACTAACTTGATCAACTTGCACGTATGGAGCATATTTTTCCTCTTCCTGTTTTTCTTGTTGTATTTTAAAATTTACCACCCAGGGTTCTTTGTGGCATGTAACGTGGCTTGCATTAAAAACACCACAAACCCAAACTTACAGGAATGGGCCAGAACTTGACAGCTTACAGGAGTGGCTGCTGCAGGGATCGGGGCTGATTTTAGAGGGCATAATTTTCAAAAGCACCAAAGTGACTTAAGTGCACTTGGAAATTTTACCTCTAGTCTTCCTTATGAATTGATTTTTGATTTTTTATTTTTTTAAAGGGAGCTGTAGCCTGTTTTCCACAGGGTCAGTCTGAGTTCAAGCCAATGCCGCAGGGCATTTCAGGCTGCTGTCCTGTCTGATCCAGCCCAGGGGACAAGACCTGATGCTTCCAGGGAAAGCAAGAACCCTCTGTAACATACATGGCTAGTTTTACCATGCTGTAAATGCAGGTGGGGAATTAATTACTGACCTCGGTGGCATTCAGACTATGTCCTGAAACATGGGATTGGGCCAGAGGGACAGCTAGCGCTGGCCACAGTGTCCAGGGTCTCTTGGAGTGGGAAGTTCCTTGGAGAATTCCACTGCGTGGGAGACTGAGCTGTGAAGGGAGAGGGCGGGCAGGAGCATCTCATAAACCCAAGATTGGAATAAGTGAAGTAATGTTCCTTTTGCACAGAGCCTCAGCTCTTTGGAACCTCTGCAAACGCTTTAGCCACGTGTTTAACTCCATACGTAGGAGTAGCCTTGGATCGCAGTGGGAGGGCTCAGGTGCGTAAGTGTTTGCAGGATGGGCACTCAGGGCAGTCCCTGACGCCAGGGCAAAGTGGATGTGAAGTGCCGCTGTCTGGATTTGGGAGCCTGCCTGCACACCGAACTCACTAGGCGCTGGGTGCATGACTGCAAGGCGCAGGGCCGGGGAAAATCAGCCCCGGGTGGTTATTTCAAGGAGAAAACCAGAGCCACTTCTGGGGTCTTTCAGCTTCTAATGCCCTTTCCCTTCTGCAGCTGGATTTAAGCCTATGATAAAATCCCTCTCAATGCCAAGTCAGTTTCATAAATCACTGGCCTGGGTGCAGGAATCAGTAGGCTACGTTCTCTGGCCTGGGTTATGCCAGGGCTCAGACTAAATTATTGTTCCCAAAACTTTTAAAAGCTGAGCCCCCTCCTTAAGGCAAAGAAACCAATCGTGCCCCTCACCCATCAGCTATGTGTTAGCGACCCCACCCCCCATTTTCATGGATACATCTTCAAACCTCACCCTTCCCACCATGGCTAGCCCTTCCCCACGCTTCAGGAGACACTGGAGTAGATGATCATAACCGTCCCCTCTAACTTTAAGACCTGAGGGATCCCATCCTGGAGAATCTTAAAAATCACAGTTCCCAGACTCTGGAACAGGGGCTGCTTTGCCGGGCTCACCTTTCTCCCTCCATCAGGTTGGCCGATGGGGATAATGAGCCTGGAGATCTCATTCCCGCTGCTCTGAGTGGTGCCCATGTGCACACGACCCAACTCAGCTCTTACTGTATCCCAGGAATGTCTTCATCTTCTGGGATCCTCATGGCAGCAGTGGGATGATTTAACTGAGTCCCTTAGTAATGGGGCCTTTCTCTCTCTTTTGTTTCAGAGCCAGCGTCCTGGAATCGTCTCATGGTGCTTGGAGTGGTGGCAGTGGTGGGGGTGCTAGTCTTACTATACCGATGTGGATTTTGGAAAGGTAGAGGAAAAGTGTTTGCCTACTCGCGACTCGTCTTCAGGAAGCTGCTGACTCATCCGTCCCAGCAGCCTGGAAGTCCGCAGGATTCACAGGAATATGAGCTCCCCACAGTGTGTGACAGGGACGGGGACCAGGCCCAGGGAACCAGAAAGAGGAATGGAGACCCAGCCCTGGAGAATGGTGAAGGAGACCTGCTAATGGAGGACAGACGCTTTACCCAGGAACCCAGAGAAAGGGATCCATTAGGTGGCGACAGGGTGTGGCCCAGGAAACTGGAGTAGCATTGCCAATCCTCCAGGATGACCGGGAGTCTGCAGGAATTAAAGATTAATTTTTAATTAAAGATTATGTCATATGATAAAATCTTCAGGAATACGTCCAATTAAAATTGGCAACCCTAAACCGGAGTGGGGGGCAGGGACCCATTAAATGGAGACAGACTTGGGCTGGGGAACCAGCTAGAAGAGCTCATCCCTCTTACGATGCCCCTCCATGGTGGGGACGAGACTGGGCGAAACTTTTCATCTAAACCGATTTTAGATTCAGCAGTTTGCGAATTCATATCCAGTCTGCTGAATTGTTCACGTCCAGACCCTCCCCCCAGTTCTTAAAAAGTCGAAGCATTTCGTTTAGACACTTTCCAAACAAACCATTTTGATTTTTCATTTGAAACAATTTTTTGTTTAAAAAGGTCCTTCAGTTTTATTTTAAAAATTCAAAAAGTTACAACCGTTGAAATGTTCCTGGGGTTTTTTGGTTTTTTTTTTAAAGCTTTTTGGTTCATCAAAAATTTGGAAAAATTTTAGTTTTGTTCAACCTGAAACAAGTTTTTTTCCATCTCTTTTTTGGAATGGCCAGCGACCAAAAAATCCTGTTTGCCCAACTCCAGGGGCGGGTGAGGATTTTAGCGGTTATATGGTGGGTCTCTGAGTCTCCTTGTTGCTCAAAGTTTTCTTACTGTAACAAATTTATTTGGGATGAGGGCAGGATGGGCAAAAGCTTCCTAAAAGTGTGGGGGGGCTGCTGGCACCCAAACTGTGGCCCAGCCCCTGTGCCACCCCTTCTCCTCGAGGTCCTGCCCCCTCAAACTGCCCCTTTCCCTGAGGCCCCCCCTCACCCCGCCTTTCTCCCTGAGTTCCCACGCTGTCCCTTGCCCCCCAAATCCCGCCCCCCCCGCTCCCTTCTCTCCCCCATCATCCAGTCAGTCACACTTATGGCCAGTTAAAAGTGGTGGGCTCTGGTCCCCCCTGTTCCGGCACCCCTGGATGGGAGTGGGAGAGGATGAAGAACTCCTTTCAAATATAACTCCCCCCCCAACCTCAAAAAAGCACAATTTGCCAGCAACAGCAAAATATGTACCTAACCAACCCGTGCCAGTCACGCTGTGTTGTATGTGACATTCCCATCCTGGGGCGGTTTATGTCTTTGAGAATGTGAACCCTGCAGGCCTGGGTGTTTCTCTGCGTCATGTGACCTCAGTGCTCCTGATGATAGTCCTTGTTTGTAAATGTTTTGGTTGCAGACATATTTATCATTCATGTACATACAGACATTTATTCATAATTAGAACTCGTCAAAAATAGCGAAGGTGGAGAGGTGCATGAAAATTGAAGAAGAAACCACTTCCCCCCCCCCATATTCTTCAAACTTATTTGCAAATGCTTTTAATTTTCAAATTTTTGTTTAGTTTTGGTGGGAAAAACTCCACGTTCTCTCTCAAGTGGGCAGAGAAATCCAAAATGTTTTTTTTAAAAAGGGAACTTTTTTCAAATGATCAATGTAATCCAAAGTGGCATTTTTAGTTCAAAGGTTGCATTGTCAGTGTAAAACCCTTTTGAACCAGCTCTATTACTGTATAACAGGATGAGTTTATTTTTCATGTTGCATTGTTTGGGCTAGGTTCCAAGTGGTATTTCAGTTTTTGCACAGCTCTTCTCTTCTTGCGTCTGCACTTCTCATAAGCTGTGGCCTTAATCTTGGCCCTGGAAACACTTACGTGCATGTTTAACTTTAATTACTGCTGTGAATAATTCCATTTCAATGGGACAACTCTGAGGTCGGGTTTACGCTACGGCCCTATATTGGTGTAACTATGTCATTTATTTAATTTTCTTTCTTTTATATGTGAAAGTTATTGAGAGCTTAAAGCAGGTAAAATACATGAACAGGTTCGGACAGTCCAAGTTTGTCAGTGCAAAGTGACAGCAGAGATGTGGGATCTGCTAGTTTTCCATAAGTCTCTCATGGTTACCCAGGATAACTTTGGGGATCTCTGTCTTGCATCGGGAATGTTCCCTGAAAGTGTCCAAACAGCTCAGAGCTACAGAACCATTCCCTGGATCCATTCCTATAGCTGTCTTCCCCGGAAAGCAGTCTGGCAAGTGTTCCTGTCAGCTCATTGCTAAGTTATCTGCCAAAACACGAGAGTTTTCAGGTGCCTAAGTAGCCCCTGGAATCATGGTGAAATTATCCTCCCCGCCACCACCAAAATTGGAAATGGTGCCCCTGAGTGCACGGGACCCTACCGTGCTTCCCCCATGGGAGCTGCATGAACAAGCAACTCTTCAAGTTATCTGCATGCCTCTGGAAGTGACGCCCATGCCTCTCGATTTCCTTGTCCACATGAATCCTGTCCCCATGCTGGCGGCTAATCCAGAAAAAGAGGGAAAGAGCTCACCACTGCGACCACCTGAGGGAGGTGTTGGGGTGAGATCAGCTGGTCAAAGCAGGCAATAGGGACAGAATCGGAGACTTGAAGCTCCTTGAGTGACCTCTGACCTTTCCAGACCTGCCCTTCAATCAGACACAGCGATTGTAAAGTTTAATGTGATAGTAACTAGACCCATTTTAAACCCTTCCCCACACAAGAAAAAGCCCTTAGGATTCCTCATTAACTATTTATTTCTCCTCCCCTGGATTCCTGCAGCCACCAGCCACCTTGGAGCTTTCCCTCGTCTCTCCCAGGCTGTGCTCACTTGATTGCAGGAGCTCAGCGGATGGTCCAGCTTTGCTCTTTCGCTTCCATTCTTCACGTCTTTGGATGGCTCCATTTGCAACTGAGAAGCCTGATGGAAACATTGAGTCCTCTGTCTCGGCAGGCAGGCCCAGCAGCGAAAACCAAAGACTCCCTGAGAACAGGGGGAGGTTCGCCTGAACTCTCAGGAGTGGAGGCTTGGCCCATAGGGTAGGGTTACCATATTTGAACTTTCAAAAAAGAGGACACTCCATGGGGGGTGGGGAGGGAGTGGTAGCCCTGCCCCCTATCCACTCCCTCCCACTTCCTGCCCTCTGACTGCCCCCCACAGAACTGCCAGCCCATCCAACCCGCCCTGCTCCTTGTCCCCTGATCGCCCCCTCCTGGGACCCCTGAACCTAACCGCCCCCCAGGACCCCACCCCCTATCTAAGCCTTCCTTCGCCTTGTCTCCGACTACCCCTTCTAAGAGCCCCCCACCCTAACTGCCCCCCTAGAACTCCACCCCCTACCTGTCCCCTGACTGCCCTGCCCCCTATCCACACCCCCATCCCCTGACAGACCCCAGGTCTCCCACACCTATCCAACCGCTCCCTGTCCCCTGACTGCCCCCCCAGAACCTCCGACCCATCTAACCCTCCCTGCCCCTGACTGCTCCCCCGAACCTACACTCCATCCAACCCCCCTGCTCCCTGTCCCTTGACTGCCCTGACCCCTCTCCACACCCCTGCCCACTGACAGCCCCCCCAGAATACCTGACCCATCCAATCCCTCCTGCTCCCTGTCCCCTGACTGTCCCTTGGGACCCCATGCCCCTTCTCCAGCCCCCCGGCCCCCGTACCCTGCTGCTCAGAGCAGTGTGTCTGGTGTGCGGAGCCAGACACAGTGCCGTGCTCCCCCACGGCGCACGCAGCCCCGCCGCCCGGAGAGCTGCCGGCACGGCTCGCTGAGGCTGCAGGGGAGGGGGGCAGCAGGGGAGGGGCTCTGGCTGCTGGAAGTCCGCAAGCGAGCGGCTCAATCCGGCCCGGCCGCCCTGTCAGCCGCGTCGCACTCTGCACTGGGAGGGAGATCCTGGGCCTTTTGAGAGTTTTCCTAATTCATACCCGACGGTGATTTAAAACCCAAAAAGCCGGACATGTCTGGGAAAATCCGGACGCATGGTAACCCGACCACAGGGACTCCAGGATCTGCAGCTGCTGCCACCTATATGGTGAATCCTCCAACTCTAGGAGTCTCTCAAGGAGCTGCTGGCGCAGTCACTGGGCACCCGCTTGTGATGGTCTTGGGCAGTGGCATTACAGAGGGAGCTGAGCAGACCGTCCCTTCTGTGACTTCCTGAATTGCTGCCAGGACAGATTCTCCTCTGCGCTAGGGAGAGTCCCCTCGGAAAAGCAGCTGTGGTGGGGGAGGGGGCAAGACAAGCACTACCCCTGAGCCCTCGAATAGCAGACAAGCAGGTCTCTGGGAGCCAAGGGATTGGTGTGTCTTGCTGGGAGAGCAGAGCTGGAGAGCAGAAAAGGGCATTGGAGGAATTGTCGAAAAGTCAGTGTGATGGCTGGGTCATGGGCAGCCAGACCTAGTGGTCAGAGGCAGAGTCCACACTCACAAGACAGGAGTTGAGAGTCAGCTGGGTCAGGACGCTGGAAGAGGAGAAGCAAAAGACCAAATTGTGTTCAGAACCTCAAATCAGGTGAGTCACCCTGAATCCGGATGCCAGGAAATCAAGTCTGGGGAATGAGAGCAGGAACAGCTAACACATGGTCCAGAGCCGGGGAGGAGCTCGGGTGTTCAGACAGCTTCTTGTTCCTGCTACTGGTTTAAGGAGGTTCCGGGGGCCCATTAGCTGCTCTGGGACTCTGCCAATGAGCCTCAGGGATGGAGCCTCAAACTGGGTCTGGACTTCGTAAGTCCTAGCTAAGGAGTTTTTCGTAGGTTTCCAGGTGGCGTCCTGGAGGGTGGCTGCTCCCACGAACCCTGCAGACCCGGGTTAATGACCCATGGGTCATGACAGTGAGTGATCTCTCCCTGCTCAAACTTTCTGCACTAAACAGCCTCTAGGGTCCGGGACGCATCCTCTGAGAATAAAAAAACAAAGTCATGAGGACAAATAGGCTATGTAACAGGAGCCGCCTCTTTGTTGCAACAGCCCCAAGTGCCCAGAAGAGTGGACGGTTCTTACCTCCAGGAGATGCCTGGGATCTCCCATCTAAGCCTCAATGGGACCCATGTTTCTTGGTCTGACAGGATGAGATCATCTGTCCTCACTGCTCCTTGCGCTGGGCTGGCTGCAGCACACATCTGTGTAAGAGGCTGGGCCAGAGAGATGTTACAATCAGGGTCCAGGCACCCCAGAAGGAGAACAGAGGGTCTGAAACCAGAAGACGAAGCAATCAAATCAGCGGATTCGACAGATAAGTTTTCTACCCTACAGGGACATCAAAGAAGGTCTGTTAGGAAAGCTGAGATGTCAGTCTGGAAACTGCAAAGGCAAAGATTGTGACTTGTTAAGATTCAGTTTTAGTCACTACAAAGTGTGTTTTGTTTTGTTTTGTTTGTCTGTTTGAAATTTGTCTCTTTCTCTTGCTTTGTATCACTTAAATCTCTTCTTTGTTACTGTGCTTCCCAAAGCACCTCAGTGTTGTGTGTTCGAGTGAAGTGTGAGTCTCCAGCCTACCTAACAGGCTGAGCTGTGCCCTGTCTTTTTGAAGGTAGCGAATAATTTCTGAGTGGTGCTGGGCCCAGAGTCCAAGGGCAGTTCACCAGACATCTCGTGTGAAGCCCAAAGCGACCAAAGGAGCAGGAGAGATTCAGGCCCCACTGACCCATGGGAACTTCCCAGAGAAGAGGCTACACAGTGCTCCAGACACAGCCAGCAGGATCCCTCCCACAAGCTGGGCCATGTCCTTCCCCTCCCAGCCCCACAGCTTCCTCCCCACCCCAGCCTCAGGAACCTCTCCCACTTCCGTGCTGTCCCCACCCACTCTCCAATACCAGGCTCTTTCCAGAATGGAAGCAGGTGTGTACCAGAGTTCACTCACCACTAGATGCTGGCCAGGCCTCGTGTCACCGCTTTCTAGCTGGGCTAGCAACCCCGCTGATACTCACTCTTGCAGTTTCTTGGCTGGGAACTCAGCCCTCCAACCAGGTGACTGTCCTTTAGTCCACTCCTTCCTGGGTCGTGCTCCTTGCAAACAAAGTCCAAAAATGTCTTGAACAAAAACAAGGCCTTCCACCCTCGTGGGGAGTTTTTCCTCAGCCTGATTTTAGCTAGGCCTGCCCTTCTTGGGTTTCTATGGTCTTCTATGTCCCCTTCCTTAGGGACGGTGAGAGAACCCAGTCCTACCCTGGACTCCAGGGTTTGGCCCAAGGCCGTCTACTGAACAGCTCGCTCTGCTTCTGTACTTTTGCTGCTGTTTGCCCTTGTTTCCTCTCAGGTGGGGCTCACTTGGTCAACAATTTGGCTCAGCCCCAGGCTTGGCAGCCACAGTCCAAGCCACCCTGTTAAATACCCTCCTCCTTCGAATCTGGTCCAGCCCGGCTGACAGGTTTGTTGAGGGGATGGTGAAACCCCATTGCTGATTAGAAGGAGGTCAGAGTCCGTTCTCTAGGAGCTGAAGGTTCGTTTGTCCTGCTGCGGGAAGTGGAGCTGGAGAGCAGAGATGTTAGGTGAATGAGACTGCAGGATGGAGTTGCAGACTGAGGGACAGGAGTCTCCTCCCAGAAATGCTCCCAGCCAGGCTATGCTGCAGGGATCCCATTTCTCCCCCCAAGAAACCCATATGCCCAAAGAAGTCAATGGCTCTTACCTCCAGGAGGTAGCGGGGTCTTCCCTCTCAGCCTCTTTGAGAACTAGCACTGCTTGGTTTCCTCGGACAAGGTGACCTGTCCCCACTGCTCCCTGAGGTGACTCAGCTTCTGACTGCACCCATCTGGGAGGCTGTCCCATACCTGGCCTAGAAGACAGGGTGGGAGGAGGCTCCTATTCATATCAGACTCTGAGAGCCCAGAGAAGGGCCAAAGGAAGAATAAAGGGCAGGAGATGAAGCTAGCCCTGAGCCTCTGTCCCATCTTCACCTCCTCAAATGAGGAGCTTCCTGAGCTTCAGTTGGGCAGACAGTCTGTAGTCCTGACCCAAAGGTCCTTCTGCACCACATGGGGCAGGAAGATCTCTGCCTGGGAGCAAGGGGAATGGGATGGGGGTGAGATCAAGGAAAGAGGGGAGGGGTATGGGTGTGAGGGAAAGAGCTCCTGCCCCAGATGAAGGAATTTGGGGGGGCCAAAGGAAGGACCTAGCTCCACAGAGAGGGGAGAGAGTTTCTGTGAGTGCCAGGGGCCTCCATTTACGCTTCCGCTAGCTCCCCATTTACAATGAGACCGAGCAGTACCTGCAGCAGGGAGTGGGACTTGCTGACTATGGGAGGGGAACCTCTAAGAGCATCAGATGAGCCACAGCCCTTGCAGCGCCTCGGGCATCTGGTGCAAGTGCCGGATGATGTGGAGCTGGCACTTGACCTTGGCTGTGACATCCTCGTGCTGCAGGGGAACGAGAACATGTCAGAGACTGAGACACTCCCCAGGAATCAGGGAGGATTAAGGGCACCTGGAACCAGCACCATCATTTCCACCCAGCAGCTGCTCATGTCTGAGTGGTGGATTCACCCTCCTGACCTCCAGGATGGAGGCTTGTTGTCCTCTCTAGTGACCTCCAGGGGCAACCCCCCTCCTTGTCGGGTGAGCTCCTGCCACATTCCCATCCGTGCCCCTGACAGCTGTTCCACCTTCAACCCACCTGGGGACACCGCTCAAGTTCGTAGAACCCTCTCCTCCACCCCTACCTCCATCCCCACCCAGGTAGGACAGGGAGGGGGCTCTAGAAGGGTGGCGGGGGGCAGGAAGGATTCTGACAGCAGTGAAGTGGCATGGGGAGAGCTTGAGACCTTTCCCCAAGTCACCCCAGTGACAAAAGCTGAAGCCACAGGATGGCAGGCCTGGTGAACGGGGAAGGTCAGCAGCCCCTGCTGACTGAATCCTCCCGTTCTCTCTACAGCAGGTCCAGCCCTACCAGCAGCAAGACTAGTTTCCCACGTGCATGTGCCTCAGGCCTTCCTGGTCAGTCGCCATCACCAGTCAGTCCTTGGCCTCCCAGGCTGCCAGGGATGGGAGCAACTCTAGATGGTGGCTCGGCTGACATGGACACAAGGCCATGGGGAAATGGGTGCAGCTCTGTGGGGCAGGAAAGGTTCCCAGAGGGCACTTAGGGGACTCTCCTGCCCTTCTGAGGAGTAATAGCAGAGCACCACATCCTAAGAACGGAAGTCCATGAAGTCCAGAAGTCCCCACTAGGCTCCTTGCTACCAGGCCAGCGAATGGCGATAGGATGGGAATGAGGCCCTGGGCCCCACCCCAAGCTCCTGAGTCTATCGCAGCTGCTTACCATGTCCCCCATCAGCTGCTGGACTTCCCCCAGGAGGGAGTAGATGAGCACCAGCCCAGCCTGGCTGACACGCAGCAGGGGGTGGTGGATGGCCAGCACTGATGTCTGCAGGAAGGATCTTCTCTGCCCGTCGGAGAAGAATTTTCCAAAGACCTAAAACCAAGAGGACACGAGGCTCGAGCAGATTGTCCACAGCCAGCCTCCAAGTCCTGGCGGTACAGTGGCATGACCGGCCAGTGCCCCAAAGGGAGGGTAAGAGAGCTGCTGCAGCCAAGGCAGTTCATTCCCCGGGAGGCTGTCAGGCTCCCAGGGCTCAGGGAAGCTCCTTTATTAAAAGGTCGCAGATGCTTAGGAACCAAAGCCTCCAGTAGCTGTTTCGGGAGGGCAATTTATGGCAGGGGCCAGGATGGGCTGGACATGGATCTCCAATGTGTCTGAGCAGGGCCACTCTACTGTGCAGGGCACAGAGGTAATAGGGGACCCTGTCTTGCTTCCAGCAGAGAGATCTCCTGCACCTCAGTGGCTAGAGGAGTGTGCGTGTGGGGTGGGGAGGGTGTTGGAGCTGACAGAGCAAAGGTCTCTTCCCCCCAACTTAGTGTTTTCTCTAGTCGCTGGGTATGGCCTCTGCAGCTCCTTGGTTTCTTCAAGGGGAATCCAACCTGCAGCCTGACAAGGACAAGGAGACTCATGGCCCAGTCCCCATCACAGACACTCCTCGGAGACTTTTCTTCCACTGCAGTAATTCAGCTTGTGGGAGGCGGGACAAGCTCACACAGTCTCTCTCACGGGGCGTCTGAGGAGCATCATTCTGTAGATGCCCTTGTCGATCAAGGAGCCATTCCAAGGCCTCCTCTGTCATGTTGTGGAAATCACCCATTTCACCTTTGACTCCAGACTGGGGGCACTGTGTTATGGTGTGTTCGAAGGTTTGGATATTCTCACTACAGTTGTGAGATGGGGGCGGGGGGCGTGTCTTTGATTTTCTACTTGTGCAGCAAGGAGCTGCAACTTGGGTCAGTGACAATGTGCTTCTTTGGAACAGTGCCTGAGGTCCAGATACTCTGCCATTCCCTGGCCGGCTCTGGAGACATGAGAGGGGTACATGTGGTTCATATTGGCTCTGGAGCTCACTATGTCCCCTACCCAATTCCCAGGTTGGGGCATTCTGCTTTCTGACTGGCAATGGAATTGGGCAAAGCCCACCTCCTTTCTCTGCTTCTACAGGGTACAGGGAATTAAACAAGGGTCTGATCAAGCAATCGTGACTGACTGACCCAGTGCTCTCCTCTCAGACACTTGGGGATCAGCCAGGGGGACAAGGAGCTGAGAGACACCCAGAGCCATATATTAACTATATTAACTCACCCACCCGGGGATTCTCCTTATGCCACGTAGCAATGCATCCATGTAAGACACTCAAATCACGGCAACTAGCGAGGTTCCCATGTGGGACCTTTAGCACCAGCCTGTCCTACTGGTTGCTGGATGAGGAACTCTGAGCTGGAAATAAGGAGTGGGCTCTTTTCCTGTCTCCAGGAGGCATCCACTGCAGGCAACCCAGCCAGCCACACTCCCTGAGCTGTGTCATGCCCTGGCACAGTGTCCTTACCTCCCCCACCCTGGCTGTGTTCTTGTAGCCCAGGAGCCGGCTGTCCTGGTGCCAGTCATAGCTCCAGAGATCTTCCGCCTCATGTATGGTCAGGCCTGGAAGAGAGAGAAAGAGACTTTTCTCATTCTGGTTGCAGTTTCTGTGTCCTTCCAATCCCATTGGTGGCTGCACAGTGGAGTGGAGAAGAAGAGAAGCAGAGAGAGACTTGTCCTCCAACTGAGTTCAGTCTGAGAGAAATTGTCTGGGGTCCCATTATCCATCTGTGGTCACTCTCAGTCCCCTATTGGGTTCCGTGTCCCAGGTGGGTTCCTTACCCCTCTGTTGGAGCAGCAGTTGGTAGAGCTGGTAAGTCCCCTCCCTGGTCTGCCGGCTGATGTCCTTGTCTGGGTCGCTGACAAACAGAGCCAGCTGGGCCACATGGTGCCCCATCCTAGGGAACTCGGCTGAGATCTAATGGAAGGGAGAGGAGAGGGGACTCCATCAGCATTTTCCTGTCAGCCCCATGAAGAACACTCCTAAGTCACAGCCCCGGCAGCAGCAGATCCTGCAGCCCGCTGGAGCCAGCCTGCCTACGCCTGGAGCCAGGAAGCTGGGGTCGGAAGTCACTTACATCAAAGTCAGGGAGGGTGACTCTGTATCTCAGCAGGGCTGTGCTGCTCCTGATGGCCCTGGCTCTCTCCTGGGACACCCTGGACACCACTCAGAAGTTGACATGCTGTGGGGGAAGGAGGCAGGTCAGACTCAATGGCCAGGTGCACCTGCTTTGCAAATGAGCCCCATGCCCCCAGCCCAAGGGGCCTGAGACATTCTGTGCAGGGGTGCACCTGCTTTGCAAATGAGCCCCATGCCCCCAGCCCAAGGGGCCTGAGACATTCTGTGCAGGGGGGAATATCGGAGGCCTTGATGGCAGAGCTTTAGAAGGGGATTCTTTCCCCCAGGACGCAGCTTGTACCCTGCAGGTCACAACTTGTCAGCGTCTCTCTAGATTGGGACAATGTTCGGGGTCGGGGCTGGTCCCATCCTCCAGAACTCCTGATTCCTGAACAGTTCACCAGAAAGAAGACTGAACCCTCACCCTTCCGTGCTACAAAAATCCTTGGGGAGATGTAGGGAGTGACTGAGAGCACAGTCCCCCCAGGAATTTCAGAGCAGATCAGAGGGAAGGGCTGATTCCCTGGGATCCTGCTGTTTCTCTAGGCATGTGCCTCTTCTCTGAGAACCATCTCCTGGATCTCATAGTGTGTGTGTGTGTGTGTGTGTGTGTGTGTGTGTGTGTGTGTGTGTGTGTGTGTGTGTGTGTGTGTGTGTGTGTGTGTGTGTGTGTGTGTGTTGGAGGGGTGGGGGAAGGGTGGGTTTTCAGACTCTCACTCCCCAATACAGCTAGGAGCCCTGTGCTTAGTGCTCAGCAGAACCAGGCAGAGCTCTGGCTTGAAGTCCCACCTCCTTCCTCTGTCCCTCAAGACGGAAGGACCTGACACTGCATTGCACTGACCTCCCCAGCCAAGGACGGCCCACTGGGGACCCAGCTAGGAGGACGGAGTAGAAAATGGATCTTCCAGTCTCTCCTTACCAGTCCCCCAAAGAGTTACGGTAAAATGGGGCTCACCTCCAAGATGAAGTGGAGCCTGTCTTTGTCTGGAGACTCTGCCAGCAGGGTCCCCAGCATGGCATCCAGGACCTCTGGGATGACTTTGTGCAGAGCCTGCAAAGCATGGGTCAGAGTTAGGGAACCTGGGCCTACACCTGCCACAGGATGGGAAGAGGGGTCTCTGGGAAGCACTGGAGAGACTCCCAAACACATCTCCTGGCCTCTCTTCTTCACATCCCACTGCAGGCAATTTGCAAGAATTGATGACACCTGGACCTTTGATCCATGAGCTTAGCAGGTCTCTGCAGAGGGCCTTGTAGGCAGAAGAGTATGAAACACCAAGTTGCTATGGATGGAAGCTGGGTTTCTGGGCAAAACACGGCTTATGAAAGAAAGAAAGAAAGAAAGAAAGAAAGAAAGAAAGAAAGAAAGAAAGAAAGAAAGAAATCCCCAGGGAGGAGTAATCTCTTCCCTGGTGGAGGGAAGGATCCAACCCTTCAGCTTCTTCCATCTCCGCTACCCCACCCCTAAAGCTGGAGCTCCAGCAAATGAAGGGAGCAGGGACCAAGGACCACTCTGGAAGAGGAGGAGTATGGAGGAGGCGGCTGTACCTGGATGCCGGTGGTGTCCTTCTCCGTGCCCAGGGTGAAGATGGAGTGAAGGGCAGATGGCAAGAGGTGGGTCTCTAGGTCTGGCTCCAGGGCAGGTTTCATGGTGCTGGCAAGAGAGAGGAGCTGCTATTAGACTGTGCAGTACGGAGGTGGGACTGTTGCCAACACAGACACCAAACCACAGGGATAGAGGCACAGGCTGGCGAGAATGGAAACTGAGGCACTGAGGTAGGGAATGACAAGGCCAAGGCGTCACAGACAGACAGCGACAGGACAGGAATAGCTCCTGTTCCCTGGAGCTTGCTGCCCCTCCTGTATCTGAGCCCGGGAGTGAGCCCCTCCCCAAGGCCCCTGCCATGTTATTGGAGTGAAAAGAACAGCCCCTCCAGGAGAGAGTGAACCTTCCCACCCCACCATCTCTGCCAGAGGCGCCACTCTTGGCAGGTGACCTGGGAGGGACAGTGACGGTGACTCCCAGCCTTGGGCCTGAGCAGCACTGGGGTGAGGGGAGCCGGCGGGGTGGGGGGTGGGGCTGTCTCGGTACCAGAGGTTGCCCACTGCAGCCATGGAGTGGGCGAGGACGGCGCTGGGTGATGAGTCATTGGGAAGCTCCTCGATGAGCTCCTGTGAGACGCGAAGGAGACAAAGGAGCGTGTGAGATTCAGGCCCTACTGACACCTCCCAGTGAGGAGATGACACAGCCGGTGCCCCACATGGCCAGCAGGATCCCCCACCACCTCCCGCTCCTCCCATTCCTTCCTGCCCATCAGACTTGTCCCCCTTCCTGGATTCCTGCCCCTCTCACTCCCAATCCCCTTCTCTCCTCCTCCCTGTCAAAACTGCCCCCATTCAGCCCCTTCCTGACGACTGAGCTGGGACCATGTGATTCCTTGTCCCCCACTCTCAGCTGCCCTCCAGCCCCACAATTCCCCCCGACCCTCTAATGACCAATCTCAGAATTTCTCCCTTCTCTTCTCCCCAGTCTTCAGCTCCAGCAATCCCTGCCCTCTGCTGCCCCCTCCAACACCACCCAGCCCACACCCATTAGCCTGGCCATACCCCTGCCAATCCCATGTCTCTCTCCTCCCTCCAGCTGCCGTATGGTGTGTCTCACTCACCACAATCCTCTTCACCACAGCCGCCTTGCAGCAGCGCAGCTCCAGTGTGTCCTCCCCTCTCTCCCGTGCAGCCAGACATGCGGGGTAGATGGCCTGAAGGAACAGGAGCTGCTGCCCCTCATCCTGTACCCACCGGGAGTGGGGTATAGTGAGAGAGAACCTGTTAGCTAGGGACCTTCCTGCCCCACCCACACCAGCTCCAGAGCTCAGGCCTCAATGGGGGATTGTGGGGACCCGCCTATTGTCCAAATCCCCCACGACTCCTACACAAGCGGGATCAGGAACTGGGACAGTGCCTGTGGGGGAAGACGACCTCGGCTGTTGTGGGACAAACACCCCCATCTTGGGCGTCCCACATCATGGATGTTAAAAGACCCCATTTGGGGTGGTGGATCATGAGGGACAAGACCCTCGGCAGAGGGTGGGGATGCTGGGAAGGGACAGGGCAATCTTGGTTCCAGCCCAAGTGGGGAACATTTGTACCTTTTCTCTGCACTGGAGCTGCTCTCGGATGACCTTGAGAGCAGCTTCATCTTTGGCCATGTCCACTCCTTCCTCCTGCTCCGAATCCAGGGGGGTCCCTGCACCAGGGAGAGAAGGTAACAGGGTGATGCCTGCTGCCACTTGGAGGAAGGACAGGGGCGTGGTGGGCAGAGCAGGCTTTAAGACCCCCCTTCCCACCTCAGGCACCCAGGGCAGATCGGGCCCCAAACCTCCCTCTCAGGGATGCCTTCAGCCCGCAACAGCTTCAGAAGCCCAGAGCAGAGCCCCCCCAGGACTCCAGGGAGGTGCCTATTCCCCCTGCCCCAGAGCAGCAAGGACCAAAGTGGCAGCAGCTCTTCATGCCCCACCCCCAGGTCCCCGTGCGGAAGGGGCAGCTGTGTGACTGCTGCTGCTGTCCGTGGGGTTCGTGTGGCTCAGGACAGACACCTGGGCTGGGGACCCGTCCCCATATCTCTGGGAGAGCATCTGGGCCCAGGGTGTTCACATCCCGTCCTCAGCCCTTCCTCAGCCCAGCCTGGCTCCTTACCTGGAACAAAGCAGTGGCCTTCATTGGCCTGGCTGCTGCCAGAGGCCCAGGTGCTGCTGCTGCTGTCCCCTGCTGAGCTGCCGGTGCTGGGACCGGGACCTTCCACCTCCTGGCCTGCGGGGGCTGGAAGGTCCTCAGTGAGCGGGCAGGGCGATGCCTCCTGATGGGAACGAGGGCTGGGCTCCTGGGGCCGCTGCTGCCCACACAACAAGCCCCAGAGCCACCCTGCCCGGCGCCCCTCCTGGGCTGGGTCCTGTCTGCGAAACCGCAGCCTGGGCCAGCTCCACTGGGGCCTGGTCGGGGCCTCTCCCAGCTCGGCGCCTGCGCCGGGAGCTGGTTTCCTTTTCCAGAAGGCCGGGCACTTCCGCCGTCTGGCCTGGACGGGACCTGCTTCCCCGCCAGCGGGGACGCAGGGGTTACTCTGCCCCTTGGGAAGATGGCAGCTGCTTCCCTCAGGCTCTGGGGCCACCTGCAGAGCCTTCTTCCTGAACATCCGCAGGAGCCTGGCCATCCTGGAACCGAGCGGGGAGCAGCGGTGAGTCTGGGCTCAAGGCAGTCTTTCACTCACGGGCCTTTTCTCTCCCTCCTCCTCCCTGCTCCAACCCCAGCAGCCCCCTCTGCCCCCACAGGAGTGCAGGGAGTGCCATCTACACACACGAGCAGGAGTTCATTGCATGATCTGCTCCCAACGTTCCCCCTCGTAATCCGTGCTGCTGCATATCCAGGAAGTCTCATCCTTTTCCAGCAATGGGGTCAGTCCCATAGACCATCGGGTACTCTGGACAAGCAGCCCCCTCCTGTCATCCCAGGCCACACTCCCACCCAGGCTAGAGAATGTACAGAACCCAGGAGTCCGGACTTCTCCTGAGAAACCATTCCCCACATCTAAGTCACAAAGACCCTAGGCACAGGAAGACCAGGGCCCTCCTCGTTCCCCATTGATTTCCAGGCTCAGCAGCTCACGGGGCCTGGCCCAGCTCAGAGACTCTCAGCCTGAGGAACAGTGTCCCACAAGGGAATAGCTGGGAACCCCATTGTTGGAACCTTTCCAAACACACTGGAGATGGCTCTGGAGAAGCCCCTGCCCGGTCTAAGAGTGAGGGGCTCTTGGGGGCTGTTTGCAAATGAAATCCTCCTTTGGAGATATTCTCTCCCCATTTCTGCCTCTCCCCAGACAGACAGGGGAAGCCACCGAGGAACCCAAATGCCACTCACTTGCTCTCGATGATGGGATGATGGATGGCGGATGTTCAGGGTCAGCAGACGTCCCTCGCCCTCCTCCTCACTCCCCAAGCCCAAGGCAGGCTGGAGAGGGTGGTGACCTCAGGAGTTACCCTGCCCAGCCAGCAGGCAGGGTGATGACACGAGGGCGATCGACTGGCTGTGAAAACAAGAGTCTGTCTTATTGCCAAGGGACGGAGAAACTCAGCTAGCAGCAGGGGGGTGCAGAACACTGCCCTAGGGCGGAGGTGACAGTGCCTCCAGGATCCTGACATTCCAGCACTTTACACACCTTCCTGGAGCCTCCCAAACCCACTGGGATGTAGTGATGGGACCCCAACCCTACTGATGGCAAATGGGCCTCAGCTAAGAGCACAGGGTCACACTGAGTGTCAGAGCCATGGATGGACCCCTTCACTAGCCACTGCCGCACACTCCCTCCCACAGCTGGCAATTGCAACCAGGCCCTAATGTCTGGTCCCCCTGCCTTTGAGAGGGAGTGTCACTCCTGCTTCCATTGCTGCCTCTTGATCTGTGGGACTTTGGGCAAGTTGCTCCCCCTCTCTATGGCTCTCTGGGACTCACATCCCTGAATGGGCTTTAAAAA
This sequence comes from Natator depressus, assembly GCF_965152275.1. NCBI lineage: Eukaryota > Metazoa > Chordata > Testudines > Cheloniidae > Natator > Natator depressus. The sequence continues at coordinate 34,792,500 of NC_134247.1, forward strand.
AGACAATGGTTAAAGTCTGACCCCAACTAGTTCTTGTTTCTCGAGACGAGCCGTTTTAGCAAAGTTTAGAATTCTTGACATTCAACACCTGGAAACATCCCTTTCTCCTTTGCAGACGGCCTTAACATCCCTTATCTCACCCAGGCTCCCTGCTGCCTGGAGTTAGAGAATTGACCCTATTCCCATTGGACCTACCCAAGGCGTCACACAGCAAAGCGGTGACAGAGCCAGAAAGAGAAGACAACAGTCCTGACTCCTGTTCTAACTAACAGACAACAACCCCCTGGAGGCAGGGATAAAGCCCAGGAAATCAGGTGTGAACGTTTTTATGGAAACCGTTTTCTGTCAGAAAATCCATTCAGATGAAACCACTTTCTTTCCTGATATCATAAGAAGTAGGATGAAAATTCTTTGCAAAAATATTTGTTTGCAAAACAAGAGCATCTCCTGTTCATCACAGTGCATTCAACTGTCTCGTCGTACACAAAGGGGAGACACTATGACCTAGAAAATTAGATGAGATGCTTCAGTCTGAGCTAAGTAGTTGCTGCTCTTCACAATTTCAAAAGAATAAAATACAAATCCAATCGAATATTAGGTCATAATCGGATATGGCTCAGTGTGATAGGACACCCCTTAGTCTGCACTGCTCCAAGTGACACTCTTCAATGGATCCCCAGCATCCACCCATGGCGAGGTAGGTGGGAGAGGATTGTTATTCATTCTTGACAGAAGGAGAAACGAAGGCTGAGAAAGGAGCAGGGAGTTGTCTTCGCTGATGCAGCCAGTGAGTCGCAGAGTTGCTCTCAAATGAGCTACAGACCAACAATTGTTCCTAGTAATTATTCAGCAAGTATTTCAGAAGTATCGGAATGTTCGAGAGGATCACGAACTGCTCCGAGACAGTGAACGGAGAGCAGCATCCACATTGGTCAGACATATAACTGGTTGTGACTTATTTGCTTGGTCATAAAAGAGAACAACAAAGACCAGAGTTTCCTCCCTGTCAATAGCCCCCTCCTCAGCCAATCAAGGTTGAGAATTTGAGGGGTGGGAGGCTAAGGGTTCTCATCAAATAGCCCAAAGAATGACCCTGGTCTCCACTGAGGGGATCACTCTCAGAGCACTGTTCCAGTCTCACCTCTCTGTGAGGGCCTCCCACAACCCCCCCGGCCCCCGCTCCACACACAGAGGTCCTGGTGGTGGGAGAAGAGCAGAGGAAAAGGAAAAAGGAAGCAAGAAGAGAAAGGTAGGAGGGACAGAGGAAAAGGGAAAACAAAAAGGAGAAACCCCAATGTCCCCAGTAATTCTAAGGGACAAAGTCCTAGGTCGGAAATAAAATACTGCCCCCACAATCTAAAAATCAGCCAGCACCTGATGGATCAGACTGAACAGGTTCCAAACCTCTCTGAGGCTCTTACCTTCTCTACAGGAACGTCTGTTTTCGAGCAAAACCACTAAAAGAAAAGGAGAAAACTCCGAAGAGGGTCCTCCTTGCGCTCACGAACGTGAAAGTGAATGCTTTCTCAGTCCTCCAGGAGAGACCTTGAGAAGGAGACGTGCTGAAGCAAAGCCACAGGGATCTCTGAGGTTGCCCCTGTCCTGCACCCCTGTCCTGCCTGGCTGATGTCAAGATCTCTCTGTGAGATCATCGCCTCCCCACCACCTTTGTCCAATAGGCTGAGGTCCTGCCAAAGGCTCTTGTGATGTCACTGCCACACCCACCCCTCCCTTGCGGTGCTGATGTCCTGCCCCTGTCCAGCCACGTTGGATGTTTGAGCTACTTCCCCTGGATCACCCCACTCAATGACTCTTCCTTGTGGGGATGACACCGACTACACAGTAGAACACAGAGGTTCTTCCCCAGGCTGCAATTAGGTTTTCACAAGTTAGTCGACTTTATGGCCAGAAGGAACTGTTAGAGCATTTAATCTGATCCCCTGCATATCCTAAGGCCTCCTGCATGTCAGAAGAGCTGGGTTTTTCTTTTACTTAAACATTTTCCAGAAAGGCATCTAGTCTTTATTCGAAGAGATCAAGAGATGGAGAAGCCATCATTTCTCTTGGTACTTTGTGCCAATGAAAAACCACCCTCTTACAAATCTGGGTCTTATTGTCATTATACTTTTTCTGATTTCTGTTTCCATCCATGGGGTCTTGTCATGTATTTCTCTGCTACATAAAAGAGCCCTTTTATACTCAACATTTTCTCTCCATGAAGTCAAGCAACTCACCTCTCATTCTTCTTTTGTATATACTAAACAGATGGAGCTTTTTCAATGTCTCATTATAGGGCATCATCCCCATCACTCAGTTATGAATCTTTTCTGTACCCTCTCCAATTGTTTGAACATAATATTCAAAATGTGGACACAAGAACTGGATTCAACTTTCCAACATCAGTCTCACCAATGCTGTTTCACTTCCCTTTCCATACTCACTACTCTATCCATCCAAGAATGGCTTTAACCTTTTTTACCACAGTTTCACATTGACAGACCATGCTGAGAAACTCATCCACTATGGCCCCGAAATCCTTTTCAGGGTCATTGCTTTCCAGCGGTTTGTCCCCCATTCTGTAGGGTGCCGCCTGATTCCTTTGTTACTGGAGGTATGGGGTTGCATTTGGCTCTATTAAAACCTAATTATTTAGTAAGTATTTTAGAAGAACTAGCCCATCAGAGAGAGAATCATGAATTACTCAAAGACAATGAATGGAGAAAAGCGGCAAGAGCAATCAAATACGTGTTTGGTTATGGCTTATTTTCTTGGTCTTAAAAGAGAGTAACAAGGACCTGAGCCTCCTCCCTCACAATAGCCCCCAGCTCCCCCAATCAGCATTGAGACTCTGAGAAGCAGAAAGCTGAGAGTTCTCACCACATGTCCCAGGTCACCACTGGAGGGAGTCACTCTTAGAGCACCATTCCAGCCACATGTCTTTGGGAGGGCCTCCCGCAATGAGAGTTGGAATGCAACCCCCCATCCCCAACTCCACATGCACAGACAGGTCCGGGTGGTGAAAGGAAAGCAGGGAAAAGGACAAAGACGCAAGAGAAGACGAGAAAGGAGGGAGAGACAGGACAAGGGAAAATAAAAAGGAGAAACCCCAATGTCCCCAGTAATTCTAAGGGACAAAGTCCTAGGTCAGAAATAAAATGCTGCCCCCACAATCTAGTGTTTTCCTTTCCTAAAAATCAGCCGGCACCTGAGGGATCAGACTGAACAGGTTCCAAACCTCTCTGAGGCTCTTACCTTCTCTACAGGGACGTCTGTTTTCGAGTGAAACCACTAAAAGAAAAGGAGAAAACTCCGAAGAGGGTCCTCCTTGCGCTCACGTACGTGCAAGTGAATGCTCTCTCAGTCCTCCAGGAGAGACCTCGAGAAGGAGACGTGCTGAAGCAAAGCCACAGGGGTCTCCGAGGTTGCCCCTGTCCTGCACCCCTGTCCTGCCTGGCTGATGTCAAGATCTCTCTGTGAGATCATCGCCTCCCCACCACCTTTGTCCAATAGGCTGAGGTCCTGCCAAAGGCCCTTGTGATGTCACTGCCACACCCACCCCCCCCTGCAGTGCTGATCTCCTGCCCCTGTCCAGCCACATTGGATGTTTGAGCTGCTTCCCCTGAATCACCCCACTCAATGAGCGTTTATTGTGGGCTCAAGCCGAACACAGTAAAACATCAGAGGCTTCTCCCCATGCTATGCTCAGTTTTTCATAAATTAGCAGACTTTATGGACAGAAAGGACAATTAGAGCATGTCATCTGACCTCCAGCATATCACATGCTTTCTGGAGAGTATAGCAGCTAGTTTTTGACTACACACGTTCCAGAAAGGCGTCTCGTCTTCATTAGAAGACATCAAGAGGTGGGGAATTCCCACCACTTCCCTTTCTAGTTTGTTCCTTTGGTGATTCATCCTCACTGTTGAATATGTGTGCCCTCTTTCGAATATGAATTGGTCTCTTTTGAGTTTCCAGCCACTGGGTCTTGTTATGCTTTTCTCTGCTAGATTAATGAGCCCTTTCCTACCCGATATTTTCTCTCCACGAAGTCACTTCAACACTTCAGTGACGTCACCTCCCGATCTTTTTTATCATCTAAACAGGCTGAGCTCTTTCAGTCGCTCACTTGCAGGCATTTTTCTCCAGCCCTCAAAACGTTTCATTGCTTTTTGCTGCCCCATCTCCAATATTTCAAAATCCTTTTTCAAAGGTGGACGCCAAAACTGGATGCAGGATTCCATGATCCATCTTCCTCATGGTGTGTCACCTCCCTATGCTCCTCACTGCTCTTTTCATACATCTAATGATGGCTTTAGCCCTGTTCACCACAGCATCACCCGGGGTGCTCATGTTGAATGGCTTGCCCAGCGTGGCCCCTAAATCCTCTTCACGCTCAGTGCTTTCCTGGATACACTTCCCCATTCTGTAGCTGTGGCCTGCATGCTTTGTTGCTAGCTATAGGACCCTTCAGTTGGTTCTTTTCCAACTTGTTTTCTTTGAATGGGTCCAGCTTATCAATGGATCTGATTGCTCTGTGTCACTGCCCTCTCCTCAACATTAATTACTACTCTGCTACTATTTTATCGCCCACCAATGTTAGCAGCAGTGATTTTTTTTATTTGGGTTGCAGTTCATTGATATTTATTTTCAAGAATTAATCCCTGAGAGCCTCTTCATATCCCTAGTGCCCAGAACCTGCTCCACACAGCACAGCGAGAAAAGGCCACCCTGCCCAGCTGTGCCCTCGGGGCTAAGCACAGAACAAACGTAGGAGCTTGTGTCATCCATAGCTTCTGAACAACATGTGGGGGTCATCAGCTTACAAATACACTCTAGACCGGTAGCGTAGACAGGCCCCAAATGTATCTAAGTGTCCCACTTTGAAAAACAGGAGAGAAAAAAACAGAACCTTGAGTAGCTTTATTTTATAGTGGTGGAAACTGAGGCACACAGAAGCAAAGAGATTCGCTCATGGTCAAAAAGCCAGGAATAGAAAACGGCAGATCTGCTGATAGTCAGTCCTGGGCCCTAGCCGTGTTTGTCCTGGCCTCTCTGCTTCAGCTCCAGTAACAACCTGAGTAGAGGTTTTCTTCTTCTCCGTGTCCTTTAACTTCACGTCACTGGAGAAGAAAGATTTTTTCTTACCAGCTGGCTCGAATGCATGGAGATGTCTTTCCAGAAGATGTGCTCTGGCTCAGTCCCATGTCATAGGTTTTCTGGAGGAAGCACTCGGTGCCGTTCTAGGGCCTGTGTTACACAGAAGATGGACAGAATGGTCCTTTCTGGCCTTAATATTTTTCTTTCGCTAGGAGGATAATGCTGGACATTTTCTCTCATTCACTTTCCTTTGGAATAATTTCAATCCAGTCCAAAGGATTTCCTCTTCCATTGTGTCTTCAGCACCTTTCCTAGCAAACAGTTACCGTTCGAGCACAGGTTTCCAGTTTCAGGCTGTCCCAGGGTGAGATGGCCATGAAAGGGGGAGTAGCTCAACTGAACCTATCCCCCGGGGAAGGGAATAAGTGCAGGGAGTCACATGAGAAGGAGCAGCATGTAACTAGGATACAGGCCTGCTGGGCGATATAAGGACAGCCTGTGCTCAGCCAGGAGAGAGACCCGCAATGGGAGCAGGCCTGGGAGGGGCTTGGATAGTCCTTTAAAGGCAGATTCGGTACACAGTAGGGGATGGAACAGCCAAGCTGCTGGGGTTGGGAGCTGGGCCTCCTGGCAGTGTCCAGGAAGGAAAGCACAGCATCTGCCAGGAAGAGTCCCCACAGAGGGACACCGTACTCTCCCAAGGAGGAAAAAGGCTCTCCCTGCCATTTCTTAACCTCATGGGGTGTTCTCCTGCTCTGCCAACCCCAGCCCTATTTCAGCATCTCCAGGTGCCTGAGGGAGCAGGAACCAGAGGCCATCCTGCAGCTGGGACAGAGATGGAGGTTCATGACCTACCTGCCAGTGGTGACCATGGTGCAGAACAGCCCTCAGGACATGCGAATGCAGCTCCAGATCTGGGAGCAGCTTCCCTTTGCTGGCACGAGACCTTGCAGGTTGCAGGGGGTGAGACAGGCACTAACTTTTGGTAACCCTCCATGGGATCAGAGGGTAATGGTTTGTAGAAAGTGGTGTTGGAGAGCTTTACAAAAACTAGGCAAGCCATTTACAACACACACTTTGCTTCTCTACAAAAGAAAAAGGACACTAAACGATCTAAACTACTACATGCGACAAGGGGCCACAACAGTGGTTCCCTTAACCCACCCAGCAATATTGTTAATCTATCCAACTATACTCTTAGCCCAGCAGAAGAATCTGTCCTATCTCGGGGCCTCTCCTTCTGCCCCTCCACCCCCACGAACACGATACCGTTCTGTGGTGACCTAGTATCCTATGTTCGACGTCTCCGACTCAAGGAATATTTGCAACACACCTCTGAACAACATACTAACCCACAGAGACCTTCCTACCAACACTACAAAAAGAAGGATTCTGGGTGGACTCTTCCTGAAGGTTGAAACAACAGACTGGACTTCTACAGAGAGTGCTTCCACCGACGTGCATGGGCTGAAATTGTGGAAAAGCAACATCACTTGCCCCATAACCTCAGCCGTGCAGAACACAATACCATCCACAGCCTCAGAAACAGCTCAGACATCATAATCAAAAAGGCTGATGAAGGAGGTGCTGTCGTCATCATGAATAGGTTGGAATATGAACCAGAGGCTGCTCGGCAGCTCTCCAACACCACTTTCTACAAGCCATTACCCTCTGATCCCACTGCGGGTTACCAAAAGAAACTACACCATCTGCTCAAGAAACTCCCTGAAAAAGCACAAGCACAAATCCGCACAGACACACCCCTAGAACCCCGACCAGGGGTCTTCTATCTTCTACTCAAGATCCATAAACCTGGAAATCCTGGACGCCCCATCATCTCAGGCATTGGCACCCTAACAGCGGGATTGTCTGCTTATGTAGACTCTCTCCTCAGGCCCTATGCTACCAGCACTCCCAGCTATCTTTGAGACACCACTGACTTCCTGAGGAAACTACAATCCATCGGTGTTCTTCCTGAAAACACCATCCTGGCCACTATGGATGTAGAAGCCCTCTACACTAACATTCCACACAAAGATGGACTACAAACCATCAGAAACAGTATCCCTGATAATGTCACGGCAAACCTGGTGACTGAACTTTGTGACTTTGTCCTCACCCATAACTATTTCACATTTGGGGACAATGTATACCTTCAAATCAGTGGCACTGCTATGCGTACCCGCATGGCCCCACAGTATGCCACCATTTTTATGGCTGACTTAGAACAACGCTTCCTCAGCTCTCGTGCCCTACTGCCCCTACTCTACTTGCGCTACATTGATGACATCTTCATCATCTGGACCCATGGAAAAGAAGCCCTTGAGGAATTCCACCATGATTTCAACAATTTCCATCCCACCATCAACCTCAGCCTGGACCAGTCCACACAAGAGATCCACTTCCTGGACACTACGGTGCTAATAAGCGATGGTCACATAAACACCACCCTATACTGGAAACATATTGACCGCTATACTATTGGCCTTGATAGAACTATCTGCCCATGGTGACCATGGTACAGGACAGCCCTCAGGACATACGAAGGCAGCTCCAGATCCGGGAGCAGCTTCCCTTTGCTGGCAGGAGACCTTGCAGGTTGAGGGGGGGGTGAGACAGGCACTAACATGGGCATGGAAGTTTGGGGAACAGGACAGAGGCTGGGGCTGGGCATGGAGGGCAGGGACCTGGGAAGAAAGAGAGAAGATCAACCACTTTCTGAATGTGGGTCAGGATTATCTCCACTTTAGAGATTGGGAAATTGAGGTGCCACGTGGGAGCGGGATTGACATTTTGCCGAGCATCTGAAGAATCGCTACAGCCAAAATAGGAAAGCTATTAAGTGTCAGAAGAAGATGAATCATGGAATTCAGAGTTCAGGGCTGACCAGTAAAGGTGTCGTATATGTCATAAACCAAAATGTGCTGTGCCACCTCCCTGGTCTCGGAGTCAGGGGACCATCCCTTGGACAGGGGTTAAAGAATCTTTCTCTCAGACACACAACTGTGAATAGTTTGGAAAACAAACCCTACTTATAATGTTGTTCACTGGCCCTGCTAGAAACTCCACCCTCCAACCATTGTGAACCAGGACCAGGGACACCATTCCACTCTCCTGTCTACATGTACCTGTGCACCCGCAGACATTGCAGCTGGCACATGCATTGGTGCAGGCTCTGTCACGGAGCTGGATGAATCACCCTGCTGGCCCACATACCCAGCATTCTCTCCCTGAGCAATCTGTCCCGCTGTCTGCTCCACCTCTCTTCATCCAGGAACCTCTAGAGCAGTCTCTCTTGATGGATTGTGTCCTTCTCCTCCTTGGCTCTTTTGGAAGCCAGGTGCTTTTGGCTTCTCTTTGCCTCTAGTGGCACGGTCCTCGTCCTTCTGGCCCACTGCTGGCCACTTGTAGCACCTGCAGTCCCACGCAGCAGTCTTGGCCCAGCAGGTGTGCAAGTGTCTTCCAGTGGAAGGAAACAGAGGCTATATTCATTGTAGTGCCTGGGGTGGGGGGAAGAATCCCCCACTTTGCTTTCTGTCTGTCCACACTGTGGAATGCTTCTAGATCACTCTTTCATAAATTCTCGTGTACTCTCCATCTCACTTCCGTGCCTGGAAGATTCACAGAGGCACAAGCAACCTGTCTTCCGACAGTGGCCAATGCCAGGTTCTCCAGAGGGAATGAACGGAACAGGTATTCATCAAGTGATCCATCTCCCGTTGACCATTTCCAGCTTCTGGCAAACAGAGGCTAAGGACACCATTCCTGCCCATACTGGTTAATAGCCATTGATGGACCTTTCCTTCATCAATTTCTAGAGTTATTTTTTGAACCCTGTTATAGTCTTGGCGTTCACAACATCCCCTGGCAAAGAGTTTCACGGGTTGACTGAGCATCAACCTCTTGTTTTACTTTAAATCAATTACAGATAATTAAGACGCTGGATCTGGCTGACGCAGGGTAGGCTGCAGTTGTGTTTTGGGGACCTTTACCAATCCTGGCTCTGACTTTGGGGAATCCCTTAATATTTTAGAACTATCAGAAAACCAAGTAATTTTCCAGGCATGTGATAGGATCGCATCAAAGTACACGGAGGAGTTACTGAGGGCAATGGTGTGTGAACAGCACATCAATGAGTGCAATGGTTTTATGAGATACCGGGGTCAAGGGGAGGGTGACCTACAAAAGCTCTCTCTACCCAAACATTTGAAAAAGTCATCCAGAATTCATGCTTCAAAAAAAAATTCCAACTATCACCTTCCAGGAGCGGAAGGAAATCAGGACAAAAAGTAACAAACAGGGCAAAAGAATGTCTGCTGCATGAAGCATCATGTAAAGTCACCTTCCAAGGAGTTCAAGAGAAACCAGGATAAAATCAAGGATTCAAAATTCCTATTGTTACTGCTAGGTGGGGTAATAATTTGCTACCCAAAGAATACATCTGAAGAATTAGATAAAAGTACCAATACAACAAAAAGCTCTACTTGCAAAAATAGCCCCTCAGGTCTGCTAGGCTTGTTAGCCGTTAACAGTATGGAAAGCTGTACCTTCAAGGGTTTCCCCCCTCTGTTTGGACTTGTGTTGAGGAATACAAATCCCACACTGGGCAAGAAGGGGTTAAGGAGCTGCTCTGGCCTCAGACAGACCCACCCCAACACATCTGCAGGGTAGGCACAGACCGGAGGGAGGATTTAAAAGGGAGCAGAACAGCTCACTTGTGGGCAGACCTGGCAAGAGGAAGGTCCTTTATCTGGCAGATCCTGAGGGAAGGCTGGCTCTGTCCCTCAGCAACAGCCTGAAGGTCCCTCCCTGACATGGGCGGCAAGTTCTATGGGCCTGTGGAGCCCGGGCACCAGGAATATTCCTGTCCCAGGGGCCCGGCTCCACCAAAGTTTCCAAAACCTGCCCCCCCCCCCACACACACTCCCCCCGCACTTCCCCTGGCCCCACCTGCTGCCCCCGGGCAATTTAAAACAGCCCGGGGGCTCCCGCCGCCACCCACAGCGCAGCGGGGCTGAGCGGCTTCCTGCGCGCTCATTGGAACTTTTGCACCAAGTTTTCAGTTTCTTTAAAAAAGAATCCCGAAATGTCTGAGGGAAGCAGACAGGTTCTAAGATGTTGTTGTTGGCGGTATTGTTTAGCTGAAAAAACAATCTCCATTAAAAAGAACCCAGCTGAAAATTTCCAACCAGCAGTAAATGTTAAATAAATTGGGGAACATTAATATTGCCTGATAAGAGCCTGATTTCAAACTCATTGATTCGATCTCATCTCTGTGATTTCTCTTTCAAGGGGATAGTTGCGTGGAGGTAACAATTGAATAAGCAGTAAAGTTGGCAGCACACAGAATGTTTGTTACAGAAGAGCCCATTTAAACCCTGGGTTAGAGTTGAACCAAGCAGCCAAAGCCTGTCTATCCTGACCCCGTTCAAGGACACATGGGAGCTGACTGGGAGTAGAACCCAGAGTTCCTGGCCTAGCTCCACACTGCTGCTGGCTGAGTATAAATGGTGTAAATGGGTGTACAGAACTTACACAGAAGACACGGGGCTGTGTTGGCATTTTATTCTATTAGATTCATGCCCAAGTGGTAAGCTTGGTGATGGTCGCAATGGAGGGACCTTCTTTGCAAGAACTGTTGGATTTGGAGCGTGCTTTGTTCCATCCTTCATGCTGCATTTTATCAAGCCACACCTTGTGCTGAATACTCAGATTGGGTAAAGTGATGAAGGAGGTTACACAAGTGTGATAATATTACTGATTGATTGTCAGAGGTGAGGAGCACTAACAACACCTAGTAATTGTAAGTGATGAGTTCTATGTACCTTTGACATTCCTAGAATGAGATATTAGGGAAAGGAGAAACAGGGCCATTCCCTCTGTCACTTTAGTCCTGATCATTGTCCTTCTCATTCCCTCCACAGCCATCACACAGTGTATTGAGGAAGAAAATGTCCAACCAAACCTCCATGATCGAATTCTTTCTCCTGGGATTCTCTGATGTTCGGGAGCTGCAGATTTTACAGGGAAATTGTTGTTATTTCTTTTCATGTGCTTTTAGGTTTAATCTGCTTTGCTTTTATAATTGTGTCGTATGTTCAGATCTACAAAACAGTGCTGAAAATCCCTTCGGAGCAGGGCCAGCATAAAGCCCTCTCCACCTGCCTCCCTCACCTCACTGTGGTCTCCTTATTCCTTTTCACGGGCACCTTTGCCTTCCTGAAACCAACCTCCAACTCGACCTCAGACCTGAATCTCTTGGTGGCTGTTCTCTATTCTGTGTTGCCCCCAATGATGAATCCGATCATCTACAGCATGAGAAACAAGGAAATGAAAAGTGCACTGAGTAAACTGATAGGTTGGAGGTTATTCAAGAAATATATAGACTATATATTTCTCCACTGATATATTTCTCCACTGATCACGAGATCATTCTGTGTTTCTTTATAAATAGAATCATCTGATGACATTATTGCCTTCATGAGAACATACTTTGCAATCTTTTTATGCAGAATTGGGTATTTGCATTCATAAAAATCCAGACAAATTTAACCCAAGAAAATTGGAGTTACTCTAGGTTTACATCAATGTAATTAAGATCGGAATCTATCTATCTATCTATCTATGTACCGCTAGACATCACCATTCTATGTGATAATCAGTAGCCATAGCAAAGTTCCTAGTGGGTTCTCTGGCTCTTCTTTGTCAGGATAATAACTCTGACGGAGGTATCAAAACATTTGTTCTTTGGTTTTTGTTTGTTTGTCAGTTTTTTAGTTTAATTTTGTTGAGTTGTTTGTTGTTTTTATTTGTTTCTTTGTTCCAGGTGGGTTTGCAGGTGGGAAGGCCTGTTGAGACGGTGAGAGTTTAGTCTGACAGGATTTTCAATGTTTGCCTTCTCTTGAGAGTGTTCATATGTCATCTCTTTGATGGGATTTTCTGAGTGAGCTGAAGGTTTGCTCCCCACAATGATAAAAGGGTGCAAAAGAAGTTTCTGCGTGGCTAAGTTCCTCCTGACTCGATTATGTATATACTGTTGGGATATTATTGTATTATGAATGACGTCTTAGGGGAGAAAGAGCTCAGGTAGCTGTCTTTTATTATTTTAACCTGAAGAAGAGCTCTGTGTAACTCAAAAGCTTGTCCCTCTCACCAACAGAAGATTGTCCAATTAAAGTTATTACCTCACCCATCTTCTCTGTGTAAGAGCTGTGTCATTCTTGCTATGGTGCAAAGACTGTTTTGAAGAGAAACTTTTTCCAATGTTTTCTAAAGAAAATCCAACTTGGGATAATGAGGCCAAGTTTGGATCCCATTGAAATCACTGAGGTTTAGCCCCTCACTTCAAAGTAATTAGGATTTGGCCAAGAGCCTGTCTACACAAGGATCCAGAATTGGCTGACAGACCCCTGGAGAAGGTGAGTGTGACAGAAATGTAAGGGTCTGATAACCCAACTCATCTGAACCAGCACCAATGTAGAGTAAACACATTCACATCACCAATTTAATACTTCTGAGGTTCTGGCCCAAAGTCTCTGGGCTACACTCAGCAGTGACATGAACACTGGTGTAAGTTACTTGGTTGGGATCATTTTGTTCTAGCCTCGATGTAAGTGGAAAAGTGCCGTCACATGCACTGATCTGGTGTTCCATACACTATCCCACGTAGATCCACTCATTTCCAAGCTGAGAAAGGATCTCAGAAGTTGTTACTATTAGAATACCATCTTTGTGCATGGTTCTGTACACTACATATATGACGGACAAAAACAGATCATGTGATTAGATAGAGAGACACACAGATAGGATCATTTATTCTCCTAACACACAACCTCATTTAGTCATAATGACAGATTTCTCTTTAATTGTGAATTATGTTAGCTAGCTAACGGATGAAAATTATTGTGCTTCTTCCTGTTAATGATTGTCTTTGTCCACTTCATGATTCTCTTATAAGTATTCGTTATTAAACACTTTTTAGCAAAGATTGTTTATGACTCTGTCTTACTCCATCGCTCATTTACAAAGAGCTCATCAAAAGTACTCAGTGTTTAGACTTCCAGATGTTTTGACTGGATACATTTTAAACATGCTGTGTTTTGTTTTTCTGAATAAATGAACATATCACACATGGGTTCCTGAAAAACCAAGGGGCTAATTCTCAGCTGGTTTAAATGGTCATCGATCTGTTGAAGTCAATAGATCTCTGAGAATTTACACCAGCTGAGGATCTGGTCCAAACACATGAGTGGCCCCACTGAAGGTTTAAAGAAAAACTTATACTTAAGTCCCTGTTGGTTATGGGTTAGGGCTATGGATATGCTCTGTCAATCTAAAGTGTCTGTATGGCTGCCATGGCTGCATTCCATCATGATGCTTTCCAATGTATAAATTGCAGGTTTCACCAAACAAAATTTTCACAGAAAATCTTCACTTTCCTTGAACATTTTCTGTTTTTCATTTAAAGAAATGAAAACTGGAAAAACAAATAGCTTTGCCTGAAAATTGTATTTTTCATTTAATTTAATTTAATTTAGTTTAATTTAATGTTTTTTGACAGTTTTCAGACAAAAAAGTTCAGTTTTGAGAAATGTTGGGGATTTTCTTTAACAAAAAAAACACAAAAGTTTCATGAGGAAACAAAGCTTCCAACCACCTCTGTTTTAACCATTAACTCTTTAATATATTTATCCTCACCCCAACCCTACAAGGCAGGGCAGTACTATTATATCCATGTTATAGATGGGAACTGTTGTCCGGACAGAATGACGTGCCCAAGATCACACAGGAAACCCATGGCAAAGCAGGTAGCTGAGCTGGGTCTCTCAGGTTCCAGGTTAGCATCCAAACCACCTGGACCATTCCTCCTCAGTCACTGCTGTCACGCTGTCTGGAACGGCTCACAACCATGAGTGCCAATCTCAGGTCAGACGGTCAGAACACAGGGCAGACACCCCAAACTGGTGGTATATTCGATAATTAGATTTCACCAAGCCAGTAATAAATGTGAACTCCTGGATCACTATATTAGTATTACCATGGAGTCACAGACAGTCTCCTAGGATCTCCAGCCAATCTTACCAACCAGATAAACTGGACTTTGTGATAAAAGGTTATTAAAACAAAGAATCACATTCTATTGGGTTACTCCCAACCCCAAAGGGTCAGTCACTTATCCCAGGTCAATGGATACTCTTGATCTCACAGCAAAGGCAATGCTGGCAGCAAATTTCTCTAGTAAACTAACTAAAGTTTTATTAGCTAAGAAAAGAAATGAAAGTTATTGAGAGTTTAAAGCTGGTAAAATACATGAACAGGTTTGGACAGTCCAAGTTTGTCAGTGCAAAGTGACAGCAGAGATGTGGTATCTGCTAGTTTTCCATAAGTCTCTCAGGGTTACCCAAGATAACTTTGGGGATCTCTGTCTTGCATCTTTTCAGGTTTCAGAGTAGCAGCAGTGTTAGTCTGTATTCGCAAAAAGAAGAGGAGTACTGGTGGCACCTTAGAGACTAACAAATTTATTTGAGCATAAACTTTCGTGAGCTACAGCTCACTTCATCGGATGCATTTAGTGGAAAACACAGTGAGGACATATATATACACACAGAGAACATGAGAAAAAAACCAAACCAAAAAACCAAACCTGTAAGGAAAGTGATCAATTAAGATGAGCTATTACCAGCAGGAGAGCGGGGTGGGGGGAGGAAGGGGGGAAACTTTTTGTAGTGATAATCAAGGTGAGCCATTTCCAGCAGTTAACAAGAAGGGGGGAAACATTTTGTAGTGATAATCAAGGTGGGCCATTTCAAGCAGTTAACAGGAACAACTGAGGAACAGCGTGGTGGGGGGGGGGAGGGAAGAAATAAACAAACATGGGGAAATAGTTTTACTTTGTGTAATGACCCATCCATTCTAAGTCTCTATTCAAGCCTAAGTTAATTGTATCCAGTTTGCAAATTAATTCCAATTCGGCAGTCTCTTGTTGGAGTCTGTTTTTGAAGTTTTTTTGTTGTAATATAGCGACTTTCATGTCTGTAATCGCATGACCAGAGAGATTGAAGTGTTCTCCAACTAGTTTATGAATGTTATAATTCTTGACACCTGATTTGTGTCCATTTATTCTTTTACGTAGAGACTGTCCAGTTTGACCAATGTACATGGCAGAGGGGCATTGCTGGCACATTGCTTGCATCTGGAATGTTCCCTGAAAGTGTCCAAACAGCTCAGAAAGACAGAACCATTCCCTGGATCCATTCTCACAGCTGTCTTCCCCGGAAAGCAATCTGGCAAGTGTTTCTATCACAGCATGGGTTTTTCCTCTGATGACTAAATGCAGACTGGGTATGTAGATTTCCCTTTGTCCAACACAATGACCCTTGCTTTGAAGGTAGCATGTTCTTCATTTACATTTCCAAGGCTCCAATCGCATTTGATGGGCAAACGTAATTACCGGGATACATGCGATGTAAGTTGCAATGTAACAGCGCACAACAATCCTTCCTTAGTTTTCATGAAGTTCACACATCAAATAAATTCACACTTTTGATCTAGGGTTAATTAAGTAGAGGGATATACATAATGTAAAGGGATAGCATACAACGGGTTACAGATAAGTGAAGACAATATCCCGTTTCCTTTGAACTAAATTAACACTTGAGTGAATTAGTACACTTAACATTTCTTTGATAGTCACACGTTAGTGATAGTAATATAGTATGTAGTCCTGTTTATTTGCCTGAGATAGAACTTGGGGTTTTGTTTGCCCACTTGAATTTTGAGGTTTTTAAAATATAATTGTTTGTGTCTTATACCCTTATCAACATATGTGAACAAGGGCGGGGGGGACGGGACACCACTGTGTGTTGCTTCTGCCTACAGATGAGGGTTTTTCAATACAAAGAGAAAAGATAAGAAATAGAGTTCAAGTGTTGCTGGATATGGCGGGAGTTTGATATACAGTGTATAATTGACGGCTGCCTGACTCCTCTCCCAAGACAAGGTCAAGTAACCAGTTGGGAGGGGCCAGGGAGATGGGGGGAAGCTATAAGGAACACTAAAAACCAATGAAAAAGGTAACCCTGACCGGTGCATAACTTCACTCCCTACCCCTCCCATGGGGTACAAAAGAGGTGGTACCGAAGCCCCCAGACTCAAGACCCTCCAAAACGGAATACGACCATAAATTGCAAGGGTGGTACCAGGGTTCAGGGTACCGGGGCATACATTACAGGTGTAATTAAGCCCACTACAAAGGAGGAGGGAGAGGAAGCTCTGTTGGTGTAAAGAGCTGTGGTTATGCATTGCCTGCATTTTGGACACTGGCTACCTGCTTTCTGTCTGCATGACAAGAACCAAGGGAGGGTAGGGGAAGCCCTAACAACACACAAGTGAATTGGCCTATTGCTCTGACCTGAGCTGGCCTGTCAGTGTCACAATTGCTACGTGACCAGAGGGAGCGACATTACTCAGGTATGCCTTCACAGGGATTAATAAACCCATGGCTGGCCTGGATCCGCCGACTCGAGCTCATGGGGCTTGGGCTCTGGGGCTGAAAAATTGCTGTGTAGACCTTTGGACCCAGGCTGGAGCCCGAGCTCTAGGATCCTACACAGCAATTTTTAGCCCCACAGTCCAAGCTCTGCAACCCCAAGTCAGATGACCCAGGCCTGCCGAAGCCATGCCACAGGGCTTTTATCCCCGTGTAGACATACCCGAAGGCCCTGGGACTCATGACACCCGGGTTATATTCCTCAGAGCTGCTGTGTGACCTCTGGCCAGTCACTTCCCCTCTCTGTACACTCTGAAAAATGAGGATGATGATACTGACCCGGCGTGATAAATCACTTTGAGATCTACAGCTAAGTTGTATTGTTATCTCGATCTACAGGGTAACCAGGCACAGAGCAGGGAAGAATACCTGAAGAATGCAGCTGGGTGAGAAATGGGTTCCCATCCTGCAAGACTTTTCAAGATTTTGAGAGAGACAAAGAAGGTGAGGTATCATTTTTTATTGGACCAACTTCTGTTGGTGGATGGGACAAGCTTTCGTGCTTCACAGAGCTCTTCCTCTGGTCTGGAGAAGAGAACCATAGTGTCCAAGATCAGTACAAGGTGGGACAGATTGTTATGCATAAGGGGATCACACATATCGTAGGAGACCACTTAAAATGAAGTGGGCAATTAACATGAAGTGAGCGATTAACACTCTGCAGAATAGGCATTAGGGCCTATTGACTCCAAAGGAGCTACAGCCAATTTACACCTGCTGGGCGACGAATATGAATTTCAAATATTTTTGAAACTGCAGCCCATTGAGCTTTTTAGTTTAGTGCTGTAAATTGGTTAGTCTCTAAGCTGCCACAAGTCCTCCTTTTCTTTTTGCGAATACAGACTAACACGGCTGCTACTCTGAAACCAGAAAAATTAATGTAATGGCTGAGAAAGAAAGAAAGAAAGAAAGAAAGAAAGAAAGAAAGAAAGAAAGAAAGAAAGAAAGAAAGAAAGATAGATTTGGGCCATTCATCCCAACAGAAGTTGAAGATGAGATACTTGAAAACTGTGCAACACTGAATTCCTCCAAAGTTCTATCCCTAGTGGGACTGAACCATTCTCCGCCACCAATAAACGTTACACTTGTAATTAAACCCATGGGGCAAAGAGCTAAGGAAGTGCAGACTGGTTCAGAGCTTTTGAATCAGCTTCGGATCACATTGGCAGGCAAAAAATATGGATTTATAACTGTGTAATGGGCTAGATCCCCAGCTGATGTAAATTGACATCGCTCGACGGAAATCAAAGGCCCAGATTCCCAGTTGGCGTAAATAGGCCAAACTACCATGAACTCAATGGAAGTGTAACAATTTACACAAGCCCATGACCTGGCCCTTAGTTTTTAGTCTTCACCTCTGGGTACCTCTTGGTGACTGACTTCAGTCAGACAAGGCAGCCTGAGCTGTGGGTTCCTCTAGCAGAGGCATCCAAAGAGCTGCTGATACAATGCAGGAGGAAAAAAAAGTCTCTGCTCCCCCAGAAGTGACTATGTGATGTTAATGAAGGAACAGGCTATTCCAGGCCAGTTGAGATTCTGGTGCGACAAGGCTCTTCGCTATTGTAGATCATGTGTCTGTGTTAGAAATCCCTGTTTTAGTCCCTTCCAACCCTGTGATTCTATGATTCATTCATTCTATGATTCATTCTACAAACACCTTGGGACATGCTTTGAGCCTCTGCCCTGCCTTGTTTTTAGCCAAGGGTCCTTCCAGGGATGCTGCCATCAAGTGAGATAAAGGGCGGGTACTGTTCTCCCTCTGTGGGGTTAGAGTTGGGCAGGTTGTCAGGGTGGTTTGCTCCAGAGGTGAGATCAGAGCTGGACGTAAAGCCTTGGAGACCAGATTCAACTATTTAGCCCCAGAGTAGGGACATCCTGGGCTGTGACAATATCGGAGCCCTGCACAAGACAGGATCAGCTCTTGAACTGGGAGG
Source organism: Natator depressus (assembly GCF_965152275.1). Taxonomy (NCBI): domain Eukaryota; kingdom Metazoa; phylum Chordata; order Testudines; family Cheloniidae; genus Natator; species Natator depressus. Next base: position 34,811,079 of record NC_134247.1, read on the forward strand.
AGTTTTCAGTCTCTGATCCCATTTAGTCCTTCATCTCCCAGCCAAGCCTGTCCAAGGAGGGGAGCAGGGAGCACCCCTCTGTGGAGTGGATCCCTGTCTACTAGGAACTGCAGAGAGACTCAGGAAATCCAGCGAAGCGACATGGAAACTGCTGCTGGATAATACAGTGATGGGGGCATGAGAGAGAGATGACCAAAGAATCCTGGTGCTGGAGGATCAAAAGCATCGCACGCTGGGAAGAAATCCACAAAGACCAACAGACTACATTTTTGCATTCAATTCTACATGTGAAGGTATTAATATACAGACAAATTTAATAATAGAGATATGAATTGTAATTGGAACTTTTAAAGACTTTTATTATCAAACAGAGCCTGTCAGACAGAGCCTGTCAGATTTCTTTTCAGCAGAATGTAAGAACCGAAATATAAGTTACAATCTGAACTCTTTAAGGAATTAACTCTCAGTCTAGTCAGATATCTAGATCCAGTCAGAGAAAAAGAAGGTGGACAATGACTTTGCATCAGAAATCGGAAATGTTTGCAGGGTTTAGCAACCAACAACTAATTTCTTTTCAGCTAAAAACTACTGTAAACTGGAAATTGCACATTGCAAACCAAAGAATATTGAGATTTGCAGATTTCAAAAAAACAAAACAAAATATCTGAGTATAGGAGATACTTTCCCTGAACATTTTTGTTTAGTTCAAAAACTCGTTTTCCTACAAAAAAACTCATTTTCCTCCTACTACAAAAAAAATCTAAATTTCCAAACATCTCTAATTTGGAATGGAGCTTTAAACAAGGGAGGGGAACACTAATACTGTTCAATAATACCATAATTTCAAAACCATTTTTTCTCTTGAAACTGGGTTTGTTTCTGTGTCAAAGGGATAATTACTGGAAGGTCAAAATTGAATAAGCAGCAGAGCTGATAGCCACAGTTGATATGTTATGCACACTAGCACCTTTAGACTCAGAGTTGAACCACCAGTTAAAGTCAGTCTATCTCAATGTTGCCAAAGGACATACAGGAGGTAAATGGAACTAGAACCTATATTTCCAGGATTTCCTTGCAAGTTAACAAGATAGACACAGGACCAGGATTAGAAAGGGTTTAAGCACCTAAAGAAGGAGAAAGGCGCCTTTTGGGATTTACAATAGCATCTGAGCAGGTTAGGTGCTATCTTTTAATCCTGGCCCACAGATAACACAGAAGCTTGGCTGGAATCAGGGAACCCTGGTGGCAATTGTACACCCTGTATTATGCTGGGGTCAGACTAGAGGGTCTGAATGGCCCTTTTGGCGTCATCACCTTTGTTTCTGTGCCCTTGCCTCTGAATCTCTGCTTCTGAGCTGTGCAGGGCTCCAGGGCGTGAGTCCTGCTAGCCCTCAGGAAATAGATATGGATAAATCACCTTCCCGCAACATAGTCCTTTAATGTCAGTGCAGCTCAACGCCAGCTACTCACAGCTCGTCTGCAGAGAGCAATCGGTTTTTGTCTAGTTCAATCGCAGAATGAGGCTGAAAGGATTCTCAGATACCTGTGCCATTAGCTTCTAGATTCTGCTATATAGATAGATATTGACCAAAAAATCCTAGTGCTGGATGACTGAATATGTCTTCTGTTGGGAAAAAATCCACAAAGACTAGTCCAGGAAGTTTGCTATGTCAATTAAATTTGTTAGGGGATCAACATACAGGGAAGAATTAAGATGATAAATATGAATTACAATACGAACTGGTTAAGACCTTTACCATCAGTTTAATCATAGAATCATAGATTCACAGAATATCAGGGTTGGAAGGGACCTCAGGAGGTCATCTAGTCCAACCCCCTGCTCAAAGCAGGACCAATCCCCAATCAAATCATCCCAGCCAAGGCTTTGTCAAGCCTGACCTTAAAAACTTCCAAGGAAGGAGATTCTACCACCTCCCTAGGTAACGCATTCCAGTGTTTCACCACCCTCTTAGTGAAAAAGTTTTTCCTAATATCCAACCTAAACCTCCCCCACTGCAACTTGAGACCATTACTCCTTGTCCTGTCCTCTTCTACCACTGAGAATAGTCTAGAACCATCCTCTCTGGAACCACCTCTCAGGTAGTTGAAAGCAGCTATCAAATCCCCCCTCATTCTTCTCTTCCGCAGACTAAACAATCCCAGTTCCCTCAGCCTCTCCTCATAAGTCATGTGTTCCAGACCCCTAATCATTTTTGTTGCCCTTCGCTGGACTCTCTCCAATTTATCCACGTCCTTCTTGTAGTGTGGGGCCCAAAACTGGACACAGTACTCCAGATGAGGCCTCACCAATGTCGAATAGAGGGGAACGATCACGTCCCTCGATCTGCTCGCTATGCCCCTACTTATACATCCCAAAATGCCATTGGCCTTCTTGGCAACAAGGGCACACTGCTAACTCATATCCAGCTTCTCGTCCACTGTAACCCCTAGGTCCTTTTCCGCAGAACTGCTGCCTAGCCATTCGGTCCCTAGTCTGTAGCGGTGCATTGGGTTCTTCCGTCCTAAGTGCAGGACCCTGCACTTATCCTCATTGAACTGCATCAGGTTTCTTTTGGCCCAATCCTCCAATTTGTCTAGGTCCCTCTGTAGCCTATCCATGCCCTCCAGCGTATCTACCACTCCTCCCAGTTTAGTGTCATCTGCAAACTTGCTGCGGGTGCAATCCACACCATCCTCCAGATCATTTATGAAGATATTGAACAAAACTGGCCCGAGGACCGACCCCTGGGGCACTCCACTTGACACCGGCTGCCAACTAGACATGGAGCCATTGATCACGACCCGTTGAACCCGACAATCTAGCCAACTTTCTACCCACCTTATAGTGCATTCATCCAGCCCATACTTCTTTAACTTGCTGACAAGAATACTGTGGGAGACCGTGTCAAAAGCTTTGCTAAAGTCAAGAAACAATACATCCACTGCTTTCCCTTCATCCACAGAATCAGTAATCTCATCATAGAAGGCTATTAGATTAGTCAGGCATGACCTACCCTTGGTGAATCCATGCTGACTGTTCCTGATCACTTTCCTCTCGTGTAAGTGGTATCAAATACCTACTGCTGACTGGAATTTTTCCTCCCATCAGGAAAATTTTTACTTTTCACTGAACACCCTAAATCCATTCCCCCCCCACCCCCCCACCCCCAGTTTTTGGCAAATGAAAACTTTCTGCTGAAAACTGATTTTTTTTATTCCAAAACCAATATAGTTTGGTTTTTTAAGTTTTCATTTTTTTTTTACAAAACAATCCCAAAATGTTTGAGAAAAGCAGACAGATTCTGAGATGTGTTGTTATTTAGCTTAAAAACCAATCTCCATTAAAAAGAACACAGCTGAAAATTTCCAACCAGCCTCTATGCACAGAGTTTGGGGTGGAAAAATTACAGATGAGCTGCTATTTACGATGCTGGGTGAGTCAACATCATATTGCCCTGCAAAGTGAGAATCAGGCTGTGTTAGAATTTTAGTTTATCAGTTTCATACCCAAGTTGTGAGAATTGTTGGGTTTGGAGTGTGCTTTGTTCCATCCTTCATATTGCATTTTATCAAGCCACACCTTGGGCCAAATCCTCAGATGAGATAAAGTGATGAAGCTCCATTGACTTTAAAGGAGCTGACCTAATTTACACTAGTGTGGTAACGTGACTCATTGATTGTCAGAGGTGAGGAGCACTAACAACACCTACTCATTGTAAGTGATGAGTTCTGTGCACCTTTGACATTCATAGAATGAGATATTAGGGAAAGGGGAATCAGGGCCATTCCCTCTGTCGCTGTAATCCTGACCATTTTCTTTCTCATTCCCTCCACAGACATCGCACAGTGTACTGCGGAAGAAAATGTCCAATCAAATTGCCGTGACCGAGTTCCTTCTCCTGGGATTCTCTGACATTCGGGAGCTGCAGATTTTACAAAGCAGTGGTGTTTCTACTGCTTTACCTGATATCCCTGCTGGGGAACCTTCTCATCATCACAGCCATAGCCCTTGACCGCCACCTTCACGCCCCCATGTACTTCTTCCTGATGAATCTGTCCATCCTAGACCTCGGCTCCATCTCTGTCACCATCCCCAAATCCATGGCCAATTCCCTCACCAACACCAGATTGATTTCTTATTCTGGATGTGTTGACCAAGTCTTTCTCGTCTTCTTCTTTGCTTCAGCAGATTTTGCTTTACTGACCATCATGGCGTACGACCGATACATCACCATCTGCCAACCACTGCACTATGAGACAGTGATGAACAGGACAGCTTGTGTCCAAATGGCAGCCAGTGCCTGGATCAGTGGTATTCTCTACTCTGCACTGCACACTTTGATCACCTTTGAAATCTCCTTCTGTGGAGGCAACGTGGTGGATCAGTTCTTCTGTGAAATCCACCAGCTCCTCAATCTCGCCTGCTCTGACTTGTACCTCATTGAAGTTGGGTTTCTCATCTTTAGTTCATTCTTAGGCTTAAGCTGCTTTCTTTTCATAATTGTGTCATATGTTCAGATCTTCAAAGCAGTGCTGAGAATCCCCTCTAAGCAGGGTGAGCATAAAGCCTTCTCCACCTGCCTCCCTCACCTCACCGTGGTGTCCTTGTTCTTTAGTACTGCTGCCTTTGCCTACCTGAAACCCACCTCCAGCTCAACCTCAGGTCTGAATCTCATAGTGGCTGTTCTCTATTCTGTGTTGCCACCAATGGTGAATCCGATCATCTACAGCATGAGAAACAAAGAGATCAAAGGTCCACTGAGTAGACAGGTAGGTTGTAGGTTTTTTACTAAGAACAAAAAGTCCATATGTCTCCTTCGGTAGCAATTTCATTCTGTATTTCTTTATAAATAAAATCTGATGACATTATTGCCTCCATGAGAAAACACTGTGCACTCTGTTTATGCGGAATTGGGTCTTTGCACTAGTAAAGATACAGACAATCATGACTCAGGAAAAAAAGGAGTTTCTATAGGTTTACTCCAATGGAAATAAGATTGGAATATATCATATACTGCTACCGATCACGATACTACCTGAGACCCTTGCCTATAAAATCAGTAGCCATAGCAGAGTCCCTGGTGAGGTCTTTGGCTCTTCTTATATTTTGGGATAAAAATCAGATGGAGGTATCAATGCATTTGTTCTTTGTGTTTTTTGTTTGTTTGTTTGTCAGATTTTTAGCTTATTTTTGCTTAACTGGTTGATTGGTGGTTTGGTTTGTTTGTTTGTTTTAGGAGGTTTTGGAGGTGGAAAGGCCTGAGAAGATGGTGAGTGTTTGGTGAGACGGGATTTTCAATGTTTGTCGCTTCTTGGGAGTATCCATATGTCATCTCTTTGATGGGGTTTTCTGAGCGAACTGAAGGTTTGCTCCCCACAATGACAAAAGAGTGCAAAAGAGGATTATGCATGGCTTAGTTCCTCCTGACATGATTATGTGTAGATTGTTGGGATATTATTGTATTATTAATGATATGTGTCATAAATATAAAGGGAAGGGTAACCACCTTTCTCTCCACAGTGCTATAAAATCCCTCCTGGCCAGAGGCAAAACCCTTTCACCTGTAAAGGTTAAGAAGCTAGGATAACCTCGCTGGCACCTGACCAAAATGACCAATGAGGAGACAAGATACTTTCAAAGCTGGAGGGGGGGGACGACAAAGGATATGTCTGTCTGTGTGATGCTTTTGCCAGGAAGAGATCAGGAATGCAGCTCAGAACTCCTGTAAAAAGTTAGTAAGTAATCTAGCTAGAAATGCATTAGATTTCTTTTGTTTAATGGCTGGTAAAATGGCTGTGCTGAATGGAATGTATATTCCTGGTTTTGTGTCTTTTTGTAACTTAAGGTTTTGCCTAGAGAGATGCTCTATGTTTTGAATCTGATTACCCTGTAAGGTATTTACCATCCTGATCTTTACAGAGGTGATTCTTTTACCTTTTCTTTCATTAAAATTCTTCTTTTAAGAACCTGATTGCTTTTTCTTTGTTCTTAAGATCCAAGGGTTTGGGTCTGTGTTCACCTGTACAAATTGGTGAGGATTTTGATCAAGCCTTTCCCAGGAAAGGGGGTGTAGGGCTTGGGGGGATATTTTGGGGGAAGACGTCTCCAAGTGGGCTCTTTCCCTGTTCTTTGTGTAACAAGCTTGGTGGTTCAAGGACAAGGCATAGGGTTCAAGGACAAGGCAAAGTTTATACCATAAGGAAGTTTTTAATCTAAGCTGGTAAGAATAAGCTTAGGGGGTCTTTCATGCAGGTCTCCACATCTGTACCCTAGAGTTCAGAGTGGGGAAGGAACCTTGACAATATGTTAGGCATCTTTTTATTATTTTAACCTAAATGAGTATAGCATCATAGAATATTAGGGTTGGAAGAGACCTCAGGAGGTCATCTAGTCCAATCCCCTGCTCAAAGCAGGACCAATGCCAACTAAATCACCCCAGTCAAGGCTTTGTCAAACCAGGCCTTAAAAACCTCTAAGGATGGAGATTCCACCACGTCCCTATGTAACCCTCCTAGTGTTTCCTAATATCCCACCTAGACCTCCCCCACTGTAACTTGAGACCACTGCTCCTTGTTCTGTCATCTGCCACTACTAAGAACAGCCTAGCTCCATCCTCTTTGGAACCCTTCAGGTCGTTGAAGGCTGCTATCAAATCCCCCCTCTCTCTTCTCTTCTGCAGACTAAATAACCCCAGTTCCCTCAGTTTCTCCTCATAAGTCATGTGCCCCAGCCCACTAATCATTTTTGTTGCTCTCCACTGGACTCTCTCCAATTTGTCCACATCCGTTCTGTTGTGGGGATGTAAAAACAGTGTCATTCTTGCTATGGTGGAAAGACTGTTTTAAAGTAAGTGACATGAACACTGGTGTCTGGGGTTTTCTTGTCTTCTTGTCTGGGGTCATTTTGTTCTAGCCCTGGTGTAAGTGGACAAGTGCCATCACGTGCACTGATCTGGTGTTCCATACGCCTTCCCGTGTAGATGTACTCACACCCAAGCTGAGAAAGGATCTCAGAAGTTGGCCTGTTAGTAGTATTAGAATATCATCTTTGTGCATTGTTGTGTACACTTCATATATGACAGACAAAAGCAGAGTATGTGATTAGCTAGAGAGACAGACAGACAGGACCATTCCTTGTCCTAACCCACAACCTCATTTAATGATAATGATAGATTTCTATTTGATTGTGAATTACATTAGCTAGCTAGCTAGTGTGGCAAAGTTTCTCCTCTACCTTGGTGGGTCTTGTGCTTATTGGCGGATTTGCTCGCCTTGGAGCTTCACGGCAGCCCTCAGTTTGGCTGTTTTCGTGAACCCACAGTCCAGATCAACTCCTCCTGTGTCTGACCAGGAGTTGGGAGGTTTGGGGGGAACCCGGGCTCGCCCTCGACTCTGGGTTCCAGCCCAGGGCCCTGTGGAATGCAGCTGTCTAGAGTGCCTCCTGGAACAGCTGTGCGACAGCTACAACTCCCTGGGCTACTTCCCCATGGCCTCCTCCCAACACCTTCTTTATCCTCACCTTAGGACCTTCCTCCTGGTGTCTGATAGTGCTTGTATTCCTCAGTCCTCCCACAGTCCACATTCTCACTCCTAGCGCCTCTTGCTCCCAGCTCCTTACACGTGCACCACAAACTGAAGTGAGCTCCTTTTTAAACCCAGGTGCCCTGATTAGCCTGCCTTAATTGATTCTAGCAGCTTCTTGATTAGAACACCTGCAGCCAATCAGCCTGTCTGTCTTAATTGTCTCCAGAAGGTTCCTGATTGTTCTGGAACCTTCCCTGTTACTTTACCCAGGGGAAAGGGACCTACTTAACCTGGGGCTAATATATCTGCCTTCTACTACTCTCCTGTAGTCATCTGGCCCGACCCTGTCATACTAGATAATGAATAATCTATGGAAATTATTGTGCAAATTATTGTGCTTCTTTTCCTGTTAATGATTGTCTATGTCCAGATCATGATTTTCTTATAAGTACTCCTTATTACACATTATTTAGCAAAGATTTTGTATGACTATATCTTACTCCATCGCTCATTTACAAACAGCTCATCCTAACGCACTTAGTGTTTGAACTTTGAGCTGTTTTGACCGGATACATTTTTAACATACTCTGGTTTGCTTGGAAGTATCACAGACGGGTTGGAAGAGACCTCAGGAGGCCATCTAGTCCAATCCCCTGCTCAAAGCAGGACCAACACCAACTAAATCATCCCAGACAAGACTTAGTCAAGCCGGGCCTCAGGCCAATGCTCAGCTGATTTAAATTGGCATAGCTCTATTGAAGTCAGTAGATCTCTGAGAATTTACACCAGCTGAGGATCTGCTCCAAACACTCATGATTATGAATTTAAAACTCATTCCCTTTGAATATTCTGTACAATGGTCCTGATTCCGCAGCCACTTCAGCACGTTCTTAACTTTAACCATATGAGTGGCCCCATTGAAGGTTTAAAGGTAAACTCATGTTTAAGTCCCTGTTGAATATGGGTTAGGGATATGGATAGGGCTTAAGGCTAACACCAAACCAGTGCCAGACTCTGACACTCTTTCCATTTCTCTCCTTTCCCAGTCAAATAAAGCCCTGCAATTGGTGCATTGGAATTACTCTCCCCATCTGGCTTCTTTCAAAAATTAGGATTCTGGGACTTGACGTGTCAGTGACTTTCGGCACCACACCGATGAATGGAGTAGAGAGAGAGAGATCAACATTGACAAGGACTTGCACAGAGAAAGGATGCAGTGCCACTGTCCATGTCATCAGTGTTAGGGGTATTCTTATGTGAGGCTCCCACAGTCACTCCAGTTGAAGCTGTTCCAGTCTGGAAAAATAATTAAAGAGTTATTGGAGCAGGGGGTCTGGACACTGGGTCTCCCAGGTGAGTGCTTTGACCACCAGGCTCCAGGGTAATTCTCATGTGCTCTCTCTCCCTCTCTGACCAATGATTCTTTAATGATTTAATCCAAAGTGGAACAGCTTGAACAGGAGAGGTTGAGGGAGCCCCACGTCAGAATATCCCACAGCCCAGTGATTAGGACACGCACCCAAAAGGTGGCAGATCCCCCTTCAAATCCCTTCTCCTCCTCAGGCAGAGGGGGGACTTGAACTGGGGGTTTCCCCATGGCCAGGTAAGTACCCTAACCACTGGGCTAAAAGTTAAACAGGAGGGCGTTCTCCTTCTCACACAAAATACCAGAGGAGCCTGACCCAAGGAGAGGGTTCCCAGGTGTGCATCACAAGCAGGGATAGGCACCACCCAACAGTTCTACATAGGCACCTATCTCTGTGAGGGGGCGGAGCCTGGCACACCCGCGTCTAGTCATTATCTCCCAGTGGTCAGGTTAGGCACCTCCCCACCACATGCTGGCAGTTGTGGATCCCATTTAGGTGTTTACCTCTCCCCATTCATTGAACAGGGAGCCTGGGCTCCAAACACAGGCTTTAGGAATCATGGGGATTTTCTAAGTGCCTAAATGTTAGGTGCTGCAATGCTCATCGTTAGAATACCTAAAGACAAGATTTTTAAAGGTATTTAGGTGCCTGGTGGGATTTTCAAAAGCATTTAGGTACCTAAAATCAAAGGGTGTTTTGAAAGTCCTACTAGATGCTTAAATACCTTAAAAAAATCAGGCCCTAATTCCTTTTGTGAACCTAGCCCTGAGTGCCTGATAGCCCCGAAGAGTCTTTAACAATATCATCCCAGAAGACTGAAGACATTTCCAAAAACAATATTTTTAAGCCCTTCCTGACACTGAAGGGCTTTGTAAACTGCAGCCATATCCAGACATGGGTTCTACAAATGGCCCTGTCCCTTTAAAATGAGCCAGAGACAGACCCCAGGACCAAAGACTCATGAGTTTGAGGTTTTAAAATATAAGGCTGCTCCCATCTCAGCTGAGATAGGGACCACCTCACCTCTAGATCATGCAGAACAATCTGGTCCCAGCAGGGTACACGAGAAAGGCTGATATTCATTGGATAGCTGACAGTCAGTGGTAGCTGGGTAGCTTTGAAAATGAGGCCTCTTTGAAAATGCCAGCTGAGGGCTTTGTCAAGTGGAAAATGATCTATTGTCAGATTTTACAAATGGTCCCTCTCTTCATCATTGGCCAAACAGAAACATCCATCCCTGAGCTTTGCAGTGTTCAACATCCAGCCTTGCCTTCATCACCGCCCAGGGGTGCACAGGGACCATTCCCCCGCTAGGCCTCTAGTGACTATGTTGGCATAAGCATCAAAGTTTGTGCCTTGTGATGGCTTCATGGTGGCCTTAAGAAATGGACTGGGGGTCTCTGTGCGGTTTCTAGAAGACGTGTCCCCAACACACAAACATCATCATCACTGGAAATAGATTTGCATCCTTGTGCTCCATTACTATAGAGAGGTCCAGAAGTATGCAGAAAGGAATCCTCTGTCCTATATAGCAAGGGTCCCTCCAGGGCAGGGTAGAAGCACACGTCCGGGGAGTGGGGAGCGAGGGAAGATCACAGAGCTGCCACCTGGGCTTCTATATGTACTACTGAAAAATGTCAGACTTCAGAACCTCGGGCTAATCATCTGGCCGCTTAGGGTTAGGGTGGTGCAAAGAAAATTAGGATACAAGGAGACAAGACAGAAATATCTGTATATTAAGTCTGGGATATTCAAAGGGTCTAAGGACATTAGTTGCCTAACTCCCATTGTGCAGTCAATGGGAGTTGGGCACGTAATTCCCTGAAGCCACTCTGAAAATCCCTGTCACAGCTCATGGACTGTAGTGAAAGTTCACTGTACAGTTCCAGATTCTGCAGCACCCACAGCCCCTTGTGTCTGCTGGAGAGTCAGTCACTGGTTCCTCCAGAGGGCCAAGCCCATTCCTGGGGTCTCTCCAGGGAAATCAGTGATTTTGCACCCAGGATACATTGGGTCCCTCCTGCTGAGCTGTTTTCTACTCTCTCCCCTGCTAATGCCCCCTGGGGATAATCACAGCTCTGTGCTCCTCACAGGGGTTTCCTAGGGGATTCCCCGTTTGGTCTGATTGCTTTGGTTGCTTTCAGTAACTGAATCCCTGGGCTGATGTTATGTCCCTGGCACACCATGCTGTGTGCACCATGCTGCGGCAGAGCCTGGGAATAGATTGTGCCCCAATAAGGCAACTTGAGAGAGCAGGACTGTCCCTCGCCTTCGGCCCCTGAACATTTGAGAGGAGCTGAGGTCTCAGTTCACACCCCATTTCCACGTGGATGCTACAAACATTGTCGAGCAGAATGGGACAGGCTGGCTCGGGAGATAAGAGATGAAGTTGCTGCTTTCACCTCTAAGTCACCTGTCCAAACCCAGCCCCACTGAGCAGGAGCCGAGGGCTAAATACGCAAAAGCATTTCGGTGCCGAAGTCCAAAATTTACATCCTCAAAAGCTCTGCTCGGCTGCTGCCTAACCCTGTAAGCACCTACATTTCCCTGGATAAAGTCCACTGTGGTCGCTATTGCAGAGGGATGCAGATGGTGGTGTATCAGTTGTAGAAACCCAAGGTTTGCTCCAATAGGCTCTTTTGCAAATGATAGGTGTAATGTTTCTGAAGTTCAGGTGAAGCCCAGGCCTTAGAACTTGAGAAGATAGACACAGGGCTAGGATTATAAAGGGATTTAGGCACCTACCTATTTTAATAGGTGCCCAGTGGGATTTACAAGAGAACCTAAGCAGGTTAGGTGCCTAACTCCCATTGAACGTCCATGGGATTTAGCCACCTGGCTTACTTAGGAGCTTTGATTAATCTCCCTAGATGCCTGTCTCCATCGGTAGGTGCCTAAATGCCTTGAGCAGTGCAAGACGATATATTCCTGAGGTACAAGGCTGGGAGCTGGGGGGATCTGGCTGGTGCCTTTCTTTGTGTGATTCACGAGTGGCTCTGGGAGCATTCATGCAATCTAGCTGGGTGTGGGGCTTCACATGCTTCTGGACTGAGTGATAGCACCTGGAGGGGGTTGCTGTTAGTCACTAGCAGAGCATAGTGAGAGACACACCAGGCTAGTGAATTGAGGAGCCACAGCCATCCCACAGTCCCAGGTTGCAGCCCGGGGAACACAATCACACACTCCCACTCTACCTAGGCACACAGTATGATGGGAATGCTTTGCCCAAATGATGACTTTTGGCTGGTGTTGGATCACAAGACACTCTGTTATTGAGGCAGGGGTAATAAAGGGTTGTGTATCCTTCTTGTGTGAATCAAGGGCAGCAGAATTGTGCTTGACATGCCCTGACTGAGGAACTCACCCTCAAGTAAACTGCACTTGCTAAGCAGGGGACATGGGTGCCAAAGGCCAGTGGAGTTGTGGGTGCGAGGATGGCTGGCAGAGCAGAGCAGAGCAGAGCAGAGCAGAGCAGATGCCCGGACAGTGGAGAGAGCAAGGTGCCTTTCTTTCCGTCTACCAGGGTGGGCGGTGAACTCCACAGATGCACCTCTGAACTCTGGGTCTTCGCTGACCAAGGACAACAGCTGTGAGTGGGGTGCGGTGAAGGGAAGGGCACATTACAGGAACTTTTGGTTGCTGGACTTAAGAACCTGAGGCAAAAGGACACTGCCCAACATACTCTGGGGTGGGTGTTTTGCTCATGGTTTATGTTATGAATCCTGCTTGCAGTGTTTTCCCAAGTTAATGCCAGCTTACTTTCCCCCTTTTTATTAAAAGTTTCTTTTCTACACTCGGACTCTGTGCTTTTGAGAGGGCAAGTATTACCTCTAGAGGTGCCCAACGGGGGATGTGTAATTGTCCCAGGTTACTTGTTGGGGACTCAAGCCGGTGTTGTGTTGCATTGTTGAAAAGGACCCCCTAGATATTGAACCCGGCCCTTGTTGCTGCCGACTCCAACTGGCAGAAGGGTTACACAGGTTGCTTAAAAGTGAAGGGGCAGGTTCTCAGTTGGTCTAAATCATTATAGCTGGGGAGGTGCGACCGCGCCGTGCTGCCGGCTGGGAAAGCAGCCTGAGGCAGAAGCCTCCAACTCGCATGATATTCCAGGCAGGACTGAATCTCCATGAGATGAAACTTAAAGAAGAGAATGACCTGGAGTCTCTGGCTCCCATTCGGTGCTCTAAGAGGAGGAGCGCCACGTCTGTCCAGGCGCCCCGATCAACCTCACCGAGGTCTGCCAGGAGCACCCAGGAGACGTATGCCGGCTATCAGTCCTATTGCACCGTCTGCCGTGAAGGCAAGGAGCTGCTGCTGTGTAGCAATTCAGTACCGCGTCTGCCAGCAGCACGCAGGAGACGTACGGTGAGCTGAGCAGGCTCCAGGCTTGCCGTGGTATGGCGTCTGCACTGGTAACCCAGGGAAAAAGGCGCGAAACGATTCTCTGCTGTTGCTTTCACAGAAGGAGGGACGGAGGGAAGGGGGGTCCTGACGACATGTACCCAGAATCACGTGCGACAGTGTTTTTGCCCCATCAGGCATTGGGAGCTTAACCCAGAATTCCAATGGGCAGCGGAGACTGCGGGAACTCTGGGATAGCTACTCCCAGTGCACCGCTCTGTAAGTCGACGCAAGCCACAGTATTGAGGACGCACTCCGCCGACTTAATGCACTTAGTGGGGATATACGCGATCGACTGAATAAAATCAGTTTCTAAAAATTGACTTCTATAAAATCGACCTTATTTCATAGTGTAGACATACCCTAAGAGAGTTAAGCATCTAACTCCCATTGTGCAGACAATGGGCATTGGGCACCTGTTTCCCTGAAACCACTCTGAAAATCCCTGTCATAGCTCACATCCCGGAGCAAGTGTCCACTGTATTGTTCCAGATTCTGCAGCACCCACACCCCCTTGCTTCTGCTTTAATTACACAGGATGCTGCAGTGTTGGTTACAGGTCCCCCCCCCAGAGGGCCAAGCCCATTCCTGGGGCCTCTCCATGGAAATCAGCAATTAGTACCCGGGATACATGGTGCCCATTCTGTTGAGCTGTTTTCTACTCACTAGATATTACCTCACCCATCTTGTCTCTCTGTTCCCGGAAAAGCCATCTTTAGAGAGCAGGACAGTCCCTGGTCTTCGCTTCCAGCACTGGACATATGAAAGGAGAGGAGGTCTCAGTTCACACCCCATGTCCACTTGAATGCTATAGCCATCTCGGCGCAGGATGGGACATGCTGGCTTGGGAGATAACAGATGAAGCAGCTGCTTTCATGTCTAGGTCACCTATTCAATTCAGCCCCAGTGAGCAGTGCCCCAGTGTCCTCCCCTTCTGAGCGCTGTGAAAAATTGGTTTTGTGCCTCATCTCCTTGGACATGTCAAGAAAGCACCCACCAAACATCTCATCCATCCAAACTAGAACACGTTAATCCCCTGTGAGCAGCCTCAGCAGAGACCATGGACCAGTGCGGACTTGAAGAGATCCTCTCAAAATGGGAGAGGGTAGATCGGGCTCCCAGTCCCCTTCACGACATGGTCTCTCCATGGAGATTGCGATAGCCATCAAAGGAGCCAATTGTTGCCAGTCAAAGTAAAGGTGGGTTCTGTAGGGATGGGCTTTAGGGTGGAACCAGAACCTCAGATCCTAAGCCCCCTCGCCTGAGCGTTGGGGAAGTGAGGATCCCAAGAAAGAGCCCAGTGTCTGAGCTGGGCCCATCTCAAATTAATTTGCAATTTCCTGATAGAAATAGTCTTCTTCTATCAGCCACACAACCCTCAGCTCTTACATAGCAGGGAAGGCCTGGTCCTGATCCCACTGCAGTCACTAGCAATGCTCCCACTGACTTCAGCAGTTCCAGGGGTTGATCATAGAGGTGCATGCCATGTGTTCATTAGAGCAAATTTCTCCAAGGAAATTTCTTCACTTCACAGGTTTTTGTTTCATTTTGCCCCATTCCATGGAGATGTGGCCACATCGAGCAAAGGACATTTGTATGGATGGAAATGTAGGTGGGGAAGGAAATTAAGTGACCTAGTCCAGGGTTGCACAGTTAGGAACGGAGAGAGCTACAAACGTGGGCTGGGGCTTCCAAGCTGACTTACCCCAGTTCAAACAGAGAGATGTTAATGGCATCCCTGTGTGTTCCCACACTGGTCATTGGTGCGGATACGCTCCCCCCATGCAAACCAGGAGTGATTCCACTGGACTCAGTGAGACTCATTCTTCTCGCCTTCAGCCTGGTGTAAATAAAGAGTAACTCTAGTCGAGTAAATGGAGCTGTTTCTCCTCTTACTCACCCAGTGAGTAACTCAACAGAGTTAGGCCATGTCGACACAATGGACCTTACAGCTTTTACCTTTACCGCCATGTCTACCCTTCGGATCTTTCTTCCCTTATCGCTTGGGTCGGACAAACTTTTGTCGGTCGGGGTGGTTTTTTCACATCCCGACCAACAAAATTGGTAGTGTAGACAAAACTTAAGGTTGGGGCTTTTGGTTAACTTATTGTTAGTTATGTTAATTGAAGGATGAATTCACAGCTGTCAATCTCAATGAGGTCTGTGATTGATCCAGTCATTAGTACCTCGCAGTTTAACAATACAAGGCAGCAGAAGGAAACTGGAAGTTATGGAGGGGCTTATAACTCCGGAAGCCCTTGGTCAAATGACAACAAATTTGGAACTCGAATGCTACCCAGGCCTGCCTGAGGCACCCAAATTTCAAAGCTATCCGAGTAACCATTCAGCTTCTAGTGCACTTCCAAAAACTGAGCTTTAAACCATACAAAATGGCGGGAATGGAAATCATCTAGCCCTCCTTCTGTATTGGCACAAGTGCACAATCAAACACGCAGACTTTCTTAAATTCCATTCTCATATTGGGTCCCCCAAGATTTAGTGGGGGCCATGCACTACCTTGGGTAAATGAGACAGATTGAGACCATTTTGACCTGCATCACATCAATAGTTTGATCTCTAGCTTTGAGCAAAATAAACAAACCTAGAAACTTGTAACTGGGCTCATATCTCCACAACCCTTCGCTCAAATGACCCCACATTTAGGTCACTAATCCTACCCTGCACCCTCCTAAGGCACATTAAATTTCAAAAGAATCTGACTAAGCTTGTCTTCTGTTTTTTCCTTTTTTTTTTTTTTAAGAAAGGAGGACCTTTAAACAGAAGTCATGATGCAACCTTAACTAGACGGGCGTTGCTGTGATGGTAATAATATTCATCAGTTCATTTACTGGTTGGGTAGCCATCTTGCAGGTTTCTATTAACCCTGCTACTGGAATATTCCAAGAGCATTGAGATGGGATTGTGATGCTCAGCAATGAGAATCTCAGAGACAGGAACAAACAAAAAACTCGACATCACGGCACAGATATTTAGCTCATGTAACCTGGCCAAGTTCCATAGCACTCTGTCAATTTACATTCGCTGCGGAACTGGTCTAATTGACTTCAGTGGGGCTGGGGCTGATTTACACAACAGCTGTTTGGGGATCTGGACCCTTTGAGTCCAAGGCAGCTAGAGGTGATTTACAAAAACAGGGGCACTGACCCATTCACTCCAGTGGAGCTACCCTGATTTGAACTTGCTGAGGATCGGAACCATTGATTCCAATAGGTCTCGGGCTGATTTCTGCTCTCTGGCTCCTTGTATTTCATCAGTTTCTCTGACATGAATGTCTCGTGTAAATTATACATTTTTAAACAGTGCATCTGCAGCCAAGGGAGCCTTTTATTTTAATGTTGTCTGCCGGAAGGAAAACAATGTTACTACTGAGAAAGGAAGGAAGGAAGGAAAAGACCTGGGCTATTCATCCCAATAAAAGTTGAAGATCAGATGCAGAAAATCTCCACAACACTGTCCCCAGTTCTGTCCCAAGTGGGAATGAATCGCTCTGTCACCCTTACAAGTTATACTTGCAATTCATCCCTGGACAAAGAGCTAGGAAAGAGGAGACTGGTTACGAATGTTTGTTTGACTCTTCTTTGGTTCAGTTTCACAGGCAAAGGATGTGGGTTGGAAACTGCGTCATGGGCCAGATTCCCAGCTGGTGTAAATGGATGTAGCTCCCTGGAAGTCAATGAGTCAGATCCCCAAGTGGTGTAAATAGCCCTCACTACTCTGAAGTCAATGGAAGTGTATCAATTTACACCAGCTCAGGACCTGGTCCTTAGTTTTCAGTGTTTGTCTCTTAGTGAGGAACTTCAAGCAGCCAGGGCAGCCTGAGCTGTCTGTTCCTCTGGTGGCTGCATCCCAAGAGCTGCTGGTGCAATGCAGGGGGAAAACATCTCTGCTCCCCTAGAGGTGACTATGTGGAGTTAATGAGGGAACAGGCTATTCCAGGCCAACTGAGACTCTGGTGCCAAGAAGCTCTTAGCTATTGTAGATCCCATGTCTGTGCTACAAATATATGTTTTATTTTGCCATCCTGTGGGGACCCCCTTTGTGATCCAGCCCTGCCTTGTTTTTAGCTAAAGGTCCTTCAAGAGATGCTGTCATCGTGTGAGATGCAGGGCAGGTGCTGTTCCCCCTCTGGGGGGTTAGGGTCAACTTGGGCAGGTTGTCAGGATGGTTTGCTCCTGAGGTGAGAGCAGAGCTGGGCTCACAGCCCTGGAGATCAGATTCAGCTATTTAGCCCCAGAGCAGGGATATCTTGGGCTGTGACCTTGTTTGAAGCCGGCACAAACCAGGATCAGCTCGAGAGCTGGGACTGTCTTTCAGTCCCTGATCCCATTTAGTCCATCACCTTTCACCCAAGCCTGCCCTAGGAGGGAAGCAGGGAGCACCCATCTGTGCTAGGAACTGCAGAGAGATCCCTGCAACTCAGGACATCCAGCGAAGGGATGCGACAACAGCTGGTGGATACTACAGTGATGGGGGCATGAGAGAGAGAGAGAGAACCAAACAATCCTGGCAGTGGGTGAATAGATAGATAGATAGATAATGACCAATGATTCTTAACACAGTCGGATCAAATGCATCGCAAATTGGAATAAAGACCAACAAAGTAAGTTTTCTATTTCAATTAAATATGTTAGAGTATTAATATATGGGGCAAATTTAATATCAGAAATATGAATTGCAATTAGAACTCTTTAAGACTTTTACTATCAAATTATGCAGATATATAGAGATGATCAGATTTTTTTTTCCACCAGAAAAAATTGACTTTTCATTGAGGTTGTGAGAACCAAACAGCTTCAGCCTAAAACTGTTGGAACCTGAAAATTTTTAGGCATAATCAAAAAGTTTTCATTTTTATGGATATCAGAGACTTTCCATGAAAATATATTCAACTGAAAATTGAATTTTCCTTTGAAATAAAGTAGAAATTGTCTGACTACTCCTACCTGGAAACTTAGCTGTTTGCCAGGGTGGGGAACATGAATATTGTCCAATAACACCATAATTTCCAACCCCATTCCCTCTATTGCAACCGTGTTTGTCTGTTTCAAAGGGGTAGCTGCAGGATGGTAAAACTGAGTAAGTAGCAAAATGGGTAGCCCAGAGAATGTGTTTTAAACATACTAACCTCTCTAAACTAAAGCCCTGAGAGTCGAAGCTCCCAGACAAAGGCTGTCTCTCTTTATCCTACCCAAGGACGTGCAGGAGGTTGATGGAACAAGAACCCAGATCTCCACTTCTACCATCATAGCCTCTGTTCCTCACTGTTGCCTGCTAAACAAAAATACTGTCAACATGTGCACAGAACATGCACATAGGAAGACACAATCCATCCCCAAAAGAGTTCACATTCAAAGTACACGAGACAGACAAAGGGAAGGGGAGGAAATAGAGGCAGCAGTGACTGCTCCATGGTCACAGAGTGACAGAGGCAAGACTAGAACCGAAGTCTCCTGACTCACACAGCACAGAAATAAAGTCACAGAGGGGAACCACACAACCTAGCAGTAACTGAGCGATGGGACCAGCCCACCATCACCCAGCAATGGGAGTACAGCTGGGATCTGGTGCCATAAATCAATGTGTAAGTAGGCATCAGGCAGTATGTGGGATGTTGGGGTGGAATCATCACAGAAAAGCTGCCATGCAGGAAGCTGGGTGATTCTGTGCTGTATTTCTCAGTTAAGTGGGAATCGGACTGTGCTGGCATTTTAGTAGTTGAGTTGGCCAAGTTGTGAGCCTGATGTCTGTAGCAATAGGGGCATAATTTTGGCTCAAATTGTTGGATTTGGGTTGTACTTTGTTCCATCTTTCATCCTGCATTTGATCAAGCCACATCTTGGGTCAGATCCTCAGATGGTGTAAACTGACCCGGCTCCAGTGACTTTAAGGGAACGATGCCAATTTACACTCCCGTGATAATGCACCAGAGTAGTGCTCTGGTTGTGAGCGGTGAGGAGCCCTCACTACTCCAGTCAATGGAAGTGACAAGTGCTGTGCACCTTTGACATTCACATCATGAGATATCATGGAGAGGGGAATCAGAGTCATTCCCTCTCTCACCATAACCCTGACCATTGCTCTTGTCCTTCCCTCCACAGCCATCACATGATGAACTAAGAAAGAAAATGTCCAACCAAACCACCGTAACCGAGTTCCTTCTCCTGGGATTCTCTGATGTTCGAGAGCTGCAGATTTTGCACTTCATGGTGTTTCTAGTGCTTTACCTGGCAGCCCTGACAGGGAATCTTCTCATCATCATAGCCATAGCTCTTGACCACCACCTTCACACCCCCATGTACTTCTTCCTGATGAGTTTGTCCATCCTGGACCTCGGCTCCATCTCTGTCACCATCCCCAAATCTATGGCCAATTCCCTTATGAACACCAGGTCCATTTCCTATGCTGGATGTGTCACCCAAGTCTTTTTCCTCATCTTCTTTGCTGGAGCCGACTTCGCCTTACTCACCATCATGGCGTACGATCGATACGTCGCCATCTGCAAACCACTGAACTATGAGACTATAATGAACAGGACAGCTTGTGTCCAAATGGCAGCCAGTGCCTGGATCAGTGTAATTCTCTATTCTTCATTGCATACCGGGAACACGTTTTTGATAACCTTCTGTGGAGGCAACATGGTGGATCAGTTCTTCTGTGAAATCCCCCAGCTACTCAAGCTCGCCTGCTCTAACTCGTACCTCAGTGAAGTTGGGGTTATTGAATTTGGTGTGTGTTTAACCCTAAGTTGCTTTGTTTTTATAATTGTGACATATGTTCAGATCTTCACCACGGTATTGAGAATCCCCTCTCAGCAGGGCCGACATAAAACCTTCTCCACATGCCTTCCTCACCTCATTGTAATTTCCATGTTTCTTTCCACTGTTGTCTTTGCCCACATGAAACCCATCTCCAGCTCTCCGTCAGCTCTGGATCTCGTGGCGGCTGTTCTTTATTCCGTGCTGCCGCCAGTGATGAATCCGATCATCTACAGCATAAGGAACAAGGAAATCAAAGCTTCCCTGAGGAAACTGACTGGGTGGAGGTTATTCAACAAGAATAAAATGTCTGCATTTCTCTGATGAACATGGTTTTATCTGTGTTTTTTTAGCAAATACAATCAGCTGATGACATTACTGTCCCCAGAAGAATATGGTGTGTGATTTTTTTTAATGCAAATGCTGTATGTATAGTGGTAAATCCACACTAACTCCACTAAGTCAGTGGAGTTCTTCCAGGTTTATACCAGTATAAGTAAGATGAAAATCTATCTATCTCATGCTTTTATACTGCCACCCCTCACCATGTTATCTGAGAACCTTCCGCATAAAATCAGTAGCCATTAGAAAGTACCCAGTGGACTTCATGGAGTCTCTGGTTCTTCTCCTTTTTGGGGGTCAAAACTTTGCTTGGGGTATGATGGCTTTTGGGTTTCTGTTTGCTGGTGTGACAGAGTGGGATATGACAGCATCAGATCATGAACTCTGTCTTCTGCTATCTGGGTAAATATTGACATGGTGACTGCAGAAGTCTGGGCTTGCTCAATAGCAGTCTATCGCTCTTTGTTCATGGCAGCTCTCCTCCTACCTGAGAAAGGTGCCTGTTATTTTGCTGAAGGACTATCACTCAGACAAATCAAGACTGAAGTCTGGGGCCTTTGACTTTTGTTGCCTTTCACCTACAGGCCCTGCTGCATGGAACAAGTCTTTTGCTGTATAGGGAGTCTGGAAGTGATGGGGGGGAGAGGGGGAGCATGGCTGGTGGGTCTGGAAGTCTTAATTTTAGCACATGACAAAGAGACAGGGGACCTATTTAAGTGCAGAGTCCTACCCTGTGTCAGGTGCCAGCCATAATCCCATGTAAGAAGGACTTGCAGGACTTCGTTCTATCTAATCTAATCTATCTATCTATCGTAGGATTCCACACTGTACCCATCACCATGCTATCTGAGCACCTTCCACATAAAATCAGGAGCCATAGCAAAACCCCTAGTAGACCCTGAGGAGCCAGAGACTCCATTCCTTTTTTTGTTCTTCCCCTCAGGGTAAAAAATATGATTGTGGTATCAGTGCAGTTGTTTGGTTCTTGCTTCTTTCTCAGATTTTTTAAATTTTATTTTAGGGGTTTTTTTGTTTTTTTTTTTACTGGTGGATTGATTTGTTTCTTTATGAGGTGGGAGTGCCTGGGGACAGGAGCGCTGGAAGCTCCCTAGAAGTGGGGGGGCCACCAACACCTGAACCAAGGCCCCACCCCCACATGGTCTCTTCCCCCGAGGCCCCACCCTCGTGCTGCCTCTTCCCCTCAAGGCCCTTCCCCACACTTGCTCCTCTCTGCCCCCTCCCCACCATCGCTCACCCTTAAGGCCAGTAAACATAGCCCTCCCACTTTTAAAAGTGATGGGGCCATGGCCCCCTGCCCCCCCCATCTCCATTCTGGTTCCTCTGCCTGGGGAGATGCTGAGTGTTTGGATAGACAGTGTTGTCAGTGTTTTCTCATTTATTGGGCGTGCCCGTATGTCATCTCCTTGATGGGGTTTTCCGAGCAATGGGTGAAGTAACATCTTGTATTGGCCCAATTTCTGTTGTTGGGAGAGACAAATTTCCAAGCTTACACAGAGCTCTTCTTTGGGTCTGGGAAAGGTGTTCAGAATGTCACAGCTAAATACAAGTTTCAGAGTGGTAGCCGTATTAGTCTGTATCAGCACGTTTTAAATTTTCATCCAGATTTGGGATAAAAACCAATTTCAAACTATTGGAATTTCCTCTACAATGAAAATTCCAACCAGCTCTAATTAGGGCTGGGACTTCCAAAGATGTCAAAGGGACATAGGTGCAAAAATTCTATTAAAACTCTCTCAGGTTCCTTTGGTAAACCCAGCCTACATCTTTACCTCCTTTGAAATCCCCAGCCTTAATAAGTAAAACTCTTTCCAAAAGGTAGGGGGATACAAAGGTAAAAGTTAAAGTTTATTTACACTCTGATGATAAGACTGGTCTAGATACAAATATACAAAAATACAAATAAGTCAGGCATCAAGGGCAAGATATGTAAAGGTATTTAGAAACCTAGTGGGATTCTCAAAAGCATCTAGGCGTCTATCACCCATTAAAATGAACAGTTCCCATCAAGAGTTATTTTTTGAGAGCTATCAGTTAGCCAGTTTTTAATCAATTTACTATTGTTTTTGTGTAGTTTTATTTTTAAATAGTGTGATGTTACCCTGAATCAAACCTTTAGAAAAATGCAAGTCTATTACGTCAACACCATTGCCTTTAACAATCAGAAATGTCACAGTTAGATCAAGTTCATTTGATAAAAAACATTCTGTGAAAACATATTGATCACCATTAATTGAACTTCTCCCTTGTAATTCCTTTTTGTTGAAAAATGACCATTTTCAAAAATGAAAATTTTTGTAAAGAACTGTTGATTTAGTGAATTTTTTTTCTTTTTTTAATTAAATTTTTCATTTCAATTTTTGACAACATTTAAATGGAAAACTTTATAAAAAACATTATTGAATTGTTTCTATTTACCAACATGTAGGACCCCCAAACTTAGAACCCTTAAAAAGGGAAATAAGTTTGATTTTTTGAAATTCTTCACTAATTAAAAAAAAAAATCCACCATGGTTGTTCATCATTTTTTATTTCCTGCATGTTGTTCTTTAGTCTGCTGTTTAATAATTTTTCAGCTATTGAACGAGGGAACAGACACAATGTCGTGTGAGTTGGCCAACCAGTCATACATCACAGATAATGAAAACTCTGGAGTTGCTACAAATTTAAACTTAGGACAAACTTCTGAGTCACTAAGGTCTTGATCCTGCACACACTTTATGCACAAGCTTTCTTTCCTAGTGTGAGTAGTCCCATTAGAGTCAACTGGACAACTTAAAATAATATAATTTAGCACTTGAGTAAGGATCTCAGGATGGGGGCCTAAATGTGAATTGCTAAAAGTAATGTCCACGTAGGGCCCGATCGAAAGGCCATTTAATTAAGTTGAAAGATGTTCATTGATGCCAATGGGCTGTTGATGAGACCTCTCGAGAGATTTTAAGGGACAGATTTTCAAAAGTACTTGTAGCTACCACTGAAATCAATGGGATTTTGGTGCCTCATCTGCTGAAGTGCTTTTGAAAAGCCCACTAAAAAAAATATCTGCGTCTTTAGACACCTAAATATCTTCGAAAATATGGCCCTTAGGAGCTCACGTCCAGTAGATTTTCAATAAAAATTAGGCTCCTAGAAACCACATCTTTCATGGTGTTTAGGGGCCTATGTGAATCTTTAGGTGCCTAAATTCCTTTGCAAATCTGGCCCTTAGGCACTTCTGAACATTTTACCCAAATACAAAAGTTGTAAATGTAAAACTGGAACCAGGATTAAAAGAACAACAACAAGGACGGTTACTACCAAAGAGAACATGAGCACAGGCTGAGAATCAGACCCTGTCATAAATAGAAAGGGAAGGGTAAACCCCTTTAAAATCCCTCCTGGCCAGAGGAAATCTCCTCTCACCTGTAAAGGGTTAAGAAGCTAAAGGTAACCTCGCTGGCACCTGACCAAAATGACCAATGAGGAGACAAGATACTTTCAAAAGCTGGGAGGAGGGAGAGAAACAAAGGGTTTGTGTGTCTGTCTACATTTTGTCTTTGCCGGGGATAGACCAGGAATGAAGCCTTAGAACTTTTAGTAAGTAATCTAGCTAGGTATGTGTTAGATTATGATTTCTTTAAATGGCTGAGAAAAGAATTGTGCTGAATAGAATAACTATTTCTATCTGTGTATCTTTTTTGTAACTTAAGGTTTTTGCCTAGAGGGGTTCTCTATGTTTTGAATCTAATTACCCTGTAAGGTATTTACCATCCTGATTTTACAGGGGGGATTTCTTATTTCTAATTCTATTTTTATTAAAAGTCTTCTTGTAAGAAAACTGAATGCTTTTTCATTGTTCTCAGATCCAGGGGTTTGGGTCTGTGGTCACCTATGCAAATTGGTGAGGCTTTTTATCCAACATTTCCCAGGAAAGGGAGGGTGCAAGTGTTGGGAGGATTGCTCATTGTTCTTAAGATCCAAGGGTCTGGGTCTGTAGTCACCTAGGCAAATTGGTGAGGCTTTTTACCAAACCTTGTCCAGGAAGTAGGGTGCAAGGTTTTTGGGAAGTATTTTGGGGGGAAAGACGTGTCCAAACAGCTCTTCCCCAGTAACCAGTATTCGTTTGGTGGTGGTAGCGGCCAATCCAAGGACAAAAGGGTGGAATATTTTGTACCTTGGGGAAGTTTTGACCTAAGCTGGTAAAGATAAGCTTAGGAGGTTTTTCATGCAGGTCCCCACATCTGTACCCTAGAGTTCAGAGTGGGGGAGGGTCAAGGTTCCTCCCCCACTCTGAACTCTAGGGTACAGATGTGGGGACCTGCATGAAAAACCTCCTAAGCTTATCTTTACCAGCTTAGGTCAAAACTTCCCCAAGGTACAAAATATTCCACCCTTTTGTCCTTGGATTGGCCGCTACCACCACCAAACGAATACTGGTTACTGGGGAAGAGCTGTTTGGACACGTCTTTCCCCCCAAAATACTTCCCAAAAACCTTGCACCCTACTTCCTGGACAAGGTTTGGTAAAAAGCCTCACCAATTTGCCTAGGTGACTACAGACCCAGACCCTTGGATCTTAAGAACAATGAGCAATCCTCCCAACACTTGCACCCTCCCTTTCCTGGGAAACGTTGGATAAAAAGCCTCACCAATTTGCATAGGTGACCACAGACCCAAACCCCTGGATCTGAGAACAATGAAAAAGCATTCAGTTTTCTTACAAGAAGACTTTTAATAAAAATAGAATTAGAAATAAGAAATCCCCCCTGTAAAATCAGGATGGTAAATACCTTACAGGGTAATTAGATTCAAAACATAGAGAACCCCTCTAGGCAAAAACCTTAAGTTACAAAAAAGATACACAGACAGAAATAGTTATTCTATTCAGCACAATTCTTTTCTCAGCCATTTAAAGAAATCATAATCTAACACATACCTAGCTAGATTACTTACTAAAAGTTCTAAGGCTTCATTCCTGGTCTATCCACGGCAAAGACAAAATGTAGACAGACACACAAACCCTTTGTTTCTCTCCCTCCTACCAGCTTTTGAAAGTATCTTGTCTCCTCATTGGTCATTTTGGTCAGGTGCCAGCGAGGTTACCTTTAGCTTCTTAACCCTTTACAGGTGAGAGGAGATTTCCTCTGGCCAGGAGGGATTTTAAAGGGGTTTACCCTTCCCTTTCTATTTATGACAGACCCAGTAACATCTAAGCCATTCAAAAACAACTTCATGTCCCACTGAATACCTTCCATAAAGCCTCCTTCACCTCTTTGTTTCTCAGACTGTCAATGAAGAGGTTTAACAGCGGAGTTACAATAGTATTCAAAGTGTTGACAGTCTTGTTCATCTCCAAGGCATTCTGTTTGGAAGGCCTGACATACAGGAAGATGGTGGAGCTGTACCATATAATCACAAGAGTGAGATGGGCAGAGCAAGTGGGAAAGGCCTTTTGCTGGCCTTGGGCTGACGGGATTCTCAGTATGGTGGAGAGGGTGTAAATGTAGGAGACCAGAGTTATTGAACATAATCCCAGGATGACGATGATCGAGATGATAAAAGCTGCCATCTCAATCACATAGGTGTCTGTGCAGGAGAGAATGATTAAGGAATCTATGCTGCAGGAGAAACGAGTAATGACATTAGTGCCACAGAAGGACAACCTAACTATCAGAGATTCTGGGATAGAAATAGCCAGGAAACTACACACCCAGGAGCCAAGGGCCAGCTGAGCAGACAAGGTGCTGTTCATGATGGTGCTATAGTGCAATGGGTAGCAAATAGCCAGATAGCAGTCATAGGCCATGGCAGACAAGAGGAAATATTCTGTGCAGCCCAGGGAGAAAATGAAGTACATCTGCAGGATGCAGCTACTAAAGGGGATGGTTCCGCTTTTCCCCAGGAAAATCGCAATGGTCTTGGGGACACAGGCTGTTGTGTATCATATCTCCAGCAAGGAGAGGTTGCAAAGGAAGAAGTACATGGTGCAGAGTTGATGGCTGGCCCTCACTAGGACTAGGATGGCAACATTTCCTGCAACTGTCAGGACATACATCATGGTAAACACCACAAAAAGAGAGATCTGCAAAACTGACTATGGGGGAAGCCCAGAAGGATAAATTCCTGTATCCTGGAGTGATTTTCCTTCTCTATTCCAGTCACAGGCTCCATCTGTCAAGATACAAGAGATCATAATTCAGGAGAAGCTTTGTTACATGGATTGTTAGACATCACAGGTACAATTTTCAAGGGTGCCTGTCAAGGTTCCTTCCCCACTCTGAACTCCAGGATACAGATGTGGGGACCTGCATGAAAGACCCCCTAAGCTTATTCTTACCAGCTTAGGTTAAAAAATTCCCCAAGGTACAAACTTTGCCTTGTCCTTGAACCGTATGCTGCCACCACCAAGAGTGTTACACAAAGAACAGGGAAAGAGCCCACTTGGAGACGTCTTCCCCCAAAGTATCCCCCCAAGCCCTACACCCCCTTTCCTGGGAAAGGCTTGATCAAAATCCTCACCAATTTGTACAGGTGAACACAGACCCAAACCTTTGGATCTTAAGAACAAGGAAAAAGCAACCAGGTTCTCAAAAGAAGAATTTTAATGAAAGAAAAGGTAAAAGAATCACCTCTGTAAAATCAGGATGGTACATACCTTACAGGGTAATCAGATTCAAAACATAGAGTATCCCTCTAGGCAAAACCTTAAGTTACAAAAAGACACAAAAACAGGAATATACATTCCATTCAGCACAGCCTATTTTACCAGCCATTAAACAAAAGGAAATCTAACGCATTTCTAGCTAGATTACTGACTAACTTTTTACAGGAGTTCTGAGCTGCATTCCTGATCTGTTCCCAGCAAAAGCATCACACAGACAGACAGACAGACTCTTTGTTCCTCCCCCTCCAGCTTTGAAAGTATCTTGTCTCCTCATTGGTCATTTTGGTCAGGTGCCAGTGAGGTTATCTTAACTTCTTAGCCCTTTACAGGTGAAAGGGTTTTGCCTCTGTCCAAGAGGGATTTTATAGCACTGTATACAGAAAGGTGGTTACCCTTCCCTTTATATTTATGAGAGTGCCTAAATGATATAGAAGCCTAAATCCCACTACAAAATCATGTAAGTTGCTTAGGAGCCTAAGAGCTAGAGTTTCA
This sequence comes from Natator depressus, assembly GCF_965152275.1. Taxonomy (NCBI): domain Eukaryota; kingdom Metazoa; phylum Chordata; order Testudines; family Cheloniidae; genus Natator; species Natator depressus. Next base: position 34,838,644 of record NC_134247.1, read on the forward strand.
AAAGTGTTTAGATGTCAACGGTGCTGACTGACAAAAATGCTTAAGCAGGTTAGGCACCTAATCTGGTTAGGTGTTTTTGAAAATCCCACTAAGCATCTATCTGAAGCTTTAGACATCTTTATACTTTTGAAAATCTGGCTCTGAAAGATTAAAGCTCTTTTGAAAATTGGATGTAGGCTCTCAAGTCACCCAGGGCCAGATTTTAAATGGTATTTAGGCATGTAGTGGGATTTTCAAAAACACCAAGGCACCTAAACTCATTGATTTCATTGATTCATAGATTCCAAAGCCAGAAGGGACCATTGTGATCATCTAGTCTGACCTTCTGTATAACACAGGACATAGACCTTCTCCAAAATAATTTGTAGAGCAGATCTTTTAGAAAAACATCCAATCTTGATTGAAAAATTCTCAGTGATGGAGGATCCACCATGACCGTTAGTAAATTGCTCCAAAAGTTAATTACTCTCACTGTACGCCTTATTTCCAGTCTGATTTTGCCTAGCTTAAACTTCCAGCCATTGTATGGTGTTATCCCTTTCTATGCTAGACTGAAGAGACCATGAAGGAATTTATAGACTGTGGTTAATTCACCCATTAACCTTCTTTTTGTTAAGCTAAATAGATTGAGCTCCTTCAGTCTATCACTATAAGGCGTGCTTCCTAAACTTTTAATCATTCTCATGGCTCTTCTCTGAACCCTCTCCAATTGATCAACATCCTTTTTGAATTGTTGACAGGAGAACTGGACATAGTCTTTTTCTTGTTTATGCATCCAAGAATTGCATTAGTCCTTTTGGCACAGCATCACACTGGGAGCTCATGTTCAGCTGATTATCCACCATGACCGCCAAATCTTTTTCAGAATCACTGTTTCCCACAATAGAGTTCCACATCCTGCAAGTATGTCCTACATGCTTTGTTCCTAGATGTATACATTCACATTTAGCCATAGTAAAATCATATTGTTTGCTTGCGCCCAGCTTACCAAGTGATCCATATCGCTCTGTAACCCTGTCCTCTTCATTATTAACTACTTCCTCATTTTTGTGTCATTTGCAAACTTTATCAGTGATGAGTTTATGTCATCTTCCATGTCATTAAAAAATGTTTAATAGCGTTAGGATATGAACAGAACCCTCTTGGACCCCACTGGAAACATACCTGTTCCATGACAATTCCCTTTTACAATTACATTTTGAGGCCTAACAGTTAGCCAGCTTTTAGTCCATGTATTGTGTGCCAAGTTATTTTTGTATCCTTCTAGTTGTTTAGTCAAAACGTCAGGCAGTACCAAGTCAAATGCCATAGAGAAGTCTATTATATCAACACTATTGCCTTTATCAATCACAATCGTAATGTCATCAAAAATGATACCAAGTTAGTTTGACAGGATCTATTTACCATAAACCCATGTTAAATGACATTAATTATATTACTTTATTTCTTTATTAATTGAGTCCCTTATCAGTGTAACGATGCTGGTTCTGGCGGGACCCAACGGAGAGTGCCCATTCAGGACAAATTGCTTCAAGCAGGGCAGTTACAGCTCAAGGCTGGGGTTTCTGTGCACACCAAGGCAAACCAAACCAGCCAGACAGAGAAGACTTTGCTTTTACCCCACTGGCTAACCACAAGTCACACAAGCAATTCCCTTAGACACCCCAGTTTCCCAGTATCACCACCAGTGCCACACGTTATGAGGACAAATGGTGATGAAAACCAATACCCCAGTAAAAGAAAAAAAGTTCTCTCGATCCCAAAGGACCAAGTCCCAGACCCAGGTCAATATACAAATCAGATCTGACCCACAAATCACGCTGTTGCCAGTCCTTTAGAATCTAAAATCTAAAGGTTTATTCATAAAAAGAAAAGATATAGATGAGAGCTAGAATTGGTTCAATGGAGTCAATTACACACAGTGATGGCAAAGTGCTTGGTTCAGGCTTGCAGCAGTGAGAGAATAAACTGCAGGTTCAAATCAAGTCTCTGGAGGACATCCACAGCGGGGATGGGTCTTTCAGTCCTTGGTTCAGAGCTTCAGTGTAGCAAAGTCCCTCCAGAGGTAAGAAGCAGGACTGAAGACAAGATGGAGGAGCTGCAGCAGCTTTTTATAGTCTCTTGCCATGTGGTCTTTCTTTCTTTGTGCCAAAGACAAGCTGTCCAACGCCTGGCCTGGAAACACCTCAGAGTTCTGTCCATAGGCAGGTCCCTGCACACCTTGCTGAGTCCCAAGGCGTGTCTGCCTTCTCTCAATGGGTCAATTGTATAGCGGATGGTCCTTAATGGGCCATCAAGCAGGCTAGGCAGAGCTGACACCAACTTGTCTGGGGTGTCACGGAGAAGCGTAGCATAAGTTTGAAATACAGACAGTACAGAGCCAATATTCATAACTTTAACTACAAAAATAATACACACAAATAGACAGCATAATCAGCACCAGCAAACCATAACCTTGTCTTTGACACCTTATTTGACTCCCTTTATACAAGATTTGGTGCCACTACAGGACTTTGGTTGCAACAATGATCTATATGGTCCCAGCTTATGTCAATAACCTCACCATCAGCCACTCCATTCTCTTGCCTGATAGGCCTATCAGGCTGACAGGCCTATAATTACCTTGGTCTCCCATTTACTCTTTTTCAATATTGGCACAGCATTAGCTTTCTTCCAGCGTTTCAACAGTAAAGGCCCTGTGAGCTCCTCAGCTAGCATTTTTAAAACTCCTGGATGCGGGTTATCTGGATCTGCTGATTTAAAAATGTCTAACCTTAGTAGCTTCTGTTTTACATCCTCCTGAGGTACTAGTGGATTTGAGTGGGTTTTAGCCACCTAGATGCTTTTGAAAACCCCACTAGGTGCCTAAATACCTTTAAAAATCTGGCCCTTAGCTGCTGTTGAAAATTTTACCCCACCCCACACAGTGACCAAATTCATTTGGTCCACAGATTTTCTAACATCTGGAGAAACAAATGATACTTTGTATTGAATTCTGTTCTTCTCAGTCCTCCTGATGAGAAACAATCTCATCATCCATGGGAGTGGACGCTTCCTTCTGTATGCAAATAGCAGCAATAGGGAAATCCAGGACTCAGAGGGTAAAAACCAACACACCAAATCAGTTTTCCATCTCTACCCCAGTCTTGAATTCTGTAGGTCACAAGAGATGCTCATGGAGTTAAACAGTTAAAATGCATTATTGGATGTTCCTTGAATGTTCAAGTCAGAATCCTAGTGCCTGAATAATTATTACCACCTCCCCTATCTCCCTAAGCCTCAATCAGCTACGACTTACAACTAGAGTTTGTCAAGAAACAGGGCAAGGGAAGGGAATGGGATCATGATCATTTCATCATTTTTCCCATTGACATTTGAAATGTTGATGGCACTTTTGATCTACTAATTGTTCATTCAATCTTCAGCCAGTGCTATTCCTTGTCAAAAGTCCCTCCATGCTGTTAGCTGGGATTTTCAAAGGGGCCTAAGAGAGTTTGGTACCCAATACCCATTGAACTCCATTAGGTTATGGACACACGGCATGTAGAATTTCCTTTGATTCTGGATGTCCATATTTAAGGGATGATCTTGACTTGCACTCTGGAGAATCACTGATATGCAAATCCCATTTTAACAGATCTACGGAATTTAGCATGAAGAAGAATAGGAAGAAAAATATCCCAGTTATCTGAAAATTTCCTTTCTTCTAATATTAAGGTAAATGGGTCAGTCTTGTCCTCTGCTATTTTCTCCTTCATGAATCTCTGCTGTGCTCTGCGGCAGGCAGGACTTGTCTTTGTTCCTCAAAGGCTCTACGATGAACATTTTACATTGGTATATTCCAAGGCAGAGAATCATAATCTCTAGTTCCAGCACAACATTGCCAAACTTGAACTCCTAATCTTTTCTCCTAGATCCTCCCTCATTTTCCATTCTCCAGCTCATTTCAGAACTCAGCTACCCTTCCCAATACACACCTTTGGAACACTGGGGTTATTTATGTGTCTTCTTCTGAGTCCAGGACCATGATTTTTGTCTTTGGTGAAGATTTTCAGAGGCAAAGAGGGCAATTCTGTGGCCCATCTCCCATTGAAAATCCTTTGACAATCTCCCCCTTTGTATCGAACATTAAAACTGATTTTACATTTTGCCCAGGATCAAATTCTAACAACCAAGCAACAGACGTCATGACTAGGCTTGGAAGGATTAGATTTGTATTGGTGAATGTTGGTAAATGTCGATTTCACCACACCCACACACACACACACACACACACATACACACACAAACTGATGAAAATGTATTTCCATCGATAAAACTCAAAATTTACAGATAGGCAAAGTAAGAAAAATACTGCGGGAGAACTTATTAGAGTCAAAATCCAGTGATTTAGACTTTTGAATTCGGCTTACAAATGGATTAGTGAATGAACAGTAAAAACAGGTATGATCTGTTGAATTAAGGATATTTACTTTCTATAGTTTAACACGTGATGTTGACAATTTGTGTTTTAATGGTTTATAGACCTTTCACTTTTTGAATCTCAGTGTTAACTATCATTTGTCTGACAGTCTCCCATGCCCCACCCCCATAATTTTGTACAACTATGAACACTGAAATAAATAAAAAGTGGAGAAAATGCTTAAAAATAAACATTGATAGTACCCATCAAAATTATAAATAATAAAAATAAAATGCTGCCAAGCCTATCCATGACATATTAACATACAAGTGAGAACAGGACAAGAATTTCATACAGAATTATGTACCAGACAGTGCTTAATTGACAATGCTCATTAAGTATAATCCCTAGCTTTTGTGCAATTCTTTTCATCAGTAGATCTCAACGCATTTTACAACCGGAGTCAGGGTCATTGTTCCCATTTTTGCAAAAGAAGAAATTATAAACCAAAATAAATGTACCTGATTTTGCGGTGCCGGACCTTAGAGGTACATTCCATGCTCAGCTGAGACAGAAATAAGACTTTGCCCTGAAGGATAAACGATTGATTGTCACTGTGCAATGGGATTTTCAAAGGAGTTCAAAGAAATTAAAAATTCAAATCTCATTGTGATTCAGTGGAATGTAAATGCCTGATTCCCACAGACTCTTATCCTCCTTATGCTAATCTGAGCTAGTCTGGCAAAGATAATAATACCTTGTATTTATAAACCTCTTTACATCTTCAAATCACTATCCAGTCATAAGCTATTTTATTCTACAACAGGTTGAAAAGAACTCCCTTTGTAGCCATAACTTCAGTGATGATTGGAATGGACCCAATGTTCCTCTTTAGTAAATAATTAATCATTATCATGATTAATTATTAATAATTAATCATTATCTCCGCCATATGAGGAGAAATTAGGACAGAGGGGTAAAGGATCTTGCTTATGGATGCATCGGAAGTCAGGGGAAAAGCCCGGAACAGAGACCAGGATCTCCTTCCTTCTAATACCCTAAACTTCATAGTTACAGAGGGCCTGATCCAATGACAGAGGAAGTCAAAGTTATTCTATTCATTCACTCTAGTAGACTTGGGAAGAAATTCATGGTGCTTTTTCACCTGTAGATTTCAAACCATTTTACCAAGGTGGGTGAGTGGTATTATTTCATTTATTTACAGATGGGGAAACTGAGGCACAGACAGTTACTCTGACTTTCACACAGTAAATGAGTGACAGAGCTGGGACAAACTCCAACTCCTTATTTCCCATCTACCAGACCAGGATACAGCTGAGATTTCAAAAGCTGCTTAAGGGATTATGGGACAAATTCTTAAAGGCTTTTAGGTGCGTACTGGGATTTTTCAAAGCAGCTAGGTGTCTAATACCCATTGCAATCAAGGATTTTTAGGTGACTAGATGCTTCTAAAAATCTCATTAGGTGCCTAAAAACCTTTAAAAATCTGGTTCTTAAACAAACAAATGCCCGTGAAAATGAATGAGGAGTGGGCATCCATGTGGCATTTGTGGCTATGAAAACCTAAGTCTACCTCTAAGAGAAATATCCAATCCATTTTTACATTCTTATCTATGCGACTCAATAAATTACAGCAGCAGCAAGTTCCACAGATCTATCATATAGTTATTTTCTCTTATGCATTCAAAAGTTGAAAAAGATGAGTGAAATTTAGAAAGTGAGAAAGTAAGTGAGAGAGAAGGAAGTATGTTACAGATGAACCAATTACTCACTGGGAAACCTATTCCTTCCAACCAGATATGGCCCAGTAGGTCACATTACCAAGTATACAAAAAATATGTCTTAATACAAGTGGTTTAAAGTATATTTCTGGGATCTCCTCTCTCTCTCTCTCTCTCTAGTGGGCCTAACTTATTAGCTTTTGCTGACAGAACTAGCCGGAACAGACCCCCTTCACACATTATTGGATTCTGAGAAAAAAAATGCATTGCGAACCATATTTTTTCCTCCAGCTATAAAGCAAACATTTAAAGGTTTCATACACAAAATCTTCCTACTTATTGCATAAATTTCTATATTGATTAGAATCTCATTGCATTACCATTTTGTCATCACCATGCTGTCTTTTTCCCTTACCTGCTTCGTTTATGTATGGCAACTCAACAGGTCCAAGAAATAAGACTAATTTATATTCCTCAGGAGTACTCTTGGGATTTGGTCTCAACAGAATTTCACTGTCTTCTCAAGAATGTGCCAAACCCCTGGCTTAGTAAGGACGGTGTCCTTGTTTAAAGAAGAGCACTGGAAGTTAGGAGACCTTGGTTCTGTGTCTCCATTGACTTGCTGATGGACCACTGTGAAATTGTTTAAGTTCTTTGTTCCTCAGTTTCTCCGTTTGTAAAAGACAAAAGGCCAGATTTCTCAAGGTATTTAGGTGCCTATTGAAATTTCCAGAAGCACCTCGGAACCTACAACTCATTGATTTCTGTGGATGTTAGGTGCCTATGTCCTTTTAATAATCTCACTAGGTGACTAAATACTTTTAAAAATCTGGCCCTAAGTGGCTGCCCAAAGTTAGGCAACTACGTCCACATTTAGGCAACCTAATAGGTGGTCTAAGATACAGAAGTATAAAGCACCAGAGGCTAAAGACATTCAGACGTCTGAAGATAGGCAGATAGGCACCTAGTGGGAATTTCAGAAGTACCTACGCAGGTTAAGCACATAACTCCAATTGAATTCAATGGGATTTAGGGGCCTAGGCCTTTGAAAATCCCACTAGACACCTAATAACCTTTGAAAATCTGGTTCTAAGACATTTTGGTGCTTTTGAAATATTTGCCTCTAGTCTACACAAAAAGTTGTACTGACATAATGAAAGGTGTGATTTTATACCAATTTAGCTAAAACAGTGCAACTTTGTGTGTGGATATTATATTGGTTTAAACCTCATGTATATCAATTTCCAGGTGCAAACTGAACTGATATAACCAGTTTTCAACCTAAGAGTCCACAAAAGTTGCAGTGGACTAAATAAACATATTGAAGTTAAGTTGCTGCGTCTTCTCTGTATAGACAAGCCCTAGGGCCAGATTTTTAAAAGTATTTAGGCACCTAGTGGAATTTTCAAACCTTCTAGTTGCCTAACATCCATTGAAATCAATGGTTTAGGTACCAAGGTGCTTTTCAAAATCCCACTAGGTGCCTAAATACCTCAACTAATCTGGCCCTAAATCACTTTTGAAAATAGGATTGACAGTTAAATTTTCAAGTGCAGCTAATTGACTAAAGAGCCAATGAGACTTAAGCTCCTAAGTCACCTAGGTGCTTTAGGAAATTTTACCCTAAGGCTCCCTAGTGTGCTTGAATGTAGTATAGTTTGAATTCTAGGGACTTCAATGGAAGTTAGACACCAAGGTGCTTTTGAAGATCCTGCTAGGCACCTGTTTGTCTCTTTAGCACCTTTATACCTTTGAGGATCTCAGCCCTAGTGCTTAGCTATCCAGTTCCACCGGGCTGTCATTGTGCTCATGAAATCCTGAATTGCTCAGAGCATTTGCCATCCACATGGGTGTGAAAATTACTGAGCAATATCAGGCATCATCCCGGTAAATACAATGGGAATTTGCTGGGCTAAGGACTGAATAAAATTTAAGTCAGGGGTAAAATAATTGCTGAAATTATGCACCTGATCTCCCTTCCCCTTCCAGAGATTTAGGCTGGGATTTTCAAAGGCGACTAAGGGAGTTAGGTTTCCAACTCCAATTTAAATTAATGAAATTTGGGCACCTAAATTCCTTTAGGCACATTTGAAAATACCAGTCCACTTTGGCATGGACTTAATTGAGGCAGGACTGGCCCCTAAAGCAGAAACTACTCCCCATAATAGTGTAATACATGTGAGAAGAGAATCAGGATCTGTGACTTTATGGCCCTCACCTCCGTGAAAGATTCATGATAACATCGCTAGGCTTGGCAACATGGACACCCCATTCTAAATGATAGGTCAGAGCTCCTAAATGTAAATGAGCTGCAAAGATGAGAGCATGTGTGTTTGTGGCTAGAATACAGAAATTGTGACTTGTTCCAGTTCAGAGCCAGTGGGCAGATTCCGTACGCCCTAGGGTAAAAATCGTCCTGTGCAGAGAAGTACTTACCTTACACCTAACCCTCACAGTATCACTTAAGGAGGTCTTCAGTAGTGCACTGGGTGAATTCGATTCCTCATCTCAGCATGGGACACAGGACCAAAGACATAGGTTGATAGAAATCTACAATTGATATAGTGAGTTGATGACCTGTATGATATGAATTAGTAAGTCTTTGCTCACATTGTGGTGGAGAAATATCAACATTGCATTTGTCACCAGTTTGCACCCTGTTGTTGGAGTCTAAGGAAAGCATCTGTAACAGTGACCAGTGCCTGGTGTTGGAAGAGTCCTACACATGGGTCTAGTCTGGTGAAGAAATGTGAACAGGCCAGGGTAATACTTATGCTAAGCTCACTGGCTTCAGCCAAGTCTTTGTTTGACATGAGTGTTGCTTGCGAAATTCGTCCATGTGGAGAGACTTGTTTAAAGAATGCTTACAGCAGCTGGGTAAGACAAAGGTGTTTTGTACTGTGTTGAAGGACATAGATATAAGGAAGTTAATCAGTACAATACATAAAAGGTATTGCCAAAAAGTCCCTGTATTGTGAAAAACAGAAAAGTCCCTATATTTGAGTGGTACAATCCAAATAAATAAACCAATTGGAAAAGGGACACGATGACATGAAAGTAGCCTGGACAGAAAAAGTTTTGTAAACTGAAGCCTGCACATGTATATACTATGGGTAAGGTAAGACACAACGCTTAATGTTGATTAATGCTTAATGTTGGACACAGTGCTTAATGTTGGGCCAAAAGAAATCTGATGAGGCTCAATAAGGATAAGTGCAGGGTCCTGCACTTAGGACGGAAAAACCCAATGCACCGCTACAGACTAGGGACCGAATGGCTAGGCAGCAGTTCTGCGGAAAAGGACCTAGGGGTGACAGTGGACGAGAAGCTGGATATGAGTCAGCAGTGTGCCCTTGTTGCCAAGAAGGCCAATGGCATTTTGGGATGTATAAGCAGGGGCATAGCGAGCAGATAGAGGGACGTGATCATCCCCCTCTATTCGACATTGGTGAGGCCTCATCTGGAGTACTGTGTCCAGTTTTGGGCCCCACACTACAAGAAGGATGTGGATAAATTGGAGAGAGTCCAGCGAAGGGCAACAAAAATGATTAGGGGACTGGAACACATGGCTTATGAGGAGAGGCTGAGGGAACTGGGATTGTTTAGTCTGCAGAAGAGAAGAATGAGGGGGGATTTGATAGCTGCTTTCAACTACCTGAAAGGGGGTTCCAAAGAGGATGGCTCTAGACTGTTCTCAGTGGTAGCTGATGACAGAACGAGGAGTAATGGTCTCAAGTTGCAGTGGGGGAGGTTTAGGTTGGATATTAGGAAAAACTTTTTCACTAGGAGGGTGGTGAAACACTGGAATGCGTTACCTAGGGAGGTGGTAGAATCTCCTTCCTTAGAAGTTTTTAAGGTCAGGCTTGACAAAGCCCTGGCTGGGATGATTTAATTGGGGATTGGTCCTGCTTTGAGCAGGGGGTTGGACTAGATGACCTCCTGAGGTCCCTTCCAACCCTGATATTCTATGATTCTATGATTCTATGATTGGACGGTCAGATAACATGTAAAGGTATAAATATGCTAGAGTGTAAGGGAATAGTCAGACCCTTGTAGGAAAAATCGACAGTGACTACGTCCCCAAGAAAAGGTAATTGGGCAATATCTTTTTCTGTATATCTGTCATTCATTGCTTTTATGGTAATTGTAACATGCAGGGCCTTGCTTTTGGTTCAAAGAAAGGTTTGAATGAATAAACCTGACTGTTTCAGTCTCGAGTGTATGGTAATCCTCACCAAATGCTCGTCCTTCAGAAAGAGCTGTAAGAGGCCACATGCAGAAGCAGTTATGGGAACAGCCTGCCCATACTGGAAGTTTCTTCTGTTAGTACAAGCAAATGTGAACAAGAACAAATGTAATGCATGATAGCAACTGTGAGCTGAACAGAAAGTTCAGCCACCCACGGGATCATAAACTGTTCCTCAGAAAGTAGCTCATGTGTGACTTTTTCACATGACCTCAGAAAGGATGTAAACATTCTGTGGAGAACTAATCATAAGGGAGTTTGCAAACATACAAAATAACTCTTCCTCTCCCAAAGACCTTGTATATTCCATCAATATCTGAAGCAACCACCGAACTTGATTTGAGGTTAGAAAATTATTTTAACTTTGTTAAAAGGGTATTATCTAGACCATCCCTGACAGTGTTTGTCTAACCTTCTCTTAAAAATCTCCAAAGATAGGGATTCCACAATTCATAGGGATTCTCTAGACAATTTATTCCAGTGCTTAACTACCCTGACAATTCAGAAGTTTTTCCTAATGTCCAACCTAAACTGCCCTTGTTGCAATTTAAGCCAGTTACTTCTTGTTCTATCTTCACAGGTTAATGAGAACAATTTACCTCCCTCCTCCTTGTAACAAACTTTCATGTATTTGAAAACTGTTATCACGTCCCCCCTCAGTCTTCTCGTCTCCAGACTAAACAAGCCCTTCCCCCCCCCCCAATCTTCCCTCATGGGTCATGTTTTCTAGACCTTCAATCATTTTTGTTGTTCTTCTCTGGACTTTCTCCAATTTGTCCACATCTTTCCTGAAATGTGGTGCCCAGAACTGGACACAATAAGCCAGTTGAGGCCTAATCAGCGCGGAATAGAGCAGAAGAATTAATTCTTGTGTCTTGCTTACAACACTCCTGTAAATACATCCCAGAATGATGTTTGCTTTTTGTTTTGAAACAGTGTTACACTATTGACTCATGTTTAGCTTGTGACCCACTATGGCCCCGAGATCCCTTTCCACAGTACTCCTCCCTGGGCAGTCATTTCCCATTGTGTATATGTGCAACTGATTGTTCCTTCCTAAGTGGAGCACTTTGCATTTGTCTTCATAGAATTTCATCCTATTTACTTCAGACCATTTCTCCAGTTTGTCCAGATCATTTTGAACTTTAATCCTATCCTATCTATCTAATTAATCGTCTTCTTAGTGTCCAACTTGGTTCTGAGTGCTTACAGTTCACTACCTTACAAACGAGGTATTTTTTTAAAGGAATTCAATATTTTTAACATAATTTACTGTGAAAGGCATACAGTTCCCTGCAAGCCAATAAGGTCTCGTTGGTACAAGGAAAGTCTTGAAAGTCTTGAAAGTAGGAGGAAAGTCTTGAAAAGATTAACTCTACCATTCAGCTGAGATGAGTCCTTCTTTTTATGGAGAAAATAGAATATCACGGCTGTTTTCATCATTTTCATTATGATAAAGGGCAGGCAAGTAGATTTTGTCAATCAGGTGTTTTAACTGTTCTGGAAATTTTGCTAGGTTCAGCTCTTTCCATCAGTAGAGACTGAACACAAAGAGCCAGATCCTCAGTTGGTCTAAATAATCGTAGCTCCATTGAGAGGTCTGCTGAGAGAAATTTGGAGGCCCGGTAAATTATGTTTTCCCCCTCCCATTTCACCCTAAATAGATAGTTTTACGGGGGCACTGAGCTCAGGACCTCAGTACAATCGTTCTACCTTCCCTCTCTCATCAGCCCTGTCTACTGATAATTCACACCAGCTGAAGGTTTGCCCAGTGAGAAGATTTGCTGAATGATGAGTTGCAGTAAGTTCCATTTTTTAAAAATGTTTAAAAATTTTACTTATTTTCCTCACTTTACTCATGTGAGTGGAACCCTTGACTTCAAAGGAATCATTCATGTGAGTAAATTTAGGCATTTTTATTTTATATATGTCTATATATGCAAGTTTATTTATGTATTAACTGTTTGCAGAATCAGGGCATTAGTTGTTATTCATAGGATATTATTCATAACAAAATTAATGGTTTATATTGAAGAAGGAGAAAATATAATTGTTGATTGGACGTGTTGATTAGACTTTGATACAAAATATTTAAGGCTGGGATTTTCAAAGGTGTCTGAGGGAGTTAGGCACCCAACTCCATTACGTTTCATAACTCCCTTCGGATCCTTTGCAAATTCAAATCCAAATAGGGAAGGGGACTAAATTTAAGTTATAAATTAACCTGACATTGTAACTTTAATGAAAACTCAGAACACCCAAAACAAGCAATCAAACAAAAATTCAGAACATTCACTGTAAAAGTCATTGATAGATTTCAAGTTAGGGACAACTTTTTCAAAAGTGGCTTCTAATTCTGAATGCCTCAAATTTGAGACCTCAGCATTAATCCATCTGTGAAGGAAACTTTTGGCCAGCACTGGGAACCTGATATTTTTTTCTGAAGGTTTTTTAGAAGCTCGGCATATTACAGTTTTGCTGTATTTGTGGGGCTTGCGGTCTGTTGCTTAGCACAGGTGTCTAGGAGTGAGGGTACCTGGATTCTGTGCCGAGCTCTTTCAGGGATGCATAGAATAGCTGTTGTATCAAAGGAACAGGAATCAGTACACTTGGGTTCTATTCCCATTCTTTGAGGGGAGTTAGGATTGTGGTTGGAGCAGAGCGGGGGCTGAGAATCAGGGCTCCTGGGTTCTACTAACGGTTCTGGTTGAGAAGTATGTTTGACTGACTAAATGTGGAGAAGAATTGCAGACTCCTGGCACAGCTGGTCAAAACTGTTTGAAATTCACAGTTTTGATGAAATTCTTCATCAGAATTTAAAATTCTGATAAAAAAGGGATGCATTTTTTGTGATTTTTTTTAGGAAAATTGCTTCCTTTGTTCTTTGGTCTTCTCTGGCCCTGAGCTTTGCTGTAATTGGCTCATTGCATGACCTTGCACACCTCAGTATCAATTTGTCAAAGGAGGTTGCAACTGACTCATTTTCAGCCACCAAAAATGAATGCTGGTTTATAGATGTAAATGGTTATTTATGCTCCAAAATTGAGTAGCTGTCCTCTGAACTGCAACTTTGTATTACATCCCCACTCCAACTTGGGACTTCAGCAGGCTTAGAAACTAAGACTTTCTGCACAAAAAGAATTAAATGTCCTCTTGCATTGTAGGAAGGAAATTGACAGGTACAAATCTCATGTGTTCAGTATTGACCTAAGTCTGCTCCCACTGACTCAATGACAAAAATCCTATTGACTTCTTCGGGAGCAGAAATAGGCCTATACTGAGAACTTTTGAAAAGCTCAACCTATTTAGCAGGGATTTTCAAAAGAGACGATGGGGTTTTGTTCACTTCTAAAGGAATCTCAGATTGTGCTGAATGCCTAACACCCATAGGTCTCCTTTGAAAATGATTTGGCTCCTGAATCCTGAATAATTTACAGGAAAAATGTTGTTTTTTCTGTTGAAATTTTCCAGGGTTTTATCAAAAGAACAACCCCCACCCCCCACACACACCCAGAAAACAACTTTTTATTTGAAAATTTTCAATTTAAAACAACAAAAATATAAATTAAAATAAAATCAGTCTTGGGCTTTGGATGCTGACCGTGGAAAAAACATGTTTCATTGACAAAGCCTAAAAATTGTGTTTTTCAAGGAACACCTGAAAATGGAATTTCTATCATGAAAGTTTCTTTTTGGTCCAAAAGCCACTTTCCACTGGGAAAAAAGTTTCCACAGGAAAATTTATACAAGCTTAAATTCACCCTGTGAGCAGGAAGGCTCCAGAAATGTAATAGCAATAGGATATTTTCAGCCTTAAACCATTATTTCCTGCCTCTTTTAATTATCTGCTCTTTCTGTGCATCAAAATCATCTGTATCCCACAAAGCCACGGTTGTCTTTAATCATTTTAATTTCATGTCTTCATTTGTTTTGGCAGGTAAAACAGCTGACCGCACTGGAAAAGGGCTATCACACCAGTGTGAAGGAATTTATTCTCCTGGGATTCCCTGGGACCCAATATTTGCAGATCTCGCTCTTTGTGCTTTTCCTTGTCACAGGAAATGTGGCGATCATAGTCCTAGTGGCAACCAGCCATCACCTTCGCACCCCAATGTACTTCCTTCTCTGCAATTTCTCCTTCCCGGAGGTATGGTAGACCACAGCTTGTATCCCAAAGACGCTTGCCAACTTTGTGTCCCAAAGCAAATCCTTCTTCTTTGTCAGCTGTGTCCTACGGATGTATTTTGTTTTCTCCCTAGGATGCACAGAGATTTTCTCTTGGCTGTCATGGCCTACGACTGCTATTTGGCTATATGCTATCCTTTGCTCTACAGCTCCATCCTGAACAGCACCTTGACTGCTCAGCTGGCTGTTGGCTCTCGGTTGTGTGGTTTCCTGGCTATTTCTGTCCCAGCATTTCTGATCACCAGGTTGTCCTTCTGTGCCCTAGTGTCATCCATCACTTTTTTGGGGACATAGCACCGTGGATAGTTCTTTCCTGCACAGATACCTACCTTATAGATCTGGTGGCCTTTATCATCTCCTTCATCGTCATCCTGGGCTCCTGTGTCATAACCCTGCTCTCCTACATTTACATCCTCTCCACTGTACTGACAATCCCATCAGATAAGGAATGGAGAAGGGCCTTTTTAACTTGCTCTTCTCATCTCACAGTTGTGATTATCTGGTACGGTTCGACCATTTTCTCACATGTCAACCCTTCCATGCAGAACTCACTGGAATTGACCAAAATAGTCACCGTCTTGAATACTATTGTCACGCCCCTGTTGAACCCTTTCATCTACACACTGAGGAACCCAGAGGTAAAAGAAGCCCTGAGGCATGTATTCAGGGAAGTGATGTTTTTCAAAATGTGCTGGAGGTCATTGGCTGTCACAGAAAATGTGGTGAAAGAAAAATGAGTCTGAAGATGGAAGATATACCAAAGTTGATAGGGTACTGAAAAAACAACAACAATCCCTGAGGGCCAGAAGTCTAAAGGTAATTAGATGCCTAACTCCAATGGAAATCAATGTGAGTTAGGTGACTAAATACCTTTAACAATCTGGTCCTTAGTGTCTCACATCCTTGAACATTTACAGCCAGATTGTTAAATGTATTTAGGTGCCTAATGGGATTTTCTATGAGTTTTAAGGGCCTAGATACTTTTTAAAACCCCACTAAGCAGCTAAATATCTTTCAAAATCCAGCCCTTATGCATTATTATCCTCTTACTTTGTATTTAATTTAAAATTAAACAAATTGCACATGTGCCAATTATTTATTTATATTAAAGCATGGCCTGTGGAGAGGACAGAGATATCGATAGGCTTGGCAGAATTCAATTTTTATTTTTTATAATTTTGACAGAGAATATCAAGGTTTATTTGTAAGCATTTTTTAAAAAAATATTGTCTATTTTTATTTTCACACTTGTGGGAAATTACTGTGGCGTATCAGACAACAAGGTGGGTCAGAGAATAATTATTTAATGACAACTGGTTTTTTGGACCTTTTTTTTTTTTTTGGTTGGTTGACGTTCTGCGTGGCGAAACTGGCATTTCCCGACATTTACTGATAAAAATTTAACTCTTCCAAACCGAGGTAAGATAAACCCACAGGAACCTCAAATCAAGACCCCAGTGGATTTTGAAGGGGATTCAGAATAAAGTTCCGGTTCCAGTTCCAGACTGGATATAAACCCAGATGGGTATTTTTGTAGGCTTCTTTTTTTCTTTGTTTTTAGTACACGGGCATTCCAAAATTTTGGAAAGATTGATTTCACAAGGATTCTGCCAGTTTGAACTGAAAATATGTGAGAATAGCTTGCAAAATTTTGATGATGTCAAAACTGAATCCAGAATCTTAGTCCTGATTCACCTTTAAAATCACAGTGTGAGAGGAGGGGGATCCCCACCCCCCACTCCCTGATACCCCCTCACCCTCGCTGCGAGCATCTCAGCAAGGAGAGGAGACGTCTTTAGAAATCATGAGATTGGTTTTAAATAATAAATGTTGGCTTCTTTTGATTTGCTGTCTGGTTTTTGAGTCTTTAGGGTGCACTTTATGTTTTTATGGTTTTCTCTGTAATCATGAGTATGCCCTGGTGGCAAGAGGACTGGACTGCAACTAGGAGAATGAAGTGAGCTGTAGCTCATGAAAACTTATGCTCAAATAAATTTGTTAGTCTCTAAGGTGCCACAAGTACTCCTGTTCTTAGTTCTATTCCTGGCTCTGCCATTGGCTTGGTGAGTAACTTTGGGCAAGTAATGGTGTTAGGGGGCTGTATAGTCTGCAAGTCAATCAGGAAGTGAGTGGGTGGGTGGGTGTGTGGGCAGGGGGAAATGGAAACAGGGAATGGGGATGGGGAAATTGGAATCATGTTTAGCTAAGGGCAGGAATGGGAACAGGGACACAGGTAAGGCTCTGTGGTATCAGAGCTGGGAAGAGGGACACTAAGGAAGGAAACTGGAATCATGCTTGCTGGAAGTTCACCCCAATAAACATCGAATTGTTTGCACCTTTGGACTTCGGGTATTGTTGCTCTCTGTTCATGCAAGAAGGACCAGGGAAGTAAGTGGGTGAAGGAATAAGCCCCCTAACAAATGGCTTCTCTCTGTGCCTCAGTTTCCACATCTGTAAAATGGGGATAATGATTCTCACTTCCTTTATATAGTGCTTTGTGATCTACGGATGAAAAGAACTACCTAAGAGAGAGGGATAATGATTATGTAAAAGAAAATATGAAAGCTGATCTGTTGATTCAAGCAGTTGAGATTTGAAGAAAAACAACAAATATTGTGAGACAGACATTAAAAATCATAAGAAGATCCTAGCCCCACTGACGTCAACGACAGAACTTAATTTCAGTGGGGCAGGGATTTCACCCTACATTGTCCAGAATTTTATCTTAACCCAACATTCAAACCCTTTGAGGCTTGCCTGCTGTCTAGGGCCAGACCTTCAACTGCCAATTTACAGTAGATTAGCATCCGGTCTACCAAATGTACTTAAAACATACGGATGTGCTGTGTACAATTAATATCGCTTCATAAAATAACATGGAACTGGTTAAGATTTTGTGCAATCTGATTTACCTAATATTCACATAAAGATCATTGTAAGTGGTCACTCACTGATTCACATAAGCAGTGTCCATGTTTCCACTGAATCTTGAGCCCATTGAGTTTTCTGAGTGTAAATTCTAATGTTTCCATGCACTCACAGGTGTTAGAATAGTGAAGTGCCTCCGAAATGTGGTGCTTTTGTGGATAGCTATCACTTTGGGCCTGGTGGAGGCTGTTTTCAAAATGGTAAAGGTTATAAAAGTGATATGTACAAGGAAGATTAAGTCCACAAATCGTTCTCAACCAATTTAGTTTATTCTGTGAATTCTACTTTTGTGAGACACTATGCACTTGATCAGTCTGGATTTATTTATTGTTGGAATACCTAGATAGTACAATAAATTAGATTAGATAGATAGATGTGTATGGGGACACAGAGAGAGATAATTTTTGTTAACTGTGATCTCCCTACAGTTAATACATCTTCATTTCCCCTGATA
Source organism: Natator depressus (assembly GCF_965152275.1). Taxonomy (NCBI): domain Eukaryota; kingdom Metazoa; phylum Chordata; order Testudines; family Cheloniidae; genus Natator; species Natator depressus. The sequence continues at coordinate 34,856,601 of NC_134247.1, forward strand.
CTTGAATAGAATTTTACTGGTAACTTTGGTTTCTCTTCGCAAACATGGAAGTTTCAAATGGAATTTCTAGATTGTGCTTCACTGGACCATCGGAGCACCTGAAACAATTCAGGAAATATCATTTGATGGTTCACAAGGATAAAAGAATAATTCAAGTTACTGATTTCACAACGTACTCAACTCAGCGTACAGTGATATCAAGACATAGAAACACAGCAATTAATGTGAATGAGGGACCTGATCACCTCATACGATATGATTTTTATTGTGCGCTTTTTGTCTAATATGCAATATAAATCCCAGGCTCATGGTTTGAGGATCTGAGTATTTAAATTAAAGACTTATTTATCCTTCCTATGGAGTGATTATCAAGTTGGGATACAAGTTTGGGTACTGATGTTACAAAGGGACATTGGACGAAATTCACATCTGGTGTAACTCACTTGACTTCGGAGAATTTGCCCTAGTGTCTCACAGGAACAGAGTGGGTGGACAAAAATCTCCTTCAACATGAGCCCTATATAAATACAAAAGAGGGATATACATTACACTTTAAAGTAAGAGGACTGCAGTTACAGTGCAATGGCCCTCTGAGCTGAGCGGTGACTGTGCCTAAGGCTGTGACTTCCTCTGCCTCCATCAGAGGGGAAGGGCCCGTCCCCCTCCCTGCACCCAGACGGGGCCGATGGCTGAGCTGAGAACCCAGCTCCCACCCCAGAGCAACCAGCTCAGGATGGCACTAACTCTCCTTCTGCTTGTGCTGGGTAAGTGACCTCCCTCCTCCCGCATCCTTCTGTCTGTCTGTCTGTCTGGAGATCCCCCCCTCCCAGCATCCCTCCTGCCCTCTGCACCCCCATCCCCTCCCTGGAGTTCTCACCTCTTCTCTTCTCTCTCCAGATTCTCCCCAGGCCGGTGTCCCCCGCAGGTAACAACCTCTCCTCTCCTTGCTGAGATGCTCGCAGCGAGGGTGAGGGGGTATCAGGGAGTGGGGGGTGGGGAGCCCCCTCCTCTCACACTGTGATGTTTGGAATTGCAAGGAAGGGGGGATCCCTGGGTGCTCCCTGTGTCATCCCCTGGGTGGGTCAGGCTGCCCCGTTCACAGGCGCCTCCTATGAACCTGCCCCAGCAGCAGCTACGGTCCAGAGCCACTTCCGTGGGGGTGGAAGAGCGACCCCAGCTGACGCCTGCTTGTGGGGTCCATTTGGTGGGTCCCAGCTCAGGCCATAGGGGAGAAGATGCCCCCATCCCCCTGGGCTCTACCTTATTGGCAGCCTCAGCAGAGAGAGCGAGGTCTGGAGGGGCCATGGAGACTGACTTCCCACCTCCCCATTACAATGAGTCCCCCCAGGCCAGAGGCCCGTGGGTGTGGGGCTGTGTGTGGAGGGGAGGCCTCTCTCTGCCCCAGCTCTGGGCTCCCACCCACAGAGGACTCAGGGCTGGGGGGGCAGATCCAGCACCATCCAGCGGGACATTAAAAGCAGGATCTGCAGAGACCCCAGAGAAAACGTGGTGGGTGGAAAAACTCCCCCCTGCCTTCCCCACATCCGGCCGAGCTTCCTCATGTCTCTTGGATGCCTTCTCGCTACTGAGAGGCAGGTGTGACGGTCGACTGACGGCTTCTCTCCCCTCTTCCACCACTGCCCCCTGGATGGAGAGTGTGGGCTGAATACCCTGATGGGAATGGGGTATCTTGGAGTTGAAACATTTGCATCCACAAGCCTCCCCGCTTTTTGCACCATAAAGGGGCAGGAAGGAGCAAGGGGCAGTTTGGAGACCCCCCCTCCCTAGCTCCAGTTCAATGGGGGGACATGGCAGGATGTGTGGAGCGAAGAGTTTGCAGACAGTCCCTGGCTCCTGGGTCGGGGGCGGCCAACTGTGCAGACAGTCCCTGGTTTATAGAAGCTGGGGACGGGGAGCTGGCAGACGCTCTCTGGCTGGGGGGTGAGGCGTTTGCAGACGCTCCCTGGCTGGGTTGGGTGGGGGTGAGGCGTTTGCAGACGCTCCCTGGCGGGGGGCGGGGCTCGCGGGGACACTGTCCCTTCCAGCCTGGCTCAGGGCTTCGCTGCTCAGAGACCGAGCGAGAAGGTACCGGGGGTGCGGATCGGGCCCCAGGAGAGCCCCCCCAGCCCCCCCTTCCCCTCCGTGTCCAGGGCCCCCCACCCGTTGGTCTGGGCCCATCCCCCGACTCAGGGCTTCGCCCCCGCAGAGTCTCCCCGCCCTGGCTGTGGGGCCCTGCGTGCCGGGGCGGGTTTGGGGGTGTTTGGAGGGAGGTGACCCCGAAACGTTTCTGCTCCGCCCCCCCCCCCCGATCCACCCTCCCTTCCCGCGCTTCTCCCTGCGTGGGTTTCCCAGGGGCCATCCCCGTGGCGCCTGGCCGGTGTGACGACACAAATCTCAGCCCTCCCCTTTTGCACCGAGGGGCACCGGCCCTGACCTGCTCCCCACAGGCTCCTGGGGTCCGCTGGGTCCCATGAGGGGTCGGAGCGCCCCACCCCCGCCCCCGCCCCGCGGCTCCTTCGCACCCCAAGAAGCAGCTACTTCAGCAGGAGCCACCGCCTGTGAATTGGCCGAAGTTTCACGCCGACTCCCTTCCTCCGGGCGGGGAATTAGGCATCAGAGTTCAATGCCGGGAACAACCAGCCCGCCCCCGCTCCCCGCTGGAGCCCTGCCCTGGCCTCAGCCCTTTCCCGGCCTACGGAGCTCAGCCCAGAGAGGCGGTAAATACCTGCGGGGGGGAACGTGGCCTGTCCTGTGGCTGGGAGTTGCAGGCAGATGAATTCAGGCGAGGAGGGAGGCTCATGTGTCTGGCGGGGAGGGGGGGGTGGAATTAGCTGCTGGCACAACTCCCCGAGGGCTCGCATGGATTCTCCATCCTGGGCCATGTGTGAAGCCGGGCAGGAGGTTTGTCTAGAAATCTGCCTACGTTCCCACCGCCCCCCCACCCCCCCCAGGTGATCCCAGTCTCCCCGTCCCACCTTCCCGCTGGGAATTCTCCAGGCGGCTGGAGTGGTGGCGAGCAGAAACGAGGCTCGGAGAGTGGGGTTGGGAGCCCCTCTCGCTCACGGCAGCTCTGGCGTTCCTCGCCCCCATCCCACTCTCAGCTCCCCGCTCCTCCGCGGAGATTCGCTGCGCGCCTCAGAGCCAGATTTCTGCTGCGGGAGAAATCAGCCGGCTGCCGTCCTCTTACCCCGTCGTAAGGCAGCAAATCCGAGGCCCAGGCCGAACGGTTCGGCGGCGTGGAGCAAGAACGCCGGGAGCCCCTGAGTGCGGCCAAGGGCTGGATTTCACCCCCGTTGGGGCGGGGGGTCTATGGCGACTGCTCCAGCCTAGGGTGAAAGCTGAGTAAATAGCAGGGCCGTGTGCCTGCCAAGAACGGCCAGGAGCTGGAGCCTGCTCCACAAACCTCTGCTTCTCTGCGGGGCGATGGTGGGGAGAAGGGCCTAGCTGGGTTAACAACCCCCCCGTGACCGACCCGGGTCCCCTGCAACCCCTGTCACTGTTCCAGGGGCCCCCCCAGGGGCTGGGGATAAAACCCAGCAGTCCTGGCTCCCAGCCCCCCCATTCTAATGCAAGAGTCCCCCATCCCCCTTCATTCCGTCTGTTCGTCTGACCCCTGCATCTCTCCTTCCTTCCATCTGTCCATCCATCCCCATACACCCCCCTATGTTTCTCTCTCCATCCCCCAACTCCCAGCTGTACCCAAGTCCCTGCTTGCCCCTCCCTGCTGGGGGCTGGTGCAGTTGGGGCAGAGCTGTGACTCTGATCTCAGGAGCTTGGGCCTGTGGGACTCCCTGCCACAGGACCTGGCTGAGCAGAGGGGTGGGGCTGGGGTCTCAGAGCCATCGCCGAATATGTGTGTGTGTGGGGGGGGGTCAGGGCACCCTGTGCCCATCAGTTTCCATGGGAACCCCATATCTCACCCCCCCCCCCCACCTTCCCCTCACACAGATCCCCGACCCCGGAGCTGAGATGATGAGCTGCGGCCTCCTGACCAGCTCCAAGGAGCCGGGTGAGTCAGGGCTGCGGGGGACGGTGCCGTGAGGGGGAGGGTGGCCCCATGGCTGATGTGGCTCCTCCCCCCGGTGCCCGTGGGGGGCCTGTGGCTGACGTCCCCCTCCCCCCAGTGCCCCTGCACCGCAGCTCGGTGTCGGTGTTGATCCGAGGCTTTGTGGCGGATGTGGGCTGCCAGCTGCTCTACAGGAACGAGGAGCTGGGGCCTGTGGAGGCCGTGTTCAAATTCCCTGTGGACGCCGAGGCTGCTGTCGACACCTTCCAGGCCTGGCTGCGGGGGGCCTGGATCCAGGCCCAGCTCCAGGAGAAGAGACAGGTGCTGGGGGTGGGGGTCCCGGGGGAGAGAGAGGAGAGGGCCAGGCTGGGGGGATCTCAGGGTGACCCCATCTCTCCCGGCAGGTGCATGAGCTGTACAGGGATGTGCTGATCGGGGGAGCAGGGGATCTTGGGGGACGGGGATCTCGGGGTGACCCTGTCTCTCCCGGCAGGCACAGGAGCTGTACAGGGACGCGCTGGCTGGGGGGCAGAGCTCGTTCCTGCTGCAGCAGGAGGGGGCCGGGGGCGACGTGTTCAGCTGCTCCCTGGAGAATTTGCCCCCCGGGGAGGAGGCGATGCTGACCCTGAGCTACACCTGCAAGCTGCCGCTGGAGCATGGCGGGGCCGCCCGCCACGTGCTGCTGACCGTGCTGCACCCTCGGTACACGCCCCACGGTGAGACCCACAGATCCCCCTGCGTCTTCGCTACATGCCCCACTGTGAGACCCACAGGTCCCCACTCCGTGCCCTCCAGTGAGAACCACAGATCCCCTACCCCCATCACTGTGAGACCCACAGCCCTCCCCCCCAACGCGCCCCATGGTGAGACCCACAGATCCCCCCATACTCCCTTGCACCCTGTACCCCAGCTGTGTGCTTCCAGCCATGCTGCACCCCTTTTATATGCCTCATGTTGAGACCAGACCTTTAGGTGCCCTAGATCCCGCATAAGTCCCTGTACCACATAGCCCCCAGAACCCCAGCTACACACCCCATGGTTAGTGACCCCGCAGCCTGTAACCCCCTGAAACCTCCATAGCCCCTTCTACGTACCCCACAGTGAAAGACCCACATAGCCCCCATAATGCCCCATAGGCCACTACTGTGTTCCCTGCGGTAAGTGCCCCCCCCCAGGGTCTGCAGTCCCTGCCCCAGGATATGTGATCCACCCCAGCCATCCTGAAATCCCCTGATATCCCAGCCTAATACCCCCCAATATCTCATACCCCCCATCCTCCTCCCACTCTCCCAGCCCCCTAGTCCTCACCCCTGTGTCTCTCTCTGCAGGGTGGGATGGGGAGAACGTCGCCCAGGAGGTCCCGCAGGTCCTCCACGGGGAGCTGCCCTACACCCTGAGCCTAAGCGCCATGCTGCAGTCGCCCCACGGCATCGACTGCTCTCCAACTGCCCCCTCACCCCCCTGAGCTATACAGCCGGGAACCTAACCACTGCCCAGGTAAGGGCTCACCTGGACACCTGGGTCCTGGCCATCCCCACTGGGAGGAGGGTGCTGGGGGTGGGGTAGGGGGGAAGGTTCTGGGCTGAGGGGTGGGTTCCAGGGAACGGGGCTGTGGGCTGGGGGGGAAGGTCCCAGGGGGTGAGAGATGTGGTGTAGGGCAGGGGGTGGGTCCCGAAAGGGGGAGCATGGGCCAGACTCTTTAGGTGATTGTGGGGGTGGGGGATCGAGCGACACCAACGGATCTGGGGAATTTCCCAATTTCTTTGAGGAAAATCTGGACAGGCTGAAATCTGCCAGTTTGGGGATGAAATCCCTGGCAGTCGCTGGGCTCTGTAAGTCTTTAGTGTCTGGGATTTTCCCTTGCCTTGTTTCTCAGTGGAAGTAAATGGAGGTGGGGGGACCAGGAAAATGTCACCCCCAAATTGGAAAGATTTAGCCCCCCCAAAATGTCACATTTTTGCAATTTTTCACCAGGAAAATCCAAGTTCCCGCATTGGCCTTTGGGCTGTTTTTCCTTCTCTTCTCTCCACCTAACCTGGGGGGCCCAGCCAGCGTTCCCAGGGTCTGCCCCTCACCCTGTCTCCATGGGGGGGTGCCGAGCCGGGCGCGAGAGCAAGCGGGACCCTGCCCCCCCAGGAACCGTGTGGAGGTGACTGTGTGTCTGTCGCCCCCCAGGTGTCGCTGGCCCAGGCCCCCTCGTGGGACTGGGACTTGGAACTGCTGGTGTATTACGCGGAGCCACACAAACCCAGCGCGGTGTTGGCGGCCGGGCTACCGGAGCCGAGCCAGGTGCGGGAGGGGATCCTGAACCCTACTACCCCTGGGCAGGGGCGCAGAGGGGGATCCATGGAGTGGGGATCTGGGGAGGGTGAGGTAGGTGGCTGAGCGGTGACATGGGATCGGGTGGGGGGGCACGGGGCAATGAGGGGGATGATGGGGGAATGGGGGGTCCTAGGACTGCTGTAGGTGGGTGCTGGGGGAATCTGGGGGCAGGCGAGGGTTGGGGGACAGGAGCGGGGGGGTCTTGGCGGAGCTGGCGTTGGCAGGGCAGGGTGTCTGGGAGCAGGCGGGCACTGGGGAGCACTGCAGGTTTAGGGGGCATGGGGGAGAACTGGGGATGGGAGAGCAGGCACTGGGGGGCTGGGTATTGGGGGTGGGGAGATCTAAGGGGAGAGGAGGTGGGGGGAGGGACAGAGCAGTGGGGATGGGTCTCTAGGGCAATTCGAGGTGCTGACAGGGCTGGGTATTGGGATTGGGGGATCTAGGAGGAGGGTGGTGTGGGGGGAGGGACAGAGCAGTGGGGGTGGGTCTCTGGGGGCAGTCATGGGGCTCTGAGGGGGCGGCTCACAGGGACTCGACCCCATGCCCACCCCATTTGGGGGCTGGCCCCCATCTCCCCGCCGGCCGCCTGATGGGCGACCCGGCCGTGATGATGACCCTGCTGCCCAGAGTGTTCGAGGCGGTGCCGGCCCAGAGCCAGCCGGGGAGTTCATCCTCCTGCTGGACCGCTCCGGCAGCACGGCCTGCCCCATGGACGGCAGAGACCTCTCCCGACAGCGCATCAACAGCACCAAGGTACGGCCAGACGGGAGGCTACGCTCGATGGGCCCGTGGGGCCGTGCCGGGGGAGCAGCCCAGGCTGGCTGGGCCCATGGGGCTGACTCTCCATCCGTCTGTCTGTCCCCAGGAGACCCTGGTTCTACTGTTGAAGAGTTTGCCCCGGGCTGTTATTTCAACATCTATGGCTTTGGGTCTGAGTTCGAGTCCTTCTACCCGTGAGTCCGAAGGGCAGGGAGCGGGCTGGCTGGGTTAGGGGGCAAGGCTGGTTAGCGAACAGAGGGTGTCTCTTGGTTAGGGGGCAGGGCTGGTTAGGGGGCAAGGGTGTCTGTGGGTTAGGGGGCAGGGGGTGTCAGTGGGTTGGGGACAGGGCTGGTTAGGGGGCAGGGCATGTCTGTTTGTTGGGGGCAGGGCTGGTTAGGGAACAGGGGTGTCGGTGGGTGAGGGGGCAGGGCTGGTTAGGGGACAGGGTGTCCCTGGCTCCGGCTGTCCCAGCCCCAGACCTGTCAGCGCCCCCCGCAGGCAGAGCGTGGAGAATACCCAGCAGACCAAGGCTGAGTCCCTGCAGCGCCTCCAGCTGCTCCAGGCTAACCTGGGGGGCACCGAGATCTTGGAGCCGCTACGAGCCATTTACCGCAGCCCCTGCCGGGACGGGCACCCATGCCAGGTACCGGGGCGCCGGGGCCAGCCAAAGGGGCATCCTGGGGAGGGCTTGGAGAGTGATTGTGGGGCCGAGGGGTGATGTGGGGGGTTGCAGAGAGGGATGCGGGCCTGCGGGGACAGACTCACAGACTTTCAGGACAGAAGGGACCATCGTGAACATCTCATCAGGCCCCAGCTCCTCGCCCGCCCCCCCCCCCCCCCCCGCCCCCCCATGACACTGCTCAGCCCCTCGCTCCCCCCGGGGACAGCCCCGCCCCTCAGGCTGAGTCACCGGCACCCCCAAACCCTGAGTTACAGGCGTCAGGTCACAGTGACGCCCCCCAGTTGCTCCGGTTCAAACCAGTGAGTGCCCCAGGCTGCTGAGGGAGACCAACCCCCTCGGGTCTCTGCCAGTCTGAGCCGGGGGAAAATCCCTTCCCCACCCCACACGTGGGGGTCAGCTTGCCCGGAGGATGGGGGCGAGACCCCCCCAGCCAACCCTCTGGGAAGGATTCTCTGCAGTAACTCTGAACACCCCCCCACTCCCAGTGCCCCGCTGCTGCCCATGGGGTGTTTGCTCCCAGCTGTCGCTGTGGGCCATACGCCATTACAGGCCCCTCCTTGCCAGCCCTCCCTCCCCCCAGCCCCGTTCCCCTCGGAGGCTGTTCAAGGGGGAGACCCTGGGAGAGGGGCTGGGTGCCCTGGGGGGCAGCCGAGCGGGGCCATGGGGTTGCTCGGAGTGGGCCTGGGGCTCTGGGCCAGATGGGGGACCGGTGCCCCTGGGGGTGTGAGCAGGGCATGGCAGGTAGCAACCGGGGGGTGGGGATACCTCTGTATAGAGCTGGGAGGGGCAGCGCTTTGTGCTGTGCCCAGCTCTGGGGGGTGCCCTGCAGCCCAGAGGGGCAGGGAGGTCACTGGAGGGGGGGTCAGGAGGGAGCTCCTGGAAAAGTGCCCACAGCAGTCAGTGGGTTCTTGTTTCCAGGGGCCGGTGAACAGGTGATGGGTGGGGGTCATGCCTAGGGGTTGGGGGTCACAGAGATAGGGGAGGTCAGCAGTCCCTGTCTGTCAGCCCCTGAGGAGAGATCTCTGGGAGGGGAGGGATGGGGCTGGGGGTCTCTGGGAGGGTCAGTGGGGCAGACTCTCCAGGGGGCTGATCCCGTTCCCAACAGGGAGGGGGTGTCTCTGGGGGGGTTGGGGTCCCCGGCTCTGACAGCATCTCTCCCCCCCCTCAGCTGTTCGTGTTTACGGACGGGGAGGTAGAGAACACCCAGGACATCATCACAGAGGTGCAGCGTCACCGGGGGACCCACAGGTAACTGGGGGTGCCTAACCCCCCCCAGCCCTGCCCCCATTAGCATTGCCATCATGTGGACCCCCACCACCATAGTGCCCAGCATCTGCCCAACCCTTTGCCTCACGCTGCCTCCCAGCCCCGCCAACATGGGGAGCCCCCCCAGTCCAGCCAGCCCTACTGGCCCCTCTCCAACTGCCCTGCCCCCCCAGCACTGGATGGACCCCACCAGCTCTGCCCCTCCCCCTCCGGTCTCTGCCCCCCAGCAGGTGCTTCTCTTTCGGCATCGGGGACGGGAGCATCTGATTAAAGGCATCGCCCGGGCAGTGGGGGGAAGCGCCAAGTTCATCACCGGCCAGGACCGCACGCAGCCCAAGGTGAGAACCCAGCAGTCCTGGCTCCCAGCTTCTCCACTCGAGCCTACTAGAACCCCTCCCCTCCAGAGCTGGGGACAGGACCCAGGCGTCCTGGCCCACCCTGTGTGTCCTGGTCCCCCACCAGGTGTCGTAGTCTCTGAAGCGGGCCCTGCAGCCGGCGGTGACCGGGATCTCACTGAGCTGGGATCTGCCCCCTGGGATCCAGGTGGAGCCGCTGCACTGGGACCCCGAGGTGATCTTTGCTGGGCAGCGGTGCCTCGTCTATGCCCAGCTCCGCAGGCAGCCCCAGGTGAGAGAGCGAGGTCCCTGCACTGGGATGCCCCCAGGGCTCGGGGTCAGTGACTGAGCCAGGAGCCCCACAGTCCCCTCCTGGGTGATAACTCTGACCCCTAACGATGGTCATTGGGCCAGGGATCTCTGTGTTACCCCAGCCCCATTGATCTAAATGGGAATTGATAAATCTGACCCCTAACGATGGCCATTGGGCTGCAGGTCTCTGTACTAGCCTGGCTGCGTTGATCTCAGGGCAGGTCTACCCTACAAATGTTCATCTCCTGCCGACGTAGCACTGTCTGCATGGGGGGCTAAGGTCGGTGTAACTACGCCGCTCATGGGTGTGGATTTTTCATGCCCCTGAGCGATGTAGTTCTACCAAAGTATGTAGTGTAGACGAGACCTCAGTGAGGATTGATAACTCTGACCTCTGATGATGGCCACGGGGCTGGAAGTCTCTGTGCTACCCCAGCCCCATTGAGCTCAATGGGGATTGTTATCTCTGGACCCTAATGACGGCCATTGGGCTTACTAAGCCAGCCCCCCAACTGGTGTTAATTGGGTGTATTTGCCCCCTTTGTTCTGTAAGCTGGGTCTGAGGGGTCCCAGGGCATCTTCTCCCCCTTGCATTCCACCTCTGACCACCTTTCTTTCCCCGCAGCCCCCAGACATTCCCATGGGGGGCATCACCCTGCAGTACCGCATCCAGGACCAGACCTACAAGGAGACGCTGCAGTTCTCCCTGCAGCCACAGGATGGAGACAGGTGACAGCAATGCTCCCCTGGCTCCCATCCCCCACCCCAGGCAGCTGGGTCCTGCCCCCCACGTCCTCACCCTAGCAGAACAGAGACAGGATGGGACCAGCCCCCCTTCTGTGGCCACTAGACCGCACTCTCTCTTCCCGGGGCCAGGATAGAACCCAGGAGTCCTGGCACCCTCCCCCCTCATCCTGCTAGACCCTGCACCCCTCCCCGCAGCGGCTGGAACCCAGGAGTCCAGGGATGACCCCGTGAATCTCTCTCCCTGGCACAGGCTGCCCGTTCACCGGCTGGCAGCCAAGTCACTGCTGCTGGAGCTGGAGGGGGCCGTGGGCGCGGGGTCGGAGGGGGACTGGCACCGGGCACTGGAGGCCAGCCTGAGCTTGGGGGTCGTCTGCTCCCTCACGGCCTACGTGGGGGTGGACATGGAGCGGGGGCAGCTGGTGCAGGGGCTGCTGGTGAGACGGGATGTCCCGCTGGCAGGTAACCCCTGAAGGGGCTGGGGCTCCTGGCGCCAGGAGGGGACCCAGCATGTGGGGGGAATTCAGGTGAGAGGGGGAACCTGGCACTGGGGGAGGTGGGGGGAACCTGGCGCCAGGGAGGGGGGCAATTCAGGGAAGGATCCCAGCACGGGGGGATCTCAGTGTAAGATGGGGGGGACCCAGCATGTGAGGGGAACTCGGGTGGGAGGGGGAACCTGGCACTGGGGGCGGTATGGGGAGGTGGGGGGAACCTGGCACCAGGGAGGGGGGCAATTCAGGGAGGGATCCCAGCACAGGGGGATCCCAGTGTAAGAGGGGGGGACCCAGAAGGGGTATGCGGGGGGCATCATGTTTATGGGGTAATGTCCCTTTGCCCCTCTCCCTGCCCCTCTGACTCCCGGGGGCTGTGCTGTTCCCTCCCTGCTCCAGGGCAACGGCGACCCCAATCCCCATACCTCCGGGGCATGGGGAGAGCAGGGGCGCTGGCAGGGTGAGACAGGGAGTAGCCCACGGCGGTGTGTCCCGTCCCCCCCCGCAGGAAGAGTGGGACCTGTGCCAGACAGACGGACAGAGGCAGACAGGCATGCAGAGACCCAGAGTCAGACAGGGACAGAGACCGAGAATCAGCCGACAGATCCAGACGGGGACAGGACGGAGAGACGCAGAGAGAGAAACAGACCAACCCAGACAGACGCAGGGACAGGAGGGGCGGGCACATTGCTGTCATGAGCAGACCTGGCTAGTAGGGGCCTCTCGCCCCCCAGCATCCTGCCCTTATCCATGGAGGGCAGCACCCACCCCTGCATCCCCTGGGGCTGGAGGAGGGGTCCTGGCTGAGGGGAGAAGAATGGGGCTGTGGGGACTGGATCTGGGGGTCACAGCCAGGGGGGAAGGGGCAGGAGCTGGGAGATCCTGGCTGTGATGGAGCTGTGGGGAGAGGAGGATGGGGCTGGGTGTGGGGGGGGGGTCCCAGCTCGGGGAAAGGGGCTGGGGGGTATGGAGGAGGGGTCCCAGCGGTGCGTTGGCTCTAAGTGCTGGGGGAGGGGGGGGCGGGGCGGAATTCTCTTCCCTCCCTTTGCTTCTCTGGGTCTGTTTGCGTTTCCGTCTGTCTCTGTGTCTGTCCATCTGCTCCCTAAATTTCGATTTCATCATGGAATATATGGAGGTGATAGACTGGGTCTCGATAGACCCCATCTGCGAGCGGCCGGCGAGCGGAGTGCGCCTGGATGAACCGAACCAGTGCAGCGTCTTCGGGCGCTTGTCCCGTGACTTGGCTGCGGCACGTGAGTACCACTGCCCCGCCTGCCTGCAGCTCCCAAAGTCCAGCACCGGCCATCGCCTCCCTCGCAAGCGCCTGTCCTGGCTCCGTGGCCTCCCAAAGCTCAGCCGGGGGGGCCCAACACAAGGACAGACAGTCCTGCAATCAGGGGGCCCCACCGGAGACGGCACCCCAGAACGGTGAAGGGGGCTGGGAGTCAGGACTCCAGGGGTGGGCAAACGCCAGGGTGACGCTTCATCGGGTTAGAGACCCATGTGCCCTGAAGGTCACGGAGCTGTGCAAGTCTTTAAAAACTACATAGAAAACGAAGGAAATTCCTGGGTAAAAAAACCTTTGTGTCGCTGAGGGAGGGGGAATTCTTGGCTGTTTTTTTAGTGTTGTGAAGCAAATTATCTCGAAAGAAAATGAATACAAAAATAAGGAAACCCCCAGGCAAAAAACTCTGTGAAGGTGGAATTTGGGGTGTGAGTGTGTCAGTGAGCTAAGGGTGTGTGTGTGGGGGGCGGGGATCAGTAGTTTTTCATAACAGGAATGTCTCTGAGCAGTTTTCTCTGAAATAAACCCAGAGGGAAATTCCCAGGCAAAAAAAACCTTGTGAAGCTGGGTCTGAGCTTGGAGGTTTGTACAGGCGAGTTCAGGGGCAAAAGTCTTTATTGGCACCTTCTGGTTTATAAATGAAGACACCCACGAAAGGCAGAAATTTTAAAGTGAAGGTTACCTTAAAACCTGCATTTGGAGAGTCTGGAAATACAAAGTGACTGTAGCCCAGATAACTTTAACTCTGCCCCGTAACCCTGGCCCACGTATGGCTATAATATCATATAGACTCTGTAACATCCCAGCCCCCGCTACCCCTTTAGACTCTTGTGTCTCTCTCCGGACGTAGGTCTGTATCGCAGGTTGTAGTGGGGGATGGTCCCGGGGTCAGACTGTGTTTGAGAAATACCGTGGGGTTGTGGAATTAATGCCTGGGCAGGAACAGTCACAGGGAATTGGGTGCCCATCTCCGATTGAAAGTTAATTGTCATCCCATGGGTGCAAGAAGGGGCAGAGTTAAGGATGTCTGTGGTGGGGTAAAGGGTGCAGAAGAGCAGGTAAAGCGTGCAGAGGAGCAGGTTAAGGACACCCATGGAGGGACAGAGTTAAGGACACACAGAGGGTGACAGTTAAGGTTGTTGGCTGTCCCCCAGCCTGGACAGGCCATGTCGCTGTTCTGTACCCACAACCCTGTGCCAGCCCCATCTCCCTGTGTCTCTCCCCAGAGTGGGCACCAGAGGAGTCTCCCTTGCTGAGGCTGGTGTCTCTGCAAAATGCCAACGTCTTGTGGAACCTGGACCCCCGGCTGGCTGCTGTGCTGGGGGTGAGCGAGACCGATGCCAGGGGGAGGATACCCAGTGAGATGAGCGGGGGTGCAGAGGAGAGGGGAGAGATCGGGGGCAGGTGCCATGGGTTGGGCCTGTTCTCTGCTCCCAGATGAGATTGGGGGTGACCCAGTCGGGGCGGGGGGGAGTCTGAGGGTGACTGGATTAAAGGACCCCTGAACCTGGAGCCCAGTGGGCGAGGCGGGCCCAGATCGGGGGGCTGGGAACCCCCTAACGGGATCGGAGCATTGGATCGAGGGGGCCCAGGGCCAGATGGAGGCGCCCAGGTTGGGCCCTGTCTCAGGCCATCTCTCTGCTCCCTGGACATGGCACTGGGCATCTGGGTAGATGGTCCACGGTGCTGGAGCGGGGGCGATAGGAACCCTCCGAGTCGGGGTGGGGGGATGGAGTAGGGGGTCCCTAGGGAAGGGGGAGGGCTGGGTGAGGGATGGAGGTCAGGGGAGGGGTCCAGGCTGGTTGCTGACTCAGGCTGTCTCTATCCTGCCCCCCACAGGACGTGACCCCCAGCATCTGGGCCACGGTGCTGGCCATGGTCTGGCTGCACGGCTGGGCCGTGGGGTAGCGTGACGAGTCGAGCTGCTGGAGGCCAAGGCTGTGGGCTGGGTGCAGGACTGAGCAGGTGAGAGGGAGCCTGAGGGGTGGGGGGCAGGGACAGTGTCCAAGGTCTCGACCCTGAGAGCCCCTGCCCCATGGGGCCCCTGAGCCTGGGCCCCAGGAACCTCCATCCTCACGCCCCTGTCCCCACGGCCCAGAGCCATGAGCCTGCGCCCCATGTCCTATAGCCCAGCCCCCTTCAGGGCCCTGAGAGCCTGTGCCCCATGGGTCCCCATTCCCGAGATTCCTGCCCCCCAGGGCACCACAGCCCAGCCCTCGAGAGCCCCCATCCCCAGCCTCTCCCCATCCCAATCCCAGCACCCTTCCGGGGTTTCCATGCCCCGCCCCCCAGCACCTTTACTTCCCAGCTTCCCAACCCCCACGCCATCCCCCAAGTGCTGTGAGCTCTCTTCCCTTTGCCCCCAGGCCCTCCCCTCATTCCCTCCCCTCATTCCCCGGGCTGGTGTCTCTCCACTGCCCCCTTCTCATTTCAGGGGCCCGGCTGAGCTGGTGCCTGGAAGCCGCCAACGCCCTGCTGGGCTGCACTGTTGGCCCTGCCATCTTCGGGCTCTGAGCCCCCTCCAGGATCCCCACACCCGCTCCCCAAACTACCCTGGGTGTCCAACTCGGAGCCCGAGGGCCAGCAGGGGACACTGGGTGCAGACCCACCTGGCCGGCCTGTGCCCAGCCCGGAGCAAACCCCCAGCTGGGATCCCACCTTTGCCACCAGTTCGGATGCATCTGCCTCCCACTGGCTGAAGAGGAGCGATGGCTGCCCCCCGGCTCCACCCCACTCTGACCCACTGTTGAGTAACCCCCACGCTGCTCACAGCCACCACCTCCTCTCCGCATTGTGGGGGAGTCCTCGGGATCGCCTGCATCAATGTCGCACATTTCTTCGCTTTTTACAAATGACTGAGGGGTCCCTCTGTAAACAGCCCCCGGCCCCCACCCCAGAGGTGGCTGCGCTGACCTCGCCCTGCATGAGCCATCCAGTGTCAACCTAGTCCCATCTGCACGGAGTTCAGCTACTGGACAGCCAGGCAGACCAACCGGATCTTTGCTTGTCCAAACACGACCTCCTTTTATCGTAATGGCAGTTTTCTCTTTGCTGGACAATCCTGAACGCAAACACGAGCACAGTGATTGGCTTAATTCTTCATTTCCTCTCTGCCTAGGTCCAGACTAGAGCTGGTCAGACATTTTACAGCTGAACAGTGCTGTGTTGGCAAATGCCATTCCGTGGTGAAGGCTGAAAGGTGGAATCAGGCAGCAGATGGAAGAAGCTTGCCCCATGCTGCGTGTTGTGAATCCCCTCCCCATTCACCAGCTGCTGAATTCTCTACCACAGGAAGAAATGCTTCAAAACCTGACCGTCCATCTTGACGGTTAATGCTCACGCTGTGTCCATCCTGGGCAGCACCGGGCCCTTCTCAGGACATCCTGGGACTCAAGCAAACGATGAAAGACCTCAGCTGGTTAATTCCCTAGAAAGAAAGTGCTGTTTTTATCAAGAAACTGCAGGAACATACGGAAGAAGCAAACAGTTTTCCCACTTCATGTTAGCCAGTACTGACCTCCTTTGAACAGCTTTCACCATATGACTCTGTGCTGGGTGGTGTCCCTATTTCAGCCTTTCCGTGTCTGAGAAGGCAACTCAACAAATTCAATTTACAGTCACGTTGTGCAGCGACTCCAGGGAAGGATTAAGGTACCAGGTAATGGATTAATTGCCTTAAGGCCTGAAGGAATGCTGCCCTGGGACTGAGATTTCCCCAAAGGCCGGACGGAATTCAGAGATCTTAATTCTCACTTCCCGCTATGAATAGTGGAACTTCAATATCAGCGGTGACACCCTGGCCCCATTGAAATCAGAGGCTGTTTTGTCTTCGACTTCAGTGGGCACAGTATTTTAACCCATATGACGAGGCTTTTGCAAATTACGTGGGTTTTGCAAATTGAAAATCCCAACCTACTATCTTGTTCCAAATCCAATGAAGTCAGAGGAAAGGCTCTTTCAGAGAGAGCTGGAGAACCAGCTCCCACTGAAAACTCCAGCCAGAGTGAGTCTTTCCAGTGGTCTTTACATAAACTCCGTTGGTAGAAGCTGATTGCCTAGCTCCCTTCGGCGCCTTTGGATATCCCAGCTTCCAGCTGACTCTAGTGGACTTTGAAGCAGAGCCAGTCTGTCTACCTGAGCCTTTAGATAGATAGATAGAAAATCCACATACAGAATAACAAAATAAAATCATACAACAGTCTGTACTCACACATATGTGACCATAAACAGCCTCACGTACTATAGCACACCCATTAATGTATGAACCCTCCAGCCTGTAATGCCCCATCCGTGCCCATCTGGTCCTGGGTCCTCTCCTTGGCTCTGGCCGGGCTTGGCATGCTAGCGACTAGAGCAGGGGACTGGCCCATGGCGTTCCCGGGTTCTGTTTTGGTTCCTGGAGGCAAATGTGGCCTAGTGGGTTGAGTAGGGGGAATTGGGACTCAGGACTTCTGGCTTCTACTGTGGTAAAAGCATCACAGAGAAACCAAGACAAGAAACCGATGTAAACACACTGAGCATAGCAGGAGTCACCCGTCAGTCTTATGGGACCCCAGCAGGTCAGAGTCTTTCCAACGCTTCCGCCAGCCCAGAAGGTCCTGTCCATAGATGGGTCCGAGTCAGTTCAAGCTCATCCTTTCAGAGCAAAAGTCCTTTCTTTGTTTCCTCGTTTCTGGAAAAGCCAGCTTGACCCAATGTGTGCGAACCCCCCTGAGGGCGTGGAACTTCTGTGGAGCGGATCAGTTTGCGGTGAGGTGTCTACACTGCATTGTAAACCCAGGCTTGTGGACTCGGTGTTTCCAAGCCCGTGCTTGAGTGTCCACGCTGCATTGGAAGCCTGGGTTTACAATGCTGGGTCTGGGTTAGCTGTGCTAACATGTCCATACTGCACTGTGCAAACCTTCTGACTCGGGTCTGCGGCTTGACCCACGTCCACACTGCACAATGACAGGGCTTGGACCCGAGTCTCAGTGGGAGTCGGGCTCTGACCCATCCCCTGAGCAGCATCCTAGGACCCTGGCCCTGAGTGCTTCCTGCGCTGAGTCAGATTGACCTGTGTGCACGCAGAAGGGGGCCTTGGGCTCAGACATGAGTCAGAGCCCGGGCGTAGGGTGCAGTGTAGACATAGATAGTGAGTTGCTTTGCTTTACTCACCCCTCCCCTGGTATTTTTGGTTCCTGGAGGAGCTGGTATAGTCCTCCCCCATGGAGTTATGTACAATTCCTGGCCCACAATGATACATAAACTTAATACAGTGTGGTCCTCAAAATATTGATGGGGTGCGATATCTAAGACTGGCCTGCAGAGAGCATCCCAGTGATGCACTGGATTGGGGAACATGGGTGCTGAGTTCAATTCTCAGCTCTGTCACCGAATCATAGCATGACCTTGGGTAAGTCACTTCATTGCTTTGTGCCTCAGTTTCCCCTTTAAAAAATAGGGATGAGGATGATGATGATATTCCCACTTCCAGTTGTGCTATGAGGATAACTCGAAAAATACTTGGGAGTCAGACACAACAGTGCTGGGTGCGGTATACCTAGGGTAGATGCATGAAAGGTAACATCTTGGTCAGTTACTGAAGCAGAAATAGTTCTGAGCAAGAAACTTCATTTATCAAATGTATATTTCACACCTCCTCTTGGAATAAATCCTTTAATCTTTGAGTCAGCGAGAGTAAACCTAGACCATCCCTGACAGGTGTTTGTCCAACCTGGTTTTAAAAACCTCCAGTGACGGGGATTCCACAACCTCCTTCGGAAGCCTGTTCCAGAGCTCGATTACCCTGAGAGAGAGAGAGTTTTTCCTAATATCCAACCTGAATCTCCCTTGCTGCAGATTAAGCCTATTGCTGCTTCTCCTCCCTTCAGTGGCAATGGAGAAAAATGGATCACTGTCCTCTTCAGAACAGCCCTTCGCTTATTGGAAGCCTGTTGTCGGGTCCCCCTCAGTCTTCTGGTCTCAAGGCTAAACATGCCCAGTATTTTAACCTTTCCTCACAGGTCAGGTTTTCTAACTCTTTGGTCATTTTTGTTGCTCTTCTCTGGACTCTCTCCAATGTGTCCACATCTTTCCTTAAGTGTGGTGCCAAGAACCGGACACAGTACCCCAGCTGCGGCCTCGCCAGGGCCGAGTAGAGCAGGACAGTTACCTCCCGCGTCTTACATACGACACTCCTGTTAATACAGCCCAGAATGCGACCAGTGCTAGGGCCTGTGTTATACACGAGGGAAGATGAGATGGTCCCATAGTTTCCAAGGCCAGAAGAGACCAGTGAGTCATCCCCTCCTGTCCAGTCCCTATAATGCTGCTTCCTTCTCATTCCTTATCCTTTGCTGCCCTCTGGCGACCATATGAAGCAACCAGAATTTCATGGAGATCTGCTGTATTCTCCATCTTTTCTCTTTACTGGTTCGCTTCCAAATGCTTCCCATTTGTCAGTCAAAACTCCTAAGCAGCAAGGGCTGGTTGGGGCGCTTGGACTGTGGATGGGATCGCAGCGCCCCAGGCACCCACCAAGATTTGCCTTTGTATTAAGTCACCAGCAGGGAACACACATAGGCCCCCATCCTGGTGAGACAGGGCCAATGGGAGGATGGCCTTTGATCTCAGTGGGGACAGGTTTTGCCCCCATTGTCTATCTTCTGAGCACTGTCGTGTCTGAGCACACGCAGGGATGAGATGAGTCCAGTGGAGCTACGGCCGGGTCACACCAACTGGGGATCTGCCCAGTGACGCCAGTGGAGCGACAGCTGATTGGCTCCAGCTGAGGATCTGGCCCACAGAGTTTAAGGCTGATATTTTCCAGTCCTAACTAGGTGATTTGGACACACAATTCCCATCACATTTAGTTTGAAAACATCAACCTAAGCGACGTGCTCAGTGCCACACAGGGCGTCTGGGGCAAAGCCAGGAACTGAGCTGGGAGTTCTGAAGGCCAGTCCAGCGCCTCCAACACACGATCAGCTGTCACCGCCACGCTGGGGTCCGTGGGTGAGGGTCTCTGGCCTGTTCTATGCCCAGAACAGACTATATCCCAGGGGTCCCTTCCGGCCTTGGAATAGCTGGGAATCTGAGTCTCCTGGCGAAACTGATCCGTGGCTGTTCAAAACAATCGTTTAGCATTAAGCATCCTGCTCCTCAATGAAAATTGCAACCTCTGCTTTTCCCAAATGAACAGCTTTAGGAAGATTGATTTGTGGCCAACATTTTCAAATTGGGGGACCTAAAATTAATAATAATTAGGCTGGAATTAGGCACCTAAATCCGACTGAATTTCAATGGGATTTGGACATCTGGCTTCTATAAAGCTGCTTTCAAAGTGCCGAACTTAGCTCTCATCTGGCACAATCGTAGACCTCAGCCCCATTTGGCGAAACTGTGGCACAGAGAGGAGATGGGTCACACTTTCAAAAGCGTCTAA
Source organism: Natator depressus (assembly GCF_965152275.1). Taxonomy (NCBI): domain Eukaryota; kingdom Metazoa; phylum Chordata; order Testudines; family Cheloniidae; genus Natator; species Natator depressus. Next base: position 34,876,226 of record NC_134247.1, read on the forward strand.
TCCTAGTATCCAGGGGGACAGGTTTTTAAAGGTATTTAGGTGCTTTGTGGAATTTTCACAAGTGCTTAAGAAGTTAGATGCCTAACTCCCCTAGAAATGAAGAGAAATTGGGCATCCAAATCCCTTAGGCAGTTTGAAAATCTTAGCCTTAACGTCTGTTTTAGTCTGGGTGTGTTTTTCAGGATTGCTGGGCAGCCCTGGCTCCCAGACAGGTCACTGAGAAATGCAGGTGCCCAACACACCTACAAGTCTGGCCACTTTGATTAGTAGGGATTTTTGCTGGCTAACTTTAGGCACCTGAGTTTGAAAACTTTTGCCTAAGTGATTTGGCTGAGGTCGCAAAGAAAGTCAGGGCCAGCTCCGATATTAAAGCTAAGGTCTCTGGATCCCCATCATGTGCTCCAAACTATTCTTATGAATTCTTCTTCTCCAAACTTACACCAGTGAGACCAAGCTTAGAAACTGACCTCTGGAGACAAATCAGGGTCTCAGGTGCCCCAATGCATTAGCCCCACTTAAGTCACAGAAGGTGAATTCTGATTCACACTATGAAGACCCAGAAATATAACAGAAGTTTAACATTTTTGGTGATATATTGCTCTGTGTGTATGTGTATATGTTAGGAAGGGGGAATTTTTGGTAATATTTTTACGACCTCACTATGTGCCTCGGTTTCCCGTCTATGGCATGTGGTTACCCAGTGCGGGGAAAAGGACTCCGTGTGTTTTCAGGAAAGGCTAAAAGACAGAGGAGTGTGTGTGTCAGCTCCCTGTCTGGGTGGCATGAAGAGTTGTTAAGGAACTGGTTGAAACTGACCCAGACGAACAAGGGGGCCAGCGAGACAATGCCAGCGCTGCCTGGATTTCCCCCCTTCTCGCAGGGAAGCTGAGCCAAGACACCCACCTGCCAGCTGGAGAACAGAGGACTGGGAAGGGGTGAGCTGGGGGCTCAGAGGTGACTTCCGGATGCTCTCTCTCCTGGGAACTGACTACAGAGGTTCGACAGACACAGCCTGAACATGGGGTTCACTGCGGCTGGGCGGGGCCCCGGGCTGACCAGAACGGAGGACGTTTTCACCTTCATTTCTCTGTGCTAACCTAAGAGCTTCCTAGGCTGTGTCCACGTGACTAATAAACCCGGCTGTTTTGCACACGCTGCCCGAGTGTCACTGGGGGAGGCGCCCGGGTCCCTGCACAGTGGACACGTCTCTCTCAGGAGTCTGGCTCCGCTGGACAGAGCTCACGGGATGAAGCAGGGGGGCTGGAGCCCCAGAGGATCAGTCCAGGAGATGGTGAGGCCACGTGGCCTCCCCTGAAGGGAGAGTGAGACCCTTTGGGGGTCTGGCCTATCGAAGGGGATCCTCCAAGGGACTGTTCCAAAGCTGGGGGCGCAGCACGGATCCTGTGGATCTGGGACGGTATGTGTGTGAGGGTGTTCCCCCTGCAGGAGGCTGTGGGATCTCCTGTGTATTTGTGTGTGTGTGTTTTGTTGTTGTCCCCTGCTGGAGGGAATGAGACCTGCTCAGTGTGTGGGTGCAGGTGCATGCATCCTTGCTGTCCTCTTCCCTCGCTTGGGTGTGGGGGTGTGTGCGTATTTCCCTTCTGCGCCCTCTTGGAAGGAAGGACACTTGTTCTCTGAGAGGGGGTGGGTGAGGGGGGAGAAGTGCAAGCTGCTTTGTGACGCATGGAGACAGCTCAGTTCTGGCCTGGGCCTGGCCTGGCAGGGGCTGCCGGAGCTCAGAACTCCACAGAAATACCAGAGCTCTGAGGACGCAGGGCCTGGGCCAGGCTCCTTCGCCTGCGTGCTGCAGACAGGACAGGAGCACTGCAGGAGGAGAGCTGCCGGTCACAACTGTGGTGCATTGACAGAGCTCTGGTGGGGGGTGAACTTGGATCGCAGAGGGTCAGGACGGATGGGAACTATCAGCGCTGTGTGTTTGGGGCAGGGCGGCTATGACAGCTCCTTGCTGTGATGTATGGGCAGTGTTAGGACGGGCACAACAGGGGTATTGTCAGTCAGGGCTGAGATCCCTCAGCAGAGCTGTCAGTGAGTCAGGGCTGGGACCGCAGGGGGCTGCGGGTCAGGATTGAGGGGCAGCAGCACAGCTGTGTGTGTGTGAGCCCAGAGATGGAACGGGGTGGGGGAGAAGGGGGCTGTGGGTTAGGACCGAGGTAGGGGTTGCGGGCAGGACAGCAATGCCCGTCAGTCACAGGCCTAGAAACCCGGAATTGCCATTTGCTCGCTGCCCCTGGGCCATGACGCCTTTGCTAACCTCCTGGGAAACTGAGGTTTGTTTACATGTCTGTTTCACTGCAGCCCCCCCCCCCAACCCCCTCACATTCCCTCACTACCTGAGGGTCTGATGGAATTTACGAAGGGGGGGATCACCTGTCACGGGCGCTGGGAATGAATGGCTTGACTCCTTTGGCTTTACCCATCGGGGCTATCTGCATAGGAACAGACCCATCCCTTCCTTTGTCTAACTTTAATCAATGCCTCTGACTTTCTGTTCTAATCAGCCCCCACGAGACTGGCATTTCCCGGCAGTGTTGCCATTCTAATGGCCCGCGGCGGGACCCATTAAAGCAACGAGTAACTTTGTTTCTGCTGCTGGCCCGTAATGCCTCGAGAGGGTTGTCAGCTCTCCAGGCCGGGCCCCGCCCTGTGCTGGGCTGAGCCCTTCTCGGAGTGCTCATTAAGACATGCGAAGTTCTAATGACCAGTGTGTCCTCCTGTCGGTCTCGGTACACTCACAGACGCTGCAAGGCTAATTGGAGAGAGTTCTTTTTAGAAGGAGCTTTGCTCATGGGAATGGTTTTAATGAGCACAGAATGAAGCAGCCTTTTGGGTTGGTTTTTTTTTTGTTTTTTTAAATATTTTTGTCCTAAGCAGATCGTCAGTGAAATTAATGTGTTTCTAATGAAATGGATCCAGGCTGTACAGAAGGTCACCATCGCCTCCTGCAGCACCCCTTAGAGCCCCCCTCAGCTGCGCTGGGTGCTGCCTCTGTCTTCCCCCCGGAGATCACTTTGACTTTAAGGCTAGTAGGGACCATCATGATCATCTGGTCTGCCCTCCTGCACATCGCAGGCCACAGAACCTCACCCACCCACTCCTGGAATAGACCCCCAACCTCTGGCTGAGTTACTGAAGTCCTCAAATCTTGATTTAAAGACCTCAAGTGACAGACAATCCACCATTTACACTAGTTCAAGCCAGCAAGTAAGCTTCGATGCTGCACCTGGAGGGAAACCAGGGCTTGATAGGGCCTAATGGCAGGTGAAGCCCAGCTGTGGGAGGAGCTGGGCGAGCATTATCAAGCCAGGAAGCCCATGTAGGAACGAGCTGCTGGGAGGCAGGATGTCTGCAGTTGTTCCTTGGAGAGAAAGGGAGTTGGTCTGGGACAAGGAGGAGATCCAGGGGGATAAAGAAGCCCTGGAGCTGTGCCCTGAGCCAGGGAGTCTGACAAGAGATCTAGAGGAGTGAAGTAGCTAAGGGGTGTGGAGGAAGCTCCAGGGGTGAACCCAGAGGAAGGCAAGGAGATAGAGCGCTGGGCTGCAGCAACCGGGTCTGAGACTGAGCAGGCCTCGCGTGCCAGTCAGAGGGTACCTGGGTCCCCCCACCAGCAAAGTGGCCCAGGACCTGGCGTTGGGACAGAAGCTGCCTGAGAAGGCGAATGGACAGCTTGTCGGCTGGGACTGCGTTACCCTGGGGTACCACATAGTGACCTGGCCGGAGGGCTGAGTCACAAGAAGGGAGCACCCTGAATTATAGGGAGGGGTAGCAATGTAAGCAACTAATGGAAGAGGACACCAGATGGGGAGAGAACTGATTCCCAGACCGAGCCAGGAGGAGGTGTCCCTGTGTTGAGTCACTCCTTTCCCAGGGAGATGAGGCTGAGATTTCAAAAGTGCCGAGGGGATTTGGATGTCCACAACCAGCTGAATGGCAGTGAAAGTCTGTGTGTGTCTGTACTAAGGTCAGGGCTAGCTCATGCGCATTTACAGAGATGTCCTGGTCACTCCAATTTATGGTCCCCACACAGCTCTGCAGTATTTTGGGGGGCGGGGGGAAGGGCCCTGCCTGTCTGCCTATGGGGGTCTGACCCCTTCTTCTAGTCTCCTCCTACCTGAATCAGGTTCAGGTGGAGCTTGCCCTTCTGTGGGCCAGGATCTGGGGAGCCCTTGCCCCTCTGGATGGGGGAGCTGAGAGCAGGCAGGCTTGGGGCATGCACCGAGGACACGCTGCTGAGAAGGGGGGTGCTTGACACACCAGAAACTCTCCAGCCCTGGGGTGGGGGGAGAGGAACTCCCTCTGAAGTGAATGGGGGCAGTTCACGTGCCTCAGAGCTGTGCTTTCAGGCTGTATTGAGCCCTCCTGGGTGTTCTCTTTCAGCTGAGAACCTCTCAGGGAGATGAGTGGGCCACTTCCCACCTCTCTGAGCCCAAACTGCTGCAGATAGAGGGGGGGATGCCCTCCCCTTCATTCTCCCCCAGCTTCATACAGTAATGGAGTGCCAGGGCAGCTCTGCCCTAGCCAAGGCTGGGAAGCCCTTCTTGTTAAGTGGATGACTCCAAGTGCTCTAAAATTCACATGCTTATGCAGATTGTCTTAAAACTTGCCATAGCAGTCCTGGTAGCAACTGCAAACATTGCGAGGCACTGCTATTGCACTAAACCAGTGGTTTTCAGCCTGTAGTCCACAGCTCCCTTTGGGGTCTGTAGTCTTCCTAAGATTTCCAGAGGGGTGCATACCTTCCTTGGAAATTTTTTAGAGGTCTGCAAATTAATAAAGCTTGAAAGTCACTTCACTATAACCAAAGTATGGGGAGGAACACTGCGGAATCACAGAGCAACTGTGTGGCTGAGGGGAAAGCTCATGCCCTTCCATACCATTGCGTTCAGCAAAACTCAAACTTCGGGTAAGGTAAAAGCCCGAGTCACCTTAACTCTGCCCTCAGTGCGTGCTGCTCCTTCCCCCACCCCCACCCCCACCCCCACCCCCATGACCCAAATACACACACTGCCTCTCTGCCTTGTCACGGCAATGGATGGATACATCTGCAGCTGCCTGGCCCTCAGTGCTGAGCCAAGTCCTGTAAAATGTAACCAGACTTTTACAACTCTGATGCTTCTCGGGGTGCCCAGGGCTGGGAGTCACCTTGTTACCCCCTGCCTCCAGCACGAGTGAGTCCTGCCTGTGCTGGCTGAGTGAGAGCTCCGGACACAACTGGCTGCTCAGACGCTCTCCTTTGGTCTCTACCAGCCCTGCAGCCTCACAATCGATGCTCCCTAGCTCCTGAGTCCCTTCAAAGTGTCCCCTTCTGGCATCCACCCCGATCGCTGGATTCCTTAGTTTCACCTTATCGCCCCCGGTCCTCTGTCACACAGCACTTGAGTTCAGTCACAGTAAAACAAAAGGGAATTTATTTAAGAAAGAACAGAGATTCACACAGAAACAAGTGTGAGTGACAGAAGCAAATGGCTACATACAAAACAAAATCATAAAGCACAAACTAGGGCCTAAGCTTACTCATGGTCACCTTTCCTATCTAATAAAGTAGATTCTCACCCCAAAGTTCAGTCTGTCATAGGGATTGCTGGCCCCACGGAGCTAGGACCTGGTCTTTCATAAAGCACCCCTGCTCGGCCAGGTACCTCCTCGGTGAATGAGTGCAGGCTCTTTCTCCTGTCATGTATGGAATCAGTCTTTTGTCTTTATTCCCAGACAGGGCCGTCCCCTCGCTGTCATTTCATCTTTTTCGCTTCCACAGCGTTTTGATGTTTATAGTGTCTTTGGCTTCCGTTGATTGTTCTGGATTGGTAGACAACTGAGCGATACATTACATAATAGATGAGCCAGGGAGGGATGACAACTCCCTCCCAGTTAAATGGGCCATCACCGAGACACGATTCCCTGCTGACTAACTCTTACTCCAAGACCGTAAGGGCAAAACGTTTAGTACAGCTACATTATTCCCTATATGTGCACCTCCCAATAACTGAGTATCGGTACGTTACAAGCTTGCAGTAGACAGCTTGGATGCTACCCTTTATGGATAAACACCATGAAGTGATGTATTAGTTGTAGTGAGTTTGTCAGTTCTGAGACAGGAGTTGCTTGTAAACAGCAAACTCTTTGCCAGTTGGCACCAAGGGTCCCCTGTGTCACAACAACCCCTTCGCTGTTGCATGCACGATACCAACTAACCCTATGCTTTCCCTACCCATCATTAAAGCTGCAGACCACTCTCTCATCCCATCTCACTGCTGTCAATACCCGTTCCAATACAGAATCATTTAGGTCAGTGGTTTTCAAGTGTTTTTTCATTTGTGGACCTCTAAAAAATTTTGAATGGAGGTGCAAACCCCTTTGGAAACCTTAGACATAGTGTGCGGATCCCAGGTTGAAAACCACTGATTTAGGTTATGTCAATAGCAGGGCACTGGGGTCATCTTGTCCCGGGCAGTGAGGACCTCTCAAGGTTCCTTCCCACCCTGCATTTCTGTGATTCACACAGGAACTTAGAGTGGAGCAACTCCTAGCTTGTCAGCGGCAAGGACATCCTTGGGGTTCACGATGCCTGAGATAGGTACTCAGGCTCCCTGAAAAATGAATGGGGAGTGATGGGTCTAAGACTGGGAGTCACAAAAGCCAGCGTGCTCTGCAGGCAGGCACCTAAGGTAGCCCCTGGGAGATGCTAAGCACAGGAGTGTGTCCCAAACCCGTTCCCTCAAAAAGTTCAGCACCTAAATCCTGGCTGGAGGGAGGTGCATCCTTCTGACTGGGGCTCTCAGCCCCTCTCTTTGAATCAGACGCAGCTGCCCCGTAACTCTGAGCCTCAGGGGGTACAGCACTCCCCCAGCACATGGGAGACCCTGGATCCAGTCCCCCTGCTCTAAAGGCGTGTTCATTATTTAAAGTCAATCAATTATGACCCTACTTGGAGCGTAGCTTTTAGAAGGAGACTCCAGCCTTCCTGTAAAGTCTCCAGATGATGGCAACTCCACCACATCCCTTGGTAAATGGTTCAGAGTTGCTCCAAGACAGGGGTTGGCAACGTGTCTGTACACAGAGACAAGTGTCTGTAGTAAAAATTGTGATGTCCATGGCTATTTGAATCTGGTTTGAAGGACTGAAAGACATAACCCTTCCTGCAATGTCTGTCATTAAGTCCAGTAATTTTGTCAAGTGTCCGTCGCACAACATGGTGGTGCTGACCTGTGCTCCAAGAACGATTTGGGGATCTGGAAAACCAACCTTACAGTGAAAGACTCAAGAACCTCAAACTATGTAACTTAACAGGGAGACGGTGAGCAAAGCTTCCACAAAGAGTTGACTAGAAGTACCTACAGGGAGGGTGTTGGTGGTTGCCAGGGACTCTGCAGTCTCCTAGACAAAGGCGAAATGAGAGCCAATGGCTGGCAGCAGAAGGGAGACAAATTTGGGCGAGAAAGAAGGGGCACATTTTTAACAGTGAGGGCAATTGGCCATTGGAACAGTTTGTCCAGGACTGTGGTGGATTCTGGGTCATTTGCAGTCCTTAAATCAGGGCTGGATGCCTCCTTCTAAAAGATCCTCTCTAGCTCCGGGACAAGCCATGGGTGTTGCCGGGGGTGGGCTCAGGCTAGAGGGGGTTCACCCCCTGCCAGATCTGAGCGAGCCTCCCGCTTGGTGAGAGCCCGCTGGCTGCCCAGCAGGAGGACGAGCAGGGAGAGTCCCCGTGGCCCGGTGTGGTGCTGTGGGCAGAGTCCATCCTGAGCATGCCCAGCGTGCCAGGCCTGTCCCCAGTGTGGGGAGTTAGATGGAGGGAGGGGAGGAGAGGAGAGGGGGAAGGGGCTGCAGAGGAGGGAGGGAGACAGACACAGCCAGCTGCTGCCACCAGCACTGCCACACGGCTCCCTGTGTTCCCAGCCCCCCACCGCCCTTTCCTTTCCCCCTCCAAACCCCCATCATAGACCCCCGCAATTAATTTCTTCCCACAGTGCCCCTCAACCCTCTCCCATAGCCCCCCAACCAACCCTCTGCCATAGACCCGCAATACCCTCCTGCAGTCCCCAGCCAACACCCTCACCACAGACCCCCATATAACCCCCAACCCTCCCCACAGCTCCTGTTTAAACCCATCCAACCCCCTTTTACCCCATCCCCAAATAAACACATCCACACACCCCTGGAGAAACCCAAACCCCACAAAATCTCCTTCTGCCACACCCCCCACCCACCACACTTCACCAACCCCCTTCTCCCCACATATATCCACCTCATGGCACACCCCTCCAACTAAACACCCTCAGAAAACATCACCCTGACAGCACCCCCTCACCCCCACCCAGACCTACCCCTGCCGCTGCTCATCATCCCCCAGCCCCATTCCCTAATAAACCCACCTCTGAAAACCGTCCCTGTGTCCCCATCCCCCACCATCCTCAAACCACTTCCCTCCCCACACCTCCCTCTGTCTTCACCCCAGCCCTCCTGCCACTGCTCCAGCACCCCGACTCCCCCCAGGGCCCTTTTGTGGCCCCCAACACCCACGTCCATCTACCCTACCCATCAGCCCGAATGCCCCCAGCTCCTGGCTACACCAACCCCCCTCTCCCTTCTTCAGTCGCTCCGGTCCCCTGGGGCTCATCCCGGAACCCCCCACAGGGCCCCTCACCGCTTTACCCTGGCACCAGCATCCTACCTTTACCATATGTGAGGCTGGGGACCTTTTCCCTCCTCCTTAGCCCTCCCCTTCCTGGTCCCCTTGGGGTGGTCGGAGGTCTGAGCCCCACTCATTGGAATGAGCCGCCCAGCAAATCTGAGAGTGGGGAGAGCCAACAGGCCAGAGCAGGGAGCCGGGCCCAGCCCCACAGGAAGCTGCTGTGGGGTGAGTGTGGGGCAGGCTGGCTCTCCAACCTCCCTCCCCTCCTTGCTGGGGCCTCATCTCCGCACCAGGCTGGGATAGAGAAAGCGACCCCGACACCGGAGAGTGGGGCCTGACCATTTCACTGAGCTCCCCCAAAAGGGTATCTTCACCAGCCTCCTAGGGCGATGGGCCTGAGGGGGGAATCGCTGGCTGGAAAGCTCCAGCCTCTGCTATGCGGGAGATGTGACTAAAATGATCAGAATGGATTTTTTTCACCTTAAAATCTATGCATCTAGGAGCTCCTCTCCCCCCAGGAACAGTGGGTTAACGGGGAAGTGTGGGTCTTGCAGGGTGGAGAGGAGGTGTGTGCACATGGGCGGGGCGAGGACTGTGAGTCTGGGCCCCTCTCTCTTTCCTCAGCTGAGTAGAAAGGAGCACAGTGCAAACCACCTCCAAAGGTTTTGACAGAAAACTGAAAACAACAGAACATTTTTTTGAGAGAGAGAGAAAGAGAGAGAGAGAGGAAAAAAAAGGTGGGTGAGGTGTTATCTTTGATTGGTCCAGCTTCTCTTGGTGAGAGAGACAAGCTTTCATGCTTACACAGAACTCTTCTTCAGTCTAGGAAATGTACTCGGTGTCACAGCTAAGTACAAGGTGGAACAGATAGTTTATCATAGTTCGCACACATTTCAGGGGACCATTCAAGTTGAAATGTCCCATTTAGTTGGGGATTGGTCCTGCTTTGAGCAGGGGGTTGGACTAGATGACCTCCTGAGGTCCCTTCCAACTCTGAGATTCTATGATTCTATGATTAACACCTGTCAGGGTTCCTTCCCCACTCTGAACTCTGGGGTACAGATGTGGGGACCCACATGCAAGACCCCCTGAGCTTATTTTTACCAGCTTAGGTTAAAAACTTTCCCGAGGCACAAACTCCACCTTGTCCTTGAACAGTATGCTGCCACCACCAAGTGATTTAGACAAAGAATCAGGAAAAGGACCACTTGGAGTTCCTGTTCCCCCCAAATATCCCCCCAAGCCCTTACATCCCCTTTCCTGAGGAGGCTTGAGAACAATATCCTAACCAATTGGTGCAAAGTGAACACAGACCCAAATCCCTGGATTTTTGGACACTGAAAAAAAAATCAATCAGTTCTTAAAAGAAGAATTTTTTTTTAAAAAGGTTACAGTTTGTTGTAATAAGCCATAAATCTAGTGTCTCTATTCAGTTAATGATTTTTAGTGTCTTGCAAAGTTATGAATTTAAGTTCCCAGGCTCATCTTTTGACAGGGTTGTGCAGATTTCTTTTGAGAATGAGGACCGAGAGGTCAGATGCAGAGTGAAGGCTTTGTGAAAAGTATCATTAAACAATTACAATCCACACTTGATGGGGATCACATTCTGAAAGAAATCTTTCCTGAACCCTCACTTCTGGCTTTCAAACAACCCCCCATCCTTTCCAACCTCACCATCAGAAGCAAGTTCCCCACAGATCAGGACACACCAACTCAAAGCCGCATCAGACCCTGCCAGAACAACAGATGCAAAAGCAGCAGACATATCTCCTCTGCTACAATGAGCAATACTTCCCCCAACACACCTTTCAAGATCCATGGGTCCTATCTGTGCCTATCATGACATGTGGTGTACCTCATCCAGTGAATCAAATGCCCAGACAACAGCTATGTGGGTGAAACCAGACAATCACTATGCTCTCAAATGAACTGACACAGAAAAATTATAAAAGACAAACACTGTATCACCTTTGGGTGAACACTTTTCACCAAGAGATCACTCTATAGCTGTCCCTTGAAATATGTTAACTACTTATGTTAAACAATCTGTTCCACCTTGTATTTAGCTGACACACTGAGTACATTTCCAAGTCCTGAAGAAGAGCTCTTCTGTCTAAGCTTGAGTCTCTCACCAGCAGAAGATGGTCCAATAAAAGATATTACCTCACCCGCCTTGTGTGATGGGATCCCTGGGGTACAACCTGGAGCTGTGGGACTGCTGTGTCCCCTTAACTCTCCAGCCTGGGCTGTCTCTCACAATACTATGCCAGTGATAAGCAGCAAACCCCTCCAGGTGCTGTGATCACTCAGCCATCATCTTGCGGAGACCCACACCCAGTTAAATTGCATAAATGTTCTCCAAGCCAGTCATGAATTATACAGAGAGAGGCACCAATCAATTACCCCAGCCTTGCTCCCTAGAAACATACCGTCTTACACTGTGCACTGGATATAAGCTGTTCAGGAAGGACAGGAAGGGCAGAAAAGGTAGGGGAGTTGCACTGTATGCAAGAGATCAGTATGACTGCTCAGAGCTCAAGTATGAAACTGCAGAAAAACCTGAGAGTCTCTGGATTAAGTTTAGAAGTGTGAGCAACAAGGGTGATGTCGTGGTGGGAGTCTACAATAGACCATCAGACCAGGGGGATGAGGTGGACGAGGCTTTCTTCCAGCAACTCTCAGAAGATACTAGATCACAGGCCCTGGTTCTCATGGGAGACTTCAATCACCCTGATATCTGCTGGGAGAGCAATACAGTGGTGCACAGACAATCCAGGAAGTTTTTGGAAAGTGTAGGGGACAATTTCTTGGTGCAAGTGCTGGAGGAACCAACTAGGGGCAGAGCTCTTCTTGACCTGCTGCTCACAAACTGGGAAGAATTAGTAGGGGAAGCAAAAGTGGATGGGAACCTGGGAGGCAGTGACCATGAGATGGTCGAGTTCAGGATCCTGACACAAGGAAGAAAGGAAAGCAGCAGAATACAGACCCTGGACTTCAGAAAAGCAGACTTTGACTCCCTCAGGGAACTGATGGGCAAGATCCCCTGGGAGAATAACATGAGGGCAAAAGGAGTCCAGGAGATCTGGCTGTATTTTAAAGAATCCTTATTGCGGTTACAGGGGCAAACCATCCCAATGTGTAGAAAGAATAGTAAATATGGCAGGTGACCAGCTTGGCTTAACAGTGAAATCCTTGCTGCTCTCAAATACAAAAAAGAAGCTTACAAGAAGTGGAAGATTGGACAAATGACCAGGGAAGAGTATAAAAATATTGCTCGGGCTTGCAGGAGTGAAATCAGGAAGGCCAAATCACACCTGGAGTTGCAGCTAGCAAGAGATGTTAAGAGTAACAAGAAGGGTTTCTTCAGGTATGTTAGCAAGAAGAAGAAAGTCAAGGAAAGTCTGGGTCCCTTACTGAATGAGGGAGGCAACCTAGTGACAGAGGATGTGGAAAAAGCTAATGTACTCAATGCTTTTTTTGCCTCTGTCTTCACGAACAAGGTCAGCTCCCAGATTACTGCACTGGGCAGCACAGAATGGGGAGAAGGTGACCAGCCCTCTGTGGAGAAAGAAGTGGTTCGGGACTATTTAGAAAAGCTGGACGTGCACAAGTCCATGGGGCCGGATGCGTTGCATCCGAGAGTGCTAAAGGAGTTGGCGGATGTGATTGCAGAGCCATTGGCCATTATCTTTGAAAACTCATGGCGATCGGGGGAGGTCCCAGATGACTGGAAAAAGGCTAATGTAATGCCCACCTTTAAAAAAGGGAAGAAGGAGGATCCTGGGAACTACAGGCCAGTCAGCCTCACCTCACTCCCATGATAGAAAAATCATGGAGCAGGTCCTCAAGGAATCAATTCTGAAGCACTTCGAGGAGAGAAAGTGATCAGGAACATTCAGCATAGATTCACCAAGGGCAAGTCATGCCTGACTAATCTTCTATGATGAGATAACTGGCTCTGTGGATGAGGGGAAAGCAGTGGACGTGTTGTTCCTTGACTTTAGCAAAGCTTTTGACACGGTCTCCCACAGTATTTTTGCCAGCAAGTTAAAGAAGTATGGGCTGGATGAATGGACTATAAGGTGGATAGAAATCTGGCTAGATTGTAGGGCTCAACGGGTAGTGATCAATGGCTCCATGTCTAGTTGGCAGCCGGTGTCAAGTGGAGTGCCCCAGGGGTCGGTCCTGGGGCCGGTTTTGTTCAATATCTTCATAAATGATCTGGTGGATGGTGTGGATCGCACCCTCAGCAAGTTTGCAGATGACACTAAACTGGGAGGAGAGGTAGATACGCTGGAGGGCATGGATAGGATACAGAGGGACCTAGACAAATTGGAGGATTGGGCCAAAAGAAATCTGATGACGTTCAACAAGGACAAGTGCAGAGTCCTGCGCTTAGGACAGAAGAATCCCATGCACCGCTACAGACTAGGGACCGAATGGCTCGGCAGCAGTTCTGCAGAAAAGGACCTAGGGGTTATAGTGGACGAGAAGATGGATATGAGTCAACAGGGTGCCCTTGTTGCCAAGAAGGCCAATGGCATTTTGGGATGTATACGTAGGGGCATTGCCAGCAGATCGAGGGACGTGATCGTTCCCCTCTATTCGACACTGGTGAGGCCTCATCTGGAGTAGTGTGTCCAGTTTTGGGCCCCACACTACAAGAAGGATGTCGAAAAATTGGAAAGAGTCCAGCGGAGGGCAAGAAAAATGATTAGGGGACTGGAACACATGACTTATGAGGAGAGGCTGAGGGAACTGGGATCATTTAGTCTGCGGAAGAGAAGAATGAGGGGGGATTTGATAGCTGCTTTCAACTACCTGAAAGGGGGTTCCAAAGAGGATAGCTCTAGACTGTTCTCAGTGGTAGCAGATGACAGGACAAGGAGTAATGGTCTCAAGTTGCAGTGGGGGAGATTTAGGTTGGATATTAGGAAACCTTTTTCACTAGGATGGTGGTGAAACACTGGAATGCGTTACCTAGGGAGGCGATGGAATCTCCTTCCTTAGAAGTTTTTAAGGTCAGGATTGACAAAGCCCTGGCTGGGATGATTTAGTCGGGGATCGGTCCTGCTTTGAGCAGTGGGTTGGACTAGATGACCTCCTGAGGTCCCTTCCAACCCTGATATTCTATGATTCTATGATTCTATGATGTCATTGACCCTCCTTATACTTTCTCTCCAGGTGCTAGAAAGATCCTTGCTGTGAGGTGGGGTCGGGGAGTACCCATTGTGTACCTGCCCTCTGAGGAGTCTCTGGGAGAGTGGATTTTTCTTGATGGGCCATCAACGCCTCTCTGGCCAGTGATGGGTGCCCCTTTGTTGTTACTGAAAGGCCAGCTGTGCCCATCTCCCAACCTCAGTTTATTTCAATAACACATTTAGCAGTTCTTCATAACATCACATACAATGATAGTACCCACAATTCAACAGGATACTAATGTTCAGCAGATCCAGACTTCTTAAATGATCCCTCCCAAGGCACACTTTGTACCAAACACAGCATCCTCCTATCCCAGTGGTGAATAGGGGGGCCCAGGGTGCTATTTTGAGGTACAGAGGGTCACAGCTTGTCTTTGTAATATTCTGGGACCAACACAGCCACAACAGTGCATGACTTTTTTTTAATTTTTTTTTTTACAGTTTCCATCTGAAGGTTTTCAGATGTCAGTTGCCAAAAAGCAAAAAAAAATTTCATTTTTCAGGTTTCAGTTATTTTGATGAAAAGTCAAAATCTTCTCTCCCCTCCTCCCCCTGCAAAATTCCAACCATCTGTATCACTCTTAAATTTATATGTATATGTGTGTGTGTGCAAGCACACACATCTCTTGTATACTGCATTTCTGTATCAGGGCCCACTTAGACCCTCCTTCTTTCACAATAGAAACCAGATTGATTGGTCCTCATTTCATTCAACTAGTCTGACTTCTTTGTGAGGGCCAGACATTTCCTGACAGCTTTTCTCAGGGCCTCCTTGACCTCTCTGTTTCTCAGGCTGTAGATGAGAGGATTGGCCAGGGGAGTCAGGACTGTGTAGCAGACAGAGAACACTTTGTTCAGGGCTCTCAGGTTGCTGGATTTCGGTAGCATGTAGACAATCATTATGGTCCCATAGAAAAGTGTTACCACGCTGAGGTGAGAGAAGCAAGTGGAAAAGGCCTTTTGCCTCCCGGTGGTGGAAGGGATTCTCAGGATGGTGCTAACAATACAAACACAGGATGTCAAGGTTCATAGAAATGGGGAAATTGCATCTGGGAAGGAAAATATGTAAAGAACCAGCATAATCTGACTGGTGTCACTGCAGGAGAGCTTTAGCATTGGGATGAGATCACAAAAGAAATGGTCCATTACATTGGGACCACAGAAAATTAATTGTGACATAAAACGCATCATTATTGTACAAGGTAGAAATCCACTTATCCAACACCCAGCTGCTAGCTGGAGGCACAACTTACCATTCATACAGGTTCCATAGTGCAGTGGTTTGCATATGGCTAAACACCGATCATAAGACATCGCTGCCAGGAGAGAACACTCTGTAGTTGTTAGAAAACAAAAGAAAAAAAACTGTGTCATGCAGCCCCCCACAGAAATGGTTCTGTCCCCAGTCAGGAGACTGGCCAGCATTCTGGGCAGGAGGGCAGAAGTGTAGCAGGTCTCCAGGCAGGACAAGTTCCCCAGGAAGAAGTACATGGGGGTGTAAAGGTGCTGATCAGTTACAACTAGAGCAATGATGAGGAAGTTCCCTGCCATGGTCACAATATAGATCACTAGGAAAACCAGAAAGAGAAGGATCTGCAGTTCAGGGAGATCCCCAAACCCCAGGAGGATGAATTCTGTCACATCTGTTTGATTTTCTGCATCTCCTTTCTCCATGAGCTGCATCCTGTGATCGTGAAAAGTAATGAACATCGAAAGATTTGGCTGTACCATGAAATTAGATAGATTTCCATCTTTTGATCCCATAAGAGTTCCCACTGCAAACTGAGAGCTGGGTTTATATTCTCTCACAACAGAGAAACTTCTTCACTTCAGATAGATTCCCCCACACCCCAAAGAGTCACTCAGTTAACTTGCCCCTCTTCTGCCCCATACCCCAACTTTTTTCATTAATTGATTCTTAGATTTAAGACCAAAAGGGACCATTTGGGGATGGAGGTTGGCACAACTGATTAAAAGAGCTTTAAACTAGAAACTTGGGGGAGATGTTCATGTAATCTCCATGCCTGATTCTAAGATTGAGAGGGTGGAAAATCAAGTCAGAAAGATACAGCAATGGAGAAAGGAGCCACAGTGGGTCATAGAATGGACATTAAGAGGAAAGATAGGGACACTGGAAGGATAGGTGACACTGGAAGAAGAATAACTGTACCCGATCAGGCAAGGAATGTGGGCGAAGCCAAGCAGCAACAGATAAGATGTTTGTACACCAATGCAAGGAGCCTGGGTGACAAAATGGATTAACTAGAACTACTGGTGCTGGAAGTGAAACCAGATATTATAGGGATAACAGAAACATGGTAGAATAATAATCATGACTGGAGTACAGGTATTGATGGGCATGTGCTGTTCAGGAAAGACAGAAATAAAGGCAAAGGTGGTGGAGCAGCACTGTATATTAATGATGAGGTAGACTGTAAAGAAATTAGAAGTGATGGAATCGATAAGACAGAGCCTGTTTCGGCTAAAATCACTTTGGGGAAGAAAGCTTCTGGAGGTTCTCCCAGGATAATCTTGGAGTCTGCTACAGACCACCAGGATCCGATATGGATAGAGACCTCTTGTTAATATTTGTAATGAAACAAATACTACTGTGAATTGTGTGATTAAGGGAGACTTTGATTTCCCACATATAGATTGGAGGACAAGTGCTACAAAAAGTAATTTTTCCTCTGCTGATACTCACACCTTCTTGTCAACTGTTGGAAATGGGCCACCTTGATTGCATTGGCCTTGTTGGCACGACAAGAGTAATTTTCCTTCCCTTGGTATTCACCCCTTCTTGTCAACTATTGAGAATAGGCCACTTCCACCTTAATTGAATTGGCTTGTTAGCACTGACCCCCCACTTGGTAAGGCAACTCCTATCTTTTCATGTGCTAGAATATATATTCTGCTTACTGTATTTTTCACTCCATGCATCTGATGAAGTGGGTTTTAGCCCATGAAAGCTTATGCCCAAATAAATGTGTTAGTCTCTAAGGTGCCACAGGGACTCCTCATTGTTTTTGCTGATACAGAGTAACACAGCTACCACTCTGAAACTAATAATAGTAGGGCCCAGGTTTTCATGGATGTGATTGCTGACAGATTTCTTCGCCAAATAGTTGCTGAACCAAGAAGAGGTGATGCCATTTGAGATTTGGTATGGGTGAGCAATGAGGACCTCATAGAAGAACTGGTTGTAGGGGACAACCTTGGTTCGAGTGATCATGAGCTAACTGAGTTTCAACTAAAAGGAAGGATAAACAAAACTCGATCTGCAACTAGGGTGTTTGATTTCAAAAGGGCTAACTTAAAAAAATTAAGGGAATTATTTGGCAAGTGGACTGGCACGAAGAACTTCAGGATCTTAATGTGGAGGAGGCTTGGAATTACTTTGTAGAAGTTGCAGAAGCTATCTGAAGCCGTCATCCGAAGCAAGGGGAAAAAATTCATAAGGAAGGGTTGCAGACCAGCCCAGACGAGCAAGCTTCTCAAACAGGTGATTAAGAGAAAGCAGAGAGCCTGCAAGGAATGGAAGATGGGATGGTTCAGCAAAGAAAGCTACCTCATGGAGGTCAGAAAGTGTTGGGATAAACTGAACATGCCAAAAGGCAAGCGGAGTTGGACCTTGCAAAGGGAATTAAAACCAATAGTAAAAGGTTCTATAGCCATATAAATAAGAAGAAAACAAGGAAAGAAGAAATGGGACCACTAAACACTGAGGGTGGAGATAAAAGATAATCTAGGCATGGCCTAACACCTAAACAAATACTTTGCCTCAGTTTTTAATGAGTCTAATGAAGAGCTTAGGGGTAGTGGCAGGGTGGCTAATGGGAACGAGGATATGGAAGTCAAAATTACCACGTCCAAGGTGGAAGCTAAACTCAAACAGTTTAATGGGACTAAATTGGAGTCCCTGGATAATCTCCATCCAAGAATATTAAAGGAATTGGCACATGAAATTGTAAGCCCAATAGCAAGGATTTAATGAATCTGTAAACTTGGGGATCATATCCTAGGATTGGAGAATTGCAAATATACTGCCTATATTTAAAAAAGGGGAAAAAAGTGAGCCAGGAAACTACAGATTTGTTAATTTGACCCCAATTGTATGCAAGGTCTTAGAACAAATTTTGAAAGAGAAAGTACTTAAGGACTTAGAGGTAAACAATAATTGGGATAAAATAAGCATGGTTTTACAAAAGGTAAATTGTGCCAGACCAACCTGATCTCTTTCTTTGAGAAGATAACTGATTTTCTAGACAAAGGAATAGCAGTAGATTTAACCTACCTGGATTTCTGTAAAGCATTTGATACAGTTCCACATGGGAAATTATTAGTTAAATTGGAGAAGATCGGGATTAATATGAGAATTGAAAGGTGAAGAAGGAACTGGTTAAAGGGGAGACTACAATGGGTCATACTGAAAGGTGAACTGTCAGGCTGGAGGGAGGTTACTAGTGGAGTTCATCCAGGATCGGTCTTGGGACCAATCTTATTTAACATTTTTATTCCTGACCTTGGCACAAAAAGTGGGAGTGTGCTAATAAAATTTGCGGATGACACAAAGTTGGGAGGTATTGCCAATGCAGAGGAAGACCAGAATATCAAATAAGAAGATCTGGATGACCTTGAAAACTGGAGTACTCGAAATGGGATGAAATTTAATAGTGCAAAGTGCAAGGTCATGCATTTAGGAACTAACAACAAGAATTTTTGCTATAAACTGGGGACGTATCAGTTGGAAGCAACAGAGGAGGAGAAAGACCTGGGTGTATTGGTTGATCACAGGATGACCATGAGCTGCTAATGTGATGCGGCCGTGAAAAAGACTAATGCAGTCCCAGGATGCATCAGGTGAGGTATTTCCAGTAGAGAGAGGGAAGTGGTAGTACCATCATACAAGGCACTGGTGAGATCTCATCAGGAATACTGTGTGCAGTTCTGGTCTCCCATGTTTAAGAAAGATGAATTCAAACTGGAACAGGTGCAGAGATGGGCTACTAGGATGATCCAAGGAATAGAGAACCTATCTTATGAGAGGAGACTCAAAGAGCTTAGCTTGTTTAGCCTAACCAAAAGAACTCTGAGGGGAGATATGATTGCTCTCTACAAATACATTAGAGGGATAAACACCAAGGAGGGAGAGGAGTTATTTAAATTAAGTACCGATGTGGACACAAGAACAAATGGATACAAACTGGCCATCAACAAGATTATGCTTGAAATTAGATTAAGGTTTCTAACTATCACAAGAGTGAAGTTCTGGAACAGCCTTCCAAGGGGAGCAGTGGTGGCAAAAAACCTAACTGGCTTCCAGACTGAGCTTGACAAGTTTATGGAGGGAGTGGTATGATGAGATTGACTACAATAGCATGTAGCCGATCTGCAACTGATAGCAGCAAATATCTCCAGTGGCTGGTGATGGGGCACGAGACGGGGAGGGCTCTGAGTTACTACAGAGAATTCTTTCCCAGGTATCTGCTTGGTGGGTTTAGCCCACATGCTCAGGGTCTAACTGATTGCTATATTTGGGGTTGGGAAGGAATTTTTCCTCAGGTCAGATTGGCAGAGACCCTGGGGGTTTTTCGCCTTCCTCTGCAGCATGGGGCACAGGTCACTTGCCAGTTTAAACTAGTGTAAATGGTGGATTCTCTGTCACTTGAAGTCTTTAAACCATGATTTGAGGACTTCAGTAACTCAGCCAGAGGTTTGGGGTCTATTACAGGAGTGGGTGGATGATGTTCTGTGTCCTGTGATGTGCAGGAGGTCAGACTAGATGATCATGATGGGCCCTTCTGGCCTTAAAGTCTATGAGTCATTAGATCATCCAGTCTGAGCTCCTGCTTAACAATAACCACAGAATTTCCCCTGTTACCCCTGCACTGAGCTCAATAACTTGTTTGGCTAAGACGTACCTTCCAGCAAGGCAGCCAGTCTTGATTTGAACATATCAGAGATGAGAATCCATCATTTCCCTCGGTAGTTTGTTCCAATGGATAATCACACACATTGCCAACAAACTGTGCCTTATTTCTCATTGAAATGTGTCTGGCTTTAGTTTCCAGCCACTGGTTCTAGCTGGGCCTTTCCCTGTTCGACGAAAGAGCCCTTTGATAACCAGTGTTTTCTCCCCAGGAAGGTGCTGATACGCTGTGATCAAATCACCTCCATCTCGTCTTTGATAAACTGAACACATCGAGCTCTATAAGTCTCTCTCTCACTGGAAGATATTTGAGAGCTGGAGAAAATCGTTTTTATGGCTCTTTTCTGCTCCCTCACCAATCTTTCAACATCCGTTTTAAAACATGCACCCCAGTGCTGCCCATGGTATTCCAGAATCGGTGTCACCAGTGCTCTTTACAGAGGTGAAATGCCCTCCCTGCTCCCCTGTTCATACAGCCATGGATCGCATCAGCCCTTGCCCCGCAGCATCATGCTGGGAGCTGAAGATGAGTTACTTGTCCACTGTAGTCTGAGCTCCAGCTTAACAATATGATGGGGGCGAGGGTCAGACACATGAGCTTCCCCAGAGAAGGGCAGAAATGAGATTGCACCAGGTCAGTGCCTGCGATGAGGGAGTGACAATGACCAACAGCACAGATGGGAAAGTGACTCTGCCAATGGCCGTGCCCAAGGCACAGATGAAACCACCCCTTGGAGTAGATGCATATTCAGATTCCTCTCATTCATATCCCATTAGTGACTAGTCCAGAAACACTGAAACTGCTTATAATGAATTGCCAGCTATTATTGATTAATGTTAAATATTAATTATTGACTGAGTGACTATCCAAGGTCATACAAAGAGGCTGCGGCTGATCAGAGAAGAGACCCCAGGTCTTCTAAGTCACAGGCTGGTGCCCTAACCGCTGTAGTACCCATCCTCTGGAAAAAAATTAAGGTAGAGCAGTAAATGCTTGGGCAAAGTCTCCTAATCTGTAAGGAATCCAGTCTCCATTCAGTTCATTTCTAATGTACACCCTTTTTCTGTGGGGTGCTCAATACTGCCCAAGAAATGCTGAGGGCCCTCAAATCCCACAGAAATGCAGGGAGGAAATACTCAGCATGAGACATAAAGCATCTGAGGATTGGGCTCGGATGGTGCACAGGTATCTGCCTCCCAGAAAAGTCTGGAGAGGCAGCTGATAAGTAGCTGAGAAACTGAAGGCCAAGGTCCCTGAGAAAACAATGATTTGTCAGGGAGAGAGAGATGGGGACAGCCAGCCAGCAAGCAAGAGGGTGAGGGGAGGACAGACAGAGGGATGTGTAAGGGCAGAGATGATAGCTGGGTCTCTGTTCTGATTCATCAGTTTTTCTAGCTGTGAACCACAAAGAAACCGACTCTGAAGTCCTTACTCTGGCAGAGCTCCCAGCGTGTGCGGACACTGTCCAAGGGGGGTGTCTCAGAGCAAGGGCTGCATATGGACAAGGACCTGAGGATTTGCCCCGAGGCTAGTGACACTTACCTTCAAACCTTCGCATGAAGCAGCGAGCTCCCCGTCGCCAGTGACTGGGTCTGGTGTTAGTCAGCCTTCTTGTCCCAGTTCATGGGCAGGCACCTGCCTGTGGCTGCTGGGATGGGCATCTCTCGCTGCCTGGGTTGATTGTTGGCATCACACAAACCCTTAATGTCTCCTGCTCTGGATTCTTGCAGTATTTATCAGGGAAAGCAGCCAGCCCCTGGCCCTTGCCGCTGCTGTTGGGATCTCCCTTGGGACTGCTGCCAGTGATCCTCTGGGTTCCCTCCATAGGAGAATTGATGCTGTGTTACTTGTTAAAACAGTGTAACCTCACAAGAATGGCCACTCTGAGTCAGACTAATGGTCCATCTAGCCCAGTGTCCTGTCTCTGGCAGTGGCCGGTGTCAGATGCTTCAGAGGGAATGAACAGAACAGGGAAATTATTGACTGATCCATCCCCTGTCATCCAGTCCCAGCTTCTGACAGTCAGAGGTTTAGGAACACCAAGAGCATGGGGGTTGTGTCCCTGACCATCTTGGCTAACAGCTATGGATAGACCTGTCCTCCATAAACTGATCTAATTCTTTTTTGAACCCAGTTATACTTTTGGCCTTCACAGCATCCCCTGGCAATGAATTCTACAGCTTGACTGTGCGTTGTGTGAAGAAGAACTTCCATATGTGTGTGTTAAACCTGCTGCCTATTCATTTCATTGGGTGACCCCTGGTTCTTGTTTTATGTGAAGGGATAAATAACACTTCCTTACTCACTTCCTCCACACCAGTCATAGTTTTATAGACCTCTCTCCTATCCCCCCTTAGTCGTCTCTTTTCCAAGCTGAACAGTCCCAGTCTTTTTAATCTCTCCTCATACGGAAGCTGTTCCATGCCCCTCATCATTTTTGTTGCCCTTCTCTGCACCTTTTCCAATTCCAATATATCTTTTTTGAGAGGGAGCGACCACATCTGCATGCAGTATTCAAGGTGTGGGCATACCATGGATTTATAGAGAGGCAGTAAGATATTTACTGGCTTATTATCTACCATTTTCCTAAAGGTTCCTAACGTCGTTCGCTTTTTTGACTTCTGCTGCACGTGGAGCAGATGTTTTCAGGGAACTATCCACAATGACTCCAAGATCTTTCTTCAGTGGTACCAGCTAATTTAGACCCCATCACTTTGTATGCATAATTGGGATTATGTTTTCCAGTGTGCATTGCTTTGCACTTATCAATATTAATTTCATCTGCCATTTTGTTGTCCAGTCACCCAGTTTTGTGAGATCTCCTTTGTTACTCATCCTCTGTCTGTCCCTCACCTTCTTGCTTCCTGTCTTTCTCTCTCTTTCTCTCTCTCTCTGAGAACTCATTGTTTTTTCAGGGACCTTGCCCTTCAGTTTCTCAACTACTTATCAGCTGCTTCTCCAGACTTTTCTGGGGGCAGATTCCTATGCACCTTCCTAGCTTTGGACTTAACTTTCTTGACTAATTTTCTCTCATCTGCAAATGTTGCCACTTCACTATTTACCCATTTTCCCAGATCATTTATGAATATGTTGAGCAACACTGGTCCCAGTACAGATCTTTGGGAGGAACCATAATTTACAGCTCCCCATTGTGAAAATTGACTTTTATTCCTACCCGTTGTTTCCTATTTTTTTAACCAGTTACTGATCCATGGGAGGACCTTCCCTCTTATCCCCTCTCTGCTTGCTTTGTTTGAGAGCCTTTGGTGAGGGACCTTGTCAAAGCCTTTCTGACAGTCCAAGTACACTATATCCACTGGATCACCCTTTTCCACATGTTTGTTGACACCCGCGAAGAATTCTAATAGATTGGGGGGGCATGATTTCCCTTTACAAAAGCTGTGTTGGTTCTTCCCCCAACACGTTGTGTTCATCTGTGTGTCTGATCATTCTGTTCTTGACTATAGTTTCAACCAATTTGCCTGGTACTGAAGTTAGGCTTCCCAGCCTGTAATTGCCAGGATTGCCTCTGAAGCCTTTTTTAAAAATAGGTGTTACATTAGTTACCCTCCATTCATCTGGTACAGAGATTGATTTAAGTGCTAGGTTACATACCACAGTTAGTAGTTCTGCAATTTCATATAAGTTTCTTCAGAATTCTTGGGTGAATACCATCTGGTGCTGATGACTTATTACTGTTTAATTTATCAATTTGTTCCCAAACCTCCTCTATTGACATCTCAATCTGGGAGAGTTCCTCAGATTTGTCACCTAAAAAGAATAGCATAGGTGTGGGAAGCTCCCTCACACCCTCTGCAGTAAAGACTGATGCAAAGAATTTGTTTAGCTTCTCCGCAATGGCCTTGTTTTCCTTGAGTGCTCCTTTCTCACCTTGATTGTCCAGTGGCCCCACTGACTGTTTGTCAGGCTTCCTGCTTCTGATGTACTTAAAAAAATTGCTTTTAGTTTTTGTGTCCTTAGCTAGTTGTTCTTCAGATTCTTTCTTAGCCTCACTTACTTATACTTCTATGCTTGACTTGCCAGAGTTTATGCTCTTTTCTATTTTCCTCAGTAGTATTTGACTTCCAATTTGTAAAAAGATATCTTTTTGTCTCTAACTGCCTTTTTTACTTTGCTGTTAGCCATTTTTCTGGTGTTCTTTACTTTTTTTTTTGAGGGGGGGTAAATTTAGTTTGAGCCTCTATTATGGTGTTTTTAAATACTCTCCATGCAGTTGGCAGGCATTTCACCCTTGTGACTGTTCCTTTTAATTTCATTTAACTAGCCTCCTCATTTTTGTGTAGTTCTCCTTTTTTGAGGTTAAATGCTACTGTGGGGGTTTTCCCCTACAAGGAAGTTTATATTTAATTACATTATGGTCACTGTAACTGAGCAGTTCATCTATATTTACCCACCTGGACCAGATCTTGTGCTCTACTTGGGACTAAATCAAGAATTGCCTCTTCCCTTGTAGAAAGAAAAGGAGTACTTGTGGCACCTTAGAGACTAACCAATTTATTTGAGCATAAGCTTTTGTGAGCTACAGCTCACTTCACTGGATACATGCAGTGGAAAATACAGTGGGGAGATTTTATATACATAGAGAACATGAAACAATGGGTGTTACCATACACACTGTAACAAGAGTGATCAGGTAAGGTGAGCTATTACCAACAGGAGAGCGGGAGGGGGGGACATTTTGTAGTGATAATCAAGGTGGGCCATTTCCAGCAGTTGACAAGAACGTGTGAGGAACAGTGCTGGGGGGGAGTAAACATGGGGAAATAGTTTTACTTTGTGTAATGACCCATCCACTCCCAGTCTTTATTCAAGCCTAAGTTAATTGTATCCAATTTGCAAATTAATTCCAATTCAGCAGTCTCTCGTTGGAGTCTGTTTTTGAAGTTTTTTTGTTGAAGCATTGTCACTTTTAGGTCTGCAATCGAGTGACCAAAGAGATTGAAGTGTTCTCCGACTGGTTTTTGAAGGTTATAATTCTTGACATCTGATTCATGTCCATTTATTCTTTTACGTAGAGACTGTCCAGTTTGACCAATGTACATGGCAGAGGGGCATTGCTGGCACATGATGGCATAGATCACATTGGTAGATGTGCAGGTGAACGAGCCTCTGATAGTGTGGCTGATGTGATTAGGCCCTGTGATGGTGTCCCCTGAATAGATATGTTTGTTTTTCTTAGCTAATAAATCCTTAGGTAGTTTACTATAGGATTGGCTACAAGAATCACCTTTGGTGTAATATCTAAAGTGCAATTGACCTGGGGTAAGTGACTGGTCCTTTGGGACTGGGAATAACCTGAATATTGTGATTTTTGGTGTAAGGGGCCATCTATTGCAAAGGCAGGCTCACCTGGGTGGCAAGACAGACTGGAGTGCCCAAGGGGACTGTCTGTGACTCCATGTTAAGGTTGTAGTTCTTAAGGATTGATCCACTGGATACTTGGTTGGTGAAATCTACGTCTAGAACTCACAGCCAGTGTGGGGGTTGTGCCCTGCTTCTGAACTGTCTGCCCTGAGGTTGGTACCCGTGCTCTTCAGCCACTCCAGACAGCCTGACAGCTCTTCTTCCCCCGTCATCAGGGATGGCATGAGTGAGCCAGGTGGTCTTGAAAAGTGTGACAATACTCTCCCCTGACTTCAGCAACTCAGGGGCTGGAAAAGGGTGTGAAGTGGCCGTTACACTTTACAAGTGTGGTATTCTCTTGGGGGAGTGGGATCAGTGTTTGAACATAGGGCCAGGGCAGGGAGCGCCTGCCCACTGCAGTGACACGGTAGAGTGGGAGTGTGTGGTGTGGGTATCTTGGGGTTTCGCACAAATAGGGCAGTGTTAAGGTTGTGTGGGCATTTATCTTCTCTCTGTATTTCCTGGTTCTCAGAAGTCAGAGTTTTGTTGAATTCAGCCTTTCGGAAGGGCCCTAGCTATCACGGGGCACCTTAACTCTGCATTAACAAAGGTTTTTTGTGACATTTTATTTCCTAGTTTTTTAAACAGAAGGAGCAATGTTTGTTGGCGGGAGTTACTGGCTGTTTAGACAGCTGTCGTTCTCACCTAGGTTTGCAGTTGATGTACTACTGTGGCTCGGTAATAATCAAAAGACCTAGTTTTTATATTGTGCTTTTCATCAGCAGATCGCCAAGAGCTTGACATTATTATCCCCATTTTACAGATGGGAAACTGAGGCACAGAGAGGTGAGGTGAGTTGCCCATGGCCATCCAACAGGACAGTCGCAGATCTGGGAATAGTCTCAATCCAATAGTTTCTCCACTGGGCCACACAGTTGCTCTGTGATTCCACAGTGCTCCTCCCCACTCCTCGGCATGTTTTGTTATAGTTTCCTTCTTGTCCTACCCTTGGTGCACATGGAGAACAATGGATCATCACCCTCTTTCTAACAACCTGGTACAGCTCTGAAGCCTGTTATCACAGCCCCCCTACCCTTCTCTTCTCTAGACTAAATAGGCCCGATTTTTTCTACCTTTCCTCACAGGTCAGGTTTTCTAAAGCTCTTTATCATTTTTGTTGATCTCCTCTGGACTGTGTCTAATTTTTCCACATCCCTCTTAAAGTGCAGTGCCCAGAACTGGACACACTACTCCAGCTGAGGCCTCACCAGTGCCGAGTAGAGCAGAAAAATTACCTCCCAGGTCTTACATACAACAATCCTGTTAATTCATCCCGGAATAGGCAATCTAGCCCAGACGGTCAGCAAAGAATAACTTCTACGGGCCAAATCCTAAGGAACTCATTTTTCTCTAACTCAGGACATGTCTACACTACAAAATTAAGCCGACCTAACTGACATCGGCATACAGCCGCCACAGTAATTACATCACTTGTGCGTGTCTGCACTTTGCTCCTTGTGTCGGCGGTGCATGATCTCACCAGCAGCATGTGCACGGATTGCACCGTCAGTGTGGGGCATTGCGGGAAGGCTCCTGAAAGCCAGTTACAGTCGAGATAAGCAATGCAGTGTTTACATTGACACTAACCACATCGACCTTGACTCTACGCCGCTTGTGGAGGTGGGGTTATTAAGTTGGCGTAGCGGGGCAGTTACGTCGGCGGGAGTGAAATTTAAGTGTAAACGCTTCAATAGTTAGGTCAACGTAAAATGCCTTGCATTCACCGAACTCTGTAGTGTAGACCAGGCCTCAGTCGTCAATGGCCTTGGTGTTTACACTGTCTTAACAAGCACCATAGCATTGAATTCCCTCCTGAGGGCACTTTCAAAGGGATCATTAGCAGCAGCCTCAGCGGAGATCCCAACAGCTGCCTGAGCCAGCGTGAGGCTGCTTACCCCTATAAACCCTGGAAGGCTCCAGAGCAGGAGGCATGGAGGTCCCTTGTAATATACACAGGTGTGTGCATCAAGAAAGAAATCAAGAGCCAGCCCAGTGCAGCAGTAGAAGGCAGATGTCTTTGCAGAGCAAATGAGGGCTTGTCCATATGGGGCGCTTGTGCACAACAGCGGGGTGTTAATTCTAAAGTGTCCCAATGTGTCGTGCACAAAGGACCTTTCAGTGGGCGCCAGCAAGAGTCTACACGAGCCCGTTCACGAGCCACACGTTGGTGCCCTTTAGAAATCCCATTGCTCTTGAGTGCACTACCCCACCCTGTAGACAAGCTCTGAGAGCAGGAGACATGGAGGGGAGCAGCATGGAAGTGGAAACCAGATCCTGATCCCCACACCCACTCGGCGTCGACAGAGAGCTCACCACTTCTTGCTGAGGATTAAAGGTAAATCTGAAATTCCTGGGGTTTGTCCACACAGGGAGTTAGTGCGTGGCAAGCTGGGGTGGAAATCTACCGTGCTGTAGGTTGCTCTGCAGTAAGGGGCTGCGTGGACCCCGCTATCAAGCACTAAAAGTCCCCTAGTGGCCTTTGCCCGAGCGCTGTTTGAAATGGGGGTAGGTCAATGCGCACGTGGGAATGTTTAGTGCACTGGAGCAGGGTCCACACAGCGTGTTAGTACGTGGCAGGCTAGTGCGCTGTAGATTCACCCCCCAGCTTGCCACGATCTGACTCTCCATTTAGACAAGCCCTTAGTCAGATCCTGGGGATCTCACATAGGGAGGAAACGGTGCCGTAGTGGGAATGAGCCTCTCTCAGGCGCACACCGCAGCTGTGCATATCCTGCTCCCTCTCACTTCCTACTCTGCCCCTGATATGCCTCAGCCCTGCCCCCAACAGGGCTGAGCTGCGACACTGCAGAGCGTGGCTGGGAGCATTGAGTTCCAGCTGTTCTGTTGCACCAGGGGTGCTGCACGAAATCCAGGCCCAGACACTCTCACGCTTCAGCTGGGCTGCAGAGTGCAGCGGGGTTCGTGTGTGTCTCAGGGCGCCGAGGAGGGAAGGAAAGGGAGAGGGGTCTGTGTGTGGCTGTTGGGGGCGTTCCCTTTGTGCACGGGGCAGGGTGCTGGGCAGAGGCAGTTTCCCAGCTGCGCTGCTGGTCAGTGTCGCGCTCTCAGTGTCTCAGGCACTCGCATGAGGAGCGCGCGCTCACGCCCCGCTCTGCTGGCTCTGGCATGCAGGCTCCTGAGCTGCACCTGCTGTCTCAGAGCTGTCTCTTCTTTTCCCATTTGCTGCATGGGGCTGGGAACAGAGCAGAGGGTGAGAAGAGAAGCAGATGCATGGATGGGCAGAGTTTAAGGGGACTGGGAATTTCAAGGGAGTCAGGTGACCAAATCCCCTTGATTTTCAACTGTGCCTAATTTCTTTAGGTCCCTTTGAATATCCCAGCCTCAGAAAAGGCTCGGAGAGTTTAATTTAAAGAGGAGATGAACAAGGTGGGACATGCGGGACATTAAGGACTAATGAATGGGACAGAGAAACTCCATCAGGTGCACCTCCAAATCAAGAGTCACCCAATCAACTTAACAGGCAACACCTTTAACACTCAGACACGAAAGATTTTCTTTTTACACAATGTGTATTTGTCTCCTGGAACTCACTGTCATAAGAGATCATTTTGTAATTGCTTGAATAGAGACTGGGAGTGGCTTAGTCATTATGCAAGGTAGCCTATTTCCCCTTGTTTTTTCCTACCCCCCCCCCCCCCGACGTTCATGTTAAACCCTGGATTTGTGCTGGAAATGGCCCACCTTGATTATCATACACAATGTAGGGAGAGTGGTCACTTTGGATAAGCTATTACCAGCAGGAGAGTGAGTCTGTGTGTGTGTAAAAGGCGGGGGGGGTGTGTGTGAGAAAACCTGGATTTGTGTTGGAAATGGCCCACCTTGATTATCATACACATTGTAAGGAGAGTGGTCACTTTAGATAAGCTATTACCAGCAGGAGAGTGAGTTTGGGTGTGGGGGGGGGTGAGAGGACCTGGATTTGTGCTGGAAATGGCCCAACTTGATTATCATACACATTGTAAGGAGAGTGATCACTTTAGATAAGCTATTACCAGCAGGAGAGTGGGGTGGGAGGAGGTATTTTTTCATGCTTTGTGTGTATATAATAAGATCTTCTACACTTTCCACAGTATGCATCCGATGAAGTGAGCTGTAGCTCACGAAAGCTTATGCTCAAATAAATTGGTTAGTTTCTAAGGTGCCACAAGTACTCCTTTTCTTTTTGCGAATACAGACTAACACGACTGTTACTCTGAAACCTGAATAATGTGGTGAGCTATAGCTATGGATAGATTTGGATAGGGGGCTAATCTGGGATGTTGGACACCTGGGGTCAATTCTCTGCTCTCCTGCAGGCTCCCTGGGGGGGGGCCTTTGGGGGAATTGCTTAGGGCCAGATTTTTAAAGGTGTTGAGGCACCAAACGATGTAGATGGGCACCAGGTGGGATGCTGAAAAGCATCTAAGAAGGTTAGGAACCTAACCCCCTGTGGCATCAATGGGAGTTAGGCACTGAGCCTGATCAAGGACTTTGTAAAATCTCACTGGGCACTGATCTGCATTTTTAGGCACTAAGCACCTTATCAAACCTGGCCCTCTGGGCCTCAGTTCTCCATCTGTACAATGGGCACAAAACCCTTTTCCAATCTCACTGTGGCGTTGTGAGGATAAATACATTAAGGACTGTGAGGTGCTCAGATACGACGGTTTTGCTCAGTCTGTAACCAACACACTTCCATTGTTCTCGGTGCATGGGAATTTTCACTGCGTGAAGGCTGGTTAAGGACTGTAGACCATGCAGTGTACTACTAGGAAAACGCTTGAAATACAAAGGATCAATCTCTTTGTCTGTCTATCTCTCTTTCTTTTGGTTTCTGAGCATTTCCCATTCTATCCTGTCCCAGACAGGGTGTTTCAGTGTTTCTTTGATTGCCTGCATTTGAGTCCTCTCTATGAAATTTTGCCCTTGCTTTTCAGCCCACTGTTGTTTTCCAAGCCCCTTTTTATGCTGTGGATGAGATATAGTGACTGGGTGAATATTTCAGAGTAACAGCCGTGTTAGTCTGTATTCGCAAAAAGAAAAGGAGTACTTGTGGCACCTTAGAGACTAACCAATTTATTTGAGCATAAGCTTTCGTGAGCTACAGCTCACTTCATCGGATGCATGCTGTGGAAAATACAGAAGATGTTTTTATACACACAGACCATGAAAAAATGGGTGTTTATCACTACAAAAGGTTTTCTCTCCCCCCACCCCACTCTCCTGCTGGTAATAGCTTATCTAAAGTGATCACTCTCCTTACAATGTGTATGATAATCAAGGTGGGCCATTTCCAGCACAAATCCAGGATTTAACAAGAACGTCTGAGGAACAGTTGCGGGGGAGGGAGGGGAATAAACAAGGGGAAATAGATTACTTTTTATAATGAATCAACCATTCCCAGTCTCTATTCAAGCCTAAGTTAATTGTATCCAATTTGCAAATTAATTCCAATTCAGCAGTCTCTCGTTGAAGTCTGTTTCTGAAGTTTTTCTGTTGTAATATCGCAACTTTCATGTCTGTAATTGCGTGACCAGGGAGATTGAAGTGTTCTCCGACTGGTTTATGAATGTTATAATTCTTGACATCTGATTTGTGTCCATTTATTCTTTTATGTAGAGAGTGTCCAGTTTGACCAATGTACATGGCAGAGGGGCATTCCTGGCACATGATGGCATATATCACATTGGCAGATGTGCAGGTGAATGAGCCTCTGATAGTGTGGCTGATGTTATCAGGCCCTGTGATGGTGTCCCCTGAATAGATATGTGGGCACAGTTGGCAAAGGGCTTTGTTGCAAGGATAGGTTCCCGGGTTAGTGGTTCTGGTGTGTGGCATGTGGTTGCTGGTGAATATTCGCTTCAGGTTGGGGGGCTGTCTGTAGGCAAGGACTGGCCTGTCTCCCAAGATCTGTGAGAGTGATGGGTCGTCCTTCAGGATAGGTTGTAGATCCTTGATAATGCGTTGGAGAGGTTTTAGTTGGGGGCTGAAGGTGATGGCTAGTGGCGTTCTGTTATTTTCTTTGTTAGGCCTGTCCTGTAGTAGGTGACTTCTGGGAACTCTTCTGGCTCTATCAGTCTGTTTCTTCACTTCCGCAGGTGGGTACTGTAGTTGTAAGAATGCTTGATAGAGATCTTGTAGGTGTTTGTCTCTGTCTGAGGGGTTGGAGCAAATGCGGTTGTATCGCAGAGCTTGGCTGTAGACAGTGGATCGTGTGGTGTGGTCAGGGTGAAAGCTGGAGGCATGTAGGTAGGAATAGCGGTCAGTAGGTTTCCGGTATAGGGTGGTGTTTATGTGGCCATCGTTTATTAGCACTGTAGTGTCCAGGAAGTGGATCTCTTGTGTGGACTGGACCAGGCTGAGGTTGATGCTGGGATGGAAATTGTTGAAATCATGGTGGAATTCCTCAAGGGCTTCTTTTCCATGGGTCCAGATGATGAAGATGTGATCAATGTAGTGCAAGTAGAGTAGGGGCGTTAGGGGATGAGAGCTGAGGAAGTGTTGTTCTAAGTCAGCCATAAAAATGTTGGCATACTGTGGGGCCATGTGGGTACCCATAGCAGTGCCACTGATTTGAAGGTATATATTGTCCCCAAATGTAAAATAGTTATGGGTAAGGACAAAGTCACAAAGTTGAGCCACCAGGTTAGCCGTGACATTATCGGGGATAGTGTTCTTGACGGCTTGTAGTCCATCTTTGTGTGGAATGTTGGTGTAGAGGGCTTCTACATCCATAGTGGCCAGGATGGTGTTATCAGGAAGATCACCGATGGATTGTAGTTTCCTCAGGAAGTCAGTGGTGTCTCGAAGGTAGCTGGGAGTGCCGGTAGCGTAGGGCCTGAGGAGGGAGTCTACATAGCCAGACAATCCTGCTGTCAGGGTGCCAATGCCTGAGATGATGGGGAACCCAGGATTTCCAGGTTTATGGATCTTGGGTAGTAGATAGAATATCTCAGGTCGGGGTTCCAGGGGTGTGTCTGTGCAAAATCAGCTGCTCTGTAATTCCATAAGGAAAATCAATTCTTGTGCTCAGGTGGCTCATGGCCAGGCTGTGGCTTGATACACCTTCTCTAATTGCCTCGGGACTGTGGACACACTCCGCCGACTACATGCACTTAGAGCATTTGTGTGGGTACACACACAATCGCCTGTATAAAAACACCTTCTACAAAACCGACTTCGAGAAATTCCACCTAATTTCGTAGTGTAGACAAGGCCTTGGTTAACTGATAACTTGGACACATTTCAGCTGACATGGTGTGTTTCAGTGATCGTTTGAGTGAAATTGGTTACAGTGATACATTACTGATCTAGTGTATTACTAATTTGTCTCTTTATTTCTCTAACATTGGAATGCAGAGGGTTTTTTATATTGCCTTTTCGGATGTGTTACATTTCTTATGATAAATAGAGCTTCTGGAAAATTTCTTCTCAAAACTGTTTTGTTTGTTATGGAAAATTGGGTTTTCAAATTAAATGAGAATTTTTCATGAAAAGTGTCTGCTTTCCCTGGAAAATGGCATGTTTTCATTAAAAAAAAAAAAATTGGCCAAACCCCAAAAACTTTTCAGCCAAAAACTGAAAAATATTGGGTCAAAAATCAAAAGCTTTCAGCTTCTGGTGGAAAATTTTCAGTTTTCAGCCACAACATTTTGATTGTCAATTTTTTTCACAAAAAGTCAAACATTTCTGTGAAGGAAAAATAATCCGTCAGCTCTAATGTTAAATAGGGGTGTTTCACACATCTCCCTCTATCTGTCTGATGTCTCTCTGTCTGTCTGCATGTGTCTCTCTGTGCCTGTCGGTCTCTCTCTCTCTTTGCCTGTATCTTTCCGTCTCTTTCTATGGCATCTGTGGTGTATTGAAAACTGTGTTAAAATTATATGCTCTCACTTTAAACTCTCAAGGGTTCTCCTGGTCCTGCTTGCAGACCAGGGGGCTCTGTAGGGAAGCATGAGATCAGTGTTTTTCAGCAGTCAGTCTGGAAAGAGCCAGCCTAGAGCAATGTTGGGTGAGTTGGGTGTCTCTGCTCTTGGGAGCAGCCTGCTTTTTCTCTCTCAGGTTTTGGTTCTTGTGCATTAGGGTTTTGGATTTTATGCAATAAAGTCATGTTCCGTTGCAACCTTCCAGAGAGAGTATTTGATGTATTAATCTAACTTCCCTGTTTGTATGCTGTGAGCATAACAGTACCCAGGGCAATTCTCATAGCTTTTATCTCCCATCCCCCACCCCTTAAGACAGGGCTTGCATGCCTTTCTGTCTCCCTGACAACTCACCTCTTTCACATGGATTCTCACTCCTTTCCTCAGTTGTTTTCAAAATGTCCTTCTGGATTTTCCCATAAAGTGGAAGTTCTGTGCATGTTCCTGACCCTGTAGCTGCTGGCTGTCTTCAGCAGAGCCTTTCCTCCACTGACCGGAGTGTCAGCTGAGGGCTCTCAGGAGCTGTCGGGAGGCATTGAGCACTGTATCATCTCTTTGCAGTGTTCTTCCAGATTACAAAGTAGATCAACCACACCTACTCCTCTGTCTATCCCACTTAAGGAATTTGGACCCCCAATTCCCATTAAAATAAAATAATAATAATAACAATAATATATATTCAGTGCAGCCAGTCAGTTATTTAAAAATAAAATACATAGCATGTAGGATGTACATGTACACGGAATTTACAGCTCCTGGTTCTGACCTCACCTGGGCAGCTGTAAAATGGGAGGATCTCTGGCAGAAGTT
Organism: Natator depressus; assembly: GCF_965152275.1. NCBI lineage: Eukaryota > Metazoa > Chordata > Testudines > Cheloniidae > Natator > Natator depressus. Next base: position 34,910,160 of record NC_134247.1, read on the forward strand.
AATATTGCAAAAAAACAGTTTGTGAGATCAGAATTAGACCTCGTGGATTTATTCATGTGAGGAAAGGCTGCAAAATCGTTATTGTTAAAGCAATTCATTTACTCTCTCTTAGCTCTGCTGACCTTTTTAGTGTGGTCTAAAACTTCCCAGTGGCTACCATCCTTTGAGGAACAGCAGATCCTTCGAGGCTCTGCTTAGCTTGAATTAAGGTCCTGATTCAGCAAAGCCCTCAGGCCCAGATTTTTGAAGTTATTTGGGGTTGCTGAGCTCAGTGTTGCAACAATGCCTAACTGATTGAGGAGCCTAAATTCCATTTTCAAAAGGGATATAGGCATGGAGGAGTCTAAATCCCATTGGCTGTCAATAGAATGAAAACTCCTTGGTGCCTAAATCTGGAAAAAAGTGAGTTAGGCTTGGGCATTGTGATGCTGAGTGCCACAGCACCTAAATAGCTTTAAAAATCTAGGTTGCCTAAATACTGTTGAAAATCCCACTAGGCGTCTATCTGCAACTTTGGGTGCCTAAATGCCTCTGGATATCTGTCCTTCTGCCCTTGCTTAAGTTGATGGGATGTTTGTGCCTTTGAAAGTCCCACCTCTGAGTTTTAGTATTTTTATTTGTACCTAGATGCACCTCATAGAGAAAGCAGAAGAGGACAATCGAACGGTCATCACAGAATTCATCCTCCTGGGGTTTGGGGATCTCCCTGAACTGCAGATCCTTCTCTTCCTGGTTTTCCTAGTGATCTACATTGTGACCATGTCCGGGAATATCCTCATCATTGCGCTAGTTGTGGCTGATCAGCACCTTCACACCCCCATGTACTTCTTCCTGGGGAACTTGTCCTGCCTGGAGACCTGCTACACCTCCGCCATCCTGCCTAGGATGCTGGCCAATCTCCTGACTGGAGACAGAACCATTTCCGTCAGTGGCTGTTTTGCACAGTTGTATTGCTTTGGTTTTTTGGCAGCTACAGAATGCTATCTCCTAGCAGCAATGTCTTATGATCGATATTTAGCGATATGCAAACCCCTGCATTATGCAGCCCTGATGAACAGCAGGTTGTGCCTCCTGCTAGTAGGTGGGTCTTGGATAAGCGGATTCCTAACTTGTGTAATAATGATGTGTTTTATGTCACAATTAACATTCTGTGGCCCCAGTGAAATTGACCATTTCTTTTGCGATTTTTCTCCAATGCTAAAATTCTCCTGCAGTGACACCAGCACGATCACACTGGTGGCTTTCATACTCACCACCCTCGACTCGCCTTGCCCATTTCTATTAACTGTGACATCCTATGTTTGTATCATTGCTACTATCCTGAGAATCCCTTCCACCACCGGGAGACAAAAGGCCTTTTCCACCTGCTCCTCTCACCTCATTGTGGTTACAGTTTTCTATGGGAGCCTAATGACTGTGTATCTGCTACCAAAAACCAATACACCGATAGCCCTGAACAAAGTGTTCTCTGTCTTCTACACAGTCCTGATTCCCCTGGTCAACCCCCTCATCTACAGCCTGCGAAACAAAGAGGTGAAGGAGGCCCTGAGGAAAGTCATCAGTTAATATATGTTGCTCAAATGAATTCAGATGGAGTCACTGATCTGTGAAGGAATCTATGTGGCTCAATGAGCAAGAAAAGTTTACATCTAGTAGGGCCCTAGCTCATGCCAATGGGAACTGCTTTGGGGAAGGTGAGGACATACTACATTTTGGGATGATGACATTCCCATTCATGGCTAAAGCTGATACTTGCTACTGCCTTAATTGGAAACCTTACTGTCTTGCACTCTATACTCCACATGGTGACATTTGAGATTTCAGATACATGTTTCACCTATTTCTCTGCTCTCTCTGAGTTGGGAAAATGCCACGTTTTACTTGGCACTGGCCTCAGATCCCTGTGGGTGGAATTAGCTGGTTCAAATATTTTCTCTCTCCTTGATCTCCTGGATTCCCAAAAGCTCCATAAGTTTATATCTGGGAAGATTGTACTGGACTTCCCACTCTTGTACTATATGCCATCTTGCAATGGGTAAAAGGGGTGTAAGGATGTGCCTATACTGCAATGTAAGCCTAGGGTCTGTGGGACTTGAACACGTTGGCTCGGTGGGTGTAAACCTGGGCTTGAGCGTCCAAACTGCATATTAAGCCTAGGTTTAGAATTTCTGGACCCCGGCCTCACACCAGTGCTCAGGCATCTGTGCTGCACTACGCAAACCTAAGTCAAACCTGTGCCAGGTTTCCTAGCACCCTCCCCAGCGGTAGCCATTCTAGCCCTTTGTGATGCCCTGTGGGAAAACTTGACTGTCCATCCCGTGGCACTTTACCGGAAGCTGTTGCATCCTGCCAAGGCATCTGGCCGAGCTGTCTTTTGAGTCTACACGTGCCCGACGGCTGGAGCCAGCAACAGGGAGGAGTCAGCGTTTGAAGCGCTTGTCTTGCTTGTGCTTTCACTCCTGTTTCAGGTAATGGGCAGAGAGTCCATGAAGTGCCGGTGGACGTTTCGGGGGCATTTTCTGACCTGCTGAAGAAGGCACCTGTTGGGGGGGTGGGGTGTGAAACAGACCTGTCAGACTCAAACTGGCTGATGGTGCTCACGGCTCTCGGGAGAGCTGCTGATGCCCCCTGTGTAGACCGGCCCTTCTGGAGCAGGGCTACGAGCACAGACCAGTGGGACCCCATAGTCATGCAGACCTGGGATGACTAGAACTTGCTCATGAAGAAAGCTAGATTTCTGGAGCCTTGTGAGCAGCTTGCCCAGACCCTTCAGCACCATGACATATACGCTAAGGAAGCCATTCCTGTTCAAAAGTGGGTTGCTACGCCCCAGAGTCCTACAGGTCCGTTGCTAGCCAGTTTGGGGTTGGAAAGTTGACTGGAAGGTAAAGTGGTGGCCGAGGTTTCTGAGGCGATCAGGTGTGTGGTTTATCCAAAGGTGGGGACATAAACAATATCCCCGAAGTAACTGCTGGCTTGGAGAGAATGGGGTTTCCCCACTGCACTGGGGCCACTGATGGGACTCATGAGCCCATTGCTTGCCCTCCTCAAGGAGCAGGAGTACATACACTGCAAAAGGTACTACTCCATGGGTATGCAGGCCCCTGGGGACCAGAGAGGCCAATTTATGGACGCCAACGTGGGCTGCACGGGAAAAGTTCATGATGCCAGGGTTTTCCGCCAGCCAGGCGTCTACCTTCATGGACAGACCGAAACACTATTCCAAATGACAATGTCATAAATGGAGTCACTGTTCCCATGGTTATTCTAGGGGATCCCATGTACCCCCTTTTGCCTGGGCTTATGAAACAGGATCCTGATCACAGAGGCCCTGGCAAAAGAAGGTTTAATTACATTCTCAGTAGGTGTAGAATGGCGGTTGAATGTGCGTTTGTCAGACTGAAATCCTCGAGCCTGAGTCTGAGTTTGGGCTTACTTTGCAGTGTAGACATTCCCTAAGACCCAGTGCATCAGACCCTAAACAGATTAATGGCTATCAAAATAAAATAAATGATGTGAATGATTTTTGTTGACACAACCTCTTTGCTACAGCAGCAGGAGCTGGACGAAACCTTGTTATGGTTGAGTTAAAAAATGTATTCTAACTGATGTGTGAACACACCCTTCTAGTCACATAACTGTCAGGATGAGTTAATCAGAAGCCCCTTCCCCCGCCTAAGATAAAGAGGTGTGTGAACCTGCCCAGGAATTTGGACTGAGTGGGCAGAAGGACTTTGCTGAGAGAGAGAGAGAGCCAGAGGGGAAAAAAGCCAAGCAGTAGCCCAGTGCGAGCCTAGAAAAAGTGAGTGTTTGGATCTAATGAGGTGGCTAACGAGACTTGGGGCAGTAAGCAAAGAAGCTGCTCCTTTTGTTCTTGGTTCCTCATGCATTCAGAGAAGTTGGACTTTGTACATTCCTTGTCAATAAATGAGATCAAAGAAAATACCAGACTCCATCAATTTCTATTTCCAACGGGGACATCCCCATGGCTCCAAACTTTGCCTAGCCACTCTGGTCAAAAAGGGGTAATGATACTCAGTCTTTACCCGACATGGGGATACACATTGTGTGTGGGGCGGTTTCAACCCTAATGTCCTCAGCCTCTACTCAGGGTTGTCTTGTTTTTGCAGCAGAATAGCTGAGAATCTCTGTCTGGTCCCTAGAGAAAAACAACCTGCTGCTTAGAGTAATAGGAATTATCATCATTACATATGATAACTCTGGCTATTCTTGTTAGCCATACAAATGTCCAGTCCCGCTTTCATGACTACAGTCTAATCACACATCGTGGGAAAAGGTATTTATTGGTTCAGAATTTGCCATCTTTTAATTTTATTGTATGTCCCTGTGACGTTTCTCGTGGGTGCCTGGGGTTGTGCGGCACCCACTGCCACCTGCCCTTAGCGTGGGGAAGCCAAGTCTGTGCCTGCCGGGGGTCAGCTCCCCAAATCCACTGGTCATGATTGACACAAGCACTCCCTTCTAGGCCTCTGCAGGCCCCGCTGTTACTGTGCAGGTTAGCGACAGGCTCACTCCAACACCCGAGCCAGGTCTACCTCAGATCATGGCTCTGCTTGACACACAGCACTAAGATATGGCTACAGTCAAAAGAAGTCTGAGTTATTTATCAAACCACAGAGAGTCAAGTAGCAGCAAGTAAAAGTATTGGGAACAAATGGTTACATATAAAACAAAATCATACCCTGCGTTCTGGAGCCCAGACTTGATTAACAAGAGACTCTCACCTCTTGCAGAATATTGCTCACCCCAAAATGCTTGCAGAGCATTACAGATAGCCTTGGCCATGACCCAGGTTTCCTGAAGCAAATACACTGTCAGTTGCCTCCCAATTGAAGGATTTAGTGTTTTTCTTTGCCTAGTATAGATACATAACTCCTTAAATATTATCCGTACATACATTTTGCAGTGATTATGATGACGAGTGGGCAGCTGGCTCTTCATAATCTCACATGTCACCCTTTGGTATTATGCAGATATCCAACCCAATGGATCCCTGTAAAAACCCTATCCCCCTGACCCTTTGCTCTCTGCCACTTGGCACCAAAGGGGTTCCTGGGTCACAGTCCCCTTGTTCTTGTGTTATGAGACAGGGAGAACAGAAGGGCCTAATCTACCGCCTCTAGACCATTAATTATTTTATATACTTAAGTCTCCTCTGACCCATTGCTCCTCTGACCCAGATGTTAGTGATTTGAGATTCACCACTTCTTGTGCTACATCCCCCCTCTTCTGAAGCTGGCCTGCGCCAACATCTCCCTGAACAAGGTGGAGATATTTGTGGTGGTCGTGTTGGTGGTCATGGCCCCTGTCCTGCTGATCCTTGTGTCTTATGCCCACATCATCCTCAAGATGTCTTCTGCTGAGGGAAGGCGCAAAGCCTTCTCCACCTGCTCCTCACACCTCGTGGTGGTGACTGTATTCTATGGATCCGTGACTGTTATCAATTTCTGACCCAAGTCAAGTTATGGAGGGGGCAGAGACAGGCCATTCGGCCTGGTGTACTTTGTCCTCATGCCCATGCTGAACCCCGTTATCTACAGCCTGAGGAGCAAAGAGGTGCAAGCGGCCTTGAGGAGAATGTTGGGGAGAAAAAAAGTGTCCTACCGTCTAGTATCCTTGCTGATGGTACCTTGCGCTGTAGAGCGCTGAGTTCTTCTCACAACTCCCACAATTTGGGCAAGTCATTTTGGGTGAATAGAGTTTCTAGGTGCTACCGTAATAAAACTGACACAACCTCCTGACCCTGACTGTGACTGCCGGGGGTCAACGCCCCATCTCCACCGACCAAGGGCAGCACATGTGTGACGATGTGACGCAGAAGAGAGAGGGAGGTGTTGACCTGGGAATGTGCCCTGGGGATGGGAGACCTGAGAGCTTGTGACCTGAGCCAGGAGGGGGAGCGGGAGGTGACACCTCTGCCCGAGAATGTGAACAGAGGCTGCAGAAGGGAGCCTGCTGGGGGGGTTTAGTTTCAGTTTGGGGCTGGGTGGAGGAACGCAGGGAACCCCAGGGCTGGGGTCTAAGCTCCCTGCTGACCCAGAAGGACTTGACTGAGGGGTCCTGGTTGTCCCCACAACCCCTGTTTTGGACTGTGTTCCTGTTGTCCAATAAACCTTGCATGTTACTGGCTGGCAGAGAGTCTCAGTGAATCCCAGGAAGAGGGGTGCAGGGCCTGGACTCCCCCACACTCCGTGACATTGATACAGAGCCCCCCCCACAGCCCGGAGAGGGGGAAGGGGGGGACACAGCCCCCCCCCACAGCCGGGAGAGGGGGAAGGGGTGATACAGAGCTCCCCCCACAGCCTGGAGAGGGGGAAGGGGGGGGACAGGGCTCCCCCCAAAGCCCAGAGTGGGAGATGGGGGGGACAGTGCCCCCCCACAGCCCAGAGATTGGGAAGGGGGGGACAGAGGCCCCCCCAGCAGGGAGAGGGGGAAGGGGAGATACAGAGCCCCCGCCACAGCCCGGAGAGGGGGGAGAAGGGGGACAGTGCCCCCCCCCACAGCCCGGAGAGGGGGAAGGGGGGGACACAGCCCCCCCCCACAGCCGGGAGAGGGGGAAGGGGTGATACAGAGCTCCCCCCACAGCCTGGAGAGGGGGAAGGGGGGGGACAGGGCTCCCCCCAAAGCCCAGAGTGGGAGATGGGGGGGACAGTGCCCCCCCACAGCCCAGAGATTGGGAAGGGGGGGACAGAGGCTCCCCCAGCAGGGAGAGGGGGAAGGGGAGATACAGAGCCCCCGCCACAGCCCGGAGAGGGGGGAGAAGGGGGACAGTGCCCCCCCCCACAGCCCGGAGAGGGGGAAAAGGGGGGACTGAGTCCCCCCCACAGCCGGGAGAGGGGGAAGGGGTGATACAGAGCCCCTCCCCACAGCCCAGAGGGGGGCTGGGGAGGGACAGAGGCCCCCCCAGCAAGGAGAGCGGGACAGAGCACCCCCCAACAGCTAGGAGAGGGGGAAGGGGGGGACAGGAGCCCCCCCACAGCCCAGAGAGTGGGCAGGGGGGACAGGGGCCCCCCCAGCAGGGAGAGGGGGAAGGGGTGATACAGAGCCCCCCCCCAAGCCCAGAGAGGGGGAAGGGGGGGACAGGGCCCCCCAACACAGCATGCAGAGTGGCAAAGGGGGGGGGACAGGGGCCCCCCCACAGCTCAGAGAGAAGGAAGGGGGGGACAGAGGTCCCCCCAAGCAGGGAGAGGTGGAAAGAGGGGACAGAGCTCCCCACACAGCCCAGAGAGGGGAAAGCAGGGGGACAGGGGCTGCCCTCCTAAGCCTGGATAGGGGGAAGGGGGAGACAGAGGCCCCCCCCGAGCAGGGAGAGGGGGAAGGGGGGACGGGGCTCCCCCCACAGCCTGGACTGGGGTAAAGGTTAGACAGAGCCCTGCCACAGCCCGGAGAGGGGGAAGGGGGGGACAGGAGCCCCCCCACAGCACAGGGAGGGGGAAAGTGGGGGACAGGGCCCCCCCAACCCTGAGAGAGGAAAGGGGGGGAAGAGGCCCCCCCCAGCAGGGAGAGGGGGAAGGGGAGACAGGGCCCCCCCACAGCCCAGACAGGAGGAAGGGGGGGACATTTGCCCCCCCCCACAGCCAGGAGAGAGGGAAAGGGGGGGACAGGGCCCCCCCACACCCCGGAGATGGGGAAGTGGTGATAGAGAGCCCCCCCCAGCAGAGAGAGGGGAAAAGGGGGGACAGAGCCCCCCCACAGCCCGGAGAAGGGGAAGGGGGGGACAGGAGCCCCCCCTACAGCCCGGAGAGGGGAAAGCGGGGACAGGGCCCCCCCTCACAACCCGGGGAAGGAGAAAGTGGGGGGCAGCAGGGAGAGGGGGAAGGAGGTGACAGAGCCCCCCTCTCACAGCCCGGAGAGGGGGAAGGGGGTAGAGGAGCCCCCCCCACAGCCCGGAGAGAGGGAATGGTGGGGGACAGAGCCCCCCCCACAGCCCGGAGAGGGGGAAAGAGGGGGACAGGGGCCCCCGCCACAGCCCGGAGAGAGGGGGAAGGGGGGGAGAGGCCCCCCCTACAGCCCAGGAGATAGGGAAAGGGGGGGACAGGGCTCTCCCATCACAGCCGGAGAGGGGGAAAAGGGGGGCACACAGCCCCCCCACAGCCCGGAGAGGGGGAAGGGGCCCGCCCCAGCAGCGAGAGGGGAATGGGTTGGACAGGGGCACCCCCTACAGCTTGGAGAGGGGGAAGGGGGGGAAAGGGCACCCCCGTAGCCCAGAGAGGGGGAAGGGTGGGACAGGGCCTCCACACAGCCCGGAGAGGGGGAAAGGGGGGGGACAGTTCCCCCCCACCACAGCCCGAAGAAGGGGAAGGGGGGGACAGGGCCCCCCCCCACAGCCCAGAGAGGGGGAAGGGGGGTCAGAGCCCCCCCGACAGCCTGGAGAGTGGGAAGGGGTCATACAGAGCCCCCCCCCACAGCCCGGATAGGGGGAAGGGGGGGACAGGGCCCCCCACCCACAGCCTGGAGAGGGGGAAGGGGGGAAAGAGGCCCTCCCACAGCCCGGAGGAGGGGAAGGGGGGGACAGAGGCCCCCCCAGCAGTGAGAGTGGGAAAGGGGAGGACAGAGCCCCCCCCCCACAGCCTGGAGAAGGGGAAGGGGGGGCAGGGACCCTCCCACAGCTGGGAGAGGGGGAAGAGGGGGACAGGGCCCCCCACCCACAGCCTGGAGAGGGGGAAGGGGGGGAAAGCGACCCTCCCACAGCCCAAAGAGGGGGAAGGGGGTGACAGGGCGCCCCCCAAAACCCAGAGAGTGGGAAGGGGGGACAGGGGACCCCCCCACAGCCCAGAGAGGGGGAAGGGGTGATATAGAGCCCCACAACAGCCCGGAGAGGGGAAAAGGGGGGGAACAGGGGCCCCCCGACAGCCCGGAGAGGGGGAAAGGGGGGGACAGGGCCCCCCACAGCCCGGAGTGGGGGAAGGGGGGGACAGGGTCCCCCCACAGCCAGGAGAAGGGGAAAGGGGGAGACAGAGGACCCCCCAGCAGGGAGAGGGGGAAGGGGGGATAGAGTCCCCCCCAACAGCCCGGAGAGGGGGAAGGGGGGGACAGTGGGCCCCCCCACAGCCCGGAGAGGGCAAAAAGGGGGGGCAGATGACCCCCCAACAGGGAGAGGGGGAAGGGGGGGACAGAGCCCCTCCCGCAGCCCGTAGAAGGGGAAGGGGTGACACAGAGCGCCCCCCCCAGCCCGGAGAGGGGAAAAGGGGGGGGGACAGGTGCCCCCCCCCACTGCCTGGAGAGGAGGAAGGGGGGACAGGGCCCCCCCCCACAGACCGGAGAGGGGGAAGGTGGGTGACAGGGGGCTCGCCCACAACCCGGAGAGGGGGAAGGGCGGGAAAGAGCCCCCCCGCCAGAGCCCGGAGAGTGGGAAGGGGGGGACAGAGGCCCCCCCCAGCCTGGAGAAGGGGAGGGAGAGGGAGAGAGGATAGATGCCCCCCACAGCCCAGAAAGGGGGAAGGGGGGACAGAGGCCCCCCCCAGTCCGGAGAGGGGGAAGGGGGGGGACAGAGGCTGCAGGACAGTGCCTGCTTAGGGGGGTTTAGTTTCAGTTTGGGGCTGGGTGGTCGAATGCAGGGAACCCCAGGGCTGGGGTCTAAGCTCCCTGCCCCCCAGAAGCACTTGACTGAGGGGTCCTGGTTGTTCCCACAAGGTCCGTTTGGGGCAGTGTTCCTGTTGTCCAATAAACCTTGCGTGTTACTGCCTGGCTGAGCGTCTCAGGGAGCCCCAGGAAGAGGGGTGCAGGGCCTGGACTCCCCCACGCACCCTGACATCATTCCTCCCCGCAGCCTGGAAGTCGGCAGGATTCCCAGGAACCGGAGCTCCCCACAGCATGTGACAGGGATGGGGACCAGGCCCAGGGGACCAGAACCAGGAATCGAGACCCAGCCCTGGAGAAGGGGGAAGGAGACCTGCTCCTGGAGGACAGACGCTTCCCACAGGCACCCAGAGGAAGGGATCTGTTCGGTGGGGACACGGATGTGGCCCAAGAAACTGGAGCAGCATCGCCAATCCTCCAGGGTGAGCGGGAGTCTGCAAGAATTAAATATTAATTTTTAATTAAAGATTGTGGCATGTGATAAAATACGTCCAGTTAAAATTGGCAACCCTAAACCGGAGTGGCGGGGAGGGACCCATTAAATGGAGACAGACTTGGGCTGGGGAACCAGCTAGAAGAGCTGATCCCTCTTACAGTGCCCCTCAATGGTGAGGACTAGACTGGGCAAAACTTTTCATCTAAATCAATTTGAGGTGAAAAATGCAAATTCAGCAGTTTGCGAATTCGTATCTGGTCTGCTGAATTGTTCACATCCAGACCCTCCCCCCAGTTCTTAACAAGTCGAAGCATTTCATTTAGACACTTTCCAAACAAACCATTTTGATTTTTCAACTTGAAACAATTTTTTGTTTAAAAAAGTCCTTCAGTTTTATTTTAAAAATTCAAAAAGTTACAACCCTTGAAATGTCCCTGGGTCTTTTTTTTTTTTTTTAAGATTTTTGGTTCATCAAAAATTTGTAAAAAATTTAGTTTTGTTCAACCTGAAACCAGTTTTTTTCCATCTCTTTTTCTGGAATTGCCAGCAACCAAAAAATTCTGTTTGCCCAGCTCCAGGGGCGGGTGAGGATTTTAGCGGTTATATTGTGGGTCTCTGAGTCTCCTTGTTGCTCAAAGTTTTCTTACTGTAACAAATTAATTTGGGATGAGGGCAGAATGGGCAAAATCTTCCTAAAAGTGGGGGGCTGCTGGCAGCCAAACTGTGGCCTAGCCCCTGTGCCACCCCTTCTCCTCGAGGTCCTGCCCCCTCAAACCGCCCCTTTCCCTGGGGCCCCCCCTCACACCGCCTTTCTCTCTGAACTCCCACTTCACGCCGCCCCTTGCCCCCAAACCCCCCCCACACACACACACACTCCCCCTTCTCTCCCCACTCATCCAGTCGCTCACACTTATGGCCAGTAAAAAGTGGTGGGCCCTGGTCTCCCCTGTTCCAGCACCCCTGGATGAGAGTGGGAGAGGATGAAGAACTCCTTTCAAATATAACTCCCCTCCCCACCTCAAAAAAGCAAAATTTTCAAAAAGCAATTCCCCCCCCCACCCACCATATTCTTCAAACTTATTTGCAAATGCTTTTAATTATCAAATTTTTGTTTAGTTTTGGTGGGAAAAACTCCACGTTCTCTCTCAAGTGGGCAGAGAAATCCAAAATGTTTTTTTTTAAAAGGGAACTTTTTTCAAATGATCACTGTAATCCAAAGTGGCATTTTTAGTTAAAAGGTTGCATTGTGAGTGTAAAACCATTTTGAACCAGCTCTATTACTGTATAACAAGATGAGTTTATTTTTCATGCTGCATTGTTTGGGCCAAGTTCCACGTGGTATTTCAATTTTTGCACAGCTCTTCTCTTCTTGTGTCTGCACCTCTCATAAGCTGTGGCCTTAATCTTGGCCCTGGAAACACTTGCGTGCTGTCATAAATATAAAGGGAAGGGTAAACATCTTTAAAATCCCTCCTGGCCAGAGGAAAAATCCTCTCACCTGTAAAGGGTTAAGAAGCTAGGATAACCTCGCTGGCACCTGACCAAAATGACCAATGAGGAGACAAGATACTTTCAAAAGCTGGGAAGAGGGAGAACATCAAAGGGTCTGTGTCTGTCTGGGGGATGCTTTTGCCAGGGACAGAACAGGAATGGAGTCTTAGAACTTAGTAAGTAATTGAGCAAGATATGCGTTACATTATGATTTCTTTAAATGGCTGAGAAAAGAAGTTGTGCTGAATAGAATGAATATTCCTGTCTGTGTGTCTTTTTTGTAACTTAAGGTTTTGCCTAGAGGGATTCTCTATGTTTTGAATCAAATTACCCTGTAAGGAAGGTATTTACCATCCTGATTTCACAGAGGTGATTCTTTTCTTTTTACTGTTTCTTCTATTAAAATATTTCTTTTCAAGAACTGAATCCAAAGTGGTATTTTTAGTTAAAAGGTTGCATTGTGAGTGTAAAACCATTCTGAACCAGCTCTATTACTGTATAACAAGATGAGTTTATTTTTCATGGTGCATTGTTTGGGCCAGGTTCCAAGTGGTATTTCAGTTTTTGCACCGCTCTTCTCTTCTTGCGTCTGCACCTCTCATAAACTGTGGCCTTAATCTCGGCCCTGGAAACACTTACGTGCATGTTTAACTTTAACTACTGCTGTGAATAATTCCATTTCAATGGGACAACTCTGATTACGCTACGGCCTTATATCAGTGTAACTACGTCACTCATTTATTTAATTTTCTTTCTTTTATGTGTGAAAGTTATTGAGAGCTTAAAGCAGGTAAAATACATGAACAGGTTCGGACAGTCCAAGTTTGTCAGTGCAAAGTGACAGCAGAGATGTGGGATCTGCTAGTTTTCCATAAGTCTTTCAGGGTTACCCAGGATAACTTTGGGGATCTCTGTCTTGCATCGGGAATGTTCCCTGAAAGTGTCCAAACAGCTCAGAGCTACAGAACCATTCCCTGGATCCATTCTTATAGCTGTCTTCCCCGCAAAGCAGTCTGGCAAGTGTTCCTGTCAGCTCTTTGCTAAGTTATCTGTCAAAACCCTAGAGTTTTCAGGTGCCTAAGTAGCCCCTGGAATCATGGTGAAATTATCCTCCCTGCCACCACCAAAATTGGAAATGGTGCCCCGGAGTGCACGGGACCCTACCGTGCTTCCCCCATAGGAGCTGCATGAACAGGCAACTCTGCAAGTTATCTGTGTGCCTCTGCAAGTGACCCCCATGCCTCTCCATTTCCTTGGCCACATGTATCCTGTCCCCATGCTGGCGGCAACTCCAGAAAAAGAGGGAAAGAGCTCACCACTGCGACCACCTGAGGGAGGTGTTGGGGTGAGATCAGCTGGTCAAAGGAGGCAATAGGGACAGAATCGGAGACTTGAAGCTCCTCGAGTGACCTCTGACCTTTCCAGACCTGCCCTTCAATCAGACACAGCGACTGTAAAGTTGAATGTGATAGTAACTAGACCCGTTTTAAACCCTTCACCACACAAGAAAAAGCCCTTAGGATTCATCATTAACTATTTATTTCTCCTCCCCTGGCTCCCTGCAGCCACCAGCCACCTTGGCGCTTTTCCTTGTCTGTCCCAGGCTGGGCTCACTTGATTGCAGGAGCTCACCGGAGGGTCCAGCTTTGCTCTTTCGCTGCCATTCTTCACGTCTTTGGGTGGCTGCATTTGCAGCTGAGCAGCCTGATGGAAACACTGAGTCCTCTGTCTCGGCAGGCAGGCCCAGCCGTGAAAGCCAAAGACTCCCTGAGAGCAGGGGGAGGTTCGCCTGAACTCTCAGAGTGGAGGCTGGGCCTATATGGTAGGGTTACCATATCTGAACTTTCAAAAAAGAGGACACTCCGGGGCGGGTGGGGGTGGGGCAGTTGTAGCCCTGACCCCTATCTACTCCCTCCCACTTCCTGCCCCCTGACTGCCCCCCACAGAACCGCCAACCCATCCAACCCCCCCTGCTCCTTGTCCCCTGATCGCCACCTCCCAGGACCCCGCCCTTTCTCTAAGCCTTCCTTCTCCCTGTCTCCAACTGCCCCCTCCTGAGACCCCCCACCCTAACTGCCCCCCTAGAACTGCACCCCCGCCCCCTGACAGACCCCCGGGTCTCCCACACCTATCCAACCGCTCCCTGTCCCCTGACTGCCCCCGCAGAACCCCCGACCCATCCAACCCCCCCTGCTCCCTGCCCCTGACTTCCCCTCCGAACCTCCACCCCATCCAACCCCCCCTGCTCCCTCTCCCTTGACTCCCCCGACCCCTCTCCATATGCCCACCCCCTGACAGGCTCCCCCCAGAACCCCTGACCATCCAACCCCTCCTGCTCCCTGTCCCCTGACTGTCCCTTGGGACCCCATGCCCCTTCTCCAGCCCCCCGGCTCCGTACCCTGCTGCTCAGAGCAGTGTGTCTGGGGTGCGGAGCCAGACACAGTGCCGTGCTCCCCCGCAGAGCGCGCAGCTCCCCGCCCCCCCCCACCCCCAGAGTGCTGCACTGGGAGGGAAATCCTGGACCTTTTGAGAGTTTTACAAATTCCTCCCGGAGGGCGATTGAAAACCCCAAAAGCCGGACATGTCCGGGAAAATCCAGACTCATGGTAACCCAACCACAGGGACTCCAGGATCTGCAGCTGCTGCCACCTCTATGGTGAATCCTCCGACTCATCACCAACCAGCTCTTCCCCATTCTGCCACCTGGCCCCACGGTCTGACCGTGCAGGAGAACAGAAACCCTTTGTGACAGCAGCAGAGTCTCCTCAATGCTGCACTCTTTGCATGGCTTCCCGCGGTCACCAGGAAACACGACTACCCTGCCCCCAGCAGTCTCTCAAGGAGCTGCCGGCGCAGTCACTGGGCACCCACTCGTAATGGTCTCGGGCAGTGGCATTGCAGAGGGAGCTGAGCTGACCGTCCCTTCTGTGATTTCCTGAATTGCTGCCAGGACTGATTCTCCTCTGCGCTAGGGAGAGTCCCCGAGGAAAAGCAGCCGTGGTGGGGGAGGGGGCAAGACAAGCACTCCCCCTGAGCCCTTGACTAGCAGGCAAGCAGGACTCTGGGAGCCAAGGGATCAGTGTGTCTTGCTGGGAGAGCAGAGCTGGAGAGCAGAAAAGGGCACTGGAGGAACTGTAGAAAAGTCAGTGTGATGGCTGGGTCATGGGCAGCCAGACCTAGTGGTCAGAGGCAGAGTCCACACTCACAGGACAGGAGTCGAGAGTCAGCTGGGTCAGGACACTGGAAGAGCAGAAGCAAAAGACCAAATCAGCACCTCAAGTCAGATGAGTCACCCTGAGTCCGGATGCCAGGAAATCAAGCCTGGGGAGTGGGAGCAGGAACAGCTAACACATGGTCCAGAGCCGGGGAGGAGCTCGGGTGTTCAGACAGCTCCTTGTTCCTGCTGCTGGTTTAAGGAGGTCCCGGGGGCCAATTAGCTGCTCTGGGACTCTGCCAATGGGCCTCAGGGATGGAGCCTCAAACTGGGTCTGGACTTCGTCAGTCCTAGCTAAGCAGTTTTTCGTAGGCTTCCAGGTGGCGTGCTGGAGGGTGGCTGCTCCCAGGAACCCTGCAGACCCGGGTTAATGACCTATGGGTCATGACAGTGAGTGATCTCTCCCCGCTCAAATCTCCTGCACGAAACAGTCTCCAGGGTCCCGGACGCATCCTCTGAGAATAAAAAAACACAGTCATGAGGACAAATAGGCTATGGAACAGGAGCCCCCTCTTTGTTGCAACAGCCCCAAGTGCCCAGAAGAGTGGACGGTTCTTACCTCCAGGAGATGCCTGGGATCTTCCATCTAAGCCTCAATGGGACCCCTGTTGCTTGGTCTGACAGGATGAGATCATCTGTCCCCACTGCTCCCTGCGCTGGGCTGGCTGCAGCACACATCTGTGTAAGAGGCTGGGCCAGAGAGATGTTACAGTCAGGGTCCAGGCAGCCCAGAAGGAGAACAGAGGGTCTGAAACCAGAAGACGAAGCAATCAAATCAGCGCATTCGACAGAGAAGTTTTCTACCCTACAGGGACATCAAAGAAGGTCTGTTAGGAAAGCTGAGATGTTAGTCTGGAAACTGCTAAGGCAAAGATTGTGACTTGGTAAGATTCAGTTTTAATCACTGCAAAGTGTGTTGTGTTTTGTTTGTCTGTTTGAAATTTGTCTCTTTCTCTTGCTTAGTGTCACTTAAATCTCTTCTTTGTTACTGTGCTTCCCAAAGCACCTCAGTGTTGTGTGTTCGAGTGAAGTGTGAGTGTCACCGCTTTCTCGCTGGGCTAGCAACCCCGCTGATACTCACTCTTGCAATTTGTTGGCTGGGAACTCAGCCCCCACAACCAGGTGACTGTCCTTTAGTCCACTCCTTCCTGGGTCGTGCTCCTTCCAAACAAAGTCCAAAAATGTCTTGAACAGAAACAAGGCCTTCCACCCTTGTGGGGAGCTCTTCCTCGGCCTGATTTCGGCTTGGCCTGCCCTTCTTGGGTTTCTATGGTCTCTTATGTCCTCTTCCTTAGGGACGGTGAGAGAACCCAGTCCTACCCTGGACTCCAGGTTTTGGCCCGAGGCCGTCTACTGAACAGCTCGGTCTGCTTCTGTACTTTTGCTACTGTTTTCCCTTCTTTCCTCTCAGGTGGGGCTCACTTGGTCATCAACTAGGCCTAGCCCCAGGCTTGGCAGCCACAGGCCAAGCCACCCTGTTAGATACCCTCCTCCTTCAAATCTGGTCCAGCCCAGCTGACATGTTTGCTGAGAGGATGGTGAAACCCCATTGCTGATCAGAAGGAGGTCAGAGTCTGTTCTCTAGGAGCTGAAGGTCCGCTTGTCCTGCTGCGGGAAGTGGAGCTGGAGAGCAGAGATGTTATGTGAAAGAGACTGCATGATGGAGTTGGAGACTGAGGGATGGGAGCCTCCTCCCAGAATCGCTCCCAGGAGAACAGGTTTGAGGAGTTCTCTGGGGAGCCTCTTGCTAGGAAAAAAACAAGGGTGGCACATTGATGGAGATGTCTCTGTCCCAGGGATGGGGGAAGCTCCCAGCCAGGCTATGCGGCAGGGATCCCATATCTCCCCCAAGAAACCCTTATGCCCAAAGAAGTCAATGGCTCTTACTTCCATGAGGGAGCGGGGTCTTCCCTCTCAGCCTCTTTGAGAACCACCACTGCTTTGTTTCCTAGGAAAAGGGACCTGTCCCCACTGCTCCCTGAGGTGGTTCAGCTTCTGACTGCATCCATCTGGGAGGGGGTCACACACCCCAGGGCCTAGAAGACACGCGGGGAGGAGGCTCCTCTTCATGTCAGACTCTGAGAGCCCATAGAGGGCCAAAGGAAGAATAAAGGGCAGGAGATGAAGCTAGCCCTGAGCCTCTGTCCCATCCTCACCTCCTCAAAGGTGGAGCTTCCTGAGCTTCAGTTGGGCAGACAGTCTGTAGCCTTGACCCAAAGGTCCTTCTGCGCCATATGGGGCAGGAAGATCTCTGCCTGGGAGCAAGGGGAATGGGATGGGGGTGAGATCAAGGAAAGAGGGGAGGGGTATGGGTGTGAGGGAAAGAGCTCCTGCCCCAGATGAAGGAATCTGGGGGGTCGAGGGAAGGACCCGGCTCCACAGAGAGGGGAGAGAATTTCTGTGAGTGCTAGGGGCCTCCATTTCCGCTTCCACTAGCCCCGCATTTACAGTGAGACAGAGCAGTACCTGCAGCAGGGAGCGGGACTTGCTGAACAGGGAGGGGAACCTTTAAGAGCATCAGATGAGCCACAGCCCTTGCAGCACCTCGGGCATCTGGTGCAAGTGCCGGATGATGTGAAGCTCGCACATGACCTTGGCTGTGACATCCTCGTGCTGCAGGGGAACGAGAACATGTCAGAGACTGAGACACTCCCCAGGAATCAGGGAGGATTAAGGGCACCTGGAACCAGCACCATCATTTCCACCCAGCAGCTGCTCATGTCTGAGTGGTAGATTCACCCTCCTGACCCCCAGAATGGAGGCTTGCTGTCCTCTCTAGTGACCTCCAGTGCCAACCCCCCACCTTGTAGGGTGAGCTCCTGCCACCTCCCCATCCGTGCCCCTGACAGCTGTTCCACCTCCAACCCACCTGGGGACACCGCTCAAGTTCGTAGAACCCTCTTCTCCACCCCTACCTCCATCCCCACCCAGGTAGGGAAAGGAGGGGGCTGTAGCAGGGTGACGGGGGGCAGGAGGGATTCTGGCAGCAGTGAAGTGGGATGGGGAGAGCTTGAGACCTTTCCCCAAGTCACCCCAGTGACAAAATCTGAAGCCACAGGATGGCAGCCCTGGTGAACGGGGCAGGTCAGCAGCCCCTGCTGACTGAATCCTCCCAATCGCTCTAGAGCGGGTCCAGCCCTACCAGCAGTAAGACCCAGCTTCCCACGCCCACGTGCCTCAGTCGCCTTCCTGCTCAGTCGCCATCTCCGGTCAGTTCTTGGCCTCCCAGCCTGCCAGGGATGGGAGCAACTCTCGATGGTGGCTCGGGTGACATGGACACTAGGCCATGGGGAAATGGGTGCAGCTCTGTGGGGCAGGAAAGGTTCCCAGAGGGCACTTAGGGGACTCTCCTGTCCTTCCCAGGAGTGATAGCAGAGCACGACATTCTAAGAAGAGAAGTCCATGAAGTCCAGAAGTCCCCACTAGGCTCCTTGCTACCAAGCCAGCGAATGGCGATAGGATGGGAATGAGGCCCTGGGCCCCACCCCAAGCTCCTAAGTCGATTGCAGCTGCTTACCGTGACCCCCATCAGTTGCTGGGCTTCCCCCAGGAGGGAGTAGACGAGCACCAGCCCAGCCTGGCTGACACGCAGCAGGGGGTCGTGGATGGCCAGCACTGCTGTCTGCAGAAAGGATCTTTTCTGCCCGTCGGAGAAGAATTTTCCAAAGACCTAGAACCGAGAGGACAAGAGGCTCGAGCAGATTGCCCAGAGCCAGCCTCCAAGTCCTGGCCGTACAATGGCATCACCGTCTAGTGCCCCAAAGGGCGGGGAAGAGAGCTGCTGTGGCCAAGGCAGTTCATTCCCCAGGAGGCTTTCAGGCTCCCAGGGCTCAGGGAAGCCCCTTTATTAAAAGGTCGCAGGTGCTTAGGGACCAAAGCCTCCAGTGGCTCTTTCAGGAGGGCAATTTATGGCAGGGGCCAGAATGGGCTGGAAATGGATCTCTAATGTGTGTGAGCAGGCCCACTCTGCTGTGCAGGGCACAGAGACGACAGGGGACCCTGTCTTGCTTCCAGCAGAGAGATCTCCTGCACCTCAGTGGCTAGAGGAGTTTGCGTGTGTTGTTGGGGCGGGAGGGGGTTGGAACTGACAGACCAAAGGTCTCTTCCCTGCCAGCTTAGTGATTTCTCTCGTCGCTGGGTATGGCCTCTGCAGCTCCTCGGTTTCTTCGAGGGGAATCCAATCTGCAGCCTGACAAGGACAAGGAGACTCATGGCCCAGTCCCCGTCCCAGACGCTCCTCGGAGACTTTTCTTCCGCTGCAGCAATTCAGCTTGTGGGAGGCGGGACAAGCTCACACAGTCTCTCTCACGGGGCGTCTGAGGAGCAGCATTCTGCAGATGCCCTTGTCGATCCAGGAGTCATTCCAAGGCCTCCTCTGTGATGTTGTGGAAATCACCCATTTCAGCTTTGACTCCAGTCTGCGGGCACTGTGTTACGGTGTGTTCGAAGGTTTGGATATTCTCACCACAGTTGTGAGATGGGGGCGGGGGGGTGTCTTTGATTTTCTACTTGTGCAGCAAGTAGCCGCAACTTGGGTCAGTGACAATGTGCTTCTTTGGAACAATGGCTGAGGTCCAGATACTCTGCCATTCCCTGGCCGGCTCTGGAGACATGAGGGGGGCGCATGTGGTCCATATTGGCTCTGGAGCTCACTATGTCCCCTACCCAGTTCCCAGGTTGGGGCATTCTGCTTTCTGACAGGCAATGGAATTGGGCAAAGCCCACCTCTTTTCTCTGCTTCTACAGGGTGCAGGGAATTAAACAAGGGTCTGATCAAGTGATCATGACTGACTGACCCAGTGCTCTCCTCTCAGACACTTGGGGATCAGCCAGGGGGACAAGGAGCAGAGAGACACCCAGAGCCATAATCCTATATTAACTCACCCACCCGGGGATCCTCCTTATGCCACGTAGCAATGCATCCATGTAAGACACTCCAATCACGGCAACTAGCGAGGTTCCAATGTGGAACCTTTAGCACCAGCCTGTCCCACTGGTTGCTGGATGAGGAACTCTGAACTGGAAATAAGGAGTGGGCTCTTTTCCTGTCTCCAGGAGGCATCCACTGCAGGGAATCCAGCCAGCCCCACTCCCTGAGCTGTGTCATGCCCTAGCACAGTGCCCTTACCTCCCCCACTCTGGCTGTATTCTTGTAGCCCAAGAGCCTTCTGTCCTGGTGCCAGTCATAACACCAGAGATCTTCCGCGTCATGTATGGTCAGGCCTGGAAGAGAGAGAGAGAGAGAGAGAGAGACTTTTCTCATTCTGGTTGCAGTTTCTGTGTCCTTCCAATCCCACTGGTGGCTCCACAGTGGAATGGAGAAGAACAGAGGCAGAGAGAGACTTGTCCTCCAGCTGGGGTCAGTCTGAGAGCAATGGTCTGCGGTCCCATTATCCACCTGTGGTCACTCTCAGTCCCCTATTGGGTTCTGTGTCCCAGCTGGGTTCCTTACCCCTCTGTTGGAGCAGCAGTTGGTAGAGCAGGTAAGTCCCCTCCCTGGCCTGCCGGCTGATGTCCTTGTCTGGATCGCTGACAAATAGAGCCAGCTGGGCCACATGGTGCCCCATCCTAGGGAACTCGGCTGAGATCTAATGGAAGGGAGAGCAGAGGGGACTCCATCAGCATTTTCCTGTCAGCTCCCTGTCCCCCCTGGGCCAGAGGGCTCCTTCCCTTTAGCCCCTCTGCAGGAGATGCTGGGGGAGAGGAGCTTGAGATCGACCCTTTATTTGCTCTGCTGCCAAGGGAGCCCGGAGCTGCTTTGGGATGCCAAGCAGGGGCTGGAGCATGGTCCCCTTAAAGGCCCAGGGACAACACTGAACCAGGACAAGAAGAACTTGACTCAAGCCTAGCTCAGTCCCTGCTCTGACCCTGTCTCCCCATGAAGAACGCTCCTAACCCACAGCCCCTGCAGCAGCAGATGCTGCAGCCCGCCTGGAGCCAGCAAGCTGGGGTCGGAGGTCACTTACGTTAAACTCAGGGAGGGTGACTGTGTATCTCAGCAGGGCTGTGCTGCTCCTGATGGCCCTGGCTCGCTCCTGGGACACCCTGGACACGACCCAGAAGTTGACATGCTGTGGGGAAAGGAGGAAGGTCAGACTCAATGGCCAGGTGCACCTGCTTTGCAAATGAGCCCCACGCCCGCAGCCCCAGGGGCCTGAGACATTCTGCGCAGGGGGGAATATCTGAGGCCTTGATGGCAGAGCTTTAGAAGGGGATTCTTTCCCCCAGGATGCAGCTTGTACCCTGCAGGTCACAACTTGTCAGCGTCTCTCTAGATTGGGACAATGTTCGGGGTCAGGGCTGGTCCCCTCCTCCCAGAACTCCTGATTCCTGAACAGTTCACCAGAAAGGAGACTGAACCCTCAGTCCTTCCCTGCTACGGAAATCCTTGGGGGGGTGTAGGGAGTGACTGAGAGCACAATACCCCCAGGAATTTCAGAGCAGATCAGAGGGAAGGGCTGATTCCCTGGTGTCCTCCTGTTTCTCTAGGAAGGAGCGTGTGCCTCTTCCCTGAGAACCATCTCCTGAATCTCATGAGGTGTGTGTGTTGGAGGGGTGGGGGAAGGGTGGGTTTTCAGACTCTCACTCCCCAAGACAGCCAGGAGTCCTGTGGTTAGTGCTCAGCAGAACCAGGCAGAGCTCTGGCTTGAAGTCCCAGCTCCTTCCTCTGTCCCTCAAGAAGGAAGGACCTGACACTGCATTGCACTGACCTCCCCAACCAAGGACGGCCCACTGGGGACCCAGCTGGGAGGACAGAGTAGAAAATGGATCTTCCAGTCTCTCCTTACCAGTCCCCCAAAGAGTTAAGATAAAATGGGGCTCACCTCCAAGATGAAGTGGAGCCTGTCTGTGTCTGGGGACTCTGCCAGCAGGTTCCCCAGCATGGCATCCAGGACCTCTGGGATGACTTTGTGCAGAGCCTGCAAAGCATGGGTCAGAGTTAGGGAACCTGGGCCTACACCTGCCACAGGATGGGAAGAGGGGTCTCTGGGAAGCACTGGGGAGACTCCCAAACACATGTCCTGGCCTCTCTCCTTCACATCCCACTGCAGGCAATTCGCAAGAATTGATGACCCCTGGACCTTTGCGCCATGAGCTTAGCAGGTCTCTGCAGAGGGCCTTGTAGGCAGAACAGTGTGAAACAGCCAAGTTGCTATGGATGGTAGCTGGGCTTCTGGGCAAAACACGGCTTATGGAAGAAAGTAAGAAAGAAAGAAAGAAAGCAATTCCCCAGGGAGGGGTAATCTCTTCCCTGCTGGAGGGAAGGATCCAACCCTGCAGCTTGTTCCATCTCCGCTACCCCACCCCTAAATCTGGAGGTCCAGCGAATCAAGGGAGCAGGACCAAGGACCACTCTGGAAGAGGAGGAGGGTGGAGGAGGAGGATGTACCTGGATGCCGGTGGTGTCCTTCTCCGTGCCCAGGGTGAAGACAGAGTGAAGGGCAGCTCGCAAGAGGTGGATTTCTAGCTCTGGCTCCAGGGCAGGTTTCATGGTGCTGGCAAGAGAGAGGAGCTGGTATTAGACTGTGCAGTACAGGGGTGGGACTGTCACCAACATGGAGACGAACACACAGGGATAGAGGCACAGGCTGGCGAGAATGGAAACTGAGGCACTCAGCTCGGGAATGACAAGGCCAAGGCATCCCAGACAGACAGTGGCAGGACAGGAATAGCTCCTGTTCCCTGGAGCCTGCTGCCCCTCCTGTATCTGAGCCCGGGAGTGAGCCCCTCCCTAAGGCCCCTGTCATGTTATGGGAGTGAAAAGAAGAGCCCCACCAGGAGAGAGTGACCCTTCCCACCCCACCATCTGTGCCAGAGGCGCCACTCTTGGGAGGTGACCTGGGAGGGACAGTGACGGTGACTCCCAGCCTTGGGCCTGAGCAGCCCTGGGGTGAGGGGAGCCGGCGGGGTGGGGGCGGGGTGGGGCTGTCTCAGTACCAGAGGTTGCCCACTGCAGCCAGGGAGTGGGTGAGGACGGCGCTTGGTGACGAGTCATCGGGAAGCTCCTCGATGAGCTCCTGTGAGACGCAAAGGAGACAAAGGAGCGTGTGAGATTCAGGCCCGACTCACACCTCCCAGTGACGAGATGACACAGCCAGTGCCCCACATGGCCAGCAGGATCCCCCACCACCTCCCGCTCCTCCCATTCCTTCCTGCCCATCCGACTTGTCCCCCTTCCCGCATTCGTGCCCAGCTCACTCCCAATCCCCTTCTCTCCCCCTCCCTGTCAAAACTAACCCCATCCCGACGACCGAGCTGGGACCATGTGATTCCTTGTCCCCCACTCTCAGCTGCCTTCCAGCCCCACAATTCCCGCCCTGCCCACTGCTGACCAATCTCAGAATTTCTCCCTTCTCTTCTCCCCAGTCTTCAGCCCCAGCAATCCCTGCCCTCTGCTGCCCCCTCCAACACCACCCAGCCCCCACCCGTTAGCCTGGCCATACCCCTTGCAATCCCGTGTCTATCTCCTCCCGCCAGCTACCGTATGGCGTGTCTCACTCACTACAATCCTCTTCACCACAGCCGCCTTGCAGCAGCGCAGCTCCAGCGTGTCCTCCCCTCTCTCCCGTGCAGCCAGACATGCGGGGTAGATGGCCTGAAGGAACAGGAGCTGCTGCCCCTCATCCTGTACCCACCAGGAGTGGGGTATAGCGAGAGAGAACCTGTTAGTGAGGGACCTTCCTGCCCCACCCACACCAGCTCCATGGCTCAGGCCTCAATGGGGGATTGTGGGGACCCGCCTATTGTCCAAATCCCCCACGACTCCTACACAAGCAGCATCAGGAACTGGGACAGTGCCTGTGGGGGGAGACGACCTCGGCTGTTGTGGGACAAACAGCCCATCTTGGGGGTCCCACATCATGGATGTAAAAAGGCCCCATTGGGGTGGTGGATCATGAGGGACAAGACCCTCGGCAGGGGGTGGGGATGCTGGGAAGGGACAGGGCAATCTTGGTTCCAGCCCAGGTGAGGAACATTTGTACCTTATCTCTGCACCGGAGCTGCTCTCGGATGACCTTGAGAGCAGCTTCATCTTTGGCCACGTCCACCCCTTCCTCCTGCTCCAAATCCCGGGGGGTCCCTGCACCTGGGAGAGAAGGGAACAGGGTGATGCCTGCTGCCACTTGGGGGAAGGACAGGGGCGTGGTGGGCAGAGCCAGATTCAAGACCCCCCTTCCCACCTCAGGCACCCAGGGCAGATAGGGCCCCAAACTTCCCTCTCAGGGATGCCTTCAGCCCGCAACAGCTTCAGAAGCCCAGAGCAGAGCCCCCCCTCCCCTGCCCAGGACTCCATGGGAGGTGCCTGTTCCCCCCGCCCGGAGCAGCAAGGACCAAAGTGGCAGCAGCTCTTCACGCCCCCACCCCCAGGTCCCCGTGCGGAAGGGGCAGCTGTGTGACTGCTGCTGCTCTCAGTGGGGTTCCCGTGGCTCAGGCCAGACACCTAGGCTGGGGACCCCCCCACCCCGTATCACTGGGAGAGCGTCTGGGCCCAGGGTGTTCACATCCCGTCCTCAGCCCTCCCTCAGCCCAGCCTGGCTCCTCACCTGGAACAAAGCAGTGGCGCCCGTCGGCCTGGCTGCTGCCAGAGGCCCAGGTGCTGCCGCTGTCCCATGCTGAGCTGCTGGTGCTGGGACAGGGACCTTCCCCCTCCTGGCCTGCGGGGGCTGGAAGGGCCTGAGAGACCGGGCAGGGCGAGGCCTCCTGATGGGACTGAGGTCTGGGCTCCTGGGGCCGCTGCTGCCCACACAACAAGCCCCTGAGCCACCCTGCCCGGCGCCCCTCCTGGGCTGGGTCCTGTCTGCGAAACTGCAGCCTGGGCCAGCTCCACTGGGGCCTGGTCGGGGCCTCTCCCAGCTGGGCGCCTGCGCCGGGAGAGGGGTTCCTTTTCCAGAAGGCCGGGCACTTCTGCCGTCTGGCCTGGACGGGAGCTGCTTCCCCGCCAGCGGGGACGCACGGGTTGCTCTGCCCCTTGGGAAGATGGCAGCTGCTTCCCTCAGGCTCTGGGGCCACCTGCAGAGCCTTCCTCCGGACCATCCGCAGGAGCTTGGCCATCCTGGAACCGAGTGGGGAGCAGGGGTGAGTCTGGGCTCAAGGCAGCCTTTCAACCCTGGGCCTTTTCCGTCCCTCCTCCTCCCTGCTCCAACCACAGCAGCCCCCTCTGTCCCCACAGCAGTGTAGGGAGTGCCATCTACACACACGGGCAGGAGTTCATTGCATGATCTGCTCCCAACGTTCCCCCTCGTAATCCCTGCTGCTACAATATCCAGGAAGTCTCATTCTTTTCCAGCAATGGGGTCAGTCCCAAAGACCATCGGATACTCTGGACAAGCAGCCCCCTCCTGTCATCCCAGGCCACATTCCCACCCAGGCTAGAGAATGTACAGAAGCCAGGAGTCCTGACTTCTCCTGGGAAACCATTCCCCACATCAAAATCACGAAGACCCTAGGCACAGGAAGACCAGGGCCCTCCTCGTTCCCCATTGATTTCCAGGCTCAGCAGCTCACAGGGTCTGGCCCAGCTCAGAGACTCTCAGCCTGGGGAACAGTGTCCCACAAGGGAACGGCTGGGAGCCCCATTGCTGGAACCTTTCCAAACACACTGAAGACGGCTCTGGAGAAGCCCCTGCCCGGTCTAAGAGTGAGGGGCTCTTGGGGGCTGTTTGCAAATGAAATCCTCCTTTGGAGATATTCTCTCCCCCTGTTTCTGTCTCTCCCCACACAGACAGGGGAAGCTACCGAGGAACCCTAATGCCACTCACTTGCTCTCAGTGATGGGATGATGGATGGCGGATGTTCAGGGTCAGCAGACGTCCCTCGCCCTCCTCCTCACTCCCCAAGCCCAAGGCAGGCTGGAGAGGGTGGTGACCTCAGGAGTTACCCTGCCCAGCCAGCAGGCAGGGTGATGACACGAGGGCGATCGACTGGCTGTGAAAACAAGAGTCTGTCTTATTGCCAAGGGACGGAGAAACTCAGCCAGCAGCAGGGGGGTGCAGAACACTGCCCTAGGGCGGAGGTGACAGCGCCTCCAGCATCCTGACATCCCAGCACTTTACACACCTTCCTGGAGCCTCCCAACCCCGCTGGGCTGTAGCGACGGGACCCCAACCCTACTGATAGCAAACGGGCCTCAGCTACCAGCTCAGGGTCACACCGAGTGTCAGAGCCATGGATGGACCCCTTCACTAACCACTGCCGCACACTCCCTCCCACAGCTGGCAATTGCAACCAGGCCCTAATGTCTGGTCCCCCTGCCTTTGAGAGGGAGTGTCACTCCTGCTTCCATTGCTGCCTCTTGATCTGTGGGACTTTGGGAAAGTTGCTCCCCCTGTCTATGGCTCTCTGGGACTCACATCCCTGAATGGGCTTTAAAAAAGACAATGGTTAAAGTTTGGCCCCAACTAGTTCTTGTTTCTCTAGACTAGCCATTTTACAAAGTTTAGAATTCTTGACATTGAACACCTGGAAACATCCCTTTCTCCTTCGCAGACGGCCTTAACGTCCCTTATCTCACCCAGGCTCCTGCTGCCTGGAGTTAGAGAATTGACCCTATTCCCATTGGACCTACCCAAGGCGTCACACAGCAAAGCGGTGACGGAGCCAGAAAGAGAAGACAACGGTCCTGACTCCTGTTCTGACTAACAGACAACAACCCCCCAGAGGCAGGGATAGAGCCCAGGAAATCAGGTGTGAACATTTTCATGGAAACTGTTTTCTGTCAGAAAATCTATTCAGGCGAAACCACTTTGTTTCTTGAAATCATAAGAAGTAGGGTGAAAATTCTTTGCAAAAATATTTGTTTGCAAAACAAGAGCATCTCCTGTTTGTCACAGCGCATTAAACTGTCTCGTCGTACACAAAGGGGAGACACGACGCTCTGGGAAATTAGACGAGATGCTTCAGTCTGAGCTAAGTAGTTGCTGCTCTTCACAATTTCAAAATAATAAAGTACAAATCCAATCGAATATTAGGTCATAATCTGATATGGCTCAGTGTGATAGGACACCTCCTAGTCTGCACTGCTACTCGTGACACTCTTCAGTGGATCCCCAGCAGCCACCCATGGCGAGGTAGGTGGGAGAGGATTGTTATTCGTCCTTGACAGAAGGAGAAACGAAGGCTGAGAAAGGAGCAGGGACTTGTCTTAGCTGATGCAGCCAGTCAGTCGCAGAGTTGCTTTCAAATGAGCTACAGACCAACAATTGTTCATAGGAATTATTCAGCAAGTATTTCAGAAGAATTGGAATGTTCGAGAGGATCATGAACTGCTCCGAGACAATGAATGGAGAGCAGCATCCACATTGGTCAAACATCTAACTGGTTGTGACTTATTTGCTTGGTCATAAAAGAGAACAACAAAGACCAGAGTTTCCTCCCTGTCAATAGCCCCCTCCTCAGACAATCAAGGTTGAGACTTTGAGGGGTGCGAGGCTAAGGGGTCTCACCAAATAGCACAAAGAATGGCCCAGGTCACCACCGAGGGGATTGCTCTCAGAGCACTATTCCAGTCTCACCTCTCTGTGAGGGCCTCCCACAACCCCCACCCCCACCCCCGGCCCCTGCTCCACACACAGACCTCCTGGTGGTGGGAGGAGAGAAGAGGAAAACGACAAAGGAAGCAAGAAGAGAAAGGTAGGAGGGACAGAGGAAAAGGGAAAACAAAAAGGAGAAACCCCAGTGTCCCCAGTAATTCTAAGGGACAAAGTCCTAGGTCGGAAATAAAATACTGCCCCCACAATCTAGTGTTTTCCTTTCCTAAAAATCAGCCGGCACCTGATGGATCAGACTGAACAGGTTCCAAACCTCTCCGAGGCTCTTACCTTCTCTACAGAGACGTCTGTTTTCGAGCAAAACCACTAAAAGAAAAGGAGAAAACTCCGAAGAGGGTCCTCCTTGCGCTCACGTACGTGCAAGTGAATGCTCTCTCAGTCCTCCAGGAGAGACCTCGAGAAGGAGACGTGCTGAAGCAAAGCCAGAGGGATCTCCGAGTTGTCCCCTGTCCTGCACCCCTGTCCTGCCTGGCTGATGTCAAGATCTCTCTGTGAAATCATCGCCTCCCCACCACCTTTGTCCAATAGGCTGAGGTCCTGCCAAAGGCCCTTGTGATGTCACTGCCACACCCGCTCCCCTGCAGTGCTGATGTCCTGTCCCTGTCCAGCCACATTGGATGTTTGAGCTGCTTCCCCTGGATCACCCCACTCAATGAGAGTTCATTGTGGGCTCAAGCCGAACACAGTAAAACATCAGAGGCTTCTGCAATGCAATGCTCAGTTTTTCATAAATTAGCAGACTTTATGGACAGAAGAGACAATTAGAGCGTGTCTTCTGACCCCCTGCATATCACATGTTTTCTGTAGAGCATAGTAGCTAGTTTTTGACTACACACTTTCCAGAAAGGCATCTAGTCTTCATTAGAAGACATCAAGAGGTGGGGAATTCCCACCACTTCCCTTTCTAGTTTGTTCCTTTGGTGATTCATCCTCAGTGTTGAATATGTGCACCCTCTTTCTCATATGAATTGGTCTCTTTTGAGTTTCCAGCCACTGGGTCTTGTTATGCTTTTCTCTGCTAGATTAACGAGCCCTTTAATACCCGATAGTTTCTCTCCATGAAGTCACTTCAACACTTCAATGACGTCACCTCCCGATCTTTTTTATCATCTAAACAGGCTGAGCTCTTTCAATAGCTCACGAGCAGGCATTTTTCTCCAGCCCTCAAAATGTTTCATTGCTTTTTGCTGCCCCATCTCCAATATTTCCAAATCGTTTTTCAAAGGGGGACACCAAAACTGGATGCAGTATTCCACAAGCAGTCTTCCTCATGGTGTGTCACCTCCCTATGTGCCTCACTGCTCTTTTCATACATCTAATGATGGCTTTAACCCTGTTCACCACAGCATCACCCTGGGTGCTCTTGTTGAATGGCTTGCCCAGCATGGCCCCTCAATCCTCTTCACAGTCAGTGCTTTCCTGGATACACTTCCCCATTCTGTAGGTGTGGTCTGCATGCTTTGTTGCTAGCGATAGGACCCTTCCTTTGGGTATTTTCAAACTGGTTTTCTTTGAACGGGTCCAGCTTATCAAGGGATCCGATTGCTCTGTGTCACTGCCTTGTCCTCATCATTAATTACCACTCTGCTACTATTTTATCACCCACCAATGTTAACAGCAGTGATTTTTTATTTGGATTGCATTTCATTGATATTTATTTTCAAGAATTAGTACTTGAGAGCCTCTTCATATCCCTAGTGCCCAGAACCTGCTCCACAAAGCACAGCGAGAAAAGGCCGCCCAGAGCAGCTGTGCCAGAGGGGCTAAGCACAGAACAAACGTAGGAGCTTGTGTCATCCATAGCTTCTGAGCAACATGTGGGGGTCATCAGCTTACAAATACACTCTAGACTGGTAGCGTAGACAGGCCCCAAATGTATCTAAGTGTCCCGCCTTGAAAAACAGGAGAGAAAAAAACAGAACCTTGAGTAGCTTTATTTTATAGTGGTGGAAACTGAGGCACACAGAAGCAAAGAGATTCGCTCATGGTCAAAAAGCCAGGAATAGAAAACGGCAGAGCTGCTGATAGTCAGTCCTGGGCCCTAGCCGTGTTTGTCCTGGCCTCTCTGCTTCAGCTCCAGTGACAACCCGAGTCGAGGTTTTCTTCTTCTCCATGTCCTTTAACTTCACGTCACTGCAGAAGAAAGATTTTTTCTGACCAGCTGGCTCTAATGCATGGAGATGTCTTTCCAAAAGACGTGCTCTGGCTCAGTCACATGTTGTGGGTTTTCTGGAGGAAGCGCTCGGTGTCGTTCTAGGGCCTGTGTTACACAGAAGATGGACAGAATGGTCCTCTCTGACCTTCATTTTTTTCTTTCGCTTGGAGGATAACGCTGGACATTTTCTCTCATTCACTTTCCTTTGGAATAATTTCAATCCAGTCCAAAGGATTTCCTCTTCCGTTGTGTCTTCAGCAGCTTTCCTAGCAAACAGTTACTGTTCGAGCACAGGTTTCCAGTTTCAGGCTGTCCCAGGGTGAGATGGCCATGAAAGGGGGAGTAGCTTAACTGAACCTATCCCCAGGTGAAGGGAATAAGTGCAGGGGTCACGTGAGAAGGAGCAGCATGTAACAAGGATCCAGGCCTGTTGGGCGATATAAGAACAGCCTGTGCTCAGCCAGGAGAGAGACCCGCAATGGGAGCAGGCCTGGGAGGGGCTTGGATAGTCCTTTCAAGGCAGTTTGGGTACAGAGTAGGGGATGGAACAGCCAAGCTGCTAGGGTTGGGAGCTGGGCCTCCTGGCAGTGTCCAGGAACGAAAGCACAGCATCTGCCAGGAAGGGAGTCCCCACAGAGGGACACCGTAATCTCCCAGGGAGGGAAAAGGCTCCCCCTGCCATTTCTTAACCTCATGGGGTGTTCTCCTGCTCTGCCAACCCCACCCCTATTTAGCCTCTCCAGATGCCTGAGGGAGCAGGAACCAGAGGCCATCCTGCAGCTGGGACAGAGGTGGAGGTTCATGACCTACCTGCCCGTGGTGACCATGGTGCAGGACAGCCCTCAGGACATGCGAATGCAGCTCCAGATCCGGGAGCAGCTTCTCTTTGCTGGCAGGAGACCTTGCAACTTGAGAGGGGGTGAGACAGGCACTAACATGGGTATGGAAGTTTGGGGAACAGGACAGAGGCTGGGGCTAGGCAAGGAGGGCAGGGACTTGGGAAGAAAGAGAGAAGATCAACCACTTTCTGAATGTGGGTCAGGATTATCCCCACTTTAGAGAGTGGGAAACTGAGGTGCCACATGGGAGCAGGATTGCCATTTGGCCGAGCCTCTGAAGAATCGCTACAGCCAAAATAGAAAAGCTATTAAGTGTCAGAAGAAGATGAATCATGGAATTCAGAGTTCAGGGCTGACCAGCAAAGATGTGGTATATGTCATAAACCAGTCTGCGCTCTGCCACCTCCCTGGTCTCGGAGACGGGTACATCCCTTGGACAGGGGTTAAAGAATCTTTCTCTCAGACACACAACTGGGAATAGTTTGGAAAACAAACCCTACTTGTCATGTTGTTCACTGGCCCTGCTCGAAACTCCACCCTCCAACCATTGTGAAGCAGGACCAGGGACACCATTCCCCTCTCCTGTCCACATGTACCTGTGCACCTGCAGACACTGCAGCTGGCACATGCAGTGGTGCAGGCACTGTCACGGCTGTTCTCTATTCTGGGTTGCCCCCAATGATGAATCCGATCATCTGCAGCACGAGAAACCAGGAAATGAAAGGTGCCCTGAGTAAACTGATAGGTTGGAGGTTATTCAGCAAGAATAAAATGTCTATATTTCTCCCCGATCACGAGTTTATTCTGTGTTTC
This sequence comes from Natator depressus, assembly GCF_965152275.1. Lineage (NCBI taxonomy): Eukaryota > Metazoa > Chordata > Testudines > Cheloniidae > Natator > Natator depressus. Next base: position 34,941,256 of record NC_134247.1, read on the forward strand.
TTTATCAATAGAATCATCTGATGACATTATTGCCTTTATGAGAACATACTCTGCAATCTGTTTATGCAGAACTGTGTATTTACATTCATAAAAATCCAGACAAATTTAACCCAAGAAAATTGTAGTTACTCTAGGTTTACATCAGTGTAATTAAGATCAGAATCAATCTATCTATCTATGTACTGCTAGACATCACCATTCTATGTGATAATCAGTAGCCATAGCAAAGTTCCTAGTGGGTTCTCTGGCTCTTCTTTGTCAGGAGAATAACTCTGATGGAGTATCAACGCATTTGTTCTTTGGTTTTTGTTTGCTTGTCAGTTTTTTAGTTTATTTTTGTTGAGTTGTTTGTTGTTTTTATTTGTTTCTTTGTTCCAGGTGGGTTTGCAGGTGGGAAGGCCTGTTGAGACGGTGAGAGTTTGGTTCGACAGGATTTTCAGTGTTTGCCTTCTCTTGAGAGTGCTCATATGTCATCTCTTTGATGGGGTTTTCTGAGTGAGCTGAAGGTTTGCTCCCCACAATGATAAAAGGGTGCAAAAGAAGTTTCTGCATGGCTAAGTTCCTCCTGACTCGATTATGAAAAATACTGTTGGGATATGATTGTATTATGAAGGACGTGTTAGGGGACAAAGAGCGTCAGGTAGCTGTCTTTGATTATTTTAACCTGAAGAAGAGCTCTGTGTAACTGGAAAGCTTGTCCCTCTCACCAACAGAAGATTGTCCAATAAAAGTTATTACCTCACCCATCTTCTCTATGTAAGAGCTGTGTCATTCTTGCTATGGTGCAAAGACTGTTTGGAAGAGAAACTTTTTCCAGTGTTTTCTAAAGAAAATCCAACTTGGGAGAATGAGGCCAAGTTTGGATCCCATTGAAGTCACTGAGGTTTAGCCCCTCACTTCAAAGAAATTAGGATTTGACCAAGAGCCTGTCTACACAAGGATCCAGAATTGGCTGAAAGACCCCTGGAGAAAGTGAGTGTGACAGAAATGTAAGGGTCTGATATCCCAGCTCATCTGAACCAGCACCAATGTAGAGTAAACACATTCACATCACCAATTTAATACTTCTGAGGTTCTGACCCAAAGTCTCTGGGCTACACTCAGCAGTGACATGAACACTGGGGTAAGTTACTTGGTTGGGATCATTTTGTTCTAGCCTCGATGTAAGTGGAAAAGTGCCGTCACATGCACTGATCTGCTGTTCCATATGCTTCATAGACACCTAAATACCTTTAAAAATATGGCCGTACTATGTGTAGAAGTGCCAAAGTCATGTTTGAAAATAAGACTTCGGTACCTAACTAACTGGGTGGGGGATGATAATTTTACCCAATGGCAGTAAATGGAGGAGAATCTGTGTGCGTGGAAGTGTGTGTGTGTTTATATGAGAAGAAGAGGGAGAATGTCTAGCGAGACAGTGGAGAGCCAGGTTACACTGGAAAAGTTTTGCTGATATAGCAATACAAACAAACTCTCCTACTGTAAATGGACGAGTAGTTTTGCTGGTACTGCTTACACGGTTCTCTGAGAGAAACAAGCCGCACCGCAGAAGCATTTGTAAGCTGGTTTAACCATGTTTACACGAGGGGTTTTACCGGTATAGAAATGTTGCCCAAAAAATCACACTTCCAAGCTGACATTGCTATGATGGTGAAGGTTTCTAGTGTCGATCTGGCTTCTGTGTTTCTTTTTGTGAGATTACATTCTAAGTGCAATGTACTGAGACATTGCTTTCAGTGTGTCTTTGCTAGTCAAGTACACTGCTCACATGTGTGTTGTCAGTGTACATTATTGTGAGTGTATACCTGAGCTGAAATCAATGTGCATGTGAGTTTTCTATTCCTGTGTGTGTCCTTGAGAATGTACAATGTCATGTGTTTATTACGAAAAATATTGTGTCACTTGTGTGTGTGTTGTCAGTGCTTCTTCTGGTGTGCAAGTGTGCATTATTGTTGTGTTTGCGAACACACAGTATTGTGTGTTTATTAGTGAAAAATATTGTCTGACTACATATGTGTTGTGAATGTGGATTATTATGTGTGTGTTTCTACGTGTACATCATTGTGTATTTCTGGGCAAATATTATTCTGTGCATGTGTCTGTTTGGAAGTGAACATTAATAAGGACTTACTGCTGAGCCTGGGATAAAAATCTAAAGCTGCTGTCTTCCTGCAGCTGCTCAGACCATGAGATTTTAGTCCATTCAAAGGTGATGCCTACAATGCATCATTTCCTCACGTGCCAAGGCCAGCTCATTTCAGGAGTCCTTCAACATTTGTATTTGCTGTCTTGTTAATTTTAAAACAAAATTTGCAAGAATTATTTGGAGCCACATTTTCAAATGTCACTTTTATTCTGCATCCTGAAAGGTGCCAAAAGAATGGTGCCAAAAATTCCATATTTGGGCTTGTATTTTCAAGGGAGTCTAAGGAAGTTCCTGCAGTCAATAGGAATTCAGAACTTGTTCCAGGCCCAGATCCTCCAAGGTATTACATGGGACTTGGTTTTTGGTTTTGCCACTGACATACTTGGTGGCTCTGGGCAATAGCCAATACTTGGTGCTTCACAGCAGGTGAAAAATCAACTCATCCCGTGCTGAACATGGAATGCAACTTAGTCCTTATGCCCAGAGGCCAGCTCAGAAGAACTCAGTTCCCATTCAGGCACCACATTAAATGGTGCCCATGGATGAATTGAATCTGAGAATGACATCAGCCTCATGAGAGCCTTAAATGGAAGGAACTGTCATAACTCAACTCTATAGATGATCAGGAAAAAAATGTCCCATTATTCACTGCTCTGTCTATCTAAAGAGTCCATATGGCTGCCATGACCGCATTCCATCACCATGTTTTCCAATGTATACATTGCAGGGTTCACCAAACAAAATTTTCACAGAAAGTCTTCACTTTCCTTAAACGTTTTCTGTTTTTCATTTAAAAAAATGAAAAGTGGGAAAACAAATAGTTTTGGCTGAAAAATGTATTTTTAATTTAATTTAATGTAATGTTTTTTGACAGTTTTCAGACAAAAAAATTCAGTTTTGAGAAATGTTGGGGATTTTCTTTCCAAAGCTCCAATCGCATTTGATGGGCAAACGTAATTACTGGGATACATGCGATGTAAATTGCAATGTAACAGCATACAACAATCCTTCATTAGTTTTCATGAAGTTCACACGTCAAGTCAATTCACACTTTTGATCCAGGATTAATTAAGTAGAGGGATATACATAATGTAAAGGGATACCATTCAACACCTTAGGAACCAGTAGGGTGACCAGATGTCCCGATTTTATAGGGACAGTCCCGATATTTGGGGCTTTTTCTTATATAGGCTCCTATTCCCCCCATCCCGATTTTTCACACTTGCTGTCTGGTCAGCCTAGGAACCAGAGGGGAAGTGGCTTGCCCAAGGTCACCCAGCAGCTCAGTGGCAGAACTGGGAAAGACTCTGCCTAGATCTCTTGAATAGCTGTCCAGTTCCCCTGTCTCCTAGGTAAAGGCAGCATAGCCTTTAGGTGTTACTCAACGCAGATAACAATAATACCCTTTGGGGTGGGGACTGGCTACTAGTGACCGTTTGTTTCGTGCCCAGCACGGGCTACTGCAATACCACAAACCACCGCAATAACAATTCCTACTAAGATACTTTATTCAGCAGAGATCTGCAACATACCCAGACCTACCAGTACAGTACTGCCCTGTGTTAATGGCAGCAGTGACCTCTAGTGGTTATGTGAGGTAGTTCTCACTATACAGAGCAGCCAGCGCTGGAATTAGAGCCAGGGAATTTTCATCTAAGTCTGCCTCTTTGCAAATGCTCAGATAGTCACCTTCCAGGGTCACATTTCCTTTGCTTGGTCTGTGACCAACATTTATTATATCATACAGGGTCGGTGGGTGCAGGGAGTTTGAGTGAAATCCCTTCAGCTCTTTCTGAGTTAAGAAAAAAGAGGTTTCAGAGTAGCAGCCGTGTTAGTCTGTATTTGCAAAAAGAAAAGGAGTACTTGTGGCACCTTGCATCCGATGAAGTGAGCTGTAGCTCACGAAAGCTTATGCTCCAATAAATTGGTTAGTCTCTAAGGTGCCACAAGTCCTCCTTTTCTTTTTAAGAAAAAAGAGGGGGAAAATAAACTTTTTCCACCACCATGACAAAATCAGATGGAAATTTTGGACCCAGGTTGCTATCAGGCCAGATCCTGAGCTGGTGTAAATTGATGTGCTCCATGCTGACCGAAACCAGCTGGGAATCTGGCTCCTAGCGCCCACTGAGGACTAGGGCTTTTGACTGGCTTGAAAAAAAATTATATTGGCTTTATGTGAGTTCACGGATGTCTCTGTTTTTTCTTCCAGGGGGCGGTGAGTGCGAACTCTGCCCCAAGGACTGGTGGGTGCACCGGGAAAAGTGCTACTCAGATTCTAAAAGGAGTCAGATCTGGACCGAGAGCTGGAAAGACTGTGAGTCGAGGAATTCACAAATGCTCGAGATCCAGGACCAAGAGGAGATGGTAAAGTGAAATGCACAAGGCCAGTTCCCCAGCTGGTGTGAATCAACGTAGTGCCACTAATTTTTTACTCCTTTACCACTCAGCAACTCTCAGGGAACTGGTCTATTCTTCAGTACCACAGAAGCTCTCCAGTGAGAGGGTATCATGCAGTGTGCTGGCCCCGTTGGGTCAGAATCCATTTTAGTTGCATGTTTTGGTCTCTGATAGATCTCCTGGGGAGATGGGGGAGCGGGGGGTCTCTGTATATGCAGGGGGCATAAGACCATGTGAGAGTCACCCAGATGCTTCCTTTACACTCCCCAGGATTTCATAAACACGATCACAGATGGTACATAGAATCATAGAATCATAGAATCATAGAATATCAGGGTTGGAAGGGACCTCAGGAGGTCATCTAGTCCAACCCCCTGCTCAAAGCAGGACCAATCCCCAATCAAATCATCCCAGCCAGGGCTTTGTCAAGCCTGACCTTAAAAACTTCTAAGGAAGGCGATTCTACCACCTCCCTAGGTAACGCATTCCAGTGTTTCACCACCCTCCTAGTGAAAAAGTTTTTCCTAATATCCAACCTAAACCTCCCCCACTGCAACTTGAGACCATTACTCCTTGTCTTGTCCTCTTCTACCACTGAGAATAGTCTAGAACCATCCTCTCTGGAACCACCTCTCAGGTAGTTGAAAGCAGCTATCAAATCCCCCCTCATTCTTCTCTTCTGCAGACTAAACAATCCCAGTTCCCTCAGCCTCTCCTCATAAGTCATGTGTTCCAGACCCCTAATCATTTTTGATGCCCTTCGCTGGACTCTCTCTAATTTATTCACATCCTTCTTGTAGTGCGGGGCCCAAAACTGGACACAGTACTCCAGATGAGGCCTCACCAATGTCGAATAGAGGGGGACGATCACGTCCCTCGATCTGCTGGCTATGCCCCTACTTATACATCCCAAAATGCCATTGGCCTTCTTGGAAACAAGGGCACACTGCTGACTCATATCCAGCTTCTCGTCCACTGTCACCCCTAGGTCCTTTTCTGCAGAACTGCTGCCGAGCCATTCGGTCCCTAGTCTGTAGTTGTGCATTGGGTTCTTCTGTCCTAAGTGCAGGACCCTGCACTTATCCTTATTGAACCTCATCAGATTTCTTTTGGCCCAATCCTCCAATTTGTCTAGGTCCCTCTGTATCCTATCCCTGCCCTCCAGCGTATCTACCACTCCTCCCAGTTTAGTGTCATCCGCAAATTTGCTGAGAGTGCAATCCACACCATCCTCCAGATCATTTATGAAGATATTGAACAAAACCGGCCCCAGGACCAACCCCTGGGGCACTCCACTTGACACCGGCTGCCAACTAGACATGGAGCCATTGATCACTACCCGTTGAGCCCGACAATCTAGCCAACTTTCTACCCACCTTATAGTGCATTCATCCAGCCCATACTTCTTTAACTTGCTGACAAGAATACTGTGGGAGACCGTGTCAAAAGCTTTGCTAAAGTCAAGAAACAATACATCCACTGCTTTCCCTTCATCCACAGAACCAGTAATCTCATCATAGAAGGCGATTAGATTAGTCAGGCATGACCTTCCCTTGGTGAATCCATGCTGACTGTTCCTGATCACTTTCCTCTCATGTAAGTGCTTCAGGATTGATTCTTTGAGGACCTGCTCCATGATTTTTCTGGGGACTGAGGTGAGGCTGACTGGCCTGTAGTTCCCAGGATCCTCCTTCTTCCCTTTTTTAAAGATGGGCACTACATTAGCCTTTTTCCAGTCGTCCGGGACTTCCCTCATTCGCCACGAGTTTTCAAAGATAATGGCCAATGGCTCTGCAATCACAGCCTCCAATTCCTTTAGCACTCTCGGATGCAACTCGTCCGGCCCCATGGACTTGTGCACGTCCAGCTTTTCTAAAAAGCCTCTAACCACCTCTTTCTTCACAGAGGGCTGGCCATCTATTTCCCATTTTGTGATGCCCAGCGCAGCAGTCTGGGAGCTGACCTTGTTCCTGAAGACAGAGGCAAAAAAAGCATTGAGTACATTAGCTTTTTCCACATCCTCTGTCACTAGGTTGCCTCCCTCATTCATCAAGGGGCCCACACTTTCCTTGGCTTTCTTCTTGTTGCAACATACCTGAAGAAACCCTTCTTGTTACTCTTGACATCTCTTGCTAGCTGCAGCTCCAGGTGCGATTTGGCCCTCCTGATTTCATTCCTACATGCCCGAGCAATATTTTTATACTCTTCCCTGGTCATATGTCCATCCTTCCACTTCTTGTAAGATTCTTTTTTATGTTTAAGATCCGCTAGGATTTCACCGTTAAGCCAAGCTGGTCTCCTGCCATATTTACTATTCTTTCGACACATCGGGATGGTTTGTCCCTGTAACCTCAACAGGGATTCCTTGAAATACAGCCAGCTCTCCTGGACTCCTTTCCCCTTCATGTTAGTCCCCCAGGGGATCCTACCCATCCGTTCCCTGAGGGAGTCGAAGACTGCTTTCCTGAAGTCCAGGGTCCATATCCTGCTGCTTACCTTTCCTCCCTGTGTCAGCATCCTGAACTCGACCAACTCATGGTCACTGCCTCCCAGATTCCCATCCACTTTTGCTTCCTCCACTAATTCTTCCTGGTTTGTGAGCAGCAGGTCAAGAAAAGCTCCCCCCCTAGTTGGCTCCTCTAGCACTTGCACCAGGAAATTGTCCCCTACGCTTTCCAAAAACTTCCTGGATTGTCTATGCACTGCTGTATTGCTCTCCCAGCAGATATCAGGAAAATTAAAGTCACCCATGAGAACCAGGGCGTGCGAACTAGTAGCTTCTGTGAGTTGCCAGAAGAAAGCCTCATCCACCTCATCCCCCTGATCTGGTGGTCTATAGCAGACTCCCACCACTACATCACTCTTTTTGCTCACACATCTAAACTTAATCCAGAGACACTCAGGTTTTTCTGCAGTTTCGTACCGGAGCTCTGAGCAGTCATACTGCTCCCTTACATACAGTGCTACTCCCCCACCTTTTCTGCCTGTCCTTCCTGAACAGTTTATAACCCTCGATGACAGTACTTCAGTCATGTGAGTTATCCCACCAGGTCTCTGTTATTCCAATCACGTCATAATTCCTTGACATCACCAGGACCTCCAGTTCTCCCTGCTTGTTTCCAAGGCTTTGTGCATTTGTATATAAGCACTTGAGAGAACCTGTTGATCGCCCCTCATTCTCAGTATGAGGCAGGAGCCCTCCCCTCACAGACATTCCTGCCTGTGCTTCCTCCCGGTATCCCGCTTCCCCACTTACCTCAGGGCTTTGGTCTCCTTCCCCCGGTGAACCTAGTTTAAAGCCCTCCTCACTAGGTTAGCCAGCCTGCTTGCAAAGATGCTCTTCCCTCTCTTCGTAAGATGGAGCCCGTCTCTGCCCAGCACTCCTCCTTCATGGAGGAGAAAGCCCTCTTACTGCTCTGGCTGATTTCTGACAGTTTCAAAAACACAGAACACAGTGAGCACATGGAGACATACAAACCACATCTTGTGATCACATCTTGTGAGCACATACAAACCACGTCTGGGTTGGCCTGAACAACACGTCCCACACCAGGAACTGGAGCTGGGTGGACGGCTCCCCTTTCAATCAAACACTGAGTGTTGCCTGAGAATTCACTGTGACGAAGATACATCTTTCTGAGAGACACAGAACTTAGAAGCCAGAATGGAGTTCTCCTCACTCTTCCTTGCTCAGACTCAGGGGTACAGTCCTTGCTGGGTGCATTCGCCCCCTGATTTGGGGTGCCATCCCTGCCAGGTGCATTCCACTGCCCCTCACTTGCACCATAGCTCATTGTAAAATCCATTCCTTCCCTCCCTCTCTGTCTTCGCGGATTGGGGCTTGCCGTCCCGGTCAGGTCAATTGTCTACTAGTGCCTTGCCTAGAGAGTGGGGCACTGTCACTGCAGGATGCACTTACTTCATGCATCTGGGAAGCCGGGAATCTTGTTGCCAGGTGAACCTCCCAGAGGTGGGGAGATGCTGTTGTGCAGAAGGTAGCAAGGGTGGAGTGTTGTGGTTTGCATCCTTCAGTCAGCTGTGGTGATCTCACACTCTTCGTACTGCCCTGGGCATTGTGAGGGAAACACACTGCCCTGGTGGGATATTTCCCAGCATCTTGGTCCAGGAGGCTGCAAACAGAGGCTGCCTCTTGTGTGCGAGCCTTTAGCCAGAGCCGGGGCAGATGCCTCCTGAGGTGGTAGATGGTTGAGCAGAGCAGCCGGCACCAGGGGAGAGGGAAGTCTGAATGCTCCATACAGAGGGAGGGGAGGGGTATTTGTTAAGATTCAGCCTTAACCGATGTCAGGTGGGGGTTACTCAGGGTTGGGGAAGGGCAAGGCCGTCCCTAGCTATTCTGGGGCCCTACGCAGTCCCCGTCCCCCCCGCGGGTGTGTGTGTGTGTGGGGCCCCAGGCTTCCAGGCGGGGAGGCTGGCTTGGGGGGCAGGGGGGAATTGCCCCCCCAGTACTCACCGGTGGCGTGGCTGGGGCCAGGTCACTGCACTTCCCGCTGCCGGGGAGTGGAGAGCCAGCCCTGCTTAAGTCCTCAGGGGAGTGGGGGTGGGGCTGGGGCAGAGCAGGGGCGGGAAGATGTGGGGCTGGGGCGAAGCAGGGGTGGGGGCTTTGGGGAGGGGGTGGAGTGGGGGCGGGGCTGGGGTGGAGCAGCATGCAGCTGCACAGGGCACCAGGAAATTTGGTGCCCCAAGGCGTTCCTGGTGCCCTACGCAGTGGCTTACTTTGCGTATGGTTAGGGACCGCCTTGGGGAAGGGGTCCCAGCTCCCATCCACGCGCCTTGGCACAAACAACAGCCCTGACTCTAGGGGGGGTCAGAGTAACCTGGAAAAGCACCACTCTTAACAATCCCACAATGCTTTTATTTAACCCAGGCAAGCCGGGAGCAGACCCACTTTAGGATCTCCAGTAGGGGGCACACACATTCCCTCCCCCCGGCACAGCATACAGAAAAACAGCTCTCCCCACAACCGTCCTGGCTAGACACAGACTCTCTACACCGTGCCAATGCAACCCCCTCCCCTGCCTGGGTCAGTCCAGCCTCTCCGAGCTCTGCTCTGGTGCTGGTGTCTGGTTAATTCCCCATTAAGGTGCATGGGGCAGCACACAATTCCCATAGCTGCCTAGAATCATAGAATCATAGAATATTGGAAGGGACCTCAGGAGGTCATCTAGTCCAACCCTCTGCTCAAAGCAGCACCGATCCCTGACTAAATCATCCCAGACAGGGCTTTGACAAGCCTGACCTTAAAAACTTCTAGGGAAGGAGATTCCACCACCTCCCTAGGTAACGCATTCCAGTGTTTCACCACCCTCCTAGTGAAAAAGTTTTTCCTAATATCCAACCTAAATCTCCCCCACTGCAACTTGAGACCATTATTCCTTGTTCTGTCATCTGCTACCACTGAGAACAGTCAAGAGCCATCCTCTTTGGAACCCCCTTTCAGATAGTTGAAAGCAGCTATCAAATCCCCCCTCATTCTTCTCTTCTGAAGACTAAACATCCCCAGTTACCTCAGCCTCTCCTTCTAAGTCATGTGTTCCGGTCCCCTAATCATTTTTGTTGCCCTCCGCTGGACTCTTTCCAATTTTTCCACATCCTTCTTGTAGTGTGGGGCCCAAAACTGGACACAGTACTCCAGATGAGGCCTCACCAATGTCGAATAGAGGGGAACGATCACGTCCCTCGATCTGCTGGCAATGCCCCTACTTATACATCCCAAAAGGCCATTGGCCTTCTTGGCAACAAGGGCACACTGCTGATTCATATCCAGCTTCTCGTCCACTGTAACCCCTAGGTCTGAACTGCTGCCGAGCCATTCGGTCCCAAGTCTGTAGTGGTGCATTGGGTTCTTCCGTCCTAAGTGCAGGACTCTGCACTTGTCCTTGTTGAACCTCATTAGATTTCTTTTGGCCCAATCCTCCAATTTGTCTAGGTCCCTCTGTATCCTATCCCTACCCTCCAGCTTATCTACCTCTCCTCCCAGTTTAGTGTCATCTGCAAACTTGCTGAGGGTGCAATCCACACCATCCTCCAGATCATTTATGAAGATATTGAACAAAACTGGCCCCAGGACTGACCCTTGGGGCACTCCACTTGATACCGCTGCCAACTAGACATGAAGCCATTGATCACTACCCGTTGAGCCCGACAATCTAGCCAGCTTTCTATCCACCTTATAGTCCATTCATCCAGCCCATACTTCTTTAACTTGCTGGCAAGAATACTGTGGGAGACTGTGTCAAAAGCTTTGCTAAAGTCAAGGAATAACACGTCCACTGCTTTCCCTTCATCCACAGAGCCAGTTATCTCATCATAGAAGGCAATTAGATTAGTCAGGCATGACTTGCCCTTGGTGAATCCATGCTGACTGTTCCTGATCACTTTCCTCTCCTCTAAGTGCTTCAGAATTGATTCCTTGAGGACCTGCTCCATGATTTTTCAGGGACTGAGGTGAGGCTGACTGGCCTGTAGTTCCCAGGATCCTCCTTCTTCCCTTTTTTAAAGATGGGCACTACATTAGCCTTTTGCCAGTCATCTGGGACCTCCCCCGATCGCCATGAGTTTTCAAAGATAATGGCCAATGGCTCTGCAATCACATCCGCCAACTCCTTTAGCACTCTCGGATGCAGCGCATCCGGCCCCATAGACTTGTGCTCGTCCAGCTTTTCTAAATAGTCCCGAACCACTTCTTTCTCCACAGAGGGCTGGTCACCTCCTCCCCATGCTGTGCTGCCCAGTGCAATAGTCTGGGAGCTGACCTTGTTCCTGAAGACAGAGGCAAAAAAAGCATTGAGTACATTAGCTTTTTCCACATCCTCTGTCACTAGGTTGCCTCCCTCATTCAGTAAGGGGCCCACACTTTCCTTGACTTTCTTCTTCTTGCTAACATACCTGAAGAAACCCTTCTTGTTACTTTTAATATCTCTTGCTAGCTGCAACTCCAGATGTGATTTGGCCTTCCTGATTTCACTCCTGCAAGCCCGAGCAATATTTTTATACTCATCCCTGGTCATTTGTCCAGTCTTCCACTTCTTGTAAGCTTCTTTTTTGTATTTAAGAGCAGCAAGGATTTCACTGTTAAGCCAAGCTGGTTGCCTGCCATATTTACTATTCTTTCTACACATCGGGATGGTTTGTCCCTGTAACCTCAATAAGGATTCTTTAAAATACAGCCAGCTCTCCTGGACTCCTTTCCCCCTCATGTTATTCTCCCAGGGGATCTTGCCCATCAGTTCCCTGAGGAGTCAAAGTCTGTTTTTCTGAAGTCCGGGGTCTGTATTCTGCTGCTCTCCTTTCTTCCTTTTGTCAGGATCCTGAACTCGACCATTTCATGTTCACTGCCTCCCAGGTTCCCATCCACTTTTGCTTCCCCTACTAATTCTTCCCGGTTTGTGAGCAGCAGGTCAAGAAGAGCTCTGCCCCTAGTTGGTTCCTCCAGCACTTGCACCAGGAAATTGTCCCCTACACTTTCCAAAAACTTCCTGGATTGCCTGTGCACTGCTGTATTGCTCTCCCAGCAGATATCAGGGTGATTGAAGTCTCCCATGAGAACTAGGGCCTGCAATCTAGTAACTTCCATGAGTTGCCGGAAGAAAGCCTCGTCCACCTCATCCCCCTGGTCTGGTGGTCTATAGTAGACTCCCACCAAGACATCACCCTTGTTGCTCACACTTCTAAACTTAATCCAGAGACTCTCAGGTTTTTCTGCAGTTTCATACTTGAGCTCTGAGCAGTCATACTGATCTCTTACATACAGTGCAACTCCCCTACCTTTTCTGCCCTTCATGTCCTTCCTGAACAGCTTATATCCATCCATGACAGTACTCCAGTCATGGGAGTTATCCCACCAAGTCTCTGTTATTCCAATCACATCATAATTCCTTGACTGTGCCAGAACTTCCAGTTCTCCCTGCTTGTTTCCCAGGCTTCGTGCATTTGTATATAGGCACTTGAGGTAACCTGCTGATCGCCCCTCTTTCTCAGTATGAGGCAGGAGCCCTCCCCTCTCACGCGCTCCTGCTCGTGCCTCCTCCCGGTATCCCACTTCCCCACTTACCTCAGGGCTTTGATCTCCTTCCCCCGGTGAACCTAGTTTAAAGCCCTCCTCACTAGATTAGCCAGCCTGTTTGCGAAGATGCTCTTCCCTCTCTTCCTTAGGTGGAGCCCATCTCTGCCTAGCACTCCTTCTTGGAACACCATCCCATGGTCAAAGAATCCCAAACCTTATCTCCGACATCACCTGCGTAGCCATTCGTTGACTTCAACGATTTGGCGGTCTCTACCCAGGCCTTTTCCTTCCACGGGACTGTATCCCACTACAGCCATGGCTCACAATCTATGCAAGACACAAGTGCAGAGTTAACCTGGGGTAAATGAAAGGTTCAGTCTGTGAAAGCTGAAAATTAACTTCAGAATCACTTTGTTGCATTTTTAGTATTTTAGCAAAATGTTTCTATAAAAACTGACAAAGGAAAGCAAGAAGTAGGGTTCAAGGGGCATTTAAAGGATTCACAGGTCTTGTAGGGAGAAGCAGTTGCGTGGAGACAGACTGTAGGATGGAAATATAGAAAATAAAGAGGAGAAGAGGGGACTGAGGCTGGAGAATCAGAACAAAGGACAATAGCAACATCTAGTTCTCATGGAGTATTTCTCGTCCATCGATCTCTTTATAGGTGGGGAAGAAGAGTCGCAAGGACGCAAAGTGACGCCCAAAAGTCACACAGCAGCCCAAGACTTAGAACTCCCATATCCCAAATGCCAGTCCAGCTCTTTATGCCACGATACTACACCACACTGTCCCCCATAGCCTCTGGAGACTGTATCTGTGTGGAGTGTCTGGCGCAATGGGGCCCTGATCTCAACTGGGGCCTCTAGGAACACGCACAAACACCAGCCTGGCTTTCACACAAACAACCCTACTGATATTTCGGAAGCAAGCACCTGCACTATGCAATATGTGACTTACAGTAGCCTATGCGCTGAATGAACCCAGCCCTGCCAATAATCACAGCGAGCTCTTCATTGCACGGCTCTAAGCTGGAAGCTGGCAGCCAGCCCAGGAAAAACAGACAATTCTGACATTGCAGAGTTTCCAATCGCTCTGATTCATGGCCGCTGGTTCTGCTGAGTGAAGGAGCAGTGGCCATGTGGAAGGTCAGTCTCTTAGCTTTGCTGCCCTAAGACTCAATGCTGCAGCCCACTGGGAACCTGGGAACCCAGGCTGTGCCCACTAGTGGCTTACATAGGTTGTGCAGCGTGGTTGTAGCAAGATGCAGTCACCTTGGGCAGCCGTAGGAATTGTGTGCTGGCCCATGCATCTCAATGGGGAGTTAACTCCAGGATCCCTTGCTTGGGGGGCCTCACCAAGCCCATCCCAGGATTGATTCAGGCTAGTGGAAGGTGGCAGTCACTGCACGGGGCCTTTACTCCCTCCCCAGTTATTGAAAATTGGATTTGGACCTGACTGAGTTGTGAGCACTTAGGGTAGGTACTTCTGAATATGAGTGTGGTGGTCATTTACCTCTGAGCAACTGCTGTTGAGTAGAAATGGCTTCCTGTTTCTGAACGCTCACATTTTCACTCCTAAAGAAAAGACATTTTCAGTTCAGCTGTTCAGTGCAGTAATGCTGCAGTGCATTGAACAGGAATGTAAGGGGACATGACAAAGGCAAATACATGTACAGTACCTGCTTGATGTGCTTGCCTCTGCCTGAAAGGAGAAATGGGGAAACTATCTATAATTTAATAAAACCAAGTGAAAAAATATGCAGGGGCCATTCTCCATCTGTGTGCCACACACTTTCAGGCACGAAACCCCTCTTCCCATCAGGGCAATCCCATTTCAGAAGGGTAAATTCCCAGTCATCCCTGCTTCCCTAGGTATTTATGAATTTCATTCATGTGAGCAAATAATGTAGCTAACTTATTCTCCCCACTGTGGCTACAGTTTGCTAAACCCACTGCCATGCACCTTTGTTAACCACAAAGGGTTATGCTTCGGTATGGACCAGCATTAGCCAGAATAAGTCATAGATTCACAGCTGATAAGGCCGGAAGGGGGCCATTCTGAACATCTGGTCTGACCTCCTGTTTTTGAGCACAGGCCAAAGAACCTTCCCCCAGTGATTCCTGCATCATCAGCGTGTGGCTGAGCTAGAGCAGATCGCTGAGAGATGCCCAGCAATGATTTAATGACCCCAAGTGATGGGGAACCCACCACAACCCTTGGTAGGTTGTTCCAATGGTAAATCCCCCTCATGGTAAAATATGTGAAACTTATTTATAGCCTAAATCTGTCTAGCTTTAATTTCCAGCCATTAGATCTCACTCTGCCTTTGCTGGATTAAAGAGCCCTCTCCCAGACCCACCTTCACTCTGCAGGGCTAATGGGATTAAAAGGAAAAAAAAAAAATCTCTTAGTAACTAAAACAAGGAGCTCTGCCTCTGCTATTGGCATGGGGATGGAGCTTAGTGAAGAATTTATTTGACAAATAAGGGAGGTCCATGGAGCTCAGAGAATTTCATATAGCAAAAGGGGGATATATTGCAGGGGCGATGCTCTCAGAGCAAGAGGGCCATTGACCATCATATGCCAGAAGACAAAACTGGAGAGAGAAAGAATGCAGGAGGGTCTCTGCCTTGCCTGAGATGCTGACCAGACCTCAGAGTCCTATGTCTACGCTAGAAGGGCTGTGGCCGCTCAGCTCTCCCGATACAGCTGTGCCGCCGCAGCGTGTGTGGTGAAGACACTCTATGCTGATGGGAGAAAGCTCTCCTGTTAGCATAAAAAACCCAATCCTATGAGCAGCAGTACCTATGTTGGTGTAACTTATGTCACTCATGGGGGTGGAATATTCACAACCCTGAGTGACATAAGTTTTGCCAACATAGGCTGTAGTGTAGACATAGTGATAGAAGGGGTGAGAGCGGACACAGGGGATAGGGGGCAGTTTGTCTCAGGACTGTTTGTTATTTCGTGTAGATCTGTAACTCTCCCTGTGCTTTCTTAAAAATACAAGTGCCTGTGATTAAGAATCCCTTTGCTAAGCCAGCATTCCTGGCTCGCCTGACACATTGTCCATGAAGGCGTCGATCGAGAACTCAGCGTGCCCACAGTGATCTGGAAATCTGCTGGAGCATGTGTAACCAACTGCAAGCTTGGGAGGGCTGTGGCACTGGTTCTGGGGTTTCAGACAGCTGGGGTGTGGAGGACCACATCCCAAAGAAGCGTGGCATACATGGGGTCTGCAGTTGGGAGTGCAGCTGAGAGACCCAGAGCTGAAGTCTTAGAAGCACATGGGATCCTGTGGTTCGTTCCAGTCACAACTGACTGGTATCTGTCCAGAGAGGGTGTGACACAGGGCCCTAAAGGGATTTAATTAGCCAACAAAAACACCCCTACCTTGGACTCATGGGCAGCCTTTCTCATGGGAATCACAGCGTGAGAGTGGTAAGCCGGGGATCCTTTGCAATCCTCACAAAGGGCTTTGCCATCCTCCTTATAGAACCATGTGAGCTCTTTGCCATGTTCCTCACAGACATTCCCTTTCCTACTCCTTTTCCACAGTTGTTTGATGAATTGTACTATGCTGCCCAGCTGTGTGTTGGACCTGAAGGCTCTTTTCTGGAACATTTCTCCACACTGAGGACAGGCGGCTGTCTCCACTCCCTGACAGTGCCGGGTGATGCAGCCATGGCAGAAGTTGTGCCCACACTCTAAAGTCATCGGGTCTGTCAAATACTCCTGACAGATACGACAAACGGCATCTTCTAGCTCTCTACCAGCTAAAGATATTGGAGCCGGGGGTTCCAGACCTTCAGCCTTACGTTTCCTCTCCCCTGGTGGAGCAGGTGTCCCCATGACTGCTGGGCTCTCAGTCTGTCTGTCTCCTTCCCCAGCTCTGTGTGTTCTGGTGTCACTGGTGGGAGGTGCCTGCTGCTGGCCTCTGCCCTACTCCATGCAGGGTGAGATGAAGAGAAGGGAGAGGCCTAAAGGGGAAAGAGGAGAAGTGAAAACAGAAAAAAGGGGAAGAAGAATGTCATAAATATAAAGGGAAGCGTAAATCCCTTTAAAATCCCTCCTGGCCAGAGGAAAAATCCTCTCACCTGTAAAGGGTTAAGAAGCTAAAGGTAACCTCGCTGGCACCTGACCAAAATGACCAATGAGGAGACAAGATACTTTCAAAAGCTGGGAGGAGGGAGAAAAACAAAGGGTCTGGGTCTGTCTGTGTGATGCTTTTGCTGGGGACAGAACAGGAATGGAGTCTTAGAACTTAGTAAGTAATCTAGCTAGGTATGTGATTATGATTTCTTTAAATGGCTGAGAAAATAGCTGTGCTGAATAGAATGAATATTCCTGTCTGTGTGTCTTTTTTATCACTTAAGGTTTTGCCTAGAGGGATTCTCTATGTTTTGAATCTAATTACCCCGTAAGGTATTTACCATCCTGATTTTACAGAGGTGATTCTTTTTTACTTCTATTAAAAGTCTTCTTGTAAGGAAACTGAATGCTTTTTCATTGTTCTAAGATCCAATGGTTTGGGTCTGTGGTCACCTATGCAAATTGGTGATGATTTTTACCAAACCTTCCCCAGAAAGTGGGGTGCAAGGGTTGGAAGGATTTTGGGGGGAAAGATGTGTCCAAACTACGTTTTTTCAGGAACCCAGATAAAGTTTGGTGGTGGCAGTGGAAGTCCAGGGGCAATAGGGTAAAATAGTTTGTACTTTGGGGAAGTTTTAACCTAAGCTGGTAAAAGTAAGCTTAGGAGGTTTTCATGCAGGTCTGTATCCTAGAGTTCAGAGTGGGGAAGGAACCTTGACAAGGAACTGACTAGGAGAGGAGGAGGAATGACAGTTAGAAAGGGCAAAAAAGCTGCTCTGCCAGACACCCCCTCGCCAGTGAGCAGGAGCAGGAAAGGGTTTTATCTCCGTGTTTGCCACTGGTGAGATGGACCCTGGAACACTACGCCCGGTTCTAATAGCCACATTTTGGATAGGATGTTCAAAAAAGTGGAAAGGGTACAAAAAAGAACCACAAATGTGATTTGAGGGCTGGAGAAAATGCCCAACAGGGGCAGAATGAAAGAGCTCGATCTGTTCAGTTTATCAAAAGGAAGAGTGAGAGGTGACTTGATCATGGTGTTTATGTGCCTTCATGGGGAGAAAATCCTGGGTATTAAAGGGCTCTGTAATCTAGTGGAGAAAGGCAGGACAAGAACCAATGGCTGGAAGCTGAAGCCAGACAAATCTAAATGAGAAATAAGGCACAATTTTTTAACAGTGCAGGTGATGAACAAACTCCCAAGATGGTGGATGCTCCATCCCTTAATGTCTCCTAGTCCAGACAGGTGCCTTTCTGGAAAGATGCTTAAGTCAAACACAAGTTATTGGCCTCAGTAACTTAGGTGAAATTCACCGGCCTGTGTTATAAAGTTCAGACTAAATGTAATGGTCCCTTCAGGTTTTAAAAACTAGGAATCTGTGAATTCCGGCAGGGCTGAGATCATCCGAGGCCTCAGTGCTAGAGAAACAGCATGAATAATACTAAATTAAGTAGGCTGTGGGTAAAGTGTGCCCATCACCAGGAGCTTTCCTGTAGGTCCTTAAAATGCAGAAAGACGATAGGGAAGAAAATTTGACAGTCTGAGACTAGCCTAGTACTTCCAAGGGAACAATGAATGTTCCACTGACCTCTGTTTACATTCCCTTTCTATGCAGTTTTGATTCTGTGTTCATATTTAGAATAAAACATTGATCATTGCACCGTGACCTGAGCCTACCAGAACACTCTGTTATTCAGTAGTGCTGGGGTCTGTTCTTCTCTGCTCCTAAGAACAGACAAATAAATGTGGTCAGCACTCACAGCCCAGTTCAGTTTATTGTTTCCTCATCCTCCCTGCTCACGGTTGTGCTGGGAGTCTCTGCCACTCACATTACATCTCTCATATAGATTGTGAGCTCCCTGGGCCAGGGACGTATCTTTGTTACACATCAGTGACAGGGGTTCCTAGGCGCTAGTATATCATTACTGACACTGATAACCATTAACAACAAGTGGGGGAATAAACAAATGTGGTTGCCAAGACTGGCTCCTTCATTGCTAATTCCACCTCAGAGTAATACAGCACCACTTGCCCCTTAGGGGCTCACTAATGGGTGTATGGAGGGATTCGAAGGAGAAGTCTGCAGGCCCTGGGCAATAGGTCTGGGTGGGCATCCCAGGGATGGAGGCAGGTGCAAAGATAGAAGGACATGGGGTTGGGGGTGGGCTAGGCAAGATGCTGAGGTGGAGCTAACACATGGGGAGAGGGGTGAAGAGCTTCCTGGGCTCCCAGGTCCAATTCACCCAGCCTGGGCCCCTCACTCACACAGCTCTGGGGCTGGGCTCTCCCTCCCCTTCCCTAGCTCTCCCCGCTCCCCATCCCCACCCCTCCCTCCATCACGCTGGGACCAGTTTCCCTGACACAGCAGAGTTGGCAGCACAAAGCAGCCTGTACAGCAGGGCCTGGCACTGTCAGTCTTAACCCCTGTGGCTGTTTCACTCCTCGCCATGGATAAAGAGTCCCTAGGACAGTAAATGCCGGGACATCCCCTGTTGCTCACTGCCCCCATCACACTCACTGGGATCCTGGGCCTGGCTTTTCTTTAGGAGTCAGACCATGCAGTTATTGGCCCTGAGGGGACCTGGGAATCCCCCCAAACCAGGCCTGGAGCTGACTCCACTGGGGTTCTCTTGGAGGCTGTGGGGGAGGCACTAAAATGAGGGGACCTAGGTCTCCTCCCCTACAACATTCTGAAGTCCCGCTGCAATTTTCTGAATTTGATACAATTTTTGGCCTCAACTTTTTTTTATTATTGTAAGTGGCCATGCGGGACCCTGTGAGGGGGAAGCAGCCTGTGGTGAGCTGGCTGAGTCATTCTCGTTATCCGACTGAAATGGTCCCACTACCATACTGAGTCCCTCATAATCACTAATGGCTTTTTATTCTCACACACCCTGCAAGGCAGGACAGTACTGGTATCCGTGTCAGTATTGTGGCAGCCCAGAGAGACTGTTTACAGTTAAATGTTTTGCTGGCATAGCTACATCGGTTAGGAGGGTGAAAAAACCCACACCCAGCCTGTGATGGGTTCGGTCACAGAGACCCCCTTGGACTGTCACCTGACGTGCTGAGATTACCTCTGAGCCCATTTTCCTTGCCAAAGCTTGGGACTCCAGAACCCTGCCTTGTTGAGCCAGAGATGCCAGCCTGCTGCAACACAGACCCGGGTCTGGTCCACGCCCCCAAAGCTGCAGGCTTAACTGAAAACAGCCTAGCAGGTTACCTGCCTCCAGCACCCAGACACCCAGGTCCCAATGGGATCCAAACCTCAAATGAATCCATTTTAGTCTGTGTAGTGAGGTGCTGTCAGTCCCCACCGCCCCAGAGAGAGACGAGCCCCTCCAGACACCAGAGTGGGCGGAGCCTGGAGCTCTGAGCCCGCCCCCCAGATGGTCAGGCATGGCACAGGAAGTATAAAGGCCCGACCCCAGAGCTCACTGACAGAGCAGCCACCGGGGAGACCAGGAGCCTCTGGCCCACCTCCTGGTTGCGAAGCCTCTGTGGCAGACCCAAGGGCTGGCCAGGCCTGCCCCAGGCCAGTGACCCAGAGGAGTTGCCGGGCCTGCCCTACACCAGTGATCCCAAGGAATCCATGGTGCTGGACCCCCCTGGAGACACCACCCTGACCCAGGTACTTCAAGAGGAGGAGTTGGGAAGTAGCCCGGGGGCAGCCGACCCGAGTCTGGCTGCAGCACTGCCAGAACCCATGTCAGTGTGTTGCGGCCAGGATCCCCACTGACACAGCAGCGGGTCTTCTGCCGCTGCTAGGGCCCAGGCCTGGGACGCAGTGGAGTGGAAGGGCCTGCATCCCCCCTGCCACCCAACTTGCGGGTGGCAGTCTCCCCCTCTCCCCGACCTTCAGACCCAGGGCCTGGGCTAACTGTGTATATATTGTTCTTGCTCAGCCCCTGCCTGAGGGCCTGAGCACCTAACTCACCATTGCCCCACCCTGACCTAGGGCCTGGGCTGACAGCTAACTGTGTTGTTTCTGCCCTCACAAAGGCCTTGGAGGAAGACTCCTGTGGCCAGACTAATTCCCTGCTAGACCTCCTCCCAAACTTAGTGAGGGTCCCCGCCACCCCAGAGAGAGATGAGCCTCAGCTAACCTCGTTACACTCTGTATAAAGCTTACACAGGGTAAACTCATAAATTGTCCGCCCTCTATAACACTGATAGAGAGATATGCACAGCTGTTTGCTCCCCCAGGTATTAATCACTTACTCTGGGTTAATTAATAAAGAAGTGATTTTAATAAGTATAAAAAGTAAGATTTAAGCAGTTTCAAGTAATAACCGACAGAACAAAGTAAGTCACCAAGCAAAATAAAGGAAAAACATGCAAGTCTAAGCTTAATACATTAAGAAACTGATTACAGGTAAAATCTCACCCTCAGAGATATTCCAATAAGATTCTTTCACAGACCAGACTCCTTCCTAGTCTGGGCCCAATCCTTTCCCTTGGCACAGTCCTTGTTAGTTTCAGCAGCCATCTTAGGTGGAAACTAGGGGTTTTCTCATGACTGCAGCCTTAGGTGGTAAGCAGGGGTGTTCTCATGACTGGTAGCCCCTTTGTTCTGTTCCACCCCCTTTTATAGCATTGGCACAAGGGAGGAATCTTTTGTCTCTCTGAGTCCCCACCCCTCCTTCTAAATGGGAAAGTACCAGATTTAAGATGGATTCCAGTATCATGTGACATGGTCACATGTCACTGTAAGACCTCATTCTTCATTACCCATAGGCTGGCCCACACATACACAGGAAGGCTTGCAGGTAAATAAACCATTTAAAACCAATTGTCCTAGTCAATGGGAGCCATCAAGATTCTAAACCACCATTAATGGCCCAGACTTTGCATAATTACAATAGGACCTCAGAGTTATACTTCATATTTCTAGCTTCAGATTACAAGAATGATACATGCATACAAATAGGAGGAATATGTTCAGTAGCTTATAAGCTTTGTTATGATACCTTACAAGAGATCTTTTGCATAAAGCATATTCCAGTTACATCATATTCACACTCCTAAGCATAGCTCCATAAAACATACGGAGTGCACCGTCACATAGCTCCACCACCACAGGCCATCCTGTAGCCCTTTTGTTGGTACAACTTGTTCCCTCCAGGGACCTGTTGTCATCTACACTGGGGAAACCATTCGCTGCCAATATCAGCTGCACCTTTGCTTGGCAGGAGGGCCAGTTGCTCACCTAGCTACATAGACGAGACCTAACCACCTTACTCACAGCGCACCGTTCTCCTCATCCCACAGCCTACCCACTACACCACCTCCTCTCCATAGGAGCTCCCTTGCACAGAGTATATAGGGCTCTGTGCCCAGCTCCCATTCACAGCCAGACAGTGTCAACAAATAGCTCACGATGTTCTCGCAGTGATGTGATTCTGGCATGGCTGGAACCAGTCTCATGATGACAGCCTGCCACATCCACACCAGCTGCACCCAGCCCATCTCTTCCCCTGGACTCTGCTCTTCCTTACTCCTGTTGAAAGTGCCACTTCCTAATAAAGAGACACATGTTACAGCTCAGCAATAGCATCTGTGCCCCCAGCACTGTGTGTTCCTGCTGATCCCTTCTCCCTTCCCTCCTGCTGTTCTCTGCTTCCCTCAACTTGCCCAGGATCACCTCCTGTTAGCAGCAAAATAAGGTCTCAGAACCTCGGCAGAGGGCCGAGCAGAGGGAGATGTTGCCAAGCCAGAGAGCCTTGCAGGCTGAACTTGGAGGGGGGACATGACCACAACAGGGAGGCCAATGGTGGGGGAAAATGGTCCTGCCACCTAGAACCTGAGGGTGTGTGGCCACCACCAGGACAGGTGTCTGATCCACGATATCACTGCAACACACCCAGGGCCCGGGAGGGAGCCTGGGACATGTGAGGAACAGACTGCAAACTTTTTTTACGTTCCAGAGACAGCTTGTTTTGGTTTTCCCCATGCCCATAGGGTGGGGCCTAAGTTCCCTGTAAACTGCGCAGCCATGAGCACTGCACAGGTGGAGAGAGGCACCCCTGACCTGCCCCAGCCCTGCCCTGCCCCGTTGGAGCTGCCATGGCTGGGGAGAGGCACCTGTCCACTGGCCCAGTCATGCCCTACCCTGCTGGAGCTGCCGCAGCTGGGGAGAGGCATCCCTCCCCCAGCCCAGAGCTGCTGCTGCAAGAGAGGGCTGGGGGGAGTCCTCTCTCCCCGGGGCAGCCTGAACCCCAAACCCCTCATCCCCGGCCCCACCCCAGAGCCCAGACCCCCAGCTGGAACCCCCAACCCCAGCCCTCTGTCCCAGCCCTGAGCCCCCTCCCACACTCCGAACACCTCAGCCCCACCCCTGCCACACATCACCTCCATATTGGTGCACATAAAAAAATTTATTCCACACATGGATGTAAAAAATTAAAGGGAAAACTGGGCAGGGCCCCATTCCTTTCACCTTTTCCATTTTCCCCATGTTTTTCTTACAGTTGCTGTTTAGTAAATTGTAGTTGGTTTGAACTTAATGCAGTGGGTCAGGGAAGTGGATGGTGAGGTGAGAGTATCTCCGATTCCACCAGGGTACTGCAGAAGCCAGGAGAGTTCCCCACAATAGCGGGACCATTCCCACGCTTACACTCAGTCCATTCCCAGGTGAGAGCCCCCCACTTTCTTCCAGAAGCCCTTTATCCCCACCTCACACCTTCAGTCCTTTGTTCTCAAGCTGGGGTCTGCTCTGCTTCCTTGCTGAGGGGTGGAGAACTCCATCTCCCTCTGGTTCACTGGTTGTTAGGTGTCAATGTCCTGGTGATCAGATTTTTCCATTTTCAATTTGGATTCTCCATTGGTAGGGGGTTGACCTCGACCAGTCCTTTCTAATGACCCATTCAGGCTTGCCCCATCTCTGGCAGGTGACTTCCACCGACTGAAGTGGGGCATTGTGGGGCACTGACAGCCATGCAGGCTTACAGCTGGAGCTTCCCTGCCCCGGGGCTGATAGCCAGAGCTGGAGACAAAATATGAAATGATAGCAGCTGTGAAACTGACAATGTCAATTTTATTGCTGGTAGGCCCCCTACTGTGAAATTAAGCCCTGTGCCCAGCCAACAGATGGGGGAGGGCACCAGCTGTGAGCCCCAGGCAGGGCTGACAGCCAACAGTCAATGCAAGCAACCTACACTGACACTGCATCGCCCTAACTACATCAACCTAAGCGCTATGCCTCTCGCAGAGGGCGAGTTACATTGGCGGGAGCACAATTTTAGTACAGATACTTACATAATTAGCTGGACATAAGTTGCCTTACATCGAGCTAACCCTGTAGCATAGATCTGGCCTCAGATTGAAAGGGGCAGCAGGAGCAATAAGTGGAGAGGGAGGTTCCCAGCTTCCAGGTCAGCCCAGACCCAGGGCAATGCAATGGGGGAGGGGAGGTTTCCAGTCCCTTGAACAGATGCCCCAGGCATGAGAAGGTTTGAGGGGCTCCTCCCGCAAATGGAATCTCACACCTGGGATTCTGCACAAACCCCTCACCCTGGGGTTACAAACATTGGTGGCCCCAAACAAACCCTGAGCCTGAGCCACGTGCAGCCCCCAGTTACTGACGGGCCCTGCCCAGCTGCTGTCCTACCCTGGCCCTGGGGGCTGTGAGCCCAGCTGTCTCCCCTTCCTGCCCCAGAGCAGAGATCCCTCCCCTCCGGGACATGCAGGCAGCAGTGGGATCCTCCATCAGCCCTGTCCTAGCTGCACAGAGGCAAATCGCTCTTTATCTTGGGGCGAGTCAGAGACACGCAGGACGCTGAATCTGTCCTGGCTCAGGGTCTGAATGAAGAGATGGTGGGGGTGGGGCCACTCAGTCCATGTGTCTGGGCTCTGTGTCTCCCCAGGCTGTCGGTCTCTGGGAGCTGCCAGGTCCTCTGTGCTTCCCCATAGCTCAGTGCCTCTGTGTGCCCTGGAGCAAGCAGCCCCGTATTATATCTGCCAGAGGGCACCACCGGCCCGTGGGGCCTGGGGAGAGAACCCCAGCCCTGGAACAACAGTCCAGCCATGTCAGGGTGTGTCTCCCCCCCACACACACACACACCTCACTCTCCTCAGAGTTGCTGTGGAAGACCTGACAGGACAGGACTGCATTCCCTTGGCCTGATTCTCCTGCTCGCACCCATGTGATCCAGGAGTAACAGGTTTAGTTTCACTTTCCTGTTCCCAGAAATGTGCTGCCCTAACAGCAACCGGCCATTTCCCTGCTGCCAACTGCCTCCTGCTTGTTACCCAGCATTCCCTGGGGTCTGCCTGGGTTGTGCTTTGTGAATCTTTTCAAAGGGCTCTCCCTACAGCTTTGCTCTCTGTTGTCTGCTGCTTCCATTCAGACACGTGCTTCTGCAACCTGCCACTGATCCTCTCCCTTTCACACACGTGCTTCTTCATTCCTACCATCTGTTCTGCTTGTGTCAGAGACAGAGCTCTGAGAGCATCAGATTCTGCCTTTAGATTAGTCACTTTACTTTTCTTTTCAGCTTTGATTCATTCCAATTCCTGCACTCTGTCTTCCAGCCGATCTATCTCCTGAGCCAGTGTTGTTGCAACCAACCACAACCCCTTCACGGAGCCCTCTTCTTTGCCCTAACGTTTGGACCTCCCCCCTTCCCTGGACCAACCCCAGACATCCCATTGCTTGTGGAGCTGCAGGAAGGCTCCGGGGCCAGTGAAGGCGCCAGGCTTCCAGGGTCCATCACCCCCATATTCCTGTACAAAATCTGTCAAGCTGTTCCCCAACATCATTTGCATCTGTTCTCTCTTTCCAGGTGTTTTCTTGTCCCTGGACATAATTTTTCACTCGAGCAGGCAAGCAGCCTGAGTCCCAGTAATGCAATTTATCCGTAGATTAACTTGCGAACTGCGACATGGGTACTTGTGGGGAGCGACCCCACCCTGCCATCTTTTACGTCCTTTTACCTACCTGCTCCTATTGCAATGGACAAACTACAAACTGTTTGTACCATCCGTCTCCTTCCTCTCTACCATCCTCTCTGGGGCTTCCAAAATCTGTTACCTGGAGTTCTTTCAACCCAAAGCTCTTGGTAATTTTACTCTGCGTGAGGTGGTGTCAAGAAATAAATCAAGGCAGACACAGTCATCTGACCAGTAGGTGGCTGGCACAAACAGGACAACGCAAGAGTGCTTTCACTTAAAGCTAGACTTTACTTAATCTCAAGCATTTATACACGTCCGCAGCAGGTTAGTAAAACATCCCCAACCCTCGATAATGACTGAAGTTGGGTGTGGCACAGTGGCAGTCTTCCGATGGCCTCTTCTGTCTGCTGGTGGGAACCACAAGATGTGTCCAGATGGAGAGAGGCCCTGAAGAGTCCAACTTCCCCCAAGCTTTCTTCCTTTATTTATTCATTAGTATTACAGCAACATGTCACTCAAAGAACACTTGTGAAGCAAGCAATTTCACAGATTAAAGCAAGAGGTTTCCTTCTGATCATCAATTACCCAGATGTGTTTTCAGAGTTTGTTTGCCTTGAGGCTCTGACAGACATATCCCTGAGCGCACATATAGACAAGCTTCCTGTTTACCTAAAATGAGAACCTCAGCAATTTTGAAACCGATCTCATCAGGAAGGACGCGGGGTCAAAGCTGCGCTTTCTGTGGCACCCAAACCCCCTCCCCTCCTGACTCGGTCATGCTGCTGCATAGGCCCACTTACAGCTGTTAGCTTGGCTACTTTAGCAATAAGCAGTAGTGGTTCAGGCACTTTACTGGTCTGCCAAGATCTCCCCGTACACTGCTGGGGGCTGATTTGGGAATAGTCATTTGGGACAAGGAGCCAGGAACCAAAACAGGCCCAATTTCTTAGCTTGCAGCTCCAAGCCTGTTTAGTCAACACCAGATACTCTCTCTAGATTTTCTGGGGTCACACTGTGCTCACAGTGGCTGCTTGGCTTTTGCCTCTGCCTCTCTGTTCTTGTCTGTTCTCTGGGCCTCTGCGTTTTGCACATTTTCACACACACACCCTCTTACCGAAAATACTACTCAGCAAAGCCCTTCTGTCCAAAACTCCTGGGTGGGTTCACATACCTCTTTTGTCTTAAGTAGGGGCTTGTGATAAATTTATCCTTCCAGTTATGTTAATTGAAGGATAAATTCACATCCATCAATCTCGGAGAGTTTTTAACTCGACCCATATCAAGGTTTCACCCAGCTCATAATGATACTAACCAGACTGTTTTTCCTGTATCAGCTCTCTCAATAAACTTGTGAATGTTGCACAACTGAACAGAATCATTATTTGAATCTACCCTGGAAAGGAAGGGAGGGGAGCTAGAGGCTGTGACGGCTCCAGGAGTTTGCCATTTTGAGCGCACAGATGGAGTTGCGGGGTGGACAGATACCCATCTACTAATTTTCTTTTCCTTTTGTGCATGTGCCCACCATGGCATGGGTATGTTAACAGTCAGTGGTTGGGGCTTCAGTCTGAGTTAGAAGCCAATTGCCTGGGCAGTCCAACTGCCAGTGAGAAAACTTGTTCAGGGGGGGCTGAACGAAGGGGGCAGTGTAGGGGGAGAGAGGAAAGGAGAGAGGAAGGTGGGAGCTGGAAATTCGGAAAGGCTCCTGGCTCACATCCACCAGAAATGGCTGAGGCCATGGGGCACCCACAACAGAAGTGAGCACAGCAGTATAGCATAACAATAACACATTGTAATGAGGGATACTTACATGCCAAGATCCCCTCAATCATATCTTCCTTCTGTGTCCCGGGCTGGGAATTGGGGCAGCTTCCTCCAAGGCCACCCTCAGAGTCCTGAGTCCAAAGGGATCCTGGCTTTCCGTGGAGATCTCCTCACTGCCCTCTTCGTGTTCCTCCTCCAGTGACTCTTGGTGCTCGGCCTCGGGGGCTCCACTGTCCTCACGATGGCATCACTGCATCCACATGAACAATAGTCCGCAAACTAACTTAATTCACATTGAATTTAGTGCACTTTTAAAGTGGAATCCAGAATTCACAATAAGTGGGGAGTCAGTGTGCTTTAAAGGTTTGTGTCAAGTGCACACAGGCATTTTCAATCTGCATTAACTTGAGTTCGTCTGGACTAAACCCCCCATCGAGATAAGCCCCTAGACTCTAAGCGCAGGGGCTGGGGGTTGGTTCTGCGCTGTGTGACTTACCCCTCGCAGAGGCAGAGTGAGGCTGGAAGGAAGCAAAGGCTGCTTCTTGGGCACAGGGCTGGAGTGTCAGGCTTGGGATTTCTGTAGGCGCCTGTGCACTGTACATCCCCACTGCTTTTCAGGGGAACAGGACTTACTTGTATTTCTGTAAATAACCAGAGGACTCCAAAGATAACCTTGACTTCATGTCTGCATTTGCTCATCCAAACAGATCCCTGCTCCCCCAGCCAGGCCCCATATTTCAACTGCTGCTCAGCCAAAGAGACATCAAGACCTGTCAGAAACCATGTGATGTGAGCAGGTATGGAGCAAATCACCTTGTATATTCATGATGTGTGATGTGACTGGTCACTGAAGTCACCTGGGTTGAAAGCACCACCAGACTGGGATGGGAGGGTTTGCGTGTGGACAGAAGTGGAGTTAGGGCAATGCCTGAGTAAGAGCCCGAGTTAACTCTGCCACGAAGACAGACCCTGTTAGACACAGGCGCTAACTTTTGTTTTTCCCAGTGGATGCTCTGGCCCTGCTCTGCCCCAAGGCCCTGCTCTAGGGTAACCAGACAACAGACAGGGGGTGGGGGGCTAATAGGAGCCTATATAAGAAAAAGACCCCCAAATAGGGACTGTCCCTATAAAATCAGGACATCTGGTCACCCTACCCCGCTCCCACAGGGCATCTTCCCCCAGGATCCGCACTCCCTCCGCCTCTTCCTACCCCTACTCCACCCCCTTCCCAGAGGCCCCCCTGCCTACCTGCAACGTGCTCCTCCCCGCCCACCCGCCAGCCTCTCGCTCCTCACTGCCCCCTCCCCCGAGCGCCTCCCGCCAGCTGCTCACGGATCAGCGGACAGCCCCAGGGCCCGCCAAACAGCTGATTTATGGCCAGGCCCACGGCCCACCGAACAGCTGATTGGTGGCCAGCCCCAGGACCTGCGGAACAGCTGATTGGCAGCCAGCACCAAACAGCTGTGGCTGGTGGGTGCTGAGCACTCCCTATTTTTTTCCATGGGTGCTTGGGCCCCAGAGCACCCTTGGAGTCCGTGCCTATGCAGGTTGCGCAGAACGCAGCCCCCAGATTAGGTACGACAGGTTCCTGCCGGTCAGTCCCAATACAGGATGAGGAAATAAAACCTCTTTTCTAACTACCAGAAAACCCAAAGCAAAGAAGTGACTCCTCTGAGTGTTTCAGGTCACTCTGAGGCATTTACACTGCAGACCATGAATCAGGAAGCTGCATGTCTCTTCAGATACCTGCTTAAAGCAACCTGACTGTAAACAAGCGATTGTCCATGTCTGACTCAGCCCAGGGAACCAGTCTGAGTGGTTTGCGAAGAATTGTACAGAGGTGAGGAGAAGTTCATACAAATAAATGTTTCTGCTAAGACTCCAAGCTCCAAAATGCTTCACTAGTAAATATTTTGATTGATTGCCATATCTGGAGCAGTCAATTAATTAACAACACAGAAAATTTGTTTTTAAAAACTTTCTCTATACATGGACACCCTCATAGACCTCAAATACACGGAGAGCAAACAGACCCAAATACAAACAGAGAGAAGGTTACACACAGCTGTGTCCTCTTCCTGATGCTCAGGGAAGCCATTCCAAAGGTCACTCCCCACCCACTGATCTACCTGTCCTGCCTCAGTCACCACAATTCTTTGGTAACCTGCCAAACAGGTTCACATTCCAAACTCACAGGGACATTCTGCAGAAAGGCAGCAAGGCCAAGGCCTGGTGAATCCCCTGATTCCACAGCCAGAAAATTCACCCCAGCCATGCCACCGGCATCCAGAATCTGAGCTCTTGGCCCAGCCCACTGTGGCAATGTACAGGGGCCATTAAAACCTGTCTCTGGCTGGCGGAGACTTTCCCCCATACAGGCGCTGTGCGACTCAGCCGCAGGCTCTGCATCAAAGGGCCCCTTGCAAGCCCCACCACGAGGGGTGTGCTGGGAGTGCAGCTGGGGGGTAGCGGGGCTGGGAGGGAATGTGCTGCAGGCAGAAAGAGGTGGGTCCATACTGTTAACACTATGGTCATTTTTGACAGTGCCGCCTCCTATAGGCAGCCCACACTGGGCTCCTATGACTTAGGGTAGCTCCCCTGGCTACCTTAAATTACACTGGGGGATATTTTATCCCCTCCCTCCCCGCAGAACAGCCTGGAATCCCAAGGATGCAAAAGTGGTGTCAAGTGACCTTTGCCATCTCTCCCCCAGAGCTGTGAGTTCTGTGGTGCACATCCCAGAGGCCCGGCACAGTATCGCACCCTGTGTTTCTAGACCTTGTGTTTGCAGAGATAACCCTGAAAAGGAACTGCGTGTAAGTGATACAGTGGTGCTTGCCTGAGTCTGCAGGCAGCCTGAAACAATAGTGCTAAGAAATGGGAACTTCTCCATTCCTCACAGCTCAGTGAACTCATGATGCCACAGAATTCAGTGCGTCTGCCACAGAATTCACAGGTTGCCCTAAGTTTTATCCTCTGTGTCCCTGCCCTGGAGCAGACAGGAGTGGGGGGAGCCACCCCCTCACCTAAACAGCCAACACCCCAGTCAGAGAAGGAATCTTCCCTCCCTCTTTCAAACAGTTGCAATAGTCCAACCAACACTGAGCAAACACACCCTGGATGCTTCAGTTTTCACCACTATTACCAGCATCATATCTATTCTTGAGCGAGCTGAGAGGGGAGCTAGCAAATGGCCCATCACCAGCTCATCTAGCTGGAGCTCACTCTAGCCATGGCTTGTTCTGGATTGAGGCCAGGCCATTGAACTTCAGCTGCTTTAGGGGCACTGATGGATGATCTCCTTCTGTCACTGGACAAGTGGTTAGAAACTCACCAAGGAGCTATGAACTCCTGCTGACATGATGCTGTAAACGAGCGGCATTCCCACTCCGCTCCAGAGTCTGCACATGCTGTGTGGGGTCAAACTCACCCCTCCCCTGGGACTTTGCCTTATTCACAAGGTAACTCTCAGTAACACAGTCTGGCTTTTCCTAGGACTCCTTGCATGTTCCAGCAGAGAATGGGTGCAGCAGGTCCTGGGGTAGCTGACAACGGGACATGCTCACAGAGGTTGAGGGCCCTGGCTAGCCCCTTAACCCAATGGGAGTTAAGTGCCTAAACAGAGTAAGCACTTTTGAAAATCCCACAAGGTACATATCTGCATCTTTAGGTTCCTAAATACCTCTGAAAATCTGGCCTTACATCCCTCCTTGCTTACCTAAAGGAGGAATTATACAAACCAAACCAAACACAACACCAGAAATCACACCCAGAAATCCTCCTCTGACATTCCACCCAGAGATCCGACACGGGCCAACTTTCCCAACACAAGCCTCCTGCGCAGGGATTCATGCCACTTTTCTTGTGCATTGGAAATGGAAGGCTTCCAACCTTCTGCAGTCTAGACCAGAGGAGGGAGCTCCAGATCTTCAGCTCAACAACCTGGACTTTCTAATTTTGCCTAGAACATGCCTGGCAAGAGCTGGAAGCTTTGGTTCGCTGGAATGCTGGGCAATCCCAGTGAATATGTGATTGGTTCCAATCCCAGGCTCACCGCGATCATACTGTGGCTCCCATTGAGGAGTTATCTCCGTGGCTGGGACCAGGGCCTGGTCCTATACTACAGAGTTAGATCAACGTAAGGCAGTTTACATCAAACTAATTATGTCAGTGTAAGTGCCCTGCTACACTGATATAATAACTCCACCTCCATGAGAGGCGCAGGGATTATGTGGGTGTAGTTAGGGCGATGCAATGTGTGTGTAGACACTGTCTCACTTACATCAGCTGTTGGCTGTCATTCTTGTCAGTTCCATGGCTCCACTGGCTAGAAAGCCAGGCTGTTCCGAGGGCAGGTAGGGGGCTCCAGCTAGGGCCCAGCTGCCTTGAGGCTCCCCTGTCCTAGCCTGGCTGTACCCTCTGTGCTTGGAGCTTGGATGCCCCGCCCCACTCCCAGCCTAGCTGCTGCCCAGGCTTCCTGCTCTGAGCTGGGCTGAGCCTGCTCTGCTCCATGCTGCCAGCCAGACTGCTGTCCGGAGGCTCCCCGCTCCCTGTGGGGAGCGAGCCCTGGTGAGGTCACTAGCTCAGCGCTGAGAAGAAAGCAGCAGTATAAAAGGCTGAACCAGGGAGCAGGAAGGGGGCTCCTCATAACTGCTGCTATGCTGTGATGCACCATAAAAAGTAATAAAGACACTTGCTGGAGGTTCCCTGGCAGACTGCAGGCTGCTTAATTCCCACAGAGGTCTGCCAGCCAGGGGTTGCAGGAACTGATGGGGGAGCCCACTCATAGTTAGACATTTAAAAATGAACATTGCCTGCAATCTCTCCATGACACTTCATGCTGTAAATTGTGACTGACAACACACTTCTATGTCTTGTCAGATAATAAAAATCATTTGCCAACATATTTTCCCATGTAATAACACAATAAGATTGGATAAGAAATCACAGTAATTACACATAATTCAGCGAGAAATAGGGAAAGGAATGCAGATATTTCTGAAGGAAATTTTAGGGAAAAATTATCTATTCTTAGATTAACACAGGGAAATTTTAAAAACCAGGAAAAACACATAGCTTCAACAGCCCATGCCACCTAGACACCAGCAGACTGGGTAAAAACACAAATGAATCCATCAAAAGATAATTTTAGGGTATTTATTTTCAAATATTCAAAGTAAGTTTAGGGCACACTGCCATGAATGGCATATTGTAAATAAAGCTTCAAAACTGAATTATTACATTGAAAATGTTCATAAAGCATGTTTTAAAAAAAATAGTCCTAGCAAGGCCATGGGATGGGCCTCCCCACATACTCTGCTCAGCTAGCTCTTCAAGAATTAGGTTCAATCACTAATTTCAAGGAAATAGAGCAATCAATCACTATTTTTACAGCAAGAACAATGAGGAGTCCTTGTGGCACCTTAGAGACAACAAATGTATTTGGACATAAGCTTTCGTGGGCTAAAATCCACTTCATCAGATGCATGGAGTGGAAAATACAGTAGAGAAGTATAAATACACAGCATATGAAAAGATGAGAGTTGACTTACCAAGTGGAGGGTCAATGCTAACGAGCCAATTCAATTAAGGTGGAAGTGGGTTATTCTCAGCAGTTGACAAGAAGGGAGGAAAGATCACTTTTGTAGTGCTAATGAGTTCAATGTAATCAAGGGAGTGGGAGTGCTTTGTTCCAGGTGGGCCTTGAGTGGGCCTGAGTGTTATAAAAAGGCAGCCAGTTGCGAACCAGCAGAGAGGCTAACAGAGGAAGTTTGACTGGATGATTTACTTGTGGATTGGTCCTGCTTTGAGCAGGAGGTTGGACTAGATGACTTCCTGAGGTCCCTTCCAACCCTGATATTCTATGATTCTATGACTGGGAGTTCGCCTGGGGAGAGCCCACTGAGGCTTTCATCTTGCAGGCTTCTCTGTGTAGGTTTCAGAGTAGCAGTTGTGTTAGTCTGTATTTGCAAAAAGAAAAGGAGTACTTGTGGCACCTTAGAGACTAACAAATTTATTTGAGCATAAGTTGCACCCGATGAAGTGAGCTGTAGCTCACGAAAGCTTATGCACAAATAAATTTGTTAGTCTCTAAGGTGCCACAAGTACTTCTTTTCTTTTTGCTTCTCTGTGTAGTGACTGCAAGAGTTGAGGAAGCTCGTAGAAGGAAGGTAATATGGATGGTGAGCATTCAGCTGTTGTGACCTGCACAGGTTGTGCTATGTTTGTCTTTCTTCCACAGGACAGAAGCGACTTTGTCTCTACAAAGTGCAAGCTGGTCTCCATATTGGAAGAGAAGGTTCAAGGTCTGGAGAAACAAGGATCGACCCTGTGTTGCATAAGAGAAAATGAAGATTTCCTGGACAGACATCAGGATCTGGTTCTACGGGAACAACATTCTGAGGAATCAGAGGAGGCCGCGCAGCGGGGACAGAAGGACGCTGAAGAAAATTGGCAGCATGTGACCTCCAGAAGAAGAAAGAGGAGCATCCATGTACCAGTAATGCAGATACAGGTGAACAACTGTTTTCATGTTCTCTCCACTGGTACTAATGCGGAGAGTGGACTAGATGATACATCTGAGGGAAGGGAGCAGAAGGAGACTCCACCAATTGGAAGGCATGAGATGCACTCTCTTAGGGAAGGGGGTTCCACAACTGCCACTCCCAAGAGAAGGAGGTGGGTGGTGGTGGTCGGGGACTCCCTCCTAAGGGGGACTGAGTCATCTATCTGCTGCCCCGACCGGGAAAACCGAGAAGTCTGCTGCTTGCCAGGAGCTAGGGTTCATGATGTGACGGAGAGACTGCCGAGACTCATCAAGCCCTCAGATCGCTACCCCTTCCTGCTTCTCCACGTGGGCACCAATGATACTGCCAAGAATGACATTGAGAGGATCACTGCAGACTACGTGGCTCTGGGAAGAAGAATAAAGGAGTTTGAGGTGCAAGTGGTCTTCTCGTCCATCCTCCCTGTGGAAGGAAAAGGCCCGGGTAAAGACTGTCAAATCGTGGAAGTCAACGAATGGCTATGCAGATGGTGTCGGAGGGAAGGCTTTGGATTCTTTGATCATGGGATGGTGTTCCAAGAAGGAGGAGTGCTAGGCAGAGACGGGCTCCACCTGACGAAGAGAGGGAAGAGTATCTTTGAAAGCAGGCTGGCTAACCTAGTGAAGAGGGCTTTAAACTAGGTTCACCAGGGGAAGGAGACCAAAGCCCTGAGGTAAGTGGGGAAGTGGGATACCGGGAGGAAGCATGAGCTGGAGAGTGCGAGAGGGGAGGACTCCTGCCTCATATTGAGAAAGCAGGATGATCAGCGAGTTATCTTAAGTGCCTATACACAAATGCAAGAAGCCTGGGAAACAAGCAGGGAGAACTGGAAGTCCTGGCACAGTCAAGGAATTATGATGTGATTGGAATAACAGAGACTTGGTGGGATAACTCACATGACTGGAGTACTGTTATGGATGGATATAAACTGTTCAGGAAGGACAGGTAGGGTAAAAAAGGAGGGGAAGTTGCATTGTACGTAAGAGAGCAGTATGACTGCTCAGAGCTCCAGTATGAAACTGCAGAAAAACCTGAGAGTCTCTGGATTAAGTTTAGAAGTGTGAGCAACAAGGGTGATGTTGTGGTGGGAGTCTGCTATAGACCACCAGACCAGGGGGATGAGGTGGATGAGGCTTTCTTCCGGCAACTAACAGAAGTTACTAGATCACAGGCCCTGGTTCTCATGGGAGATTTCAATCACCCTGATATCTGCTGGGAGAGCAATACAGCAGTGCACAGACAATCCAGGAAGTTTTTGGAAAGTGTAGGGGACAATTTCCTGGTGCAAGTGTCGGAGGAACCAACTAGGGGCAGAGCTCTTGATCTGCTGCTCACAAACAGGGAAGAATTAGTAGTGGAAGCAAAAGTGGATGGGAACCTCGGAGGCAGTGACCATGAGATAGTCAAGTTCAGGATCCTGACACAAGGAAGAAAGGAGAGCAGCAGCCTATGGACCCTGGACTTCAGAAAAGTAGACTTTGACTCCCTCAGGGAACTGATGGGCAGGATCCCCTGGGAGAATAACATGAAGGGGAAAGGAGTCCAGGAGAGCTGGCTGTATTTTAAAGAATCTTTGAGACTGCAGGAACAAACCATCCCGATGTGTAGAAAGAATAGTGAATATGGCAGGCGACCAGCTTGGCTTAACAGTGAAATCCTTGCTGATCTTAAACACAAAAAAGAAGTTTACAAGAAGTGGAAGCTTGGACAAATCACCAGGGAAGAGTATAAAAATATTGCTCAGGCATGCAGGAGTGAAATCGGGTAATCACACTTGGAGTTGCAGCTAGCAAGGGATGTTAAGAGTAACAAGAAGGGTTTCTTCAGGTATGTTAGCAACAAGAAGTTGGTCAGGGAAAGCGTGGGCCCCTTATTGAATGAGGGAGGCAATCTAGTGACAGAGGATGTGCAAAAAGCTAATGTACTCAATGCTTTTTTTTGCCTCTGTCTTCAGGAACAAGGTCAGCTCCCAGACTACTGCACTGGGCAGCACAGCATGGGGAGGAGGTGACCAGCCCTCTGTGGAAAAAGAAGTGGTTCGGGACTATTTAGAAAAGTTGGATGAGCACAAGCCCATGGGGCCGGATGCACTGCATCCGAGGGTGCTAAAGGAGTTGGCGGATGTGATTGCAGAGCCATTGGCCATTATCTTTGAAAACTCATGGCGATCAGGGGAGGTCCTGGATGACTGGAAAAAGGCTAATGTAGTGCCCATCTTTAAAAAAAGGGACGAAGGAAGATCCGGGAAACTACAGGCCAGTCAGCCTCACCTTAGTCCCTGGAAAAATCATGGAGCAGGTCTTCAGGGAATCAATGTTGAAGCACTTGGAGGAGAGGAAAGTGATCAGGAACAGTCAGCATGGATTCACCAAGGGCAAGTCATGCCTGACTAACCTAATTGCCCTCTATGACGAGATAACTGGCTCTGTGGATGAGGGGAAATGCAGTGGACGTGTTATTCCTTGACTTTAGCAAAGTTTTTGATACGGTCTCCCACAGTATTCTTGCCAGCAAGTTAAAGAAGTATGGGCTGGATGAATGGACTATAAGGTGGATAGAAATCTGGCTGATATCTGTATAGATCGTAGGGCTCAACAGGTAGTGATCAATGGCTCCATGTCTAGTTGGCAGCCCGTATCAAGCGGAGTGCCCCAAAGGTTGATCCTGGGGCCGCTTTTGTTCAATATCTTCATTAATGATCTGGAGGATGGCATGGATTGCACTCTCAGCAAGTTTGCAGATGACACTAAACTGGGAGGAGTGGTAGATATGCTGGAGGGTAGGGATAGGATACAGAGGGACCTAGACAAATTGGAGGATTGGGCCAAAAGAAATCTGATGGAGGTTCAACAAGGACAAGTGCAGAGTCCTGCACTTAGGATGGAAGAATCCCATGCACTGCTACAGGCTAGGGACTGAATGACTAGGAAGCAGTTCTGCAGAAAAGGACCTAAGGGTTACAGTGGACGAGAAGCTGGATATGAATCAACAGTGTGCCCTTGTTGCCAAGAAGACTAATGGCATTTTGGGCTGTATAAGTAGGAGCATTGCCAGCTGATCGAGGGACGTGATCATTCCCCTCTATTCAGCATTAGTGAGACCTCATCTGTAGTACTGTGTCCAGTTTAGGGCCCCACACTACAAGAAGGATGTGGAAAAATTGGAATGAGTCCAGCGGAGGGCAAGAAAAATGATTAGGGGACTGGAACACATGACTTATGAGGAGAGGCTGAGGGAACTGGGATTGTTTAGTCTGAGGAAGAGAAGAATGAGGGGGGATTTGATAGCAGCCTTCAACTACCTGAAAGGGGGTTCCAAAGAGGATGGTTCTACTGTTCTCAGTGGTAGCAGATGACAGAACAAGGAGTAATGGTCTCAAATTGCAGTGAGGGAGGTTTAGGTTGGATATTAGAAAAAACTTTTTCACTAGGAGGGTGGTGAAGCACTGGAATGGGTTACGTAGGGAGGTGGTGGAATCTCCTTCCTTAGAAGTTTTTAAGGCCTGGCTTGAAAAAGCCCTGGCTGGGATGATTTAGTTCGGGATTGTGCCTGCTTTGAGCAGGGGGTTGGGACTTCTACACAGCCCACAGCAGTGAGTCCCACAGCCAGGTCCTCAGACTCAGGTTTGTGGGGCTCACACTCCAGCACTAAATATATCCATATAGACCTTCGGGGTCGGCTGGAGCTGGGGCTCTGAAGCCCAGGGAGCGGGGGCTTCAAACCCAAGCTTCAGCCCCAGACACAACGTCTACACAGCTGTGTTTAATGCTGTTGCACAAACCCTGCAAGCCAACCTTTGTCACCCCAGCTCTGAGACTCGTCAAGGCGGGATGACAAAGTAACACGGCACAGACACCTTCCATGCCAGTGGGACATTCATTCTCCCAAGCTGGTGTCTGGAGGCCCAGAAACAGCCATGGGTGTTCCAGCTCCCATTGATGGAAGTGCCCAGATATGCACAGCAACGCACTGGGGCAGGCCAGTGACTTGACAGACACCACCGCAAACAGCGGCAGAGAAGATGCTGCAGAAGATGGTCCAGTGCTGTGCACTGACCATGGGTAGGATGGGTACATAAGATGGGGCTACCTCCAGAAGCAAGGTGGGGAGATTAGCCCATTTTTCCAGGGCACTCACAGAACAGGGGAGTTCCAGGTTATTAGAGACACCCTGCCATGGGGAGGTCAGGCCCAGGACTGTGGGAATCCCATTTTGGGCTGGGAAGAGCAACCCCCGCAAGGTTAATTTGTTTCGAGTGCAGGGAAAAGGGACACGTAAAAGATGCTGCCCTCCAAGAACTCTGGATTTTGATGTTGCGGTGGGGCAGTGAGAGTTTCTAGGACTGGGTAACATGGGAAGCTACGAAAGCAGGGTATAAGTATCAGAGGAAGAGGCCAGCCATGGGTTTCAGATGTGCCACCATTTACCAGGGATACCTTAGCCTCGCTCCCAGACTCAAAGCTTGGGTGTTTGAGTAGCTTTCTCCAGGAGCCTGAAAAGACTCCACTGGAAAATGATCCAACCAGCAGCTCTAGTGCACAGCAGGCTCGCTGGGCCAGGGGAGCTGGGGCAGAAGCTAAATGTGATTTAACATTTCTGGTGGTCCCAAGAGATAGGTGGGACTAGAGCTCTGATAGGGATATTGAACAGATCTATAATTTGCAGACCCAGGTGCGGGTTTTCTTACTGAAACTGGCCAAGCAACAAGAGCGAACCCGGTAATCAGAGGACAGGCAGAAGGAGCTACTCCCAGAGTGGGAGAGAAGATACCAGGTTGTGGCTACGGAGAGCAAACGGGTCTAGGCTCTGAAAATGGAACATGGTGTTCAGCAGGAGAAATTCTGCTCTAGCTTCCAAGAAGCCCAGCTTTAAAGATAAAGCTCCAGCACCCACATGAGCCAAGGACTGGTGATATTATTCAAATGCAGGAGAAACTCACAGCTGCTGAATGTACCAAGCGCCAGGCACCACACCACAGGGAGAAAGCAACAGTTGGAATTGCCAATACCCCTGGTCAAGGAGCCCTGGCCCTAGAGAAGCAGCACCTGGAGACCGGAATAGTTCAGCCAAGGGAGGAGTAATGCAACAGGGAGATGGGGAACAACAGTCTCAAGACAGCCAAGCTGCAGGCAGCCAAGGTAGAAAATGAGCCATGCAAGAGGAAAGCTACTCAGGAGCCTAAACTGAAAGGGCTTTAACAAGCCCTAGGCCTTGCGAAGGAGGGCCCCAGAAAGGGCTGCAGGACATGAATAGTGTGCCTGGGAAACAAGAGGAGGGTTTGCTGGGACCCAGGACCCTGCCACACTGGTTAGAAGGAAGAAACCTGGAGAACTTGAAACAGAGGGCGTCTGCAACTGAGCTGGGAGGTGCGATTCCCAGCTCATGTAAACGTACCTACACTAACTCTGCTCAGGCTAGAGCGCTAAAAGTAGCAGTGTAGCATGGGTAGTGTGGGCAGCTCGGGCCAGCTGCCTGAGTACGTACCAAGGGAGTCCGGGCGGGTTTGGACTCAAGCTGCCACCCGCGCTACCCTGCCACATGACTATTGTTAGGCGCTAGCTCAGCTACGTCTATGTGAGCTGGGAATAGCGTCGCAGCTCAAATGTGGACATATCCTATGACAGGGGAAGGAACAGTTTCTGGAACTAGAAAGACTAAAGAACTAGAAAGACTAAAGCTGAGGGCTCAGGAGAGGGCAGAGGTGCTTGCTGAGAGCTCTGGTGTGTGAGATAAGAGAGCCCAGCAATAAATTACCAGGAGGCTGCATTTACACTGGCGAGCAGAGTGAGGCCGTGGGTGTCCTGGGAGGCTTTTTAGGGGAACAAGTTGATCACACACTGAAGGGCTGGATGTCAATGGGCACAGATACAGAGGGAATCTGGCTATAAGGGAAGCTGCAGCAGTGGCCATGTCCACTACAGCTACCCAGCAAACCCACCCGCTAATGGACTGGAGAGAGCTAGAAGAAAAGCTGAACACCCTGCAGGTCCAAAGGCTGAGCCCCGGCAGGAGCTAGAGGAGATGTGCCGTTCAAAGGATTGGATCTCAGCCCAAGCCATCCAGCGGGAGCAGGACCTGGCCCGTCTCAGCACTGGAAGGCGACCAGGGAACAGCAGTGTTTGTTGTTGCAGAAGGAGCTGACTGAGCTCCAGAACCAGCTTAAGGTCAAGTGTGGAAGGAAGCTGGCTCTGAGACGCATACAAAGCAGGAGAGCCCAGAGGCCTTGTGGAAAGAGCTGAAATTATGCCAGAGAGAAGGTGCAGTGTCTCCAGAAAACAGAGCAGCTGGGCAGCGAGCTACACTAGCCGGCTGGAGACAAGAACAGTGCGGAGATGGGTGCAGAGGTACAGGCCCATCGGGTGGAAGATGGCCGTCTGAGGCAGGGATGCCGGCTGCAGAAGGGAAAAGCCACCATGACTTCCCAGAGCTCCTTTCCTGAAGGAAAAAAGATGCTGCCAGTAGTAATTAGAGGCGCTAACAAGGAGCTAGTCTGAATGGAAGAGACCTTGACTCCCAAGGGTGCGTGTGTGACTAGTGTATCCTGTGGGCTGCTGCTGGAGAGACCCTGAGGCAGCCTGATGCTGGTTACCAATTGTAATGGAATGCTAAGCTGTATTGTACTGTTCAGCCACTAGGTGGCGCAGTGTGTAATATATTTAAATTACCCTAACCTCAGCCAGAGGTTTATAGGAGCTTATACTGAACATTTCTGGTGTGTATGTGGCTCAGAGGGAAGCTCTGTATCCAGCCCATATCTGTTGCAGGAGAATGACACCAATGGTGAAATCCTGGTGATATTGACTACCTCTGCGATGGCCAGAGGGCCTGTCATGGTAAACTCCCCCACTCTGAACTCTGGGGTACAGATGTGGGGACCTGCATGAAAGACCCCCTAAGCTTATATTCTACCAGCTTAGGCTAAAACTCCAAGGCAGAGATTCCCCTGGCCCTTGGACTGGAATCGCTGCCACTGCCAAGTCATTTACATAAAAATTCAGGGAAGGGTCACTTGGAATCCCTATGCCCCCAAGCTCCTTCACCCCCATTCCTGGGGAGGCTTGAGAATAAAATACCAACCAGTTGCTTTAGCAACATGAGTACAAACCAGACCCTTTGTCTTCAGGACACTGAAATCAATCAATCAATCAGGTTCTTAAAAGAACAACTTTTATTATAAAGAAAAAAAGTAAAAGAATCACATCTGCAAAACCAGGATGGAATGTAACTTTTACAGGGTAATAAAAACATTTAAAACACAGAGGATTCCCCCTCTGGGCTCAGCTTCAAAGTTACAAAAACAGGAATGAAACTACCTCTTTAGCATAGGGAAATTCACAACCCCAAAACAAAGATATAATCTAATGCATCTAGCTAAACATTTCCTTGCCCTACTCACAGATTCTGTGGTTTTAAGATGGATTATTCCAGGTATGGTTTTAGGAGATATTGTACCTGCTGGTTCTTCCCTCCATTCAGAGAGAGAACAACACACAGAACAAAACAAAACAAAACTTTCAAATCTGGCAGGGAAGGAATCTTCTTTGGTCCTTCTGGTCAGATGCCAACGTAGGTCATTTGAACTGCTTAACCCTTTACAGGTAAGGCAATCCGGTACAGTTGCCAAGGAGGGATTTTAGGCTACTGAATGGGCTGGCATATATAAAGGTTGCTACCCTTCCCCCTATATTCATGACGCCCCCCAAATCACAGATGGTGCTGGACAGCCTGTTCCACACTGGATGTGATTTCTTCCTGGAGCTCTAGGAGAAACCAGAGTTAATAAGACACATGCACCTCTAAGCATACTACTGATTATATAAAAACTAAACGTTATTTCCCACATTTCAAGTACTATAATGATTTAGACTATAGGGACAGTTTTAACCAGCTGATTCTGGGAAACTTTCACAGGAGACTCCATCAGCCACTTTGTTAGGAGCTCCTGAAATGTGTTGTATTTCAAAATCAAAATCTTGGAGAGCTAAACTCCACCAAAGAAGTTTCTTGTTATTTTCCTTGACGATATGAAGCCACTTCAGCACAGCAGGTCTGCAGGTGGAAATGCCGTCCCAAAATGTATGGGCGTAGCTTTTCCAGAGTGTACACAATGGCGTAACATTCCTTCTCTGTGATTGACCAGTGGCTTTCCCTCTCAGACAGTTTCTTGCGGAGAAACACGACAGGATGTAATTCTTGATTCAGTCCTTCCTGCATTAAATCTGCTCCCACACCACGCTCGGATGCATCTGTGGTTACTAGGAAGGGTTTGTCAAAGTCTGGGGCTCTTAGCACAGGGTCAGACACGAGTGTCGCTTTAAGCTGGTTAAAGGCCTTCTGACACTCTTCAGTCCACTGAACGGCATTTGGCTGTTTCTTTTTGGTCGGGTTGGTCAGTGGGACAGCGATTTGGCTGTAGTGCGGTACAAATCGCCTGTAATATCCGGCCAAGCCTAAGAAGGATTGGACCTGTTTCTCTGACTTTGGGACAGACCACTTTTGGATAGCATTCACTTTGGCCTGTAGGGGGGTGATAATTCCTTGACCCACCTGGTGTCCAAGGTAAGTCACTCTGTTTAAGCCTATTTGACACTTTTCAGCCTTAACAGCGGGTCCTGCGTCCTTTATGCACTCGAAGACTTTTCTTAGATGCTCCAAGTGTTCTGCCCATGAACCAGAAAATATGGCCACATTGTGAAGGTAGGTGACTGCAGATTCTCCCAATCCCGCTAGGAAACTATCTTCAAGTTTCTGGAAAGTGGCGGGTGCATTTCACAGCGTGAAAGGGAGCATATTAAATTCATACAGCCCCTTATGGGTGATGGAGGCTGACCTTTCCTTGGCAGATTCATCTAGCGGTACTTGCCAGTACCCCTTGGTTAAGTCTAAGGTGGAGATGAACTGGGCACATCCCAGTTTCTCCAACAGCTCATCTGTGCATGGCATTGGATAGTTATCTGGGCGAGTTACAGCATTTAGTTTACGGTAGTCCACACAAAAGTGGATTTCCCCATCTGGTTGGCCAAGTCCTCTCCCAGCAGCATGGGAATTGGATCATCATCATAGACTGCAAAAGTCCACATTCCTGACCAGCCCTTGTACTGGATAGGCAACCTAGTGGTAGGCAGGTTCAAACAGTCTGACTTGAAGGGTTGAATCATCACTTGGACCTCTGGGTTGATGAATTTGGAGTCCACTAAGGATTGGTGGATAGCTGACACCTGTGCTCCAGTGTCTCTCCATGCGATAATCTTCTTCCCGCCCACACTCACAGTTTCCCTTTGCTCTGGGGGGATCTGTGAGGCATCTGGGCTTGAGGACCTTTGGTGTGACCCCAGTGCAATGAACTGCAGTCTGTTCAGGTTCTTGGGGCAGTTGGCCTTCACATGCCCCAGCTCATTACATTTAAAACATCGCCTAGCTGACTGATCACTGGGGTGAGGTGGGTTGCTGGAGAATGGTGTGGTGAGACGATAAGGTGTCTGGGGTTTTCCTTGGGGAGTAGGGGGGGCCTTGGGCTGCCCCTGGTGGTAGGGTATTGGTTCGGGGCATCCCTTCTGGTATCTGCCCAAACTTTGACCAGGGTTGTTCCTCTCTGCTACCTCCACCCATCTTGTTCCGATTTGCCCCGCCTCTCTGACGGTCTGGGACTGCTCATATTGATCAGCATAAGCAGCAAGACTTTCTGCTGAGTCCATTTTCTTATCGTATTGTCATAAATATAAAGGGAAGGGTAAACCCCTTTAAAATCCCTCCTGGCCAGAGGAAAAATCCTCTCACCTGTAAAGGGTTAAGAAGCTAAAGGTAACCTCGCTGGCACCTGACCAAAATGACCAATGAGGAGACAAGATACTTTCAAAAGCTGGGAGGAGGGAGAAAAACAAAGGGTCTGGGTCTGTCTGTGTCTGTGTGATGCTTTTGCCGGAGACAGAACAGGAATGGAGTCTTAGAACTTAGTAAGTAATCTAGCTAGGTATGTGTTAGATTATGATTTCTTTAAATGGCTGAGAAAATAGCTGTGCCGAATAGAATGAATATTCCTGCCTGTGTATCTTTTTTGTAACTTAAGGTTTTGCCTAGAGGGATTCTCTATGTTTGAATCTAATTACCCCGTAAGGTATCTACCATCCTGATTTTACAGAGGTGATTCCTTTTTACTTCTATTAAAAGTCTTCTTGTAAGGAAACTGAATGCTTTTTCATTGTTCTAAGGTCCAAGGGTTTGGGTCTGTGGTCACCTATGCAAATTGGTGAGGATTTTTACCAAACCTTCCCCAGGAAGTGGGGTGCAAGGGTTGGGAGGATTCTGGGGGGAAAGACGTGTCCAAACCACGTTTTTTCAGGAACCCAGATAAAGTTTGGTGGTGGCAGTGGAAGTCCAGGGGCGAAAGGGTAAAATAGTTTGTACCTTGGGGAAGTTTTAACCTAAGCTGGTAAAAGTAAGCTTAGGAGGTTTTCATGTAGGTCCCCACATCTGTACCCTAGAGTTCAGAGTGGGGAAGGAACCTTGACACCCATAAACACTGTTTTACATCATCATTGCACAGAGTCAGGAACTGCTCCTGTACAAGCAAATCATACAGCTCTTCAAAGCTAGTTACACCTCTTCCTTTGACCCATTTATTGAAAAGATCCATCATCTGGTTTACATAAGCCACATTACTTAGTCCAGCCTCTCTCTCAAGGGTTCTAAATTTTACTCTGTAAGTGTCAGGTGTAATTTGAAATTGTTTCAAAACCAAATCCTTAAATTTACCATAGTCAGAAGCTTCACCAATCGGCATTTTATTGAATATATCCAGAGCTCTTCCAGTCAATTTTGCAACCAAAATAGTCATCTTCTGAGTATCAGGAATAGAGTGGATGGTACACGGTCTCTCAAAGGTGATGAAATATTCAGCGATGTCAGTAGACTCCTCATATGCTGGGCATAACTGCTCCCACTGGTGTCTATGTGGAGAGTTGGATCCTCCTGCATTGGGATTCTGTTTCTTCCATTCCAATATAGCCAGTTCATTATCTTTTTCCAGCCTTTTCAGCTCCAGGGCTCTCTCATGAGCA
The DNA here is from genome assembly GCF_965152275.1 of Natator depressus. Taxonomy (NCBI): domain Eukaryota; kingdom Metazoa; phylum Chordata; order Testudines; family Cheloniidae; genus Natator; species Natator depressus. Next base: position 34,986,173 of record NC_134247.1, read on the forward strand.
ACCTTTTGAGCCTCATATTCTTTCTCCTTTAATTCCAGGGCTCTTTCATGTTCCTTCTTTTTCTCTTCAGCCTCCAGTCTGGCTAATTCCAATTTCTTTTGGACTTCACTTTCAATCATTTTGCTAACCTTCCTACCCTTACTATAGCCTAGCCCAAGAGCTAGAAAAAAACAACAACAACAACAAAAACAGCTTGTGAATTCTCTTGCTGCAGCTTAACCACTTTGCCCTCAGGCAAAGAGGAAAAAAAAAAAAACTCCAGCTGCTCTAAGCTAAAAAAAAGTGACCAAATCTAAGGTCTGTTTTTCTGGTTCAAAAATGGTCCCACCACACTGCTACCATGTCAGGGTAACCCCCTCCCCGCCCCCCACACACACACTCTGAACTCAGGGGTACAGAAGTGGGGACCCACATAGATTATATTCTACCAGCTTAGGTTTAAAACTCCTTCAAGGCACAGATTCCCCCTGCCCTTGGACTGGTATCACTGCCACCACCAAGTGATTTACTCAAAAATTCAGGGAAGGGTCACTTGAGGGATCCTGTGGGGGGCAGTTGATGCTGCTGCCACTTGCTCACAGTCCCGTGTTCCTGCCACTACTTCAGGTGCCACATTTAATGCTCCCACCATGATGGAAGCCTGGCGGGGGAGGGGGAGCACAGAAGGCCCCATTGTGAGGCAGCAGCCATGACTCCTCCTTAGCAGTTTTTCTCCTTTAGCAGGAAGTGCCCCAGTGACAGTCTGAAGGGAAACCAACCTTAACGTGCACACCTCAGTCATTGCATTCACTGGCAGACTCTGCCCCCTTGCGAGAGTCCCAAACAGCTCCAGCATGCACAGTACCACATTCCCCACCATGGCACTGAAGTGCAAACCCCTAACTCTGACCTTAGGCTTTCCCCTGCGACAACAACATGTCTCCCTCCATCCCGCCTCATTTACACGCAGGAAGGGGAGGGAAAAGTAGAACTGGTTTTAAAAAAAGGAGCAGGCAGCACTCGCCAGCGTCCATGGCAACGGCCTAGGAGACCTTTGTTCCGTTCCTGGCTCTGATCTGACCATGGGCATGTCTCTGTGCCTCAGTTCCCCTCTGGAACTCTGAGACAACAAAAACTTTCTCCTTTGTAAAGTACTTTGTGAGCTGTGGCTGAATAACTCCATATGAGAACCACGTATTGTTCCCTTTCGGAAGGACAAGTAAAACTAACAGCTCCCAGCCCCTGGGGACTGAGCAGTGATGGGATTTGCATCAGGAGTGGGTGTAAGTACTTCACAGGTTTTTTCAATGTTAAATCATCAAAGGCAGAGTCCCTGAACGTAAGTGCCCCATTTCTGTAGGGGGCCCGGTATTAACGTATTGGTCTCTATGTATCATAGCACTTTTACTACCTTCGGCTGGAAGAGTCCACATGGATTTAGGAATGGGGAAACATGGGTGATTTTCAAGTTGCAGATAGGAAAACCTAGAGAGCCCCTGCTGCATTAGTGTTAACTTACCTGTGAATTCCCTCAGCACTTCCATCATGCCGGGGACTCTGTACAGATTCTTCAGTTCAGCAGCACTGAGCTCTGGTCCCTGCAGCCTCACCTGCTCACTTCTACGGAGAACACAGATGCTCAGCACAGGTACCATTGCAATGGGCTTGATAGAAATTCATGGTGAACTGAACGTGGAATCTCACCTGGCCAGTGTGCCCTTTACATCCTAATAGGAGAGAAGAGTAAATAAGAAAGTGTTAGTGTGGTACAGATCAGCTGTTCCATGTTCACAGCACGGCTGGTTAATTTTCTGTTTCCTGAGGCTTTACAGAAGGGAAAACACCTGCAGCTCCGAGTTAAATAAAGATTTGTTATAATTAGGTAATAACAGCGGAATGGTGTATGATTACATTAGTGCTGATGCACAACTCCGGCCCCAGGAAGTGCAGATATGTGCATGACTCAGTCACTAATGGTACCGTGGGGTGCACTGGATCACTAAATGGTGTATTAACTATTTCCAAACAACAATAAGAGAAATTTAATTTTCACAGAAATATTGTGCAGATTTTCCAGATACCGTGCTGAGCTGCCAAAATAAATCACAAGATTTAAAAAATTCACTGTCTGAATCATATTTATGCAGATGATAAACAGCAACTGTACTGCAAAAAGTGACGGTAAAACTGGCCTCTAGAGGCTGCAAATACTGGATAAAATGTGCTGCTCTTACTGTGAAAATGTGTCTAACTGCCCTACCAATAACAAAGTCCGGCCTGCTGCCTGGTGGGAAGAGAGAACTTTATCTGGACGCTGACACTGGATGATGTTGGGAGGAGCTCTGATACCATGGTGATGGGTAACAAGTAAGAACTTAGAAATGTTGATTGGCTAATCTTTTAGGGAAGGGGTAGTCTGTTTTTTGTCAAGGTCCAAATTTCTTGATCAAGGTATAGTCAAGGTCCAGACTTGAGAGAAAACCAAAAAACCCAACAATAATGATAATAGTGCGGAAATAAAAATATTTGGAGGTCTGTTCAAAAGCGTCTGGTGGTCCAGATTTGGCTCACGGTCTGCCTATTGACTGCCCCTGCTTTAGGGGCGGCGCTGTGTCTTGCTGGATCCTGGAAAGCATCCAACGCATGGTGGGTGGTACCCTGATAGGAACTGTAAAACCAGTCAATGGGAGTAGGGTGCCTAACCTGTTTGATGCTTTTGAAAACCTCACAAGGTGCTGATCTGCCTCTCTAGGCATCTACATACGTCTGAAAATCTGGCCCTAAGTCATTCTTCAAAATGAGATGTGGGCCCCCAAGTCACTTGGTGCTTTTGATCATTCTGCCCTTAGGTCCCTAACTTTAGGGAGCCTAAATATTGCTGCTAATGGTGTGTAAATCTGTGGCCGTACATAAATAAATAGTAAATCAGTAAATAATAATGATAATATGGGCGGGGGGGGGGGAGGAGGGAAGGGGAGACAGTCTGTGTTTGTTCCCGTGGCTGTGGGAAATCGAAAGTAAAGGGGAACTTTGTATAACTCACCTGCAGCAGCTCAGCGGCCAGCTGCTGACACTTCTCCTCCATCTCTGTGATCAGCTGCTGCAGAGAGGAGCTTTGCTGGGAGAGTTTGGTGACATTTTCATTTAGTTTCTTCAGAGTCTCCCTCTCCTCCTCGGCCAGTCCCTGGAGAAAGTGTTCCTTTTTCTCATTCAGAAGCAGTTGCAGTTTCTCAAATTCAGACGAGATTCGCTGTCTCTGGCACTTTACTCTTTCCTTTAGGGAATAAAACAAACAAACAAACCCATAAATATCAGCAGAATTAGCAAGTGTATAAGGCCATTTTGGGAGAAGTACATTAGATTTGAATGTACGTTCATAGATTCATATTTTGAGGCCAGAAGGGACCATTGTGACCATCTAGTTTGACCCCTTGCATGGCCAGGCCAGAAAATTACCCCCAGGGATTCCTGCATCAAGCCCATAACTTCTGAGTAAAGAATTAAAGAGTCAATGAAGCAGGGGCATGGATTCTGCATCTCCCACTTCCTACGTGGATACCCCAACCGCTGGGCTATAGACCCATTCTCTTTTACACTCTGCCCCAATGACTGTACAAGTACTTACACACAGTGGAACAATTTCAACAGAAGAGACTTGCCTTCCCCCCCTGCTTCCCCCCACGACTCTCCTGAGAGGTGTGAGATTCCTCTGTTCCAATCCTTTCTGCCCCTCGTGCCAAGGGGAAAATCTCCCACATCCCATGTGAATGCTCTAACCACTGGGCTAAAAGTTAGAAGAGAGGCACCATCCTACCCCCATTTGTTGTATTGGGAGCTGAGGCCCCTAAGCCAGTGATTTTCCAGGTGCCTAAAGCTTTGGTGATGTAACACCTAAGTCCCTTTGAGGATCAGGGCCAGAGTCATCTTCAAGTAACCATTACATCCTTAACTCTGCCCTCACTTGAGACAACCAACCCAAAACTCATATTTGGGAAAAAGCAACCCCCACCCCTCTCCTTCCATTACACTAGATATTCACCAGGAAATGCAAAATATCCATAAAAGGAAAGATGGGAAAGAATTAGAATCTAAAAAACAGGTCATCCTATGGGGGTGAGGGATGCAGTCTCCAGAATCCCTTGATCAAATGCCCCTAAATTTGCCCCATGTATTCTGCACTGGTCCCTCAACAAACAGCAATTTTCAAACCAATCTGAGCATGCCTGGGGATTGTAGAGCACTTTGAATGGCAGCTTTAAACTGAAATGGTGTTTCAGCCTTAAGTGTGGTGCAGAAAGGCTTCCCCTAAACGTGTGTAACTCCACTGGAGTCTCTAGGGCCGATTCCTCTCTCACTGACCCAGTGTAAATCAGGGGTAACCCTATCCATGCTAATGGGGCTATAGCAGTGGAAAGCTGGTGCGAGCGAGAGCAGGGCTGCCTCAGTGAGCACAGGCAGCGTAAAATCAACTAAACCAGAATGGCAGCGTTTACACAGATTCGGCCCTGGTGTAAATGCTGACGCAAGATGCGAGACAGGGAAGAGTCTGGCCCTCTGCCTTCCTAGGTGTTGCTAGAACGACTGGGCTTGATCCAGAAGGGGCTTCTGCAATAGAAATGCAGATAAATAAAACATGGCTTTATCTGGACCTCATTTGCATTTTGAGTCAGTGTAAATCAGCCCATTAGTGTTAAGTGCCATGTAGATCTGCTAACGTTCTGCTTCTGTTCCCCTCCATACTCCTCAGGATGAACATTTCTGGAATTAAAGTCTGATAATAAACAGGGTTATTTTCAAAGTTTTAATGATATTATTATAACTAATAATAAACAGGGTTTCTTTAGTTATTTTAATGCTATGCTGGTGTGGTCTATGTTTATCTCTTGTAAATTCTTTAAAACACCTCAATGAAATGAGAGATTAAACCAAACCGTGGGCACTTACTTTCCAGTTTTTTGGTTTATTCTGCTCCTTGGATTCCAGCTTTCAAATCTCCTCCCTCGCTTTCTTCAGAAGCTCAGTGTCATTGTCACCTGTGGGGAAAACGATGCCTGGGGAATTCTGCTGCAGTGGGTCAGAGCCCATGAGTGGCAGGAAGGAGGGGGTTCTGGCCAAGCCAAGACCTGGCAGTGAGAGGACCTGAGTTCTGTCCCCAGGCCTGCCACAGACAGAGCTGATCTGAGTGACCCTGGGGCTCTCTGCAGAGCTGCCCTATTCGGTTCCCAAATAGCCAGCTGCAAGATTCAGGGAGGGGATTTTCTGCCCGCCTCCCAGCACCGCTCTGCCATGCCTTGCGAGGTTAGGGAGAGGGGCAGATGGGGTGCTCAGCACTGGCCTTTGGGGATTTTGGGGGATGTAGTTTTTGTGCAGCGGGAGTGACGTCATCCCCCCGGAGTCAGTCGGAGCGAAGCGTGGAGCGCTGCTGCGGCTGCCGCCTCCTGGTGTCTGTGGTCCCCGCCTGCTGCAGCATCGCGGAGGGAGCGAGGGAACTGGTGCTCCCCCGGGCCGCGCACTCTGTCACTGCTGCAGCCCCAGAGAGACAGCGGCTCGTTCCAGGCATCAGGCTCAGGCTGCAGATGGGTAACGGGAGGAACCCCAATGGGCCACGTGTGGACAGGCGGCACCGGTCACGCTGTGATCTGCTCCCACCCTCCCACCACGGCACGCGGATCAGCCAGCCCTGCTCGGAGCCTCACTCTGCCTTGTGTGCGGATTGCCCTGCGACCCTGGCCCTTCGATCTGCGGAGAAGGGGCCTGTCATTTAATTCCCATCACGGACTATTTCTGTGCCAGAGGCCAAAATCAGAATGAGGATCGATACCTTAACATCCAGCTTGCGAACCCGCCACTCACCCTGAGCAGCCGCTTGCTCCGCTAGTACTTCCATCAAATTCAGTGCAGTAAGGTCCTCCTCAGAGTGATTAATCGGCTCGCAGGCTGGGTCCCAATGGCTGTAACCTCTGGAGTGAATAAACGCCGCTAGCCTCAGCTGAGCCAGGGTAACACTGCTGTCTAGCCGGGGTTGGGATGGGGAGCGATGGCTCTGAACAGCCAAGTGCACTGGGGTACCATAATGAAACATGGGCTGTGATGACATGTCTAAAGACTTAGGTGAATTTTGCAGACATTGACATCAGCACATTGTGCATCCTGAACGTCTGTTCTCGGAGCTCTGAAAAATGATCAGTTCCTAGAAATGGATGCTAATTATCACCCTCTCTGCATAAATAGGGGGCTGCTGTGCTGGGTTTGCCACTGGAGGCAATAAAATGCAGCCCTCTGGAAAGGTGGGGAATTGAACAAACCCGCCTGACCTGGATCATATTGACTGTGAACATGCGACCAACCTGTTAGCAAGGAAACCGTGAGGAGTGAATCGCCCCTTGAGCTCCATTCTAGGCCCATGCAGGGAAGAATTTCATTAGTACTGGACTCCCAGAAATTGGGGTCCAAACCCCTAAGAGACACAGGCACCCCATTCCCATGGACTGTCACTGGGAACAGGGAACTTGCCTACCGTTAGTGCCTATCACCTGGTAAAGCGGCCATTCTTTGGCAGGAAGAAGGGTCTGAGCGAGAAATTTATATCTTAGCTGGAGGTTTCTGTGTAAACAGACTGGCTGTCATCTGAATCCCAGCTGGGGATGATTCTCAAAGAGGAGGAAAGATATAAAAATGAGGAACAGCGGACACAAATCACCTCTGTCCCCGCATCTCTACTCGCAGCATCAACAACGTCTGAAAGACAAATGAAGCATCACTGAACTGGGGAAGTGGTCCTGGCTGAAGGTCCAGCCAGACTGCTGTGAGCATGTGGTGAGAACCATCAAGTTCACTTAGCTTGTTAAGTTTGTGTACTTTACCTTTTATTTCTTTGTAACCAGTTCTGGCTTTTAGGCCTCATGCTTGTAATCACTTAAAATCTCTCTTTCTTTAGTTAATAATCTTGTATTATCATGTCTTTGAATATCTCCCCTTGTAAGAACACCTTAAAGTACCTGAAACTGGGCCACAATTCTGGAATTGGGTGAGATGGGAAACCCAGAGTCTAGCTTTGTGATGATGTCATGGCTCTCCAGCTGCTCTCTCACATTCAAACCATCAAAGACAACGCAGCGCTGCAATGCCCAGGGTGCTATTTGCAATCAGAACCTTTTTATTTTTCGTTCTGTTTATTTGTCAAGCTCAGCAAAGCAGAATTTTCCATTGTGGGATCTGGAGATGTGGAATGTAAAGTTTTAACACAAAGCTGATTTTAATCATCACAACCCAACACAATATTTGCCAGCATTATGTAAATCACCATCATTGCATTTCTCTAGCGCCCGCCATCCCAGCAGCCCTAAACACTTCCCGAAAGTGGGTAAAAAGCCCTGTGTCACAGACACTGGCACAGAGATGCAAGGCCCAGATGGAGCTGTATCCCCATGGCACGGACTGTGGTACTGCACACAGCGATGCATGGTGACCTGGAGCTCTGCGTGGCGTGTGTCACTCCAGCACATCCCTGTTGGTCCCTTTGGCTTCCGCAGAACTGAGGTTTCACTATAGGCAGACTGAGCTCCCAGCCTTTCTGGGTGAGAAGCTCCTGTTCTGAGTGTGACCCACAGCCGGGCTGGGTCTGCAGACAGCCAGGGCTGACACTCAGCTTGTGTAAATGGTAGAGCTCTGCATTAGTGGGGCTCCAGCTGGATCAAAACGGGGGCAGGATCAAGAGCTAATTTAAGACAAGATTTAACAAGTGGGTTTGCCAAGCACTAGGTGGGAGAAGAGGGAAGAGTGAGGGGCGGGTCGACACTGACAAGCTCATGCAGTTACACAGGCCCCAGGAGCTTTCAATTAAAAGGTTTGTTGGAATTTCTGTCTATGCTGCATTCATTCCCCTCTCCCCACAAACTACTGGTCATTATTATTGTGAGGCCTTTTGTTTCCTGGTGGATGGTTTTCCTCAGTCTGGGGATCCTTTCTCCAGTCTGGAATGGTATTGCGCAACTCTTTGGTTATCGCCAATAAAACATCATCTGCCTTTTTGCTGTCTTCATTACAGTCATCATTAAAAATCTCGATGGGCCGATTCCCATACAGGTCTTTTAGCTTTTTGTTCAACTGTGTCACTTTCATGGGCTCCAGGATGCTGTCTGGCCTGTTCATCCCCAGGAAGGCGAAGGAGAATTTCTCGTTATTGTCTGAGTGCTCACAGCAAACGGCTGTCCAGATGTGACTGGGCACCACCACCCTTCCTGCATCTCCGTTGGTGTTACTTTGTTTGTCATCCTTCGTAATGGGGATTTTATATTTTTCACTGGGCACTGCTCCAGTCACTAGGAAGGGTGTCCCTTTCTGATTTTTCGTATTAAGGCAGCTCTTTGTTAACTGAATCTTGAGATTTCGTTCCAGCTCATACCAATTGACCCTATTGAAGCAGGGGTCCTCGGGGACCGCGTTGGTGAGCGTGAAGGTGGCTATTCGGCTGTGTTGATCACACTGGAAGGCGTTTGGGTTCAGGTGTCCCCGGTCATAGTGTGTGTGATCATAATCTTCATCGATGGCTTGCTTTTCTTTCAGTTTTTCTTTGTTGGCTTGCTTTTCTTTCAGTGTTCCTTTTTCTTTCAGCTTTCGAAGCAGGTTTCCTTCTGTCTCCATGTTTGCCTCTGATAAATCAGCCAGCTGGAAATAGAGCCAGAGTCCTTACATTCAACTTGCATCAAAATGTCTATGACACAGAGCAGCAGGGAATCAAGGGCAAAACCAATCTCTGCCTCTTGACTCTATGTACTTTCATCACCCAACTCTGAATCCCCCTCTTTTCCTGCTTTATCTGCTTAATTTAGGATGCCCAGCAAATGATTTAATGTGCTGGCCAGTTCTCCCAGCAGCACAGGACAGAGCGTGTGTGTCTCCTGGTGCAGATCACGGCCTTAGGGCACTTGCACGGACAGGACTAAGGTTCGACTAAAGCCGTGCATTCAGTTCCAGAGAGGTGACTCATAAATGCAGTGGCCGCTGGTGCACACTATTAATATTGCACTCATAAATGGGGGAAGGGGTTGCTGGGGCCTCTATGGGGCAGAGTCACGGTTGTTTGCGTGCCTGTGTAACCCATGTGCCTAATAAGGAGATCTCTCTTTTTAAGAGACCCATTGGGGGGAGGTAGGAGTGGGTTGTTATGCCTGGGTCATTGTTGCTAGGCAGATTTAGCACTCCACATCCAGAAGCTTCTGGTATTGGGTGTGGTAGTTTTGGGGTCTGCTCCCATAGGCCCTCTCTCTAGTCTGTTGCTGGGGTCAGACTCCATGAGGGCAAGCAGTCAGGGCAGCTACTAAGTGCCATGTGTCCTGTGTGAGTTGGGAGAAGCCGAGCTCAGGAGCAGACAGCAGGCTGTTGTCCCTAACTCAGAAGCATTTTGCAGCAGGTCAGTGATATTGTTAACCCTCGAACAGCTAGGGTTGCCAACTTTCCCGGCCCAGACACCATTGCTGCAAAGGGCAACTCTCCTGGTCTGGCTGGAAGAGTTGGCAACCCTACAAACAGGGAAACGTGGGCAATGTTAATTACAGCACAGGGAAATTGGGAGGGAAAAATAACTTCCTCTATAATTGTATGCTTTGAATGTTGTTTTGATTTTAGCCAAACTGTTCTAGTTAACTCTCTCAACTAGTGTGATTCACCAACTTTTCTTTAAATGTCGTAATGGGGAAAGAGTCATTTATATTTTATTCTCAATTTTTGTATTTTCTTGTAACAGGGTTTTCTTTAAATCTCTACACTTGTGACTTAACTGAGTGGCTGGTTAATCACTTAGCTGACAGACTAGCAGTGATTTCAGCAGAGGAGGAGTCTGCATGGCTTCCAACTAAAGATTCCTACAAGCAAGTGGAGGGAAAATGCTGTTTTAGACTCAGCAAATTGTACAGATTTGGTGGTCAAAGACTCTGAGACTTAGGTGAACTCAATCTAAGCTTTTGGGAACTCTTAAGTTTCTTCTCACTGTGTTTCCGTGGGTGTCATAAATATAAAGGAAAGGGTAAACCCCTTTAAAATCCCTCCTGGCCAGAGGAAAAATCCTCTCACCTGTAAAGAATTAAGAAGCTAAAGGTAACCTCGCTGGCACCTGCCCAAAATGACCAATGAGGAGACAAGATACTTTCAAAAGCTGGGAGGAGGGAGAAAAACAAAGGGTCTGGGTCTGTCTGTGTGATGTTTTTGCTGGAGACAGAACAGGAATGGAGTCTTAGAACTTAGTAAGTAATCTAGCTAGGTATGTGTTAGATTATGATTTCTTTAAATGGCTGAGAAAATAGCTGTGCTGAATAGAATGAATATTCCTGCCTGTGTGTCTTTTTTGTAACTTAAGGTTTTGCCTAAAGGGATTCTCTATGTTTGAATCTAATTACCCTGTAAGGTATCTGCCATCCTGATTTTACAGAGGTGATTCCTTTTTACTTCTATTAAAAGTCTTCTTGTAAGAAAACTGAATGCTTTTTCATTGTTCTAAGATCCAAGGCTTTGGGTCTGTGGTCACCTATGCAAATTGGTGAGGATTTTTACCAAACCTTCCCCAGGAAGTGGGGTGCAAGGGTTGGGAGGATTTTGGGGGGGAAAGATGTGTCCAAACTATGTTTTTTCAGGAACCCAGATAAAGTTTGGTGGTGGCAGTGGAAGTCCAGGGGCAAAAGGGTAAAATAGTTTGTACCTTGGGGAAGTTTTAACCTATGCTGGTAAAAGTAAGCTTAGGAGATTTTCATGCAGGTCCCCACATCTGTACCCTAGAGTTCAGAGTGGGGAATGAACCCTGACAGTGGGGAACAAACTGTTGAGATTTTAATTTGTTTTCTTCATCTTCACAGTAATACATAAACATAAATAATGTCAGTGGGTTATAAAATAGCCATGTTATGCTGTGAAAATTAGATTATTTGTTTCTTCATCATAAGATTTTATAAAAAGTTATTTAATTTCATTTCTTTAGTTCCTTTTGGGACTTGAATGTGGGGAGGCTGACCCTGTGTAATCCTTGCTGAAAATCCTTAGATACCGAACTCTGGGTCTCCAGCTAATTTTCTATAGGAGTTGAGCTTCTTTTAGGCACTGAAAAGGGGCAATGAAGTAAACTCTAGCCCACCCATTGTCAGGGTCGGATTAACTTTTTGTGGGCCTGGCACCAAACATATTTGTGGGGCCTCTTGGGGAGTGAAGGGGCCAGGGGCAAGAGCACAGCAGGCAGCGTGGATTTGATTTAAATCATGATTTAAATCACTAGTCAGGAAGACTCGATTTAATCAAAGTGCATTCTTGTTGGTTGTTATAACATTAATACATATTCTTCACAACTCAGAGATAGATGTAGGTTTCATTTTTAGAAGGTACACACTATACATTTTTAAACAGTGATTTATTTTGAAAACTTTTCAGATGAGATTTACAGCTTGTGACATTATTGACATAAGCTGGGACCGTATAGATCATTGTTGCAACCAAAGTCCTGAAGTGGCACCAAATCTTGTATAAAGGGGGTCAAATGAGGTGTCTAAGACAAGGTTATGATTTGCTGGTTATGATTATGCTGTCTATATGTGTGTATCATTTTTATAGTTAAAGCTATGAATATTGGCTCTATACTGTCTGTATTTCAAACTTGTGCTATGCTTCTGGGGAACACTCCAGACAAGCTGGTGTCAGCTCTGCCTAGCCTACTTGATGGCCCATTAAGGACCACCAGATATTCAGTTGACCCACTGAGAGAAGGCAGATGTGCCTTGCGGCTCAGCAAGGTGTGCAGGGACCTGCCTATGGACAGAACTCTGAGGTTTTTCCAGGCCAGGTGATGGACAGCTTGTCTTTGGGACACAGAAAGAAAGACCACATGGCAAGAGAATATAAAAAGCTGCTGCAGCTCCCCCATCTTGTCTTCAATCCTGCTTCTTACCTCTGGAGGGACTTTGCTACACTGAAGCTTTGAACCAAGGACTGAAAGACCCATCCCAGCTGTGGATGTTCTCCAGAGACTTGATTTGAACCTGCAGTTTATTCCATCACTGCTGCAAGCCTGAACCAAGAACTTTGCCATCACTGTATGTCATTGATTCCATTGAACCAATTCTAGCTCTCATCTATATCGTTTTCCTTTTATGAATAAACCTTTAGATTTTAGATTCTAAAGGATTGGCAACAGTGTGATTTGTGGGTCAGATCTGATTTGTATATTGACCTGGGTCTGGGGCTTGGTCCTTTGGGATCGAGAGAACCTTTTTTCTTTTACTGGGGTATTGGTTTTCATAACCATTTGTCCCCATAACAAGTGGCACTGGTGGAGATAGTGGGAAACTGGGGTGTCTAAGGGAATTGCTTGTGTGACTTGTGGTTAGCCAGTGGGGTAAAAGCAAAGTCCTCTCTGTCTGGCTGGTTTGGTTTGCCTTAGAGGTGGAAAAACCCCAGCCTTGGGCTGTAACTGCCCTGCTTGAAGCAATTTGTCCTGAATTGGCACTCTCCGTTGGGTCCCACCAGAAGGAGCATCGTTACACTGGGGTATCTGAGGGAATTGCTTGTATGACTTCTTGTTAGGCAATGGGGTGAAACAGAAGTTCTCTGACGAGTTTGGTGTGCCTTAAGAGTAAAGGACCCCCAGTCTTGGCCTGTGACTGCCTTGGCCTAAGCAGTTTGTCCTAAACTAGATGCTCTAAACTGCGTCCCACTAGAGCACACCATTGTTACAGCCTCTTACCTGCCGGTGGCTCCGCTGATCAACTCTCCTCCTCCCTCCCGGTGCCTCCCGCCCACGGCGAACAGTTGCTTCACGGTGTGCAGGAAGATCCAGGAGGGAGGTGGAAAGAGGCGGGGCAGGGGCTTTGGGGGCGGGGTGGAGCAGGGGCAGGAAGAGATGAGGAAGAGGTGGAGTGGGGGCAGGGCCTGGGGTGGAGTGGGTGTGTCAAGCACCTCCCACCTAGGAGAGAAGTCGGCGCCTATGGTACAAGGTATACCTGAAAACTCATAAGTTGCTGGTCAATATTGTCCTGATAAAATATGTGTGGCAACATTGTGTGAGAAGTTATAAGATTCCCCTGGATGGTGTTATTAATACGAGTTCCAAACCACAGCTCTGCCCAAACAGAAGCTGGCATACAAGTCTGTCCTGAACAAAGGAATGTGTGCTCTGCTTAAGTTGCATTTAAGCAGTGAACAGATTCATCAAGCAGGAAGCAAGAGAAAAGAAGTTCAAATTTCAAACAGGTGGGAAACCAGCAGAAAAATCCTTACACTTAGACACTGTCTCCTCAATCTCAGCTGGAAATTCTTCTCAAAGGGGGGACAGGACTATAAAAAGAAGGAAACACCCCAAGACACAATATTTTCTCTCTCTCTCTCTCTCTCTGCCCATCGTAATTATGGCACATGAAGGACAATAGAAGCAGCATTGGACTGGGGGCGATCTAATCCAGGGTGTTTAAACTGAAATGTCTGGGAAACTCCATTTGAGTTGGCTAGTTGTTTGCATATTATTTTTGTTAAAGAAATAACAGAGTTTATATAATTTGTATTGAACAGGAGAGGTCTGGGTTATACAGGACACACATTTCTAGGGGAGAATTTAAGACTGGATGTGTGCTGGGGTCACCCTACAGTATAACCAAGGCTGCTAGGAGCCCAGCTGTGGCTGGCTGGCTGCAGCGCACACACACAGAGAGACGTAGCTGAGAGTGACTTGCATGCTGGAGGCTGTTTGTGAGCGGTCCAGATGGGAGGCTGCAGCAGTAAAGCATTGTAAAGGGCACCCTGGATTGGTGAGCAGGGGTGACACAGTTACTCATTACTCTGGATTGTACCCTGGTAGGTCACACAGCCATCGGCCTTTAAGCACAGGAACATTGGCACTAGTCCAGCTTGTCCAGATCCTCTGGCACTGGAAAATGTTACACTGATTACAACAGAAGGACTGGGAGGAGAGAGAAGTCAAGAGACATTGGCTTGATTGGCACATTCAGTAACTAAAAGACCAGATTTGCTTTAGAGGAAGAATTTCAATAGCAACACAGGGTGTGAAAAGGCTGTGTTTGTCCACTACTTGGAAAAGAACCATGGGCTCGATCCACAAAAGGACTTAAACACCCAGCTGCCACTTTAGGCACTTACATCGAAAACTTAGGTCCTCAAAACCTGTGCTTGGTTAGCCCTGTACGTCCTAAAGTCCCTAGGTGCTTACATTTCCACTGGTAAAATCACAGAATTATAGAAATGTCGTGCTGAAAGGGACCTTGAGAAGTCAAGTCCAGCCCCATGTGCAGGACCAAGTAAACTAGACCATTCCTGACCCGTTTGTCCAGCCTGTTCTTAAAAATTCCCAGAGATGGGATTCCACAACCTCCCCTGGAAACCTATTCCAGAGCTTAACTCCCCTGATAGGAAAAACTTTCTGACTAATATCAAATGTAAATGTCCCTTGTTGAAGAATAAGACCATAAATTCTTCTCCTGCCTTCAGCGAACGGGGAGAGCCATTCATCACCATCCTCTCTGTAACAGCCCTTAACATATTTGAAGACTGTTATCAGCTGCCCATCAGTCTTCTCCTCTCAAGACTAAACATGCCCAGCTTTTTTTAACTTTCCCTCATATGTCAGGTTTGCTAAACCATTTATCATTTTTATTGCTCTCCTCTGGACTCTCTCCAGTTTGTCCACATCTTTCCTAAAATGTGGCACCCAGGACTGGACACAGTGCTGCAGCTGAGGCCCCACCAGTGCCACGTGAAATGGGACAATTACCTCCCCTGTCTTACATAGGACACTCCTGTTAATACACCCCAGAATGATATGAGCTTTTTTTGCATCTGAATCACATTGTTTTTGACTCATATTCATTTGTGATCCACTATCACCCCCAGATCCTTTTCATCGGTACCGCCACCTCGCTGGTTATATTCCTTATTTTGTAGTTGTGCTTTGTTTTTTTCCTTTCTAAGCGTAGCACTTCGCACTTGTCTTTATTGATTTTCATCTTGTTTATTTCAGACCAATTCTCCAGTTTGTCAAGGCTGTTTTGAATTCTAATACTGTTCTCCAAAGTGCTTGCAACTCCTCCCAGCTTGGTGTCATCTGCAAATTTTATAAGCATACTCTCCACTCCATTATTTAAGTCATTAATGAAAACATTGAATAGTACTGGAACCAGAACTGACCCCGTCAGGACCCCACTAGATATGCCCTCCCAGTTTGACAGCGAACCATTGATCACTACACTTTTTCAACCACTTGTGCACCTACCTTGTGATGGTTTCATGTAGACCACATTTCCCTATTTTGTTTATGAGAATGTCATGGGAAACTGTCAAAAGCCTTCCTGAAATCAGGATAAATCATATCTAATAATTCCCCCATCCACTAGGCCAGTAACCCTGTCAAGGAAGGAAATTATGTTGGGCTGGCATGATTTGTTCTTGACAAATCCATGCTGGCTATTCCTTATAACTCTATTATCCTCTACGTGTTTACAACTGATTGTTTAATATTTTTTCCAGTATCTTTAGGCTTGTTAGTCTATGCTTCTCTTGGTTCCCCTTTTTAAAGATCGGTACTGTGTCTACTCTTCTCCAGTTCTCTGAGACCGCACCCATAGGCACGGAACGCCCTTATATGCATAAGGCACACTGCTGTCTCAGTCCTGTCGCCTGGGCACCTATCTCCTGCTTATGCATGTGATCCTCAAACTAGGCAACCCCATCTATACTGCCCGTGGGATGTGTGGGACCAATGGGCATGCGCAGAAGCAACCTACTGGATTGGGCCTTGCACAAAACCATGCCACTGCAATAGGAGGTGCCCTCCCCCCAATATCTTTTATCCCAATGGTTAAAGATTCACCTGAGATATGAGAGACCTGCCTGCTGGGGAGATCTTTCCCCATTAATGGCTGGCTTTAATGGACAGGTCTCTCATTGTCTCCTGCTGAAGCTGTTCCACTGTGTATAAATACTGAAATAGTCCTTAGACCAGGGAGAGAGTGAGACTGACTCTCTAGTTCAGTGGTTGGAGTACCATGTGAGAGGCCCAACATCCAGTCTCCCTTCTCCAATGCGTGCTTAGTTATTTATACATCATGGAAGAACTGCAACAGGAGAGATTGAGGGAGACCACATCAGAGTAACCAGGGGCCTCCGCACTCTCTTGGGAGGGAGGATACTCAGGTTCACGTCCCCTCTCCACATCCGGCAGAGCGGGGAATTGAACCACAGTCTCCTACATCCAAAGTGAATGATCTGCCCACTGCACTAAAGGATGAGGATAGGGGAAGATCACCTCCTCTTCTGTTTTTGTGAGAAAGTGCTAACTTCAGGACTGGGTGCACAGCTGTGAATCTCGAGCGGCAGGACATTCCTCCCTCCAGCCCAGACTTAGGCTGCTAAGTCCCTTTGAGTGGCAGGGCTTAGGACATATCCCTCTCAT
Source organism: Natator depressus (assembly GCF_965152275.1). Lineage (NCBI taxonomy): Eukaryota > Metazoa > Chordata > Testudines > Cheloniidae > Natator > Natator depressus. The sequence goes on from NC_134247.1 coordinate 35,002,587, forward strand.
CAGCACCTCCAGTTGGCTAGCTTAGGTGATTTCCTGCTGTGTGGCTTTTTGTGGATTCCATTGTTAGGCACCCATCTCTCCCCATGCAGTGTACAGGGAGCCTGCATGCCCCACTGTGTTGGATTCCACTAGGCTGCAAGGAACATAAAAGCTTGATATTGCAATGCTGAGTCGAAGTCCCTTTTGTACATCCAGCCCTAGGGCTCTCCTGGACTCTGGGGAAGGCCTCACTCTGGGCTGGATTCAGGCAGAGGAGCTCTATGCCCATGTGTGGGCTCTGGTTCCTTGGGACCATGGCAGAATCTCAGCTTGCATTTAAAAAAAAGAAGTCTCTAGCTCTTGTGGTTGCACAGAAAAGCTTGAAAATGTGACTCGAATGTGATTGACACAGTGACGCCTGCCTGAGTCTGCAGAGAGCCTGAGAGTATAGCTATGAGCAGGGCAGCTGTCCCATCCAATGCAAGGGGAGTTAACTTCCAGCCCTAGTGCCCTGGAGCCCTGCCAAACCCTCCCAGCAGAGATCTCTGTGTGTGCCCAGAGGGCAGTGGGCCTGGCCCCCCACCAAAGTAGAGACACCCTAGCTGCTGGGTAAGTACTTGGGGCACTCAGCCACCACCCCAACCTCTCTGCATTCAAAAGGGGACCCTGCTTCTCCTGAAAGGGCACTCAGGGAAGGAAGAAAGGAGCCCCAGGACTCCATACCTAGGGCATGGGAGGGGTCCCCGTGCCACCCGTACTCCCAGTGGGCTGTGGTGCTTGGGCAGAGCCATCAGAGTTCCCTGTCGTGGTGCCTAGATGAGACCAAAGAGATTCAGACAGGAGAGAGACTGACCTGCGGCTCCACTTTCCATGGTGAGTGTTCATCTGTGCAATGTCCTTCTGTCATAGTGTAAGCTGACCAAACTGGGATTCGGCTGCTCGTGTCGTAAAAGGTTGCAAAATGATACGTTCCTTCATATTTCTGGCAAATGTTAACGGTGTTTGTAGTGTCAAACCCTTCGGGCTGAATTCTTCCGTAGAAATAGTGTGCGCAGTTATTGAAAGTGGGGACCACTTCAGCCAGCGCCAGCCCAGCCCAGAGCGAGGCAAAGCCCAGCAGTGCGAGGGGCCCCATGGCTCACAGTGTCAGAGCCAGTCCCTTTGCAGCTGCTACTTATACCGTTCCTCGGAGAGCCACCTCCACTAACCCTCTCGGGCTGAGTAATCTGTGGGCTTCCTGCCAGGGCCTTCCCAAGGGCTGGGCTGGGCCATGCAGCCACGGCCCTTGAGCAGGGGTGATGCAGGCCATTACGAGGGCTGTGCAAATATTCGATTCAGGTGAAAGCCCAACAAATCTGGGGTGTGAGACTGATTTTGGGTCAACTCCAAATGAAAATGTTTCAAATTTTTTGGTGAAACTACATGTTGCAAAATGTTTTGTTTTCTTATTGAACAAAATGTTTCATTTCAATTGAAAAGATTTTAAAAGCCTTGAAAAGGTTTTTATTTAAATAACATTGAAGGGAAATCTGAAACAAAATGTATTTACAAAACAAAAAGTCAAAATATTTAGTTTCCTAAAAATACCCAGAAGAAACTGTTCTGACATTCCTCCCCACCCCCTTCCCCGCCCACACACACACTTTTATTTTGACTGAAACAATTAGACAAAAGCAGCTGTTTTGGCTGACCTGGATCTGCATCTTTTGAGGAAAAAAGGTTTTGCATTACAAATTTGCCCAGCACAAACCTTCTAGGAGCTGAAGACAGTGAAATGGGTGAGTGGCTCATTCCCTCTCTACAGCTGTGGGTTCTCTGCAACAGCAATAGCTGACTCCTTTGGTTGGATGTGTGTTCAGTGGAGCCCAGTTCCCCCTGTATGTTCTCCATCCACCCCTGGGCCAAATGTTAGTGTCTGTGCAAAACCACTATAGCTGCAACAAACCAGAGTCCTGGCCCATCTGGAAGGGAGTGTCGAGGTGCCTGGACAGTTCCCCACAGCCATTTAAGGAGTAATCGTTCATACCACCCCCACTGACCTACCCTGATCACCCAGCAGTGAGTGCTATACACCTCCTCACAGACAGCCTCGGCCCAGACAGACAAACACCCTGAGGGTACGTCAACACAGGAATAAAACCCTTGTGGCAGTGAGTCTCAGAGCCTGAGTCAACTGACTCTGGCTTGTGGGCTTCGGCTGCAGGGCTAGAAATAGCCATGTGGATGCTGGGGCTCCCATCACCAGGTTTCAGAGCCTGGGTTCCAGCCTGATCCCAAATGTCTACATGGCTATTTTTAGCCGTGCAGCCTGAGCCCCACAAGCCTGAGTCAGTTGACCCAGGCTCTGAGACTTAAAACCGCAGGTTTTTTGCTTTTTGCTGTGTAGACGTACCCTGAGAATACAGCCCAAGAATGAACACACAGTCACCCAAAGAAGAGACTCCCAAACTGCCCTAAGCTACTCACCACAGAAACCAACCACCCCATCAACTGAGACCAGAACACACAGGCAACCCCCTACCTACACCATAGCTCCTAGTGGGCAGCACTGGCGAGCCAGCCCAGTTCTATGCACATGGCATGAGAATGATGTTCTGGGAACACGGTCTTCTAAAGCAACACCCACCCACATAGCTCACGGCCCCAGGAGGCCCTGCTGCCTTTGGAGTCTGGAACACAGTAACACGGGAATTGCCCAATCCCACCAGTCCAAGGCTCCACCAGCCCTCTCTTGGATTGTAGCCAGCACCAGCTGCTCCAGAGGAAGGTGCAGTGGGGCTATAGGGGGTCACCTGCCCCTGGGAGCTTTCCTCCTGGCCCCCAAGAGTTAGAAGTTGGGGGTTGTGCACCTGGAAGCAGGAGGGTTTAGTTCCCTACCAGATCTCCTGATTATTTTTTTAATCTCTCATTTTACAACCTAGCCCCTCGGCCCTCTCTGCAGTCCCCAGTCTGGTGTGTGTGGCCCCACCTCTGGGTCCTTATGCTCCCAAGCCAGCTGGGTCTGGATAGAGTCCAGTCACTGCTCCTAGCTCTGGGTCTTACTCAGCCTTCTTGTCTGATATCCTCCCTTGGGACCTGGGGGTCCATGGTCCAGCTGTCCTGGATCCCATAACCAGTATTCACTTGAGCCTCCCTGAGCCCCCATCATATACACACACCCTCAGAGCAATGCCTTAGCTTTGGGCACTCTGGCTTCTGGTTTAACACCTTCAGGGACAATATGGCAGGAAAGCAGGGCACATAGGCTCAGGCAAGGAATTTCTTAGGTGGTCTACACAAGGAATGTACTTCAGTATAGCTTCGTCTCTCATGGGGGGTGAAAAAGCCACATCCCTGAGTGAAGCAGTTAAACCAACCTACCCCCTATTGCAGACAGTGCTGGGTCGACAGGAGAATTGCCCTGTCGACCTAGCTACCACCTCTCGGGGAGCTGGAACTCCTGTGCTGATCGGAGAAGCTCTCCCGTCCGTGTGAGTAGTGTTTACACTGAAGCGCTACCGCTGCAGCAGTGTGGCTGCGCCGCTGTAACAGTTTATGGGCAAGTCTACACTTAAAACCCTGCACCGGCGCAGCTGTGCCACTGTCGGGCTTCAGTGAAGATGCTACTATGCCAGTGGGAGAGCATCTCCCATCAGTGTAGTTAATCCACCTTCGCAAGAGGTGGTAGCTCTGTCGACAGGAGAAGCTCTCCCGTCAATATAGCGCCATAGGTGCCGACTCCGTGGGTCTTCCGAGGCTGGAGCACCCATGGCGAAAAATGGGTGGGTGCTCTGCACCCACCGGCAGCCAAGTTCCCCTCCCCGCCCCACCTCACCTCTGCCTCCGCCTCCTCCCCGAGCACGCCGCGACCCCGCTTCTCCGCCTACCTCCCAGCGCTTGCTGCTGCGAAACAGCTGTTTGGCGGCGTAACAAGCTCCGGGAGGCACAGGGGAGGAGCAGGAACACGGTGCGCTCAGGGGAGGAGGTGGGGAAGAGGTGGGGCTGGAGTGAGGATTTGGGGAAGGGGTTGGAATAGGGGCAGGGAGGGGGCGGAGTTGGGGCGGGGACTTTGGTGAAAGGGTTGGAATGGGGGCGGGGCAGGGTAGGGGTGTAGTCGGGGCGGGGCTGGGAGCAGAGGGGGGTCGAGCACCCACCGGCGCCAGCAGAAGTCAGCGCCTATGTATAGCGCTATCTATACCAGCGGATAGGTCGGTATAACTGCTTCGCTCGGGGGGATGGATTTTTCATACCTCTGAGCAACACATTTATCCTGAAGTTAGTCTGTAGTGTATACTTGGCCTATGTGTAGACATAGCTTATACTTGGCTGGGAGCAAGACTCCCATGGTGCTCTGCAGTTAAGACAAAGATAGCTTTAGGAATGGAATTTTGTTTATGAAACTGGCGTATTTTTTAAATGTGCTGTTATAGAGAGATTGGCAATCTTAACTGCAAACTGTGTTAAGAAATAACCTAAAATAAGGAGACGTACATGTGACAGGGAAGGAAAAGAGACAAAATAAAATGATAAACAAAGGCAACAAAGAGTATAGTTATTCTAAGATATTATGGGGAATGAAGACTATCTACAGACTAGACACAGACGGTCAGACAACTACAGGGCAGGTCTTGCACAACTGTGGGTAACTGTATGCCTCTCTGTGGAAGTGGTGTCTTTACTAACTGATCAATACATCCAAAGAAAGCTGACATCTGAGATTTGTTGTTGTTAAACTAAACAGGACTCGAGAGAACCCCTCTCTGACTAAAGGTCAGGCTTGACGAAGCCCTGGCTGGGATGATTTAATTGGGGATTGGTCCTGCTTTGAGCAGGGGGTTGGACTAGATGACCTCCTGAGGTCCCTTCCAACCCTGATATTCTATGATTCTATGATTCTAAACTATAACCACAATTTTTAATCTACCAGTTATTGGTGATCAGTTAATTGATTATTGACATTTATTATTTATCAATTATTAGTTATCAGCCACTAAAGCCCTCAAGAATTACAGATCTTTGAAAACAATGAAATTCCTGAGACACGCACTCCCCTGGCCAATCACAGCCAGACAGTGAGCCTGAGGCTTGTCAGCATCTCCCAGCCCTGCCTGCCCTGTCTCTCCAGCGAGTCCTTACATCATTCCATGTTGCAGCATCACCCATCCCTTCCCCCTGCACAAAGCAGAACCCCACACATAACTACGGTCTGTGTCTCTGAACCACGTGCTCATGTGAGACACTCCAGCCTCCTGCGGTCATGATCGTCCCACTCCCCTGGCAGGCCCCTGGGGAGAAAGTGCATCGTTCCATGGGGCTGAACCCCCGATTACTCCCCATGGCTCCTGCTGACTGTCCTTCACCAAGTGTCATACACCTTTTCTGGGCAGGGTCAGCTGTATGGAACACAACACTACAGGCTGCCTGGCGAAGGCACTCACAATGCTGATATTTCCATGCACAGTAGAACATGGTTGGAAACCATAATCTGATACAGACGTACATATCCCTTGGTCATATTTCCTACCCTAACTCTGGCTGTTCTTGTTCTCCATGTAGCTAGCTAATCTCTGCCTGAGCCCTTGGCCTCAGAAAGACCCAGCAGCAATGAGTTCCTCAGGCTACTTGTACCATGTGTGTAAAAGTATTTCCTTTGATCAGTTTAGAATTTGCCACCTTTCATATTAATCAAATGCCCCCAGTTCTTGTGTGGTGGGACAGGGAGCTGATCTCATTCAGTGCAGAACCTTAGCAATGGCCTCATCTTTCTCCGACAAACACACATCCTGCTGCACACTGTGTCTATGCACACAGGTCAGGGCTGGTGTTGCTGGGGTTGTGATAAAGGATTTGGATTGTTCTGTGAGGAGGTTAATATGCCGTGTGTGTCTGGAGCTGGGACCATGCAGAGTCTGGCTCTGTCAGTGCAAATATGCTGTGTGGGCATTATGGAGGGGCTAGCGGTGGGTGGCAGGATGCAAGGTTCTGTTTTCCCCTTGCCTGGGTATTCTGGTCCCTACCATGTTCCTGTACCAGATTGGGACTGGCTACAGAGCTTCCGTATACACACTAGATGTGTTCATCATAAGATCCTTTTAATGTTCTGCCAGATCTGGCTGAGATGCATTTAAATGAGAGGTTTCAGAGTTTAAATAGAGACTGGGAGTGGCTAAGTCATTATGCAAGGTAGCCTATTTCCCCTTGTTTTTTCCTACAGCCCTCCCCCCCCCCCCCCAGATGTTCTGGTTAAACTTGGATTTATGCTGGAAATGGCCCACCTTGATTATCATGCACATTGTAGGGAGAGTGGTCACTTTGGATAAGCTATTACCAGCAGGAGAGTGAGTTTGTGTGTGTGGTTTTTGGAGGGGGGTGGGGGGGTGAGAAAACCTGGATTTGTGCTGGAAATGGCCCAACTTGATGATCACTTTAGATAAGCTATTACCAGCAGGAGAGTGGGGTGGGAGGAGGTATTGTTTCATGGTCTCTGTGTATATAATGTCTTCTGCAGTTTCCACGGTATGCATCCGATGAAGTGAGCTGTAGCTCACGAAAGCTCATGCTCAGATAAAATTGGTTAGTCTCTAAGGTGCCACAAGTCCTCCTTTTCATTTAAATGAGGTATTTTACACACAGTGTCACCTCGTGGCTGAACAGTATAATACAGATAAGCATTCCCTAAATGGGGGTGTGGATTCAAATCCCACTCCATACATTACTAGACAGCAGTGACTCTGGAAACAGTTCAGGGGTCATAATGGACAAGCACCTGAACAGGAGCGCCCAGTGCGATGTTGGGACAGAAAGGGTTAAGGTGATCCTGTATACAGAGGGAAGTTGGAGTGGGAGTAGGGAGGTTTTTTTACCTCTGTCTATGGCATCGGTGAGACCAACCTTTCAATGTTGAGTACAGTTCTCATGTCCACAGTTTAAAAGGGATGTTGAAAAATTGAAGAAGGTGCAGAAAAGAGCCACAAAAATGATTCAAGGGCTGGAGAAAATGCCTGACAATGAGAGACACAACGAGCTCGATCTGTTTAGCTTGTCAAAATGACGATCAAGAGGAGGAGAAAACAGCAGGTCCTAGACAGTCCTTTAGTCTAGCCGAGAAAGGCACAACAAGAACCAAAGGCTCGAAGCTAAAGCTAGACAAATTCCTATTAGAAATAAAGCACACACATTTAACAGTGAGGGTCACTAATCATTGGAATAAACTACCAAGGGAAGTAGTGGATCCCAGAAAGGCAGACTGGACACCTTTCTGTAAGATGCTTCAGTCAGACACAAGTTATTGTGACCAATACCAGAGTAATGGATGACACTTTCTCGCCTGTGTTACACAGGGGGTCAGACTAGATGATCTAATGGCCCCTTCTGACCTTTAAATCTATGAATATATAAATAAGAGGTGTCCTGTAACTTGGCATTACCTAGCTTGTAATGGTTTGCATCGGGGGATATGACACTTACACAGCTCTCATCACTTTATAACAAATGAAGTGATCGGACAGCAAAGTGGTGTGCAGGATGTCGCTGTTGAAGACAGGTACAGTACAATGTGATGGGCCGGACATATCGCTAGGCTCACTGACAATCGATGGACTGCAGCTGTCACTGAGTGGTACCCACAGGAACTGAAATGACCATTCAGCCAACCTCCAAAGAGATGGGTAGATTTCACTGTGAAAAGGCATGCCGTACATGGAGAAGGAAGGCCAGAATAAGAGAAGAATGGAAGACATGTTGTGATCAGTGCAATCTATATGAGGGCTGAAGGACTGATAGATCAAGGTGAGAACAAATATTTGTTTGTGAAACTGTAATGGAGCATCAGCTTTGCTATATTTAAGGTTGAGACTCACTTACTGTTTGACAGAGAACCTTTCGGAGTGCTATAAAACCCACATTTTACTCTGCTTGTCTTGAAAATTGTGTAGCCTCTTGTGGGCCTGGGGTAGGGGTAAAGATCCAAATTTGGGTTCATTTGAGCACAAAGATTGTGTAGTGGAATGTCCCGTAACACTTAATTTCCTGGTTGTCAGAGTTTCAGTGTAGTGAACTCAGCATTCTGGAAGGTCACAAGGCACCCATGGGAAACTTTCACTCATGTTATGTGTTAATGATGTCTGGGAGCATTTAATGGACTATTGGGACTTAACAGGGTTACAGAGTATCCCTGGGGGGTGCGCTACGCACCAGGGGAGAAGATCTGATCTGTTTACACTTCTCAGTTCTGAGGAAAGTACTAACAACATGTGGTGAGCCTTTCATCCTGTTTACTTCTTGGGAAAGAAGTCAGTGAGTCACTGGTTAAGAGCCCTGCCCTGGTAAGAATGATTCTGGAGAAAGGGCAATTTGTTTTATTACTTCAGAGTCAGTGGACATGCAGCTGAACGTGGATATTGGATAAAAGTCAACATGAAGGTTTTGTTCTGAAATGTGGAAATTTGGCCAACCCCAGATCCAAAAGAAAAGGTATTAAAGAGTAAAGTAAAGAAGCACTGTTTCCAGTGTTCTCCCATGGGATCCCTCTCCCATTCCTATTCCCCAGGAAAAGGAGCTGAGCCAGCTGAGAAAGCGAAAGCCAAGTACAGTTGATAGTTAAAGGGAAGAGGACCAAGGGGTCTCTAGTTTGTATCAAAATCCATCCATCATTTCTCCCTGTGCTGAGAAGCCCTCACTCTGGATGCACACTCTGGTCCGTCTCCATCCTGGTCTCGTGTTTCACTAAGGCCTGGTCTATACTTGGATTCACCCCAGTTCAGCCATCAATGGCCTACAACTGGTGTAGCTGCACTGGTTCAATCCCCTAGGACAGGAAGACAAAGCTGGTTCCAAGCGAGGTGAATCTCCACCCACGCACATGGCACCACTCCTGGCCAGCACTAGGGGTTTGCTTCAGTTACTGGCCCCGATGGCTGAATCCCCAGGAAAGATGCTGCCAAGGATGCCAGCACAGCCAGAGACTCCGCTCTGCCTCACCCCATTCCCAGACACTGGCAGCTTTCTGTGCTTCTCAGTAATACCTGAAGTCCCTTGGGTGAGTTGTTTGGGCACGTCAGCGGACCCCAGATTGGCCCTTTCTCGGCGATGTGGTCGGTGACTCGGTCCCTGAGGATTTGTCAGAGAATTTGCACTTTGGGTTTATCTCACCAACCCCCCAAAAGACGTAATGACCCCAACCAGCTCTGCATGTAAATACAAATCAGGCAACACAAGCCATTGACCTGCTCTAACCATGTCCCTGGACAGGGGATTTTAGCACTAGCCTCACCATCCTCCTCTTCCTCTTGCTTTGTGTTTGGTCACCTTCCTTGTCATTGGTCACTTGAGCCATGTGGCTCAGAGAAAGGAACAGGTGACCCATGTGGTCTGGAGAAAAGCATGTCACCTGGCAGCGGGAAGCAGGCAGCCCGTAAGGGACCAGCTGGCTTGTGTGGCCAAGGGCTGAGACAGGACCCTGTGGTCTGTGGGGGATGGGGGGGAGGAGTGCCCATTGTTCATATGCTTGTTTGCCTGGCTTCCTGCTCAGTTATTATTTTTGCAGTCTGGGGTTTGCCTTGTCATCTGAGGGAGCTGGGAGCATTTCCATTTGGAAAATCACTGATTTCAAAACAAACCAAGTCAATTAATCAATGAACTGCAACTGTCTGACAAGCAAACACCCCCGTCTGCAAACTCCCCATTTCTTGTGTCCATCACCCAAAGAATAGCTGCCTCTGCAGCCACCCCCTGAAGAGCTGGGCCTGCAGCGCGCCCTGAACGACCACAGATTTGGGTGAGTTCCGACCCAGGGGACATGGAGGCCAATACAGTGTGTGTCATTTGCAGCTATGTGCTGGGTTCAGTCAGTTCTTACACAATTATTTTGTTGCATAAAATGGCATATTTGCAGATTCCCAGCTCTTGGTCTCTGCAGGGCTCTGCAGGGCCTCGGGGTGAGGATGAAAGATCCCTGCTGGTCCCTGTCTGGGACGATGGTGCTCACTCTCTGCTCTGTTTCTCCCCCCAGGCTCTAGGGTCAGGCCCATCATGACTGTGGCTCCAGTCCCACAGCGAGGTACATGTGGGCAGGATGGGGGCCTATTGCAAGTCACTTTCCATTTCTTTCAATGGGCTTTAGAGAAGACTCTTGCTAAGAACAGTCTAAGTCTCCATGGCTGATACCTTATTGGTGATGGTGACGGGTTCTCCCCAGGATGAAGAGAGCTTCCTGCACCTCTGTGACAGTTTCCCCTCTGCGTAGGACAAACAGAGAAGCAAAGAAAGACCATCAATTTGCATGCGGGGCCTCACTTTGCTTGGCCAGCAGTGTTTCTCTGCTATCTCGCACACCCGGGAGATGGATTTCTGATCATGTGAATGGTTTCGCCTTGTGCTCGTTCTTTATTTGCTTGTTTGCGCTTATCTAAATAAATTGCCATAAAACTCTTGCAAAATAAAAATACTGAAACAGGAGGTTAACGGCCCTTGGTTTAGACAAGGGCCGGGGAGATCACCTATCTTACACAAACATGGTATCCTCCTATTTGCTTAGCTGCTAGTCTATGGCTAACAACTGATATTAGAACCTGAATTTCATACAGATGGAGGATATAATGTCAAGAATAGCATCACTAATCCTTTTCCTTTTTGTGGCAATGACTGGCCTTCCCCAGAAGCGAACAAGTCTGTAACAGAGGGTAACACCTGACAGCCCTGCAGTGACTGAATGGAAATACCTGGGAATCAGCTGTGTTATCTGATCATTTGTACAGGGACGTGCGGAGAAGGGACCTTGTCTTAACGTCTACACTGGATTTCTCACTGACCTACAAAATCTGAGGCAATGGCCCTTGGTCACTGTACATGACATAACTGGGGATACACTTTCACAGCAGCTGGTCTCCACAGGGTTTCACTGTACGTGCTTCAGAGGGTGGATTTCTCCTGACAGAAACAAACTGTGTCAAATTCACCTCCTGTCTCTCCCACAGGCCAGGAAACTGGGTTGTCACAATGACTCCATCTCCCTCTGTCACTGTCCAGGGGCTCTAACGGCCTTGTTCAGCCTCCTTGGGAGAAATGGGCTAGCAGGGGACCCCAGATCCTCGGCCGGAGGACCCCAAGTGGCTCCTAAGGGTTCATTTAGGGGCTGTGAATTCCCTTCTCTGTACCTAAGGCCTGGTCTACACTATGAGGTTAGGTCAAAGTAAGCCACGTTAGGTTGAATTTATAATGCATGTGTCTACACTACCAAGCCTGTTCCACTGACCTAAAGGGTGCTTGAAATCAACTGCTATACTCCTCCCTGACAAGAGGAGTAGCGCTAAATTCGATCTTCCTGGGTCCAGTTTGGGGTAGTGTAGACACTGCTTTGAAAGTCAATGGTCATGGCCTCCGGGAGCTGTCTCAGAATGCCCCAGTGTGATGGCTCTGGACAGCATTTTCAAATCTGCTGCATTCATCCAGGTACACAGGAAAAGCCCTGGGAACTTCTGAGTTTCATTTCCTGTTTGGTCAGCGTGGTGAGCTCAGCAGCACAGGTGACCATGCAGTCCCAGAATTGCAAACGAGCTCCAGCATGGAGCGAACGGGAGACACTGGATCTGATTGCTGTATGGGGAGAAGAATCCGTGCAGGCAGAACTCTGATCCAGGGGAAGAAACGCTGACATCTATGCCAAAATCACACAGGGCATGGTGTATAAAGGCTACAATAGGAACACACAGCAGTGCCACGTGGAAATTAAGGAGCTCAGGCAACGTACCAAAAGACAAAGGAGGCAAATGGTCGCTCCAGGTCAGAGCCCCAGACATACCGCTTCTATGAGGAGCTGCATGCCATTCTAGGGGGGGACCCGACCAGTGCCCCGTCACTGTCCATGGATACTTCCAAGGCGGCAGCCTCGGCCAACAAAGTGAGGAGGACTTTGTGGACGAGGAGGAGGAGAATGCTCAGCTGGCAAGTGGAGGCTCCGTTCTCCCTGTCATAAATATAAAGGGAAGGGTAAACACCTTTAAATCCCTCCTGGCCAGAGGAAAAACTCTTTCACCTGTAAAGGGTTAAGAAGCTAGGATAACCTTGCTGGCACCTGACCAAAATGACCAATGAGGAGACAAGATACTTTCAAAGCTGGAGGGGGGGAGAAACAAAGTCTCTGTCCGTCTGGGTGATGCTTTTGCCGGGACCAGAGCAGGAATGGAGTCTTAGAATTTAGTAAGTAATCTAGCTAGATATGCATTAGATTCTGTTTGTTTAACTGGCTGAGAAAACAAGTTGTGCTGAATGGAATGGATATTCCTGTTTTTGTGCCTTTTTGTAACTTAAGGTTCTGCCTAGAGGGATTCTCTATGTTTTCAATCTGTTTACCCTGTAAGGTATTTACCACCCTGATTTTACAGGGGTGATTCTTTTACTTTAATTAATTAAAATTCTTCTTTTAAGAACCTAATTGCTTTTTCATTGTTCTTAAGATCCAAGGGTTTGGGTCTGTGTTCACCTATGCAAATTGGTGAGGATTTTTATCAAGCCTTCCCCAGGAAAGGGGGTGTAGGGCTTGGGGGGATTTTGGGGGGAAAGATGTTTCCAAGTGGGTTCTTTCCCTGTTATATTTGTTAGATGCTTGGTGGTGGCAGCAAATAAGGTCCAAGGACAAAAGGTAAAATAGTTTGTACCCTGGGGAAGTTTTAACTTAAGCTGTTAAAAATAAGCTTAGGGGGTTTTCATGCAGGTCCCCACATCTGTACCCTAGAGTTCAGAGTGGGGAAGGAACCTTAATACCTCGATACCTTAACATCCAGCTTGCGAACCCACCACTCACCCTGAGCAGCCGCTTACTCCGCCAGTACTTCCATCAAATTCAGTGCAGTAAGGTCCTCCTCAGAGTGATTAATCGGCTCACAGGCTGGGTCCCAATGGCTGTAGGCTCTGGAGTGAATAGACGCCGCTGGCCTCTGCTGAGCCAGGGTAACACTGCTGTCTAGCCGGGGTTGGGATGGGGAGCGATGGCTCTGAACAGCCAAGTGCACTGGGGTACCATAATGAAACATGGGCTGTGATGACATGTCTAAAGACTTAGGTGAATTTTGCAGACATTGACATCAGCACATTGTGCATCCTGAACGTCTGTTCTCGGAGCTCTGAAAAATGATCAGTTCATAGAAATGGATGCTAATTATCACCCCCTCTGCATAAATAGGGGGCTGCTGTGCTGGGTTTGCCACTGGAGGCAATAAAATGCAGCCTTCTGGAAAGGTGGGGAATTGAACAAACCCACCTGACCTGGATCATATTGACTGTGAACATGCGACCAACCTGTTAGCAAGGAAACCGTGAGGAGTGAATTGCGCCTTGAGTTCCATTCTAGGCCCATACAGGGAAGAATTTCATTAGTACTGGACTCCCAGAAATTGGGGTCCAAACCCCTAAGAGACTCAGGCACCCCATTCCCATGGACTGTCACTGGGAACAGGGAATGTGCCTACCCTTCATGCCTTGGCATATCTCTGTGACAGTCTGTACCCTATGCTCACCACTTTTACAAGATTATGATAAATTTTGTACAAAGTATGCCTGGTAAGGTATAATTTGAAAGCTCATATTTCACTGATCATTATTGGCCTGGTAAAATATGTGTGTCAGCATTGTATGGAAAGTTATAAGATTGCCCTGTATGATGTTACTAAGGCATATTCCAAATCTGGGGAAGCAGTTGAAACCAGTTCCTCAGAGAAAAAGGCAAACTGATGCCTCAGCCAGGTGGACTATCACCTGGTGAAGCGGTCATTCTTTGGCAGGAAGAAGGGTCTGAGTGAGAAATTTACATCTTAGCTGGAGGTTCCTGTGCAAACAGACTGGCTGTCACCTGAATCCCAGCTGGGGATGATTCTCAAAGAGGAGGAAAGATATAAAAATGAGGAACAGAGGACACAAATCACCTCTGTCCCCGCATCTCTACTCGCTGCATCAACAACGTCTGAAAGGCAAATGAAGCATCACTGAACTGGGGGAGTGGTCCTGGCTGAAGGTCCAGCCAGACTGCTGTGAGCATGTGGTGAGAACCATCAAGTTCACTTAGCTTGTTAAGTTTGTGTACTTCACCTTTTATTTCTTTGTAACCAATTCTGGCGTTTATGCCTCATGCTTGTAATCATGTAAAATCTCTCTTTAGTTAATAATCTTGTATTATCATGTCTTTGAATATCTCCCCTTGTAAGAACACCTGAAAGTACCTGAAACTGGGCCACAATTCTGGAATTGGGTGAGATGGGAAACCCAGAGTCTAGCTTTGTGATGATGTCATGGCTCTCCAGCTGCTCTCTCACATTCAAACCATCAAAGACAACGCAGCGCTGCAATGCCCAGGGTGCTATTTAATCAAAACCTTTTTATTTTTCATTCAGTTTATTTGTCAAGCTCAGCAAAGCTGAATTTTCCATTGTTGGATCTGGAGATGGGGAGTGTAAAGTTTTAACACAAAACTGATTTTAATAATCACAACCCAACACAATATTTGCCAGCATTATGTAAATCACCATCATTGCATTTCTCTAGCGCCCGCCATCCCAGCAGCCCTAAACACTTCCCGAAAGTGGGTAAATAGCCCTGTGTCACAGACACTGGCACAGAGATGCAAGGCCCAGATGGAGCTGTATCCCCCACGGCACGGACTGTGGTACCGCACACAGTGATGCAGGGCTACCTGGAGCTCTGCGTGGCGTGTGTCACTCCAGCACATCCCTGTTGGTCCCTTTGGCTTCCACAGAACTGAGGTTTCACTATAGGCAGACTGAGCTCCCAGCCTTTCTGGGTGAGAAGCTCCTGTTCTGAGTGTGACCCACAGCCGGGCTGGGTCTTCAGACAGCGAGGGCTGACACTCAGCTTGTGTATGTAAGCAGAGTCAGGATGAGCTTCACCCTGACATCTGGTGGTGAGGTGTGGCAAGTTGTGGAAAAGAACTTCAGGGGCTGATCTCATTTGCATAGGCACACCCACCCTGCCTAGAATGAGGTCATAGCTGGCCAGATGTTCACTTTGGCTGTTGTGGGATCCCCAGTGTCTCTGTTACTAGGGCAGGAAGAATAAATTGTTATTACCCTGATTATGGGAACTGTGCTTGGAACTGTACTTGGCCTTTTGTTATGATGGAGGGACTCACCATCAACTAAAGTAGCACTCGCTAGGCAAGGGACATGGGTTCCAAAACTCTGTGAATGGAGAGAGGCTTGAGACAGGTATTAGTACCTGGTGGTGTGGGTGTCTTTGTGAGGGCCTGAAACACCAATTGCACCTCTGTCTCTCTCCCTCCGCTGTGGAATGTCAGAGCTAATTTTGGGTCTGTTAAGAGTCTTGCTACAGGTACTGTGCTGAATTCACTTTGGCCTTATGGTGCATCAGCACTAAGGCTCCCACTACTATGAGCTGAAATCACTGAGCACTGTGTCAAGTAGTGGGGAGCTGGAAGATCTAGGGTGCAGTGGTGCTGTTTGTGGATAGGCTGGCGGGGTGTTCATGAGACAGCGAGCTGAGCTGTGCGGAGCTGTTCGTGAGATGGCGGAGCGGAGCCCTGTGGGCAGTCAGCTTCAGGTCACGTAAGGTGCCCCTTACCTCTTTCCCCCCCACACACAAGCACGTTTTTAGCCAGACTGGGGAGTAACACTCTGCAGATGAACTTTTGAACTCTGGGGCTGGACTTTTTGGACTTTGGGTGATTTGTGGATTGCTGGACTCGAGACGTTTGGGTTCTGGGACTCAAGAACCCGAGGGAAAGGATGCGGCCTAATTTGCTGGGGTGGGTCTTTGCTCATGGTTTGGTTAATGAACACTAGTTGTGGTGTTTCCCCAATTTAATGCTGATGTCGTTTACCTCTTGTTATTAAAGATTCTCTGCTGCACCGAGACTGTGCTTGGGAGAGGGGAAGTATTGCCTCTTTGAGGCGCCCAGGGGGTGTGTAAGATTTTCCCAGGTCACTGGGTGGGGGCTTGAGCCAGTTTTGCATTTGCTTTGATGAGAGGGAACCCTTGTGTACTGAACCCGGCCCTTGCTGCTATCAGTTTGGCCTGGCAGAAGGGTTACATGTAAATGGGTAGAGCTCTGCATCACTGGGGCTGCGGCTGCATCAAAAAGGGGGCAGGATCAAGGGCTAATTTAAGACAAGATTTAACAAGTGGGTTTGCCAAGCGCCAGGTGGGAGAAGAGGGAAGAGTGAGGGGCGGGTCGACACTGACAAGCTCATGCAGTTACACAGGCCCCAGGAGCTTTCAATTAAAAGGTTTGTTGGAATTTCTGTCTACGCTGCATTCATTCCCCTCTCCCCACGAACTACTTTAGCTTCTACTAAGGCTTTGGCTTTTTCTCACTAGACTTAATCTGGATGTTTTTATTGTGAGGCCTTTTGTTTCCTGCTAGATGGTTTTCCTCAGTCTGGGAAGAGGCATCCTTTCTCCAGTCTGGAATGGTATTGCGCAACTCTGTGGTTATCGCCAATAAAACATCATCTGCCTTCGTTACAGTCATTATTAAAAATCTTGATGGGCCGATTCACATACAGGTGCTCTAGCTTTTTGTTCAACTGTGTCATTTTCATGGGCTCCAGGATGCTGTCTGGCCTGTTCATCCCCAGGAAGGTGAAGGAGAATTTCTCGTTATTGTCTGAGTGCTCACAGCAAACGGCTGTCCAGATGTGACTGGGCACCACCACCCTCCCTGCATCTCCACTGATGTTCCTTTGTTATCCTTTTTAATGGGGATTTTATATTTTTCATTGGGCACTGCTCTGGTCACTAGGAAGGGTTATTAAGGCAGCTCTTTGTTAACTGCATCTTGAGATTTCGTTCCAGCTCATACCAATTGACCCTATTGAAGCAGGGGTCCATGGGGACCGCATTGGTGAGCGTGAAGGTGGCTATTTGGCCTTGACCACACTGGCAGGAGTTTGGGTTCAGGTGTCCCCGGTCATAGTGTGTGCTATCATAATCTTCATTGATGGCTTGCTTTTCTTTCAGTTTTTCTTTTTCTTTCAGGTCCTGAAGTAGTTTTCCTTCCACCTCCATGTTTGTCTCTGATGAATTAGCCAGCTGGAAATAGAGAAGGCCAGAGTCCTTACATTCAACTTGCATCAAAATATGCATGACACACAGAGCAGCAGGGAATCAAGGGCAAAACGAATCTCTGTCTCTTGACTCTATATATTTTCATCAAACTGCTCTGAATCCCCCTCTTTTCCTGCTTTATCTGTTTGATTTACAGTGCCCAGGAAATGATTTAATGCGCTGGCCAGTTCTCCCAGCAGGAAGAGCATTCTTACCTCCACTCTTTGTGTGTCTCTGGCCCAGATCACGGCATTATGGCACTTGCACGAACAGGACTAACAAAAAACTAAAGCTGTGCTTTCAGTATGAGAGAGGTGACTTATAAATGCAGTGCCCTGTGGTGCACACTATTGATACTGCATCCATAAAGAAGGGGAAAGGGTTGCTGGGGTCTCTGTGGGGCAGAGTTACAGTTGTTTGCGTGCCTGAACTATGGATTTCCAGAGTTTTGAATGTCTGAGTTTCTTGTGCAGCAAGTTTAACCTTAACTCTGAATTTCTTGGCTTTGTAATGGCTGTTTGTTTTAGCTAGTAAAAGATTCTCATAAGGATTTTTACGCTTTAGTTACTCATTTGATCTCAACTTCCCCTTTATGAACTTGTAGGGTTTGTTTGATTGTTTGTTTGACTGAGAAGAACAGTAGAAAGAGAAGTGAGTTATCCCACAAATTTATCACAACATCCAACCAATAAGCAAAACTACAGCATTCCTCCACACCTTGACCTATTTTTTGCAATTTACATTTATTAAAATATCTCCCAATGGGATATAAATCTTCACTACCTGCTTTATAAACTTAATGAGCTCTGACATTGTATAATGTTCTGACAAGGTGCATGAGGTAATATCTTTTACTGGACCATCCTCTGCTAGTGAAAGAGACAAGCTTTCAACCTATGTAGCGTTCTGCTTCAGGTATGAAGAAGATCTGAAGAAGAGCTCTGTGTAAGCTCAAAAGCTTCTCTCTCTCACCAACAGAAGTTGGTCCAATAAAAGATATTACCTCACCCACCTTGTCTCCCTAATATCCTGGGACCAACCTGACTACAGCAACACTGCAAACAACTCTATAATGCTGTCAGCTATTTTGGCTAGGAGATGTTCATTTAGGACAAAAACAATGCGGAGTCCTGTGGCACCTTAAAGACTAACGAATTTATTTGGGCATAAGTTTTCATGGGCTGGAACCCACTTCATGCATCTGACGAAGTGGGCTCCATCCTACGAAAGCTTATGTCCAAATAAATTTGTTCGTCTTTAAGGTGCCACAGGACTCCGCATTGTTTTTGCTGGAATAGACTAACATGGCTACCCCTCTGAAACTTGTCACCTAGGACAGTTGTGGCCTTTTCCAGCCTGTGACAGAATGTACCCCTGTTTTCACACCCTACACACTATTATAAAAATCTGTACAAAAGACATGTCTTGTAAGGTATCATTTGAAGACTCCTAAGTTGCTGGTCAATATTGTCCTGATAAATTATGTGTGACAACATTGTGTGAGAAGTTATAAGATTCCCCTGTATGGTTTTATTAATACATGTTCCAAACCACAGCCCTGCCCAAAGAGAAGCTGGCAAACAGGACTATTCTAAACAAAGGAACTACACATAGACACCCTGTCTCCTGAATCTCAGCTGGAAATGCTTCTCAAAGGGGGGAAAGGACTATAAAAAGAAGGAAACATCCCAAGACACCCCCCTCTCTCTGCCCATCGGCACATGAAGGACAATAGAAGCAGCATTGAACTGCGGGAGGGATCCTGACCTAGAGGGTGTGGTCAGACTGCTGAAGCATGTGGTGAGAAATCTTTGCTTTGAATCTAATGTAGTTTGTTAAGATAGGCATTAGTAAACATTCTGCCTTTATTTTTCTTGTAATCACATCTGACTTTTATGCTTCATTACTTGTACTCACTTAAAATTTCTCTTAGTAGTTAATAAACTAGTTTTATTGTTTTATCTAATCCAGGACGTTTAAATTGAAGTGTCTGGGAAACTCCGTTTGGGGTGGTTTGTTGTTTGCATATTATTTTTATTAAAGAAATAACAGTTTATATAACTTGTATTGAACAGGAGACGTCTGGGCAGTACAGGACACACATTTCTAGGAGAAAATCTAGGACTGGGGGCAGGGCCGTCCCTATCCATTTTGGTGCACTATGCAGCGCCCCCCCAGGGGGGCTGTGTGGGGCCCCAGGCCTCTGCAGGGGGGAGCGGGGGGCTGGGGGGAAACCGCCACTCAGCACTCGCCGGTGGAGCAGAGCAGGCTGGTGCCGGGCCACTCTACTAACCACCGGTGAGTGCAGGCCCGACCCCTGCTGCAGTCCTCAGTGGTGTGGGGGCGAGGCTGGGGCAGAGTGGGGCGGGAAGAGGCAGGGGCGGAGGCTTTGGGGAAGGGGTGGAGTGGGGGCAGGGCTGGGGCAGAGCAGGGGAGGGGGCCATGGGAAAGAGGCGGAGCAGGGGCTGGAGCAGCACGCAGCTACGCAGGGCACCAGGAAATGTGGTGCCCCAAATTTCCTGGTGCCCTATGCAGCTGCGTACTTTGCGTATGGGTAGGGACGCCCCTGACTGGGGGTGTTTGGGGGTCACTGTGCAGTATAACCAAGGCTTGTAAGAGCCCAGCTGTAGCTGGCTGGCTGCAGCACACACAGACGTAGCTGGGAGTGAATTGCATGCTGGAGGCTGTTTGTGAGCAGTCCAGGTTGGAGGCTACAGCAGCGAGAAATTGTAAAAGGCAGGGTGACACAGCTACTCCTTAGTTTGGATTCTACCCAGGTAGGTCACACAGCCATCAGCCTTTAAGCACAGGAATACTGGCACTAGTCCAGCTTGTCAAGATCCTCTGGCAATGAAAAATGTTGCACTGATTATAACAGAAGGACTGGGAGGAGGGAGCAGTCAAGAGACATTGGCTGGATTGGCACATTCAGAAGCTAAAAGACCAGATTTGCTTTAGAGGAAGAATTTCAATAGCAACACATGGTGTGAAAAGGCTGTTGCTGTCCACTTGGAAAAGAACCAGGGGCTAGATACACCCAGCTGCCACTTTAAGCACTTACATCAAAAATTTAGATCCTCAAAACCTGTGCTCAGCAGGCCCTGTTGGTCCCAAAGTCCCTGGGTGCCTAAGTTTCCACTGGTAAAATCATAGAATCATAGACATGTTGGGCTGGAAGGGACCTTGAGAAGTCAAGTCCAGCCCCACGTGCTGAGGCAGGACCAAGTAAACTAGACCATTCCTGGCCGATGTTTGTCCAGCCTGTTCTTAAAAATCTCCAGTGATGGGATTCCACAACCTCCCTTGGAAACCTATTTCAGAGCTTAACTCCCCTGAGAGTCAGAAAGTTTTTCCTAATATCTAATGTAAATGTCCCTTGCTGCAGAATAAGACCATTAATTCTTGTCCTCCCTTCAGCGGACACGGAGAACAGTTGATCACAGCCCTCTTTCCAACAGCCCAGAACATGTCTGAAGACTGTCAGAGGCCCATCAGTCTTCTCTTCTCAAGACTAAACATGCCCAGCTTTTTTAACCTTTCCCCACAGGTCCGGTTTTCTAAACCTTTGATCGTTTTTATTCTTCTCCTCTGGACTCTCTTGAATTTATCCACATCTTTCTTTAAGTGTGGTGTCCAGAACTAGACACAGTACTCCAGCTGAGGCCTCACCAATGCCAAGTAAAGCAGGACAGTTATCTCCCCTGTCTTACATAGGACACTCCTGTTAATACACCCCAGAATGATATGAGCTTCTTTGCATCTGAATCACATTGTTGACTCATATTCATTTTGTGATCCACTATAACCCCCAGATCTTTTTCATCAGTACTGTCACCAAGCTGGTTATTCCCCATTTTGTAGTTGTGCATTTGATTTTTCCTTCCTAAGTGTAGTACTTTGCACTTGTCTTTATGGAATTTCATCTGATTGATTTCAGACCAATTCTCCAGTTTCTCAAGGTCATTTTGAATTCTAATCCTGTCATTCAAAGTATTGCAACCCCTCCTAGCTTGGTGTCATCTGCAAATTATATAAGCATACTCTCTGCTCTATTATCCAAGTCATCAATGAAAATACAGGTTGTACCTCCTTTATCCGGACTTCCCTCGTCCAGCGACATCCCTGGTCCGGCAGCGTCAGTGACCCCGTGAGTGCTCCAGGGCTGGAGCACTCGCGGGGAAAAGCCAGCAGCCCTGGGCTTGGAAACTCCTCCGCCACCCTCCCAGAGCTTCCGAAGCACGGAGTTAAAGCTCAGGGAAAGAGGGGGAGGAGTAGGGACGGGGTGTGGGAGCGCTGGGGGGAAGAGAAAGGGCAGCTCAGAGCGTCGCACCAGAGCAGCATTGACTGAGAAGGGATGGGGGGGCACTGCTGGGGGGGCTCCGCAGCCGCCCTGCCTCTTTCGCCGAGCACCCCCCCATCCCTTCTCAGTCAATGCTGCCCCGGCCGCAGGGCTTTGCAGCCCCCTGCCTCTTCCCCCGCAGTGCCCCCACCTCCAACCCCGCTCCGTCAATGCTGGCCCCTCTCCTGCCAGAGTGGAGTTCCATGGCCGGCAGCATAGGGGCCGGCATTGACCTCCCCTAGTCCGGCAAATTCCCTGGTTCAGGATCTGTCAGGTCCCGAGGGTGCCGGACCAGGGAGGTACAACCTGTATTGAATAGTACTGGAAGCAGAACTAACCCCATCATGGCCGCACTAGATACGTCCTCCCAGTTTGACAGCAAACCATTGATAACTACACTTCTAGTACTGTCTTTCAACCAGTTGTGTACCCATCTTGCAGTAGTTTCATGTAGACCACATTTCCCTAGTTTGTTTATGAGAATGTCATGTAGGACTTCGTCAAAGGCCTTTCCAAAATCAAGATAAATCTTTTTCAGTGCTCCCCCCATCCAATAAGCTAGTAACCATGTCAAGAAAGGAAATTATGTTGGTGTGACATTCTGTACCTTGAAATAGCACTCTGTAATCCCCATATTCATCATTCCTATATGGTTGTGATATTTCATACAAAGCATGCCATGTGAGATATCATTTGAAAGGTCATGATCTGCTGAAACCCAGTGTTCTGTCAAAACATGTATAACATTAGTGTGTATGAAGTTATGAGATTTTGCTGTGTGGTTGTTACTGATATATGTTGTAAATTTGACAGTCTCTACTACAAAGGTGGGGAGGGGACCTCTGCCCAGGAAGGTGTTCACTGACCATTAATCACCAGGGAAGCTGTAATCAAGGGATTTACAGTTCAATAATACAAGCATCACACAATGGGGACTGCTCAACTCTATGACTCAGTTGTACAAGACCACCGGGGGATTGCTCAACCCTGGGACTCAGCAAAGCCCACCAGGGCATGTCTGGGATGGACTAAGGATATAAAATAGGGGATAGTGGTTTGGCCTTTCTCCTCCCCCACCTACGCTGGAACCAACAAGAATACTGAGAAGACAGAAAACTTCAACAGAGGAGACTGGTCCAGGCTTAAGGGAGAAGCCTGTGTATTACAAACTGTAACGTCCAGAGGGGTAAGAAAGCTGCTTGATCTAAATACTCAGGGGCAGTGAGTTATATGGGCCTGTGGTGCCCGGGCTCTAGCAAACTGAGTGACTATTAAAATGTCATCTACATACTGAACTATTTTTCCCGTTTGTAACAGTCCCTCTGTCTCTAACATATTTCTTACTACAGTATGAAATATTGTGGGTGAGTCACAGTACCCCTAAAGCAAATCTGGTCTTTTAGTGAAACAGAACTCCACATAACGGAACAGCTGTACTGATATAAACACCTTTGTAGAGGTATAACTGCCTCCGTGCTAGTGGGTGGTTAATCAAATAGGTTTAAAAAGACACCTTTAGTTAAACAGGTGCAAAAACTTATGTGGCCAAGCCCCAGCATTTACAGTTGTGGTGATTAATGTGTAACCCTTCTGCCCGTCAGAGTTGGCAGCAACAAGGGCCGGGTTCAATATCTAGGGGATCTATTCCAATAACACAATGCAAACCGGCTCGAGCCTTCACCCAGTGACCTGGGACAAATATATACCACCCCCACTGGGCGCCTCCAGGAGGCAATACTTCCCCTCTCGCAAGCACATAGTCTGAGTGTAGCAAAAGCCTTTTAATAACAGAGAGAAACAATGTGGCATTAGGTTGGGGAAACACCACCAACAGGATTCATAACACAACCCATGAGCAAAAAAAACCCACCCCAAGCAAATTGGGGCATGCCCCTTTCCCTTTGGTTCTTGAGTCCAGCAACCCCAAATCACCCAAAGTCCCAAAAGTCCAATGACCCAAAAGTCTCTGTCCCTGGTCAGGGCAGCCCCAGAGTTCGAAAGTTTATCTGCGGAGCTTTACCTCCCACCCTGGGCGGAGATGGGACAGGGGTAAGAGGCACCTTACATGATCTGAAGCTGACCGCCCCACAGCTCCATAGGGCTCCGCTCCGCTCCGCTCCACTCCGCCAGCCACCCCACGAACTCCTTCGCTCCGCTCTGCTCCACTCCGCCAGCCGCCCCACGAACTCCTTCGCTCAGCTCCGCTCCGCTCTGCGGCCCACAAGCAGCTCCCGCCATCCCACGAACTGCTCCACGTCCCACCAACAGTTCCCGCCGTCCTACGAACTGCTCCGCCACCCTGTCCACAAGGCACTCCAGCAGTCCCGCAAACTGCTCCACCATATATCTTCAGGCTCCCCCGCTACTTAACACAATGCTCAGTGATTTCAGCTCTTAGTCAGTTCAGCTCTTTGGTGAATTCAGCTTGTAGTAGGGGAGCCTCAGTGCTGGTGCACTATTAGCTCAAAGTGAGCTCAGCAGCCTGTAAGTAGACTCCTAATGGAATCAGAATTAGCTCTGATATTCCACAATGGAGAGAGGAAGAAGTGCAATTAGCATGTAAGGGCCTCACCAAGGGGCCCATGCCACCAAGTATTAATTCTTGTCCCCAGCCTCTCTCAATTCACACAGTTTTGGAATCCATGACTCTTGCCTAGCAAGTGCTACTTAGTTGATGGTGAATCCCTCCATCATAACAAAAGGCCAAGCACAGTTCCAAGCACAGTTCCCATAATCAGGGTAATAATTTATTCTTCCCGCCACAATAACAGAGACACTGGGGATCCCACAGCAGCCAAAGTGACCATTTGGGCAGCTATGGCCTCAGTCTAGGCGGGGTGGGTGTGCCTATGCAAATGAGATCGGCCCCTGAAGTTTTTTTTCCACAACTTGCCACACCTCACCACCAGATGTCAGGGTGGAGCTCATCCTGACACTGCTTACAAATGTATTAATTTACAGTTATGAACTTGAGTTAAAACAAGCCCCAAAACTCTTCTGGACAAACCAAATGGCAAATTGTTCCCTGTCTCACCATCCAGGGGACTCCAGGTGCAGACTCTGCCCCACTGACTGGCTGTCACACAGGGGAAACAGCTACTGGGTTTGTGAAGACTACACGGGGAAGACTGGGAGCCATGTGATGGCTTGACAAAGAGGGCTCAAGCCCGAGAGATCCAGGACATGTATGAAATGGTGATGTGAAATGTGGCAGGTGGGAACTTCAGGTGCAGAGAGACCTGGTCTTTCCTGGAAGGCAGAACAGAGGAGTAGCAGCGGCTGGGGAACCTCAAATACCTTTGCTGACTGCAGGAAGCCCCCATTGCTGCTGGAGAGGGGGAGGCAGCCACCAGGCAGCTTCAGAGCAGTTATTTGTCTGCCCATGTCCTCTCCACTTCCCATGCAATGATCCTGCAGCTATGAATACAGTGCATGCCAGGAGTCAGCCACCTGTGTGCCTAGGGGCATAGCAATGGCAGTGACAGCCTACTTGCCCAAGAACACTGTCACATATGATAAGTACACAGAGACATCAAGACAGGAGATAGTGGTGTGGAAAGGGTTCTGAATTGAATAATGAGGTAAAAGTTTACATTTGGTGTTATTTTCTCCGGACGGTCAATTACACAATCATGGCCATGTGACAAGGTGCTGTTAGAAGCTACAAAGAGAGCCCTTTGGAAGCCAGCACCCTGGTCACTGACCACACCCAGGACACCGGGTGCAGTTAGAGGAGAAGGCACTGAGTAGTTTGGGTCTGGAAGCTGTGACGGTATCTAAATGAACTGTGACTGTATACATCATTATTGCAACCACTGTCATATAGTTGCAACAAATCTTGTACAAAGATGGTCAAGTAAGATATCTATGAAAAGGGTGTAGTTTGCTGATTGTGATTAAACTACTTGTACGGGTGTAGCATTTATGTATTTGAAGTTATGAGCATTGGCTATGAATTTGTATTTCAATGTGTTTGATTCTAAGCAGCACCAGTGAAGCATTTGGCCAGCTCATTGAGAAGGGACTATTCAGATTAAGTGCCCCATCAAGAAACACTTAACTGACAATGGACCCTGTGAGACTCCAATCCACATCAGATGAGCCTTCCTGGGAATGTTCAAAGTACCATGTGAGCAATGGCTGCCACCTCCAAAGAACTGAATCATGCGTGGAGATGTGAACTTGCCCATGTGACTCCAAACTCCATCTTCTGCTGTGATTTTCCACAGTAAGTACAATGGGGATCTTCCACATGGTAGAGGATATAAAAAGGCCCTGGAAGCCCCTCCATTTTGTCTTCAAACTGGCTTCTGATCTCTGGAGGAACTTTGCTATAAACTAAAGCTCTAAAAAAAGGACTGAAGGACCCATCCAAATCTGTGGATGCACTCCAGAAACTTGATTTGAGCCAGCAGTTTATTCCATCACTGCTATAAGCCTGAACCAGGAACTTTTCAATTGTTGTATGTATTTGATTCCTTTAACTAATTTTAACTCTCATCTATATTTCTTTCTTTTTACGAATAAACTGTTAGATTTTAGATCCTAAATCTTTGGTGAAATTGTTATTTTGGGGTAAGATCTGATTTGTATATTGACCTGCGTTTTGTGGCGGGTCCTTTGGGATCAGGAGAACCTTTAATTGGGGAAACTGGTTTTCATAATCAGTCATGCCTATAAGGAGTGCTACTGGTGGTACAAGGGAACTGGGGTACCTGAGGGAATTGCTTGTATGACTTCTGGTTAGCCAGTGGGGTGAAACCGAAGTCCTCTCTGTTTGGCTGGTTTGATGTGCCTTAGAGGTGGAGAACCACCAGCCTGAGGCTGTGACTGCCCTATTTCTCAGCAAATTGCCCTGAATTGGTACTCTCAGTAGTGTCCCATGAGAGCACCCCTTGTTACAGAAGGGTAGAGGGGCTCACTTGCACCTGTAGGGAGCCTGATGAGGTCACTAGCTCAGCGCTGAGAAGAATGCTGCAGTATAAAAGGCTGAACCAGGAAGCAGGAAGGGGGCTCCTTGTAACTGCTGCTATGCTGTGATGCACCATAAAAGGTAATAAAGACACTTGGTGGAGGTTCCCTGGCAGACTGGAGGCTGCTTAATTCACACAGAGGTCTGCCAGCCGGGGGTTGCAGGAACTGATGGGGGAACCCATTCATAGTTAGACATTTAAAAATGAACATTGCCTGCAATCTCTTCATGACATTTCATGCTGTAAATTGTTAGTGACAACACATTTTTATGTCTTGTCAGATAGTAAAAACCATGTTGTATATTAACCTGTTTGCCAACATATTTTCCCACGTAATAACACAATGAGATTGGATAAGAAGCCATAGTAATTACACATAATTCAGTAAGAAATAGGGAAAGGAACGCAGATATTTCTGAAGGAAATCTTAAGGAAAAATTATCTATTTTTAGATTAACATTTCCCTGTGTTAAAAACTAGGAAAAACACATAACTTCAGCAGTCCATGCCACCTAGACACTAGCAGACTGGATAAAAACACAAGTGAATCCATCAAAAGATAACTTTAGGGTATTTATTTTCAAATAATCAAGGTAAGTTTAGGGCACTCTGACATGAATGGCATATTATGAATAAATTTTCAAAACTGAATTATTACATTGAAAATGTTCATAACGCATCATGTTTAAAACAAAAAGTAGTCCAAGCAATGCCATATGATGTGCCTTCCGTCATACTCTGCTCAGCTAGCTCTTGAAGAAATTAGGTTCAATGGCTAATTTGAAGGAATTAGGCCAATCAGTCACTATTTTTACAGAGCATTCCTGAAGGTGGTAGACAGAACCCAGAGGAACTGTGATGAATTTCCTGGAGCAACTTTATTTCTTTGTACTCTAAACCTCACATGACAATAAAAATATCACCCTTTCAACTGTATTATGGCCGAGAAGAAAGGTTTCCTAATAAAGCATCACCAAATTTCAAGTTATATGTCATCAAGTGCCAGTGTCTTTAATACAATTAACTTAATTTATGATGATTCAATAAAGGAATACAACCCTGTCTGTTTCTTTACCAAACGACATTTGTTTCATCCTTAGAACCAAGAACATGAAGAGCCCATCAGTACATTGAAATCAACAGTGGACACTGACAGTACATTGCCTGCAAATAATATTTCGAAAGAAAAATAAACTTAGAAAAGGATATTGTAGAAGAGATTTCTATATACAGGAAGATAGCATTTGAGGTTCGGGACCGTGTTTTCTTAATTGATGTGAGAACAAGAAAAGAAATGTCATATCTTGATTACCGATTATATGAAGCTAGAAAGTTAAAAATCACATGAGTACTAACAGAAGTTCAAAGACTATTTTATAATCTTGTGTGAGTTAACTTAAATATATTGCTTAATTAATTCTATCATTTTTTCACCAATTAATTGTCAAAGGTGTAGTGCAGGGGGTGGGTGTATGTGCTCTGCCTTCCAGAGAGAACCAGTCAAGACAATAAAGAGAGGGAAAGAGAGCGAGAGCAGCTGCACATGTGTGTACTTGTGATGTTTACAACACATGTACATTGTAACTGAACAACCCAGTCTGACAATTTAATAATTTTTTTTGTTAAGATAAATATTTTGGATTTCTTGAAATTCCACAGCTGAAATACAAATTATACTATTTAGAGAAGTTAAACTTCAATATAGATTTGAGGGAAGAATTTAAAAAATTAATGTAAATAATTCCATTTCTAAAAATATGTTTAGATGCTTGTTTTTGAAATGCTGTTGAAATGTCAATGAAAATGTTCTTGCATTTACACCTTGTGACAATAAAAACATTTTCTAAATTAGAATAATCTTTCATATTTTACATTGAGATTTCACAGGGGTAGAATATTCTGACAGGAGTGAATAATCCCCATCTGTCTCCATCTCCTACCCCTGGGACAGAGGACAGGGAAAGATGAGGGCAGCAAAAACCACTAGCTGTCTGGCAGTATTTCTTACCAGCATTGCCCTGTGCCAGGGATGGAGCAAACACGAGGAGGGGGGGAATCTGTCTGGCTCCTTCCAGCAAGTGGGACCCATTCACCCAGCCTGGGCGGGGGTTGCCAGGGGTCCGGTTCTCGATTGGAACCTCCAGTTGAAAAGGGAAACTGGCAGCGTCCGGTCAGCACAAAAAGTCCAGTTGCCTGCAGTGACTGGCCCCACCACTGGGAGCTGGAGGAGCAGCAGCGCTGGGAGGGGCCAGTCTGTGCCGTGGGGGTCACTGTCAGGGACCGAGATTCCCTCCGGCCTGAGCTGGGACCGGGCAGATTTTCAGGGGAGCCGCATTTGTACCCGAAACATAGTAACCAGGACTGAAATAAGGGCGGAGCGTCCCGGAGAAGGTGTCAGTGAAACTGAAGAGACGGGACCTGTCAGTCACATTGTAAAACGAGACCTCGCCCGCCTCATAGTCCAGGAAAATCCCCACCCGGCTGGGCCTGATGCTCACGGGGAGGGAGGTCGAGGGGGAGGTGAGGGCCTGGTATACCCCACCCCTCAGCCACATGACCCAGTATCCATCCTCAGGTGTGAGTGTGACCTTCCCCTTCCTGCTCACAGATTCCCTACAAACCCCCAGGTACCAGCCTGTCTTGCCTCCCACCTCCACTTCCCAGTAACGCCTCCCGCCCGTGAACCCCTCAGCGCCCAGGACACAGATATAATGATCGAATCCCTCAGACTTGTTGGGCGGATCCCAGTTTCCGTGTCTCACATGTTTCCGATCCTCAGACAGGACGAGGTTGGGATTTGCCGTGTCTGGATCCAGAGTCACGTCCACTGGGGAGAGAGTCATAGAGTCAGGGCTGGGGGCAGGGGCTGGTCACTGGGATCAAAGGGAAATTAACCTGCATTCCCGTCGCTCCCCATGGTGCCTGCCCCTTCCCTCGCACCCCCTCCCCCGGCACCTTCCCCTTAGTTCTCCCCCCGCCCCTTCCCTCACCCTCTGCCCCCCTGACACCCGCATCCCTCACCCCCTTCTAGTGCCCTGGTGCCAGCCCTGCCCTTCACTCTTCCTCTGCCCCCCTGAGTCGCATCTCTACCATTGCCCCCATCTGCCTCCATGGTGCCTGCCCCTTCCTTTGCCCCCTCTGCCTGCCTGCCTGGTGCAAGTCCCCTTCCCTTCCCCCCTTTGAACCCCTGGTGTAAGCCCTTTTCATCACTCCATCTCTGCCCTACTGGTGCTCACCCCTCCCCCATCCTCCTTCTGCCCCCCTGGTGCCCACATCTCCACACCCCTCTTTCTGCCCCCCTGTGCTCACCTGTTCCCTTGCCCCCAATCTGCCTCCTGGTGCCCATCCACTCTCCTCTCCCTGCATCTGCCCCTCTGCTCAGTCCCCACATCCCTCCTGGTGCCTGCCCCTTCCCTCGCCCCCCTCTGTCTTCCTGGCACCCTCCCCTCATGCCCTTCTCCACTTTTATGACTGTCCCTTTCCTTTGCTCCCCTGTTGCCCCCTGGGGTCTGCCCCACCCCTCTCGGCCCTCTGGCACCCGCCCTGCACCTCATCCCACTTTCTCCCCTTGTCACCTGCGCCTTCCCCCACACCCTCCTTTTCTCTGGTGACAGCCCCTCCTTCTACCCACCCTCTGCCTTCCCAGTGCCTGCCCCTCTGTTCACCCCTTGTGTCCCCTGGTGCGAGCCCCTTCCTTCTCCCCCTCCGCTGAGCCCCAGTTCCCGTCCCTTCTCCTGCCCCCCTTTTGCCCCTCGAGCCCACCCCTCCCCTCATCTCCCGTCCTGCCCCTCATGCATACTCTGTGGCCCTGATGCCTGCCCCTCCTATTCCCCCTTAACCCCCACCCCCAGTGCCCACCCCTCCCATCATTCCATTCTTCCCCCTGCCCCTCCTCTCACCTTCCTCCACCCACTGGTGACTGCCCCTGCCCCAGCCAGCCCCTCAGCCCCTCTGCCCCCAGGCTCCTGCCTCACTCCGTGCCATAGAATCATAGAATATCAGGGTTGGAAGAGACCTCAGGAGGTCATCTAGTCCAACCCCCCGCTCAAAGCAGGACCAACACCAACTAAATCATCTCAGCCAAGGCTTTGTCAAGCCGGGCCTTAAAAACCTCTAAGGATGGAGATTCCACCACCTCCCTAGATAACCCGTTCCAGTGCTTCACCACCCTCCTAGTAAAATAGTGTTTCCTGATATCCAACCTAGACCTCCCCCACTGCAACTTGAGACCATTGCTTCTTGTTCTGTCAACTGCCACCACTGAGAACAGCCTAGCTCCATCCTCTTTGGAAACCCCCTTCAGGTAGTTGAAGGCTGCTGTCAAATCCCCCACTCCCCACTCTTCTGTAGACTAAATAACCGCAGTTCCCTCAGCCTCTCCTTGTAAGTCATGTGCCCCAGCCCCCTAATCATTTTCGTTGCCCTCCACTGGACTCTCTCCAATTTGTCCACATCCCTTCTGTAGTGCAGGGGACCAAAACTGGACACAATACTCTAGATGAAGCCTCACCAGTGTCGAATAGAGGGGAATAATCACTTCCCTCGATCTGCTGGCAATGCTCCTGCTAATACAGCCCAATATGCCATTGGCCTTCTTGGCAATGAGGGCACACTGCTGACTCATATCCAGCTTCTCATCCACTGTAATCCCCAGGTCCTTGTTCCTGGTGCCTGCCCATTCGCTCCCCCGCACCCATGGTCCTGGCACCTGCCCCACTCCTCATCCCTTCCACCTCCTGTTGTCCACTCCTCTTGCCCCCGCATTGCCCTTGTGCCTGCCCCTCCCTTCTTCTCCTCCCCCTTCTGCTCCTATCACCTGCCCCTCCCCTTTCCCCTCCCAGCATCAGCCTGTCCCCTTCCCGCGCACCCGCCACTGACACCTTCCCACCCCCACCCCCCTGCTCCCCCTGCCCTTTCCCGGCTCATTGTCTCCTCACAGGCAGACGGCCCTGACTCCCCTCAGGGGGAGGGTGACCAGATGTCCCTTTTTTAAAGGGACAGTCCTGTATTTAAGCCCTCCTGCCGGTGTCCCGACTTTTTCTTAAAAATGGGCAAACTGTCCCGTATTTTCTGTCTCTGCCTCATCAGTTCTGACAGGTCCTGCTGCTGGCCAGATCCCTGCTCACCAGACGCCCACCCACCAGCGGTGAGGAGGAGGTGGCCAGTGGCTGATGATGGGGGTGGGTTTGCAAGGCTGGTGGTGGGGCGAAGATGCAGAACGCAGGGCCGGACTCTCCCCCTGCTGGTCTGTCAGCGCAGCCCCCATTGCGTGCCAGCTCTCAGCCAACAGGGCCCTGCCCCTGTCCCGTTTCCGGCCAGTGCTGGCTGCGTGCTGCAAGCTGCGGTGGCTGGTGAGCGCGGGCAGGCACCAGGTGGCAGCCGGTTACATGTTGCCCCTGCTTCCCACCCCTCGGCCCTTTACGTGCTCCCCCTCTCACTGTCCTCTCCCTGCTTTCCCCCTTCCCTCGCCCCCAGCCTCAGCCTCACTGCTCCTCCATATCTGCTGCCCCCCAGTGGGGCACATCCTGCTCCCAGCACTGTGTGAAGAACCTGCCCCTGATCTGAGCACTCAGCAGCTCACCAGCTGCATCGCCAGCAGGCTCTTTCCTTCTCCCACTGCCTCTGGCTGGGCCAGCACTCTGGGAATGCCCAAGTCCCTCTGGCCCAGGGCACTGGCCAAGAGGAGCCGAGCTCTGCATGTGTCAAACCCCGCCCCCCCCCCCAGCACTGGCACAAGGAAGCCTCTCCTCAGCTAAGCTCTGGGGGTGGGGGTGATTTCCAGCCTGTTCACGCCCCAAACCTGCAGGCTCCACAGCAGCACCCAGGGTAGGTTCCTGCCCCCAGGGAGTGCAGAGTGACTCCATCCCCTAGGCACCCTCCCCTGCTGAGCCACCTCTCTGGCCCCATTCGCTGAAGCCCTTGCAATCAAGTTCCCTGGGCCCTGGTGCACAATGCATCCTTAGGGCTTAACCCCTTCCTGCCTGCGCTAAAGTCAGAGGAGGCTGGCTGGGTTATGTCGGTGGCCACCCCCTGCCGTAACCCCTCCCCTCACTGTGGTTATGGATGAATAGAGGCAAGGGCCAAGTGGTACTGTGCAGTCACAGGCACCTGGGAGGCAGAGGCATATGAGGGAAGGGGCAGACCCCAGGGAATCTCTGTTGCTTTGGAGGGGGGATTTCCTCACTTTCTGCCCCCTCCACCTGGGAGAAGGTGCATCGGGTGCCAGTCCCAATCCATACCTGCGCAGCGCGTCTGCACTAGGGGTTTGCACCGGGGCAGCTACACCGGTGCAAGGAAACCCCGGCAGACATGGCCTGAGACACTGCTGTGCAAGAGGCCGTAACCCCGCCCCTCACTGGGGTTATGGGTTAGTAATTACAGGATCACTGGAGCAGGGCAGCTGGACTCTGGCCTCCAAGGTAGGGTCCGACCCACTGAGCTGCAGAGTCATTCTCACTCCCACGCTCTGGACCAGGGCCCATGGCAGTGTTTAGACACTGGGGGGTGTCTTCAGCAGGAGAGATTGAGGGAGCCCCACGTCAGACACCCAGAGCCCAGTGGTTCCAGCCCTCACCTGAGGGGAGGAGACCCACATTCCAATTCCCGCCCCACATCACACAGGGGGCACCTTTTTCTGTTCATTGAAACTAGTCAGCAAACTCAACATGGATTCAGGAAGAGTTTCAATCGAACCAAAAATATAAACTATTTCTCCAAAACATTTCTCCCAGCCCCACTTCAAACCTGTCTGAGCAACTTAGGAGTCCAAACTCCAAAGACTTGCAGTGAGTGACTGTCAATATCCCCAGAAACACACAGTTATGGGCAGGCCATGCTCAGGGCACCAGCTATGAAACACTCCAGAGCTGCTGTTAAATTTACCCTAGGTAGAAAAATGCCCCCCTCCAGACCCTGATCTCACCCCCACATCAGGCTGAAAATGGAGACTTGGCTCCAGCCTGAACTCTCTGCCCGGAGAGATTTGTCCCATGGACTCTGCGAGTGGCACAGACCCTCTGTAGATGCACCTAGGTGTCTCCCAGAGCGGATAATGGTCCCAGAGACCGTCTCAGAGCCCCAAGGCTCAGGTGTCTCCATCTAACGACAGCACCAGCCACCCCTCTCACTCTCATTAACCGGCCCTGTGTCAGACACACTGGGAACTTTCAAACCCAGACTCTGGAGACACTTTGGGTTCGTCTACACGGCCCGCAGCAGCGAGTCCCAGAGCTCGGTCCACAGACTGAGGTTTCTGGGGCTCCTGCTATGGCGCTAAAAACAGCCGTACAGACCTTCTGGCTCAGTCTGAATTTCGGGCTCTTAAGCCCAGGGAGCAGGGGGGGCTTCAAACCCAAGCTCCAGCCCCAGACACAACATCTACACAGCTGTGTTTACTGCTGTAGTACAAACTGCAAGAGCCAAAGTCTGTCACCCCGGCTCTGAGACTCGCCCAGGAGGGCTGACAGAGCAGCACGGCACAGACACCTTTCATGACTGTGGGACATTCACTCTCCCAAGCTGATGTCTGGAGGGCCAGCAACAGCCAAGGGTGTTCCAGGCTCCCACAATGACGTACTGCAGAGGGCCAGTGACTGGAAAGAGTCACCCTGACCCACCGAAGACAGGGCTGGTCCAATACTGTGCACTGACTGTGGGCAGGACGGGCACATAAGATGGAGCTGCCTCCAGGAGCAAGGATGGTTAGACTGACCTGATTTCCCAGAACACTTGGGGAACAGGGGAGTCCCAGGTTATTAAAGACACCCTGCCATGGAGAGGTAAGGCCCAGGACTGTGGGAACATCATTTTGGGCTAGAAAAAGTGATCCTCTCCCAGGGTTAATTTGTTTTGACTACAGGGAAAAGGGACACGTAAAAAGATGCTGCACTACAAGAACTTTGGATTTTGGGCAGAGGGGATGTCGCTATGGGGCAGGAAGAGTTTCTAGTACTGGGTAAAATGGATAGCTAAGAAAACAGGCCCTGGGGTATAAGCATCAGAAGGAGAGGCCAGCCATGGGTTTCAGATGTCCCTCTGCTTACTAGAGATACCTTAGCCTCACTCCCAGATTCAAAGCCTGAGAATTGGGGGTGTTTGAGCAGCTTCCCCCAAGAAACTGAAAGGACTCCCTTGGAAAATGATGATTCAGCATTTCTGGTGGTCCCAGGAGAGGGGTGTGACTAGAGCTCTGAGAGGGCTATTGAACAGCTCTGTAATTTGCAGGCCCAGGGGCGGGTTTTCTTACTGAAACTGGCCAAGCAACAGGAGTAAGCCCAGTGACCAGAGGAGAGGCAGAGCAGGGGAGAAGCCACCAGATTGTGGCTGTAGAGAGCAAATGGGTCAATGCACTGAAAAAGGAACAGGGCGTTTGGCAGAAGAAATTCTGCTCTAGCTCCCAAGAAGCCCAGCCACTGGAGATAAAGCTCCAGCACCCATGTGAGCCAAGGACTGGTGAGATTATTGATAGCCAGGAGAAACTCATAGCTGCTGAATGTACCAAGCGCCAGACAGCAGACCACAGGGAGGAAGTGGCAGTTGGAATTGCCAATACCCCTGGTCAAGAAGCCCAGGCCCTAGAGGAGAAGCGGCACCTGGTAACCAGAATACTTCAGCCAAGGGAGGTGCAAAGCAACAGGGAGATGGAGAACAACAGTCTCAAGACAGCCAAGCTGCAGGCAGCCAAGGTAGAAAATGAGCCATGCAAGAGGAAAGTTACTCAGGAGCCAAAATGGGAAGGGCTTGAACAAGCCCTAGGCCTTGGAAGGAGGGGACCAGAAAGGGCTGCAGGATATGAGTGGTGTGGCTGGGAAACTAGAGGAGGGTTTTCTGGGACACATGAGCCTGCCACGCCGGTCAGAAGGAAGAAAGTTGGAGAAGGTAAAACTGAGGGTATGTCTGCAACTGAGCTGGGAGGTGAGATTCCCAGCTCATGTAAACGTACCTGCACTAACTCTGCTCAGGCTAGCACGCTGAAGGTAGCAGTGTAGCCCGGCAAGGATGGGCAGCTCCGGTCAGCTGCCTGAGTACATACCAAGGGGGCTGGGCGGGTTTGTACTCAGGCAAGTAGCTGAAGCTGCCACCTGTGCCATCCTGGCCACATGGCTATTGTTAAGTGCTAGTTCAGCTATGTCTATGTGAGCTGGGAATCACACCTCTTAGCTCCAATGTAGACGTTTCCGAATAGAGGAGAAGGAACAGATTCTGAAAGAAGTTAAAGAACTAGAAAGACTAAAGCTGAGGGCTCAGGAGAGGGCAGAGGTGCAGGCTGAGGGCTCTGGTGTGTGCAATAAGAGAGAGCCCAGCAGTAAATCACCAGAAGGCTGAATTTACACAGGGGAGTGCAGTGATGCTGCGGGTGTCCTTGGAGGTTTTTAGGGGAACAAGTGGATCTCGCACTGAAGGGCTGGATGTCGACAGGCACAGATACAGAGGTGCTGGCTAAAAGGGAAGCTGCACTAGTGGCCGTGTCCTCTATAGCGACCCCGCAACCCCACCCACTAATGAACTGGAGAGAGCTAGGAGAAAAGGTTGCTGCAGCTGAGGGGAGCAGGGCAGAAGGCCTCGCACAGCTGAGCACCCTCCAGGCCCAAGGCTGAGGGAGGAGCTAAAGGAGATGCGCTGCCCAAGGGACTAGATCTCAGCCCAAGCCATCTAGCGGGAGCAGGAGCTAGCCCGTCTCAGCACTGGAAGGTAACCAGGGAACAGCAGTGTTTGTTGTTGTGGAAGGAGCTGACGAAGCTCCAGAATCAGCGTAAGATCGAGTGTGGAATGAAGCCCGGTTCTGAGATACATACAAAGCAGGAGAGCCCAGAGGCCTGGTGGAAAGAGATAAAATTATGCCAGAGAGAGAAGACAAGTCATCTCCAGAAAACAGAGCAGCTGGGCAGTGAGCTATGCCAGCCAGCTGGAGACAAGGTCAGCACTGTTGTGGGTCCAGCGGTACAGGACCATCGGGTGGAAGATGGGCTGTCTGAGGTGGAGATTCCGGTTTCTAAAGGGAAAAGCAACCATGTTAATAACATAAAAACACACATCCAAGTAGGGTGACCAGATAGCAAATGTAAAAAATTGGGACGGGGGTGGGGGGCAATAGGCATCTATATAAGAAAAAGCCCCAAATATTGGGACTGTCCCTATAAAATCGGGATATCTCGTCACCCTACATCCAAGAGGAAGCTGAAATAAGAAGGTAAGAGACAAGGGACCTTTCCTCTGCAGAGGCCTGGAAGAGCAACACAAAGCCTGAACCGGAGCTGGGCTATAAAGAAGTCCATCCTAAAGGAAAAGACGTCTCCCCAGGGGAGGAGCAGGAAGGTGCTTTTCCAGCTGATAACATTACACACAGTCATGTGGGTGGAGGAGGATTCAAAATGGGCTCCCAGAGCTCCTTTGCTGAAAGCAGCAGGAAAAAAGATATGGCCAGTAGTAATTAATGATGCAAAGAAGGAGCTAGTCTGAACGAAAGAGACCTTGGAAGAGACTCGCTGCAGATTTATGTGAATTCAGGGGACATCATTACTTGGTAGTTGTGGATTATTTTTCCAGGTATATAGAAATAGTGGACTTGAAAGACGTAACACACCAGAGTGTTCTAGAGCAACTGAAGTGCACAGGGTTCCAGAACAACTTGTGACAGAGCATGGACCACAATTCACTGCAGCAGAATTTAATTTATCCAAATAAAATATGGTCTTCCTCATATTACTAGCAGCCCATATTACTCACAAGCGAATGGAGAAGCCAAGCCAATGTACAGACAGCCAAGAATATCCTACAGCAGAAAGATCCATTCTTTGCTCTTCTGAGTTACAGACCAACACCAATAGCAGCTCCTGGATACAGTGCAGCACAACTCCTGATGGGAAGACAACTGAGAACTGCCCTCCCAATGTAGGGAGTAGCCAAATCAGATAAAAAGAGCTTAGGAACACTTTTACAACAGACATCACTCAGAGACCTACCAGGTCTAGAACCTGGTGACGGTGTTTGTGTCAAACTGGATGGAGAAAAAGAATGGAATACTCCAGCTGTCGTAAAGAAAAATAATTCAGCACCCAGGTTGTATGTGGTCGAGACTGACAGAGGAGAGCTCAGCAGAAACTGTCAATATGTACAGATGGTTCCTCAGAAAGAACAATCGACAGAGCAAACTCTACAGATGGTGGATGCAGAGCAAGAAGACGACTCAAGGATTCCAGACCGACCATAGTCAGTCATTGCAACTAACGAACACTCAGAGGACCAATCTGTTACATATTCGGGTCATGTAATTAGAAGACCAGGACCATTCAGAGACACCTGACAGACTGATCCATACTGCACTCCAAATACAGTGTGATAGTGTAAATACTGGCAATGGTAGGAATGTAGGATTTAAAGGGGGAGATGTAATGGAATGCTAAACTGTATTATACTGTTCAGCCACTAGGTGCTGCTGTGTGCTAAATACCTTTTTTAAACAATCCTCAAGTCAGACCTGGCAGAGCATTAATTGATCTTACATTGAACACAGCTGGTGTGTATCTGGCTCGGAGGGAAGCGCTGTGGCCAGTCCGTATCTGGCACAGGAGCATGACACCAGTGGTGAAAGGTCAGTGCTATTGACTACCTCTGTGATGGCCAGAGGGCCTGACTTAGGTCTGGTCTACACTACAGAGTCAGTCTGACATAAGGCAGCTTACGTTGACCTAATTATGTCAGTGTACACACGACAGCCTTGCTCCCACTGATGTAAGTGCTGCACTACACGGACATAAAAACTCCACCTGCACAGGAGGCATAGGACTAATGTTGATATAGTTAGGGTGATGCAGTGAAATTATCAAGAAAGCCCGGACCCATGGTGGGCTTCAGCTGAAGCCCATCTGCCCTCAATCCTAGCTCCCTGCTAAGGGAAGTGAGAAATGTGGGTGGCTGCCCAAGATCCCCATGGGGCAGCTGGGCTCCTGGCGGGGAGCTGGGCACAGCTGAGAAAAGGAGGGCAGTGTGGACAACAGCTACCCCAGTAATGACTGTTGTGGCTGTAAGGCGACCTAACATAGGTTAACATAAGTTTGCAGTGTAGACATGCCTTTACAGGGGGTACAAGTTCTGAACTACGCTGTAGACTCTGGAGGATTTTGCCTGTCACATGAGCTACACAGAACATTGGGGGGACAACTCGTAGTCTCTTTACACTTCAGTGGCCAAGGGCCTTGTAGATTTCCTTGTGGCAGCAGGGCAGGAAGTACCCCTCTGGGTGCAGACAATAACCAAGTGTGAGGCATGGTCAAGCCTTCCTTTGGGTACAGGTTGGCTTTGTGGGGGGAAGGGATGTCACGGGGGGCTGGCCCTTTAAGGGGAGTTAGGGACCAGCCTACCTATGACAGGCTCCTGTAAGCGAGAAGCAGCCAACCCAGCTCCACCTGGAAGTAATTAAATCTCTAGGTGGCTCGTTGGCAGCCAAACAGCTAATGAGCTTGATAAAGGGTTACCAGGGCTCAGCTGAAGGGTCTTAGAGACAGGAAGCTGCGGAGGAGAAGGGATCCCAGGAGAGCTCACAGAGCAAGGAGCCTGGAGGGGATGCCCCCAGAGAGAGGGGCTCCCCAGAGGTGACAATGACAGCCTACAGCAGGACAGAGCCCTAAGGCTGAGAGCTGCAGGGAATCAAGGTACAGCCTGACCTGAACCCAGCTCTGGGGGCTCCTGATTCCATGAGGGAGATTGAACCAAGCCTGGCTATGGGAAGAAGGGCTGGGGGCTCCTGATTCATTATCTTTGAAAACTCGTGGCGAACGGGGGAAGTCCCGGATGACTGGAAAAAGGCTAATGTAGTGCCAATCTTTAAAAAAGGGAAGAAGGAGGATCCTGGGAACTACAGGCCAGTCAGCCTCACCTCAGTCCCTGGAAAAATCATGGAGCAGGTCCTCAAAGAATCAATCCTGAAGCACTTACATGAGAGGAAAGTGATCAGGAACAGTCAGCATGGATTCACCAAGGGAAGGTCATGCCTGACTAATCTAATCGCCTTTTATGATGAGATTACTGGTTCTGTGGATGAAGGGAAAGCAGTGGATGTATTGTTTCTTGACTTTAGCAAAGCTTTTGACACTGTCTCCCACAGTATTCTTGTCAGCAAGTTAAGGAAGTATGGGCTAGATGAATGCACTATAAGGTGGGTAGAAAGCTGGCTAGATTGTCGGGCTCAACGGGTAGTGATAAATGGCTCCATGTCTAGTTGGCAGCCGGTGTCAAGTGGAGTGCCCCAGGGGTCGGTCCTGGGGCCGGTTTTGTTCAATATCTTCATAAATGATCTGGAGGATGGTGTGGATTGCACTCTCAGCAAATTTGCAGATGATACTAAACTGGGAGGAGTGGTAGATACGCTGGAGGGGAGGGATAGGATACAGAAGGACCTAGACAAATTGGAGGATTGGGCCAAAAGAAATCTGATGAGGTTCAATAAGGATAAGTGCAGGGTCCTGCACTTAGGATGGAAGAATCCAATGCACCGCTACAGACTAGGGACCGAATGGCTAGGCAGCAGTTCTGCGGAAAAGGACCTAGGGGTGACAGTGGACGAGAAGCTGGATATGAGTCAACAGTGTGCCCTTGTTGCCAAGAAGGCCAATGGCATTTTGGGATGTATAAGTAGGGGCATAGCGAGCAGATCGAGGGACGTGATCGTTCCCCTCTATTCGACACTGGTGAGGCCTCATCTGGAGTACTGTGTCCAGTTTTGGGCCCCACACTACAAGAAGGATGTGGATAAATTGGAGACAGTCCAGCGAAGGGCAACAAAAATGATTAGGGGTCTAGAGCACATGACTTATGAAGAGAGGCTGAGGGAGCTGGGATTGTTTAGTCTGCAGAAGAGAAGAATGAGGGGGGATTTGATAGCTGCTTTCAACTACCTGAAAGGGGGTTCCAAAGAGGATGGCTCTAGACTGTTCTCAATGGTAGCAGATGACAGAACGAGGAGTAATGGTCTCAAGTTGCAATGGGGAAGGTTTAGATTGGATATTAGGAAAAACTTTTTCACTAAGAGGGTGGTGAAACACTGGAATGCGTTACCTAGGGAGGTGGTAGAATCTCCTTCCTTAGAGGTTTTTAACGTCAGGCTTGACAAAGCCCTGGCTGGGATGATTTAACTGGGAATTGGTCCTGCTTCGAGCAGGGGGTTGGACTAGATGACCTTCTGGGGTCCCTTCCAACCCTGATATTCTATGATTCTATGATTCCATGAGGAAGACAGAACCAAGCCCAGCTCTGGGAATTGGGGGGCTGAGGGACTCCTGACTCGAGGAGAGTGAGGAGCTGGAATGAGAGTCAGGGCTGGAGCAGAGCAAAGGAAAAGATTTTATTTTGGGGTTTATGTGGACTGAAAACAGACCTCTGTTAGGATATAGATATTCAGGCCTGTCTGTAAAGGCCTGTACTTTAAGAATTTAGGGGTATTCTTATCACTTGGCTAGTTCTAGAAGTATAAAAGAAAGAATCAAAATCACTGTCTGCTGGTGTAAGGGCCTTCTCTTACTGTGACAGTCTGAGGCCCTGTGCTTAGGCTAAGGCCTTTGGCTAAGCAGCAGAGGCAGCCATAAGCTAGGAAGCGACAGGTCACATCCTCACATTCCAAACTAGTCACATTGAAAGAAGGTGCTATTGGGCTGTTAGGAATACAATCCTGTCCTGATAATGCCTATCACCTCCAGAGAAAGGGAAGTGCCTAGAAAATGTAAAAAGGAAACAGCATCCTGTCTGGCAAGAACTCACTTATCAATACTGGGATGTGAAATCCTCACTTCTGTATTGTTTTGTCATTATAGTTCCTACTTTGCTATTGTTTGTCTGTATAATCTCTGTCTGGTTCTGTGATTGTTCCTGTCTGCTGTATAATTAATTTTGCTGGGTGTAAACTAATTAAGGTGGTGGGATATAATTGGTTACATAATCATGTTACAATATGTTAGGATTGGTTAGTTAAATTTCAGGAAAATGATTGGTTAAGGTATAGCTAAGCAGAACTGAAGTTTTACTATATAATCTGTAGTCAATGAGGAAGTGAGTGGGCCTTGATGGGAGGGAGGGTGGGGGTGTGTGTGTGTGTGTGTGTGTGTGTGTGTGTGTGTGTGTGTGTGTGTGTGTGTGTGTGTGTGTGTGTGTGTGTGTGTGGGAGGGAGGGAGGGAGGGAGGAAGAAAGAAAGAAAGAAAGAAATGGGAACAGGGTATGGGGGTGGAGAAATTGGAACCATGTTTTGCTAAAGGGGGAAATGGGAACAGGGAATGAGGGTAAGGAAACTGGAATCCTGTTTGGCTAAAGGGAGAAATGGGAACAGTGACACAGGTGTAAGGCTCTGTGGTGTCAGAGCTGGGAAGGAGGATACTAAGGAAGGAAACTGGAATCATGCTTGCTGGAAGTTCACCCCAATAAACATCGAATTGTTTGCACCTTTGGACTTCGGGTATTGTTGCTCTCTGTTCATGCGAGAAGAACCAGGGAAGTAAGTGGGTGAAGGAATAAGCCCCCTAACAACCTCACCAGGGGACTTTTGTCTCTGACCTTTTGGGCTGTGTGGAGTAATGTAAGGAGTGTGAAGAGGGTAAACTGAGGTGGGGTGTTTGCAGGGCCACCCTGAGCCAGCTGAGGGAGTGTTGGAGGGGGATGTGAGAAGGGGGTGATGATGGGAGGCTCGGGATCCCTACAGGCTCAGGGACATGAAATGGCCCAGACCCATCTGTAACCAGGTCCAATGGACACAGACTGCACAGGGCTGGGGGCAGCGAGGGGGGGAGGGGAGCAGAGGTGGGGAGGGGAGCAGGGATGAAATGAACCAGAGCCTAGGTTGGTGCCTGGAAAGAGCATCTGGCCTTCCTGACTCTCCCCTTGTTCAGCAATTCTGTTCTGATCGTTGCCATCCAGCTCCTGCTCCTCATCACCCTGGATGCCTCCCACCCACTGCCATCCCCTCCACTCCTTGTCCTCCCCTCCCAGGCTCTGCCTTGCTCACCTCTCACCCCCTGCTGCTCCCCCACTACCAGCCCCACTCACCCTCATGCTCACTTTGTTCCCTTCTCCCACCAGCTCCCCCTATACCTGGAACAAACTCCCTCCATGGTTAAAGTGCTGTCCTAGGAACCAACAGATCGAAGCCCAGCTTCGCCACAGGCTGCCCATGTGACTTTGGGCAAGTCACTGAGTCTCTCTGTGTTTCAATTCCCCAGCTGTGAAATGGGGATAATCGTCATGGCCGGTGGGTAAAATAGGCCAGGCTCTGGCCTCGCCCATGTTCCGCCCTCTCCCCCAAGCCATTGCCCAAGCCGGCGGGAGCTAACGGCACAGTGCTGGGGGTGGTGCTGAGGCCAGCCGGCGACCTGGCACTGGGGGCGGTACGGTGCTGGTGCTGGCCAGTGGCTCAGGACAGTTTGTCCAGGACTCCTCTGGCTGCTGGAGTGCATTCAGGGAGCTGGTTGACAGGGGGGAGTGGACATTTGGGGTGTTGTGGGGGACGGGGCCTTGGACAGAAGGGGCTGGGCCACATGGCTAGCTTCCCCGAAGGGGGGCTCACGTGCCACCCATGATAATCATCCTTCCCCCACCCTGTGTCTATCTGGTCTATTCAGACTGGAAGCTCTTTGGGGCAGGGATGGTCTGTTATGTGTTTACATCTCCCAGCACCAGGGCCCTGAGCATGGCTGGAAACTCCAGGCAGTCCTGCAGTGCAAATAATATCAGTGTGTTTAGGGTCAGATTGTGCCACACGGACTCACGCTGGGCAGCCCCTCGAGTCCCATTCCACCAGGGTGGCAGAATCTGGCCTTTAACTCAATAAGAAATTCTGTTTGTTTTATGCTGCCCTCAGATTTCCCAGGTGCTGCAGATGTTCCTGTTGAAGCCTGCACCTGGGGCGTGGAGTTGTCATGGGGAACTGGAGTGTGGAGAGCCAAGCAAGGGACAGTCGGGGCTTGTGGTCTAGGGGAAAGGAGGGGATGCTTCTCCTCTTTCCCTTGGAAGTAATTTTAAGGGTTTATCTACACAGGGAAAAGCCCTGAGTAGCTACTGCAGAACAGCTAGTCAGCACTGACTGCCTATGTGGAGACACTTATTCCATGCTAAGAGTGCCCTTGTCTGCTTTGGGTTAATCCACATTGGAACTGAGTGCCCTCAATCCCTGCTGCAGACTGAGTGCAGAATAATAGTGTCCACACGGGGAGTTAGTGCGGAATAGCTTTAAATTCACACCCTCACTATTATGGTGCAGAACAGCGATTCCACACTAGCCATGCTGGCAGAAGTGAAAGTAAGCTGGTCCGCTCCGGTCCGGCTTCCCCAGGCTGGCAATTTAAAGGGCCCAGGGCTCCCTGCAGTGGCCGGAGCCCTGGGTCCTTTCAATTGCCTCCTGCTGCCGGAGCAATGGGGTAGCGGTGGC
Source organism: Natator depressus (assembly GCF_965152275.1). Taxonomy (NCBI): domain Eukaryota; kingdom Metazoa; phylum Chordata; order Testudines; family Cheloniidae; genus Natator; species Natator depressus. The sequence continues at coordinate 35,046,332 of NC_134247.1, forward strand.
AGGGCTCCGGTGGTGATTTAAAGGGCCTGGGGCTCCGCTGTGGTAGCGGTGGCTGGAGCCCCGGGCCCTTTACATTGCCCCTGAGCTCCCAGCCGCCTTGGCCTCTTTAAAGGCCACGCCTCTTTTGGTTGAGGCCACGCCTTTTCCAGTTGAGGCCACGCCCCCGCTGAGGACTCCAGTGTACCGGTAAGTCCTTTAAATTACTTTCACCCCTGCATGCTGGGCTCTTCTCTGTGAATTCCCTAAGCCGACAAGCCCTCAGTGTGGGGAGAGGAGGTTTGAATGCCTTGTTCCTCACCCCAGAAACCCTTCTAGAGCCACCAGCTGCCCCTCCACCCACGCTCTGCCACTGCATCCAGCAGGGTTGGATAAGCTCATTGGCTGGATGTTTCTGCCAAAAAATGGGGAGCAATGAAATAAATAATTAATTGACTAGAGGCTATAACATAGCTATAGAGAGGAGTTAAACAATTGCCTGTGGCACCAGCTTCCCCCTCACAGCAGGGGGTGTGTGTGGCGGGGGGGGGGGGGGGGAGGGGCTGGGTATTCTCGCTCGCTCTCTAACTTTCACATGGACAATGACATTTGCCCCACCCCTTAGTTACTGTGAGAGCTGTAAGAGGACTGAGCAGGGACCGAGTATCCCAGGGGAATGGGACTGCGAGGGACTGCGGCAGTGTCAGCGTTAGTTACCTGCGTATCCTCGGGCTCTGGCGAGTCCTGAAATAATCAGACATGAGAATTTACACCAACGAAATGCAGACTCAGCAAGTCACAGACTCAACAAGTCACACGCTGTGAAAAATAAACGACATGGAGCTTACCCAGTTCTGCCGGAGGGTCCATGGGAATGAGAGGGGAGAAAAGGGAAAAAAGAACATAAATGAATCAATAGGAGAGATTCTCAGTAACAAAAGTGCCCAGTTCTAAACCCACATTACATTGGCCTCAGTGGGAATTTTGCCTGAGTAAGGACAGCTGGATTGGGCTCCTAATCAGTAGTTAGGGCTTCTCCTTTATCGCACCTGCTCCTGCAAAACCTCCCCCCAGAAATCAATGGGGCTGCACCTGTGGGGATCACTCATGTGAGTCACGGGGGCAGATAAAGGGCCTGGTTCTCTCCCTGCTCCGGTCACTGTGTGCTGGGATGGTGCAGACTGGCTGGGACCTGGTCCTGGACATCAGAGAATTCCCCTGGCATAGGGAGAGCCCAGCTGGGGTAAAACAGTGTAACTGGGTCCTGTGCCAATTGCCCCCCTCACCCTGGTGTAGGGGGCATGTCAGGGCTGGGAATGAGGGGCTCGGGTGTGTGTGCTGGGGCAGGGCAGGGCACATCACCAATTCTCAGGGACCACAGCCAGCTGGAGTGAATCAGAACAGCCCCTGGGGCAGCCTGAGAACCAGGGAGCCATAACCAGCTCCTGCCCTGCCCCCACCCCCCACCTCGAGCAAGTCCTGGCACAGCAGAGAACCTGGGCCTGCAGCTCAAAGAACTCTTCCTTCGTAAGTGTCTCCATCCCCTGGGTGATGCTGGTGACCCCAAGGGGTGCTGAGCTCCTACTACTCCTGCCGGCTTCAGTGTGATCAGACCCATGTGACTGATCCTACAGCTGCTTTGTGTGGAACCAATAGGGATGATCCTGCTCCAAGGAAACCTCTGTGTGCGGGAGTACATCAATGGAGAGTTCACAGGGTGGGCCCTATTCATGTAAAATAATTATTGTTCTTGTTACAGGGTGTCTCTGGTGTCAGTAAGTGAAGTTTGTTTGTTTGTGTTTAAGACTCTATTTCCAAGGGTTAATGTGAAAAATAAAACTGTTAATATTAGGGTTGCCAGGTGTCCGGTTTTTGACTGGAACACCTGGTCGAATAGGGACCCTGGTGGCACTGCTGACTGGGCCGTTAAAAGTCCAGTCGGCAGTGCAGCGGGGCTAAGGCAGGCTCCCTGTCTGGGAACCAGGGCCAATTTGAGCTGTGGGGGCAGTGCCTGCGGGCACTGAGGCACCTGGCTGACCCTGTGCCTAGAAGCCGGACATGCTGGCTGCTTCCAGGAGCTATGCAGAGCCAGGGCGGGCAGGCAGGCAGCCCCGCTGACTGGGAGCCACCTGAGGTAAGTGCCATCAGGTCGGAGTCCAAACCCTCTCCAGCACCCCAACCCCCGGCCGGAACCCTCTCCTGCACCCTAACTCCCTCTCAGAGCCCAAACCCCTGCCCCAGACCTGAGCTCCCACCGGCACCCAAACTCCCTCCTGGAGCCTACACCCCCTCCTGCATCCCAAATCCCTGCTCCAGCCTTGAGCCCACTTCCACACTTCAAACCCCTTGGCTCCAGCCCGGACCCCCTCCTGCACCCCAAACCTCTCATCCCTGGCCCCACCCCAGAACCTGCACCCCCAGCTGGAGCCTTCACCCCCTTCTGCACCCCTGCCCCAGCCCAGAGCCCCTTCCCACACCCTGAACCCCTCATTTCTGCTCCCACCCCAAAGCCCGCACCCCCAGCCAGAGCCATCACCCCCTACTGCACCCCAAACCCTTGCCCCAGCCCAGTGAAAATGAGTGAGGGTAGGGGAAAGTGAGCGACAGAGGGAGGAGGGATGGAGTGAGTGGGGGTGGGGCCTCAGAGAAGGCGCAGGGCCAAGGGGCAGAGGCGGGGCAAGGGTGTATGGTATTGTGCCATTGGCAACTGTAGTTAATATTCATATTTCAATACCACAAATTTTCCATCCATTATGTCTGGATAATATCTGGATATCCCCTTGTCGTGTACCTTACCTGTAACACATTAATTTTTTACACTAACACGTCTTTGCACACACAGCTCTGAATGTTCCTTTTCCAATTTAAAGCATAACCAAAACTAGTAAAAACACACATACCTTTCACTGCCTCGTATTCCCCTGGAAAGTCAAAGACATCCTGAGTTAACGTTGAGTCTCAAAACTTAATGGGAAATAGTCAAGCGAAAACCAACATCTCCCTCACTGATACGAATGTTTTGCAAGATTTGTCCATAAGATGCTAAGCAGAGCACAGCCCAGGAGCCGGCTTCTTAGGGAGGCAGGGGCCCAACCTGTCCTACTGCAGCTGTTACATGTACCATGTTATACACCTCAAACACTGCACAGGTAAACCTGGACCAGAGAGCAGAGCTTCCTGGCTCCACATCACTACTCCCTGTCCCTCCCATATGCATCCCCGAAACCCTCCCCACCTGCCTCTCTTCATCCCCGGTCCTCTGCACAGACACACACACCTTTAAGTGGGGTTGCCAGTTTTGGTTGGATGTATTCCTGGAGATATCATCACATGACAATCTTTAATTAAAGATTGATCTTTAATTCCTGGAGATTCCAGGCCAATCCTGGAGGGTCAGCAACCCTACCTTTAAGCCCCACCTGATGCCATACCTGCATATCCCATGGCCAGGCTTCTGCCCCACTCCACATTGTTATTTGCACTCCAGTTGCACCTAGAAGTCACACTCAGATCTGGGCCCCACTGCGCTAGGTCCTGTACACACACACTCAGCACCAGGCCCCACTGTGCTAGGTCCTGTACGCACACACTCCAGGCTGGGCCCCACTGCGCTAGGTCCTGTACACACACACACTCAGGGCCACGCCCCACAGCCAGGGCTGGATTAACTCTTCTGGGGGCCTGGGGCTAGTTGATTTTGTGGGGCCCCCTAGGCTCTGGGGTTGGGCCAAAAATGCAGGGTTCAGTGTGTGGGATGCAGCTGCAGGGGAGCGGTCTGGGTGGGAGGTAAGGTGCAGGAGAAGGCTGGGGCTGGGGGCTCTGGGAGGGAGGCAGCATGCAGGAGTGGGATGGGAGGGAGGGAGGGAGGGTGCAGAAGCAGGCTGAGGGGTGGGAGTGTGGGGTCTGGGAGGGAGGGTGTAGGAGCCGGGTGGGGGTGCGGGGTCTGGGAGGGAGGAAGGGATGTAGGGTGCTGGAGCAGGCAGAGGGTGGGAGTGCAGGGTCCGGGAGGGCGTTAGGGTGCAGGAGCGGGCTGGGGGGGTGGGAGTGCGGGGCCTGGGAGGGCGGTAGGGTGTAGGAGGGGGCTGACATGCGGGGCGCTTACTTGGCGCTCCCGCTTGGTTCGGGGGGGGGGGGGAGACGGGGGGGACACCTGTCAATGGATCCCAGCCAATGGGAGCGACGGGGGCGGAGCGAACGAAGCACTAGGACAGGGCTCCAACCCAGGGCGGGTGGGGGAGGAAAGGGTCAGCAGTGCACGGAGCCGCTTCCCCCCACCCCCCGCCAGGCAGAGTCGGCCAAGAATGCAACACGGAGGAGCTTTAGTGGCTGCAGCCCGGCCCCCGCGCTTAGCCCGGGGCCCTGGGCTACAGACGCTTAAAGGCCCTTTCTTAATCCGGCCCTGCCCACAGCACTAGACCTGTGCACACACTCCAGACTATAAGAGACATAATCCCTACTCCAAAGAGTTTACAGTCTTGGGGCCTGACCCTGCAAATATTTATGCCCCGGTCTAACTTTACCCACAAACCTCCTCCTCTTCCCCACCCACCCCTCTTAACTGCTGCCCCATCTCCCTCCTCCCTTTTGTCTCTGAACTCAGTGAACCCAGTCTGCAAACAATGCTTGTGTCTCCAGCTGTCCTAGATCCCTTCCAGTCTGACTTTTCCCGCTCCACTCTCACTGGGGTCCCTAGTGATCACCCTGGCCAAATCTCAGTGCCCACAACCTTGTGGTTATTTTTGGTTCCTCCCTCTGCACTCCCAGGCCATTTCCAAACGCTGCTGCTGCTTCTTGGGTGTTATCTCCAGTATCTGCCCTTTTCTCTCCATCCTTGCAGCACAATCTCTCTCTCAGGCCCTCATTATATCCTGCCACAACTAAAACCACAGCCTCTTCTATGACTCCCATACGCACCCACTATCCCCCTTCTGTCCACACAAACTGCATCTAACAAAGCGACAGTCCCTGGCCCAGGGAGCTCACCCTCTGCATGGCAGACAGGGTACAACAGGGGGATGAAATAGACAAGTGGGGTGAAGGGGTTCGGAGGGGGAGATAACGATAAAAACAAACCAAAGCCCAGCTCACCAGGTGTCCAATGCCAGCCAGGAGAGATTCCAGGGGCCACAGCACAGCTGGGTTTGGAGGAGGGATTAAAGAGAGGAGAAGGGGGCAGCTTTACTAATACTGAGGGGGTGTTTTTCTGTACATGGAAAGGGAGGGGGAGAAAACACTGTGCTTTTTAAGGGAGAAGCAGACAGGAGGGTGACCCAGGCTGAGGGTGACCAGACACCCCAATATTATCAGGACCGTCCCAATATGAGGGGCTTTGTTTTATATATGCAACTATACACCCTACCGCAAAAAAAAAGTCCTTATTTTTCACGCTTGCTACCTGGTCACCATACCTAGGCTGCCAGGAGAAAAAAAAAAAAAGCCCAGCAGCAGTACAGCTCCCCCTGGAAGTGGTGACGAGGGTGACCCGGCCCCATGCGCCTGCCCCTAGAACCGGCCCTGCAGGCTGCCATCGCTGGCAGAGGGAAGGTGGCGCCAATTGCTCAGACAGGGTGGGACTAACTGGTGAGGGACCTAAAGGCAAAGACAAGGAGCTTGTGCTGGAGGGGGCCTCAGTGGAACTAAGTGGAGGATGTGGTAGGAGAGACGAGCCTGAGGGCTGAGCCTAGCAGCCGTGCTTTGGATGCAGCTGAGGGGACAAAGCGGCTGGCATGAAGGCCGGACAGGAGGCGATCACAGCAGTGGAGGTGTGAGATGAACAAGAGTCTGGGCTGTTGAGACGGACACAAGAGGCTGTATCTGTGACGTGTTATACAGGCAGGAGCAGGGAGACTGGGGTGAGGTCAGGACGTGCGGGCCCAGCGAGAGGCTGAGTCAGAGATGATGCCCAGATTTCTGGCCTGAGTGACTGGGCAGATGGAGGTGTTGTTAGGGTGGCCAACACTGTATTTCAAAAATACAGGACAGCTTTTTTCTGCCCCTCCCACTCAACTCCCAACTCAGGCCAACATCATGGAGTGGTTCTCCCAGCCAGGGCTGGGGAAATAGCCCCGGTCCCCTCCCATAAGGAGCCACCTCGAGCAGGGCTCAGACTCCAGACCTCCCACTCCACTCTGGGCTCCTTCCAGTCAGCTCAAGCCTCACACCCCACCTCAGGGCTACAATCTCTGGACCACAGGAGGGGGAGAGATCCTGGTACCTAGCTCGGGGCAGACCAGTGGGCAGGATGGGAGGCAGGGAGGGAGGGAGGGCAGCCCCAGCCCCCTGCCTCTGGGAGGGCTCATGGTGTTATCCAAAGAGATGAAGAAACTAGGAAGTGAGGAGGGCTATGAGGGGTGCAGAAGAGATTAAACACTCAGCTGTTGAACCTAAGTTGCCCTCTAGACATTGATGAGGAGATGTCAGATAGGTTGAGATGTGGGAACAGTCTTTAGTGGAGAAACAGTTTGAGAGACATTGGCACAGAGGTGGTATCTGAAGTCATGTGTGTAGATAGGAGCTACTAGAGGCAGGGTGTGGAGAGAGGAGAGCAGGGGGCCAAGCACTGGGCTCTGGGGGAGGGATGTTCTCTGAAAGAGGGAGACAGGAAGAGACCAACCCAACAAAACAGACACCGAAGAAGTGATTAGAAAGGCAGGAAGAGAACTAGTAGAGGAGGGAGCTGTGAAAGCCAAGGATTTAATGGAGACGAGTGGTCTGGTCAGTGGTGTCAGAAGGAGGAGCATAAAGCTAGCGCAAGGAGAATGAGGATCACATAGAAGCCATAGGAGCTGGCGAGGAAGGTCATTAGAAACTTTGGCGAGAGCGGTTTCAGGGGAGTGCAGGGGACAGAGGCTGGATTGGAGCACGTCTAGGATGGAATTGGAGGAGAGGAACTCCAGACAGCGATTGTAGACAGAGTGTTCACTGAGTTTAGAGATGGAAGGCAGAAGGGACAATAAGTAGACAGGGAACTGGGGTTGGGGATGGAAAGTGTAAAGATGGGCGAGACTAAGTGTCACAGGGTGTCTGGTCTTTTAAGGGGAGTTGGGCCCAGCCCCACCCTGTGACTAATCAGCTGATGTTGAGACCAGGGATCAGGTGACGGCTTAAAGATCGCCTTGTCCTCATAAAAGCCTGGCCAGCAAGTCCCTCAGCTAAGGAGAGCTTCAGGGAGCAGGAAGACACCTGCAGGACATCCTAGGACAGGGAAAAAAGCCCTGTTCATGTCTGATTGTAACAAAAACATGAAAACAAAGTTTTAACAAGGTTTTAAACAGGAATTTGGATGGGCATCCAGATCTCTGAGGCAGCTTCGAAAACCTCAGCCTCATTGTGTGAAAGGCTAGAAATTTGTAACTCCATTCCCTGCACCAGCCTTCTCACAGCCACTGTGAATAGAACTATCCAGTGGGTGAGAAATACCCTGTTAGACAGGATAACCTGCAAACAAGTATAGGCTATAGATTGTATTTCTTATACCTGTAACTTTATGTTTCCAAATCTACACTTGCTTTTAGTTGAGTCTCTGTCTTAGGCTCTATTAATTAAACTTCAGTTTTGTTTCACTGTAGACGTGTCTAAGTGCCTGGTGCAAAGGAGTGTATTGAACCAAGGTGAAGCCGGTAAGCGGGGGTGCATTGCTGGTGTCCAGGAGGAGACAGGGGACTGGGCACAGGGGTGTAACAAAGCCGGGGTGTGAATTGCTAGCCTGCAGAGAGACACAGTGGGGCTCATGGAGCCCGGAGCACAGCACCTCGTGTTGCCTGTAGCCAGTAGCTTTGGCAGAGTTTCCCCGGGTGGGCACAGACAAGGTTCTCACACTGTGAGCAGGCTGCAGCGATTTAGAACTCGTGTAACCCCAAAGGCATCTCAGAGCTCCCGATACACTGAATGGGGAGAAGCAGGCGACTTAGAATGGGATCCACAGAACCCAGTGTGTTAGAAGCCATGTAAGCCAGTCAATGGGAGAGGCCGACAAGAGGGGTATGTTCTAAGCCCCACCCCTCTCCTGAATTTGGTGCCTTTCTCTGCTAGTGATCCACAGCCAGGAGCCCCTCTTCTGGAGCCAGGCAGATTAGGCATCTCTTTGTGTCTGAGAGACAGAGGAAGGCACGGGCCACGTGCCACGCAAGATGGCCGAAGGGTAGAGAGGTGTTATAGAGTGATTCTGAGTTAATGTTTAATTAAAGTGTAACAAAAGAGACAAAAAGAAAAGGAGTACTTGTGGCACCTTAGAGACTAACCAATTTATTTGAGCATAAGCTTTCGTGAGCTACAGCTCACTTCATCGGATGCATCTCTAAGGTGCCACAAGTACTCCTTTTCTTTTTGCGAATACAGACTAACACGGCTGTTACTCTGAAAAGAGACAAAGGGAGCTTCACATCAGAATGTCCCATAGCCCAGTGATTAGAGCATTCTCCTGAGAGGTAGAAGATACTTGTTTAAATGCCTTCTCCTTATCTGGCAGATATGTGGGACTTGAACCAGAGTCTCCCACAGCCCAGGTGGGTACCCTAACCCCTGGGCTAAATGTTACAAAGGAGGCTCACAACCTCTCCCTTTCCCACCTCGTTCTGTGTGCTGGTGGGTAGCCTCTGAGCACATCTACTGGATCAGGCCCCACAAGTGAGCTAAATGCTCCTCCCCTCAGTTTATGTGTCTCCAGGGGCACAGGTGGGAGATGGTTGCCTTGCTATAGACATCTGGGCACCTGTGTGCTTCATGTGCCCAGAGGCAGAAACTTAGACACTGAGAGAACTTTTACACCAGAGATTAATGCCCCGAGTGAGTTTAGGTGCCTACAAGGTTGGGTTTCAACCAAGTGGGGTTTTGTGGACCATGGTGCCTAAAACTAGGATTGAGAGGCTTATGTCTGGGGTTTCTTTGTAGATCCGGGCCGTAATGCACAGTGCAATTCCCAGATAAAAACTACATTAATGTGGAGCTAAGGCTGAGAGAACATACTTGTAACTTAGGGTAAAACACATTACAGGAGGAATCTTTTAATTATTCCCAAACCAAGTGTTATACACCCAGGAAATACAAATTATGGTTAAATTATAAAAGAAATCTATGGTCTAGAAATGCAGCTAAGGCATCTAAACAACCTTAACTCTGCCCTGCAGTAAGATCATGAGGGGGAAACTGAAAAACATTGTGTGCCTTTAAAAATCATTTTCATTTAATGTAGAACCACACACACTGCTCTGCACTGATCAGACCTGTATGGTTATTGTATGGAGTCACTGCAGGGTGGAGCTGAGGTTGTGGGTGTGCATGGTCACTGAGGGTAAAATCCCTTCCCCCTCCCCCCCATATTACATGGGCACAGAAGGGTCAGAACACAGGGGGTTCCCGGGTGTGGGATCTTGTCAAACACTGGACAAGTCTCTCCTGGTTCATCTACATTGCAGAAAACCTTGTGTCAGTGGGTGTGAGCCTGGGGCAACTGACTCGGGCTTGCAGCGCTTGCACTACAGGGCTGAAAATATCAGTGTAGAAGTTTCTGCTTGGGCTGGCACCTGGGCTCTGAAACCCAGCGATGGGGGAGGGTCTCAGAGTCTGGGCTCCAGTTCCAGTGGGAATGGCTACACTGCTAGATTTAGCCCTGCAGTACAAGCCCCAGTCAGTTGACCCAGGCTCTGAGACTCGCAGCCAGGGTGGGTTTTTGCACTGTACACGTACCCACAGTCTCCAGCAATGAGACTGACCAAGTTGGGCTGGTGTATTCAGTGCCCTGGGCTCAAGGTGCCATTTCTGTAATTTCCATGGGGTTTATTAGGACAAATGGGCCCTTCACCCTTCAGAGCCTCTTTGTGTCAGTGTGAGCAGCCCTGAGCTCCCTGCTTGGGGCTCTGGTGCCAATATGGAGACATTCCTTGTCACTCATTCAAACAGGCTGTAACTCCACTTGCTAAAATTGAGCTAAAGGTGTTAAACTGTGACTCCACTGGCAGTAAATGTGGCTTTCAATTGAGTTAAGTTGGCTCAACTGAGCTGACTTGACATGAAATCTTCAACACATCCCATTGGTCCCAGACACTGACCTTTCTGCCTCTTCATCTCAGATTGCAGAGCCTCTAGAGGGAGAAAAGAGGGAGAGGTGAGACTTCCCCCTGTAGTCTTAATGGGGATAATGTTAATTTTGTAACTGGCCCAGACACTGACCTTTCTCTCCTTCCCGTTCAGACAGCAAGGTCTCTAGAGAGAGAACAGGGTGAGAGGTGATGCATCAGTTCATAGATTCCAAGGCCAGGAGGGACCATTGTGATCACCTAGTCTGACCTCTGCATAACACAAGCCAGGGGGCTTCCCCACAATAATTCCTACAGCAGATTGTTTAGAAAAACATCCAATCTTGATTTACAAACTGCCAGTGCTGGAGAATCCACCACAGCCCTTGGGAAATTGTTCCAATCATTAATTAATAATGGCAAGATTTCACCCTATTTTATTTATGGGGATAACTCTAGTGTCAGCTAGTGTAATGGGATCCAAACACTGACCTTTCTCGCTCTCCATATCAGATCGCAGAATCTCTAGAGGGAGAAAAGGGCGAGAGGTGAGATTTCACCATCATGTTTATGGTGCAGTTCCAGATATTAGTATAATTGTGCTGTAACTATGAAAGTGAGGCAGACAGACTGACAGGACACAAAGACAGATCTGTCTCAACATTCCTGCACTGACCATCCCTCACTTCCCTCCCCCACTGACCATCACCTCTAGGAGCTGCTGTAAGTGTCTCCCCCAGGAGCCATCTCCGCTTCCTGGGCCTCGTCACACTCCTGTCTGATCTGACTGTTGTGGGGGAGAGGAGAGAAGGTCTCTTTTTTTATCCAGTTCCCTGTCTGCTCCCCTCTGTGCCCATCCCCTGGGCGGCCCCAGCTCTCCCCAGCTCCTGACTGTGGGGATGGGGAGGAAAGTGAAAGATGGGAATGGGGCATTGACCTGAGCTGGATAAGGGACAGGGTCTGGTTGGCTCCATCATAGGTCAACTGCTGGCCATGTATCACTAGGGTCATGCCTATTCCCTGATCCTAGTGATATCTGGGAAAAGCTCCTTCTAGGGCCTGGGTAGATGGGGTGCCCCAGCTAAGAATCGGGTGGAGGGGTCTTTCTTTAGCTGGATGCTTGGGTCAGCATGAGCTAGGGAGGGGTGTGTGGATGGGCCCCTACAGGCATCACCTCTAAGATCAGCTCTTTCCTACTTGGAGCTCATCCACTTGGTGCATCAGCCCTGAGGTGCCAACACTGCTGGAAATTGAGGTAGCATCATGTCTGCCAGTCACTGCTGAGAACAGCCTGAGCGAGACCATCTTGTGACCCAGTGTGAGCAGCGTCTCAGACCAGCTGTGCAAGTCCTGAGTGTGTTTGTGTTATTACAGCATCCTAGCCACAGCTCACCAGGGCAGCTAGTGCAGAGAATTCTCTGAAAGGCCCAACAAGACAGTGACAGTTAATTTTTCTGATTTTTTTAGTGCTTGGAAATGAGCCCAACATAGCTCTCTCTGGACACAGACAAATTTTACATATGACTGAAAATGAGTGAATCCCTGTGTGATGGGGCCTATCAACCATGCACTGGTCCAACAAGGGTTGAACACAGCCTATGGGTGCAAGAGGCCATGCTTCCTCGCCCCTCCTGGACACGCTCCAACTGGACGCTGGATATACAAGGGAGCAGTTCAGCCCAGCCTGGGCTAACAGCGGAAGAGAGCGTACGCATGCTCTGAGCTCCTGCCAGGAAGCTGCTAGAGCTGCAGACTGTGGCAGCTGAACACACCGAGCCCACGGCAGAACCCCGGTTGACTGCGGAGACAGAGGAAGACAGATGGCTGCTGCTGGTGGAGGAAATGCCATCACTGGAATCATGGGTGGGAAGCAGCCCAGGAAGATTATTTGTTGAGGTTGGAACCTGAATCTGAAACCAGGGCTACTGGTTTCATAGGGCCCTGGGTTGGGACCCAGTGGAGCAGGGTGGATCTGGGTCCCCCTACCCCTTCCCGCGCCTACCACTGGGTGCAGGTGCCACCCCAGGGATTGGGTGCTACTGCCTGAGATGGTGACTATTGGGCACTGCTACTGGAGGCTAGAGCCACTGGGTGTTAAAGCCCCAGATTGATTGACTTTCGCTGCTAGGCCTCGCTGTCCTGAGGATAGGGGCAGCCGTATTGACTCTGGCCATGGGGCCTCACTGCCTTGAGGGCGAGGGCAAGGGCAGCGCCATATATTCTGGTCACAGGGCCTCTCTGCCCTCCACACCCACCCTGCCTAGGTGCTCAACATGATGGGATTGCTTGCCCAAATGATCACTTTTGGCTGACTGATTTAGTTGGGGATTGGTCCTGCTTTGAACAGAGGGTTGGACTAGATGACCTTCTGAGGTCCCTTCCAACCCTGAGATTCTATGATTCTATGTGGGATCCCCCATCTCCTTGTTATTGGGGCAGGAGTAATAAAGGGTTGTTATCCTTGGTGTGTGAATCAAGAGCAGCAGAACTGTACGTGGCATAACTGATTGAAGGACTCACCCTCAACTAAATGGCACTCGCTAGGCAGTGGACATGGGCTCCAAAGCCTAGTGAGGCTGGCCAGCCAGCTATTTGATCCTTTATGTCTGCTGTGTAATAACAAAGTTAATTTGGACTCAATTGAGAGTTTTGTTATACACCCCAGAGCTGAAATCACTGATATTTAGGTCTAACTGTTAGACCTTGTTTGGGACAGCGTCTCTGATGTAAGAGTTTGCTTAGCGTGCACCAGCCAGTGAGGCTCCCACACTCTAACAGCTGAAATCATGAGAGCTGTGCTCAGTGCAGGGGACCTGAAAACATCCTGGTGGATTGGTATAGCAATTGGCCAGCAGGGTGGCTGGGGAAGAGAAGCAGAGGGCCAATTGTCTGGCAGGGTAGCTGGTGAAGAGGCACAGTGGTCAGCCAGCATGGTGGCTGGCGACGAGGAGTGACAAGCAATTGCCTGGGCAGCAGAGCTACTAATGTGCCTGCTTATCCCCTCTCCACCCAGGGTGGGAGGTGAACTCTGCAGATGCACCTCTGGGTCTGCACTGACCCAGAACAACAACTGTGAGTGGGGTGCAGAGAAGGGATGGGCATGTTAAAGGGACATTTGGTTGCTGGACTGAAGAACCTGAGGGGAAAAGGACACTGCTTGAGTCTTTGGCTCATTGTTTATGTTTATGAACTCTGTTTGTGGTGTATTCCCAAATTAATGCTGGGTTATTTCCAACCTTTTATTAAGTTTCTTTCTACACTGAGACTTTGTGCTTGCAAGAGAGAAAGTATTGCCTCTTAGAGACACCCAGAGCGTGGTATATAATTGTCCCAGGTTACTGGGTGGGGGCTCAAGCTCGTTTTGTGTTGTCTTGTTGAAGAGAAACCCCTAGATATTGAACTCGGCCCTTGTTGCTGCCAGTTCCAGCAGGCAGAAGGCTTACCGGTGACAGTTCTAAAGGTACAACACCCAGTTCCAGCTTTCACAAGTACAAAGCACAGCTCCTTTCTGCTTCTCTGAATTATCTGCTTCCGTCCTCACTGTGAAATTGTTGTAACAGACATTTCCCCTTCCCAATTCTTCAGATACTTGTAAATTCCCACACAGCACTTCAGGCGAGAAAACCCTGGCTGGGACTTTCACAGATGCCTTGGAGGTTTGCACACTCAGTGCCCATTAATTTAAACAAAAATTGAGTATTCAGATCCCTTAGGCAGCTTTGAAAACCCCAGCATTGCTAGAGATGCCCAGATCACTGAAGGCCAATTTCTACCCCTTGTGATCAGAGGAAAACCTACAGCTGAGCACTTGTACTACAATAGAGAGTTTATTGCCCTGTCCCTGTAGCAGGATCTCAGGGCTTGTCTACACCTACAGCACTGCAGCTGCACCAGTGCAGATGTGCCGCTGGAGCGCTTAGTGGAGATGCTACCTACACTGACAGGAGAGCCTCTCCCATTGGGGTAGGTACTCCACCTCCCCGAGAGCTAGGTCGGTATCACTGAGTTGCTCACGGGTCAGGATTTCCCACACCCCCAAGCGTGGGATGTAGTTATACCGATAGAAGTGTGCAGTGTAGATCCACCCTCAGTCTGAGCACAGCAAGTTTCAGCGCAATAACTTGCCAGTGTAGACAGGCTCCCAGCACTGGGAGCTACGCCCCGCCCCTCGTGGAGTGGTTTTCCCGGAACGCAGGGAGAGCTCTCTCTGAGTGCTGGTGCATGACCACACAGTAGATAAGGTAATTGCTAACCTCTCCATTATCACTACTTTCCCATTCACAGCTCCTACTCCTCTAGAAGGGGAGGGGAAGGGGCATGCACAGACTGGGGCGGGGGCAGAACTGGAACCGAAGAAATCCCCTCTCTCCTCCTACTTTCTGTTAGTTTTTTCTTGCCAAGTTACAAATGTCAGCGCTCCAAGCCCAGCTCACTGAGCCCCACATGGGTGTTTCAATGTAAGTGGTGCTGATCCCCGTGGAATAGTTCAGAATCCCATTTGATTGGGATCCTTTAGTGGGTGTTGAAGGGGTGAAGCCATTTGACACTTCTCAGCTCAACTGTGAAGTCATCGTTCACCCTTCTCCCGCCGCCCATTGCCTGAAACTCTTCTGAACATGGAATCAAAGCCCCTTAATCCCTGTATCTTTACTTTTGTTTTTCATTTTTCTCTCCCCTCACCCCAAAGCCCCCTCTCCCGTTACTTCACCTATTGCTCTGTGTCGCCTCCAGAAGCAGTAACCGGCCAGGGCCATGAGAACAGCCAGGAGAGTCAGGATCACCCAGAGAGCCACTTTCGAGGGATTGACCCTTGGGAAAAATGGCTCTGCAAGAGAAAGTGCCATTGACTTGGGAGCAAACACGCGCAGAATGAAGGCAGGACACTGTGACAGTGGTGACACCGTGGTTAGTTAAAAGAATCTCACAGGGAAATACATCGTGAGATGTGGCTCCTTTGTGCTTTATTATTAAGTCAATGAAAGTCCAAGCTTTATTCTTCTTACTGATCATGGTTCGTTAAAGGGAGGGGGCGTGTTGGAGGTAGGGAGGGGGTAGGGTGGAGCTCTGCTGTGTTACATCTATCCCCCACCTGCATAAATTCAGGTATTTCCTAGGCTGCTCTAACTGATCCCCAAGCTGCAGCCAGTGCAGACTGGCCCTCAGAATCAGAGAGTTGTGACTAGCTTCCTGACACCCCCAACTCCCCTGTGTTCAGAGGGGCTCAGCCACATGAGAGAGTCTGGCCCAAAAGATGTTATTGCAGGATTTTAATACAAACAAAACTTGAGCCTGGAGAGTCAGATTAAAAATTCCTCCAGATTCCTCTTCCCTGGGCCCTGGGACAATGCTGACGACAGGGTCCTTGCTATGTGATTAGTGTGGTGTATTGAAAACTGTGTAGAAATCACAAATTGTCACTCTGAATCCTGAGGGGTTTTCTGATGCTGCTTGCAGGCTAGGGGGCTCTGTAAGGAGCATGCAGTGTGGGGCCTCTGCAGTCACTCTGCACAGAGCCAGATGGGCTATGTTCTGCCTCCCTGCCTCAGGGAGCAGCCTGCTTTGTCTCTCTCTGTATTTGCCTATTGTGTGTTAGAGTTCTGGATTTTGGGGAATAAAGCAGCATTACATTGCAACCTTCCAGGAAGAGTATTTGTTTTGTTTCTAACTCTCTGTGGGTATGCTGTGAACACAACAATCATGTGATACCGGGCATACCATAAGCTTATCAGCAGTGCAGCACTATGAGATCTCAGATGAATAGTGATTAACATATGCAACATTGTTATTATTATAGTTGTCATAAACATACAGCTAAGGGTAGTCTAGAATTCCTCCTTACCTGTAAGGGGTTAAGAAGCTCAAATAACCTGGTTGGCACCTGACCAAAAGGACCAATGGGGAAAGAAGATAATTTCAAATTGGGGGTGGGGGAGGGAGTCTTTGTTTGTGCTCTGTGTTGTGTGTTCTCTGGGGAAACAGAGAAGCATCAGGTCAGAAAATTCCTTCTCCTAAAATCATCCTAAAATGAGTCTCAATATTGCAAAAAGAGTAAGTAAATAAGGCAAGGCACGTTAGATTATCTTTTGCTTTTAGCTTGTGAATTTTCCGTATGCTTAGAGGGAGGTTTATCCCTGTTTTTTGTAACTTTAAAGTTTTGTCTAGAGGGGAATCCTCTGTGTTTTGAATCTGATTACCCTGTAAAGTTACCTTCCATCCTGATTTTACAGAGGTGCTTCTTTTACTTTTTTTTCTTTATAATAAAGTTCTGTTTTTTAAGAATCTGATTTACCTATTTGGTTGGTATATTATTCTCAAGCCTCCCCAGGAAAGGGGGTGAAGGGGATTGGGGGGATATTTTAGGGAACAGGAACTCCAAGTGGTCCTTTTCCTGAATCTTTGTCTAACTCACTTGGTGGTGGCAGCAGTACCCATCCAAGGACAAGGAAGGATTTGTGCCTTGGGGAAGTTTTTAACCTAAGCTGGTAGAAATAAGCTTAGGGGGTCTTTCATGCGGGTCCCCACATCTGTACCCTAGAGTTCAGAGAGGGGAGGGAACCTTGACATGTCATAAACATACAGCTACAGGTAGCCTAGAATTCCTTGTTACCTGTAAGGGGTTAAGAAGGAATTCTAGGCTACCCTTAGCTGTATGTTTATGACAATAGTGATGAACTACACATTCTGTATTAACAAAGTTATTTGGTAGATAATAATACAGAAAAATATGAACCTTTTTTCTAAAAATCAAGATACTTTTTAGCTAAAAGTTTGTTTCTGCATGTTTTGGGCCTGATCCTTTATTGTTAGCACTGCCAAAACTCTCATCAACCTGGTTATTCAGGGAAGGTAGGATCCGTTCCATTGTGTGCTGTGAAATAAAAAACCACAATGTACATTCATGGCCGATGCTGGCTGTGGAGCTCCGTGATTACTGCCTTCTGAGCAATTAAGTACAAGTTACGACCTGATCCTCAGTTATGACTTGGGCAAAACTCTCATTTAAGGTGATGGGATTTTGCCAGAGTCTGAACTGCAGGAGGAGGCCCATAGCACAGCTCTCCCATTGATGTGGGAGTTTCAGATGTCATCTAAGTAGCAATGCTCAGATCATATCCAGGGCTCTCTTGTGCTAGTCAGGAAAAATGACTTCATTAGCCAGATTTTCATAAACTGTCAGCACCCAGCAGCTCTCAGTGAGAAGAACGGAGAATTCCCTCCCCCAAGAACTGCGATGGTCACAGCACATAGAGAAGTTAGACACAGATATCAATACTCTTGCTGGAAAGTTGAAGCATAATGTGACTTTATTCCTTAGAATCCAGAACCTTAACCCACAAGAACCCCACAATGGAGTCTCTAAGGCAGCGGACACAATTCATCCCACCTTGCTTTACATAGCACTGTGACACACTGCACCCCATATAAAACCCTGAAAGCCCATGTTCACCACTGCTATATGGTTATGATATATTTTGTACAAAGTGTGCCTTGTGAAGTATCATTTGAAATTCATAATTTACTGAATATCATTTTTCTGTTTAAATGTGTACGATAACATTGTATGTGGAGCTATGAGATTTTACTATGTTTGTTAATGAAATATGTTATAATGCTGGGGAATGCCCACAGACTAGCTCCTCAGAGACAACAAAGAACTGATGACAGGTGATGGGAAGCTATTAACTGCTGAGGCAACCATTCGCCATCAGGGGGACTGTAAAAAGATTTGCATATCATCCCCAGTGACATCTCACACGTCACGTACACAGATGGTGCGAACAAGAAATTTACAGTTCGCCTGATAGACTCTTTGAATCTCACATACACAGGGGACCGTTTTGTCTACACCCCAGTGGGGAGTAATCCTCAAAGAGAGGAGGAGGGTATAAAATAATAGACAGTGATCTTCACCTTGCCTCTCCTCCCCCATCTCTACTCACAGCAATAAGGTTGCTTGAAAGTCAGTAGAAGCAGCATTGAACGGGGGCGAGGGAGAGAGTTGGTCCTAGCTGGAAGGCTTGCCAGTTAGTTTGGACTGCAGTAAGTATTTGGGTGTGAGAAACCTTTTTGCTTTCAAATGTTGTTTAGCTTGGTAAAGTTTAGGAATTAGTTTTTGGTTTCATTTTTTATTTCTTTTGTAACCAATTCTGACCTTTATGCCTTATCATTTATTATCACTTAAAATCTACCATTCTCTAGTTAATAAACTTGTTTTATTGTTTTACCTAAACCAGTGTGTTTTGGTTGAAGTGTTTGGGAAATCTCTACTCAGGTTAACAAACACCCCAGCAGAATCATTTCCGTTGATGAAATGACTGACTATTAAAGATTGTTCAGTAGTGTGCTGGACACTACAGGGTGCACATTTCTGGGTGCAAGGCTGGGGAATTTGCGAGTGTCACCCTATGTAGTTCATAAGTGGCTGGGAAAGCATTCATGTAACTTTGCTGGGAGTGACTTTACATGCTAATGGCTGTGTGTGAGCAGAGCCCAGAGAGGCTGCATTTCACTAGCAAAGCCGTGTAAAAGGCACCCTGGGCTGGACAGTTAAAGGGACACAGCAGTTCAACAGTCCAGACTGTACCCTAGGGGATGTCACCAACAGGACTTTACTTCTTAGAATCCAGAACCATAACACACAAGAACCAAAACCACAGAGAGGAGGCTGCTCCCTAAGGCAGTGGGCACCTTGCTTTACGTTGGCTTGTCTATAGGAACAGTTAGTGTGTGGCAGCCTGGGATGTAAATCCACCTTGCACTAGCCTGCCGTGCACTAACTGGCTGTGTGCACCCTGTGACTGTGAACTACAAGTTCCCTGGTGCATTTTGATCTGTTCTGTTTTCAAAACAGGGTAGAACAAAGCACACTACGGAATTACTAGTGTACGTAGCAGGGTCCACATGGACAGTTAGTATGTGGCAGGCTAGTGAGAGGCAGATTTACACCCCAGCTTGCCACAAACTGTTTCTGTAAACTCGCAGGATTTTCTACAGAGCCCTCTGGTCTGTGAACAGGACCTGGCAAACACCCCCTCTTAAAGTGATAGCTTGAAATTCCAACACAGTCCTCTCCACACCACAAGAACAAAGGAGAATTCCCTCCCCCACCCCTACTGAGAAGAATGATTGCTGTTGTGACGTTACACTCCATAATCTTTATGAAAATATGCTTATGATATGGATATGACATAACTGAGATGTACTTTATGCAGGACGGCCCCTGTGAGTCAAAGGGTAAGTCTATATTGCAATTAGACACCTGCGGCTGGCCCCTGCCAACTAACTCAGGTGCACTGGGCTCAGGCTAAGGGGCTGTTTAATGGCAGTGTAGATGGACTTAAACTGAAGCTTGAGCTCTGGGACCCTCATGGGGTCCTAGAGCCTGGTCTCCAGCCCAAGCCTGAATATCTACACTGCCATTTAACAGCCCCTTAGCCCGAGCCCCTTAGCCTGAGCCAGCTGGCACAGGCCACCAGCAGGTGTCTAACTGCAGTGTAGACATCTCCAAAGAGAATGGAGGTTGTTCAGGACTTTACAAGACATGCTCAGCACCTTGAAGGTTCAGGCCAATAAATAGGAGACACAATGATAAATACTCTCCGCTCATGTCTCCAGCATCTCGGTCTGTCCATGTGCGGCACAGACGGGCACTGACCTGCTATGGAAATCACTGACTCTCTCTCCTGGTTGAGTCGGGGGTTCCTGACACAGCAGGACATTTTCTGGTTGGACTCTTCTGTTAGAACAATGACAATCTCTGTTTGAAACAGGCCATTGGCCTCTGGGGTTATTTCTTCAGAGGCCGATGCTAAGAGCTTCCCCTGGAGATCTCTCCACTGAGCCTTGGGCTGTGGGTACCATCCGGATGATCGACACACCACCCGGATCCCTCCGTCCTGGTGTCCCTCCACAGAGATGACAGGAGCAGAGCCCATATCTACAGAAGAAATAAATGAACTTGTGATAATCCTACAGTGCCCAGTAATGAGCCAAAAGCTTCATTACACTGTTATCAAAAGCCATTTCCTATTAAACTAATAATCAGATGTGAGTTCACAAGTGTGGTTGGTCAGTTAATCTGGCCAGATTAATATTTGATATACAGTAAAATTAATATTATAATAGGGCTTTTCTATGCACAAATTTGCTCCAGTTTAGTTAAACTGGTTTAGTTCATCAAGTGCACATTCCTGTGTGGACACTCTTAAATCAAGAAGGAATTGACTCAAGATAAATCAATATTCCTTGGGGTAAGTTTGTTGTCTGTAGTGTTTGTGGTGTGTTTGCTGCTTGACTGAAATATACCGTGTGGTCTGTTTGTTTGGGG
The DNA here is from genome assembly GCF_965152275.1 of Natator depressus. NCBI lineage: Eukaryota > Metazoa > Chordata > Testudines > Cheloniidae > Natator > Natator depressus. The sequence goes on from NC_134247.1 coordinate 35,066,648, forward strand.
GACCGTGTGCTGACCGTGTGTGTGCTGAGCCTAGCAGCCTGCTAGGCAAGGCTGAGAGCTAGGAGCTTCTTGACGAGGCATCCAATCAACCCTCAACCAGGGGGCGGCGCTACTCAGGCAGAGCAGGGCTTTAAAAAGTAAGCAACCAGAGGAGCTAGCGAACAGGGGAGTTTGGCGAGGGAGTTTACAGGGGGAGTGTGAGCAGGGGCTAGATACACCTAACATTCTTTGCACTTAAAGGTCAAAACATCGCTTGATAAAAACAAAGCACCAACAAGGGAACAAGCTTCGGGAGTAAAAAGAGAATGCAGGCAGAAGTCCAGCAACAGATTGGGAGCTACCCAGTTTATTGCACCCAATGTGGCATGTATGATTACCTGCCCTATGGGCAGGTGGCGTATGTGTGCACTCGGTGCAAGGAGCTCCTGGCCCTCAGAGACCGTGTATGGACTTTGGAGACCAGGGTGGCTGCGCTGGAGGAGCTACAGGAGACAGAGAGGTACATAGATGAGACTTTCTGGGACACAGTAGAACGGTCCCACCCCCAGTCTGACAGCCTTTGTGCTGTTGAGGAGGATGAAAGCCTCAGGGAAGCAGCACATCCAACTGGAGCAGAAGGAAACAATCCCATAGTTGGGACCCTCCTCCCAGATGATGTTGTGGTATCCTCTCACATTGAGGACACTTCTCCAGGGGAGGGAACTTCAGTTATTAGGAAGAGACAGGTATTAGTAATGGGCTATTCGATCATTAGAAACACAGATAGCTGGGTTTGTGATGATCGGGTGAACCGCACGGTGACTTGCCTGCCTGGTGCGAAGGTTGCGGATCTCTCAAGACATCTAGATAGGCTTATGTGTAGTGCTGGGGAGGAGCCGGTGGTCATGGTACATGTAAATACCGACGACATGGGGAAGGATAGGAGAGAGGTCCTGGAGGCCAAATTTAGGCTGCTAGGTAAGAGATTGAAGTCCAGGACCTCCATGGTAGCATTCTCTTAAATGCTTCCATTTCCACGCGCAGGGCCAGTTAGACAGGCAGAACTGCAGGGTCTCAATGTGTGGATGAGACGATGGTGTAGGGAGGAGGGGTTTAGATTTATTAGGAACTGGGAAAGCTTTTGGGAGAGGGGGACCCTATACAGGAAGGATGGGCTCCACCTAAACCAAAACAGAACCAGATTGCTGGCGCTTAAAATTAAAAAGGTCGTAGAACATTTTTTAAACTAAGGGCTGGGGGAAAGCCGACGGGTGCGGAGGAGCATCTGGTTCGGACATCCCTTAGGGAAGGATCTATAAGTGGAGATTCCCTATGTCCTAATAAGGAGGAGAGACTGGAAAATGATAAAATACAGGGAGGATCTGATGAGAAACAGTCAAATGAAAAAAAGTCCCATTCAATTATGTCATGCAATAGGGGACAGCCAAAAAATGACAAGTTTTTAAAACGCTTATATACCAATGCTAGAAGTCTAAATAATAAGATGGGTAAACTAGAGTGCCTAGTATTAAATGAGGATATTGATATAATCGGCATCACAGAAACCTGGTGGAATGAGGATAATCAATGGGACACAGTAATACCAGGGTACGAAATATATCGGAAGGACAGAACAGGTCATGCTGGTGGGGGAGTGGCACTATATGTGAAAGAAAGCATAGAATCAAATGAAGTAAAAATCTTAAATTAACTAAGTTGTACTACAGACTCTCTATGGATAGTAATTCCATGCTTGAAAAATCAGAATATAGCAGTAGGGCTATATTACAGACCACCTGACCAGGATGGTGTTAGTGACTCTGAAATGCTCAAGGAGATTAGAGAGGCTATTAAAATAAAAAATTCAACAATAATGGGGGATTTCAACTATCCCCATATTGACTGGGTACATATCACCTCAGGAAGGGATGCTGAGATAAAGTTTCTTGACACCTTAAATGAATGCTTCTTGGAGCAGCTATTCCTGGAACCCACAAGAGGAGAGGCAATCCTTGATTTAGTCCTAAGTGGAGCACAGGATCAGGTCCAAGAGGTGAATATAGCTGGACCGCTTGATAATAGTGACCATATTGTAATCAAATTTAACATCCCTGTGGCAGGGAAAACTCCACAGCGGCCCAACACTGTAGCATTTAATTTCAGAAAGGGGAACTACACAAAAATGAGGTTAGTGAAACAGAAATGAAAAGGTACAGTACCAAAAGTAAAATCCCTGCAAGCTGCATGGAAACTTTTTAAAGACATCATAATAGAGGCTCAACTTAAATGTATACCCCAATTTAAAAAACATAATAAGAGAACCAAAAAAGCGCCACTGTGGTTAAACAACAAAGTAAAAGAAGCAGTGAGAGGCAAAAAGGCATCCTTTAAAAAGTGGAAGATAAATCCTAATGAGGAAAATAGAAAAGAGCATAAACTCTGGCAAATGAAGTGTAAAAATATAATTAGAAAGACCAAAAAAGAATTTGAAGAACAGCTAGCCAAAGACTCCAAAAGTAATAGCAAAATATTTTTCAAATACATCAGAAGCAGAAAGCCTGCTAAACAACCAGTGTGGCCACTGGACGATCGAGATGCTAAAGGAGCACTCAAAGACAATAAGGCCATTGCAGAGAAACTAAATGAATTCTTTGCATCGGTCTTCACTGTTGAGGATGTGAGGGAGATTCCCAAACCTGAGCCATTCTTTTTGGGTGACAGATCTGAGGAACTGTCCCAAATTGAGGTGTCATTAGAGGAGGTTTTGGAACAAATTGATAAACTAAACAGTAATAAGTATCCAGGACCTGATGGTATTCACCCAAGAGTTCTGAAGAAATTCAAATGTGAAATTGCAGAACTACTAATTGTCTTCTGTAACCTATCATTTAAATCAGCTTCTGTACCAAATGACTGGTGGATAGACAATTTTTAAAAAGGGCTACAGAGGTGACCCTGGCAACTACAGGCCAGTAAACCTCACTTTAGTACAGGTCAAATTGGCTGAAACTATCGTAAAGAACAAAATTGTCAGACACATAGATGAACATAATTTCATGGTTTCATAATTTCATCGTCAACATGGTTTTTGTAAAGGGAAATCATGCCTCACCAATCTGCTAGAATTCTTTGAGGGGGTCAACAAGCATGCGGACAAAGGAGATCCAGTGGATATAGTGTATTTAGATTTTCAGAAAACCTTTGACAGGGTCCCTCACCAAAGGCTCTTAAGCAAAATAAGCAGTCATGGGATAAGAGGGAAGGTTCTCTCATGGATTGGTAACTGGTTAAAGATAGGAAACAAAGGGTAGGTATAAAGGGTCAGTTTTCAGAATTGAAAGAGGTAAATAGTGGTGTCCGCCAGGGGTCAGTTCTGGGACCAGTCCTATTCAACATATTCATAAATGATCTGGAAAAAGGGGTAAACAGTGAGGTGGCAACATTTGCAGATGATACAAAACTACTCCAGATAGTTAAGTCCCAGGCAGACTGCGAAGAGCTACAAAAGGATCTCACAAAACTGGGTGACTGGGCAACAAAATGGCAGATGAAATTTAATGTTAATAAGTACAAACTAATGCACATTGGAAAACATAATCCTAACTATACATATACAATGATGGGGTCTAAATTAGCTGTCACCACTCAAGAAAGAGATCTTGGAGTCATTGTGGATAGTTCTCTGAAATCATCTACACAATGTGCAGCGGCAGTCAAAAAAGGGAACAGAATGTTGGGAATCATCAAGAAAGGGATAGATAATACGACAGAAAATATCATATTGCCTCTATTTAAATCCATGGTATGCCCACACCTTGAATACTACGTGGAGATGTGGTCGCCCCATCTCAAAAAAGATATATTGGAATTGGAAAAGGTTCAGAAAAGGACAACAAAAATGATTAGGGGTATAGAACGGCTTCCGTATGAGGAGAGATTAATAAGACTGGGACTTTTCAGTTTGGAAAAGAGGCGACTAAGGGGGGATATGATAGAGGTCTATAAAATCATGAGTGGTATAGAGAAAGTAAATAAGGAAGTGTTATTTACTCCTTCTCATAATACAAGAACAAGGGACCACAAATTAAATTAATAGGTAGCAGGTTTAAAACAAACACAAGAAAGTATTTTTTCACGAAACGCACTGTCAACCTCTGGAACTCCTTGCCAGAGGGTGTTGTGAAGGCCAATACCATAATGGGGTTCAAAAGGGAGCTAGAAGATTCATGGAAGATAGGTCCATCAATGGCTATTAGTCAGGATGGACAGGAATGGTGTCCCTAACCTCTGTTTGCCAGAAGCTGGGATTGGGTGACAGGGCATGGATCACTTGATGATAACCTGTTCTGTTCATTCCCTTTGGGGCACCTGCCATTGGCCACTGTCAGAGGACAGGATACTGGGCTTGATGGACCTTTGGTCTGACCCAGTATGGCTGTTCTTATGTTCTTATTTAGGACTGTCCACGCAGAGCTTTGCACTAGTTCATCAAAACCAGTGCACATGTATGTGTAGACAAGCATTAAATTAATTCACAGATAACAAACCTTGTTATACAGGATTTCAGGTTGCTTGGCAGTGCCTTGTACCCTTCCAGAATAAAGATGTGAATAGCAGAAAACTGGTACAACTGAACGCCAGGAAATACACTCAGGCCATGTCTACACTGCAAGTTACAGCACAGTAACTTGCTCGCTCAAGGGTGTGAAAAATCAAACCCCACCAAGCGCAGCAAGTTTGGGCGCTGTAAAGCACCAGTGAAGACAGGCTCCGAGCATTGGGAGGCATCTGGAGCTATTCCCCTCATTGGGGTGGATGACACAGAGCGCCGGGAGAGCTCTCTCCCGAGCGCTCGCGGGTGACCACACTGTCCGAACAAAGCGCTGCCGCGACAGTGCTGCCACAGCAGCGCTTTGAGGTTTTTACCCCATGTCCACACTGGCAAATTAAAGCGCTCCAACTTGCTGGCTCAGGGGGGTGAAAAATCACCCCACCGAGTGCAGCAAGTTTGAGCGCTTTAAAGCACTCCTAGTGCTCAGAGCTAATCCCCTTGTGGAGGTGGATTACCAGGAGCGCTGGAAGAGCTCTCTCCCAGCCCTCACAGCACGTCCGCACTCGCACATCAAAGCACTGCTGCGGGAGCACTTTGAACTTATACGTGTAGACACAGCCTCAGTGCAGACACAGACTCAGTGTAGACACAGCCTCAGTGCAGACACAGCCTCAGCGCAGACACAGCCTCAGTAAAACAGAAAGACAAACACTCAACAAGGAAATGTAGGATTTAAGGTAACACCTCCCACACCTGATCACACTTGGAGTTTTTTTTATTATTGATGAGCTAAACTGAAATAAAATTATCTTAATCTGAAACAAGAGTCTTGTACCTTAATCAAAGGTGTGAATTCAAACTGATTTCATTATTGTGGTGTCAGTGTGTGTGTGTGCAGAGATGCCCTTAGGTTGTTTGGAAATTTCACACAGACCATCCTAGAGAGGGAAACGACCTACAAAGAGAGACAAAGTCCTGGTCTACACTACGGGGTTAGGTCGACTTTAGCCTCATTAGGTCGATTTTAAAATGAATGCGTCCACACAACCAACCCCGTTCCGTTGACTTAAAGGGCTCTTAAAATCGCCTTCTATACTCCTCCCCTATGAGGGGAGTAGCACTAAAATCGACCTTGCTGGGTTGAATTTGGGGTAGTGCAGACACAAGTCGATGGTATTGGCCTCCGGGAGCTATCCCAGAGTGCTCCATTGTGACCGCTCTGGACAGCACTTTGAACTCCAATGCACTAGCCAGGTGCACAGGAAAAGCCCCGCGAGCTTTTGAATTTCATTTCCTGTTTGGTCAGCGTGGCGAACTCAGCAGCACAGGTGACCATGCAGTCCCCCCAGAATCGCAAACGAGCTCCAGCATGGACCGAAAGGGAGACATTGGATCTGATTGCTGTATGGAGAGAAGAATCTGTGCAGGCAGAACTCCGATCAAAAAGAAGAAATGCCAATATATTTGCCAAAATCTCACAGGGCATGTTGGAGAGAGGCTACAACAGGGACACACAGCAGTGCCGCGTGAAAGTTAAGGAGCTGAGACAAGCCTACCAAAAGACAAAGGAGGCAAACGGTCGCTCCGGATCAGAGCCCCATACGTGCCGCTTCTATGATCAGCTGCATGGCATTCTAGGAGGGGACCCTACCACTACCCCACCACTGTCCGTGGACACCTGCAAGGGGGGAGTCTCACGCAACAGGGAGGAGGATTTTGTGGATGAGGAAGAGGAGGAGGAGGAGGAGAAGAATGCGCAGCGGGCAAGCAGTGAATCTGTTCTCCCCGACAGCCAGGACCTTTTCATCACCCTGGAGCCAATACCCTCCGAAGGCGGGATCCCCGACCCTGAAGCCAGAGAAGGCACCTCTGGTGAGTGCACATTTGTAACTACAGTACAGGGTTTAAAAGCAATAGTGTTTAATGTTTGATTTGCCCTGAAGAATTGGGATGCATTCGCGGCCAGTACAGCTACTGGAAAAGTCTGTTCACATGTCTGGGGATGTAGCGGGAATCCTCCAGGGACGTCTCCATGAAGCTGTCCTGGAGGTACTCTGAAAGTATTCTGGAATCATTGCAGCACAAAGCACGGCAGCGAATGGTCCTGGGTTTTGGTCGCATTCAAGCAACATTCGGTCTATATCTTTCTGTGTTAGCCTCAGGAGAGTGATATCATTCATGGTCGCCTGGTTGAAATAGGGGAATTTTTGTAAGGGAACAGTAAAGGGAACATGCTGGGCTGTTTGCTCTTGGCTAAAAGAGATCATCCCGGAGAATAGCCTCGCCGGGGGGGTGTGGGGGGACGTGTGTGCTGCACATTCACATTCACATTCACTTTCCTGAAAACAACAGTCCCTCCTTTTAAATGTGAAACGCAACCCATTGCTTGCTATGGGAAAGGATGGCGCTGCAGTTTGAAACCATTCCCATATGTTATGTGTAAGAAGCCAACCCTGCATACCCTGTGCCTTACCATGGCTGCCTGGAAACCGAATTCTGTTGCCGAGCCGTGTGTGATGTGTCACCATACCGGTAGGTGCTCAATATAAAAGGCAAAATGCGACCTTGTACCTAAAGCACGTGTGCTGTCTGCTGTGAATTGCTTGATTCACTGTGAAAGAGTCTCCCTTTTGTTCTCAAAAATTTATCCTCTTAAATTTTACTCTCCCTTTTTATCTCCCCCAAGGTGCAGATGTTTCTAGGCTCCCCCTATCATCTCCATCCCTGAGGTTATCACAGATTAGAAGGCGAAAAAAACGCACTTGCGATGACATGGTTTCCGAGCTCATGCAGTCCTCCCACACTGATAGGGCACACCTGAATCCATGGAGGCATTCAGTGTGAGAGGCTAGGAAAGCATTAAGTGAGCGCAAAAAGCAGAGGCAGCAGCATGAAGAGCGGAGGCAGGAGGTGATGCTAAGGCTAATGGGGGAGCAAACGGACATGATGAAGCATCTGGTGCAGCTGCAGGAAAGCCAACAAGAGTACAGACCCCCGCTGCATCCATTGTACAACCGCCTGCCCTCCTCCCCAAGTTCCATATCCTCCTCGCCCAGACGCCCAAGAATGCGGGGGGTGGAGGTTCCAGGCACCCAGCCACTCCACTCCAGAGGATGGTCCAAGCAACAGAAGGCTGTCATTGAAACAGTTTGATTTGTAGTGTGGCTACAATAAGCAATGTGGCCTTGTCCTTCCCTCCTCCCCCACCCTACCCCACCCCACCAGGCTACCTTATCAGTTATCTCCCTTTTTTTTTTAATTAATAAAGAAAGAATGCATGGTTTCAAAACAATAGTTACTTTATTTTGGAGGGGGGAGGGTGGTTGGCTTACAGGGAATTAAAATCAACAAAGGGGGCGGGTTTGCATCAAGGAGAAATACACAGATCTGTCACACCGAAGCCTGGCCAGTCATGAAACTGGTGCGATAGTGTAGACGAGATAAATTGACCGCTGAGCACTCTCCCATCGACTCCGGTACTCCACCAGAACGAGAAGTGCAGGCAGAGTTGACGGGAGAGCGTCAGCTGTCGAATAACCGCTGTGAAGACACTAAGTACGTCGACTTCAGCTATGCTATTCATGTAGCCGAAGTTGCAAAACTGAGATCGATCCAGCGTGGTAATATAGACAAGCCCTTGCTCCAGTTTGGAATAAATTCAGGCTATGAGCATCCACGACTGTCCAAATGTGCATATTTATCCCATGTTGTTATTTACAGGTGGGAGTTCTGCTGTCCAACCAGACTGAACCCACTCATTCTCCCTGCAGTAACACGGAATTATAGTGGGTGCTTGTGTAACCAAAGTTTGGTGAGTTACGTGTACAGTACAGAAGGGAATTACCTTGTTGTGGTTATAAAGTGAACTCTGTGTAATACACAATCGTGGCTATGATCAGAGGTGAAAGTGGACTGGTGCGTGCTGGAGCAGCACTCCAGCAAGAGCCGGCTGCCGCTCCGGCCCGCACACGGCCGACTTTTTGCTCCCCGCTGTCGGCGGGCCTGCTGGTAGGGTCCGGTAGTGCTGCTGCACCATGAGTGGGGGCGGGGGGGGGCGTGGGCCCAACCCCTGCTGCCGGCTTCAGGCCCCCTGCTAATCCCCCGGGCTGCGTCGCTCGGGGGACAGGGCTTGGGTGGACTGTGGGCACATAGGAGCAGGGCAGGGGCTTCCCAGCCCTGCCCCTTCTGCCCGAGGCCCCACCCCTTCCAGGGGCCAAATCTGCCCTCCTGTTACGGACACCGGCCTCTACTTTCACCCCTGGCTATGATTGACAGCTCAGGTTACCCACAGTTGACAGTTATTGTGCTGTGGATGGCAGTGAGTGGCTGGAAGGGTTTTAAATAGAATGTAACATTGTCAGTGCATTAAAATTAAAATGATGAGATACACAAATTACAAGTGTATTGGAATTATTGGCTATGATTGTCTGTCTTAGAGCAGCGATTAAAGGCCCCCAGCTGACACTAGAGCCCTGGTGTGTTGGGAACTATACACACATCACAGGAGACAGCCTGTGCCCTGAAGAGTTTACAGTCTAAACAGGCAAGATGGACAAAGGGTGAGAGAGGAAACAGAGGCACAGAGACTTGCTCAAGTTCATGCACAGCTCAGTGGTAAAGGCAGGACTAAAAGCCCTGTCCCTTGACACTCAGTGCGCTGCGTTATCCAGTGTTTTCCCCAGGAATTGAAATTAGGGGTGGTGTTTGAATTTACAGGGGAGCGGGGTCAGGGCCGATGAGGGGTGAGACCGTGAGGGTGAAGGTGGGCTGTATGGCACCATAGTAAAAACTGAAAAATGTTTCAAGACTATTTTATTAGATTTAACTCATGTTTTAAAATCATCACACAAATTAAAGTTGGCTACTCAAGCCTTCTATGAAGCACTATATCTACATCTTTCTTGGTTCCTTGTTATAATTTTGCACAACTCTGTTAATGAACTTCTTGAATGCAATGCGTTCATCTTCGGTGGCTTCTCGTGTGTCTGGTACTTCCATTCCTTCAGTTGATATGCTCATTAGTTCATTCACGTGATCAGGCAGAAGGTGACTTCTTTCAGAACACAAAATTCTATTCAATGATGAAAAAGAACGCTCAACTGTAGCTGTTGTGACTGGGAATAGCAAGAGATGAATTCCTACTTCTTTCAGCCCAAGAAACATAGCACAAAGATCGGGTCGAGCCACTAGCGATGATAAAAAAGAAGTTGAAATCAAATCTTCATTCATTCGTCGTATGATATTCCACTGTGTGTTCAAATTCTCTATTCTGTCCTGATCCCACGGCAGCCCCATTGCTGATAGTGCCTCACTCCACTCAACTGTCGGTGTTTTATAAGACAGGGATCTGTAAAAGCTACGTAGAGGTTGAGTAGAATCTAGGAGTCGCTGTTGTAGATTTTTAAGAATCAAGTCTGTGTACTTTTTCAGTTGTCTTAACAAACACTTCTTGTCCTCTTCACTTAAGGATTCAATATAAATGCCTTCATTACTCAACTTCTGGACTGAAGTCTTTGCTTCTTCCAGTACTTTTTCAATGGATAGCTCTCTGATTGATCCAAATGTAGCTTCTATTGCTGGACAAAGATCTGCTACTATTGTAGCAGATGCCTGGATGGCATTGTTTAATGACCCAAGTGGTTTCAACAGTAGACTTACAAGAGAGAGAATGGCCATAGTCTTCTCTGAAGGTAGTAGCAAAAGTAATCCACCAGCCTCACTACTTAGATCCATCCCATCTTGGTAGATACTTTCCAAAGCCAGTAATAATGGCTGGAGTAATTTTAAGACAACAGTCAAGGATTGCTCATGAGAAAGCCAGAGAGTTTTCCCAGGTTGGACTAATTTGAACTTCAGTACCAGTATATCTTCTATATTTTCCAAGATATTCAGTCTTTTTGGACTCTTGCTGAAAAATATAATGAAGACATTAAATTTATACCTTTTAAATATCTTTTGAAGAGTCTGCAGCTCGTACTAGCACTAGTTAGAGTAGATAGCCTCTGCAGTGTGTATAGGAGAGATTAGGGTTACACTTTTCTCTGAGCAAAGCTTGTACTCCACCATGTCTTCCAGAGAAGTTTGCAGCTCCATCAAATGCACAAGCAGCCATTTGTTTGGGGTCCAATTGACAAGCATTTAACTCTTCTAAGGTGTGGGTTGTCACAGATGGAGCTGATGTGTCTTTTATAACTTGAACATCTAGAAATGCATCTACTGGCCTACCACTGACATCAAGATAACATACACAGTGACTTAATACTTGATTCCCATTTGCATTGGTGCATTCATCAGCCATGTATGAAAATTTTTTGAATGTGGCGAGAGAGTTCTTCACTTTTTCAACTGTTGAGTCTTTCACTGTCGCACCACATGCTTCTAGCCAGTCAGTTGAGTTTCTTGCAGAAAGATAGTGATCATTTGCTGGTCTTGTTCGAAACCAGTGTTCAAATTCAGGATGAACAAGTGACAATGCACTTAACATTGGCCTCCAGTTTGTAGTGTGTGGTATCTCTTGCTTAAATAGAAAGTATGATGCCACAGCCATGTTTGTTCACATGAACTGTGTTGTGTCTCCAGCATTCTTAACAGCCGCATTAACACTCACCGGTGTTGTCCTTGGTCAGTGGAGACTCAGAGTTCAGAGGTGCTTTCACATGAGTTGACCTCCTAGGTGGGGGGCAAGAAGGCACCTTGCTCATTCCTCCAGCTGCTCACTGTTCGCTCTGGCCACTGTTGTTTGTTGTGCCACCGTTCACTCCATCGCTCTGTTGCCAATGGCCCTGCCCTGTCACCTTCTGCTGCCATCATGACCTCTGTGAGTTGGTCTCTTGAGGTTCCACCCAGCTCTCAGTGATTTCAGCTGAGATCTCAGTGGGGGAACCTCGCTGCTAGTGCAGACTGGGCCATCTCTTCCACAGAAACACTGTCCCCACAGCAGGACTAAGCACTTAGACCTGATTATCAGTGATTTCAGCTGTAGTGGTCACTTAACAAAACAAAAGACTATCTATGGAGCCTAATCAGCTCTGTCTTTAAACAGTAGAGGGGGTAGGTCAAATAGTACTTGTGACTCAGGCAGACCATCAAGCAAAACACCTGTCCCCACCCTCTCTCTTGATGCCCTCAATCAGCACAGGCTAAGTACAGTTCTACTGCCCTTTACTCATACAATAAGAATAACAACATTTCATTACCCTCTCCATTCAAGTGATTTGTAACCCAACCCCAGCCAAAATCTATCACTTGGGCAACACAGATCCGTTTGCTGGATACCTAGGTAGATTAGGTGTGAATGTAAACGCAATCTGGTTCTGAAGCCTTTCTCCCACAGCCCCCAGCTCATCACTAGCTGTCAGGGAGAGCTCATTTAGACTTTGCTTACAAATCATAATTTGAAATTATTAGGTTGGCCAACATCACCGAAATGAATGCACTGACATTGTCATGAAAAACAACAGCTGTATAAGGAAGCTAGTCTATGTTCATACTTTTCAAATCTATTATACTTTTTCAGATACACATATTTTATCATACACTTTACATGCTTTTAAAGTGTGTATTAATGTTTCAATTTCAATTCAAATTTCCAAACAATCACTAAATTTGCAACACTGCATGTAACTAGTTCACAGAACTGGTGGGGGGAGTGTTGGGAAAATTCAGGGGGGGGGTGTAGGGAAATCCCTGCTATCCACCAGGCAATCGTGTCTCTCATTTAGTGCTGTTCTACCTTACGTGCACATATTCTCCACCAGTAGTGGGGAGCTGGTGCTGCTACATAACCCTGCAGTTTCCTGAGCAGGAACAAGAGACTGACTCTCCCTTTTATGAACACAGACAATGCCTCTCAGCAGGGACAAAGGGTTGAATCAGAAGAACCATTGGAAGGACCTGTGCACTGCCTAACTCAGGGGTGGCCAGCCTGAGCCTGAGAAGCAGCCAGAATTTACCAATGTACACTGCCAAAGAGTCACAGTAATATGTCAGCAGCCCCCCATCAGCTCCCCCACCCCGCTCCCAACACCTCCCACCCACAGGCAGCCCCGCTGATCAGCACCTCCCCCTCCCTCCTCACACCTCCTGATCATCTGTTTCATGGCGTGCAGGAGGATCTGGGGGGAGGGGAAGGAGTGAGGGCACTGCAGGGAGAAGGGAGGGGGCAGAAAGGGGGGAGGGGGGCAGAGCCTGTGGCAGAGCCAGGGATTGAGCAGTGAGCACCCCACGGCACATTGGAAAGTTGGCCTGTAGCTCCAGCCCCGGAGTCGGTGCCTGTACATGGAGCCGCATATTAACTTCTGAAGAGCCGCATGTCGCTCCGGAGACACAGGTTGGCCACCCCTGGCTTAACTGATGGGCAGGGAGGCTAAAGTCTTCCACTACTTTCACTTAGTTACAAAGATAATTTTGCAAACATTTGTGACCCCCTTGGGGCTTAGAGAGCACGGCCCCTTCAAACCTGTCCTGGGGCAAAGGAAGTGCTGGGTCTTCCAGGGGGAGGAGGGTGGAGACAGGGAGAGAGACAGGGTGAGTGTGTCTGTAGCTCCCAACAAGAGGGCTACAGTGAGAGGCCCTCACACAGTGACAGCAGCCAAGAACCTGCCCAAAGCCCAGGAGTGACAGAGCGGCTGGCTGAGGACACCCCAGGATGGGAGCCAGGAAGAGCACTGTGCCAGGGAGGAATCACCTGAGAAGGACAAACCAGAGCCAGACCCAGTTTCGCTGTCACCCCGAGCTGTATGGGGCTGTGAGTACTTGGGTTTGTGACTCTGCATTCGGAATAAGGAGCGAGGCTGTTAGCCAGGTAAGTGGGAAGGTTGTCGCTCTGTGTGGGTTTGCAGAGAGCGGCAGAAGAGGGCACTGGAGGGGTTTGCTGTGGAAAATTCATTGGTGTCAAAGATGACCAGGAGCACCCAAGACTCACTGCTGCATGAGAACTCGACCCAGGACTCCTGAACTGTGAGTGTAGACGCCGTGCTTGGTGTCTCCCATTTTTAATTGTGGTATCACTGGGCCGTAACCTGTTTTACCGGCGTTCCCATATTTCCCCCCTATTGTTTTTCTATCTTCATCCCTCTGTAGATAGTTCCCTTTCCTATATTCACTGATCTATTCTGGTGTGTGTGTGTATTTACACCAGTGGGGTTTGGAACAAGTGCCCCTGGAGTGGAAGGGAGTTACCGCACTATGCTCCAGTGCGTGCCTGTTCTTGGCCAGAGCTGCTTTGCAGAGCAGACTCCATCTTGGCCATGAGGGCTCTCTAGTTACATATTAATTCCCACAAAGTACTTCCCAGTGCAGAATTACAGTTTCCCAGTAGGGCCTTGTGCCTTTCCAAATGCAGAGAGCGGTTAAACTTACATTTCTGAGACCCAAGAGATACAAAGTAACAGCACACAGCGCCCCAGCCATGCAACCTTAACTCTGCCTCCTGGGGCTGGCAATAGGCGCGGGGAGTGGTTCAGTGAGGGTGGTGCCATAATAAACAGGCATGAGGAAGGTGCCATTGTTTGTGTTGTATTTCTCGGATTTGGATTCCAGCATCGATCTGCCTGCACTCCCACTGCCTTCCCCGTGTCTGGAGTTTCTGTAGTGACTGGTGAAGGGATTCATTACAGCAGGCTGGCAGAGCTGTCGCTGTCATATGATCATGTATGTCTCATTTCGGTGCTGAGGTCTGTATAGGGTGACCAGACAGCAAATACGAAAAATTGGGACAGAGTGTGGGGGGTAATAGGCACCTATATAAGAAAAATCCCCAAATATCAGGACTGTCCCTATAAAATTGGGACATCTAGTCACCCTAGGTCTGTAGGCTGTGTCAATGGAAGTGCACAGAGGTGTCTTCCAGCCATGGGGATTGTCAGCAGTGTGGTGTTTGCTGCACCTACCCTAAGCCTCATGTCATGGTTACAGAACTAGCTACACCTGTGCCCTGGCTGGTCTGTCTGGCAGCACCTTCAGCTGTCAGGCCTCCTGCCTTCACCTGTCCTGCGGTAGGGGGAATTCCTCAGTTCTCCCATGCTTACACCAGACTCTGGGTTATGGGTTCCTATGTATCAACCATTGTTACCCTGTGGGCGCCAGTCACAAGCCGAGAACCAATCCCAACTGGTGACATCAGTCTGGGGAGGATCAGCCATTGTTTGCCCCAGCTGTGCACAAAAAAGTTGTAATAACCACAACATGCTAATATCACCTGACTTTTTATTGGTGTTTGTGTATCTTCTTAAACCCTGGCTCTAATGCAGTGTCTCTTAACCTTTCCAGACTACTGTACCCCTTTCAGGAATCTGATTTGTCTTGCATACCCCCAAAGTTTCACCTCCCTTAAAAACTACTTGCTTACAAAATCAGGCATAAAAATACAAAAGTGTCACAGCCACACTATTCCTGAAGAATTGCTGACTTCTCATTTTTACCACATAATTATAAAATAAATCAATTGGAATATAAATATTGAACTTACATTTTAGTGTACAGCGTATAAAGCAGTATAAACAAGTCATTGTCTATATGAAATTTTAGTTTGTACTCACTTTGCTGGTGCTTTCTATGTAGCTTGTTGTAAAACTCGGCAAATATCTAGATGAGCTGATGTACCCCCTGGGAGCTCTCTGCCTACCCCGGGGATACATGTACCCTGGTTGAGGACCGTTGCTCTAATGACCTCAGATTTAGCCCACTAACCCTACCCCAGACTCCAATGAGCCACAACAATTTTCAAGACAATCTGAGTATGCGTGTGGATTTTAGAGCCCTTAGGGGGAAAAATTGTTGTTAAACAGTGAACTAGAACAAACCTTAACCAGAGCAGAGCTACTGCCCCACTATAATGAGAAAAATCACCTGTCATCTCACAATGACCCCCCGACTCCACTTATTACCCTGTTGAAGACATCAAAGTACCAGAAGTCACTGACCTGCCACCTGCAGTTCCAATAAAGCTTCTTCATAAGAGACACTGGACTGAAAAAAACACGTGTACTGCCCATCATCGGAGGGTCGGACATCCCGTATTCTCAGGAGAACTCTCCCACTGGTGATGTCGTCTTTCAAGAGCGCAGTTCTTCTCCGATATTCCAGCCTCTCCTCTCCGTACTGATCCTGCCCATCACGGTACAGGTGAACGACTGCAGAGTCCTGGGATCGTAACCATCCCACCTCCATGTTCTCAGCGCTCATCCTGGGGGAGAGGTGGCAGGGCAGGACGGCCTCCCCACCTAGGGAGGCAGTGACTGGATGGTCAGGTCCAGTCACTGTGAACTGTGCTGTGAAATGTACAATGAAAAATGGAAATTAAATTGGCGAGAGGGAGCATTAATTCAGCAGTAAGACCCACAGTGAGAGCGTGCCCTGCATTAGAAGTGAAAATCATGTCCCCATGCAGTGCTCTAGACACGTCTATGAATGCAGAGAGTCACAAGCTTGGGGTAACTGCACCTCTGACCCCTCTGTGGTCTGCTCAAGGCATGTCTCCTTAGGTCTCGGGCCTCCAGCCGTCACCTCTCACCGTCCCTCTCCCTCACACTGGGGTTTCAGGTCCCGCAATTCACTGTGGTTTTCCCAGCAGGCCTGACCAAAGACCTGTGCTTTGCTTCCTGTCCCAGGGCTATGAACAGCATGTGCCAGTAACCAAACAG
This sequence comes from Natator depressus, assembly GCF_965152275.1. Lineage (NCBI taxonomy): Eukaryota > Metazoa > Chordata > Testudines > Cheloniidae > Natator > Natator depressus. The sequence goes on from NC_134247.1 coordinate 35,082,821, forward strand.
CTCCTGCACTTAGCAGAGAAGAATCCCATGCACCACTACAGGCTGGGGACCGACCGGCTAAGCAGCAGTTCTGCAGAAAAGGACCTGGGGATTACAGTGGATGAGAAGCTGGATATGAGTCAACAGTATGCTCTTGTTGCCAAGAAGGCTAACAACATATTGGGCTGTATTAGTAGGAGCATTGCCAGCAGATCGAGGGAAGTGATTATTCCCCTCTATTCAGCACTGGTGAGGCCACACCTGGAGTACTGCGTCCAGTTTTGCTTCCCCCACTACAGAAAGGATGTGGACAAATTGGAGAGAGTCCAGCAGAGGGCAACTAAAATGATTAGGGGGTAGGGGCACATGACTTATGAGGAGAGGCTGAGGAAACTGAGCTTATTTAGTCTGCAAAAGAGAAGAGTGAGAGGGGATTTGATAGCAACCTTCAACTACCTGAAGTGGGGTTCCAAAGAGGATGGAGCTAGGCTGTTCTCAGTGATGGCAGATGACAGAACCAGGAGCAATGGTCTCAAGTTGCAGTGGGGGAGCTCGAGGTTGGATATTAGGAACCACTATTTCACTAGGAGGGTGGTGAAACACTGGAATGGGTTACCTAGGGAGGTGGTGGAATCTCCATCCTTAGAGGTTTTTAAGGCCTGGCTTGACAAAGCCCTGGCTGGGATGGTTTAGTTCGTGTTGGTCCTGCTTTGAGCGGGGGATTGGACTAGATGACCTCATGAGGTCTCTTCCAACCCTAATCTTCTACGATTCTATGAGCTCTTGCAAAGCAGAGAACATTTAAGGACAAAAGCCTGAGAGAGAAAAGTTACCATAAACCCATCAAAGGTCTGAACACATGTTACACTTGTCCCAAAGGATTCTCATCTGGCACATGGGACTCGCTGGTAGGGTTCAGAGTCTTTCAAACCTTTCTCTAAAGGTTACCCCCTTGGTTAACAGGTCCTGTCACAAAGATCTTGGGCCTCTGGTCAGTTCAAATCCAGCTTTTAAACCAAAAATCTTTGTTCCCTTAGACTTCTGAACCTGATCTCAGGGCTGGCCTTAGGGAAACTGGTGCCCTGGGCAAGCTTTTATTTTGGTGCCTCCCCCTATCACCCTTGGCACTCACAGTCTTCCTACTCCCCCATCACCTCCTTGCCCCACTGCCTCCCCCCAGTGCTCAATTTATATTGAAAGAGGTGTTAGAGCTCAATCCCGGCACAAATTAAGCACTGGCTGGGTGGTCTGACAGTGGTGGCTGCTGGTCGGGCACCCAGCTCTGAAGGCAACACCGCCACCAGCAGCAGCGCAGAAGTAAGTGTGGCGTGATATATGGTATAATGCTACCCTTACTGCTGCTGCTGCTGCTGCTGCTGCTGCTGTGACTCGTGGTGCCTGGCACTCGGCCTGCAGCTCAAGGCAGGCTTTACACTATCACACAGGGGCTGCATCTTGCCAGAGCCCATAGCCCTTTGGGCCACTCCTGGCTCACCAGGGTGCCATTTCTGATTTTGGGGAGTGGGGGCAACTTTAACTGTGATTCCAGGGGCTATTTAGGTACCTGAAAACTCTAGAGTGGTTTTTTTATATATAACTTAGTAATTAGCTGACAGGAGCACTAGATTTAAGCAGGGTCTGAATGAGCTCTCCCCTGACATCTAGTTGAGAGGGGAGAGACTTCAGGAGCAAACTGTATTTACATGAACACACCTACTCTGTGTAAATATCTAGCAGAAAGGAGCTGTGTAGCTCCAAGTGATCTACTTTGGCTGGTGCTGGGTTACAAATCACTTTAGTACTGAATGCAGGGGTAGTGAAATGCTGTTATCAGTGTTGTTGTCTTTATTGTCTGAGTAGAAGGGAGCAGAACTGTGCTTAACCTGTCCCAAATAAAAGGTCACCTCGCTAAGCCAGGGGCTTAAATGCTAGACCCCCCTGAGAAAGCAGAGACAGGGTGGGAACAAGTGTTTTAGTGAGGAGGTGTGGATGCTCCCTAAGGGTGCCTGGGCTGGTTTAACTTGTTCCTCCCCATGGTTCAAAGGTAGAGCTAAATAGTCTCCATTAGGAGCCTTTTGTTATTTTAAGTGCTTAAAAGAGCTGACAATCAATTCTGGTGGGACAGTTCTCTGCCCAGCCTCAGAGCTGACAGTCACTAAGAGCTGGATAGAACCTCAAGAGACTGACCTGCCGAGGTCACAGCAGACTCAGGTGGCAGAAGGTAATCAGCAAGAGGAACAGGGGCTGGTGGGGTAACTAGCCAGAGCAAGTACTCAGAGGATAGATCAAGTCAGGTGCCTTCTTCCCTGGGAGGGAGGTGAACTCACACAGATGCACCTCTGATTCCCTGGGTCCTCACTGACCAAGGACAACCACTGTGCGTGGAGTGCGGTGGGGTGAGGGAGCAGAGTGGGGCACAGAAAAGGAACTTCTGGTTGTAGAACTCAAGAACACAAGGCAGAAGACACTGCCCTACACACTCTGGGATGGGTGTCCTACTCACAGTTTTATGATTATGAAGCCTGCTTGTGGCATTTTTCCTAATTAATGTTGGCTGACTTCCCCCCTCCTTTCATTAAGTTTATTTTCTACACTCAGACACTGTGCTTGTGAGTGGGGAAGTGTCATCTCTCAGAGGCCCCAGGAGTGGTGTGTAATTTGCCCAGGTTACTGAGTGGGGACTCGAGCCAGTTCTGGGTTGTTGAAGAGGAACCCCTATGTAGCAGGGCAGTTACCCTGCTCCTGGGATTAGAAGGTGAAAAGCAGCTGAGGTAGGCTTATCGGGGAGGCAGCCACAGCTGTGGCCACACCCAATCAGGCCACCGCTGGCCCTGATATAAGGGCTGAGAGCTAGGCAGGCAGAAGAGTCTTACTCCAAGGCTGGAGTGAGAAGGGCCTAGCTGCCTGGGAGCAGAGGGTACCTTAAACAGAGCAGTGCTGAGGTGCTCTGGCCAGACAAAGCCCCATGCTGAGGCCTTGCTAAAGGCCAAGGAGGTGCTAGGGGCTAGAAAGGCAGCAGGTCCAGCCCCCTTGCCAATGTTGAGTGGCTATTACAGACTGTAGTTTGCCCCAGTGAGAGGGGGCTAGATGATGACTGGCAGCCACTGAGGCAAGGTGGGTATAGGGGGTGGGGTTCCCCTGGGAGGGGGGACCCAGAGTGTGGGGACACTGCTGTGGGGCAGACCCCCAAGGTAAGGGGCACTGGGTCGAGGAGGGACATGGGAGGCCTGAGGCAGGCGGGACACCGGGCTGGGGGGACGCTCAGAGGCTGGAGAGCTAATCCCCAGGTGACCAGCAGGAGGTGCTGTGCCGGTAAGTCTGCATCCTGTTACACCCTAGATATTGAACCTGGCCCTGGTTGCTGCCGACTCCACCTGGCAGAAAGGTTACATATAAAAAGAAAGGAAAAAATATATACAAACTCCAATTAAAGCCACATTCTACATTTATATGTAAATTTAGAACAATCAGGAGATAAGACAGCAAGATATTCCCAATCCCAAACCTTGAGCTATCAGTTCTGGAGTTTGAACACAGATATATGAAACACAAGTGTGATACTTTGAACTATTCTGTAGTAGACATAAATAAATAAAATCTGCTTACTTTCGCTAACAGACACACTCTCTTTTACTGCCATTATCTACTCTATTCTAGTCAATTGTTTTTCACTCCATTAAAAATGTATTTACTTAATTTTAAAAAGATTTTTTTTTCTTTTATTACAAATGGGATTTTATTTTTCTAATTACTTTGGCATTTGTGTTTACCCATCACAATCATGTACGTGACTCACTAACATTTGACCCCATCATTGCTATTAGCATCAGACTTGGAACCACATTTATTTTCATATGAATTTTAAGTTTTTACAGCCATAACTAAAAATGCCATTTGAAAATAAGCGACCTTCATCTGCACAATGGCTAAAGTTACATGTTTAGCATATGTTGTTGTTAAACTGGCACTGCTAAGGTGACTACAAGCTAAATTTACATTCTAGAAGGATACTATTATTTGATTGTACCACTTTAAATAATGAATGGCAAAGCACAATATGGTAATAAAAGTATTAATGATAATTACTCCAGCCAGGATGGGTTAGGCATTTTAGAACTCACTACTCAAATAATTAAATTTAAGCATAAGAGAGAAATAAGATTATGAAATGCACAGACAAGTCAAAAAAATAAAAATACAGCGCTGTAATTCTTAACAAACTTTGAAAGTATAAAATTACAGGGAACATAGCTGCATTGTGCATTTTGACAAGAACTACCAAGAATTAATAACAACAGTAGTACAAGTGGGTGTTGGGGGGAGAGTTTGTGTGTGCTGAGAGAGTGTGAGGAACAGTGTGTGTGTATGTGAGAGAGAGAGAGACAGAGTGTATGTTGGGGGAGTGTGAGAAATAGCGCACTGTCTCTTTAAGCACAGCACTCATTAGGCTGAAGGCTTGTTCAGGCAGCAGCAGCGGCCAGCAGCTCCCACTTGTGACCCAGCGGCAGCAGCACAGACTCTTGCCCCCCTGCCCCAGCTCAGTGAGACTGGTTACAAGGTCAGGGGGGTGGGGACGCCCCAACATCAGCCCCCCCCCCCACCCCACTCTGCACAGCAGACACGAGGCTCCCAGGAGCAGCTCGGCCAGGGGCACCTGCAACCAGGAGCAGCAGCGGCTGCAGATGGAGGCGGAGCAGCGGGGGGAGGAGAGACAGGACACCCCTGCTCCAGACGCCTTGGGTGGTCACCCAGCTCGCCCACCCCTAAGGCCAGCCCTGCCTTGTCTAACCCAGTTTATGCAACTCTCCCTAGGGTGCTACTTCTCTGGAGCTGCTCCCTGTCCCACAAGTAATTGCCCCCCAGGGTTTGTAGTTCCTGAAGGAGGTGGGGTAACCCTCCCCCATGGCGTAGATTACAATCCCCAGCCCACACAGGTACATTTAACATGGATAGAGGCCATGGATAAAAGGGACACAAAAATACACAGAACATTCATAAAATGAATTCGACAGTCCCCAAAATGTCACGTGTGGCTGCAATATCTGCCACGCAGAGTTCACGTGTGTGCTAGACACTGTCCCTGTTATCTCTGAATGGGGCTCTACACTTCTCATGGGCGCCCTGGGGATAATGGTGCTGGGGGCCTGAGTCTCTGATACACCCAGGCCTTTTCGTGCTCAAGGGCACCATTTAGGAAGGGCAAGGGGAGGCTGGAGCCCCCCCCCGCCACCCCAAGTTTTGTACCAGGACGCTGTCTCCTGCCTCTCCCCTCACTAGCCAAGAGCGAGAGGAACGCAGGCAGCTTGTGTCTTTGCTTTACTCCCCTCCCCAGCCCCGAGTGAGGGATGCCGGCTCATCAGGCAGAACAATTAAAGGCTCAGCCCATGCAAACTCCTGTCAGGCTGAGAGTAAACATCACCTCCAGGACATTCACTGATCCTGCTCAGGGCTGGGAGCTTCTGCAGCACTTTTTTCAAATTCAAACCAAGCAAGCTCAGGGAGTGAGTGTGCTTAGGTCAGAAGAGCAAGCGCCCTCCTTGTGACACCAGCAGACAGGGCTGCTCAGGCGGGGGACGCTGGCTGCTGCACAGTGGGGTTAGAAGCCCAGCTTTGGATGTCAGTGCTTCACTGCGAGAGCAGCAGAGCTAAAGAACTAGCACCTGGGATCTCCCCCTGCTGGCAAGAAACAAACATGAGGTGTCACACCACAAACATCCGATGAAGTGAGCTGTAGCTCACGAAAGCTTATGCTCAAATAAATTGGTTAGTCTCTAAGGTGCCACAAGTCCTCCTTTTCTTTTTGCGAATACAGACTAACACGGCTGTTACTCTGAAACCTGTCATTGCTTAAATTGCACTTACAACTTCCCAATTTTTTCCAACTCTCTAATTTTGTAATGAAATGGCCACACTGGGGCACTGCCATTATTCTACCATTTGGTCCCCCTTGTCTGTGGGAGTCTTTCCTTTGCCAACAATGGGCTTTGGGTCAGGTCCATCAGCTGTGACACAGAAACACCGATTCCTTTGAGAGTGCCTGGCTTTTACCAAATCTCCCCAAAGTGGGGCTGCACTTTTCTATTCTAGGACCTTTTCCCCAGATACCTTTTGAGGAGCAGCTACCCTCAAGTAGCCATTTTGCAGCTTTCTGCTGTATCTTCTCTTCCAGCTGGTAAATATTCGTATCTCCTGTTGTACTTACTGTTTAACATTTGTGAGGATGGCAGAGTCTCACAAACTTGAGTATAATCAGTGAATTTCATGGAGGTGATGTTTACTCTCTCAAATCCTTACAGCAACACACCAGAAACCTCCTTCCAACTTAACCCTTTGTAGTTATTGTAACTCTTTGTATAAACCCTTCAGTGAACATAAACCTAAGCCAATCTGAACAATTTCTATGATTTGACTGCCAAAATGTGTTATAGATCTATATGCTGCTAACATCCATCGTTTAATTATACTCTAGATAGTAATTCTTTTTAAAGGTATAGACCGTAGTGTTAATAAAAATAATATTTAAATAAATATATTGGGCTACTTTTGAAGTGACTGTGGTCTATTGCTGCAGTAAAAAATACCCCTGGGAATCGTGGTTAAAGCTACCCCCCCCCCCAATCTGAAATGGTGCCCCAATCGTGCTGCTCCAGCACTGGGGCCTCTTCATCTGCAGGAGGGGTGGTGTAAAAGCAGGCAAGGTACGGTGACCAAATGTGCCAATTTTATAGAGACAGTCCCGATATTCAGGGCTTTTTCTTATATGGGCGCTTGTTATCCCCACCTCCTGTCCTGATTTTTCACATTTGCTATCTGGTCACTCTCAGACAAGGTGTAAAGAGGTGAAAACAGATCATCACTACACAGGCGATGGCCTTAAAGGTAAAGTCAGAGGTCAGATAATGGAGGGGAGAAGGAGGCAGATAAAAAAGTGAAGGAAACAGAGAACCGGTCACTGTGGAACTGCACAGGATGTGGGGTGGGAGGGGGTGCCTTGGTGCAGAGACTCAGCATTCAGAGAGAGCCTGTTAAATTAGCAGGATGGAAACCACAGGAGGAGGGAACCTAAATGACGGAGTGGCTGTGGAGGCAGCCCCGGGAGTGGAGTGGGTCACTACACGGACTTCACAGAAGACACAGAATGAAAAAGCCAGCAAACATCCTCACTGTGAGAGAAGGTCTAGCTCTGAGCCCCAGTCAGATGTGCTTAGTGCATCATGAATGACATGTGGGTTGTTACTTCTAAACTGGAGAGTCTAGGATTCAGGACTTCTTCCTGGCTGAAGAGTCTGATTTGTGACATATATGGTCTGGCAGTGCAGTGTCTAGTAATTGGTAGTGCCTTTTTTAATAGGTTTCAGAGTAGCAGCCATGTTAGTCTGTATTCACAAAAAGAAAAGGAGTACTTGTGGCACCTTAGAGACTAAAATAAATTGGTTAGTCTCTAAGGTGCCACAAGTCCTCCTTTCCTTTTTAATAGTTTGTGAGCCCTGTAGTGGTGCTCACTGTGTTATGTTTTTGAAGCTGCCAGAAATCAGCCGGAGCTGTAGGATGGATGTAGCGCAGGGGTTCTCAAACTGGGGGTCATGAGGTCTTAAGGTTATTATGTGGGGGGTCGCGAGCTGTCAGCCTCCACCCCAAACCCTGCTTTGCCTCCAGCATTTATAATGGTGTTAAATATATAAAAAAGTGGTTTTAATTTATTAGGGGGGTCACACTCAGAGGTTTCCTATGTGAAAGGGGTCACCAGTTCAAAACTTTGAGAACCACTGAAAGTAGTGTCAAGGCCTGACATGATGGTGTATAGATAGTAACCATGGTTACTGGGGACCCAGCTGTGCCCTGTGTTTTCTCCATGTTGCTGGTTGTGGGCAGGCTGAGCAGACGTGGTTTGTAAGAGACGTCAGTGATGTGAGATGGACGCTGGTGACCAGCAATACCAACAGCAGCCTCCCAGCGAGGAGGCCGGAGCTCCTACCTGACACCAGCCTGTGAACTTGTAGAGTGAGGCAGAGAGCGATGTAGCCAGGCAGAGCGGAGCTCACTGTGGAGCCGGGAGAGAACGAGGGAACCTTCCCCGTCATCGTAGCTTGGTCTGGGGAACAGGAGAAATAACAAACCAGATGGTGAGTGAGTGGGATGCAGTGACAGTGCCAGGTTGTCTGACTTTCACAGCTCTGGTCCATGGATCAGTTACATTTACATCAGCACACTTCCCAATATTCATAGACTAAGGTCAGAGGGGACCATTAGATCATTTAATCTGAGCTGTGCCATGGGCCAAACACTCTCACCCATTTACCCCTGTACTCAGCCCAAACTTGTGTTTGACTAAAGCATCTTCCAGGAAGTCACCAACCCTTGATCTGAAGACAGCAAGAGATGGACAATTCACTACTTCCCTGGGTAGTTTGTTCCAATGATTAATCACCCTCAGTGTTACAATCCTGTGCCTTATTTCTAATTTGAATTTGTCCAGTTTTAACTGCCAGCCATTGGTTCTTGTTATGCCTTTCTGTGCTATATTAAAGAGAACTTTAGTACCCTGTATTTTCTCCATGAAGGTGTCATGGAGTGTGGGGGAGTCCAGGCCCTGCACCCCCCACTTCCTGTGATTCACCGTGACTCTCAGCCAGCCAGTAAAACAGAAGGTTTATTAGACGACAGGAACACAGTCCAAAACAGGGCTTGTAGATACAGACAACAGGACCCCCTCAGTCACGTCCATCTTGAGAGCCAGGGAGCCCAGACCCTGGTCCTGGGTCTCCCTCCATTTCCCCAGCCAGCTCCAAACTGAGACCCTCCTCCAGCCATCTCACCCAGCCATCCCCCCACCCTGGCTCCTCCTCCAGCCTTTGTCCAGTTTCCCAGGCAGAAGGTGTCACCTGGCCCCAACCCCCTCCAGGGCTCAGGTTACATGCTCACGTATCATCCCCCAAGTGAAGTCACACCCTGATATCCCACCACCATCCAGTATCAATGCAGACAGTACCAGTACAACTCCCACACAACATTCCCAGGTCAATACTCCCCACTCCCTGCTCTGTCACAGAAGATGTGACAGATGGGGAACTTTACTGAAATATTTTAATGAACTATCAGTAGGACTCTCTACCTATCCCCTTGGCATCACTACTTCTTTGGGGGAAAGAACTGCTTCTCTCGCTGGGACTAGGCTGAAAAGGCCAGATATCTGAGATGTAGAGCCACTCAGAGTGTCTGGGCTGGAATCAACACATATCAATGGAAACGAGGAGTCCTGTGGCACCTTAGAATCATAGAATATCAGGGTTGGAAGGGACCTCAGGAAGTCATCTAGTCCAACCCCTGCCCAAAGCAGGACTGATCCCCAATTAAATCATCCCAGCCAGGGCTTTGTCAAGCCTGACCTTAAAATCTTCTAAGGAAGGAGATTCCACCACCTCCCTAGGTAACGCATTCCAGTGTTTCACCACCCTCCTAGTGAAAAAGATTTTCCTAATATCCAACCTAAATCTCCCCCACTGCAACTTGAGACCATTACTCCTTGTTCTGTCATCTGCTACCACTGAGAACAGTCTAGAGCCATCCTCTTTGGAACCCCCTTTCAGGTAGTTGAAAGCAGCTATCAAATCCCCCCTCATTCTTCTCTTCTGCAAACTAAACAATCCCAGTTCCCTCAGCCTCTCCTCATAAGTCATGTGTTCCAGTCCCCTAATCATTTTTGTTGCCCTCCTCTGGACTCTTTCCAATTTTTCCACATCCTTCTTGTAGTGTGGGGCCCAAAACTGGACACAGTACTCCAGATGAGGCCTCACCAATGTTGAATAGAGGGGAACGATCATGTCCCTGGATCTGCTGGCAATGCCCCTACTTATACATCCCAAAATGCCATTGGCCTTCTTGGCAACAAGGGTACACTGTTGACTCATATCCAGCTTCTCGTCCACTGTAACCCCTAGGTCCTTTTCTGCAGAACTGCTGCCGAGCCATTCGGTCCCTAGTCTGTAGCGGTGCATGGGATTCTTCCATCCTAAGTGCAGGACTCTGCACTTGTCCTTGTTGAACCTCATCAGATTTCTTTTGGCCCAATCCTCCAATTTTTCTAGGTCCCTCTGTATCCTATCCCTACCCTCCAGCGTATCTACCTCTCCTCCCAGTTTAGTGTCATCTGCAAACTTGCAGAGGGTGCAATCCACACCATCCTCCAGATCACTTATGAAGATATTGAACAAAACTGGCCCCAGGACCGACCCTTGGGGCACTCCACTTGACACCAGCTGCCAACTAGACATGGAGCCATTGATCACTACCTGTTGAGCCCGATGATCTAGCCAGCTTACTATCCACCTTATAGTCCATTCATCCAGCCCATAGTTCTTTAACTTGATGGCAAGAATACTGTGGGAGACAGTGTCAAAAGCTTTGCTAAAGTCAAGGAACAACATGTCCACTGCTTTCCCTTCATCCACAGAACCAGTTATCTCGTCATAGAAGGCAATTAGATTAGTCAGGCATGACTTTCCCTTGGTGAATCCATGCTGACTGTTCCTGATCACTTTCCTCTCCTCTAAGTGCTTCAGAATTGATTCCTTGAGGACCTGCTCCATGATTAAAGACTAACAAATTTATTTGTGCATAAGCTTTTGTGGGCTGGAACCCACTTCGTCAGATGCGTGAAGTGGAAACTTCAGTGGGCAGATATATATACACATGCAGAAATGGGTGTGTTACATTACTATGTGGAGGACCAGTGCTAATGAGGTCAATTCAATCAGGGCAGATGTGGTCCACTCCCAACAGCTGATGAGAAGTTGAGAACACATTATAATCAAGGAGGCTGACAAAGGAGGTGCTGTAGTCATCATGAATAGGTCGGATTACGAACGGGAGGCTGCCAGGCAACTCTCCAACACCACATTCTACAGGCCACTATCCTCTGATCCCACTGAGGAGTACCAAAGGAAACTACACCATCTGCTCAAGAAACTCCCTGAATAAGCACAGGAACAAATCTACACAGACACACCCCTAGAGCCCCGACCAGGGGTATTCTATCTGCTACCCAAGATCCATAAACCTGGGAATCCTGGACATCCCATCATCTCAGGCATCGGCACCCTGACAGCAGGATTGTCTGGCTATGTGGACTCTCTCCTCAGGTCCTATGCTACCGGCACTCCTAGCTATCTTCGAGACATCACTGACTTCCTGAGGAAACTACAATCCATTGGTGATCTTCCAGAAAACACCATCCTAGCCACTATGGCTGTAGAAGCTCTCTACACGAACATTCCGCACAAAGATGGACTACAAGCCATCAGGAACAGTATCCCCAATGATGTCACGGCAAACGTGGTGGCTGAGCTTTGTGACTGTGTCCTCACCCACAACCATTTCAGATTTGGAGACGATTTATACCTTCAAGTCAGCGGCACTGCAATGGGTACCCGCATGGCCCCACAGTATGCTAACATTTTTATGGCTGACTTAGAACAACGCTTCCTCAGCTCTCATCCCCAAGTGCCCCTCCTCTACTTGCGCTACGATGATGACATCTTCATCATCTGGACCATGGGAAGGAGGCCCTTGAAGAATTCCACTGGGACTTCAACAGTTTCCACCTCACCATCAACCTCAGCCTGGACCAGTCCACACAAGAGATCCATTTGCACTGTAGTGTCCAGGAAAACACCACCCTATACCAGAAACCTACTGACTGCTATACTTACCTACATGCTTCCAGCTTTCATCCAGAACACATCACATGATCCATTGTCTACAGCCAAGCCCTAAGATACAACCGCATTTGCTCCAATCCCTCAAACAGAGACAAACACCTACAGGATCTCTATCAAGCGTTCTTAAAACTACAATACCCACCAGAGGAAGTGAAGAAACAGATTGACAGAGCCAGACGGGTATCCAGAAGTCACCTACTACAGGACAGGCCCAACAAGGAAAGTAACAGAGCACCACTGGCCATCACCTAAAGCCCCCAGCTAAAGCCTCTCCAGCACATCATCAAGGATACTCAACCTATCCTGGAAGATAATCCCTCACTCTCACAGACCTTGGGTGGCAAGCCAGTCCTCGCTTACAGACAGCCCCCCAACCTGAAGCAAATACTCACAAGCAACTACACACCACACAACAGAAACACTAACTCAGGAACCAATCCCTGCAGCAAATCCCATTGCCAACTCTGTCTGCATATATACCCAAGTGACACCATCATAGGACATAACCACATCAGCCACACCATCAGGAGCTCATTTACCTGCCTATCTACTAATGTGATATATGCCATCATGTGCCAGCAATGCCCCTCTGCCATGTACATTGGCCAAACCAGACAGTCTCTACGCAAAAGAATAAATGGACACAAATCAGACATCAAGAATGGTAACATTCAAAAACCTGTTGGAGAGTACTTCAATCTCCCTGGACACTCAGTAACAGACTTGAAAGTTGCCATACTTCAGCAAAAAAACTTCAAAACCAGACTTCAGCGTGAAACTGCAGAGCTGGAATTCATATGAACTATCAGACTGGGTCTGAATAGAGACTGGGAGTGGCTAGCTCACTACAAGAAGTAATTTTCCCTCTTTTGGTATTCTCACCTTTTCATCAACTGTTGGGAGTGGATCACGTCCACCCTGATCGAATTGCTCTCATTTGCACTGGTCCTCCGCATAGTAATGTGGAATTGTGTGGATTGTGGGGTCCACCACAATAGAAGGTCACTCCCAAGGAACTGGCTGAAGGCCAGGGCATAGATCAGACCTTGTGAATCCATGACAGAAAGTCACCTCTCAATCTTCTCTTTGCTAAAGTGAACAGATTGATCTCCTTCAGTCTCCTACTGTGAATCATTTTTCTGTGAACCGTTTCTGCAGTGTCTGTGATATTTTGGGGTGCGATCCAGACCAGTAAGGGGTTGTGTCACTGCTTGCCCTGCCCTCCCAACTGCGACTGCTCAGAGCTGCAAAAATGCCCTGTCAAACAGGGAGCAAGTTCAGAGCTGAGCTCTTTTGGAAACTTGGCCCTAGGCCTCTATGGCCCCCGGCGCCTACAAGAGGCTGCGTTGCTGTAAAAGGCAGTGGGCTTCCGACAAGGGCTGACTTCACTCCGGCTCACACCACATTGCATTGATGGAAGCTCTGGCTGGGTCTGGACTGTGACATGGGGAAATGGCTGTAACCTGCCTCAGGCCAGGATGGCTGCAGGGTCTGGCACGGCCCAATGAGCAGCCACACCAGGGAAGAAGTTGGTGAGAGCAGGGCTGGCCAGGGAGTCACTCACTGAGCACCTGCTGATAGAGCGCCAGTGAGAGGTAAAGCTCCCCTGCCCTGCCAGAAACCCCCTGAGGACAGCAGCAGCCTCCCCTGCCTCCCTTGGGGTGAGGACCCCCTGGAATACAAAGGGCCTCATGGGCACAGACAGCTGCAATTTACACTCAGAGGGGGAGATTTTTACAAACACAGAGGAGTTAGGGTCAACAGGGATTATGCTCCTAAATCCCTTAGGAGCTTTAGAAAATCTCCCCCTCCCTGCATCAGTTGCACCCAATCTGGCCCCAGGTGTTTCCCTTCCATCTTTCACCCTCTTGCTCTGGAGTGTCCCGTTAGTGAGCTGAAGAAGAAAACACCCGCACACTCCCAACAGTGCCCCACAGGAACATTACAGCCGGCGATCGGTGCCTACCCCAGCTGTCAGTAAATGGAGCAGAACAGCAAACAAACGCAAACCTGGCAGTGGAGAAGGGACTGGGCAGGTCTCTGAATCTGCGTGGGCATTTCTACAGCCACAGCCAGTAGGAAAGTGACAGTTTATCCCCCAAATCCCGGGAACGAGGCCTGTTGATAGCAGCAGCTCGTCTGACTAATCAGCCTGGAACTATCCAGGGGAGCAATTCAACTGGGGTTGCAGTGAGTGACCCCCTACCTGCAGTGTCCTGTGGAGTCGTTTCTGAGCCGTTCCAGACTCTCCAGGGGGCTCACTGCTTCGCTACCACCCAGAGCCATTCTCCCTAGGCAGAGCTCCTGCTCCCAGTGACTGGTTCCCTTTCCCAGGCTGTGACACCCATCCTGCCAGAGGGGTCAGGGAGCCTCAGGGGTTAACTCCAGCCTGTCCCTCAGCTTTTCATTCAGTTAATGCATTTTATATTGAATGGAAGCCCCGTCCTCTCTTGGCACAGCCACCAGCTTCAAAAGTGAAAGAAGGATTGAGGCTGGAACATGACTGTGACTGGATCCGCCCCACAGGATGGTTATGGCACAAAGATCAAATTCCTCTGCCACACCCACAGGGCTAGTGAGAGGGCAGCTTCGGTGCCAGCAGCCTCAGCTCTACAGGTTGCCTGGTGATGGCCAGTTCTGCAGGCTGTTTGTCCTGTGCTCTGTGAATCTCTGTAATTACTTCAGCTCTGTGTAAAGGGTGGGACCAAATCCTGCTGCAGCAGCCCTTGGACTCAGTGGCCATGTTAATTCATTCCAGTTCCCTGATGTAACATTAGCCAGTGATTATTTGGGGGACAGAGTTTTGCTCTATGCTCTCCAGTGGGCCAGCCCTACTCCCTGGGCCTCCACTCCTGCTGTTATTCAGACAGTCTGGCCCAGATCCTCTTTCCTGGGCCCTGGCTGCTCTGCTCTTCCCCTAGAAACAGGTCCCAGAAGGGCAGGGAGACATAATATAAAATGGTGCCTGGCTGATTCATAGAATCATAGAATATCAGGGTTGGAAGGGACCTCAGGAGGTCATCTAGTCCAAACCCCTGCGCAAAACAGGACCTAATCCCCAATTAAATCATCCCAGCCAGGGCTTTTTCAAGCCTGACCTTAAAAACCTTTAAGGAAGGAGATTCCACCACCTCCCTAGGTAACCCATTCCAGTGCTTCACCACCCTCCTCGTGAAAAAGTTTTTCCTAATATCCAGCGTAAACCTCCCCTACTGCAACTTGAGACCATTACTCCTTGTTCTGTCATCTGATACCACTGAGAACAGTTTAGCTCCATCCTCTTTGGATCCCCCTTTCAGGTAGTTGAAAGCAGCTATCAAATCTCCCCTCATTCTCCTCTTCTGCTGACTAAATAATTCCAGTTTCCTCAGCCTCTCCTCATAAGTCATGTACTCCAGCCGCCTTATCATTTTTGTTGCCCTCCGCTGGACTCTTTCCAATTTTTCCACATCCTTCTTGTAGTGTGGGGCCCAAAACTGGACACAGTACTCCAGATGAGGCCTCACCAATGCCAAATAGAGGGGAATGATCACATCCCTCGATCTGCTGGCAATGCTCCTACTTATACAGCCCAAAATGCAGTTAGCCTTCTTGGCAACAAGGGCACACTGTTGACTCATATCCAGTTTCTTGTCCACTGTAACCCCTAGGTCCTTTTCTGCAGAACTGCTGCCGAGCCATTCGGTCCCTAGTCTGTAGCTTTGCATGGGATTCTTCTGTCCTAAGTGCAGGACTCTGCACTTGTCCTTGTTGAACCTCATCAGATTTCTTTTGGCCCAATCCTCTAATTTGTCTAGGTCCCTCTGTATCCTATCCCTACCCTCCAGCGTATCTACCTCTCCTCCCAGGTTAGTGTCATCCGCAAACTTGCTGAGGGTGCAATCCACACCATCCTCCAGATCATTTATGAAGATATTGAACAAAACTGGCCCCAGGACTGACCCTTGGGGCACTCCACTTGATACCAGCTGCCAACTAGACATGGAGCCATTGATCACTACCCGTTGAGCCCGATGATCTAGCCAGCTTACTATCCACCTTATAGTCCATTCATCCAGCCCATACTTCTTTAACTTGCTGGCAAGAATACTGTGGGAGACAGTGTCAAAAGCTTTGTTAAAGTCAAGGAACAACACGTCCACTGCTTTCCCTTCATCCACAGAACCAGTTATCTCATCATAGAAGGCAATTAGATTAGTCAGGCATGACTTTCCCTTGGTGAATCCATGCTGACTGTTCCTGATCACTTTCCTCTCCTCTGAGTGCTTCAAAATTGATTCCTTAACGACCTGCTCCATGATTTTTCCAGGGACTGAGGTGAGGCTGTAGTTCCCTGGATCCTTCTTCTTCCCTTTTTTAAAGATGGGCACTAAATTAGCCTTTTTCCAATCATCCGGGACCTCTCCCAAGCGCCAACAGTTTTCAAAGAGAATGGCCAATGGCTCTGCAATCACATCCGCCGGCTCCTTTAGCACCTTCTGATGCAGTGCAACCGGCCCCATGGACTTGTGCTCGTCCAGCTTTTCTAAATAGTTCTGAACCACTTCTTTCTCCACAGAGGGCTGGTCACCTCCTCCCCATACTGTGCTGCCCAGTGCAGTAGTCTGGGAGCTGACCTTGTTTGTGAAGACAGAGGCAAAAAAAGCATTGAGTACATTAGCTTTTTCCACATCCTCTGTCACTAGGTTGCCTCCCCCATTCAGTAAGGGGCCCACACTTTCCTTCACCTTCTTGTTGATAACATACCTGAAGAACCTCTTCTTGTTACTCTTAACATCTCTCGCTAGCTGTAAATCAAAGTGTGATTTGGCCTTCCTGATTTCACTCCTACATGCCTGAGCAATATTTTTATACTCTTCCCTGGTCATTTGTCCAATCTTCCACTTCTTGTAAGCTTCTTTTTTGTATTTAAGAGCAGCAAGGATTTCACTGTTAAGCCAAGCTGGTCGCCTGCCATATTTACTATTCTTTCTACCCATTGGGATGGTTTGTTCCTGCAACCTCAATAAGGATTCTTTAAAATACAAACCTTGAGTGCAACAAACCTCCTGAATTCTGTGGGATCATGGAAAATGCTGAATTCCCTCACTGTGGAATGTTGTGATAATTGGGCTACACATCTACGCGAATTGTGAGCTGAGCGGTGAGAAGTGAGAAAAAGTTGATAAAATATCACAATAGCCGATAGCAATAAATGCTGATAGGAAAAGCTGCAAACCAAGCCGGTGCTACCCCGTTGGGTGCCCTAAGAGAGAACAATGTGTGTGTGGCGGTGCGGGGGGGAGGGGTGGCCTTTACCCACCCCTGAGAATACTAACTGCATTATTTCCAAAAATCAGGGCCCCCTGAGCTGTCCTGGCCTCTAAGCAATTGCTTAGTCAGCTTATGCCGAGCGCTGGCTTTGGTGGGAGACAGACAGACTGAATCAGTCCCAACAGACGGGCTCCTGGTTTAACTCCAGGACTATGTTCAGATCGTGCCTAGTAAACATGAGGAGGGTGGTGTGGGAAATCAGTGGAACACAATGCGTGTGTCTGAAATTAGGCCTAGCTGGTGAGCAAAATAATGAGGGGATGGGCTGTTCCACCCACTGATCCCCTTGGGGACTTCTAAAAGAGAACCTGGGGGGGGAAATTAGCCGATGCTGGCTGACTGGGAGCCAGGTGGGCCGGAAAGAGCGAGCTTCACCATCATGGCTGCCACCCCCACCATGTGTTAGGACCTCAGAATCCACCATTATGCAGTTGGGCCTTCATAGCCCTGATCCAGAGAGATGTGCTGACCAGACCAAGCCAGGGAGGGTCCCAGGTGACATCGCCAGTGACTCTGGCTACATCCCTGGGATAAGAGACTTACACACACACACACACACATACTCTCTCTCTCTCTCTCTCTCTCTCTCTCTCTCTCTGTCCTTTTCCTTCCCTACCTTATTTTTATTCTGTCCAGTCCCTTTCCTTTTGCCTGCTGTATATTTTGCAGGGGAGGCACTAGAAGCAATGACCTAAACAGCCGGATGCTGGTACAAGTTTGCTCTGTCTTCGCAGTGGCTGATCAGACCGTGTGCTGTGATTGTCCAGCAGCGAGGCTGTGAGTCAGAGTCAGACCCACAGACAGAAGCTGCATTTTCTCTCTCTGCTGTTCTTTTCTCTCCCCTCCATGGGACCTTAGCTCAGATGTCTGGGGCAGTTCACTCCTCTCAGAGCTACTGTTTCAGGCTGTCTGCAGACTCAGGCAGTCATTGCCTGTTCACATTTTCAAGGTTATTGCTTAAAAGTCTTTAAATCATGACTTGAGAACTTCAGTAACTCAGGCAGCAGCTATGGGTCTATTACAGGAGGGGGTGGGAGAGGTTCTGTAGCCTGTGCTGTGCAGGAGGTCAGACTAGACGATCACAATGGTCCCTTCTGCCCTTGAAGTCGATGAGTAAAGGAATTGGGTGCCCAATCCCCATTAATTTCAAATGGGAGCTGGGCCTCCAAATCTTCTGTGGGGCTTTGAAAATCCCACCTGTGATTATTGAAGATGCAGATGGAGACTCTGGAGCCCAGTTCTGCAGCAAGAGGTGAATTCAGCAGCCTGAGAATTGAGGAATTCACTGGGCCCTGGTGTAATTAAGGAAATAATGTTTATGTAACACCCACCTGCCCAGCCTTCCTGCCGCACTAGAGAGAAACCCCGACACAGGTCTGGTTGTGAGGAGTGTGACAAGGGCCGGCAGCCTGTCAGGAGCTCAGCAGCGGCCCAAGATAATCAGACAAAACCCTCTCCTCAGTGTCAGTTTCATTCATAGGTTTCCTGGTGGAATTAAATAAAACAATTTAGCAGAGTCTGTGGCCATGTCCCCTTCATGCAGCTGCACAGGCTGAGACCCCATGGGCAGGGCCCTCTCTAGGGGTCAGAGTCAGTCACTCTCCCTGTCCAGTGGTTGTTTCACCTCTCTGCTGAGACTCCAAACAGCATCTGTGTCGGTGCCAATTGTGAGGGTGGATGAGGCGATGTGGGGCCAGTTCCCTATGAAATAGACGAAAACCCAACAGCTCACTTCACACAGGTCTCCAGACATCGTCCACGTATTGTCCTGTGCTATTACTGACCGACTGTACCAGTGCCCTAGTGGTGAAAGCCCGGTGTGGGCCAATGCCCAGCCACTTCTCTGTAACAGAAACCTTTTTGAAGGATCATTGGATTATATTTGTCCTTCTAGCTGCTTTGATTTCTGGGTTTGATACCTCAATATCTCCCCTGTATTTCCCCAGAATCGTTTGTACAAGTTATTGCTGGGAACATTTGTACTCTACTTTTCCGTAAGGTTGATTTCCTTTTCTTTTTTTAAACACTTCCAAAATTAATGAAAGACTAAATATATAAATTACAAGGTTGCAGAGCGCACAGGGATGGGTGCAGTATAAGAACCTGACTAGAGCAGGAGGGATCACACCCCTGCTGTGGTAACACCTGCCGGAGGGGTTGCAGCTGGAGGAAGTCTCCATGGGGCTCCCATACAGGAATACCCTTCACACAGCTCTGTCAGTGGGTGGGGGCTGCTCTCCCACAGACTGAGCGAGAGACTTGCCCCCAAACTGGCCGGTGACAGGACCAGCAGGAAGTCAGGAGGCCCCAAGCCCCAGGCAGTCCCCATGGCCATCCCTGGGAAACACAGCGTAGGGAGCAGCACTAGCAGGAAGTCCCCTGTGATCACAGCTGCCCCTGGGGAACCCCATAAAGGGGGATCCCCACTATGAATGAGAAAGTGCAGAAAATATCATACAGCCCCAGGTGATATTGCCTTTTCCAATGAATCTCCACTAGGATGAGGGAGGGATGATGGGTGTCCCCAGCTCTGTCCCATCCATTCCCTTCACCATCTGCTGTCGGATCCATGGAGCACACTCTGCATGGTGGGCAGTGTCACAGAGAACTCTGAGCCCCATTCACATGGGAGCAGGGGATCCTGGCGTAGAGGTTTCCTGTGAGAGCGGATCTGGGCAGGGGAACATGAGTCACCTCCGTATTTGGTAACTTTTCTTCACACCAGTTTGTGCTGAAAGGCTCCTTGTCTCTGGAGGCAGGAATTGTTGTAACCTTCAGACTTTACACAGCAATGAATAATACGGGTAGCACCATAAAACATTCCCTTATCAGGTCAACGGTTGCTTGATGGCCAGGGAGACATTAACTGTCTGGCTCTTGGGAAGTTTCATTCTTAAGAAGAGAAGGAAGAAAAGTTAGAAAATTTCATCTAACATTGAAAAATGGAACAATAGTGGCAGATCCTGGCTCACACAGGGGACAGGATAAAGATACAGAACCCCTCATGGGGCAAGCTCTCACCCTGCCCTAATCGCCCCCTCTCCTGCTGCCACCCACCCACCCCTTCTGCCCTCTCCCAGTGTCCCACCCTTCTCTTATCTTAGCCTGTTCCCTTCTGTCCTTGGCAGATCCAGCCTCAGGATCCCCCGCCCCCGTGGTCTGTCTGTTCCTGAGGCTGGGAGGGGGAATCAACACTCCTCAGCTCGATGCTTCAAACCTGTGAGCCCCAGTCCTGCTCCCATTGGGTGAATGGTTAAAATCCCTACTGATGTCAATGGGGGCTGTAGCTGGGCCAGTGGCTCAGTATCACACATGGCAGCAGAGAGATGTCAGGGCAAAATCCAGTCACTTTAGCCTGTTTGCCCCCAAAATCTCCTCCCTCTACAAGGGCAGAATCAGGCTTTTAAACTTGGTGATTAAATGGGGATGTCCACTCCACACTGTGTTTACACCATGTTAGCAGCTCAGTGACATGCAGGTTACTCCCCAGTGTGGAAATACCCTGATTGCCAAGCAGGAGGACATGAGATCTTCATCCGCTGCTATTTCTCCCAGTGCCTGGTAAATAATTTACCTGACTGATCTGACCCCACCCAAGTCTCCCCACCCAGTTCAAAGAAACACTGTAACTGAACTTTCCCGTCATCCTGTGTCATTTGTGACCTGATTACAATCTGCATGACCCTGTTTAACAGCAGGAAAAGGGAGCAGGTGGTGAAGGAAGGAGGGCCGACAATGAGTAGAGAGGTGTAAAAGATAAATATACTCTGTGGCTCGGGACCAGAGGTGGATGCATAGCTCCCATTCACCAGTGAGTTAAAAGTGCACTGAGAAGATTTCAGGAGAGGCGGGAATATCACAAAGCTCACATAGAAAGTCAGGGTTATGGAAGTTTTGGAATTTTCTGCAAATATAAATGCTACAGAACACTAAGTATTCAAACCCCCCTCCCATTTTGAACCTCCCTTTGCTTTCTAGGGCAAGCATTGGCCACATTCTCCTGGCCTTTAGATAATGTAAAGTGGAGAACATTTAGTCCCTGAAGTATCCTTGCATACAGTGAAGGGACTCTGCAGACCAGCAATACAGACAGACTTGCACAACTAATACTAAATTCCATGTTGTCAAAGTCAAGCAGAGTTTGCTACCTGTAGCAGTTACTGACACCCATGGTGTCCTGTCCCAGTTTGCTACCCCTCCTTTCTCCTTGGTCTCAGGGTACTAAATTATGACAGATGAGGTACACCTCACAATTTTTTACCTTTCCCATCCTCTGGTCCAGGAGTAGCCAATTGTGACAGGGTATCAATCATCCATCACAATTTTCTACCTCTCACCTCTATCGTCCTCTCGTCCAGGGTAGCTAATTGTGATGGACTAGGTCAGGCAGCTCCAGCTCACATGGAGGATGGTCCTCTGGGCTCCTGACTCCTTCATTGGCCGGCCTGCCCAGTCAATCAGATTGACCTGGAGCCTTGGCCTCTCCCCATTGGCCCTGGGGACTGCCAGTCTTCGGATCTTAATTTCTCTTCAGCCTTTCCCCTTTCTTTCGGGAGAGTGCCAAACCTCCACTAAGTTTCAGTCAACAGCCCCTACATTCCCCCTTTCTAAAATTCTGCCACATCCAGAAAGTCCACACCAGCACATCCAGGTCCCACATTAACAACATTTACAAGCATTTTATATATATAAACATTGAACATATTTAACATTCTATGTCCACTTCTTTATCTTATAAATGATAACATTCACTAATACAATGCACAAAACCAATAACATAATCATCTGTAAGTTTAATGGGTGGTTCACCTTTCTTAGTTCCCTGGTACCATCTTCACACTAGTGGTTTGTTACCCATATTTTCTATTCCCCGTTCCCAAGTAACACTGGGTCAATCTGAGGGATCTGGCCATTTTCATCAGGGTTTGGGTTTGCTCTACTCTGTTCCCCTCGGGATTCAGTTTATGTGACTAGAACCACACTCACACTGGTATCAGTCTCCTCGGGGCATGCTGATCTGTGCCTCCTATGGTCCCTAATCGGACTAAGAGTGCAATGTTTTAGTTGGTCCCTAGGCACTACTCTCTCGGGACCTCCTCCTCCAGGCCGGATAGTGTAATATGACATAACTGGATAATGTTTTATGCTAAGTATGCCATGTAACATATCTCTGAAAAGATTATGATCTATTGAATATATTCATCCTATTTGTATGCATGTATCATTTTTATATTTAAAGTTATTAGCGTTGGCTCTATTCTTATATGTTAAGTGTTTGCTGTGGGAAATACATAAGGGAGGGTGAGCCAACCTATTGTGAAGAGACTATTCAGGTAAATTGGAAGTACTTGACTAACAATGGACTGTGGGAGACACCAATCCACATGAGCTAAGCTAACATGTAAACAATGGCGTTGGCCTGCAGAAATCTGAATCATTCATGGACATGTGACTTGCCCATGTGGCTCCAAACTCCATCTTTTTGCAAAGGAATAAAGGCGTTTCCTCCCACAAGGCAGAGAATATAAAAGGCCCTGGAAACCCCTCCATTTTGTCTTCACCTGGCTCAAGAGGTTGCCAGTCAGGAGAATACCCCTGTTTACCACCTGAGATGTAAGCTGGAACTAACAAGGACTGTACCAGGGGAAAGGATTGGGGCCAGGCTAGGAAAGAATCCAGTCTGTGAAGTATGCTTATTGGAACATCTTTGAGGGTGAGATATTACCTGTAACTAGATCCTCTGTGTATTAAGTTGGCCTGGCGTGTTTTGTTTTATTTTACTCAGTAACTTACTTTGATCTGTCTGTTACTACTTGAAACCACTTAAATCCTACTTTTTAGACTTAATAAAATCACTTTTGTTTATTAATAAAACCAGAGTAAGTGATTAATATCTGGGGAGCAAACAGCTGTGCATATCTCTCGATCTGTGTTATAGAGAGTGGACAATTTATCAGTTTGCCCTGTATAAGCTTTATACAGAGTAAAACAGATTTATTTGGGGTTTGGATCTCATTGGGAGCTGGGTGTCTGGATGCTAGAGATAGGTAACTTGCTGAGCTGTTTTCAGTTAAAGTCTGCAGCTTTGGGGTTTAACCCAGACCCTGGGTCTATGTTGGGCGGGCTAGTGTGTCTGGCCCATCAAGGCGGGGTTCTGGGGGGCCTGGGCTGGCAGGGAAAACTGGCTCAGAGGTGATTTCAGCACATCAGGTGACAGTCCCAAGGGGATCTCTGTGACCCAACCCGTCACAGTTTCCATACTCTTCTAAGAGAAGCTGAAATGTCTTCTCTACATCTGTCTTGTCAGCTGTTGCCCTGAACTTCACTACGGATCTGGTCTGGCTTTTGCTGTCCTCTTCCACAAAATCCATGTGATCTTCAATTCTCATCACCTGTAGATCTGCTTTCACTGACTTAATTCAGTCTTCTATCGTGATGTCCCCTGGCTTTGTTGGCAAGCTATTGAACTCAGATATCTTCAGGTCTCATGGAACATAAATGGTAGGAGGCTTCTTAGCTGCATCAGCATGCTGGTCTTTCACCACCTTAGCTAATGATAAAACTTCTCGCTGCTCAGATCTAGCTTGTTGTAATGCCTCAGCCTGCCCAGTAATGTGTGCTGAAGTTCAGAAAACTGCATGTGTAGTTCTTCAATTCCAGCCTTTATAGATTTCTGACCCAGACCTGGACAGTACTACCAGAATTCAACCAGCAAACCAATGGGGCAAATCCTACAGATAGGATCCTGTTTCCCATGTCAATTATGTTAATGGGGGAATGGTCCCACTATCGTGGGGAACTTTCCTGGCTTCTGCACTACCCCAGTGGAATTGGATAGCGAGAGGATCTGAGTCCTCACTCCCACTCCCTTTACCTGGAGTTATAAGAGGCAACAGTCTGTAACCCACTAATGCCCGTTTGACTGGCAAAGTGCTAACAGGCCACTTAACCTTGATCAGTCATCTAGTCCACTCCCCTTTTCTGAGGCAGGTCTAAGGCCTTGTCTATACTACAAAGTTCGGTCAAAATGAGGCATCTTATGTCGACCTAACTACGAAGGTGTACACACTGCAATGCTACTCCCACTCATTTAACTCTCATTGAAGGTCATTGCAGAGAAACTAAATGAATTCTTTGCATTGGTCTTCATGGCTGAGGATGTGAGGGAGATTCCCAAGCCCAAGCCATTCTTTTTAGGTGACAAATCTGAGGAACTGTCCCAGATTGAGGTATCATTAGAGGAGGTTTTGGAACAAATAGATAAATTAAACAGTAATAAGTCACCAGGACCAGATGGTATTCACCCAAGAGTTCTGAAGAAACTCAAAAGTGAAATTGCAGAACTACTAACTGTAGTCTGTAACTTATCATTTAAATCATTTTATGTACCAGATTACTGGAGGATAGCTAATGCGATGCAAATTTTTAAAAAGAGCTCCAGAGGTGATCCCGGCAATTACAGGCCTGTAAGCCTGACTTCAGTACTGGGCAAACTGGTTGAAACTATAATAAAGAACAATATTGTCAGACATATAGATTAATTTAATTTATTGAGTAAGAGTCAACATGGTTATAGTAAAGGAAAATCATGCCTCACCAATCTGCTAGAATTCTTTGATGGGGTCAACAAGCATGTGGACAAAGGTGATCCAGTGTATATAGTGTACTTAGATTTTCAGAAAGCCTTTGACAAGGTCCCTCTCCAAAGGCTCTTAAGCAAGGTAAGCTGCCTCAGCATAAGAGGGAAGGTGCTCTCATGGATTGGTAACTGGTTAAAGATAGGAAACAAAGGGTAGGTATAAAGGGTCAGTTTTCAGAATTGAAAGAGGTAAATAGTGGTGTCTGCCAGGGGTCAGTTCTGGGACCAGTCCTATTCAACACATTCATAAATGATCTGGAAAATGGGGTAAACAGTGAGGTGGCAAAATTTGCAGATGATACAAAATTACTAAAGATAGTTAAGACCCAGGCAGACTGTGATAAGTTACAAAAGGATCTCTCAAAACTGGGCGACTGGGCAACAAAATGGCAGATGAAATTTAATGTTGATAAATACAAAGTAATGTATATTGGAAAGCATAATCCCAACTATACATATAAAATGATGGAGTCTAAATTAGCTGTCACCACTCAAGAAAGAGATCTCGGCATCATTGTGGATAGTTCTCTGAAAACATCCACTCAATGTGCAGCGGCAGTAAGAAAAGTGAACAGAATGCTGGGAATAATTAAGAAAGTGATAGATAATACGACAGAAAATATCATGTTGCCTCTATATAAATCCATGGTATACCCACATCTTGAATACTGTGTGCAGATGTGGTCGCACCATCTCAAAAAAGATATATTGGAATTGGAAAAGGTTCAGAAAAGGGCAACAAAAATTATTAGGGGTATGGAACAGTTTCCTTATGAGGAGAGATGAATAAGACTGGGACTTTTCAGCTTGGAAAAGAGATGGCTAAGGGGAGATATGATTGAGGTCTATAAAATTATGACTGGTGTAGAGAAAGTAGATAAGGAAGTGTCATTTACTACTTCTCATAACAGAAGAACTAGGGTCACCAAATGAAATTAATAGGCAGCAGGTTTAAAACAAATAAAAGGAAGTATTTCTTCACACAATGCATAGTCAACCTGTGGATCTCCTTGCCAGAGGATGTTGTGAAGGCCAAGACCATAACAGGATTCAAAAAAGAACTAGATAAATGCATGGAGGATAGGTCCATCAATGGCTATTAGCCAGGATGGGCAGGGATGGTGTCCTTAGCCTCTGTTTGCCAGAAGCTGGGAATGAGTAACAGGAGATGGATCACTTGATGATTACCATTCTGTTCATTCCCTCTGGAGCACCAGCATTGGGCACTGTCATAAGACAGGCTACTGGGCTAGATGGGCCTTTGGTCTGACCCAGTATGGCCGTTCTTATGTTCTTATGTTCTCCTGCAACCCCAGCATAATAAAACCACCTTGACAAGAGGCGTAGCGCTTAGGGCGACCTAGTTAGAATGACGCAGTTGTCAGTGTAGACCAGGAGTGGGCAAACTATGGCCCGCAGGCTACATCCAGCCTGTCAGACCTTTTATTCTGTCCCTTGAGCTCTATTGCCCTGCTCCGCCTGCCTGGCGCTCCTGCGTATTCAGGACCTGCATGACGGGAATGAGGGCATGCATGTTACTCTAGCTGTACAACCCAAATGCACTTCATGCACAGAGCCTGGAACATGCAAGCCCACGTGCCTGCTACTTGTTCACTTAGGTGACTCTGATGTTTTAGTAATGTTAATTTTCCATTGTTGAGGAGAAAACAAAGGGTGGATGGCCAGGGAGTGCTCAGTGGCAGTTTTCAAAGTTGTGGGCTGTTGGGACCTACAAGGAAGGAGATTTCTGAGAGCAGGGGTCTGATGAATCTCAGTGAATTCCAGTGACTGGAGCTGATGTCTGGAAAGATGCTGCTACCAGGGATACTGGGGGTGCGGCAGGAGCCCCCCGGCTTGAAGTGGCTTCCATCATATAGAGGGTTTACAGTTTGGTTCAATGACTCTCAGCACCCCCATTATACAAATTGTCCAGCACCTCTGCTTGCCCCTGCCCTCCAGAGACAGGACACCAAAATGGGTGATGCCCTAATAGTGGAGAAGGGAATGACGATCACTGTGTGGAAGATGGCTACTCCAGGCTGCTACCGATCAGTCACAAATCAGTTTGGAGTTGGGAAGTCCACTGTGGGGGTTGCAATGAGGCAAGTTAATCACCTCCTGCTTGTCTGCTTGTTAATCACCTCCCCCAAATATTAATCACCTCCTGCTACAAAGGACTGTGACTCTGGGTAATTTATGTGAAATAGTGGGTGGTTTTGCAGCAATGGGATTCCCTGATTGTGGTGGGCGATAGATTGAACACATATCCCCATTTTGGCCCCAGACCACCTTGTGATGGAGTACATCAACACAAAGGGGTACTTCTCTATAGTACTGCAAGCACTGGTGGAATACCAGGGTTGTTTCACCAACATCAATGCAGGCTGGTCTGGGAAGGTGAATGAAACATGCATTGTCAGGAACACTGGCCAGTACAGAAAGCTGCAAACAGGGACTTTCTTTCCAGACCAGAAGATTCCCATTGGCGATATGGAAATGCCAATTGTGAGCCTTGGAGACCCAGCCTATTCCTTGCTCCTCTGGCTCATGAAGCCTTACACTGGCAACTTTGAAGTCTGCAGCAATAAGTGCTTCAACAACAGGCACAGCAGGTGCAGAATGACTGTTGAATGTGTCTTTGGTCGCTTAAAGAGGCACTGGCACTGCCTTTTGGCAGGTTAGACTTCAGTGAGAAAAATATTCCCATTGTCATAGCACCTGTGTGCCCTGCATAACATTTGTGATGCTAAGAGGGAGACGTTTCCTCCTGTGCTCCTGCCTGTTTCCTATCCTGACTATCCGTTCACAGTTTTTCATTGATAGCTTCTCCCTATGCTCTCTGCTTACATTCCAAAGCACCTGAGAATTGCAGCACCTCCTGGAACATCTTTTCCTTACTTCTCTTCTTTTGTATCCTTATCAGATGGAGCCGCTCCACTGGTGTGCAGGAGGAGACCTCAAGGACACATCTGCAGATGCTAAAGAAACAAGACACAGAGGCATTATTGTGAGTGCATTCTCACCCTTGATCCAAATGAGTTAAAAACACAATTTTATCACTTTCCCTTGGCTGGCACACAGCACGGTGGGAGCCCCAGCCATGATGAGTTTGGCCCCAGGGGGAAGGGCAATATAAGACAAAGGGTGGGGTGTTTCAGAGAGGTATCACTACAAGACACTGTTCTGAATACTGGCATTGTTTTCCAGTAGCTTATTTCACTCATGAGAGTAACTGAGGATGCAAGGGTGAAGCTCCTCTGTGCATGCAGCTGCAGGCCGGATCCATATGCTGCTTGCCTATGTGCTGCTATGGTGCCTGCAGAAGTATTTGCCAATTGGTGTGGCAAAGTTTCCTGTCATGGGGGAAGAAACAGAGCAGCCCTCCCAAGAAACCTTTGGCAGAGGATTGCAGAGTACCTTCTTACTAGTCTTCCTGTCTTTCCTTTGCTTTGGGAAAGTTTGAATGGGTTCAGTTGCCCTGGCCTGCGATAACACAGCCCTTCATTATAAATGGTCAGTGACTCAGCACAGTTCAATGGAGCTTAGTCTACCTAGGGAACTGGTGTCCACAGCACAAAGTCCACCATCATGACTAGTGCTGGTGCAGGTGCTGTCTGGAAGTCTCAGCAGACAGGCCAGGCATCCCCTGGATATGGAATGTGAGAGAACTCTCACCTCCAGAGGCCCTTCCAGGCCAGCAATGTCCCAGACTGTGCAGGTGCATGAAGGAACAATGGCCTGGGGCTCGAACAATCTGTTGTATTTTGGTTGCACAAGAAAACTCATCAATTACCCCAGGTCTCTAGCTGAGAGTCTGTGCAGCGCCTGCCCCGCCACACCCCTCACAATCAGGAAAATGTGAGGCTTTCTTTCCCTCACCCCCAGGAGACGGAAGCCTTGGAGTATGGTGGCTTTACATGCAATTTCTTTTTATGTTACTGATTCTCAGAGAGCAGGAAAAAACAGGACAGATCTGATTGTCACCTGCCAAAGTGAGTGGGTCGGCTCCAAATCTCTCACTCACTGGCACTGCTGGGGATGTTTCTTTAAGAGGACTTTGATCCTTGTAGTTTACGCAGCATGTGACAAGGATTCCTGTTACAATAACTTCCCAGCTATCTTGTTACTTTCATTTCTGCAGCTGGTGGGAGCAGCAGAAACGGGCAGAGATTCCATTCAGTTACAAATGCAGTAAATTAACAAAAGACACAAATGAACAGGACAGAGCGAAACTCCCTGGTTGTGACTCCAGTGCTGAATGGATGAAACCGCCTCAGCAAAGGGAGGTTTCACAGGAAACATGAACTCATGGATGCTAGAAAAACTGAGAGCTTTGAAGGACCCTGAAGCCGCTTGGAGGAAGTGTCCCTGCAGGACTCAGCAGGTAAGGGATCTTCCAGTGCTGGAACTAGACTCCTTTGGTATTTCCTCAACCACACACACAGAGAGATGAGCTGTCAGTGTCCCAGGACCCCTCTCCCAGGTTTGTCAGGGGTAAACTGCTGCTCCCACACTTCGAGTGTAAATTTGGCTGCAGAAACGCACACACATGATGATCAGTAAGTGTTTGGTTTTGGTAACACCACAGTGTGCTTAGTCCATTCCAGTTGTACAATGAGGCAGAGTTTCTGCCCCACAGAGCTTCTAGCCTGAAGATTGAGAGAAGGTTTTTCTCTTTGCTGGTTCATTGTGCTTTAGCAGAGCCTGGGGCCCTGCAGTAGGGCTCATTTGCTCTTGCTATTTTGCTGCCTGATGTGAGCTGTAGTTAGTGAATCGCTTCCTTAAGTGATGTTATTGGCCGTGTGTGGCTCCCCTTCCTTACCACTGGATGGATTCATAAGAGGATTTAGGTGCCTGTCACTTTAAGTGCCGAGAAAAAAATCCCAGAATCAGGACACATTGGGATTCACAAAACCCTGCTCAACTGCGGCCAAACCCTGCAGTGCCTACAATCACTTGGTACCTAAATTTTTGCAGTAACAGTTTACAGGTACATATTTTTCTGCCTCTGAGCATTTTCCCTACTCCGATCCTCCCAAATACTCAGAGGGTCACTCCCTACCCCAACCAAGGGGTAAAGACACCCCAAGGCTGCAGCCAAGTTGGCTGACATATGGAGGAAGGTGGGTTCACGGCCCTCCTCACTCCCTGGAAGATGACTGGAAGGGGGTAGTGGCAGGTTCCTGTCTCGGTTTCAACCCTCAAGGCATTGGGGTGGCAGGAGGCCCATGAAAACTCCCCATGTGCACCCTGCTAGTGTCATCCAAAAGATAAGACCCAAGGAAGGGTGTGAAACTGCTCTGAACTGTGTTATGAAAACGGTCTGTTTGAGTAATGAAAGTCTGTGCTGTAAGACTCTTGAAATTGCCTGGTAGAAAAGTTACCATATAGATGGGAAATTGGTTTTGGCATCTATGGAAAACATCTGTGGTTTTACCTGGACTTGGAAGGCATCTGAATCCCAAGGTAGCAGGAGATATGAACATTCCCAAGTCACTGGTTGAAGAGATCTCGCTCAGTTTAATGTCAAAGGGGAAAGAGATGTGACAAAGTGGGAATTGTCTGTAATATTTTTATGAACTATCTGTATGACTCTGTACCTATCACCTTGGCAGCGCTATCCATTGAGGGAAAGAATTGATTTTCTCCCTGGGACATGGGGGATGAAGGTAGGTATCTCAGACATAGAGCTGCTAGGACTTTCTGGGCTAGAATCAACACGCTTGAATGGCCTACCCTATAGAGACAACAGAAACCACAATAACTAAATATTAACACCTAGCTGCAAGGGAAGCTGAACATGGGAGCACAACATGGCTGTGTCTGGAGAGCAAAGAGGGGAGGTGTCAGGGTTAGGTTAGGAAGAGCAGGGTACACAGACACAGAGCTCTGCTGGAATGGAGAGACAAAGAAGACAGGGCAGGTGAGGATTGGCCTGGTGACAGCCTGGCTTTCACCTAGAGGAACCAGCACCCCCAACTACCAACTACCCCCACCAGCGCCCCTGGGGGAAACCCAGTTCCCCCTGACCCATCCCCCCCAGCACTCCTGGTGGAGACCCAATTCCCTCTGCCCCATGCTCCCCCACCAGCACCCATGGGGGAGACTGGACCTCCCCTAGTTCACGCTGCCACATCCCCTCCACCAGCACCCCTGTGGAGACCCAGTTCCCCCACCAGCATCCCTGGTTTAGGGAGGGTCAGGTCCAGTTTGGTCTGGGGAGGGATGTGGGTCGGGTCCAGTTTGGAGGGTTGGCCTGGTCTTTTGGGGGCACAGCTGGTCCTGATCCTAATCTCTGTGCCTCTCTGCCTGAGGGGGTAGGGGGGAGGGGAGGACTAGCAAATCTGGTATGAATAATGATACTGTAAATACAATGTAATAGAGTTTTTCATATTTTTTATTTTTTTAAATGTTTTAAGCAGTTTTTAAATTTGCCCCAGTTTCATGCAAAAATATAATTCAAACCCTGGTCTTTCCTATGAGAAATGTGACGGATGAGATAATGGGATGGTTCCCTCTTAGTGGGGGCAGCACATGGCTGGTGTGTTGGCCAGCTTTGTTAGCTGGTTTTACACACACACACACAAACCAGGGCCCCGTGCATCCAGGTCACTTTCCGCACCTGGGCTGTGCTAGGAGGCATCAGGAGCTGCTGCTCTCTGCTCTCCACTTACGCAGCCCAGGCGGGGAAAGTGACCTGGATGCAGGGAGCCCTGATGTTGCTCCTCGCCTCTCCTATCACAGCCCCCCAGGGGTGCACGGGGCAGAGGAGCAGCAGTCCTGGGGGGGAGTGAGCAGCAATGCCAGCTGCTTTGTGCATCCAGGTCACTTTCCCCACATAGGTGCAGGAGGGGGATGCAGGGGTTAGCAGTAAAGGGGTGCAGGGATTAGGGGTGCAGGAGCGGGAGCAGGCCTGTCTGTGAGTGTGCTGCCAGCCGTCTGTCCCCTCCCTGCTCCCTACTGGCCCGAGCTGGGTGTCAGCAGTGCTGGCCCTGCAAAAATCAGCTGGTAGCAGGTATGTGGCAATGGGTGGAGGAGCCAGGCTGAGACAAGAGAGAGGGGAGCATAGTCGAGAGTCATGGCGGGTTCACTCCACTCACCTGGCCTCTCTCTCTCTCCGCACAGGCTGCAGGGGACCAGCTCTGGCCAGCAGCCAAGGGGCTCTGCCTGTGGGGTGGGCGAGCGGGTGGGCTGGCTTGGCACAGCCTGGCCCCTGAGCAGGTTTTGTGCAGGGGTTGTGCCCCCTCGACACACTGGGGCACCATTTTATAATCCTGCAAAGGGCCCCGTAAATCCTAAGGACAGCCCTGGTTATGAGAGAGGCAGCTAAAAGCAATGTCCTAAACAGCTTGCTGCTGGGACAAGTTACCAGGTCTCAGAGCCCAGGTCCCACCATGTGCTGGGCGTGTGTTTCTCCAGCAGGGAAATTGCAAGTGAGGGGCAGCGCCCGAGATAGAAGCTCTCTAGAGACACTCCGGTTGTCTCTCCCCTTCTGTGTGCGTTTGTCTTGTTTTGTCTTCTTAGCAAACATGACTGGACTTTATCAACAACAGCAACAACAACAACAGAGTCAGCCCATGTCAGTAACGTCTTCTCTTTTCCTCACAAAGCAGTTATTAACATGTATGCCATGTCGGTCCCAGGTTATTAGAGAGACAGGCTTTCGAGACACACAGAGCTGTTCTTCAGCTCACCATCTTTATTCCCATAATTTATTACCATCTAAGAGATTGACATGTCTACACTACAAAATTAGGTCGATTTTATTTAATTCGACTTTGAGCATCCAATTTAATAAATGTGATTTTGCATGTCCCCACTAGGTGGCTGTGGTCGATGGAGCACATCCTCACTGCCAGGGGTTGCATCAACTCAAGGAGTGATGCACTGTGGGTAGCTATCGCACAGTCCCTGCAGCAGATTGGAATTCTGGGCTAGGGTCCCAATGCCTCATGGGATGAAAACATTGTTGCGGGTGGTTATGGGTGCATGTTGTCAGTCTCCCATGTCTGTGGCTCAGAACCAGAGTGGCTGTTCGCCAGCCTTCTCCTGTGGAACGCTTGTCTAAGCGCCTTTATTTCCACGTGGCACTGCTGTGTGTCCCTGGTGTAGCCCTTATCCATCATGCCCTGTGCAATTTTGGCATAGATATCAGTGTTTCTTTTGCTGGTTCAGACTCTGCCTGGACAAACGCTTCCCTCCACCCCCGCAGCAATCAGATTCAGCATCTCCTGAACGATCCATGCTGGAGTGAATTTGTGCATCTGGGCAGGCATGTTGAGCTGTGCTGGTGAGCTCTCCATGCTGCTCCACCAGGGAATGAACATTCTAAAGTTCCCCAGGGCTTTTCCTGCTTGCCTGGCTGAAAAGCATTGGAGTTCATAGAATATCAGGGTTGGAAGGGACCTCAGGAGGTCATCTAGTCCAACTCCCTGCTCAAAGCAGGACCAATCCCCAATTTTTGCCCCAGATCCCTAAATGACCCCCTCAAGGATTGAACTCACAACCCTGGGTTTAGCAGGCCAATGCTGAAACCACTGAGCTATCCCTCCCCACATTCAAAGTGCTCACTGGAGGGCTCTGGGTCATCACCTGGAGGCCAGTAACTCCGAATTACAATACACAGTGTTTACACTCCCCTTAATTCGAGGCATGAATGTTGCCTCTGGCTTTATTCCACTCATTCATGTGGAGTACAGGAGTCGATTTTAAAAGCCTTTAGGTCGAGGGGAGGGACTCGGCAGTGTAAACACACACATTATAAATTTGACCTTATGCTGAATACGTCGACCTAAGCTTGTAGTGTAGACCAGCCCTAAGGCTATGTCTACACTACGAAATTAGGTCGAATTTATAGAAGTCAATTTTTTAGAAATCGATCTTATACAGTGGATTGTATGTGTCCGCACTTAAGACCATTAAGTCGGCGGAGTGCGTCCACAGTACCGAGGCAAGCGTCGACTTCTGGAGCGTTGCACTGTGGGTGGCTATTCCACAGTTCCTGCAGTCTCTGCCACCCATTGGAATTCTGGGTTGAGATCCCAATGCCTGATGGGGCAAAAAACATTGTTGCGGGTGGTTCTGGGTACATATCGTCAGGCCCCCCTTCCCTCCCTCCCTCCGTGAAAGCAACGGCAGACAATTGTTTCGCGCCTTTTTTCTGGGTTACCCGTGCAGACGCCATACCACAGCAAGCATGGAGCCCGCTCAGCTCACCATCACCGTATGTCTCCTGGGTGCTGGCAGACACGGGACTGCATTGCTACACAGCAGCAGCTCATTGCCTTGTGGCAGCAGATGGTGCATTACGACTGGTAGCCGTCCTCGTCGTCTCCTGGGTGCTCTTGGCCAACCTCGGTGAGGTCTATCGGGGCGCCTGGGCAGACATGGGTGCTCCTGGCAGATCTCGGTGAGGTCTGTCAGGGGCGCCTGGGCAGACATGGGTGCTCCTGGCGGACTTCAGTGAGGTCTGTCAGGGGTGCCTGGACTAAATGGGAGTGACTCAGGTCATTCTCTTCTTTAAGTTTTGTCTAATGGAGATTCAGTCCGGCCTGGAATATTCGTAGAGGGATAGTTCAGTGGTTTGAGTATTGGCCTACTAAACCCAGGGTTGTGAGCTCAATCTTTGAGGGGGCCATTCTGCCTCAGGCTGCTCTCCCAGCCAGCAGTACCGCAAGCACCCAGGAGATGACGACAGCTAGCAGTCGTACTGCAACATCTGCTGCTAGACTACCCCTTGCTCCCCCCTCCCTCCGTGAAAGCAATGGCTGACAATTGTTTTGTGCCTTTTTCCGTGTGGGCGCCATATTGCTGTCAGCATCGTCATCCACCCGCCGCTACCACTCTGCTCTCCCGCTCTCCTGCAGACGCCGTACCACAGCAAGCATGGAGCCCGCTCAGATCACTGCGGCCGTTATGACCGTTCTAAACACCACGCGCATTATCCAGCAGTATATGCAGAACCAGAACCTGCAAAAGCAGGTGAGTAGGCAACTGCAGTGCGGTGAGGAGAGTGATGAGGACATGGACACAGACGTCTCTCAAAGTACGGGCCCCAGCAATGTGGCCATCATGGTGCTAATGGGGCAGGTTCATGCGGTGGAACGCCAATTCTGGGCCCGGGAAACAAGCACAGACTGGTGGGACCGCATAGTGTTGCAGGTCTGGGACGATTCCCAATGGATGCGAAACTTTCGCATGCATAAGGGCACTTTCATGGAACTTTGTGGCTTGCTTTCCACTGCCCTGAAGCGCACTGAGCTGCTGCTATTAAGGGCAGTGACTCTGGGAAATGTGCAGGTCATAGTGGATGGCTTTGCGGCAATGGGATTCCCTAACTGTGGTGGGGCCATAGACAGAACCCATATCCCTATCTTGGCACCGGAGACCAAGGCAGCGAGTACATAAACCGCAAGGGGTACTTTTCAGTGGTGCTGCAAGCGCTGGTGGATCACAAGGGATGTTTCACCAACATCAACGTGGGATGGCTGGGAAAGGTATATGATGCTCGCATCTTCAGGAACTCTGGTCTGTTTCAACAGCTGCAGCAAGGGACTTTCTTCCCAGAGCAGAAGATAACCGTTGGGGATGTTGAAATGCCTATAGTTATCCTTGGGGACCCAGCCTATCCCTTAATGCCATGGCTCATGAAGCCGTACACAGGCAGCCTGGACAGTAGTCAGGAGCTGTTCAACTACAGGCTGAGCAAGTGCAGAATGGTGGTAGAATATGCATTTGGACGTTTAAAGGCACGCTGGCGCAGTTTACTGACTCGGTTAGACCTCAGTGAAACTAATATTCCCATTGTTATTACTGCTTGCAGTGAGCTCCACAATATCTGTGAGAGTAAGGGGGAGACGTTTATGGCGGGGTGGGAGGTTGAGGCAAATCTCCTGGCCACTGATTACACACAGCCAGACACCAGGACAGTTAGAAGAGCACAGGAGGGCGCGCTGCGCATCAGAGAAGCTTTGAAAACCAGTTTCATGACTGGCCAGGCTACGGTGTGACAGTTCTGTTTGTTTCTCCTTGATGAAAACCCGCCCCCTTGGTTCACTCTACTTCCCTGTAAGCTAACCACCCTCCCCTCC
This sequence comes from Natator depressus, assembly GCF_965152275.1. NCBI lineage: Eukaryota > Metazoa > Chordata > Testudines > Cheloniidae > Natator > Natator depressus. The sequence continues at coordinate 35,118,559 of NC_134247.1, forward strand.
TCCCTTTGATCATTGCTTGCAGAGGCAATAAAGTCATTGTTGCTTCAAATTCATGCATTCTTTATTAATTCATCATACAAATAGGGGGATAACTGCCAAGGTAGCCTGGGAGGGGTGGGGGAGGAGGGAAGGACAAGGCCACACTGCACTTTAAAACTTATTGAATGCCAGTTTTCTGTTACTTGGGCAGTCCTCTGGGGTGGAGTGGTCAGGTGCCAGGAGGCCCCCCCACCGCGTTCTTGGGCGTCTGGGTGAGGAGGCTATGGAACTTGGGGAGGAGGGCGGTTGGTTACACAGGGGCTGTAGCGGCGGTCTGTGCTCCTGCTGCCTTTCCTGCACCTCAACCATACGCCGGAGCATATGAGTTTGATCCTCCAGTAGCCTCAGCATTGACTCCTGCCTTCTGTCAGCAAGCTGTCGCCACCTATCATCTTCAACTCGCCACCTATCATCTTCAACCCACCACCTGTCCTCGTGTTCATATTGTGCTTTCCTGGACTCTGACATTGCTTGCCTGCATGCATTCTGCTGGGCTCTTTCAGTGTGAGAGGACTGAATGAGCTCAGAGAACATTTCATCGTGAGTGCTTTTTTTTGGCCTTCTAATCTTCGCTAGCCTCTGGGAAGGAGATGATAGTGTGAGCGTTGAAACATTTGCAGCTGCGGGAGGAAAAAAAGGGAGAGTGGTAGTTAAAAAGACACATTTTAGAGAACAATGGGTCGACTCTTTCAGGGTGAACCTTGCTGTTAACATTACATAGCACATGTGCATTTGGTACAAGGTCGCATTTTGCCTCTTATATTGAGGGTCTGCCGGTTTGGTGTGAGAGATCACACATGCAGGGCTGGCGGGCAACAGAATTCGGCTTGCAGGCAGCCATGGCAAGCTACAGTCTTTTGGCTTCTTTAACCTTCATAACATGTGGGAATGGTTTCAAACAGCAGTGCCCTCATTTCCCATACCAAACAGCCATTGGGTTGGCCCTTTAAAAGGAGGGGCTGCAGTTTTCGGGTTAACGTACAGCACAAACCCAACTAACCCCCCCCACGCACACCCCCAATTTTCTGGGATGATCGCTCCCCCCACCGCGTGGCTAACAGCAGGGAAGATTTCTGTTCAGCCACAGGCAAACAGCCCAGCAGAAACGGCCACCTCTGCATGTCCCCTTAATAAAATTACCCTATTTCAACCAGATGACCATGAATGATATCTCTCTCCTGAGGATAACACAGAGAGATTAAGAACGGATGTTGCTTGAATGCCAGCAAAGACCGGGACCATACGCTGCCATGCTTTGTTATGCAATGACTCCAGACTACGTGCTACTGGCCTGGCGTGGTAAAGTGTCCTACCATGGAGGACGGAATAAGGCTGCCCTCCCCAGAAACCTTTTGCAAAGGCTTTGGGAGTACATCCAGGAGAGCTTTATGGAGATGTCCCTGGAGGATTTCCGCTCCATGCCCAGACACGTTAACAGACTTTTCCAGTAGCTGTACTGGCCGCAAATTAATCATTAAACACGCTTGCTTTTAAACCATGTATTATATTTACAAAGGTACACTCACCAGAGGTCCCTTCTCCACCTGGCGGGTCCAGGAGCCCGCCTTGGGTGGGTTCGGGGGGGGTACTGGCTCCAGGTCCAGGGTGAGAAACAGTTCCTGGCTCTCGGGGAAAACGGTTTCTCCGCTTGCTTGCTGTGCGTTATCTTCAACCTCCTCCTCCTTGTCATCTTCCTCGTCCCCAAAATGCGCATCCCTGTTGTGTGATAATCCATTGATGGAGTCAAAGCACAGGGGTGGGGTAGTGGTGGCTGCACCCCCTAGAATGGCATGCAGCTCATCATAGAAGAGGCATGTCTGGGGCTCTGACCCCAAGTGGCCATTTGCCTCTCTGGTTTTTTGGTAGACTTGGCTGAGCTCCTTAAGTTTCACGCGGCACTGCTGCAGGTCCCTGTTATAGCCTCTGTCCTTCATGCTCTTGGAGATTTTTTCAAATGTTTGGGCATTTCGTCTTTTGGAACGGAGTTCTGATAGCACGGATTCATCTCCCCATACAGCGATCAGATCCCATACCTCCCGTTCGGTCCATGCTTGGAGCTCTTTTGCAATTCTGGGACTCCATCATGGTCACCTCTGCTGATGAGATCTGCACTCACCTGCAGCTTGCCATGCTGGCCAAACAGGAAATGAGATTCAAAAGTTCGCGGGCCTTTTCCTGTCTACCTGGCCAGTGCATCTGAGTTGAGAGCGCTGTCCAGAGCGGTCACAATGGAGCACTCTGGGATAGCTCCCGGAGGCCAATACCATCAAATTGTGACCACACTACCCCAAATTCGACCCGGCAAGGTCGATTTCAGTGCTAATCCCCTCGTCGGGGGAGGAGTACAGAAATTGATTTTAAGAGCCCTTTAAGTCGAAGTAAATGGCTTCATCGTGTGGACGGGTGCAGGGTTAAATCAATCTAACGCTGCTAAATTCGACCTAAACTCGTAGTGTAGACCAGGGCTAAGAAGCTTTTTCCTTTTAAAAACTCTCTCCAGCTAAAGGGAAAGAAAACCAGAGATGTTGTTAAATGAAAGTCTAATTTAGTATTTTATACTTCAAATGCATTCACTATTTTTCCTTCTTTTTCGATATCTTTAATAAAAGATTGAAAACATTTGTTATGGTGCATTTGCCATGGTGTTAAGCAGGCTGAGGCCTCTGTATACCAAATCCAAGCCCATTTTAACTGTTTAATATTGAACAGTGACTGGGTCATGTTAACACCTTTGACTCTTTGGGCCCCTATGGGTACGTCCACACAGCAATAAAAGACTCGCAGCAGTAAGTCTCAGAGTCTGGGTCAACTGAAAGTGTAGACATACCCTATATTACAGCCAAATTTATACAACACTCTTATTCCAGAAGACAATTGCATTGTTCCTGTTTACCCAATGCACTGCAGAAGTGGGCTAACACACAAACAAGGCATTCTTCCTCCGAAATTAGAGTGTCCACATATGGATTTATTCTGGAATAATCATTAACCTTAGCACAGGTGCAGCTCCAGGGAGCAAGCGCTAGTGCAGACGGGCTGCCAGCTACTGCTGGCATTTTAACCCCAATGGTGTTTGACCCTGCTTAGAGCTAGTGCAAACTAGAGCTATGGGGAGAATCCCTTCCCAATGTCATGCACTGCATACCAGGGTGGGCTAACCCTTGTGCCAGTCACTGCACATCTGACTTTGTTTGTTTCTTCTGTTCCCAGACCCAGCTATGATGACGGGGAAGGTTCCCTCGTTCTCCCCCAGCTCCACAGTGAGCTCCGCTCTGCCCGGCTACGTCGCTCTCTGCCTCACTCTACAGGTTCACAGGCTGGCGTCAGGTAGGAGCTCCAGCTTCCTCGCTGGGTTTGCTGCCTGTTCTCACACAGAGCTCTGCTGCCCTGCAGCTCCTCGCACACACAGAGAGAAGTGACCATGTCACCCCTTCCAGGGTCACCCCCACTGGACACCCCCGCAGCTCAGGGCACACCCAGAATATCCCTCCTCCTAAAGCTGTCCGGTGGACTCCTGCCAGCCAAACCCCTGGCTGAAAACTCCCATTGACTTCAGTGGGGCCTGGATTTCTCCCCTGGATTTGGTGTCTCCACTTCCCTTATAGTCCTTGCTTTAATCTAGCACCAGCCGCCTCTCTGCCCCTTCCTGCTAGCGTGAGAGTGTCCCCCCTGTGCTCCTCCTGGCACATTCACTGACAAAACCCTTCACTGATGCAGAGTGAGGGTGAAGGGGCTGTTAAAAGGGATGAAGGGCTTGTAAAATGTGGCAAGTGTGGGGTTGTTTCTGGGCAGTAGAACAGAGTTGGTAGCTCCTGTTCAGAGCAGCTCCCCTAAAAACAAGTTTTCTAGGCCATGCCTACACTACCTGCCGGATCGGCGGGTAGTGATCGATCTATCGGGGATCGATTTATCGCGTCTAATGTAGATCGCTCTGCCGTCGACTCCGGAACTCCACCATGGCGAGAGGCGGAAGCAGAGTCGACAGGGGAGCCGTGAGGACGCGAAGTAAGTGATTCTAAGTCGATCTAAGATACGTCGATTTCATCTACGCTATTCTCGTAGCTGAAGTTGCGTATCTTAGATTGATCCCCCCGCCCAGTGTAGACCAGGCCCTACACTACATGCCGGATCGGCAGGTAGCGATCGATATATCGGGGGTCGATTTATCTAGTCATCTAGTCTAGACGTGATAAATCAATCCCCGAGCGCTCTCCCATCGACTCTGGAACTCCAGCGCTGCGAGAGGCACAAGCAGAGTCGATGGGGGAGCAGCAGCAGTCGACTCACCGCCGTGAAGATGCCGCAGAAAGTCGATCTAGGTACGTCAACTTCAGCTATGCTATTCTCGTAGCTGAAGTTGTGTAACTTACATCGACTCCACCCCCCCCAGTGTAGACCAGGGTTTAGCAAGGAGAAGGCATTTGACTCTGTGCTACAGTTGTCATATGCCCTGATCCCTGAGAGATGTGCCTTATCTGCGCAGGCAGCGTGCGGGTCTGTGTTCGGTGGGTATATTGGATCATCTCCCAGAGAGGGCAGAGTGAAGGTTGCTTTGGCCTGTACCATAATTTTGCATTTGTTGGTGTTCAGAGCCCTGAGTTTTGCTGAACTGTTTTCTGGAAGGACCTGAGATATCTCTGGGAACCTTAACTCTGCATTAGCAACGATTTTTGTCAGTGTCTTTCCTAGTTTCTTGAACAGAAAGAGGACTCCTTGTAGTCGACATTAATGGTCATTTAGGAAGTTGTAGTCCTCACTTAGATTTGCAGTTGATACATGAGTGTGGCTAGATAATAACACAAAGCACTAGCTTTTAGAAAGTACTTTTCATCAGTAGAGCTCAAGGAACTTTATTCATTATCCCCATTTTACAGATGGGGAAACTGAGGCACAGAGCAGTGAAGAGTCTTGCCCAAGATCACCGAGCAAGCCAGTGGAAGAGCCAGGAATAGTCCCAGTCCAGTGGTCTCTCCACTAGGCCAAACAGTTGCTATGTCATTCCTCAGCACGCCTCCCCCTGCCTGTACATTTTGTTACAGTGCAATGGGGGTAATGGTTGTGTTTTGAAGGGTTTATAGTGTGTAGTTGCTAACAAGGCTGGTGCAAGAAATTTGAGACACAGTCCATGTCCCAGCATCTCGACAGTTCCCTGGTGCTTACAGTGACTGTAAGTGTGAGAGAAAGTTGCTGAGTCTGACTCCTTCTCCACCCCCTGCCCCACCATCCCTCACAGCGTGTAGCCTCCCTTCCCCCTCCAACATTCCAGCTCTCCCTCCCCTTCCCTCACCACGAAGCCATTAGTTAGCTCTGTCGAAGCCTTTAATATGTAAGATGTTGTTCCTTGATGTCTCCAGATGGGGTAGACATACCTGCACTAGCTCTGATCAAGTTGTCATGCTATAAATGGCAGAGTAGACACAGTAGCACGAGAAGCCTCCCTGAATATGTACCTAGGGTCCTGGGCAGGATCATACCTGGGGAGCTAGCTCATCCCCCCGGTCTCACCACCACGGCTACACTTTCTCACGCTAGCTCAGTCAAAGCTAGTGGGTGCATGTCTCCCCACACTGGAAATTACACCTCAGGCTCAAAATGTAGATGTCCCCTCAGTGTTACCAACTCACAGAACTTTATCACAAGTCTCATGCTATTTGATGGGTTTCTTAAAGCCACAGCTCCCGGAGGCCTGTGATTAGCTGAGAATCTTAGCTTTCATTTTGTTTAAAGTACGTTTGTGTCCATCTTGGTGCAGATAAATACTTGGAAATGTGACCCAAGTCATCTTTAAAGGTTCAGAAATCAGAACGCAGAGACCAATTTTATGATTTTTAAAAAATCTCTTTATTTTTAAGCCAATCTCATAATTTGGGCAGGGAGGGGGCGGGGCTGTCTCCTGATTTTTGAACACTTCAAAGTTGGCAATACGCATCCTGCTGCACTTACATTCCTGTCTGTCTTGGTTCCTCTCCAATTTAATTTTCTTTTCCCTCTGACTCATTTCACAGCACAGTTCACAGTGACTGGACCTGACCATTCAGTCACCGCGTCCCTAGGTGGGCTGGCCATCCTGCCCTGCCACCTCTCCCCCAGCATGAGCGCTGAGAACATGGAGGTGGGATGGTTCAGATCTCAGGATTCTGAAGTCGTGCACCTGTACCGTGATGGGCAGGATCAGTACGGAGAGCAGATGCTGGAATATCAAGGTAGAACTGAGCTCTTGAAAGATGACATCACCAGTGGGAGAGTTTCCCTGAGAATACGTGATGTCCGACCCTCCGATGATGGGCAGTACACGTGTTTTTTTCAGTCCAGTGTCTTTTATGAAGAAGCTTTATTGGAACTGCAGGTGGCAGGTCAGTGACTTGTGGTACTTTGACATCTTCAACATGGTAATAAATGGAGTCAGAGGGGTCATTGTGAGATGCCACCTGATGTGTCTCATTGTAGTGGGTCATTAGCTCTGCTCTGGTTAAGGTTTATTCTAGCTCACTGTTTAACAGCTGTTTTTTCTAAGGGCTCTAAAATCCAGAAACGTACTCAGATTGTTTTGAAATTTTCTGTGACACATTGGAGTCTGGGACAGGGTTAGTGAGCTAAATTGAGTTCATTAGAGCAAGGAATTTATGAGATACACAAACACCCCTAAAAAGTCACGTGATATCGGCATGTTGTGGTTATTACAACTTTTTTGTATCCCAGCTGGTGACATCAGCATGGGGAGGATCAGCTATTGTCTAGCCCCAGGTGTGGTCACCAGCTGGGATTGATCTCGGCTTGTGTCTGGCACCCACAGGGTAACAGTGGTTGATACACAGAGTCCTGTAGCCCAGAACCTGGTATAAGAGTGGGAGAATTGAGGAATTCTCCCCACTCCCCAGGACAGGTAAAGCAGGAGGCCTGACCCCTGAAGATGCTGCCAGAGTGACCAGCAAGGCACATGTGTAGCTAGGTCTGTATCTAGGACATGAGGTTTAGGTCAGGTGCAGCGAACACTAGACTGCTGACAATGCCAATGGCGTGGCAAGAAGACATCTCTGTGCACTTCTATTGACACAGCCTACAGAACTCAGCACTGAAATGAGACACATACGTGATCACTCAAGGTACATGCACCTCTCCTCATATCGCAGCTCTGACAGCTCTGCCAGCGGGCTTGAATTAATCCCTCTCCCAGTCACTACAGCGACTCCAAACACAGTCTCTATCATGCCTGTGTGTTGTGGCACCACCCTCACTGAACCGTTCCCAGAGCTTAGTGCCAGCCCCAGGAGGCAGACTCCAGGTGGCAGGGCTGGGGAGGTGTGTGGTGTTGCTTTGTATCTCTTGGGTTTCAGGAGTTTAAGGTTAGCCGCTTTTGGAAAGGCACTAGGCCCTTCTCACCAGGCCCGGTTTGTCCTTCTCAGGGGAGTCCTACCTGGCACAGTGCTCCTCCTGGCTCCCATCTTGTGACGTTCCCAGTTGGCTGCTCTGTCCTTCCTGGGCTTTTTTCAAGTTTTCGGCTACTGTCATTGCGTGAGGGCCTCTCGCTGTAACCCTCTTGTCCAGATCTACAGACACACACCCCCTGTCCCTCCCTCTCTCCACTCTCCTCCCCTGGAACACCCAGCACTTCCTCTGCCCCAGGACAGGTTTGAAGGGGCCTTCCTCTCTAAACCCCAAGGGGGTCACAAATATGTTTATTTGAGCATAAGCTTTCATGAGCTACAGCTCATTTCATCGGATGCATGCAGTGGAAAATACAGTAGGGGAATTTTATATACACAGAGAACATGAAACAATGGGTGTTACCATACACACTGTAACGAGAGTGGTCAGGTAAGGTGAGCTATTACCAGCAGGAGAGAAAAAAAAAACACGAACACCTTTTGTAGTGATAAACAAGGTGGGCCATTTCCAGCAGTTGACAAGAATGTGTGAGGAACAGTAGGGGGGAAAAATAAACATGGGGACATAGTTTTACTTTGTGTAATGACCCATCCACTCCCAGTCTTTATTCAAGCCTAATTTAATGGTGTCCAGTTTGCAAATTAATTCCAGTTCAGCGGTCTCTCCTTGGAGTCTGTTTTTGAAGGTTTTTTTTGCTGTAATATTGCCACTTTTAGGTCTGTAATCGAGTGACCAGAGAGATTGAAGTGTTCTCCAACGGGTTTTTGAATGTTATAATTCTTGACGTCTGATTTGTGTCCATTTATTCTTTTACGTAGAGACTGTCCGGTTTGGCCAATGTACATGGCAGAAGAGCATTGCTGGCACATGATGGCATAGATCACATTGGTAGATGGGCAGGTGAACGAGCCTCTGATAGTGTGGCTGATGTGATTAGGCCCTATGATGGTGTCCCCTGAATAGATATGTGGACACAGTTGGCAACGGGCTTTGTTGCAAGGATAGGTTCCTGGGTTAGTGTTTTTGTTGTGTGGTGTGTGGTTGCTGGTGAGTATTTGCTTCAGGTTGGGGGGCTGTCTGTAAGCAAGGACTGGCCTGTCTCCCAAGATCTGTAAGAGTGATGGGTCGTCCTTCAGGATAGGTTGTAGATCCTTGATGGTGCCCTGGAGAGGTTTTAGTTGGGGGGCTGAAGATGATGGCTAGTGGCGTTCTGTTATTTTCTTTGTTGGGCCTGTCCTGTAGTAGGTAACTTCTGGGTACTCTTCTGGCTCTGTCAATCTGTTTCTTCACTTCAGCAGGTGGGTATTGTTGTAAGAATGCTTGATAGAGATCTTGTTGGTGTTTGTCTCTGCCTGAGGGGTTGGAGCAAATACAGTTGTATCTTGGAGCTTGGCTGTAGACAATGGATCATGTGGTGTGGTCTGGATGAAAGCTGGAGGCATGTAGGTAACTATAGCGGTCAGTAGGGTGGTGTTTATGTGACCACTGCTTATTAGCACTGTAGTGTCCAGGAAGTGGATCTCTTGTGTGGACGGGTCCAGGCTGAGGTTGATGGTGGGATGGAAATTGTTGAAATCATGGTGGAATTCCTCAAGAGCTTCTTTTCCATGGGTCCAGATGATGAAGATGTCATCAGTGTAGCGCAAGTAGAGTAGGGGCATTAGGGGACGAGAGCTGAGGACGCGTTGTTCTAAGTCAGCCATAAATTTGTTAGTCTCTAAGGTGCCACAAGTACTCCTTTTCTTTTTGCGGATACAGACTAACAAGGCTGCTACTCTGAAACTTGTCATTATGCAAGGCACTGAATTTATCTGTATGGAGTGGAAATCCATCAACTTCATGAAAAAATTCATACAGATACAGTCAGACATCATCTTCCTTTCCAAATGCAAACAGATGGACATCGTACCAAGAGGACTGAAGGTAAAAAATCCATTACAATCTACATACCACACAGACTATGCTGACAGCCTGTGCCACACACTCTCAAAGAAACTGCAGAACCACCTGATCAACATCCTCTACAGCAAACAGGGAAAGATTAAGAATGAGCTCTCAAAGCTGGATACTCTCATAAAAAACCAACCTTCCACACAAACTTCCTCGTGGCTGGACTTTACAAAAACTAGACAAGCCATTTACAACACACACTTTGCTTCTCTACAAAAGAAAAAGGACACTAAACTATCTAAACTACTACATGCCACAAGGGGCCACAACAGTGGTTCCCTTAACCCACCCAGCAATATTGTTAATCTATCCAACTATACTCTTAGCCCAGCAGAAGAATCTGTCCTATCTCGGGGCCTCTCCTTCTGCCCCTCCACCCCCACGAACATGATACCGTTCTGTGGTGACCTAGAATCCTATTTTCGACGTCTCCGACTCAAGGAATATTTCTAACACACCTCTGAACAGCATACTAATCCACAGAGACCTTCCTACCAACACTACAAAAAGAAGGATTCTGGGTGGACTCCTCCTGAAGGTCGAAACAACAGACTGGACTTCTCCATAGAGTGCTTCCACTGACGTGCACGGGCTGAAATTGTGGAAAAGCAGCATCACTTGCCCCATAACCTCAGCCATGCAGAACACAATGCCATCCACAGCCTCAGGAACAACTCTGACATCATAATCAAAAAGGCTGACAAAGGAGGTGCTGTTGTCATCATGAATAGGTCAGAATATGAACAAGAGGCTGCTAGGCAGCTCTCCAACACCACTTTCTACAAGCCATTACCCTCTGATCCCACTGAGGGTTACCAAAAGAAACTACACCATCTGCTCATGAAATTCCCTGAAAAAGCACAAGAGCAAATCTGCACAGACACACCCCTAGAACCCCGACCAGGGGTACTCTATCTGCTGCCCAAGATCCATAAACCTGGAAATCCTGGGTGCCCCATCATCTCAGGCAGGAACAGTATCCCCGATAATGTCACGGCAAACCTGGTGGCTGAACTTTGTGACTTTGTCCTCACCCATAACTATTTCACATTTGGGGACAATGTATACCTTCAAATCAGCAGCACTGCTATGGGTACCCGCATGGCCCCACAGTATGCCAACATTTTTATAGCTGACTTAGAACAACGCGTCCTCAGCTCTCGTCCCCTAATGCCCCTACTCTACTTGCGCTACACTGATGACATCTTCATCATCTGGACCCATGGAAAAGAAGCCCTTGAGGAATTCCACCATGATTTCAACAATTTCCATCCCACCATCAACCTCAGCCTGGACCCGTCCACACAAGAGATCCACTTCCTGGACACTACAGTGCTAATAAGCGGTGGTCACAAAAACACCACCCTATACCGGAAACCTACTGACCGCTATACTTATCTACTTGCCTCCAGCTTTCATCCAGACCACACCACATGATCCATTGTCTACAGCCAAGCTCCATGATACAACCGCATTTGCTCCAACCCCTCAGACACAGACAAACACCTACAAGATCTCTATCAAGCATTCTTACAACAATACCCACCTGCTGAAGTGAAGAAAGAGACTGACAGAGCCAGAAGAGTACCCAGAAGTTACCTACTACAGGACAGGCCCAACAAAGAAAATAACAGAACGCCACTAGCCGTCACCTTCAGCCCCCACCTAAAACCTCTCCAGGGCACCATCAAGGATTTACAACCTATCCTGAAGGGCGACCCATCACTCTTACAGATCTTGGGAGACAGGCCAGTCCTTGCTTACAGACAGCCCCCCAACCTGAAGCAAATACTCACCAGCAACCACACACCACACAACAAAAACACTAACCCAGGAACCTATCCTTGCAACAAAGCCCGTTGCCAACTGTGTCCACATATCTATTCAGGGGACACCATCATAGGGCCTAATCACATCAGCCACACTATCAGAGGCTCGTTCACCTGCCCATCTACCAATGTGATCTATGCCATCATGTGCCAGCAATGCTCCTCTGCCATGTACATTGGCCAAACCGGACAGTCTCTACGTAAAAGAATAAATGGACACAAATCAGACGTCAAGAATTATAACATTCAAAAACCAGTTGGAGAACACTTCAATCTCTCTGGTCACTCGATTACAGACCTAAAAGTGGCAATATTACAGCAAAAAAAAACTTCAAAAACAGACTCCAAGGAGAGACTGCTGAACTGGAATTAATTTGCAAACTGGACACCATTAAATTAGGCTTGAATAAAGACTGGGAGTGGATGGGTCATTACACAAAGTAAAACTATGTCCCCATGTTTATTTTTCCCCCCTACTGTTCTTCACACATTCTTGTCAACTGCTGGAAATGGCCCACCTTGTTTATCACTACAAAAGGTGTTCGTTTGTTTTTTTCTCTCCTGCTGGTAATAGCTCACCTTACCTGACCACTCTCGTTACAGTGTGTATGGTAACACCCATTGTTTCATGTTCTCTGTGTATATAAAATTCCCCTACTGTATTTTCCACTGCATGCATCCGATGAAATGAGCTGTAGCTCACGAAAGCTTATGTTCAAATAAATTTGTTAGTCTCTAAGGTGCCACAAGTACTCCTTTTCTTTTTGCGGATACAGACTAACACGGCTGCTACTCTGAAACAAATATGTTTCTAATTAGTTTTGTAAGTGAAAGTAGTGCAAGAGTTTGGCCTCCCTGCCCATCAATTGAGCAGTGCTCATCTCCTTCCAATGGTTCTTCTGATTCAACCCTTTGTCCCTGCTGTGCAGTGTGTGTGGTGAAAGGCTGTCAAGGTTCCCTCCCGACTCTGAACTCTAGTGTACAGATGTGGGGACCCTCATGAAAGACCCCCGAAGCTTATTTTTATCAGCTTAGGTTAAAAACTTTCCCAAGGCACAAACTTTGCCTTGTTCTTGAACAGTATGCTGCCACCACCAAGTGCTTTAACAAAGAACCAGGGAAAAGGACCACTTGGAGTTCCTCTTCCCCCAGCTATTCCCCCAAGCCCTTACACCCCCTTTCCTGGGGAGGCTTGAGAATAAACAAGTTGAGTACAGATCAGCTGGGGTTTCTTAAGACCCTAAAAACCCAATCAGATTCTTAAAAAAACAGAACTTTATTAGAAGAACAAAACAAAGATAAAAGATACACTCTGTAGGATTAGAATGGAAGATAATCTCACAGGCGGTCAGATTCAAAACATAGAGAATTCCTCTAGCCAAAACCTTAAGTTACAAAAAGACACAAAAACAGGAATACGCATTCCCACCTGCACAGCGAATTTACAAGCCTAAACAAAGAAATCCTAAAGCATTTTCTAGCTAGATTACTTACAAACTTTACAGGAGTTGGAGGGCTTGCATTCTGGATCTGTTCCGGCAAAAGTATACACACAGACAGACAAAAGCCTTTTTCCCCCCCTCCAGATTTGAAAGTCTCTTGTCCCCTCATTGGTCATTTTGGGTCAGGTGCCAGCGAGGTTACCTTAGCTTCTTAACCCTTTACAGGTGAAAGGATTTTGCCTCTGGCCAGGAGGGATTTTATAGCACTGTATACAGAAAGATGGTTACCCTTCCCTTCATATTTATGACAGAGGCGTTGTCTGTGTTCATCAAAGGGAGAACCAGTCCCTTATTCCTGCTCAGGAAACTGCAGGATTATGTAGCGGCTCCCCACGATTGGTAGAGAATATGAAGAACATGCACATATGCTAGAACAGTAATAAATGAGAGGTCGGGTTGCCTGCTGGATAGCGCAGTGGACTGAGTGTCAAGGGACGGGGTTCTAGTCCTGCCTTTGTTATTGAGCTGTTTGTGAACTTCAGCAAGTCTCTGTGTCTCTGTTTCCTCTCTCACCCTTTGTCTGTGTTGCCTGTTTAGACTGTAAACTCTGCAGGGCACAGACTGTCTCCTCAATGTGTGTACAGCCATGGGCAGCGGGTATAAGAGACAGGGGAAGGCAATGCCAGACGTGGCCCCACCCACACTCTGTCCCCAGCCCTCTCCCTCCCTCCCCCCCTCCCACGGCTTCAGCGCAGCTCCCTCCAGTCTCGTGAGGCTGGGGCCACGGGAGGCTGTGGCCGCCTGTCCTTCCCATATTCTGGGACTGGGGAGGCTGGGGCCGCATGACACTCACACGGGGAGCTGCTCCTACAGTGCGGGGGGCTTGGCTGCCGTGGGACCCCCAGCACCCAACACACCTGGGCCCCAGACTCAGCTGAGGCCCCTAATCACTACTGTAAGACAAACAAGCATAGCCAATAATTCTGATAAACTTTTACTTAAAACCCTTCCAGCCACTCACTCCCATCCACAGCACCAGAACTGTTAAATGTGGGTAACCTGAGCTGTCACAACTGGGTATTACACAGAGTTCATTTTATAACCACAACAAGGTCATTCCCTTGTGTAATGTACACGTAACCCACCAAACTTTCGTTACACAAGCACCCGCTATAATTCCGTGTTACTGCAGGGAGAGTGGGCATGTTCAGTCTGGTTTGACTACAGAACTCCCACCTGTGGATAACAACACACGAGATAAATATGCACATTTGGACAGTCATGGATGCTCATACCTGGAGTTGCTCCAGTTTGGAATAAAGATACCACAATGGAGTAAAGCTGCCCCAAACTGAAACAATCATTAGGTTCATAAAGGGACAATCTGAGGGTTAACTGAGACTCCTCACAAATCTAGACCCAATCTTATCATTACATCCATACAGCAAATACTTTACAAACAGCACCAACAAAATTAGCATCAAACATACAGATTTCTTCAGTACCAAATGGTTCATAGGCCACAAATCCTGCATTTAAAACTTACACTGCTGATTTGGTATTAATGTCACCACACCACCATGAGCTGAACCAGCAGCAAGCACCCAGTTCTTCTAATAGGTATCTGTCTCTTTAAAAGCAGACCTGTGAGTATCAGCGCTCAGGGCAGAGATCTTCACCTCCCCTCTGGTGTGGCTGTCGCCCTCGGGGTCTGGCTGAACTAACTGAAGACTTTGGTACCTTTTTTCTTTATATTGGGAGTGGAATTGGCCCCCACCCTTGGAGATGCCCTACTGAGCATACTGAAAGGGTTCATAAACTTTTTCCTTTGTTCACCCGTGTTACCCGCACGCTCTACAATACCCCACCCTTACCCAGTTCCTAGGGCTGAGGGCATACTCTTCTGTGGGTTTGCGAGGTCTTTTACCAGTGAAAGAGCCTTACACAGTAATATCCTCACCCTCTATTTATTAACAATTACCAAGCAGAATACATATGCTAAGCATACAATGCTATGCTCACCAATCCTGATCAGGCAGGTGGACTTTCCCTGTTGGCCAGGCAAGGTCAGTCTTGTCTGGATTCTGGTTGCTGCCCATCACAGTCATGCAGAGGATTTGTAGCAGCTCTGATCTTGGGCTGTGTCTTACAGGCGAGTTCTTTCTTCTTCTTCCAGGTCTGTTCTTATTCTTATTCTTCTGTTCCTTCTGCTGTTCCTTCTTGGACCCCAGGTTACATAGTGAAACCTGAGTCAAAGCTTAGCTGTACCTTAACCAATCATTTTACTAAAATATTACAAAATAATTCTTTGACCAATCTTAACATACTGTGAAACAATTCTTTACCCAGTCATACCCCACCACCTTAGTTGACTTAAATCTTGCAATATTAGTTATGCAACAGACAGAAACAATCAAAAAACCAGACAGAAACCAGACAGATAAACAATAGAGAAGTGGGGACAATAAAGGCAAAATAATAAAGAAGTAGAGGTTTCACACCCACAACTATTGATAAGTGATTCCTTTCCAGACAGAATGGCATTAAGCAAAGTTTTCTTTGAACATCTTAAGAGATTCCTTGCTTATCTGGTGATGGTGGGTACTATTAGGACAGGATCACCTCCTTAACAGCCCGATATTACATTGTTTTGTTGTAATTTAGATGGAATGTGAGGATGGGACTTTCTAGGCCTCAGACCTTAAACCTGCTAGTCCCTGACTAGCTGGAATTGATAGACTGTTTAAAAGGAACAGCCACAGAAGCACGGGGGATGGGATGGGTACATATAATTTCCCCCATAGGTCCTTTAACCTCAGTTCTTGTCTGTGGCTCTTAGGCATTTCCCATGAGTCTGTTGGACCAAAGCCTTGTGAGTCGCACCCCTGCTGGGAGAGGACTCAGTAGCCTGTGCTCTTCTGGTCCAGAATCTCACTGGGAAGGCTCCAGACAGCCATCCCTTCTCTGTCTCTCCTGGGAGGTTGTTTCCCTCTCTAGGCTGGTCTGTGTGAAATTTCCAAACTCCCTGAGGGCCTCTCTGCATACACACTGACACCACAATTATGAAATCAGTTTGAATTCACACCTGGTTAAGGTACAAGACTCTTGCTTCAGATTCAGTTAATTTTCTTTCAGTTTATCTTGTCAATACTAAAAAAGTCCAAGTGTGATCTGGTGTGGGAGGCATGACTTTAACCAAGCGTTTCCTTCAGACTGCTGTCATGGGCAACACAGTATGGGGAGGAGATGAGCAGCCCTCAGTGGTGAAAGAACAGGTTAAGGGCTATTGAGAAAAGCTGGACATGCACAAGTCCATGGGGGAGGATCTAATGCATCCAAGGGTGCTGAGGGAGTTGGCTGATGGGATTGCAGAGCCATTGGCCACTATCTTTGAAAATGCATGGTGACTGGGGAAGGTCCCAAACAATTGGAAAAAGGCAAATATAGTGCCCATCTTTTAAAAAGGGAAGAAAGAGAACCCAGGGAACTACAGACCAGTCAGCCTCACTTCAGTCCCTGGCAAAATCATGGAGCAGGTCCTCAAGGAATCCATTTTGAAGCACTTGGAGGGGAGGAAGGTGATCAGGAACAGTCAGCATGGATTCACCAAGGACATGTCACGCCTGACCAACCTGATTGCCTTCTATGATGAGATAACTGGCATTGTGGGTATGGGGAAAGCGTTGAATGTGATATTTCTTGACTTTAGCAAAGCTTTAGATACAGTCTCCCACAGAATTCTTGCCAGCAAGTTGGCTTGGATGAAATGGACTATAAGGTGGATAGAAAGCTGCTAGATTGTCGGGCTCAACAGGTAGTGATCAATGGCTTGATGTCTAGTTGGCAGCCGGTATCAAGCGGAGTACCACAGGGATTGGTCCTGGGGCCGGTCTTGTTCAACATCTTCATTAATGATCTGGATGATGGGATGGATTGCACCCTCAGCAAGTTCGCAGATGACACTTAGCTGGGAGGAGAGGTAGATACGCTGGAGGGTAGGGATAGGGTCCAGAGTGACCTAGACAAATTGGAGGATTGGACCAAAAAAAATCTGATGAGGTTCAACAAAGACAAGTGCAGAGTCCTGCACGTAGGACGGAAGAATCCCAAGCACAGCTACAGGCTGGGGACCGACGGGCTAAGCAGTAGTTCTGCAGAAAAGGACGTTGGGATTACAGTGGATGAGAAGCTCGATATGAGTCAGCAGTGTGCCCTTGTTGCCAAGAAGGCTAACAGCATATTGGTATTAGTAGGAGCATTGCCAGCAGATCGAGGGAAGTGATTATTCCCCTGTATTCAGCACTGGTGAGGCCATATCTGGAGTATTGTGTCCAGTTTTGGTCCCCCCACTACATAAGGGATGTGGACAAATTGGAGGGAGTCCAGCAGAGGGCAACGAAAATGATTAGGGGGCTGGGGCACATGACTTATGAGGAGAGGCTGAGAGAACTGAGCTTATTTAGTCTGCAGAAGAGAAGAGTGAGGGAGGATTTGATAGCAGCCTTCAACTACCTGAAGGGGGGTTCCAAACAGGGGCACCATTTCCGATTTTGGTAGGGAGCGGGGGCGGCTTTAACCATGATTCCCAAAGCTATTTTTTACTGCATCAATAGTCCACAGTCACTTCAAAAGTAGCCCAATATATTTATTTAAACATTATTTTTATTAACACTATGGTCTATACCTTTAAAAAGAATCACTGTCTAGAATATAATTAAATAATGGATGTTAGCAGCATATAGATCTATAACAAAATTTTGGCAGTCAAATCATAGAAATTGTTCAGATTGGCTTAGGTTTATGTTCACTGAAGGGTTTATACAAATAGTTATAATAAATCCAAAGGGTTAAGTTAGAAGGAGGTTTCTGGAGTGTTGCTGTAAGGATTTGAGAGAGTAAACATCACCCCCATGAAATTTACCAATTGTACTCAAGTTTGTGAGACTCTGCCACCCTCACAAATCTTAAACAGTAAGTACAACAGGAGATACGAATATTTACCAGCTGGAAGAGAAGATACAGCAGAAAGCTGCAAAATGGCTACTTGAGGGTAGCAGCTCCTCAAAAAGTATCTGGGGAAAAGGTCCTAGAATAGAAAAGTGCAACCCCACTTTGGAGAGATTTGGTAAAATCCAGACATTCCCAGGGGAATTGGTGTTTCTGTGTCACAGCCGATGGACCTGACCCAAAGCCCATTGTTGGCAAAGGAAAGACTCCCACAGACAAGGGGACCAAATGATAGAATAATGGCAGTGCCCAGTGTGGCCATTTCACTACAAAATTAAAGAGTTGGAAAACACTGGAAAGTTTTAGTGTAATTTAAGCAATATTGGTGGTGGTTGCAGCTCATGCTTGTTTCTTCATAGCAGGGAACTATTCCAGGTTTTCTATTCTGCAGCATGGGTTTTGCAGCCTGACTGTGCTTTACTTTCTCCATTTATCTAAGTGTAGACACTGAAAAAAAAATCAGTTTTACAACTTTAATTCATTTCACTTTCAATGTCCTAATGCTCCAATGTTTGGGTTTCAAACACTGCCCAGGACTCTTGGTCTAAGAACTATTTTCAGTCAGATACGTAGCCTTTAAAAATAAGTTTTAAGTGTTGGAACTAGGGGTACTGAGGGTGCAGCACCCCCTGGTTTGAAATGGTTTCCATCATATACAAGGCCAGACCAGTGGCTGCATGATCTCTAGATTATTCTTGGACACGATATTTTTGGAGATCTTTCTATTTTGTCATGAAATAAATTTTAAGATTATGTGTTGTAAATGGATCTTTCACCCTTAACATAAATGAGCTGATGCTGAGCTACAGGGGATAAGATGAAAATTTAAAAGTTTGTCAAGGGGGAAAGTAGCATTAAAGAGAAAGTATGTGCATTAATTAAGAAATGAAAGGGAGGGGATGAAATTAATGATGGCTCAAAGGTAGCTGAGGTACCAAACTTAAAAAAAATAATCTTAAAATGTCACTATATAATTAAATGATGGATGTTAGCAGCATGGATCTAGACTACAATAAATTTTGGCAGCCAAATCTTACAAATTGTTCAGATTGGTTTTGGTTTATGTGCACTGAAGGGTTTGTACAAAATGATAAATACAAAGGACTACATTGGAAGGCTTTGAGAGTAAACATCATGTCAATGAAATTCACAGATTGTACTCAAGTTAGTGAAATTCTGGCACCCTCAAAAATATTAAACAGTAAGTAAACAGGAGCAAAGATTACTTACCAGTTGGAAGAGAAGGACACACAGCACAGCAGACACAGGCTATAAAATGACTGCTTAAGGGCAGCCGTTGCTTGTATCTGCACATGTAAAGGAGAAAAGTGCAGTCCTGGGGAGATTTGCTAAGATTAAGGCATTCACAGAGGAATCAGAATTTGTGTGTAACAGCCTATATGGCCTTACCTGGTAACCTGACCCAAAGCCCAGTGTAGTTAAAGGAATGACTCTCAGGCCTTGGCTACACTTGCAGATGTACAGCGCTGTGAGTTAAACCCGCCTTCGTACAGCTGAGTAGGGAAAGTGCTGCAGTCTGTCCACATTGGCAGCTGCCAGCGCACTGTCGTAGCCACATTTGCGGCACTTGCAGCGGCATTGGGAGCGGTGCATTATGGACAGGTATCCCACAGAGCACCGCTTCCCAGTCTGGCATCATGGGTTGCGTGAAGGGGGTGTGGGGATGCGGGGCATTCTGGGTCCTGTCCCAACGCCCCATGATGCATCGCTTCGCATCCCAGCAATCCCTGCGTTTCCGTCCACATTTGGCACCATCTTTCAACGGTTTCTGTGCAGCGCGATCTGTGTTCCGTTTCGGTCTGCGGGAAATGGAGCCTGAACTGCTGAGGAGTATGCTGACGAGTCTCGGCAGCACATCACGTTTGGCAGTCGAGCTATTCCTTAAGATCCAAAGTGACAGTGAGGAGTCCGACGATGATATCAAGTCGCGTTACGCGTACGACACGAGATTGCTTGTGGCATTCACGGACATGCTCAGCACCATGGAACGCCGCTTTTGGGCTCGGGAAACAAGCACTGAGTGGTGGGATCACATCGTCATGCAAGTCTGGGATGATGAGCAGTGGCTGCAGAACTTTCGGATGAGAAAAGCCACTTTCATGGGACTGTGTGAGGAGCTTGTCCCCACCCTGTGGCGCAAGGACACGAGATTGAGAGTTGCCTTGATGAAGAAGGCAGGTGGCTATTGCAATCTGGAAGCTCGCAACTCCAGTCAGCTACCGATCGGTCGCGAACCAGTTTGGAGTGGGAAAGTCGACCGCTGGACTCGTGTTGATGCAAATTTGCAGGGCCATTAATTGCATCCTGCTCAGAAGAACCGTGACTCTGGGTAACGTGCAGGACATTGTGGATGGCTTTGAACAAATTGATTTCCCTAACTGGAGGGGCGATAGACGGGACGCATATTCCTATTCTGGCACCACCCCACCTAGCCTCCAAGTACGTTAACAATGCTGCCTCTGTTAAGTGTTGCATTTTGCCTTTACAGATGCAACCTTGAGATCTCCGCAGTCCATGTTATCACCGGCCGAGAGACTGCAAAGACTCAGGAAGAGGCCACGAAAAAGCAAAGAAGACATGCTGCAAGAAGTGATGCAGCAATCTCTTAAAGAGAATAAAAAAGTGCAGGAGTGGAGGGAGAGCGAAAGCAGGATCCCCCAGAAAAACGCAGTACACCGGTGGCAAAGCACGGAGCTCCAGCAGCAAAGCACAGATCGGCTGATAAGCATCATGGAGCGCCAAGCGGACTCTATCCAGGCACTCGTAGCCATGCAGCTGGAGCACTACTGTGCCCCACCCACCCCCCCACAGCCATTGTCCCAAAACTCTTTCCCTTGTGCCCCATGTCACCTCTCGGCCGGTGATAACATGGACTGCGGAGATCTCAAGGTTGCATCTGTAAAGGCAAAATGCAACACTTAACAGAGGCAGCATTGTTTATACCAGACAGAGCAATGATTCCCCCAAACTTAAGGAGGGCGCACACAATCTACACAATAACATAATTTTCCTGTCCCAAAGCGAGCGCACATAACCCATGGGAGCCCCAAAATGGTGAGTAAGCACAGGGTCAAGGGGGACTGATTGTTTCATGGCTGTACTGTCCTCTGGGTTTCTGTGCCTTGGGGAGAGCCAACAGCTGCAGGGGGCACCTACAATGAACACTGTCCCAACATTTTCCACAGGAGTCCGTCCTGGAAGATATCTCGCTGCTGAGGGTGACCTGGGAAGCAAGGGAGGGTCTTCTACTGCAATGCGGCTTCCGCCCTGGCCCACATGCAGCTTGCCTGTGTGCAGCAATGGTCCCCCCGCCCCTTGCGGCACAGTGGCGCGGACACATTAGCCGTACTGGGACAAGGACCACGGTGGCTCTCCCAATAAACCTGCGCAAGCGCATTGCCCAGGTTCTGGATGAGACTTTTGAAGAGATTACCGAGGCCAATTACCGTGATGTGATAGACTGCATCAATGTGCTATTCTGCATCTAGGCATGCATGCAGCCCTAACCCTCCTCGTCCAAAGAGCCCGCATCGAAAAAAAAGCCACTTACAGGGAACCTGCTCTTCTGTTTGTCCTCCACCAAGTACCGGCCTCTGCGACTGGCTAACTTCCTCCTAGCTCGAGAAGAGCTCCTGGCTGCCTGCCTCCAGGGATTCCGGGGTGCCTCCCTCCGCCCCAGCACCCTCGCTTCCGCTTTCCTCCTCCTCCTCCTCCCCCCACTCTGAAGTGTCCATGGTGGTGCTCGGAGTGGAGGTGGGGTCGCCCCCAAGTATTGCGTCCAGCTCTTTGTAGAATCAGCAGGTCACGGGGGGAGCACCCGAGTGGCCGTTTGCCTCGCGGGCTTTGCGGTAGGCACTCCGCAGCTCCTTCACTTTAATCCTTCACTGCAGTGTGTCCCGGTCATGGTCCTTTTCCCTCATGCCCCTTGATATCTGCCCGAAGGTATCGTAATTCCTACGGCTGGAGCGCAGCTGGGAATGGACAGCTTCCTCCCCCCAAACACTGATGAGGTCCAACAACTCTCCACTGCTCCATTCTGGGGATCGCCTGGCGCGTGGAGACATGGTCACCTGGAAAGATGCGCTGAGAGCACTCCACGCCTGGCTGAGCAAACAGGAAGGGGATGTTACAAAATTCCCAGAGAATTTAAAGGGCGGGTCCGACGGTTGGTCACCTGAGGCCAGGGCAGTAGAGTTCGAACTGATGACCAGAGTGGCTAGAACAGGCATTGTGGGATACTCAGGAAGACTTCTGGAGGCCAATCAGAGCGCATTGGGCAGCCACACTGGCGCTGCAGCGCACCAGCGGCAGCGCAGCAAACGTTGTTCCTCTGGGGGAGGTGGAGGACCAGCAGCGCGGTCGCCGCGGAGACCCAGCGCTGCACGTGCCTTGCCAGCGTGCACGGGGAGTGAGATGCAGTGCTCTGGGCGGCTCTATTGCGCTGTAACTCGCAAGTGTAGCCAAGGCCTCAGACAAGTGGGGCTAAATGGAAGAATAGATGAGGGAGAAAACTTATTCTCCTTAATCTCTGATGATAGGACAAGAAGCAATGGGAGCAAGGGAGGTTTAGGTTGGACATTAGGAAAAACTTCCTAACTGTCAGAGTGGTCAGGCACTGGAATAAATTGCCTCGGGAGGTTGTGGAATCTCCATCACTGGAAATTTTTAAGAGCAGGTTAGACAAACACCTGTCTGGGGTGTTCTAGATGGTGCTGGTCCTGCCATGAGTGCAGGGGACTGGACTTGATGACCTGACCCAAAGCCCATTGTTGGCAAAGGAAAGACTCCCACAGACAAGGGTGACCAAATGGTAGAATAATGGCAGTTCCCCAGTGTGACCATTTCACTACAAAATTAGAGAGTTGGAAAAAATTGGAAAGTTTTAGTGTAATTTAAGCAACATTTGTGGTGGTGGCAGCTCATGTTTGTTTCTTGCCAGCAGGGGGAGATCCCAGGTGCTCGTTCGTTAGCTCTGCTGCTCTCGCAGTGAAGCACTGACATCCAAAGCTGGGCTTCTAACCCACTGTGCAGCAGCCAGCGTCCCCCGCCTGAGCAGCCCTGTCTGCTGGTGTCACAAGGAGGGCGCTTGCTCTTCTGGCCTGAGCACACTCACTCCCTGAGCTTGCTTGGTTTGAGTTTGAAAAAAGTGCTGCAGGAGCTCCCAGCCCTGAGTAGGATCAGTGAATGTCCTGGAGGTGATGTTTACTCTCAGCCTGACAGGAGTTTGCATGGGCTGAGCCTTTAATTGTTCTGCCTGATGGGCGGGCATCCCTCACTTTGGGCTTGTGGTGGGGGAGTAAAGCAAAGACACAAGCTGCCTGCGTTCCTCTTGCTCTTGGCTAGTGAGGGGAGAGGCAGGAGACAGCATCCTGGTACAAAACTTGGGGGTGGGGGCTACACCACCCCTTTGCCCCCCCCCCAAATGGTGCCCTTGGTTCCAAAGAGGATGGATCTAGACTGTTCTCAGTGGTGGCAGATGACAGAACAAGGAGTAATGGTCTCAAGTTGCAGTGGGGGAGGTCTAGGTTGGATATTAGGAAACACTATTTCACTAGGAGTGGGGTGAAGCACTGGAATGGGTTACCTAGGGAGGTGGTGGAATCTCCATCCTTAGAGGTTTTTAAGGCCCGGCTTGACAAAGCCCTGGCTGGGATGATTTAGTTGGTGTTGGTCCTGCTTTGAGCAGGGGGTTGAACTAGATGACCTCCTGAGGTCTCTTCCAACCCTAATCTTCTATGATTCTATCTAGTGTTTGTGTTTCTCTTTTGCTAAGTGTATTTCCTGGCTTTCAGAGGTACCAGTTTTCTGCTACCCATTTCTGCATTCTGGAAGGGTACAAGGCTCTGCCAAGAAAACCCAAACTCCCCTATTGCAAGGGTTTTTATTTGTGAATTAATTTAAGGCTTGTCTACACATATGTAACCCCTGCCCATCAGAGTTGGCAGCAACAAGGGCCGGGTTCAGTATCTAGGGGTTCCTTTTCAATAACACAATGCAAAAGCAGTTTGAGGCCCCACCCAGTGACCTGAGACAATTACACACCACCCCCGTGGGCGCCTCTAAGAGGCAATACTTCCCCTTTCACAAGCACAGAGTCTGAGTGTAGCAAAAACCTTTTAATGAAGGAGGGAAACAATGCGGCATTATGTTGGGGAAACACCACAAACAAGGTTCATAACCATGAGCCAGAAGACCCACCCTCAGGTAGGTTGGGCCGTGTCCTTTCCCTTTGGGTTCTTAAGTCCAGCAACCCAAAAGTCACCCCACTCACAGTTGCTGTCCTTGGTCAGTGCAGCCCCAGAGTTCAGAAGTTCATCTGCAGAGTTCACCTCCCAGCCTGGGTGGAAGGGGGGGAAGGTATGGAGGCAACTTACATGCTCCACTGCTCAGGCCCTCACTGCCCCCCCAACTCCATGGCCAATTGCCACACCTCTCTACCAACCACTCTGTTAGCCACACCTCTCCACTAGCCATTCAACAAGATATCTTCACCCCCCTCTCCAACACAGCTCTCAGTGATTTCAGGTGTTAGTAGGGGAACCTCACTGCTAGTACGCACTGGGTAGTCTTCTTGTATCAGAACCCCTAGCCCAAAGTAGGTCTAACGCTTAGACCTAGGTGTTAGTGATTTCAGCTCTACAGCATATAACTAGACTCTTAACTAAGTCTAAATTAGCTCTGTTACACAATAGAGACAGAACAGGAGAACATCACATTTGGGGCTAGACCACCCAATACAAATATCTGTCCCAACCTCTCTCAACTCACTGGGCTTTGGAAACCATGTCCCTTGCCTAGCGAATCCTGTTTTCGTTGAGGGTGAGCCTCTCAGTCAGACAATGCCAAGTACAGTTCTGCTGTCCTTGATTCACTCAACCAGGATAACAACCCTTTATTACTTCTGCCCCAATAATAAAGAGACTGGGGATCCCACAGCAGCCAAAGTGATCATTTGGGCAAGCATCATCCTAGGCAGGGTGGGTGTGCCCATGCAAATGAGATCAGTCCCTGAAGTCCTTTTCCACAGCTCACCACCGGATGTCAGGGGAGAGCTCATTCTGACTCTGCTTACACATTCATGTGTACTGCTTTCGATGAACGAATGGAAACCTCTCTAGGGACACTTAAATGGGTTTGGAAATGGCTTATATTGATTTAGCTTGAGTTAATTCCTTCTTGATATAAGAGTGTCCACAGAGGAATTTGCACTTGATTAATTAACCAGTTTAACTAAACTGGAGCAAATTTGTGCATAGAAAATCCCTGATATTAATATTAATTTTACTGTGTATCAAATATGAATCTGGCCAGATTAACTGACCAACCACATTCGTGGAATCACACTCGATTATTAGTTTAATAGGAAATGGCTTTCGATAACTGTGTAATAAAACTTTTTGCTCATTACTGGGCACTGTAGGATTACCACAAGTTCATTTATTTCTTCTGTAGATTTGGGCTCTGCTCCTGTCATCTCTGTGGAGGGACATCAGGACGGAGGGATCCGGGTTATATGTCGATCATCCGGATGGTACCCACAGCCCGAGGTGCTGTGGAGAGATCTCCAGGGGCAGCTCTTACCATCAGCCTCTGAAGAAATATCCCCAGAGGCCAATGGCCTGTTTCGAACAGAGATTGCCATTGTTCTAACAGAAGAGTCCAACCAGAAAGTGTCCTGCTGTGTCAGGAACCCCCGACTCACCCAGGAGAGAGAGTCAGCGATTTCCATAGCAGGTCAGTGCCCATCCGTGCCTCACATAGATAGACTGAGTCACTGCAGACATGGGCGGAGAGTATTTATCATTGTGCCTCCTATTTACTGGCCTGAACCTTCAAGGTGCTGAGCACATCTTGTAAAGTCCTGAGCAACCTCAATTCTCTTTGGAGATGTCTACACTGAAATTAGACACCAGCTGGTGCCCTGTGCCAGCTGGTTCAGGCTAAGGGGCTTGGGCTAAGGGGCTGTTAAATGGCAGTGTAGACATTCAGGCTTGGGCTGCCGACCGGGCTCTAGGACCCTGTGGGGTGGGAGGTTCCCAGAGCTCAGGCTTCAGTCTGAGCCTGAAGGTTTACACTGCAATTAAACAGCCCCTTTGCCCGAGCCCCCTGAGCCTTTGTCAATTGGCATGGGCCAGCGTGGGTGCTAATTGCAGTGTAGACATACCCTTTGACTCCAGTAGGAGCTGAAGGTGTTTAGCACCTTGAAGGCTGGGACACCATTAGGCAGATTTTCATAACAGCTCAGTACCCAGCAATCATCCTTCTTCTCAGTGTGGGAGGGGGAGGGAATTCTCCTTTGTTCTTGTGCTGTAGTGAGAACTGTGTTAGAATTGCAAGCTGTCACTTTAAGAGTTGGGGGTTTCCAGGTCCTCTTTGCAGGCTAGAGGGCTCTGTAGCAAAGCGTGTGAGCAGAATCAGGGCTTGCTACAGGAACAGTTAGTTTGTGGCAAACTGGGGTGTAAATCTGTCTCACACTAGCCTGCCGCACACTAACTGTCCATGGGGACCCTGCTACATGCACTAGTGATTCCATAGTGCGCTTTGATCTGCCCCACTTGGAAACAGGAACAGATCAAAGTGCACCAGGGAACTTTTAGTGCAGTGCAGCCAGGTGCACACAGACAGTTAGGGCACAACAGGCTAGTGCGAGGTGGATTTACACCCCAGCCTGCCGTGCCCTCTCTGTGCCTATAGATGAGAAGACATAAAGCAAAGTGGGGTGAGTTGTGCCCACTGCCTTAGGGAGCTGTCCTTGTAATAGAACCTTGTTGTTGCTATGGCAACTGAGTTAGATTATTAGGGGATAGCCCAGCCAGTTTTGGCTGGTTTTTGGTTAGTTCAGTGTGTGGCAATAAATGGTTGCTCTTAAGGGTTACAGCTCTCTGTGTCTCCAGTGGTTTCTTCCTAAAACTGTTACCCCAAGGATACAACAGCCCCCCTCTCCTGTTTTAAGTTTTCTTGTGTGTTAAGGTTCTGGACTCTAAGACATAAAGTTGTGTTATGCTGCAACCTTCCAGCAGGAGTATCTATGTTTGTGTCTAACTGCTCTCTGTGTGCTGTGACCATCACAGTTCTCAGTGGGGGTCGGGGAGGGAATTCTCTGTTCTCAATGAGAGTTGCTGGGTGCTGAGTATTTATGAAAATCTGGCTAATGAAGTCATTTTTCCTGAACAGCAGAAGAGAGCCCTGGATATGGTCTGAGTATTGCTACTTAGAATACATCTGAAAATACCAGCAATAAAAGTTGAGGCCCAAAATTGGCTGAAACAAATTCTTACCTAGGAGCATCTTAATTTTTAGAATAAAAGGTTGCCATTTTATGTATTATTATCTACCAAATAACTTGGTTAATACTGAATGAATATTTCATCACTGAAATAGTAAGAAAGTTGTATTTGTAAAGCACTATTCATCTGAGGTCTCATAGTGCTGCACTGCTGGTTAGTTTATGATATGCAATTAGTATTACCTAATTGTTATGTTCGCAGTACACACAGAGAGAGTTGAAACAACACATAAACACTCTTCCCGAAAGGCTGCAATGTAGCACTGCTTATTTCTAAGAATCCAGAACTCTAACATGCCACAGCCAAATACAGAGAGAGACAAAGCAGGCTGCTCCCTAAGGCAGTGGGGCAGAACCAAACCCACTCTGCTCTAGGCTGGCTCTTTGCAGACTGACTGCAGAGGATCCAGATGCATGCTCCCAAAAGAGCCCTTTAGCCTGCAAGCAGGACCAGGAATCGCCTCAGGATTTCAGGAGTCAGCTTGTAATTTTTACACAGTTTTCAATATACACCACTAATCACTTAGCAAAGGGCCCTCTAGTCAGCCATTGCTCCAAGGCCCAGGGAAGAGGACTCTGGAGGAATTTTTACTCTGAATCTATAGGCTCAAGTTTTGTTTTTATTAAAATCCTGCATTAATATATTTTGGGCCAGACTTTCCCGTGAAGCTGAACCCCAATCTGTAGCCTTGGGATCACTGAGAGCAACCTAGGGACTTCTTGAGCTTATGCCAGTGGGGGATAGGTGTAGCATAATGGAGCTGCACCCTAACCCCTCCCTATCCCCAACATGCCCCCTCCCATTAATTAACCAAGTTAAGTAACCAGGCTAAAGCTTGGGCTTCCATTGGCTTAATAATAAAACACAAAGCAGCCACATCTCCCTGTGTATTTCCCTGTGAGAGTCTTGTAAGTAGTCACAGTGTCACCATTGTCGCAGTGTCCTGCCTTCATTCTGCGCGTGTTTGCTCCCAAGTCAATGGCACTTTCTCTTGCAGAGCCGTTTTTCCCACGAGTCAATCCCTGGACGGTGGCTCTGGGGGTGATCCTGCCTCTCCTGGCTGGTCTCACTGCCCTGGCCAGTTACTGCTTCTGGAGGCAACGCAGAGCAAAAGGTGATGTAATGAGAGGGGTGGGGGGAACCTGGTGAGAGACAGACTAAGATTTAAAAACCAAACCAAAAGTAAAGAGACAGGGATTAAGGGGCTTTGATTCAGTGTTTGGAGGTGTTTCAGGCAGTGGGATCTGGGCTGAGGGTGAAGAGGGAGCTGAAGAAATTATGATCATGTTTGAACCAAGAATTGTCAAGTGGTTTCAGCCCTTCAGATCTCACACGAGGATCCCAATCGCATGTGTGAGTCTGAACTGTTCCCTGGGGATCCACATGGCTCAGTTTGAAACACCCGTATGGGGCTCAGTGAGCTGGGCTGAGAGCACCGACATACGGAACTTGGCTGCTTGCAAGAAAAACAGAACGCAAACTAGAAGAGAGGGGTTTGTTAGGGCCCAATTCTGCCCCCCAGTCTGTGCTTGTTAGTAGGAGCTGTGGATGGGCAAAGCAGTGGCTGTGCAAATGGAAAGGTTAGCACTTATCTACACTCAGATTTGCTCTGCCTGAGATCCTGCTACGCTACAGAAATAGGGCAATGAACTCTCCATTGCAGTATAAGTGCTCAGCTGTAGTTTTTTCTCCAGTTGCAAAGCGCAGAACTGCCCTTCAGTGATCTACGTACTTATAGAGATGCTGGAATTTTCACAGTTGCCTAAGGGGTCTGAATGCCCAATTTTTGTTTAAATTAATGACTACTGAGTGTGCAAACTCCCAAGGCAGTTGTGAAAATCCCACCCAGAGGGTTTTATCACCTGAAGGGCTGTGAAAATTATGTAGAAATATACCAGTGTTGGAAGAATTGGGAAGGGGAAATGTCTGTTCCAATGATTTCCCAGTGGGGATGGAAGCAGGTAATTGAGAGAAGCAGAAAGGAGCTTTGTACTTGTGAAAGCTGGAACTGGATGCTGCACCTTTAGAACTGTCACCTTCACACTCTGTCAGCACCAGGTGTGAACTGGTTTAGTTAGTGGCTTTAGTTAACAGATACATTATGTGGGTTGAGTACACGTTTAGGTGACAGGGATACACTCATTTTGAGTTGTACGTAAAAGTCATGTATATGCCCAGAGAGAGAGAGAACTCTGTTGGGCTCATTTTGAAGCATTAAACAATCAGAACAATTAACTGTCACTGTCTTGTTCCCTGGCCTTTCAGAGAATTCTCTGCACCAGCTGCCCTGGTGAGCTGTGGCTAGGATGCTGTAGTAACACAAACACACTCAGGACTTGCACGGCTGTTCTGAGATGCTGCTCACACTGGGCACAAGATGATCTCGCTCAGGCTGCACTCAGCAGTGACTGGCAGACATGACGCTACCTCCATGTCCTGCAGTGTTGGTACCTCAGGGCTGACACATCAAGGGGACGAGCTCCCAGTGGGAAACAGTTGATCTTAGAGGCGATGCCTGTAGGGGCCCATCCACACACCCTTCCCTGGCTTCTGCTGACCTGAGCACCCAGATAAAGAAAGATCTCTCCACCCTGTTCTTACCTGGGGCACCCTCATCTACCCAGGCCCTAGGGGGAGCTGTTCCCATGTATCACTAAGACCAGGGGACAGGCACCTGCCACAGGGTCAGGAGTTGGCCTAGAATGGAGCCAATCAGACCCTGTCCCCTTTCCCAGTCTGGGTCAGTGCCCCATTCCCATCGCTCACTTCCATCCTCCATCCCCACAGTCAGGAGCTGGAGCAGGGGGAGGGAGGGTAGGAGAGCTGGGGCTGTTCAGGGGATGGGCCAGAGGGGAGCAGGCAAGGAACTGGACAAAAAAAGAGACCTTCTCCCCCCCACCATCCCCCTCAATAGCCAGATTAGACAGGAGTGTGACAGGGCCCAGGCAGCCGGGATGCTGGCTGCAGGGATATTGAGACAGATCTGTCTGTGTGTCCTGTTTGTCAGTCTGTTTGCCTTACTTTTCATAGTTACAGCACAATTACGCTAATAGCAGGAACTGCGCCTTAAACATGATGGTGAAATCTCACCTCTCACTCTTTTCTCCCTCTAGAGACGCTGCGATTGGATAAGGAGAGCGAGAAAGGTCAGTGTCTGGGCCCATCACATTAGCTGGCAGTAGAGTTATCCCCATAAACACAACAGGGTGAAATCTTGGCAGCCATTATTAATTATTAATTAATCATTGGAACAATTTACTGAGGGTCATGGGCTGCGGGTAGAGCCCCCCTTTGGGTAAGCTCGCCC
Organism: Natator depressus; assembly: GCF_965152275.1. Classification (NCBI taxonomy): domain Eukaryota; kingdom Metazoa; phylum Chordata; order Testudines; family Cheloniidae; genus Natator; species Natator depressus. The sequence goes on from NC_134247.1 coordinate 35,148,827, forward strand.
CAGCTCCGCCTCTTTCACCCATGCTCCCCTCCCCCTGCAGCCAGAGCCCTGAGACCCCCTGTCCCTCCCCCACACCTGGAGGAGCCCCAAGCGCCCCCTTCCTCGGCTGGAGGAGCCCCAGGCCGGCTGAAGCCCCGAGCCCTCCCCTCCCACCTGCCTGGAGCTGCCCCGGGTCAGCTGCAGCTGTGCTGTGCCTCCCCTTCCCAGACCCCAAGCTGCCTGGGGAAAAACATCTCCCAGGTCTGGAAGACGCTTTTGCTATGCCCCATGCTGGTTCCGGGGCGGCTGAGGAGGCGGTATGTGCTACTCAGCTTCCTGGGTCCATCAGTATTCTCCAGTCCAGGGAAATTACTGATGAACCCAGGAAGCTGAATAGCACATACCGCCTCCTCAGCAGCCCTGAACCTACATGGGACGTAATAAATCAAAAACGTCCCCCCAAAACCCCACAAATAGGGGTCTGGTGGCTGTGGCAGTGGCAGGGGAGGCTGAGCCTCTCCTAGTCTATTGTACCCACCGCCCATGGCAAGGGTCATGGTGGATGCTCTAGCACTGGCAGTTTTTAATCCAGATTGGATGTTTTTCTAAACGATCTGCTGTAGGAATTATTGTGGGGAAACCCACTGGCTTGTGTTATGCAGGGGTCAGACTAGGTGATCACAATGGTCCCTTCTGGCCTGGGAATCTGTGAATTGATGAATCACCTCTCACCCTGTTCTCTCTCCAGAGACCCTGCTGTCTGAATGGGAGGGAGAGAAAGGTCAGTGTCTGGGCCAGTTACAATATTAACTCTATCCCCATAAACACAACAGGGGGAAGTCTCATCTCTCCCTCTTTTCTCCCTATAGAGGCTCTGCGATCTGAGATGGAGAGACAGAAAGGTCAGTGTCTGGGATCAATGGGATCCGATGGGTTGAAGATTTCATGTCATGTCAGTCGAGTTAGCTCAGTCGAATCAATTTAACTCAATTGAAAGTCCCATTTAATGCCGGTGGAGTCACAGTTTAACACCTTGAGCTCAATTTTAGCAGGTGGAGTTCCAGCCTGTTTGAATGAGTGATGGGGAACATCTCCATCTCCACACCGGAGCCCAAGCAGTGAGCTCAGGGGCTGCTCGCACTGGCACAAAGAGGCTCTGAAGGAGAAGGGATCATCTGATCTAATAAACCCCATGGGAATTACAGAAATGGCACCTTGAGCCCAGGGGCCTGAATATACAACCCAGCTCGGTCAGTCTCATTGTTGGAGACTGTGGGTACGTGCCAAAAAACCACCCATGCCCACAAGTCTCAGAGTCTGGGTCAGCTGCCTGGAGCTCATGCTGCAGGGCTAAATCTAGCAGAGTAGCCATTCCTACTCTGAGACATCCCCCTTCCCTCCTCACTGGGTCTCAGAGCTCAGGTTCCAGCCTGAGTGGGAACGTCTGTACTGCGTGAGCCCCACAAGCCTGGCTCTGAGACCAGCTGCCACAGAGCTTTTTTGGGGGGGGGGCAAACCCACAGAGACTTGTCCAGTATTTAACAGGATCCCTCACCTGGGAACCCCAGGTGTTCTGGCCCTTCCATGCCCATGTAATGTGGGAGGGGGCAGGATTTCATCCTCAGTGACCACGCACACCCACAACCTCAGCTCCAGCCTGCAGCGACTCCACACAATAACCATACAGGTCTGCTCAATGCAGAGCAGTGTGTGTGTGGTTCTACATTAAATGAAACTGATTTTTAAAGGCACGCTGGGTTGTTTTTTTTTGTTTTTTTTTCAATTTTCCCCTCATAAAGTTACTGCAGAGCAGAGTTAAGGTTGCTTAGCTGCCTTAGTTGCATTTCTACACCATGGCATGTTTGGTTTTTTTTTAACTTTAACCTTAGTTCTGTATTTCCTGAGTTTATAACACTTGGTTTGGGGATAATTACAAGATCCCTGTAATGTGCTTTACCCTTAAATTACAAGTACGTCCTCTCCACCTTAACCCCACACTAATCATAGAATCATAGGACTGGAAGTGACCTCTAGAGGTCAGCTAGGCCAGTCTCCTGCACTCATGGCGGGACTAAGTATTATCTACACCATCTCTGGTGGGTGTTCATCTAACCTGCTCTCATGATGGAGATTCCACAACCTCCCTCAGCTTTTATCTCAGAATCACATTATGGCCCCGATCTACAAAGAGCCTTAGGTACCTAAACTCCAGACTCCATTCCCGTTTTAGACACCATGATCCAGAACCCCACACTTGGCTGACACCTACCCCTGTAGGCACCAACATTCACTCAGGACATAAATCTCTGTGTGAGTTCTCACACTATCTAAGCTTCTGCCTCTGGGCACGAAGAGTGCATTGCTGCCTCACTCTAGATGTTTGGGTACCTATCTCCCACCTGTGCCCCCGGTGACACATAAACTGGGGGGAGGAGCATCTAGCTCACCCGTGGGGCCTGATCCAGTACTCATGCACAGAGGCCACCCAGAACTCATGTGAGAGACAGGGAGGAGAAGAACCTTCCTCATGGGCAGTGTGTGAACCACCCCTCTGCCCCCTGCCCCTCTTCCAGAGCCCTTGCCCAAGCTCTGAGCTCCCCATCAAGGCTGCTGGCCCCCCGCAGTGCCCCCAGCCCCCGTCCCTAGCAGCCTCTGCCAGAGGGGTGTGCCAGTCAATTTTGGGAGCTGCCCCAGGAAAGCTGACCCCCTGACTCCCTGCACCCCAACCCCCCCCCAGCCCAGAGCCAGCACCCTGCACCCAAACTCCCTCCCAGAGCCCACACCCTGCCCCCCTCCTGCACCCAAACTCCCTCCCAGAGCCTGCACCCCACACCTCCTCCCGGACCCCAACCCTCTGCCCCTGCCTGGTGAAAGTGAGTGAGGGTGGAGGAGAGTGAGTGACAGAGGGAGTGGGGATGGAGTGAGTAGGGATGGAGTGAGTAGGGAGCAGGGCGTCAGAGAAGGGGCTGGGCAGGGGGCATGGAAAAGGGTCTTTGGGTTTGTGCCATTAGACAATTGGCAACGCTACCAGATGGGCATGTGGAAGCCCTGGCCATGCTGGAAGAGCGCACCCAACAGCGCAGCCGGCAGCACTGCCCAAATGTCAGGTGGACCGTGTCTGCACGGGTGCAGCTTGTGTGTGCGTGGGGGCCCAATAACTGTTCTGCCCTGGGGCCCGAAATTGCTGTCGGCGGGCCTGACCACTCCTATCTCCATTCAATCCTCGCCTTTCATAGCTCCCCCCTCTCCCAGTTCTCCTCCTGCCTCGCTAATCGCTCTCGGTGTCTGTTCTGTTGGGTCGGTCTCTTCCTGTCTCCCTCTTTCACAGCACATCCCCCAAAGCTCAGTGCTTGTCCCTAGTGGTTCTTATGGACACTCACAGCATCAGATACCACCTCTATGCCAGTGACTCTCAAACTCTTGCTCTGCTAAAGACTGTTCCCGGGGCTCCCATCCCACATCTCAGCCTGTCTGACAGCTCCTCCTCGTGGATGGCCAGAGGGCAGCTTAAGCTCAAAGCTCTTCCGGCCCCCTCACAGCCCACCCCACTTCCTAGTTTCTTCATCTCTTTGGATAACGTCATGAGCCCTCCCCGAGGCAGGGGGCTGTGACAGCTCTCCCTCCCTCCCTGCCTCCCATCCCGCACACTGGGCTGCCCCAAGCTAGGTACCAGGATCTCTGCCCCTTCTGTGGGCCAGGGATTGTGGTCCTGAGGTGGGGTGTGAGGCCTGAGCTGGCTGCAGGGAGCCCAGAGCAGAGTGGGGGGCCTGGGGTCTGAGCCCTACTCGAGGTATCTCCTTATGGGAGGGGCCAGGGGGTATTTCCCCTGCCCTGGCTGGGAGAACCGCTTCATGATGTAGGCCCAGGTCAGGGGTTGGGGTTGGGGTTGTGGGAGGGAGAAAAAAACTGTCCTGTATTTTTGAAATACAGTGTTGGCCACCCCAACAACATCTCCATCAGCCCCATCAATCTAGACATTGTCTCTGACTCAGCCTCTCTCTAGGCCCCCATGTCCTGACCTCACCCCAGTCTCCCTGCTCCTGCGTGTATAACACGTCACAGATACAGCCTCTTGTGTCTGTCCCGACAGCCCAGGCTCTTGTTCACCCCATCGTCTCACACCTCCACTGCTGTGATCTCCTCCTGTCCAGCCTTGATGCCAGCCACTTTGTCCCCTCAGCTCCATCCAAAGCACGGCTGCTAGGCTCAGCCCTCATGCTCGTCTCTCCTGCCACATCCTCCACTTAGCTCCACTGAGGCCCCCTCCAGCACCGCTCCAGCACAAGCTCCTTGTCTTCGCCTTTAGGCCCCTCAACTCAACATTTAGTCCCACCCTGTCTGAGCGATTGATGCTGCCTTCCCTCTGCCAGCGATGGCCGGTTCCAGGGGTGGGCGCGCAGGGCCGGTTCCAGGGGTGGGCCAGCAGGGCCATCATCCTCGGCACCACTTCCAGGGGGAGCTGTACTGCCGCTGGGCTTTCTATTTTTTTTTTTCTCCTTGCAGCGTAGGTAGGGTGACCAGATAGTGTGAAAAATCTGGACACTTTTTTTTGTGCGGGGGTGGGGGAATAGTTGCATTTATAAGACAAAGCCCCTAATATTGGGATGTCTGGTCACCCGCAGCCTGGGTGACCCGCCTGTCTACTTCTCCCTAAAACACCTCCGTGTTTTCTCCCCCTCCCACTCCATGCAGGGAAAAACATCCCCTCAGTATTAGTAAAGCTGCCCCCTTCTCCTCTCTTCAATCCCTCCCCCAAACCCAGCTGTGCTATGGCCCCTGGAATCTCTACTGGCTGGGCACGTGGTGGGCCTAGCCCTGAGTGTGTGTGTACAGGACCTAGCACCATGGGGCCTGGCACTCTGTGTGTGTACAGGACCTAGCTCAGAGAAGCCCGGCCCTGAGTGTGTGTGTGTGTGTACAGGACCTAGCACAGTGGGGCCCGCCCATGAATGTGTGCACAGCACCTAGCCCTGAGTGTGTGTGTACAGGATCTAGCACGGTCGGGCCTGGCCCTGAGTGTGTGTGTACAGGTCCTAGCACCATGGGGCCTGGCACTGTGTATCATACAGGATGTAGCCCAGTGGGTCCCAGCCCTGAGTGTGTGCGTACAGGACCTACCACAGTGGGGGCTGGCTCTGAGTGTGTGTGTACAGGATCTAGTGCTGAGTGTGGGTGTACAGGACCTAGCTCAGTGGGGCCCAGTTCAGAGTGCGACGTCTAGATGCAACTGGAATGCGAATAACAATGTGCAGTGGGGCAGGAGACTGGCCGTGGGATATGGAGATATGGCCTGGGGTGGGGCTTAAAAGTGTGTGCGTCTGTTCAGAGGATGGGGGATGAAGAGGTGAAGGTGGGTGGGGGGGTTGCAGGGAACAATGTGGCACGGCAAGAGACGAGTAATGACGTGGACCAAGGCAGCTCTGCTCTCTGGGCCAGGTTTACCTTCCAGTATTCGAGGTTTAGAACGTAGTAGATATAACAGATGGGGCAGGACAGCTTAAATCCATTCGCCCATAAGAAGCCGGCTCCTGGGCTGTGCTCTGCTTAGTGTCTTATGGACAAATCTTTCAATACACTCGTATCACCAGTGAGGGAGACGTCGCTTTTAGCTTGACTGTTGCCCATTAAGTTTTGAGACTCAACATTAACTCCCGATGTTTTTGACTTTCCAGCGGAATACGAGGCAGCGAAAGGTAAGGGCATTTGTACTAGTTTTGATTATGCTTTAAATTGGAAAAGGAACACTCAGAGCTGTGTGTGCAAAGACGTGTTAGTGTAAAACATTAATGTGTTACTGAGATAGGTAACGTACACGACAAGGGGAAATCCAGATATTAGCCAGACATAATGGATGGGAAATTTTTGGTATTGAAATATGAATATTAACAGTTTTATATTTCACAACATTAACCCTTGGAAATACCCTTAAAAAGTAAACAAACGTCACTTCCTGACACCTGAGAGACCCTGTAACGAGAACAATGATTCTTTTATACCAAGAGGGCCCAGCCTGCTGAGCTCTCCATGGATGTTCTCCTGCATCCCTAGGTCTTCTTGGAGCAGGATTGGGCCCTGTTGGCTTACACACACAGCAGCTGTAGGATCAGGCACATGGGTCTGATCCCACTGAAGGTGGCAGGAGTTGCAGGTGCTCATCACCCCTTGGGGTCACCAGCATCACCCAGATGATGGAGACACTTATGAAGGAAGAATTCTTTGAGCTGCAGGCCCAGGTTCTCTGTTGGGCCAGTGCCTGCTTGGGGTGGGGGCAGTGAGGGAGCTGGTTCTGGCTCCCTGGTTCTCAGGCTGCCCCAGGGGTTGCTCTAATTTGCTCCAGCTGGCTGTGGTCCCTGAGAATTGGTGATGTGCTCTGCTCTGCCCCAGCATACCTCCTCCCAGCCCTGACACTCCCCCTACACCAGGATGGCCGGGGGGGGCGGGGGCGGGGGGCAGGCAAGTTGACACAGGAGCCAGCTATGCTGCTTTACCCTGGCTGGGCTCTCCCTACACCAGAGGAATTCTCTGATGTCCAGGGCCTGGCTCCAGCCAGTCTGCACCATCCCTGCACACAGTGACCAGAGCAGGGGAAAGAACTGGGCCCCTTATCACTAATGGCCCCATTCTGCCCCCCAACTCACATGAGTGATCCCCACAGGTGCAGCCCCATTGATTTCTGCAGGGAGGGTTTGCAGAATCAGATGGAATAAAGGAGAAGTCATAATTAGTGGTTAGGAGCCCAATCCTGCTGTCCTTACTCAGGCAAAATTCCCACTGAAGCCAATGTAATGTGGGGTTAGAACTGGGCACTTCTGTTACTGAGAATCTCTCCTATTCATTCATTTATGTTCTTTTTTTCCCCTTTTCTCTCCTCCCATTCCCATGGACCCTCTGGCAGAACTAGGTAAGCTGTTTCTGGTTGTGTGGTTTATTTTTCCACAGTATGTGACTTGCTGAGTCTGCATTTTGTTGGTGTAAATTCTTGTTTCTGATTATTTCAGGACTCACCAGAGCCCAAGGATACACAGGTAACGAACGCTGATCCTGCCGCAGTCGCTCTCCGACCCATTTCTCTGGGGTACTCGGTCACTGCTCAGTCCTCTTACAGCTCTCACAATAGCTAAGGGGTCGGGCAAAATGTGATTGTCTGTGTGAAACTTTGAGGAGCTTGGTTATTCACACACCCCCTAGGGTACCTGCTGGGGGCAGGGGGAGCTGGTGCAAACAGATAATTGTTTAACTGCTCTCTGTTGCTATTTTATAGCTTCCAGTTAATACATTGTTTATTTCAATACTGACCATTGTTTGGCAGAAACATCCAGTCGATGAGCTTATCCAACCCTGCAGGATGCAGTGGCAGAGAGTGGGTGGAGGGCAGGGGGGCAGCTGGTGACTCTAGAAGGGTCGCTGGGGTGAGGAACAAGGAATTTAAACCTCCTTTCCCCCCACTTAGGGCTTCTCAGCATGGGGAATTCATGGGGAAGAGCCCAGAGTAGCTAGTGTGGAGTATTCTGCACTTATATTCTTCCAATGTGGATTAACCCAAAACAGACAAGGGCACTCTTAGCATGGAATAAGAGTGTCCGCACAGGCAGCTAGCACTGATTAGCTGTTCTGCACTAGCTACTCAGGGCTCCCCCCCGCAATGTATACAAGTCCTTAAATTTACTTCCAAGTAGAGGTGAAAGCAAGCCGGTGTGTGAATTAGAGCCACGATTGGCTCGCTGGAGGCGGGGCTCTGGATGCTGCCAGCAGGGTATCACTGGGCGGTGCTGGGCATGGGTGGCCCATCCCACCCCTTCTACCCTCCTCCCCCACAGGAGCCCAAACCACCACCACTCCTGACCCCAATGACAGACAGCTGGGGGTGAGGCCCCAGCCCTGGTGGGCCCAAGCCAGCACACACAGTCCCTAGGTGGTGCTGCCCCAACCCCCTGCCCTGAGCCCCCTCCCCAAGGGGTGCTTGCCATAGGACAGTACCTGTAAGAAATTTAAGTTATTTTCACACCTGCTTCCAAGGGAAAGAGGAGAAGCCTCCCATCAGGTCCCCTCCCAGAGGCCACAAGCCCTGACTACCCCCTGCTGTGGCAAAATTGGGCCTAGATCTGCTGGTTCCTAGGTCAGGTCAGCCCTTTAATCACAAGAGTATCCATTCACTACTCCAGTAATAGACAGGACACTGGACAGGCCAGGGAGGGGCAGTGACAGAGGACAGCTTGGGGAGCAGAGCCCCATAAGGCCAGGGGACTGTCACAGAGCTTGGGTCTCATGTTCCACCATAGGACATGCACAGTGCATATGTGCAAGGTCCTAGTGCCCCGTGCCTGGGTATGTGAATTAAAGCAGCACAGGAGTGTGGGGGGCAGTGGGAGCTGGGAAGCCGGGTGAGAGCAAGGGGTTCTGAGGCAGGAAGGAGGAGGAGGTGGTTGGATGATGCTCAGCAGCAGAGAGTTTGTTCAGGGTGTAGGGGGAGCTGCTGGGAGAAGGGAACAAAGGGAGAAGGAGGGTGAGTGGGGCTGGTAGTCAGGGAGCAGCAGGAGGTGTCAAGTGAGGGGTGGGCAGGGCAGAGCCTTGGGGGTGGGGACAAGGAGTGGAGCCAGTGAAGGGGACGGCAGTGGGTGTGAGGAGGCCTGTAGCCCAATCTAGAGATTCTATATCGATTATACTGATTACTTACAAATTTGTAGTTGTCACTTTGAGGGTTGACTGGTTTTTGTCCCAAGATCAGGCCCAGTATTATTTAAATCGTTACATGGTTGGGAACCCCACTGTGCACAGCTGCAACACTCACACTATAGGAACCCTTTTAGATTTACAAATAGTTTATTAACACATTTAGCAAAGTCACAGACACCCCAGCTCAGGAAGGTAGACAGAGATGCTGTAGAACCTCCATCGGCACATTCATATACTTAGATAATTTTTTGCAAAAGAACCTAAAACGTGAGCCGTTGTTTTTTATGTGCTGGGCCAGAGTGATGAGGAGGAGGTGGAGTCGGTGGCAGCGATCAGGACAGAATGGCAGGGCAAGGCTAGAGTCAGCAAGGCCAAATGCTCCTTCTGGGTTATTTCAGACCCCTGGCACTGCCAGCCCTGCTTCCCTCCCCGCCCTTGCTGCCCCCAGCCCAGCGCAGTCTATGGCCACGGGGCCCTGGGCATGGCTGGGGTCTCTGGGCCATTCCACACCCCTGGCCCCTGAGCCTGTCGGGCTCCTGAGCCCGTCTCCTTGATGCCTCATTCGAGGGAATCTCCAGCCCCTGGGGAGCCTCCTGCGCCCCCCCAACCCCAGCTGCCCTGTCTTGGGCAGGGTCCCAGGTCCTGAGAGACTCGCTGACTGTTCCCGGCTGGCCAGGGCCATGGGTGCTGGTACCGCGCTCTCGCTGCCAAAGTTCCCAGCCCCTGACCCAGCCCGGCCTGTTGTCCCAGCGCTGATCCCTCCCCTGCAGGTGGGGACCCTGCTGCTCTGAACAGCTGAGCCCCCTCTCTGCTGCTGCCGCGCTCGCAGGCTCCACCCGTGCCAGGGCCAATGCGGCTCTGCTGGGGCTGCTCCTTCCCTCGGCACCTGGATTCTCTGCGTCTGGGGCAAATGGCCGGGTGAGTGGGCAGGGACCTGCTCAGAGACACACCCCCTGTGCTGCACCCGGAGGGCAGAGACCAGCCATGGCTGGGCAGCAAAGTGCCACCGTGCTGGGATTAACCCTTTCCTTTCACCCACCCCAGCAGCCCCTGACTGGTCAGTGCCACTCGACTGCCTGCGCTCTGACCCCAGGGACCCGGGTCCAGCAGCTCAGGGGAGTCGCTGGGTGAATGTGTGGGGTAGAGTAACCAGGGCTTCCTGCACCCCAGGGTCCCCATGTGCAATGGGGAAGGCCCCGCACTGTCACACAGCCCTTAGGGGCTGGGCAGTGAGAGTTATTATTGATATAGTGCCCATGCGTGAGCCGGGCACTGCAGAGACAGAACAAGGGGCTGCCAGCCCCAAAGGGCTCCCGGTCTGAGTGCGGACAAGGCCCCGCAAGGGGAGCAGCAAATGCTGAGATGGTGCAAGGATCCCAGTGCATCCTTGGGCCTGTCTGGGTCTGACAGAGTATTGTAGTGACCCTGCTGGCTCCATGCTGGGCCCTGGATCACTCCCAGTTCAATATCCAGCCGTGAGGGGACTCAGTACCCCCAGGGCAGGGGAAGCCAGAGAGCGGGGCAGCAGGCTCAGACACAGCCACAGGCTGCAGGGAAGAGGGAACATCCTGGGAGCTGGGATGGGGAGGCCAGGAGTCAGGTGGGAGGCACCACCCTGTGCTCAGTTGCTCCAGGTTCTCACTCAGGGACGCAGGGTCCATTGCTTGGGCCCAAGCAGACAGACTGGAGAGAGCGAGACTCCGTCTGCCTGGGGAATGGGCAGCAGTTGTGTTAAATGGGGGCCAGCTGTGCAGACTCATCATGGGGTGGCACCACCAAGTTCCCCCTCAACTGGCTATGGGTAGCCCTGCAACTGCCGTGCCTCAGTTTACTCTCTTCAGCACTCCTTAAACTGCTCCCCACAGTCCAAAAGGGCTGAGACAAAAGTACCCTGCTGGGGTCCACTCTGAGTCCCAGTAAACTGCAAAATAAAATCTTTTCCTTCACTCTGCTCCAGCCTCTGGCTCTAATTTAAGGTCCTCACTCTCCTTGAGTAAGGAGCTCCCAGCCCTCCTTCCTGGAGCTGGGTTCAGTTCAGACTGTACCTTTGTTACCTGCAGGCCTCTGTCCTCATACAGCTGCTGTTTCTATCAATGTCCTCTCTGGCAGCTCCTCCCCCTTAGAGGAGCTCCTCTCTCTTGGTGCACCCCTTCCAGGCTTCTTGCTCTGTGAGCTCTCCTGGGATCCCCTCTCCTCAGCAGCTTCCTCTTTCTGGGATCCCTTCAGCTGAGCCCTGACAACCCTTTATCAGGCTCATTAGCTGTTTAGCTGCCAACCAGCCACCTAGGGATTTCATTACTTCCAGGTGGGGCTAGGTTGGCTGGTTCTGCCTTATGGGAGCTTGTCACAGGTAGGCTGGTCCCTGACTCCCCGTAAAGGGCCGGCCCCATGACCTCCCTTCCCCTGGTCTACCTAAAGGCAGGCTTGACCGTGGCTAACATTCTGCAGCCAGGGGGCACTTCCTCCCCTTCTGCCACAAGGAAACCTACAAGGCCCTTGGCCATATTTTTATTCTCATCACTGAATTGTGAAAAAATGAAGAGACCAGGAGTTGTGTTCCCCACAGTCCTGTGTAGCTCATGTGATGAGCAAAATCCCTCATAGTCTTCAGCATGGCGTAGTTCAGAACAACTTGTACTCTGTGAGTCAGGCCCTCTGGCCATAGCAGCGCTCGTCAATAGGACCAGGCTTTCACCATTGCCGTCATGATGCTGTAACAGATACGGGCTGGCTACAGAGCTTCCCCCAGAGCCAGATACACACCAGATGTGCTCATCACAAGTCCCTTTAATGCTCTGCCAGGTATGGCTGAGGTTACCTTAAATAAGGTCTGTTACACACAGACCCACCTCGCTACAAGGTCCTTCCAACAGCTGCCTCCCAGGACACACTCACACACACACCATTTGGAGTTCAGTTTGTCTTTCATTCAGACAGCTCCTTATTAGCATCTCTCATTATTACTGAGCACAGCTGGGAGCACATTTCAGATCCTCCTCTGTCCACATGGCTGGGTGTAATATTCGCAGCTGGGAAAGTGCCTTTCTGCTCCTCCCCCTTTCCTGTAGGATGGACTTCAGTTTAGCCCAGCTCTGGTTCGGGCTTTGTGCTGCTCTTTCAGGTCTCTGGGGGGAGAGGTCCCCAGTCTCTTCATTTTCTATTGCAACTTCCTCTTGGACGTGTGTTTTTATGGTGGCTTTTCCCTCCAGCAGGTGGAATCTCCACCTCAGACAGTCCATCTTCCACACGATTGGCCTGTACCTCTGCACCCACCACAGCGCTGTTCTTGTCTCCAGCCGGCTGGCATAGCTCACTGCCCAGCTGCTCTGTTTTCTGGAGAAGCTGCGCCTTCTCTCTCTGACATAATTTCATCTCTTTCCACAAGGCCTCTGGGCTCTCCTGTTCCGTATGCGTCCCAGAGCCGGGCTTCGTTCCACACTCAATCTTAAGCTGGTTCTGGAGCTTAGTCAGCTCCTTCTGCAACAACAAACGCTGCTGTTACCTGGTCGCCTTCCAGTGCTGAGATGGGCTCCTTCCACTGCTCCTGCTCCCGTTCCCACTGGATGGCTTGGGCTGAGATCCAGTCCCTTGTCAGCGCATCTCCTCTAGCTCCTGCAGGGCCTCAGCCTTTGGGCCTTGAGAGTGCTCAGCTGTGCAAGGCCTTCTGCCCTGCTCCCCTCAGCTGCAGCAACCTTTTCTTCTAGCTCTGCCCAGTCCATTGTGGGTGGGGTTGCTGGGTCGCTGTAGAGGACACGGCCACTAGTGCAGCTTCCTTTGTAGCCAGCACCTCTGTATCTGTGCCCGTCGACATCCAGCCCTTCAGTGACTGATCCACTTGTTCCCCTAAAAAGTCTCCCAGGACACCCGCAGCATCACTGCACTCCCCTGTGTAAATGCAGCCTCCTGGTGATTTATTGCTGGGCTCTCTTATCACACACACCAGAGCCCTCAGGCTGCACCTCTGCTCTCTCCTGAACCCTCAGCTTTAGTCTGTCTAGTTCTTTAACTTATTCCGGGAGCTGTTCCTTCTCCTCTATTAGCAAATGTCTACATTTGATCTAAGAGGTGCGATTCCCAGCTCATGTAGACGTAGCTGAGCTAGCACCTAAAAATAGCCATGTGGCCAGGGTAGCACAGGTGGCAGCTTCAGCTAACCATCTGAGTAGAAACCCGCCCAGCCCCCCTTGGTACGTACTCAGGCAGCTGGCCCAAGCTGCCCTTCCTAGCCGGGCTACACTGCTACCTTTAGTGTACTAGCCTGAGCAGAGTTAGTGCAGGTACGTTTACATGAGCTGAGAATCTCACCTCCCAGCTCAGTTGCAGACACCCTCTGTTTCAAATTCTCCAGGTTTCTTCCTTCTAACCAGTGTGGCAGGCTCCTGTGTCCCAGCAAACCCTGCTCTAGTTTCCCAGCCACAGCATCGCATCCTGCAGCCCTTTCTGGTCCCCGCCTTCCAAGGCCTAGGGCTTTTTCAAGCCCTTCCCGTTTTGGCTCCTGGGTAACTTTACTCTTGCATGGCTCATTTTCTACCTTGGCTGCCTGCGGCTTGGCTGCCTTGAGACTGTTGTTCCCCATCTCCCTGTTGCTTTACTCCTCCCTTGGCTGAATGATTCCCGTCTCCAGGTGCTGCTTCTCCTCTAGGGCCCGGGCTCCTTGACCATATGTACTGGCAATTCCAACTGCCACTTCCTCCCTGTGGGATGGTGCCTGGCGCTTGGTACATTCAGCAGCTTTGAGTTTCTCCTGCATTTGAATAATCTCATCAGTCCTTGGCTCATGTCAGTGCTGGAGCTTAATCTTCAACAGCTGGGCTTCTTGGGAGGTAGAGCAGAATTTCTTCTGCCGAATGCCCTGTTTCTTTTTCAGTGCCTTGACCTGTTTGCTCTCCACAGCCACAACCTGGTGGCTTCTCTCCTGCTCTGCAAGTAGCTCCTTCTGCCTGTCTTCTGGTCAGTGGGCTTGCTCCTGTTGCTTGGCCAGTTTCAGTAAGAAAACCCGCACCTGGGCCTGCAAATTACAGAGCTGTTCAATAGCCCTCTCAGAGCTCTAGTAACACCACTCTCTTGGGACCACCAGAAATGCTGAATCACATCTAGCTTCTGCCTCAGCTCCCCTGGCCCAGAGAGCCTGCTGTCCACTAAGCTGCTGGTTGGATCATTTTCCAAGGGAGTCCTTTCGGGTTCTTGGGGGAAGCTGCTCAAATGCCCCCAATTCCCAAGCTTTGAATCTGGAAGCGAGGCTAAGGTATCCCTAGTAAGCAGAGGGACGTCTGAAACCCATGGCTGGCCTCTCCCTCTGAAGCTTATACCCCAGGGCCTGCTTTCTTAGCTACCCATTTTGCTCAGTGCTAGAAACTTTCACTGCCCCATAGCAACATCCCCGATCCCCTCTGTCCAAAATCCAAAGTTCCTGTAGAGGAGCATCTTTTTATGTGTCCCTTTTCCGTGTAGTCAAAACAAATTGACCCTGGAGGGGGAACTCTTCCCAGCCCAAAATGGGGTTCCCACAGTCCTGGGCCTGACCTCCCCATGGCAGGGTGTCTCTAATAACCTGGGACTCCCCTGTTCCCCGAGCATTCTGGGAAACCAGGCCAGTCTGCCCATCCTTGCTCCTTGAGGCAGCCCCATCTTTTATGCCCATCCTGCCCACAGTCTGTGCACAGCATTGGACCAGCCCTGTCTTCAGTGGGTCAGGGTGACTCTTTCCAGTCACTGGCCCTCCTCAGTGCGTCGCTGTGGGTGCCTGGGCACTTCCAGCAATGGGAGCTGGAAGACCCATGGCTGTTGCTGGCCCTCCAGACATCAGCTTGGCAGAGTGAATGTCCCTCCAGCATGGAAGGTGTCTGTGCCGTGCTGCTCTGTCAGCCCTCCTGGGCGAGTCTCAGAGCCGGGATGACAGACATCGGCTTCTGGGGTTTGTGCTACAGCATTAAACACAGCTGTGTAGATGTTATGTCTGGGGCTGGAGCCTGGGTCTGAACCCCGCACTTACTCCCTAGGCTTCAGAGCCCCAGCTCCAGCCTGCCCCAGAAGGTCTGTAGGGCTATTTTTAGCTCCATAGCAGGAGCCCCACAAACCTCAGTCTGTTATCCTGGCTCTGAGACTTGCTGCCGCGGGCTGTGTAGATGAACCCAAAGTATCTCCAGAGTTTGGGTGTGAAAGTTCCCAGCGTGTCTGACCCAGGGCCAGTTAATTAGAGTGAGGGGGGTGGCTGGCGCAGTCATTAGGTGGAGACACCTGAGCCCCTGGGGCTCTGAGACGGTCTCTGGGACCATAATTGAGCAGGGGGTTGGACTAGTTGACCTCCTGAGGTCCCTTCCAACCCTGATATTCTATGATTCTATGATTATCCGCTCTGGGAGATGCCGAGGTGCAGCTGCAGAGGATCTGTGCCACTCGCAGAGTCCAGGGGACACATCGCTCTGAGCAGAGAGTTCAGGCTGGAGCCGAGACTCCATTTTCAGCCTGATTTTTGAGGTGAGATCAGGAGCAGGGGGGTGGGGAATTTTCCTACCCAGGGCAAATTTAACGGCAGCTCTGGGGTGTTTCATAGCTGATGTCCTGAGCCCGTAACTTTGCGTTGCTGGGGATGTTGACAGTCACTCATTGCAAGTCACTGGGGTTTAGGCTCCTAAGTTGCTCAGACAGGTTTGAAGTGGAGCTGGGTGAAATGTTTTGGACAAATAGTTTATTTGCTGCAAAATATTATTTTTGATCAACTGAAACTTTGCAAATCCATGTTGAGTTTGCTGAACAGTTTGAATGAACAGAAGAAGGTGCCACCGCTTCCCTTCTAGCCTTTAGCCCAGTGGCTGGGCCCTCAGCTGGGAGCCCCAGGTTCAATCCCCCCGTGTGATATAGGGGAAGGAATTGGAATGGGGGTCTCCCCCCCTCAGCTGAGGGCTGGAACCGCTGGGCTCCAGGTGTCTGACGTGGGGCTCCCTCAGTCTCTCCTGCTGAAGACACCCCTGTGTCTAAACACTGCCACAGGCACTGGGCCAGAGCGTGGGAGTGAGAATGACCCTGCAGCCCAGTGGGTCAGGCCCCACCTGGGAGCCCAGAGTAAGCTTCCCTGCTCCATTGACCCTGTAATTATTGATCCATAACCCCAGTGAGAGAAAGGGTTACAGCCCCTGGCACACCATTGTCTCAGGCATGTGGGTGCCCCCATGCAAAACCCTAGTGCAGACGCGCTGCGTGGGTGTGAGCCGGGACTGGCCCTTGGTGCAGCTTCTCCCAGATGGAAGGGGCAGGAAGTGAGGAAATGCCCCCTCCCTCCTCACTGCCCCGGCCTCATTAGTAATGGCCCCTGTTCCCCCCATTAACCAGTTACACCTCCAAGCATCCCCGCACTGCCCATCCCCCCACTGTCCTGCCCCCACCCAGGAGCCAAGCCCAGATCCACTTCCCATGGCCTGGGGGAGGGGCTGGGCTTGGCAAGGGGAGGGGCCGGCTGTGGGGTTTGCCTGGCTGGAAGGTGGTACCCGTGGGGCCGGCTGGCATGGAGAGTCCCAGCTCCACCCCTGGGGCAGGGCTGCCTGGCCAGTGTATGTGGGGATGGCGCCAACCTGCTCTTAGTAACAAACCAACCACACATGGCCCCAAAGCAACAGAGATGCAGGCCTGCCCCCTTTGCCCCTCTCTGCCCCCTGGCACCTGCCAATCTCCTCATTGCCTTCCGGACCCTAGCTCCTGCCCCTCACTTCCCCTTCCCTCAACCTCTGTGCCCACCTGGCCCCTAATTCTATCCTCCATGGCTCCACTTTGCCCCACTCCTTGCCTTCACCCCCTTTCTGCTCCCATGATCCCCACTCCACCCACTTTGTCACATGCCCCCTGCCCTGTCACATGCCCCAGCTGTACACCTACCCCTGCCCCCCTGGAACCCACCCCCCTTCTCACCCTGCCCTCCTGGGCTGGCAGCTGCCCCCTCTTCCAAACACTTTGCACCTGGTGCCCACCCATCACTTCACTCCCCTACTCCCTGGCCTCTGCTCTTCCCTTTCCCCCCTGCTCACGAATCCCAGCTCTCCCCTCACCCCCATCTGCCCCTAGTGCCCACCCCATCTTTCACCCTCCTCTGTTATCCTGGCTCCTGCTCTTCTCACTCCCCTCAGTGCTCCTGGCACTGGCACCTCTCCGCATCCTCTCTGCCCCCCTGACACCCGCCCCTTCCCTCGCCCCCCTGTGCCCACCCCTCCTCTAGCCCCACTCTGACCCTCTGGCTCCTGCCCCTTCCCAACCCCCTCTCCTAACACCCTCTCCCCACCTGCCCTGCCTCTCCCCTCCCCCCTCTCTGCCCCCTGGTGCCCACCCCTCCCCCCTCAGCCCTCCTTGTGTCTGCCCCTCTGCTCACCCCCCTCAGTCCCCCTGTCACCTGCCCCTCCCTTTGCCCCCTTCCTCCCTGGTGCCCCACCACACACACCATTCTCTGTCTCCATCACCCATGACTTCCCCCATTCCCTGCCTTCCTGGTGCCTACCCCTGCTTTCACACCATCCTGCTCCTAGCACCCACTGCTCCCCTCTCCCTTCCCTCCTTTTGCCTGCCCCGTCCTTCCCCACTTCTGTCCCCCACCACCTGCCCCTCCCCCTGCCCCTTAGGAACCCACCTCTTCCCTTGCCCCCTCTACCCCCCAATACCTCCTCTTGCCCCTTGTTGGCCACAGTGCCTGCCCCTTTCCATGCCGCACCACTGTCCCCCTGGTGCCTGCCCCTCCCTCTGCCCCATTGCTGCCTGCCCATCTGCTTGTCCCCTCAACCCCCTGACTTTCACCCCTCCCCTTGTGCCCCTCTAGCCCCCTGGCACCCACCCCTTCCCTTGCTCTCCCACCCCGTGATGACCACCCTTCCCTCACCCTTCATTTGCCCCAGTGCCTGTCCCATCCCATGCCACACCACTGCCCCCCAGTGCCCACCTCTCCCCCACTCTGTCCTGCCAATGCCTATCCCTGACCCCGTCCCTCCCCTCACCCTCTGGCAAAAGCCCCTTCCCTTGCCCCCCCCCGGTGTCTGCCCCTTCCCTTTTACTCCCTCCCCCTGCCACCTTCCCCTTAGTTCTCCCCCCACCCCTCCTGTTGCCCCCTCTGCCTCCCTGACACCTGCACCCCTTACCCCCCTCTAGTGCCCTGGTACCAGCGCCTCTGTTCACTCCTCTGCCCCCCTGAGGCCCATCTCTACCCTCGCCACCATCTGCCTCCATGGTGCCTGCCCCTTCCTCTGCCCCCTCTGCCTACCTGGTGAAAACCCCTTCCCTTGACCCACTTTGGATCCCCTGGTGTCAGACCTTCCTTTCCCCCCATCTCTGCCCCCCTGGTGCCCACCCCTCCCCACACCCTTTCCTAACCTCTGGGTCCCACCCCTCCCCTCATCCGCCCTCTGTCTCCCTGGTGCCCACATCTCCACACCCCTGTGCCCCCCTAGGGCCTGCCCTTCTCCACACCCCACTTTCTACCCCCTGTGTGCACCTGTTCCCTTCCCCCACTCTGCCCCCTGGTGCCCACCCCTCTCCTGTCTCCTCTCCTTACATCTGCCCCTCTGATCAGCCCCCGCATCCCTCCTGGAGAATAGCCCTTCCCTCGCCTCCCCACTCCGGCCCCACCAGCACCCACCCCTACCATCATGCCCCTCTCCCCCTTGATGACTGCCCCTTCTCTCGGTCCCGTTTCCCCCTGGGGTCTGTCCCACCCCTTGCCCCCCCATGGTCCTCTGGCACCTGCCCTACCCCTCACCCCTCTTCCTCCCCTTGTCACCTGCGCCTTCTCCCTCCCCCTCCTTTTCCCCTGGTGCCAACCTCTCCTTCTACCTCCCCTCTGCCTTCCCAGTGCCTGCCCCACTCCTCCTCCCCCCTCCCCACCCCATTGGAGCTCCCCCCATTCCCTCACAGCCCTGTGCCCCTGGTGCCCGCCCCTTCCCTTGCTTCCCTGTGCCCCTGGGGTCTGTCCCCTTCTTCTGCCCTGGCACCCGCCCCTCCCCTCACCCCCCTGGAACCTGCTCTTCCCTTCCCCCGACCCGTCCTCCTGGTGCCCACCCCTTCCCTTGCCCCCTCTTGCACTTGTGTCTGCCCCTCCCCTCCCTTTGCCCCCCCTCACCCCCTGCAGCCCCTTCAAACCTGTCCCCCCTTTCCCCCCCTGCCCTCCTGGTGCCAGCTCCTCTTCCCCCCCCCATTGCCCTTGTGCCTGCCCCCCTCTGCCCCTCCCCCCGTGTTCCCTCACCTGCCCCTCCCCTTTCCTCTCCCAGCATCAAGCTGTCCCCTCCCCCATCCCTCTGCTGCCCTCCCCTCCCCTCCCCCACAGACACCTTCCCACCCCCTCCCCCGGCGTCTGCCATTTCCTCACAGGCAGACGGGCCCTGACTCCCCTCAGGCAACAACCCCCCCACGCGCCCCCCCCCAGCGATTAACGGGGACGCAGGTTAATTTCCCTTCGATCCCAGTGACCAGCCCCTGCCCCGGCCCTGACTCTGTGACTCTCTCCCCAGTGGACGTGACTCTGGATCCAGACACGGCTCATCCCAGACTCGTCCTGTCTGAGGATCGGAAACATGTGAGAGACGGAGACACATGGCAGGATCTGCCCGACAAGCCTGAGAGATTCGATACTTATCCCTGTGTCCTGGGCGCTGAGGGGTTCGCGGGCGGGCGGCGTTACTGGGAGGTGGGGGTGGGAGACAAGACTGAGTGGGACCTGGGGGTTTGTCGGGAATCTGTGCGCAGGAAGGGGTGGGTCACACCCACACCTGAGGCTGGATACTGGGCCGTGCGGCTGGAGTATGGGGGATACCAGGCCCTCACCTCCCCCCTGACCCCCCTCCCCGTCAGCGTCCGGCCCGGCCGGGTGGGGATTTTCCTGGACTACGAGGCGGGCGAGGTCTCGTTTTACAATGTGACTGACGGGTCCCATCTCTTCACCTTCACTGGCACCTTCTCCGGGACGCTCCGCCCTTATTTCTGTCCCTGGTACAACGCGGGGGGTACCAACGCGGCTCCCCTGATCCTCTGCCCGGTCCCGGCTCCGGCCGGGGGGAATCTCGGGCCCTGACAGCGACCGCGCGGCTCAGACCGGCTCCTCCCGCCCCCCTGTGGCGGAGGCCGGTTACTGCAGCTGCTGGATTTTTTTGTGCTGACCGGAGGCTGCCAGTTTCCCTTTTCAACTGGAGTAGAAAACCGGACACCTGGCAACCCCCGCCCAGGCTGCTGAGTGGGACCCACCTGCTGGAAGGAGCCAGACAGATTCCCCCCCCACCTCCCTGTGTTTGCTCCACCCCTGGCACAGGGCGATGCTGGTAAGAAATACGGCCAGACAGCGAGGGGTTTTTGCTGCCCTCACCTTTCCCCGTCCCCTGCCCAGGGGTAGCAGATGGTGACGGACGGGGATCATTCACTCCTCTCACAATTTTCTACCCCCGTAAAATCTCAATGCAAAATATGAAAAAAAGATGATTCTAAATTAGAAAATGTTATTGTAAAACCAAAGCATTTTCCTGGACATTTCAACAGTACTTCTGACACATGCATCTGAACATATTTTTAGAAATGGAATTATTTACATTTATTTTTTGATTCTTCCCTCAAATCTATATTGAGGGTTAACTTCTCTACATGGCATCATTTGTATTTCAGCTGTGTCATTTCAGGAAATCCAAAATATGTATCTTATCAAAATAATTATTAAAAACCATCAGACTGGGCTGTTCAGTTACAATGTACGTGTGTCATAAATATCACAACTGCACACATGTGCAATTGCTCTCGCTCTCTCTCTTTATTGTCTTGACTGGTTCTCTCTGCAAGGCAGGGCACATACACCCACCTCCTGCACTACACCTTTGAAAATTAATAGGTGAAAAAATGATAGAATTAATTAAGCAATATATATAAGTTAACTCACACAAGATTATAAAATAGTCTTTGAACTTCTGTCAGCATTAATTCATGTGATTTTTAACTTAGCTACATATAATCGGTAATCAAGACATGACCCTTCCTTTCTTGTTCTCACATCAATTAACAGAACACGGTCCCCAACCTCAAATGCTATCTTCCTATAGTTAGAAATCACTTCTACAATATCCATTTTTTTAGTTTATTTTTCTTTAGAAATATTATTTGCAGCCAATGTACTGTCAGTGTCCACTGTTGATTTCAGTGTACTGTCGGGCTCTTCATGTTCTT
Organism: Natator depressus; assembly: GCF_965152275.1. Taxonomy (NCBI): domain Eukaryota; kingdom Metazoa; phylum Chordata; order Testudines; family Cheloniidae; genus Natator; species Natator depressus. Next base: position 35,169,650 of record NC_134247.1, read on the forward strand.
GGTTCTGAGGACGCAACAAATGTATTTTGGTAAAAAAATAGAGAAGGGGTTGTATTCCTTTACTGAATCATCACAAATTAACATAATTGTATTAAAGACACTGGCACTTAATGGCCCATAATATGAAATTTGGTGAAGCTTTATTAGGAAACCTTTCTTCTCGGCCATAAATCACTTGAAAGGGTGATATTTTTGTTGTCATGTGAAGTTCAGAGTACAAAGAAAACAAAGTTGCTCCAGGAAATTCATCGCAGTTCTTCTGGGTTCTCTGTCCACCACCTTCTTGAATGATGTGTACAAATAGTGACTGATTGGTCTAATTCCTTGACATTAGAAATTGAACGTCATTTCCTGAAGAGGTAGCTGAGCAGCGTATGAGGGGAGGCACATCGCATGGCATTGCTAGGACTACTTCTTGTTTTAAATGTGATGTGTTATGAACATTTTCAATGTAATAATTCAGTTTTGAAAATGTATTCGTGCCCTAAACGTACCTTGATTATTTGAAAATAAATACCCTAAAATTATCTTGTGATGGATTCATTTGTGTTTTTATCCAGTCTGCTGGTGTCTAGGTGGCATGGGCTGCTGAAGCTATGTGTTTTTCCTAGTTTTTAACACGGGGAAATGTTAATCTAAAAATAGAGAATTTTCCCTAAAATTTCCTTCAGAAATATCTGCATTCCTTTCCCTATTTCCCGTTGAATTATGTGTAATTACTGTGGTTTCTTATCCAATCTTATTGTGTTATTACATGGGAAAATATGTCCACAAATAGTAAAAACTATGTTGTATATTAACATATCTGACAAGACATAAAAGTGTGTTGTCACTAACAATTTACAGCATGAAATGTCATGAAGAGATTGCAGGCAATGTTCATTTTAAAATTTCTAACTATGAATGCTCCTGCATCAGTTCCTGCAACCCCGGATGGCAGACCTCTGTGTGAATTAAGCAGCAGGCAGTCTGCTGGGGAACCTCCACCAAGTGTCTTTATTACCATTTATCGTGCATGACAAGATAGCAGCAGTTACGTGGAGGCCCCTTCCTACTCCCTGGTTCAGCCTTTTATCCTGCTGCTTTCTTCTCAGCTTTGAGCTAATGACCTCACCAGGGCTCCCTACAGGTGCAGGTGATCCCCTCTACCCTTCCGAACTAAAACTACTCTAACTGCACCCAGTGCCCTGGATGTGCTCAGTGACCAGGGTGCTGGCTTCCAAAGGGCTCAGTTTGTAGCTGCTAACAGCCCCCCGTCACACGGCCATGATTGTGTAAGTGACCATGTAGTGAAAATAACACCAAATGTAAACTGTTACCTCATTATTATATTCAGAACCCAGATCTGCCACTACCTGCTCTGGACATCCATGTTGATACATAATTTTACATGTCTTCTTCTCCACCTCACGTGCTGTCAAGTTGGAGCTCATTAAATCAGTCCTGGGCACTATAACTCTCGAGGTGTCCACACTGGCAAGGCACGTAGAGCGCCCCGAGTCCGCCGCTGGAGCACCCCTGAAAATGCACCGTGACGAGAGGCGTAGAGCTTTCTGCGCCCAGGCTAAAGCGACGCGGTGCCAGTGTGGACGCTCTGCTCTATTGCTGCACTCTCATCGGCCTCTGGGACATGTCCCACAATGCCTGTTCTAGCCACTCTGGTCATCACTTTGAACTCTACTGCCCTGCCCTCAGGTGACCAACCGTCAGACCCGCCCTTTAAATTCTCTGGGAATTTAAGTCCCCTTCCTCTTTGCTCAGCAAGGCATGGAGTGCTCTCAGTGAATCTTTCCAGGTGACCATGCCTCCAAGCTCCAGGCGATCCCCAGCATGGAGCAATGCTGAGGTGCTAGACCTCATCAGCATTTGGGGAGAGGAGGCTGTCCAGTCCCAGCTGCGCTCCAGCCATAGGAATTACAATACTTATGGCAGATATCAAGGGCCATGACCAAAAGGGGCCATGACCGGGACGCAGTGCAGTGCAGGGTGAAAGCGAAGGAGCTGCGGAATGCATATCACAAGGTGCGGGAGGCAAACCGCCGCTCTGGACCTGCCCCCATGACCTGCCGGTTCTACGAAGAGCTGGACGCGATACTTGGGGGCGACCCCACTGTGACATTGCACTCCATATGTTTTATGGAAATATGCTTATGAATGTGACTATGACATAACTGGAATGTGTTTTATGCTAAATCTGCCATGTAACATATCTCGGCAAAGGTTATGATCTACTGAATATATTCATTCTATTTGTATGCAGGTATCATTTTCATACCTAAACCTATAAGCTTTGGCTCTTTTCTAATATGTTAAGTATCTGCTGTGGGAAACACATAAGGGAGGGTGAGCCAACCTATTGTGAAGTTATGCAGTGGGCCGTTGCTGAGAATAGAAAAATGCAGGAGTGGTGCGACAGCAAGATGAGGGAATGGAAGGAGAACACAGAGCGGCTCCTAAACACCGTGGAGTGGCAAGCGGACTCGATGCAGGCACTCGTAGAACTGCATATGGAGCAGCTTTGCGCCTGCCCTCCCCTGCAGCCTGTGTCCCAAATCTCTTTCTCTTGCGCCCCTAAGTCACCGCCAACACAGTAGATCATAATCTTTCTAACGGTATGTTCCATGGGGCATTTAGAATAAAGCATATTTCAGTTATGTTATATTCATGTTCATAAGCATATTTTCAAAAAGTATATGGAGTGCAACGTCACAATTGCATTAAGTGAAAGCAAGCTTAGCCCAGGAAAGCAACAAGCTCTGCTAGTCAGTGCATCCTATGGAGCACTAGGTACCTACTAGCATTACAACCACTGCACTCCTGTGCATGGCACCAAACATTACTGGCTTTCAGCATCGAATTGCTGCCTCAGAGAATCCCGAATCCTCACAGGCCTGTGTTGTGCCCCCCTAATGGCCCTGGTCTCTGGCTGCTCAAATTCAGCCTCCAGCCACTGAGACTCAGTGCTCCAGGTCGGAGTGAAACTTTCACCCTTCCCTTCACAAATATTATGCAGGGTACTTCACGCGGCTATAACCATAGGGATGTGGTCATTGGCCAGGTCCAGCTTCCCATACAGACATCACCAGCAGGCCTTTAAACAGCCAAAGGCACACTCGACAGTCATTCTGCACCTGCTCAAACTGTTCTTGAACCGCTCCTCACTGCTGTCAAGGCTTCATAAGCCATGGCATCAAGGGGTAGGCGGGATCCCCCAGGATCACAGTGGTCATTTCTTCTTCCCCTACGATGATCTTCTGGTCTGGGAAGAATGTTCCCACTTGCAGCTTCCTGAACAGGCCTGAGTTCCGAAAGATACGTGCACCATGCACCTTTCCGGACCAGCCTGCATCAAGCTGTGAAATGTCCACGGTGATCCACGAGGGCCTGGAGAACCATTGAGAAATACCCCTTCCGATTAATGTACTTGGAGGCTAGGTGGTCTGGTGCCAGATTTGGAATATGCATGCCATCTATCACCTGTTCGCAGTTAGGGAAGCCCATTTGTGCAAAGCCATCCACAATGTCACGCATGTTGTCCAGAGCAATGTTTTTTCTGAGCAGGATGTGGTTAATGGCCCTGCACACTGCCATCAACATGAGTCCAGCTTCTCCATCTCCTCTTGCAAACTTTCCTTCTCCTGTTTCCAAATGTCATCCTCCTCTGCAAACCTATTCACAGCCTGATACATAATCCACACAGCAGCATTTGTCATATGTTTCTTTTTAGGAGTAGGAGTGCCACATGGACTATAAGGTGGATAGAAAGCTAGCTAGGTCATTGGGCTCAATGGGAAGCGATCAATGGTTCCATATCTAGTTGGCAGCCGGTATCAAGTGGAGTGCCCCAAGGGTCACTCCTGGGGCCAATTTTCTTCAATATCTTCATTAATGATCTGGAGGATGGTGTGGACTGCATCCTCAGCAAGTTTGCAGATGACACTAAACTGGGAGGAGTGGTAGATACACTGGAGGGTAGGGATAGGATACAGAGGGACCTAGACAAATTAGAGGATTGGGCCAAAAGAAATCTGATGAGGTTCAACAAGGACAAATGCAGAGTCCTGCACTTAGGATGGAAGAATCCCACACACTGCTACAGACTAGGGACCGACTGGCTAAGCAGCAGTTCTGCAGAAAAGGACTTTGGGGTTACAGTGGACAAGAAGCTGGATATGAGTCAACAGCGTGCCCTTGTTGCCAAGAAGGCTAATGGCATTTTGGGATGTATAAGTAGGAGCGTTGCCAGGAGATCGAGGGATGTGATCATTCCCCTCTATTCGGCATTGGTGAGGCCTCATCTGCAGTACTGTGTCCAGTTTTGGGCCCCACACTACAAGAAGGATGTGGAAAAATTGGAAAGAGTCCAGCGGAGGGCAACAAAAATGATTAGGGGACTGGAGCACATGGCTTATGAAGAGAGGCTGAGGGAACTGGGATTGTTTAGTTAGCAAAAGAGAAGAATAAGGGGGGATTTGATAGCTGCTTTCAACTACCTGAAAGGGGGTTCCAAAGAGGATGGATCTAGACTGTTCTCAGTGGTAGCAGATGACAGAACAAGGAGTAATGGTCTCAAGTTGCAGTGGGGGAGGTTTACGTTGGATGTTAGGAAAAACTTTTTCACTAAGAGGGTGGTGAAGCACTGGAATGGGTTACCTAGGGAGGTGGTGGAATCTCCTTCCTTAGAGGTTTTTAAGGTCAGGCTTGACGAAGCCCTGGCTGGGATAATTTAGTTGGGGATTGGTCCTGCTTTGAGTAGGGGGTTGGACTAGATGACCTACTCCAACCCTGATATTCTATGATTCTATGAATTAGGCCCCTTGACTCAAAAAACGTGTCTGACTTGGTTAATGGGATACACTGTTAGAAAACATTTGGATTCAGGAGAACTAAGGGAGCTGGTCATTGTTATGTAAAGCCTCCGCTCAATCCAGTAGAATGTGATTGTAAGATCTGTAACTTTTCAGTCATTGCTTGTATGATCATTAAGTTCTGTAACCTTTTGCAAACTTTGTAACTTTAATTATTGTTAACATAGACTTTTAAGTTTTGTCACTTTTGCAAGCTTTGTAACCTTTTCAGTTACCACTTGTATAAACCTCCAAGCTTTGCAATATTCCATCACGTGATCAGGGAGAGTGTGAACAAGGGAGTGTATGTGGGTGGAGAGGAACTGCAAGGAGAAAAAAGCCCAGAGTCAGGAGCCAGGTGTGTCTGATGTAATCTGCCCTGAGAAGGCAATCACGGAGTGCTGTAAAGAAAAGAAGAACCTGGTGTGCATGAAAGGAACGAGGTCTGGGAATGCTTCTCAGTGACGGACACAGAAGGAAAACTCAGTGTACATTACAGGAGCCACCTAGTTCCAATAAAAGGAAGCAGGCACGCACACAAGTCCCTACTTCTTGACCTGCTCGCCGGCCCAGATCCGTGACCGCAGGCAGACACACAAGATCTACGAGGCTTTGGCTTCCCAGCTTCCTATGCTGTCTCCAGTAACTCTCTGCCTGCGTGAGTGTGTGGGTGCATGAGGGTATGAACGCAGGGAATGTGTGCGTGCATGAATAAGAGCCATCCCTTTTCTGTTTGATCCAATAGCAGCATTTAATAAAACCAATATAAGTGTAACCCTGGGTTGGTTTCCAGGGAAATTGAGGTCACATTAGTGGTGGAGAATGCAGGCAACCACCAATAGGGTAAACTAGTGGAAAGGGGCAACACAGAGTAGAGAGCATGTGAGGCGCCTGCTCCCCCTTCCAGGTACACTCGAGGAAAGGGGCGACACGGAGTAGAGAGCACATATGGGTAGCCTATGAATCCTGGTGTGCCTGCTCCTGCTTCCTGATTTTGGGCACGATGCCACTGTTTAGAAAGGGAAAGCACCCCCCCCCCCGAATCCACAATGGAGGGGAAGGTGGCAAAATTCCCCCTCCTCCTCCTCCTCTGGGCCCGCTCCAAGGGTGTTGACCCCTGGGTCCCAGAGGTGGTTTCATCAGGGGCCACCATGGTAGACGTTGAAAATACGTACCAGAAATACTGTGAGTTTTATCATCCGGATTCAAAGACTAAGGATCGGGCGGCAGCATGGCTGTTGTGGCAGACTTGTTGTGCTTGGCAAACTGCGAGAGCTGATTATAATTCTGAAATGGTGCAAGTGAAGCAGGAGTTGGCGAGTAAGAGCGGAAAGGGGCATGTGGAAGGCACAAGCAGCAGGGGCAAGTTGTCAGCAGCTAGCAATCTCCGCCGTCAGGGTGACGGAGAGAGCTGAACAGGCCGAGGAAGAGAGGGAACAATCTAAGGAGCTGGACGTCCAGGTGGAGTGTTTGTGGGGATTGGCGTTAGGGCAGGGGACCCATCTGGGTGGGAGAGCAGCAGGACCCCTGGGATCAGGGACAAAGGCGCCGCTCTTATATGACCCCGGAGACTGGGATGGGGACATATGGTATGACCCCGACCCAGGATGGCCACCAGATGGGCCAGGAGCTCAGCCAGCCCTTGTGGCAGCTGTGCAATGGTTAACTTTCCAGCACAGCCCCCCGGCCCAGGGAGGGAGCCCCAGACCCATAACTGGAGTAATTATGCAGGAAATAGCCTTGACCCCTGTGGAGACAACTTCTCTGGCTCAGGGGTTAGGGCCAGCCAAGTCGAGCACATTCTCGGAATGGGCGTCTCAGTTTCTGATGGCTATAGAGGATCAGGGGTTAAAGCCAGAGGAGGTTAGGAAGCTGTTGAGGACGGCATCCACCATACCGGGTTGCGATATGGGAATCGCACTGTGGACGCAGGCAGCTGGACAGTGGCAGTCCCTGTTCGCGCTGGTTTGCAACTTGGCTCAAGGAGAGGCACTGCAGGAGGTCAGCTGCCAGTATGCAGCAGGCTCCCCCGCTCTGGGGGAGGCCCCGATGTCTTTGTGGAGAGAATGGTATTAGCGGGATTGTTAACTGGGCGGTATCAGGCCCATGCCTAGGGGAGAGCGATCCCCAGGACCCTGTCCGAGATTGTGGTTTCAACAGCCAAATTAAGGCTTAGTGCAGCAATGTTGCCCAAAGATGTTCAGATGGCTATGGGAGTGTGGAGGCAGGGAGAGCCCCTAGACATATCACACCTTAAGGAAGCGGTGCGCCAAGCCACCAGAGTGGTTGGTCAGCCTGGAGCTGGGGCTCCTGCTCCCATCGCTGTGGCCGCAGCCCCAGCGCCTTGACGCAGGTGCTCCCAATGGGACACCAGTTGGCTCCGCATACAGTTGTGGATGGCCTTAAAGAACCAGGGGGAACCTATGGGCCAATGGGATGGGAAACCCACGGAGTCCCTAGCACTCTGCTGTATTCAGCTGGGGTTGAAGCTCCCGGAGCCGGAGGGCAATACTGGGGTCAAAAAAGCAACCTCAGATTGGGGGGCCCCAACTCCCTGAGTCCACTGGGAGAGGAAAGCACCCAGGGATGGATCTTGGTGGGACGTCTCCAGGTGGATTCGGGAGGAAGGTTGCGGGTGCGCCTTTGGGTGGGGGGGCCATATGAGCGCCCTGAGACATCTGAACTAGATTTTGTGGTGCTGGTGGACACCGGTGCGGCTGTCTCACTGCTTCCCTGCCCTGTGCCAATCCAGGGAACCATTGAGATCCAGGGATTTGATGGCACCTTGGCACAGGGACAAGTGTTGGGATGGTTGGTCACCCGGGTGGGGAATCTTACCCGAAGATGGCCCTGGATTTATAGCCCCGCAACTACAGAACCAGTTTTGGGCATAGATCGCTTGCGGGAGGGAGGACTAGTGGTTGATTGTGCTAACAAAGGTTTGTGGAGGACCCCAAAGAAAGACTGGACCCCTGAAGTAGGGAAGGGAGATACCGGATTGCTGATTGTAGTATGTTGGGAGTGGCGGCAGTGACCAGGGATAGCAAGGAGGAATGGAGGAAGCATTTTCCCCAGGCATGAGCAGCCCACAAGCTGGACTGTGGTAAATGGACTGGGGAACCAGTGAAAATAGAAGGACCAACGGTCCCCCCACAGAAACAATATCGTATCCCCACTGGGGCAGGCTGGGCTGTAGCAGAGATAGTTAGAGAGCTGGAAGGGCAGGGAGTCATGAAAAGAACGACTTCCCCCTTTAACTCCCCGATATGGCCTGTGAGGAAAGCTGATGGTGTCTCATGGAGCCTGACTGTCGACTATCGGAGAGTCAATGCAATGACCCCCCAGTGGGCACCAGTAGTCGCAGACATGACCCAGGTTTTGCAAGACATACCAAGAGAAGCTAAAAGATTTTCTGTATTGGATTCGTCTAACTGTTTCTTTGCCATCCCACTCGAGGAAGGATCGCAGGACTGATCAGCATTCCACGTGGACGGGGTACAGTATTGCTTTACCCGTGTACCCCAGGGATTTCACAGCACCCCCGCTATTGCGCAGAAAGTAGTGACCCAGATGTTAGAGCATCTCCCTCCAGGGGATAAGGGATGGGTGGTCTTATATGTGGACGATATCCAGATAATGGGAATGGACAATACGGATGCCCGAGGGAGGACTGAACGATTACTGGATTTGATTCAACAGCATGGTATGAAGGCGTCCCTGGAAAAGGAACAATTAATACAACCACAGGTGGAATACCTGGGCGTTACCCTGTCAGAAATGGGAAGGTCTATTAGTGAACAAAGATTGTCAGCGTTGCAGAATCTACCAGCCCCCCAAGATTTGAGAGGCCTATGGGCCATATTAGGGGGTTTTAATTTTGCAAGAGCCCACATATGGGACTATGCGCATCTCACCAAACCCCTTTATAGCTTATTGAGGAAGGAGGCCCAGTTCCAATGGGGCCCAGAGCAGGAAGCAGCTTTCAGTGAGCTGAAGCAATCTTTCTTGCAAGCAGCGACGTTGCGACCCGTACGGTTGGAGAGTCCGTATACGTGCGGGTCGCCACCAGTCCTGAGGCGTTGGCTGTGGTGTTGTTACAAGCGGACACATTGCAGAAAACAGTCCTGATAACATTCTATTCAAGCCTTTTAACACCAGTGGAGCAAAAGTTTGGCCCATGTGAAAGGGAATGTCTAACAGTAATACAGGTGCTGGAAGTAGGGGTGGTGGTGGTGAGAGATAATCAAGTTATTATTCAGAGCACCCACACCCCCTTAAAATATATATTGTCAGGAAAACCCACCCAAGTAGGAGTAAGTAACCCAAGGATGGCTCAGTGGACTCTGGCCTTGGTAAATCAAGGGGTCCAATGCCAAAAAGCCCAGGTGCTGGGCAACTACCAGGGGTCTTGCTTCAGACCAAAGGGGCAAAACATGAGTGCCCTGTGCCAGAGACCAAGTCAGTGCCGGTGGGTTGGGTAACTTCAATAGACCAAGCACAGAGCCTAACAGCACCGGCCAACATTTATTTTTCAGATGGGGCACTTTGGGTACAAGAGGGAAGAAACCACATACAAAGCACAATAATAAATTTGTAAAATAAGCCAGTAGTGCGAGTCTGGCCCCAAGGGTCGGCACAGCTGGCTGAATTAAAGGCACTGGTGGAATATTTAATGCTTTGGGAGTCGTGACTGGGACCCTCGGTGGTCTTTTCAGATTCTCAGTATGTATTAGGAGGGTTGACTAAATGGATGCCACAATGGGCTGGAGAAGTGCTGACAGGAAGGAGTTGGTCCATCATAAGGACTGGGAGGGAGTGCATCAGTGGGTCACCACTAATCCTAATCAATTGTTAGTAGGATATGTTAAAGGTCATCAAAGTGCAGACTTGTCAGTGGAAGCCATTTTTAACAACAAAGTGGATGGTTTAGCAAGGACCCCTGTGGTGGCCGTGGTCACCATGCATGGGGCCCTGCATTGGCAGCTGAAGCAAGATGGACATCCGGAGGACCACCCGGTAGTAGTACCGGCACGGTGGGATCGACAGGAAATGATATGCTGGTCCCATGCACTTGCCCATGAAGGCATGGAAGGGACTCTGCAATGAGCTGGAGACATAACCCGCTGGCCAGGACAGCGACAGGACTTGACCAACTGAGTACAGAATTGTCTTGTGTGTGCTGCTTTTAACCCACGCCCACCAAGGGAAGCTGATGATCAGCTGCCTTTAGGTCACCAGCGAGAGCCAGGAGGTCCGTGGGCTCACCCACAGGTAGACTTTATTGAAGGGTTACTGCCCGGGGAAGGAGGATGTACCTCGCTTTTGGTGATAGTAGACGCATTTTCGGGATGGGTAGAAGCGTTCCCCATGAAAACCCACAGCGCCGAGAAAACAGCTAAGGTTTTGTTTAAGGAGATCATTTGTAGATATGGATCTCCAGAGGTGATTGATTTGGCCAGGGGACCTCAGTTTGTGTCGGCAGGCTGGAAAGCATTGTTGGATACTTTGGGAATACAGCGGAAGCTGCATATTCCTAGGCACCCTCATAGCTCTGGGCAGGTGGAGCGTATGAATCGTACCATCAAAGCAGCTTTGTCTAAAGTTTTGTCAGAGAAGGGGGGGCCTGGACTAAACATTTGCCTTTAGTGTTAGCTGTAATAAGGAGTAGATCCCAGTACAGTAGTTCAGTGATGCCTTTTCAAATTAATGTTTGGACGACTAATGTGTCTTATGCGATCACATAATCGGTCCCCTCCCCCTCCAACCCCACCAGTCCGGAACTGATCCAATGGTATAAACTTCTACGGGAGGAACTTTCTCAAGCTGTTCAACTCATACAGCAAACAATGGGACAGGCCCAGGGAAAAATGGACAAGGGGCAACAGAAACCACCCGCCTGGCAGGTGGGTGCTCAGGTAATGTAGATGAAATGGAACACTCAGCCCCTCCAGGCAAGGTGGGAGGGGCTGTTTACTATTTGTAATAAGAGAAGTGACACAGTGTTCCAAATTGACCGAGGCCCCCATGGAAGTGGGTCCATCGGGGACAGCTCAAGCATGTAGGGGAACCACCCAGACCCCACGTTCCTCTCTACGATAGCCTACGGTTTACAATGTTTAAGTCTTTTTCGCAGCTTCTGTTTTTCAGAGCACCAGAGAGAGCTGGTACCAGCTGAAGAACAATTGAAACATACCATGGTGCATCATCGCAACAAACTTCTACATTGTCTTATGTTCTGTGTTTCATGTTTTAAGTTTTGTGCCTCATGTCTCCTTTTTGTCTTGGAGCGCTTGTCTCATTGCGAGCATTACGGTGTCTGGGAAAAGGGAGGATATCGCATTAGGCAGGGAATAGCAACAAACCATACTCACAGCCCTTTGTAACTCTAACCGGACCCCTCCCTCTCCCTACCCCTCCGCCTCCTGCCACATTGTCAGTCACACACCTATCCCCGTGGTGGCCACCTCCGTCCAAAAGCCTGTGATACATCAAGATTGTAACTGCCTCTTTATCGATTGTTTATCTCCCCACCGAATGCTCTGATTTTCATCTCAACGTAGTACATGAGAATGGCTCTTTGACACTCATTGTTACATCCTCTGGTCAATATTTTGATATGTATTTTTGTTACTGTGGACATGCTACGTGTAATGAAAATCCGGAATTGCTCCAGCAATCAAAGCACTGGCATGGATGAGCAGAGGCACGCCGTCCCCCTTTTGGATGGTCACCACAATTTAGGTGACCAAGGGGCAGGAAATGTTTTGTAAAGCCTCCGCTCAATCCAGTAGAATGCTATTGTAAGATTTGTAACTTTTCAGTCATTGCTTGTATGATCATTAAGTTCTGTAACCTTTCGCAAACTTTGTTTCTTTAATTATTGTTAACATAGCCTTTTAAGTTTTGTAACTTTTGCAAGCTTTGTAACCTTTTCAGTTACCACTTGTATAAACCTCCAAGCTTTGCAATATTCCATCACGTGATCAGGGAGAGTGTGAACAAGGGAGTGTCTGTGCGGCTGGGTGGAGAGGAACTGCCAGGAGAAAAGAGCCTGGAGACAGCCGCCAGATGTGTCTGATGTAATCTGCCCTGAGAAGGCGATCACGGAGTGCTGTAAAGAAAAGAAGAACCTGGTACGCATGAAAGGAACGAGGTCTGGGAATGCTTCTCAGTGAGGGACACAGAAGGAAAACTCAGTGTACATTACAGGAGCCGCCCAGTTCCAATAAAAGGAAGCAGGCACGCACACAAGCCTCTGCTTCTTGACCTGCTCGCCAGCCCGGATCCGTGACCGCAGGCAGACACACAAGACCTACGAGGCTTCGACTTCCCAGCTTCCTATGCTGTCTCCAGTAACTCTCCGCCTGCGTGAGTGTGTGGGTGCATGAGGGTACGAACGCAGGGAATGTGTGCGTGCATGAATAAGCGCCATCCTTTTTCTGTTTGAACCAATAGCGGCATTTCATAAAACCAATATAAGTGTAACCCTGGGTTGGTTTCTAGGGAAATTGAGGTAACAGTAATAACTTGTGCTGGCCTTTCGGAAGGGGTGGCGGGGTTAGCAGAGCTTGAGACGGAGTCAAATCGAGAGGACAGAGAGGCTGTGGTACTTATGATGGAAGGGGTTAAGAAATACTGCCCTGAGTTAAAGGCAGTTTTGCTGATGCATCAGGAGGAGGGAGAGTCAGTTACGGCTTATTGTGCTGGACTGTTGTCGGCAGGTTCTCTAGCTGATATCAAGGAAGGGCAGGTAACAAATTTCTTATATAATGGTTTAAGGAAACCTATTAAGGTGTTTATAGAATCTCAAAAGGAGTTGGATCAGGCTAAATTAATTAAGATGGCCCGAGAGGCAAAAAAGGTAGTAAGCAGAAGACGTGGCTCCTCCCGGAAGGCAGTCAGCGAGGTTTCTTACAGCAACCGAGCTACCTACAAGGGTCCTAATCACGCCGGTATGGGACGTGAAGTGGGACGAACCAACAGAGGATGCGGAGGGTCCAGTGGATGATCAGTGTGAGCACAAATATGGGCTTTACTCCAGGAGAAAGGAGCAGATATGGTTCGTTTACATGGACAGACTTCAGCGGTTTTGTTAAATGCTGTGAGTGATTTGGCAGGGAACAAGTCACAGCCTACGCCACAACCTGTTGAGATTGTGGGAACAGGCCTGGGAGATCTGGTAGGCCCCTATGGCTTGTTGTCCCAGGAATTGGCTCAGATGGACGTGGCAGATTCCCGTCAGAGTAGCTCCACATCTCAGCAGGGTTGCCTTGCCCTTAGCAACCCCTGCCCCCAAGACTGAATGTTAGTGGCTAAATTGCAGCCCCACATAACTGGTAGACCTTACGGGGAAGTGGGGCAGGTGGGGGTGAAAGGAAACATACAGTGGTTGCTAGCATTAATTGATACAGGAGCAGAGGCAACTCTGATTAAATTGGTGCAGGAGGACATGCAAAAAGGACAAATTATTCCTTTATTTGGCTTTCAAAACAAAGGAATAAAAGGAATTTTATTTAAAAAAATCTGTCATGGGTGACAGGACGCAGTAAGTTTTGGACAGACACAGTGGTCTGGAACAGCATGACTGAAAATGCTGTCTTTTAGGTGCAGATGTGGTACAGCAGAAAAAATGGATAATTGATCTGGCAGAAAGTCGGCTGTGGAAAAGGGGGCAGGGATTGTAAGTAAGCAGGTAATTCCAGGAGCACTGAGGAAAGAAGCTTGTAAAGCCATAGCAGCTGTGGTGCTACCAGATAATAAATGGACCCAGGAGTTCCCTATGGTGTGGGCCAAAAAATAATCCGAATGTGGGGGCATACAAGCAGCAGTGAAAATAGTAGGAAAATTTGTAAAAACCAGTTCCTCAATATTCCTACCCTGCAGAAGCTGTTCTGTGTAGAAAAAAATCGCTACAGGATTTAAAAAAAAACAACAACAAAAAGTGGTGGTGAAGTGCCAAAGTCCGAACAATTCTCCGATCCAGCCTGTGCGGAAAGCGGACGGAAGGTGGCGCCTCACGATCAATTATAGGAAAATCAATGTGGCTACAGTCCCGATGGCACCAATAGTCGCTAATCTTCCAGCTGTATTGGCTGGAATAGCTTCACCTGCTAAATGGGTCTCTGTATTGGATATTGCTAGCTGTTTCCCTGCTATTCCATTAACCCCTGAGAGTCCGTCTCGATTTGCTTTTACGTTCCAGAACAAACAGTTCACATTTTAACGTGTCCCCATGGGTTACCATGGTGCTCCAGCTAGAGCACATGCACATGTGACCAGGACGTGGGATCAACTCCCTGATTGGAACGAGCCGTGGGTTACTTCTTGTGTGAATAACATACTGACAACAGCTGTTTCCCAGAAGGAGTGTAAACATCGAACTAAGCTGGTCCTGGGAATAGTGAAAAAAACAGGCTTAAAATTATCATGGGACAAGGCACAGCAAAAAGTTAAACACTTAGGGACTATCTTGGGACAGGAGGGTCGTACTATCAGTAAACTAAAAGTGAAAATCTTACGCACCCTCCCTAAGCCAGCGGATGGGCATTCAGTTAGGGTATTGTTAGGAGCTATGGAATTTGGTCAGGATTTTATACCAAATTTTGCTGAAATTTGTAGACCCCTGTGGTCCCCAATTTAAAAAATTGCCAATGGGACTGGGGCCCAGAACACGATGAGGCATGCGGAAAGGTAAAAGAAGCAGTTACAACTGCACCAGCATTAGCAGAGCCAGATCCAACCAAATCTTTTTACTTCATGGTCTCACACAGCTTGGGAGCTAGAGGTGCAGTACTGCTGCAGGAGACGTGTGGAAAGCAATGCCCTGTCGCTTATGGAAGCTGTGAATTAACACCCCATGGGTCCACGTTTTCTCCATGTGAACGCAAATGCTTGGCTGTTATATGGGCCTTACAGAAATGGGAATACATAACAGGACACGCTCCTAGTATTGTAACCACAGCTCACCCCTGTACAGCTGATTCTACAAGAAAAGACTTCTAAGGTAAAGTAAAAAGAAAAGGAGGACTTGTGGCACCTTAGAGACTAACCAATTTATTTGAGCATAAGCTTTCGTGAGCTACAGCTCACTTCATCGGATGTTGTAGCTCTCGAAAGCTTATGCTCAAATAAATTGGTTAGTCTCTAAGGTGCCACAAGTCCTCCTTTTCTTTTTGTGAATACAGACGAACACGGCTGCTACTCTGAAACCTGTCAAGATTAAAGTAAGTGATCATCGTCTGGCTAAGTGGGCCCTGACTCTACAGAACCTCAGGCTTGTGGTAAATAAAGTAAAGGAACCCCCACTACTTCCATATGCTCTAATAACAGAAAGGAAACAACATGAATGTCCTGTACCCATACAGACACAGTACAAGTGGCCTGTGCAAGAAGCTGGGGATCTAGCAATTTCGACTCACAAGTGGGTATGGTTTACAAATGGATCTACTTATTACAAGGAAAGTCAACTTGTTGGTGCAGCAGCAGCTGTTTGTTTGTTTCCAGAACAAGAACTGGGGATCCCATGTGAAAAAATGTCAGCCCAGGAATGCAAAGTGGCAGCAGTCAAGCTAACATTCGAAGCAACTCCCTTGGACTGTGACGTGGTCACATGCGCTCACTCTCAATGGACTGTGCAAGGAGTAAGTACCTGGGCACCCCTATGGGAACAGCAGGAAGGCAAAGAAGTTGCATGCTGGGATTACTGGAAAGCTATTATTGATAGTATTCGGAAAAGGGTTGGTTCCACAGAAATCAAGCCTGTTAAGGCTCATGCTAAACAACATACTCGGGAAGGATACTACAATGCGAAAGTGGATGAAATGGCTAAGGAAGCAGCAGCTACAGCATCTTCTGTGGGTCACAGTAACATCGAAGTCGTAACTCAATCTCAAATGAAAAAATAAGCAAATCCAGGAAAACTGCAAACAAACACTGATACAGCTGATCAAAAACTTCTGAAACAACACAAAGCATTCATACAGCATGAAGAACAGAAATGAAAACAAGTGGGACAAAGAATAACAGAAGTAGAAGGAAAATGAAAAATAACAGAAAAACAAAATGTAATCAGAGCAAAACAAGGAGATAAAAAAATGGGTACCTCCAGAACAATTTAAAAAATAATAATCTGATTTCTACATGAAGAAGGACATTTTGGAACTAAAAAAACATTAGCACAAGTAAAAAAAGTAATGTGGTGGCCAGAAATGAACATGCATATTAACAAATTTTGTCAACAGTACTTGGTGTGTGCCCAAGTTAACCCTAAAAGCGGGCTGGGAGGGGGGGATACTAAAACACCAACCTAACACGTCGCAAAAATTACAAATGGATTACATTGGACCTTTAAAAAAAACTCCTACAAGAAAAACCTTTTGCTTGATTGTCATAAATTTTCAGGATGGGTAAAAGTAATCCCCACAACAAATAACAGCTCAAACTACAGGTCAGGCTTTATGGACCCAAATACTAAGCAAATGCAGTATACCCTTGATCATAAACAGTAACCAAGGACCTCACTTCGTGGAAGCAGTGGTAAAAGCATTATTATTAATAATGAAAATCAAACCAAAATGGCATATGGTCTACCACCCACCGAGTGCAGGAAAGTAAAAACAACAACAAAAAATACAGCTGTGACCAAGCAAATTCGAACACAAGGCTAAAACTGGAAAACTGCTTCACCTGCAATCCCGATGACCAGAAAAGCCTTGGAACAAGCTGACATAAGTACTCACCTTTTAAGTTAATGACAGGTCGAGCTATGAGAACTCCTAAATTCCTACTCCCATCTGAGAAATGGGTGCAGAAGGAAGTCTGAATAGCAGATTTAGTACAACAATTAAAAAAAATGGGGCACCAAAAAATCAGTGAAGACAAAGGGAAGAACAAAAGGAAGCATCTGGGTACCAATGGAAAATAGAAGACAAAGCAATGCTCAAAAATTGGTAAGTAATAAAAAACCTAAAACCCACATGAAAGGGACCATTCCCTGTAAAATATGTGGCCAGCCCTATTGTGGTTCTGATGGCCACTCCAAATGGGAATGTATGAAAACATTCTGATCAAGTCAAACTGTACCCATCAAAAAAGTTAGTATAATAGTTCATGAATATGTAAGGTAAATATAAAATAGTATATAGTCATGTAAAATGTACTAACCTATAAGGCCCAGTTAGAGGCCTGTGTTTTGTTTGTTTATTTTTTTTCACAAACTAATCCATGGAAGCAAAAAATATTCTGGGGAACCTGTTTCGTTTGGTCATCTATGGGCTCATCTGCCATGTGGCTACTGAATCACCATCCATCTGTCCCATGGGAGAGGCAACCAGAGATTGTAAAATCAAGCAATTCCAACAGCAATGGGGGCTTATACCAAGGATACGCACGGATTTTCTCCTCCGAATTGGCAGTACTAATCTTGAATGGGTAAGGGAGTAAGAAATAGGACTGAGTGTTATAGTCACCCTTCGTGGAAAGGTAACTAAGCAAACAAAAAATGCATGACTTGGAACTAGAATGTCACAAAACTATGAAGTAAAGGTCCTGTATGGTGAGCCTACCCCTGACCAGGAAAAAGTTCTTGCAAAAATGGTCTTCAACTTAATTAAAAATGCATGAAAAAATTTGAAGCAGTATTTGTAAAACCAGGGAAGTATCTGTATAAAAGAATAAAATGGGGATTCCGATATGAGCGTCCATTCACCTTATTTCCACCTTTTATAGAACGCAGACCTATAACCGCACCTCCGCCAACTGAAAAAGCAGGAATGAAAACTCAAAAACGGTCCCTAACTGCTGAAAATACTATAAATTTAGGCACAGTTCCAACTGGCATGAACCTTACTATGAATAACAGTTCAGAGCCATCCTCTGTAGTTTTGTCCAAAGGTCATGTTTCAACAACGCTTATCTCCCCAGAATTAAAAAAAAGGAAGCCGGAAAAAAATAAGAAAACAAACTTTTTATCCAAGCAGCCGATTCCTCAGTTCAAAGACTGAAAAAAGGGGTCAAACCTGGTTAAAGGTCGTGACGAGGAAAAAAAACTAAATGTGGAAAATGGAAAAGTTTGGCACTGTATGGTAACAAAATCTGTTAATCCCTTTGGGGCCAAAAAAACCCCACTCAAGGAATATGAACCTTTCATGTAACAAATAGAGCATGTGTTTATTAGGAAACATATGGAGCCTCTCTACCCTAAGGGAAAAAATAAAAAAAACTTTAAAGCAACTAATGCAGTCAGCACACACTGAAAAACAAGGAAAAACAATGAATCAAAAGATGGGATATTCTGTAATGAAATTAAGTAAATTGTTGGGAAAAAGTGTTTTAAATATTGTTAAAGAAATAAGGAATATTCGCCTAGGATTATCCTGGAAAAAAGTTTGTATAAAAGACCAGGAAATCTTAAAAGAACAATAAAAAAAATCTTAAAACAGAGCCAAAAAGAAACTTGGCCTCAGACTCTTAACTGGGCACTGAGTTACTACTCTTATATTAATCAATCATTCCAAGATACCTGAAAGGTGCAAGTGCATACATGTCCCATACGCCAGTGCACTCTCATCCTTTCCGGTATAGCCAATGGAAAGGCACAAGAAGTGCATCCGGTAATATATGCCAGCAGCTGGAAAAATAAAACAAAATACTATAAAATAGTAGCAGAAGAAAATGAATTATGGTAAATACCTGAATTAAAATAAAAGCAAATACTGGAAGCCCAATGGAAATGGGGTACCTTGGTTAAAAAAAATTGAAATTTAAAATAAAAAGAAGGTAATCTCACCATAAATTTATAGTAAAAAAATGGTTGGTGGAAATTATATAAAATAAACCAAAATATTTGTTGGCATAAAAAAAAAGGGGTTAGGTAACAATAAACAACCAAACCTGGTTTATGGACCAAGAAATGTGGTGTACTCATGAAAATATAACTCATTTCCAGTATGAACAATATCAATGGCACCCCCAAATAACTAAAATTTTTATAGGTTTCAGAGTAACAGCCGTGTTAGTCTGTATTCGCAAAAAGAAAAGGAGTACTTGTGGCACCTTAGAGACTAACCAATTTATTTGAGCATAAGCTTTCATGAGCTACAGCTCACTTCATCGGATGCATCCTGTGGAAAATACGGAAGATGTTTTTATATACACAGACCATGAAAAAATGGGTGTTTATCACTACAAAAGGTTTTCTCTCCCCCCACCCCACTCTCCTGCTGGTAATAACAAGCCAAGCTCTGCGATACAACCGCATTTGCTCCAACCCCTCAGACAGAGACAAACACCTACAAGATCTCTATCAAGCATTCTTACAACTACAATACCCACCTGCTGAATTGAAGAAACAGATTGATAGAGCCAGAAGAGTTCCCAGAAGTCACCTACTACAGGACAGGCCTAACAAAGAAAATAACAGAACACTACTAGCCGTCACCTTCAGCCCCCAACTAAAACCCCTCCAACGCATTATCAAGGATCTACAACCTATCCTGAAGGACGACCCAACACTCTCACAAATCCTGGGAGACAGGCCAGTCCTTGCCTACAGACAGCCCCCCAACCTGAAGCGAATACTCACCAGCAACCACATACCACACAACAGAACCACTAACCCAGGAACCTATCCTTGCAACAAAGCCCGTTGCCAACTGTGCCCACATATCTATTCAGGGGACACCATCACAGGGCCTAATAACATCAGCCACACTATCAGAGGCTCATTCACCTGCACATCTGCCAATGTGATATATGCCATCATGTGCCAGCAATGCCCCTTTGCCATGTATATTGGTCAAACTGGACAGTCTCTACGGAAAAGAATAAATGGACACAAATCAGATGTCAAGAATTATAACATTCATAAACCAGTCGGAGAACACTTCAATCTCCCTGGTCACGCCATTACAGACATGAAAGTTGCGATATTACAACAGAAAAACTTCAGAAACAGACTCCAAAGAGAGATTGCTGAATTGGAATTAATTTGCAAATTGGATACAATTAACTTAGGCTTGAATAGAGACTGGGAATGGTTGATTCATTATAAAAAGTAACCTATTTCCCCTTGTTTATTCCTTCCCCCCCCCCCCGCCCCCGTTCCTCAGACGTTCTTGTTAAACCCTGGATTTGTGCTGGAAATGGCCCACCTTGATCATCATACACATTGTAAGGAGAGTGATCACTTTAGATAAGCTATTACCAACAGGAGAGTGGGGTGGAGGTGGGGGGGGGGAGAAAACCTGGATTTGTGCTGGAAATGGCTCACCTTGATTATCATACACATTGTGAGGAGAAAAGGAGTACCTGTGGCACCTTAGAGACTAACCAATTTAAATAAATTGGTTAGTCTCTAAGGTGCCACAAGTACTCCTTTTCTTTTTGCGAATAAAGACTAACATGGCTGTTACTCTGAAACCTGTCATTGTAAGGAGAGTGATCACTTTAGATAAGCTATTACCAGCAGGAGAGTGGGGTGGGGGAGAGAAAACCTTTTGTAGTGGTAAACACCCATTTTTTCATGGTCTGTGTGTATAAAAACATCTTCTGTATTTTCCACAGTATGCATCCGATGAAGTGAGCTGTAGCTCACGAAAGCTTATGCTCAAATAAATTGGTTAGTCTCTAAGGCGCCACAAGTACTCCTTTTCTTTTTGTAAAATTTTTATGACTCACCCTAAATTAACATTGCCAAGTTTAAAAAAAATCAAGTAAAATATTACAAATTGGAATATAAAAATACAAACTAATCAAGGCACACTGGACCAAATAGAACCGTCAACTAAACTAATAATATCTGTAAAAGATATGCTTGCTCAAAAGTATAAAATTGTTTAAAAAGCTGTAAAAAAAATAAAATCTCAAATGTGTGCTTGGTATGATGTTGTATGTTGTATGATGTTGTATGTCAAGTAACAACATGAAATAAAGTTAATTGGGTAATGTTATTTTGTATTTCTGAAATTTCTGTATTATTCCTTATATGTTTCTGTTGTAAATATCAGATGTGTAAGCAATATAAAAAAAAAACAAGCTTTGCAAAAAAACTTATAAAATTAAGTTGTTAAATTATGCAACTAATAATGGTAAAATAACGCTTTAAGTTTTATAAAAACAAAAAAACTAACACATAATCTAATAGTTAGCATACAAATTGCAGGTATGGTGTGGCCATACTGAATGAATGGTGTGAGCATAACTTGACATGACTTAAACATGGCTGAAGGGCTGCAGAGGATCCTGGGAGCAGGGTCCGTTTAAGCAGAAGCAGATTTGATAAAGGACTGGCAAAGCCTGCATGTGTGATCGATATTTAACTTATTGGTCAGAAAATATGGGCCCATGCAAAAGTAAATATCACATGTATAAAGTTCCAGCATGGAGCACAGGTCGACCTGGTTGTATTGACCTTGCAGCAAGGACACCACGCAGAGAGCCAGAGTGAATGATTGATGAGTGAGTAAACGTGGAGTGGTGTGGAGTGATTTTCATTCGGTACTGTTAAGGAAAAAGTTAGCATATGTGACTCCATTTTGGTTTGGGGCCCACCATTGTCTAAAAGCAAGCACATCCTGCACCAGGAGGAGTGTTCCTTAGATACTGCATTCCTGTGAAAAATACCCCCCGCCCTTGTCTCCAGCCTGTCTCAACTCCCGGTTTCTGTTCTTTGTCTGTTCCTAACTCCCTGCCTCCTGGCCTTTTGCTGTGGGCCTCCCATCCTGATAAAAAAGGTTACTGATGCATTGCTTCAGGGCCATGTTGTGTGGCTGGAGTAATAGTTTAGCACGGGGAATGTACCTAGAAGGGTTAGGTGGTAGATAAGGGAAGGGTTTGTCTATTGGCTAAGGTTTCCGATGCACGAGGGCAACATGCTGTGCTAAAAGGTATATAAGCTTTGTGTAACCTGCATTCGGGGTCCCCTTCTGACTAGCAGGGGGGCACCATGCTCGAGCGTAATAAATTTAATATCCTTGGAAACTCTGCAGTTGTGGACTTTGTTTGTGTGCCTCAGCCTAGACTTGAACTGCACGTGACCTATCAGGTATAATTCGCAACAGTACCTCCCCAGCACCTTTTAAAATACTAATTAAATAAAATTATAGACCAGCCAGCCTAACTTCAGTACCTCCCCAGCACCTTTTAAAATACTAATTAAATAAAATTATAGACCAGCCATGCCCACTGGGCATGCTTTTAAGACATGTGACTCCTTTGAGGAAAAAGAGTATAAGAATCAAGCAAAGTAAATTACTGTTGGTTGAGATTCCTTAATTGACGCTTAAAGAAGCAACGTTGCCAGACAGAGTAGCCAAAACTCTGCTCCGTGGGCTCGAGTAGGACTGTGAACCAGAGGTGTCTCAAGACAGCCAAGGCCTTGCCTCGAGGGAATCCGAGACAGACCAGAGGGCTGAGAAGAACAGACCTGGAGAGAAGAAGCCGTCCATAAAATTGGTAACCACCTTCTCTGTTTGCCAAGCCGGAACTGCGGGAGGTTAGCACAGGGCCTGCTTGTGTATGTTTGTAAAAGAGAGACTTGTTAAGAGGAATTTATAGCTCTTAATGTATTGCTCTTAATGTCTAACATAGAAGTTATGTGCTTAATGTAACCCTTTACCGCTCGTGTAATTCCCTCTCAAGAAATTATTGTGCATTGAAAATAATTGCTGTGGACCTTTTGCACTGGTATGACAGTGATCTGCTCCACTGGGAGCCAGTAAAGATCCAATTCTGGGGTAGTAGCACCCCCTGTTGTCAACACCGAGCACCCCCTGCCACTTCCCCAGCAGCTCTTAGTCACAGCAGCATCCCTGGACACGAACGTGATGATTCAAATGGGAGGGTTTGCAGGATGAGACCCTTGTTGGCTCTCTCATATATTTTTGCTCCACATTTCTTACAGCAGGAGGTGGGATTCAGGAAGGGGGTCTGAGCAAGGGAGGGGAGACTCCATCATTGGAGCCCAGGTGGGGAAGGGGCTGAGATCCAGGCAGTTGAAGCTGGTCAGTATGTCAGGAACTGCTTCCCATCTGAATTTGCTACCAGTAGCAAAAATCTGTATTCACTTGGCACCTAAATTTTTGCAGTAGCAGTCCCCTAAGTGCCTGTGTTTCTGCCTCTAGACATGTGCACTGCTGCCCCCCGCTAGGCACCCACACACCTATCTCCTGCCCGATCCCTAGCCTGACCCTGAATCTAGGGAAAATAGGTGCTCCTCCGTTTATCTTGCCTTCAGGGCCCAATTCAGCAGGTCTGCTCAGAAGCGGACCAGCAGATCAGGTCCCGTTCAAAATCTGGCCAGAGGCGGAGATGCCAGCCCAGTGATTAGAGCACTCACCTGCAATACAAAGAGAGACCCAGGTTCATGTCCCCTCTGTGTGCAGGAGAGAAAGGGCTTGAACTGGGGTCTCCCACACCTCTTAGGAGAGCTCTCTAATAATTTGTTCCAGCATCTTTCCGGGTACTGAAGTTAGGCTGGCTGGTCTATAATTCCCGGCTTCCTCTTTGTTCCCCTTTCTAAAGATAGGTTCAATGTTTGTCCTTCTCCAGTCCTGGGGTCCTCATCCCTCCTCCATGAGTTCTCAAAGATAATCATTAACAGTTCTGAGATTGCTTCAGCCAGTTCATTAAGTGCCCTCAGGTGAATTTCATCAGGCTCCACCAACTTGAATATATCTAACTTATCTAAACATTCTTTAACCTGTTCTTTCCCTATTTTGGCTGGTGCTCCTTCCCCCTTGCTGTTAATATTAATTGTGTTGAATATCTGGTCACAACAAACCTTTTTAGTGAAGATTGAAGCAAAATAGGCATTAAACACCTCAGTGTCAGTGACTGGGACATGGGCAATCATGCCTAGTGGTCAGAGCAGGAGTCAGTACCCAGGAGTCAGAGAGTTGATCCCAGAGCCAGGGGTCAGAGCTAATGTCACAGATCAGGAATCTGAGTCAAGGGGTCAGAACTGGGTTAGCTGGAATGAGGCAAAACAGAGGCAACGCTGGGGCCACGATAGGAGCAGGGCTGGGACAAGCAGATGCAGGCACTATCATAGCCATGGGTGATGCTTTGAACAGCCACTAAGCTGCTGCTGGGCTTAAGAGCTGCTCTGCTGACTCTTCCAACCAATCAGGTGGTGTCACCAGTCAAGCAGCCTAATACAGGCCAGTTGTGCTCATTAGGTTGCCCAGAGACTGGCTCTGCTGCAGGCCCTGATTCCTGACACTCAGCCTTCTTGAGGTTGTCAGTTATTAGCTCTCCTCCTTCTTTGCTAAGTAGAGGGCCCACACTTTCCTTCACCTCTTTTCTTGCTCCGAGTCCTAACATATTTATAGAACTTCTTCTTATTGCCTTTTTTTGTCCCTAGCTTGGTGCATCTAAATTTCTGATTTGGCCGTTTTCATTTCACCTCTATGTGCTTGTGCTAGTCTCCTGTACTCATTCTTAGCAACTTGTCCATATTTCCATTTTTTCTAGGATTCCCTTTTGATTTTCAGGTCATTAAAAAGCTCCTGATGGAGCCATATTGACCTCTTACTATTCTTCCTATCTTTCCTTTGCATCAGGATAGCATGACAAGATTGCAGCAGTTACGTGGAGGCCCCTTCCTGCTCCCTGATTCAGCCTTTTATACTGCTGCTCTCTTCTCAGCGCTGAGCTAATGACCTCATCAGGCTCCCTACAGGTGCAAGTGATCCCCTTTACCCTTCCAAACCCAAACTACTCAGTGCCTCCTACTCTAACTGCACCCGGTGCTCTGGATGTGCTCAGTGACCAGGGTGCTGGCTTCCAAAGGGCTCGGTTTGTAGCTGATAACAGCCCCCTGTCACACGGCCACGATTATGTAGGTGACCATGTAGTGAAAATAACACCAAAAGTAAACTGTTACCTCTTTATTCAATTCAGAACCCAGATCTGCCAGTATCTGCTCTGGACAGCCATGTTGATATATAATTTTACATGTCCTCTTTCCACTTTATGTGCTGTCAAGTTGGAGCACATTAAATTAGTCCCAGGCACTATAACTCTCAAGGTGTCCACACTGGCAAGGCACGTCGAGCGCTCCAACTCCACGGCTGGAGCACTACTGGTAATCCACCTCGACGAGAGGTGTAGAGCTTTCTGTGCCGGGGCTAAAGCACCACGGTGCCAGTGTGGACGCCCTGCTCTATTGCTGCACTCTCATCGGCCTCTGGGACATGTCCCACAATGCCTGTTCTAGCCACTCTGGTCATCACTTTGAACTCTACTGCCCTGCCCTCAGGTGACCAACCGTCAGACCCGCCCTTTAAATTCTCTGGGAATTTAAGTCCCCTTCCTCTTTGCTCAGCAAGGCATGGAGTGCTCTCAGTGAATCTTTCCAGGTGACCATGCCTCCAAGCTCCAGGCGATCCCCAGCATGGAGCAATGCTGAGGTGCTAGACCTCATCAGCATTTGGGGAGAGGAGGCTGTCCAGTCCCAGCTGCGCTCCAGCCATAGGAATTACAATACTTATGGCAGATATCAAGGGCCATGACCAAAAGGGGCCATGACCGGGACGCAGTGCAGTGCAGGGTGAAAGCGAAGGAGCTGCGGAATGCATATCACAAGGTGCGGGAGGCAAACCGCCGCTCTGGACCTGCCCCCATGACCTGCCGGTTCTACGAAGAGCTGGACGCGATACTTGGGGGCGACCCCACTGTGACATTGCACTCCATATGTTTTATGGAAATATGCTTATGAATGTGACTATGACATAACTGGAATGTGTTTTATGCTAAATCTGCCATGTAACATATCTCGGCAAAGGTTATGATCTACTGAATATATTCATTCTATTTGTATGCAGGTATCATTTTCATACCTAAACCTATAAGCTTTGGCTCTTTTCTAATATGTTAAGTATCTGCTGTGGGAAACACATAAGGGAGGGTGAGCCAACCTATTGTGAAGTTATGCAGTGGGCCGTTGCTGAGAATAGAAAAATGCAGGAGTGGTGCGACAGCAAGATGAGGGAATGGAAGGAGAACACAGAGCGGCTCCTAAACACCGTGGAGTGGCAAGCGGACTCGATGCAGGCACTCGTAGAACTGCATATGGAGCAGCTTTGCGCCTGCCCTCCCCTGCAGCCTGTGTCCCAAATCTCTTTCTCTTGCGCCCCTAAGTCACCGCCAACACAGTAGATCATAATCTTTCTAACGGTATGTTCCATGGGGCATTTAGAATAAAGCATATTTCAGTTATGTTATATTCATGTTCATAAGCATATTTTCATAAAGTATATGGAGTGCAACGTCACAATTGCATTAAGTGAAAGCAAGCTTAGCCCAGGAAAGCAACAAGCTCTGCTAGTCAGTGCATCCTATGGAGCACTAGGTACCTACTAGCATTACAACCACTGCACTCCTGTGCATGGCACCAAACATTACTGGCTTTCAGCATCGAATTGCTGCCTCAGAGCATCCCAAATCCTCATGGCCCTGCATTGTGCTCCCCAATGGCCCTGATCTCTGGCTGCTCAAATTCAGCCTCCAGCCACTGAGACTCAGTGCTCCAGGTCAGAGTGAAACTTTCACCCTTCCCTTCACAAATATTATGCAGGGTACTTCACGCGGCTATAACCATAGGGATGTGGTCATCAGCCAGGTCCAGCTTCCCATACAGACATCGCCAGCAGGCCTTTAAATGCCCAAAGGCACACTCGACAGTCATTCTGCAGCTGCTCAAACTGTTGT
The DNA here is from genome assembly GCF_965152275.1 of Natator depressus. NCBI lineage: Eukaryota > Metazoa > Chordata > Testudines > Cheloniidae > Natator > Natator depressus. The sequence goes on from NC_134247.1 coordinate 35,196,205, forward strand.
TGAACCGCTCCTCGCTGCTGTCAAGGCTTCATGAGCCACGGCATCAAGGGGTAGGCGGGATCTCCCAGGATCACAATGGTCATCACAGGGGATCCATTCCTGCAGACTGAAGAGGCAGACAGAGCGCACAGTACAAAAACCATTGAAAGATGGTGCCAAACGCCGATGGAAGCAAAGGGGCTGCTGGGATGCAAAGAGTTGCATGACGGGGCATTGGGGCAGGACCCAGGATGCCCCGAGATCCCCCCCTCCGCCTTCCCACAAACTTGAGCAGCAGAAGGGGAAGAGGTGATCTGTGGGATAGCTGCCCAGAGTGCACCACTCCCAATGCCGCTGCAAGTGTCATAAATGTGGCCACACCAGTGCACTTGCAGCTGACATTGTGAACACACTGCAGCGCTTTCCCTGCTGTGGTCTCCAAGGGCTGGTTTAACTCACAGTGCTCTACATCTGAAAGTGTAGCCAAGCCCTAAATTGGTTTAAACAACAATTTCAAGCCATGTCTATACGGGCAAGTTAAAACACTCTAACTTGCTGGCTTAGGGGTGTGAAAAATCAACCCCCCCAAGAGCAGCAAGTTTGAGGGCTTTAAAGTGCTAGTGTGGACAGGCTCCGAGCGACTCCCCTCATGGAGGTGGATTACCTGGAGCACCGGGAGAGCTCTCTCCCCGCGCTCGAGAGCGACCACACTCGCACATCAAAGCGCTTATCGTGGTTTATTTTGTTGTAGCTTAAGCCAGTGAGGCTATAAGGGCTTGGCTACACTTGCGAGTTAGAGCGCATAAAAAGCAGCCCCGGGTGCCCTAACTCCTGACATGTCCACACTGGCAATGCACGAAGAGCGCTCGGACTCTGTGGCAGGAGCTCCCCTGGTAATCCACCTCCATGAGAAGCATAACGCTTGCTGCGCCCCTGCTGGAGTGCCGCTGTGCCAGTGTGGACGCCCTGGTCTATTAATGCGCTCTGATCGGCCTCCAGTAGTGTCCCACAATGCCTGTTCTAGCCACTCTGGTCATCAGTTCGAACTCTACTGCCCTGGCCTCAGGTGCCCAACCATCAGACCCGCCCTTTAAATTCTCTGGGAATTTTGAAATTTCCCTTCCTGTTTGCTCAGCAAGGTGTGGAGTGCTCTCAGCACATCTTTCCATGTGACCATGCCTCCACCCGCCAGGCGATCCCCAGTATGGAGCAATGGTGAGGTGCTGGACCTCAGCAGTGTTTGCGGGGAGGAAGCTGTCCAGCCCCAGCTGCGCTCCAGCAGTAGGAATTACAATACCTTTGGGCAGATATCAAGGAACATGATGGAAAGGGGCCATGACCGGGATGCACTGCAGTGCAGGGTTAAAGTGGAGGAGCTGTGGAATGCCTACCACAAAGCGTGGGAGGCAAACCACCACTCCGGTGCTGCCCCCATGACCAGCCGTTTCTACAAAGAGCTGGACGTGATACTTGAGGGCAACCCCACCTCCACTCCGAAGACCACCATGGATACTTCAGAACCCAGTTCAACAAGGCAGGAGGAGGAGGACAGCAGGAGCAAGGGTGCTTAGGAGGAGGGAGACAGCCCAGCATCCCTAGATGCATTCAGCCAGGGGCTGATTTCAAGCCAGCAGGAAGGTAGCCAGTTGCAGAGGCTGGTGCTTGGGGAAGAACAAACACCAGAGGAGGTGCCCGGTAAGCAGCTTTTATTTTGGGAAGGAAGTTGTTCGGTGCGGGCTCTTGGGACGAGGCAGGTTAGGGCTGCATGCATGCCTAGATGCGGAACAGAGCGTTGATGTGCTTTCTCACATCGTGGTAATCGGCCTCTGTCATAAATATAAAGGGAAGGGTAAACCCCTTTAAAATCCCTCCTGGCCAGAGGAAAAATCCTCTCACCTGTAAAGGGTTAAGAAGCTAAAGGTAACCTCACTGGCACCTGACCAAAATGACCAATGAGGAGACAAGATACTTTCAAAAGCTGGGAGGAGGGAGAGAAACAAAGGGTCTGTGTCTGTCTGTATGCTGCTTTTGCCGGGGATAGAACAGGAATGGAGTCTTAGAACTTTAGTAAGTAATCTAGCTAGGTATGTGTTAGATTATGATTTCTTTAAATGGCTGAGAAAAGAACTGTGCTGAATAGAATGACTATTCCTGTCTGTGTGTCTTTTTTGTAACTTAAGGTTTTGCCTAGAGGGATTCTCTATGTTTTGAATCTAATTACCCTGTAAGGTATCTACCATCCTGATTTTACAGAGGTGATTCCTTTACTTCTGTTAAAAGTCCTTCTTGTAAGAAAACTGAATGTTTTTTCATTGTTCTAAGATCCAAGGGTTTGGGTCTGTGGTCACATATGCAAATTGGTGAGGATTTTTACCAAACCTTCCCCAGGAAGTGGGGTGCAAGGGTTGGGAGGATTTTGGGGGGAAAGATGTGTCCAAACTACGTTTCCCAGTAAACCCAGTTAAAGTTTGGTGGTGGCAGTGGAGATCCAGGGTCAAAGGATAAAATTAATTTGTACCTTGGGGAAGTTTTAACCTAAGCTGGTGAAAGTAAGCTTAGGAGGTTTTCATGCAGGTCCCCACATCTGTGCCCTAGAGTTCAGAGTGGGGGAGGAACCTTGAAAGCCTCAGTGATCTCTTCAAAGGTCTCATGCAGAAGCTGGGCAATCCGCTTGTGCAGGTTCCTTGGCAGACCTACTGTGCTCCTTGTCCCAGTATGGCTAACATGTCCGCGCCCACTGTGCTGTGACGGGCAGGGGGACCATTGCTGCACACAGGCAAGCTGCATATGGGCCAGAGCAGAAGCTGCATTGTAGTAGAAGAGCCTCCCTTGCTTCCCAGGTCACCCTCAGCAGCGAGATATCTTCCAGGATGAACTCATCCTGTGGAAAATGTGGGGACAGTGTTGAGTATAGGGCCCCCCCTGCAGCTGTTGGCTCTCTCCAAGGCACAGAACCCCAGAGGACAGTATGGCCATGAAACAATCAGTCCCCCTTGCCCCTATGCTTACTCACCATTTTGGGGCTTCTGTGGATTATGTGCGCTCGCTTTGGGATGGGCAATTTCTGCTATTGTGTACACTGTGCTTGTCAAAAAGTGCAGGAGTGGTGGGAGAGTGAAAGGGCATGACACATCTGTGTTGTGTGAGACCAGGGAAGGGGGTGGGGTGGGAAACGGGACAATCACAGATTTGCGTATGTCCTGTTATCATACTCAGCCTCCCTGTCTGGAGTGCTGTGCAATGAGTGGTGCACTTCAGGCTGGCTAAAATGCCTGGTGATGGGGGTTGAGTGCAGTGGGTAAGGGCGTAGTTTGCAGGGCTGGGTGGTGAAGCTACAGGTGTTGGAGGCAGCTGGTGGCGATAAGAACCCGGACGTTGGGGAAAGTGGGTTGGCGGTGACATGGGGGCACAAGGGAGAGTTTTGGGACAAGGGCTGCAGGGGGGGCGGGAGCGGATGTGCTCCACCTGCATTGCTACAAATGCCTCTATTAAGTCCGCTTGGCGCTCCATGATGCTTAGCAGCCGCTCCGTGCTTTGATGCCGGTGATCCGCATTCTGCTGGAGCCTCCCTTCACTCTCCCGCCACTCCTGCACTTTTTGATTTTCATTAAGGGACTGCTGAATGACTTCATGCAGCAGGTCCTCTTTGCTTCTTCATGGACACTTCCTGATTCTTTGGAGTCTTTCGGTCATTGATAACAAGGACAGCTGGGATCTCAAGGTTGCATCTGTAAAGCTGAAATGCAACACTTAACAGAGGCAGCATTGTTCACACCAGACAGAGCAATGATTCAGCTGTACTTAAAGACAAGCACAGTGTACACAATAGCAGAACTTGCCCATCCCAAAGCGAGCGCACATAATCCACAGAAGCCCCAAAATGGTGAGTAAGCATAGGGGCAAGTTGGACTGATTGTTTCACAGCCATACTGTCCTCTAGGGTTCTGTGCCTTGGGGAGAGCCAACAGCTGCAGGGGGCCCCTATACTCAACACTGTTCCCAACATTTTCCACAGGATGAGTTCATCCTGGAAGATATCTCGCTGCTGAGGGTGACCTGGGAAGCAAGGGAGGGTCTTCTACTACAATGCAGCTTCTGCCCTGGCCCATATGCAGTTTGCCTGTGTGTAGCAATGGTCCCCCCACCCCTCACGGCACAGTGGGTGCGGACATGTTAGCCTTACTGGGACAAGGAGCACAGTAGGTCTGCCAAGGAACCTGCGCAAGCGGATTGTCCAGCTTCTGCATGAGACCTCTGAAGAGATCACAGGCCAATTACTGCGATGTGAGAGAGCACATCAACACCCTATTCCGCATCTAGGCATGCATGCAACCCTAACCCGCCTCGCCCCAAGAGCCCGCACCGAACAACTTCCTTCCCAAAATTAAAAGCCGCTTACTGGGCACCTCCTCTGGCTTTTGTTCTTCCCCAAGCACCGTCCGCTGCGACTGGCTACCTTCCTCCTGGCTTGAAAACAGCTCCTGGCTGCATGCCTCGAGGGATGCCGGGCTGTCTCCCTCCCCCTCAGCACCCTTGCACCTGCTGTCCTCCTCCTCCTGCCTTGTTGAACTGGGCTCTGAAGTGTCCATGGTGGTCTTCGGAGTGGAGGTGGGGTTGCCCCCAAGTATTGCATCCAGCTCTTTGTAGAAATGGCAGGTCATGGGGGCAGCACCAGAGCAGCGGTTTGCCTCCTGCAAGTTGCAGTACGCGTTCTGCAGCTCCTTCACTTTAACCCTGCACTGCAGTGCGTCCTGTTCATGGCCCCTTTCCATCATGTCCCTTGATATCTGCCCAAAGGTATCATAATTCCTGTGGCTGGAGCACAGCTGGGACTGGACAGCTTCCTCCCCGCAAACACTGCTGAGGTCCAGCACCTCACCATTGCTCCATACTGGGGATCGCCTGGCGCATGGAGGCATGGTCACCTGGAAAGATTCACTGAGAGCACTCCACGCCTGGCTGAGCAAACAGGAAGGGGATTTTCAAAATTCCCAGAGAATTTGAAGGGCGGGTCTGACAGTTGGTCACCTGAAGGCAGGGCAGTAGAGTTCAAAGTTGTCAAGGTTCCTTCCCCACTCTGAACTCTAGGGTACAGATGTGGGGACCTGCATGAAAACCTCCTAAGCTTACTTTTACCAGCTTAGGTTAAAACTTCCCCAAGGTACAAACTATTTTACCTTTTGCCCTTGTACTTTATCGCTGCCACCACCAAACGTCTAACAGGTATGTAACTGGGAAAGAGCCCGTTTGGAAACGTCTTTCCCCTCAAAATCCTCCCTAACCTTTCCTGGGGAAGGTTTGATAAAAATCCTCACCAATTTGCACAGGTGAACACAGACCCAAACCCTTGGATCTTAAGAACAATGAAAAAGTATTCAGATTCTTAAAAGAAGAATTTTAATAGAAGAAAAAGTAAAAGAATCACCTCTGTAAAATCAGGATGGTAAATACCTTACAGGGTAATCAGATTCAAAACATAGAGAATCCCCCTCGGCAAAACCTTAAGTTACAAACAGACACAAAAACAGGAATCTCCATTCCATTCAGCACAGCTTATTTTCTCAGCCATTCAAAGAAAACAGAATCTAACGCATATCTAGTTAGATTACTTACTAAGTTCTAAGACTCCATTCCTGTTCTGTACCCAGCAAAAGCATCACATAGGCAGAGAGAGCCTTTGTTTCTCCCCCTCTCCAGCTTTTGAAAGTATCTTGTCTCCTCATTGGTCATTTTGGTCAGGTGCCAGCGAGGTTATCCTAGCTTCTTAACCCTTTACAGGTGAAAGGGTTTTTCCTCTGGCCAGGAGGGATTTTAAAGGTGTTTTCCCTTCCCTTTATATTTATGACAAAAGTGATGACCAGAGAGGCTAGAGCAGTCATTGTGGGACACTTCTGGAGGCCGATCAGAACGCATTAATAAACCAGGGCGTCCACACTGGCACCGTGGCTCTCCAGCGGGGGCGCAGCAAGCGTTATGCCTCTCGTGGAGGTGTATTACCAGGAGTGCTCCAGCCGCAGACTCCGGGCACTCTATGTGCCTTGCCAGTGTGAATGCGTCATGAGTTAGGGCACCCAGGGCTGCTTTAATGTGCTCTAACTCGCAAGTGTAGCCAAGCCTTCAGTTAAACCAGAGCAAACCCCTGTGTGGATGCTCCTCTTATTTCATTTTAAATACGTCTAATGGAGGTTTACATTAACATGATTCCTAATTGACTTGAGGTGAACGGAAATCAGCCTTGTTCAAACTGAAATAAGAGTGTCCACACAGCCTTTCACACAGGTTTAACTAAATCGATTAAAAAACGTATTTAAGGCTCATCTCTAGGCAGGCCGTTTGTCTGGGATAAGTCGGACAGTGCTGGTTTTGGAAAGGTTTGTCCCTGTCTAGTACCATAATGTTTTTGTCTGGTATCATTATGGAGGACACCATTTTGCAGAGCTTGCCACGCTGCTTCTGCCAGCATGACCTTGGACACACTGGTGGGGGCAGGGAGGCACACTCTGCAAAATGGTGTCCTCCATACAGCTTGACTTCACATGAACAGTGCCGGCAAAGTCATGACGGCGGGGCCAGGGTCGCACCAGTGAAGACAGGTTCATTCCATTCCTGAAGTTCTGGAATGTCCAGTGTTCCAGGGATGGTCAGTGGCCACCCTACTTGTCTACACAGGGGGGTTAAACTGGATTAATTTGAAGTAATCTGATTTTAAAATGTATGCGCACACACACTGCAACCCTTCACAGCACACTGATTCTGTGTTTATTGTGAACTCTGGAGTCCTCTTGCAAAGTGGGCTACCTATGCTTCAGATAGTTCTATCCATCTGTTGTCTGTGTGCAAACAATCCTGCTGTGCATCACTTTGACAGTCCTCCAATCGCTATCCCACACTGCTTTCCAGGCAACTGTTACTGACCTGTTTACCTGCGTGCCCTCCCCTGCTCTGGTGTCTAGTTCCCCAGATACCCAACCTCTGTTTAAAAGTTGGGATGGGGCCAAGTTTTGCCTATTTGCTCCTGGGTTTGAGTATATCACTGCTGCTGCAATATTACCCCAGAAGTCCTATGACAGCCCTTGAGCAGGCTCAGGAAGCTGTGCTGAGACGTGGATATCATCACCATTGGGGAAGGATCATTGGTTCAGGAAGCTCTTGTAGCCAGTCACTGAACTAGAGATCTGTCTGTGGAAGTTGCTAAGCTGATGCCCCTGAGGGGCCATGACTGGGATGCTGGCCAGTGCCTTATAAAGGAATTTACATCCCTTTTACACACAGTGACCAGCACGAGAGAGACCTTTATCTGCCCTGATAGCCCCCCACTCAGCGTTACCCACCGGTGGGGCTGTATCTGAGCAGGGGGAGTCAGTTTGGGGGATTCCTAGGTCCCCTCAGGGACATTAACTGTTATCTGACTCTGAGATGGGAACATCTCTGCATTTCCAGCCTTTGGGGGAGTCTCTGCCCATGGAGGGGAGTGAAACAGCCACAGGGGGCAGCAGTGAGCGCTGGGTCCCTGCTGTCGGGGCTGCCCTGTGCTGCAGACTCAGTTGTCTGGTGGATCTGGTCCCAGCGTGATGGAGGGATGGGTTGTGGGGAGAGCTGGGGAAAGGAATTTGATAGCTGACCCAGGGAAGTGGAGTGAGAGCCCAGCCCCAGGGCTGTGTGAGCGAGGGGCCCAGGCTGGGTGAATGGCACCAACTCATGGGAAGGAGCCCAGGCAGTTTGTCTCCTGTTCTCGCCACATGTTCACCCGACCACATGGCTCCTCCCCACTTCCACGTCCATTGCCTGGGCACCTTCCTGTACAACCACACACCTGCCCCCTCCTTGCCCTGCTCTGGATCCAGCAGCTCTCCCCCTTGGTGCTGTCTCTGGGGCGGGAGCTGGTGACCCTGAGCTGGGAGAGTGTCGTGCTGAGGTCAGACAGGGGAGGCTGGAAGCAGGTTGGCTTTGCAGAGTTAAAAGGGTTTCATCGTACACACTCCTAGTGATGCAGCTGATTTAGCAGAGGGTGCAAATGGTTTACCAGCCCCACACACACTATGGGAGTCATGAGAGCCTCACAGACATTCACTTACCTTTGTGTTTCTCTCTCTGTATCTCCCTGCTGTAACACAACCAGGCACCAGCACGGCTCCCCTGTGTGCTGAGATGCTGATGCTGAGTGTGGGACATTAACCCCTGTCATCTCACAGACCCAATAAAGATGTCATTCAGATCCACGTTATTCCTGTTTTCCTGACTTTAATTCCTGGCCTGGCTGTCTGACAATGAGCAGAATTGGGAATCGGGACCATGCAGGGACACAGCTGGTTGGGCTGGCCCCTCCCCTGACATTTCCCATGGCCCCAGTGGGAAGCCAGCAGCAGAAAGGCCAGTGCAGACCAGGGACATGGGCTGGGAAGGTGCTGTGGAGGGGAAGCCCAGGATGGAGTCAGAGCCGTGGAGGGAGCGGAGTCCCTGCACTCACAGAGCTGCTGATCGAGATCTGCGAGGCCGCAGAGGAGCCGCTCCCAGGCTGTGGGACAAACTCCTGCAGGAGCCGGGAACAGCCCCAAACATCCCCACATTGGGTTCCCAGCCCCAGGGGATGTCTTAGACCTGCCTCATGTCACCAGCGCACAGAGCGCGGCAGGCACCACATCCACCAACGAATAAACAGATTTAAAATCCCTGCCCCGGGGGAGAGAAGGGAGCAGGAGAGAATCCCCGGGGGACGAATGCGAGTCGTGTGGCTGGTGCCCGGCTACAGGGTAATGGGACCCTGGGGGGATGAGGGGTTGTAAGGACTGAATAGAACAGAACAGAACATGGGGGAACGGCGGTGCCCAGCTGCTACCAGGGCAGTTGGCCGGACCTTGAGTGACTGGGTTAAACTCCCAATGACTCATTAAATAATAATATTAAATTCTGATATAAAATACCCTGCAGCCTGTGATCCATTTCTCCAAATGATTGAATAATTAACCCAATCCAGCCTCCCAGCTGCCCTTCCCAGCTGCCGCCTTCTCCAACTCACCAAAGGAGCTTCCTGTTCCATCCCGCTCCCTGCCCCAGCATCGCCCTCTGCTCCCTGCCTCCCATGTCAATGGCAGGGCAAGGCGGGGGGTTAAGTGCAGATTTTCAGCCACTTTGGGCGCTGCCTGTGTGGAGCAGGGACCCAGCCACACACAGAGCAGCCCCCCTTGGGTGAGGAGTGACCCCTCATCCTGCTGCATCTGAGGCTAAAACCAGATCAGGTCTGGCCAAGTGTCCCACTAGCAGCTGGAAGACCCCGTTTCCCAAACGGGGGAGGCTCCTGGCTCCGATAGTCACCACCAACAGGTCAATTTTAAAGTGTGTAGAGGGGGAAACAATTTGATTCTGAGACGTGAGGCGGAAAGTTGGTCACTGGGGGGTTTGACCCCCTTTCCCTGCAGCCCCCTAACATGCAGAATGACTCAGGGCAACAGTTTCCCTCCAAAAAAGGAGATGATGCTGCACTTAAAACAGGACAGGGGAAAATCCCAATCGGAGAGAATTTTCTGTCAGTAACTGGTAATTACATGGGAAAGAGCAACCAGGAGCAGATTTTATATCAACATTCAATTATTAAAGAGGAAAGGGTGGGGGGCTAATTGATGTAAAGGGGGAAACAACCTGATGCTCAGACATAAGTGGAAAGGTGGTCCTTTGGGGGTTTAGCCCCCCCCCAACACCACCACTGGGGTAATGACTTGGGGCAACAGTTTCCCTGGAAACAGGAAGTGGCGGCAGACAGGGACTGGGGAGCCCAGAGCCAGAGTAGGATTTTACATCAGTATTTGAGAATTCGACAGAAAGTGACACAATCTGAGGAGATTTTACATCAGTCACCAATAATGAGAGAGACGGGACCGAGTCGAAGGGGATTTTACATCTAATTTGGGAATTCAATGGGAAATGGGGGAAGTCTGTGGGGGTTTGATCAATATTGGGTTATCAAAAAGAAAAGGGCAAAATCCACTGGAACTTTTCATCCACACTCAGTCACTAACTGGGACCTGCTGGGTCCCCAGGCCCTGCCATTGACACGGGCAGCAGGGAACCCTGGGTGACGCCGCAATACCAGGGCAGGGGGGGCTGTAACCCCCTTACCATAAAGGGGGCTGTGACACTAACTGGGGCCTGGCCAGGGCTGAAGTTTGCATCCCAGGCTGTTGCTGCCCCCCTGCCAGGTGACCCTCCCTGAAGCAGGGAGGAGGCTGGAAGGAGGGAGCTGAAGCAGCAGCCCTGCTGAGCACTGAGGGGTTCCTGACCCCAGAGCCCAGGTGCCAGAGAGGAGCCATCCCCTCCCTCGGATGACAGCTGCCAGGGAATAGAGAGGGCAGCGCGAGCCAGAGAGCAGGGACCCTCCAGCTCCCCTCACCGAGTGGTTGTTTTCTCACTGTTCCCAGGCCTCAGCTGGGAAACTCTGGAGCTGAATCGGGGAGAATAACTGGAGGTGGGGTGGCTGAGCCCCTGTGTGTGTCTGTCGGTGCACGGGGGAGGCCTGACAAGATCCCAGAGCTTTTCCATCCTGGAAAAAGTACAATTCTGTCATTAGTCTGTTTCCCTTCAGCATCATCCAGGCAGCAGAGCCTGGTCTTCCCTGCTGCTTCTGGGGCTGGTTGGGGATCGTCCTGTGCATCAGGAGTTTTATCAGACTATAATTGGAGATGGAGAGGCTGAATCTGGAACAAGCAGATCTTTTCCCCCAGGTGTATTGCAGTAGAATAAGTGTCACAAAAACAAACAAATAAAAAAAATCTGTTTAAACTGACAGAATGAAACTAACTCCCCCTCTCATTTAAAAGTACATAGGCACCTAAGGATGCACATAGATGCCTTGTGGGATTTTCAAAAGTGTCTGGGTGCCTAACTCCCATTAATTTCATCTGTATCAACAGGCATGCACCTATAACTGAGGGACCTTAGTGCTGTAGAAACCCTGGCAGTCTGCAGCAGAATTGTGATAGTCCCTGCCTCAGTTTCCCTTAGTTGGTTCAGTCTTTGTCTGTAACTCCAGTCCTCCAGCTGATTTACTTGTGTCTCTTCGCTTTCAGGTCTGAAAGGACTCTGGCCCCACCCAAAGTGCCGCCAGCCCCTTTAGTGGGACCTTTGTCCCAGGGGTTGACCTTTGTCTCAGGGCCTCTCCTGACCCCTTTTCCACTGTTTCCCCTTTACAGGTTTCTTCCCTTCTTTCTTCAACAGGGCAGAAATAAAGTACGTTACAGCAGGAACACAAAGTCCAGTATTCCTGTTCCTCTTGCCATCCCTGTTCAGGGATCTCAGCAGTCTCTACCCCTGGCCCCGTCCATCCCTTGGTGGTAGGGGGACCCAGACCCACCCTCTCCTGTGGGTCCTAGCTCAGGGAGCCTGAGTGATGCAGTCAGGGACTGTGTTTAAATCACCTCCTGTCTCAGGGCCTGGTAAACTTCTCTGATCCCTTCTGGCAGAGAACTGCTTTCTGTGGGCAGCTCCCTCCAGCCCTCCCCTTCCCTGGGTCTCCCTGTAGCTCCCCTGGGGCAGATCCTGAGCAGAGCTGAGACCTGGGTGAGGGCAGGGGCTTCATGATGTTCACACAGCTCAGATCCCTTCTGCTGCTGGCACACTGACAACAAGGGGGCAGATTCCCAGGGGCAGCGAGATCTAAGGCTCCCGGGGCCCTTTCTGCAGAGTCACTTTCCTGCCTGGCCCTGGCCTTTCCCCCCCAGGTCTCTCTCATCATCTAGAGCCTCCAGCTCAGGAGTTGGTGTCAGCAGAGCCTAGAGGTACCCTAGGGACAGGACACCCCGGGCACAGAAGGGACTTTAATGAAGGTCCCTCCTTGGCACAGACCCCACCGGCGAGCAGCGGGAGCTGCTCAGCCTAGGATCCCAATCACAATGGAGGCGGCAGCATCTTGTAACAGGCTTTACTCAGACCCAGGGGCTCCAGGGTTTCTAGTTCCTGTTCCAGCCGCAACAGCTCTCAGCTGCTTCATCCCAACCTCAGCTGCCACCCTCACTGGGACAGGGACTTCCGGAACCAGCCCCCAGCCATCCCCCTACTCTGCACAGATTGTCTGGGGGAGGAGCTGGTGTTAACCCTTCGCTAGCCGTGGCTCTGTCTCCCCTGGCCCCCGGGCTGTGGCACTGGGGGTGGCTCACTGCAGCTCAGCACAGGGGCTGCTGGGAACAGCAGGAAGGAAACGCCCCAGCTCCAGCCGAACAGGCTCCTCTGAGCTCAGGAAAGTGAAACTAACCCGCAGCGGCTGGTTCCCGGTGCCGGGGGGGCCAGGGCTGCCAGGGACCTGGCCGGGAACTTCCAGGACGAAGTGACTGGATGCATCTGCCTGGAGTATTTCACAGACCCGGTGTCTATTGAGTGCGTGCACAACTCCTGCCGGGCCTGCCTCAGCCAGTGCTGGGGGGAGCCGGAGCCAAACGTCTCCTGCCCCCGCTGCAGAGAAACCTGCGGCCCAACCGGCAGCTGGGGAACCTGGTGGAGCTGGTGAAACGCCTGAGGCTGCAGGCGGGGCCAGAGCCGGAGGGGCAGCGAGTGTGTGTGAGGCACCAGGAGGCTCTGAAACCAGGGGCGGGTGGGGCCCTGGCAGGGTCCCCCCAAAAACAGGGGGCCCCAGGAAAGATCACTGGGGCAGCGCAGCCCGAGCACCCCCCTGCGGGGGGCGCTCCGTGGGGCGGGGCTGGGGAGCAGGGAGGGAGGGAGGCTGGCTCACTGGCAGCCTCAGGGGAGCCGGCGGGCGGAGGAGCAGGGGGTGGCCGCGCAGCCGCCTGGAGAGAAGCGACACTTTGCAGGGGAAAACGCCGCTTCTCTCCAGCCTCCTGCTGCGCAGCTGCCCTTGAGTTCTCCGCCCGTGCTCGGAATTCCCCACTGTGGGTGCACGGAGCAGGCTCACCCGAGCTGAGCCGGCTGTTGCCGCTGCCCTCACTCTGCCCTTCCTCTAGTCAGACTTTGCTGCCTGCTCTTTGCAGGAGTTAAAAAGGGGCAAATCGCAGCGGGGGGAGGGGGGTCAGGATCTGAGCAGGGGTCAGAAATTTACTGGTTGAGGGGCTAGTGTAGGTAGCCGCAGGAGAGGGGCTGGACGGGAAAAATCGGGGGTGGGAGCCTGGGTTAAGCCCGGGGGGAGACGCTGCCAGACCTTGTGGGGGGACAAAACCCCCATTTAGGGAGGGGCAGAGGGGGTAACAGTGACCCCCATGGGATGAGCCACCAGTTGTGCTTGCACATATAGGAGTGCGGGGGTTGGGGGGGAGAAGCTTTTTTAGTTCTCCTCACAGGACGCTGCATGTCAGCCCCAGAGATGGGGGTGGGTTCCTGGGGCCGGGTTCTTAAAGGCCCAGGCCTCCCAATTCATAGACTGTCAGTGCTCAGATGCTGCAGCTCCTCTCTATCTTATATAAGTGCTGAGGTGCTACGTTACTGCTCCAGCCAGGAGACTGAATGCTGTGAAATATTGTACAGACAGTCCCTCTCTCAAACTCTGCCTCACACATTTTGAGTATTTAAAAGAGTCTTCTCTCAGTTTCTATGTCTGTATGAAGTCACTGCAGCTCCTTTCTCTTATATAAGGTGCTGAGGTGCTAAACTCCCTCCCAGAGCCCACACGTCCACACCCCCTCCTGCTCCAGGTCACAGCCTGCACCCTTCCTGCACCCAAACTCCCTCTTATAGCCTGCACCCCAAACAGGGCCGGATTTGGGTGGAGTGGGGGCAATTGGTGGACATGGGGCGGAGGGGCAGAATCCTCAGAGCAAGGGGCTGGCCAGGGGCAATGGGAGATGGGTCATGGCAGGGCAGGAACAGCCCCGCTCCACCCAGCCCAGTACAAGGGCACTGTTTACAAACCGGCAGCTGCCAGACGAAACCGGCAGCCACCAGACGCACACTGGCCTGCCTGGTCCTGCGCTGCCATCGTGCTTCTTCCCCTTGGGGGCAGGCCAACGCTGTATCATGCTGACCTGCTACGCCCTGTGCCACACCACTCAGAGACCCCCACAAACCACTATGCCCAGTGCCCTCCCACAGACCATTGTGCCCAGCACCCCCACCCACCCAAAACCCCCCCAGATCCTTTCACTGCTCAGTGCCCCCCTAGCTGAACACCCCCCACAGCCCCACCGCCACAACTGCACAGTGCCCTGCACAGAACCCCCCCACTTCCCAGTACCCCAACACACACAGATCTCCCCTACTGCACAGCCCCCCAACACACATCCCCCAAAGCCCTCCACTCCCCAGCACCCCAAAACACGCAAACCTTCCTCACTGGCGAGCACCTCCCACCCCCTCAATGCTCAGCACCCCCCCAGACTCCCTAGAGACCTACTCTCCCACGCCCTGACCCCCGGCCACAATAGCCAGCCCTGATGGGAGGTGACTGTGTCTGCCAGGCTGAGCCAGCAGCGCAGCCAGGGCTGGTCCTGGGGCCGGATAACTCCGGCCCCTTGGGAGTGGTGCAATCAGCCAGGCCGGAGCAGGAGCAGGGCCTGCCCAGGCCAGGCTCCCTCAGGACCCACATGCCTGGCAGGACCCAGCTGAGCCCCCCCGCACTGTCCCCTGTGATTGGCTGAGACTGGCCTGGCCTCTGCACCAGTTCCAGGTGGCTCTGCCCCTGGGGAGGCAAGTGGGGCCCCACAGGTCCCAGGCAGCAGAGACAGCTCAGAGCTGGAGCAGTGCTGGGGAGTGAGGCAGATCCCTGGGACGTGACTCCCGAGATCCCACCAGGCCCAGCCACACCCATTGGTCCCATGGCCAGCAGCCCTGCCCAGCCTGCATGGTGGACCCCAGCTGCTGGGTGATGAGCCCCCTACAGGCGAGTGGAACTTGCTGGCTGAGAGCTGCTCACACAGCAAGGCCTGGGTGCTGGACTGCCCTGGGCGAGGGGCCATACCCAGCTGTGTGGATGGGTTAGAAGGGTCCATAATGGGCCCCTTCCCAGTGTGGGCCTAGTGCCATGGCGCGATTGGCACCATTGTAAACCCGGTACTGACCCCAAACCCCCTCCCACAGCAAAACTCCCTTGGACCTGTTCTGGACGCCACCAAAAAATATAAAAACCTGCTTGCTGCCCCTGGTGCTACTTTACTGCTACAGGAGACTTGATGCAGTGAAATAATTTACCTACATTCCTTCAAACTCTGTGTCACACATTTTGAGTATTTAAAAGAGTCTTTTATCACTATATGTCTACGTGAAGTCTCATAGCAGTTCACAAATTTGTCTTATCTGCTGCTGTGATTCCCTGAATTGCGCTCTCTTCATTGTAATCCATTTTAATTATAGTTTTGCTCCTTTAAAAATGTTATTTCTATTACTCTTATTACTCTCAAAAAGAAAAGGAGTACTTGTGGCACCTTAGAGACTAACCAATTTATTTGAGCATGAGCTTTCGTGAGCTACAGCTCACTTCATCGGATGCATACTGTGGAAATTGCAGAAGACATTATTATATACACAGACACCATGAAACAATACCTCCTCCCACCCCACTCTCCTGCTGGTAATAGCTTATCTTATCTTATTACTCTGAACACTTCGTCATTTATCTGTATTATCATTGTGCAATGCATGTCATTGTGCTGTTTATTTTGTATTTTAATAGCTAATGCTCATCAAAAAAATTTTAAGTAAGTAGTTGTTATTGGTTTTAGCAATTCCATCTGTGTTTCTATTATAGCACTTGCTATGGTTTTTGTACTTTGGTTTGTAATTTGGAGTTTTTAATTCTACCTTCTTTTCTTTTTATAGCATAAGTTTATTTTGTTAGCCCTAACTCTAACCCCCAACCTACCATCTTTGCTCAGTTTTGTCCGGGTAGAGCTTTGGCCAGTTTACCCTCATCCATGCCCCAGCTCCAACCAGTTCTAGTCCAGGGTACTTGACTGAGTTGTCTGGTTCATGTCTTTGTAAGCTCTCTGGTTCCACACTTCTAGCTTGCTGGGCTGATGACAAGGCACAGCCCTCTATGATAATTACTGGCTCAGAGCCTCTCTTGTTTTCTGGACTGATGTGAAGGTATGAGCTTCTGTGAGGTCACTGACTTGCCACATCTAGCTTGCTTGGCTGATGTCAGATGGTGACTGTGAGACCTGTGGCTCAGCAACTCTATCATGCAAATCTGATGTCAACATGCAGACCTCTGTGAAGTTTAAGGGCAGAGAGGCCACAGCTTGCTGCACTAGGTTAAAGATACAGGCCTTGGTGACGGTCCACTGGTTCAGCTCTTTTACGTAGCTGGTCTGATGTCAAGGCAGGAGGAGTCTTGCTGACTTGGGACCTGTAGTTTGTTTGTCTGACATCAGGAAACAGGGTTCTGTGAGCTCTTGGGCTGAGGGACTCTAATTTGCTGGGTCAATGTCAAGGTTCGGGTTTCTTTCAGGTGTCTGAGTCAGCTCAACAGCTGTAGATAGTGGTGTGATGTCAATACATGGGCCTCTGTGAGATCACTAGCTCAGGAGTTTTAGCACTCTGGGCTGATGTTACAGTTCAGGCCTCTGTGATGTCTGTGGCTCAAAAAGTCTTGCTTGCTTAGATGACACAAATGCACAGACTTTGACAGTGTTGCTGAGCCAGCAACCTCATCACCTTGCTGGATTGTTGGGCAAATTCAGTTCTGTCTGTGGTTAGAGAAAAGGAGTACTTGTGGCACCTTAGAGACTAACCAATTTATTTGAGCATAAGCTTTCGTGAGCTACAGCTCACTTCATCGGATGCATACTGTGGAAAGTGTAGAAGATCTTTTTATACACACAAACCATGAAAAAATGGGTGATTATCACTACAAAAGGTTTTCTCTCCCCCCACCACACTCTCCTGCTGGTAATAGCTTATGTAAAGTGATCACTCTCCTTACAATGTGTATGATAATCAAGGTGGGCCATTTCCAGCACAAATCCAGGTTATCTCCCCCCCCCCCCCAACAAACACTCTCCTGTTGGTAATAGCTTATCTAAAGTGATCACTCTCCTTACAATGTGTATGATAATCAAGGTGGGCCACTTCCAGCACAAATCCAGGTTTTCTTCCCCCCCCCCCCATGATTTGTGCTGGAAATGGCCCACCTTGATTATCATACATATTGTAAGGAGAGTGATCACTTTACATAAGCTATTACCAGCAGGAGAGTGGGGTGAGGGGAGAGAAAACCTTTTGTAGTGATAATCACCCATTTTTTCATGGTTTGTGTGTATAAAAACATCTTCTGTACTTTCCACAGTATGCATCCGATGAAGTGAGCTGTAGCTCACGAAAGCTTATGCTCAAATAAATTGGTTAGTCTCTAAGGTGCCACAAGTCCTCCTTTTCTCTTTGCAAATACAGACTAACACGGCTGTTACTCTGAAACCTGTCTGTGGTTACTGGCTCAGCACCACACCTCCAGGGTATAGTGGCATTTCCTTCATCATCAGGATCTCAAAAGAGAGTTTCTATGATGGAATACAGTTGCTTTAAGGCCACCCTGGGACGGACTTTATCCACTGCACCAGCCTCTTGATGCCACTCTGGCAGAAAAAAGGGGGATGTAATAGCCCCCTGGAGATTTCTCCCAGTGCAGGGGTTGCCATGGGGCTTGATTGGGATGAAGAAGGGAGTGGAGAGCACTCTGTTTTTTCTGGGCTGCAGAGCAGCCTACGGGCAGCCATATAAAGGTCTTGTAAGTTTGTTTGCTGTCCTAGAACTAGGGTGGCACTAAAGTGACTTGAAGCCAATTTTACCTTCCTGCCCCCTTTTTGCTGGGGCTCCAACTTCTGTGCTTTGCAGGGGCAGCCAAAGACATTTGTGGAGTGTAACAGTTTTTCCCTCATTGCACTGAAGGTGACTGCTGTGTGGGTGTACTCGGTAACACTAATTAAAATACAGTGTCGCCTTGAAATGTAATTTTGTTCCTCCTCTTTGCTATCCTATGCTAGGCTAATATTTGTCTCTAGACTGTTTTCCAGGATTTTAAGTGGAATTACAGTAGCTGAAGGTTACTAAATATTAGGAAAAAATTGTAATTCTGTTCATATTTTGAAAGTATCTATTTCACATTCCAAAAAAAGTTGGTGTGGGTAAAATATTCCTGGTAAACATTCACTGTTTTTTCATCTGTAACTTTAGCTGTGGGTTTCATATATAGACCACAAAATTATGATTGAATATTTAGTAGGAAATTTTACTTGATGCTAAGGGAGCCATCATGACTTTGCCTGCTGGTACTTGTTTTTTGTTTTGTATTATACAGTTGGAAATCGTATATCTTAACTGCTTAAAGAAATGGAAGGATTTATCTATATTTTCACTATTTATATGAAAGTTTTAAAAATTACATGAATTTCTCTCACTAATATCCAGCAATAATATTGCCATTCCACCCGTTCAGAGAGATGAATGAAAGTTAAAGAACTTGTCTACAGGTCTTCAGTTCTAAAATTCCACTTGTAGTATAGAAAAAGATTGTCTGTTTTACAGGAATTCAAAGCTACACATTGTAATTCACCCTGCAGTAAAAAAGTGGCATTTTTGTAAAGACAGTATAACTGGTTTGGGTTGTTAATTGGGCTCCATTCAAACATGCTTTCAATCTTAGTTGTGTGTTAATTAAGTTTTTATTGTTTGTGATCCTCTGAAATGTTTTCAAGCTCATTCATAAAACCAGTGCAGCAGTTTTCTTCTAATTGAAGAAATAGGGGGTGTGTAATATGTAACCGATGCATCTAGCAGTGGACATCTGCGAGCAGGTGCCTTTCTCAACCTACTATAAAACAAAATTCTTACAATGAATCATAGAATCATAGAATATCAGGGTTGGAAGGGACCTCAGGAGGTCATCTAGTCCAACCCCCTGCTCAAAGCAGGACTGATCCCCAATTAAATCATCCCAGCCAGGGCTTTGTCAAGCCTGACCTTAAAAACTTCTAAGGAAGGAGATTCCACCACCTCCCTAGGTAACGCATTGCAGTGTTTCACCACCCTCCTAGTGAAAAAGTTTTTCCTAATATCCAACCTAAACCTCCCCCACTGCAACTTGAGACCATTACTCCTTGTTCTGCATATTGCATAGTATAAAAAGCTTACCCATTTCCTCTGACTGGGCTGTATGTTTTAGTGAATTTCTTTGTTAATAAAATTCAGTTCAAGAATTCTCCCCAGGCTTGGCTATTCCTGGAGTGCCTACATCAGGAATGCTCAGCCCAGGAAAAGATCCTCTTTCTGATAGCCACTCTCCTCTTCCTTACATTTAATTCAGTAATAAGCCACTTGCCTCAGTGAGGAAACTGAGCTCACTTAACCCTTTTCCAGCAGGATCATCTTCTGACAGTGTCCTCCATTCTCAAGCCAGCCTGCTGAGCAGGTTCACAATCTGGGAGTTCAACAAAGAATACTTTTTTTTTTAGATAGCCAAAGAAAGGGCATTGGCATATTTTCTTACAAGGCCAAACCACTTATTAGATTATACTGTCCTCAAAGTCCTGAAGAAATTCAAAGAATGGGGCCTAAGATCCATTATAACAGCTCTGATGGCCTTATACATATCCACAGATCTTCTTTCTGTTCTTCTGCTTTAACTCAAGTTCCTTTGCTTTAAAGTTTCGTTTTTGATAATAAGATAAGATTTGTGCTAATAGCTTGACAGTTTGGTTCATGAAAGTGAAACTTTTTAAAGAAATGTTGACTCCCTGGATAAGTGATATAAGAATTTATCTCCCTGCACCCCCTCCTCCAGTTTTATTGTGAACTTAGGGTGTGTGGGTTGATCTGGAAGTCTTTCATCCTGTTAAGACTTGTCCTTGCAACCATTTGAGACCATTATTGGTTGTCTCTTGTGCTTCTTCAGCATGGTTGTTAAGATCAAACCTAGAGTCCAGCAGACGCTGACAATGCAAAATATCAATATGGTTCCTAAGTATTTGGCCTGTAAGCTATGATTTTCCTTGCATTTCTGTCCTATAAGGTAATATTTCTAGTGCTGTAGGCCTGTTTTTTAGAGATGCTGAGCAAAGGGAATGGTGGATGCACAAAACCTCTGAAAAACACGCTCCTAATGACTGACAGGGTTCAGCAAGACTACTTACACGAATAAATAATCCTCAGCATGAGTGAGCATTTCAGAATTGTGAGCTGAGCAAGGATCTACATGCAGGTGGAGAGTTTTTGCCTCAACTTGCTTTAAGCCATGAGGATACATTTCCAGCCTCATAACTATATACATGAAAATTATAACCTATAACATTACTATAACAATAATTAATATAACATCACTATAACAACAATGCTTAATGCATCATGAGCCTTCTGAAGACACCTGACATGACAAACTTTGCATCGGATACCACACAATCATGTTATAAGGATGAACATGGGGTTGTAGGGTGCTCCCACGAGGTGCAGAACGTCACAGCAGGTCTTGAAAACTTTTCAGAAACCTACTATCCAGGAGAGAGAGGGTATGTTTACACTGCAATTAGACATCCATGGCTGGCCTGTGCCAGCTGACTTGGGCTTGAGCTAAGAGGCTGTTTAATTGTGGTGTAGATGTTTGGGCTCAGGCTGCAGCCCGAGCTCTGGGACCCTTTCACCTTGCAGTGTCTAGAGCCCAGGCTCCTGCCCAAGCCCAAATGCCCGCACCACAGTTAAACAGCCCTTAACCCGAGTCAGGTGGCATGGGCCAGCTCCCGGTTTTTAACTGCAGTGTAGACATACCCAGAGAGGTCAATAGCCTCACCGAGAGGTCCAGCAGAAATGCTCTGGTGATAAGCCCAGCCCCCTGCCTTTCCCAGCTGGATGTCGGGATTTCTATCAAGGTGTTGTCTCTGGGCCCTGACCAGTGGGGAAGGAGGTGGTGTGATAGTTCTCAGGATAGCCAGGCCCCGTCTACACTGGCAAGTTTGTGCGCAGTAAAGCAGCTTTGAGCGCCCTAACTCCCGAGGTGCATACACAGCCAAGCCACTTAGTGCGCAGAAACTGCTCAGATGCAGCGCTCTAAAAAAACCACCCCGACGAGAGGCGTAGAGCTTTCTGCGCCGTGGCTACAGCACTGCGGTGCCAGTGTAGACACCGTGGTGATTACAGCGCTGCGATTGGCCTCCGGGAGGTGTCCCACAACACCTGTTCTCACCTCTCTGGCCCTCGGTTTGAACTCTACCGCCCTGCCCTCAGGTGACCAACCGTCAGCCCCACCCCGTACATTCCTTTGCAAATTTGAAAGTCCCCTTCCTGTTTGCTCGGTGACGCGTGCAGTGGTCTCAGCGCATCTTTCCAGGTGGCCATGCCTGCTCCATGCACCATGCGATCCCCTGCTTGGAGCAATGTCGAGCTGCTGGACCTCATCGGTGTTTGGGGAGGGGAGGCAGTGTAGTCACAGCTGCGCTCCAGCCGTCGGAATTATGATACCTATGGACAGATTTCTAGATGCATGATCGAAAAGGGCCATGACCAGGACATATTGCAGTGCAGGGTAAAAGTGAAGGAGCTGCGGAACACCCACCACAAGGCGTGGGAGGCAAACTGCTGCTCTGGTGCTGTGCCCACGAGCTGCTGGTTCTACAAAGAGCTGGACAGGATACTCGGTGGTGACCCCACCTCCACTGCGAAGGCCCCTATGGATACTTCATTGGCTCATGTGCCAGTCGAGAGTGGAGCGAGCCAGGAGGAGGCAATCTTGGATGAAGAGGGGGAGGGGGACCCAGAGGCAGAGGATGACTCGGAGGCCAGAGATGCATGCAGTCAGGAGCTCTTTTCTACCCCGGAGGAGCCCAGCCAGTCACAGCAGTCGGATATTGGTGAAGCGCAAACAGGAGAGGAGGCCCCTGGTAAGTGGATCTGATTTTGGGAATTGCTGAAGCGAGTTGTTGGGGGCAGGAGGGTTGCAGAAAGCAGGCTTGTCTCCCACCTCATGCCTAGTTTGAGCAGCAGAACAGGCTGTTGATACACTCCCTCTCTTCACGGGAATCTCCTTCAGAGATCTCCAGGAAACTCTTGTGGAAATACTGAGCAATTCGCTGCCGCAGGTTCCTCGGCAGAGCCACTTTGTTTCTTGACCCATTAACGGTAACTTTCCCGCACCACTGTGCCATCACAGTGGAGACCATAGCTGCACACAGGCTAGCTGCATAGGGGCCAGGGTGGAAGCCCGCAGGCTTGGAGAAGACCCTCCCTTGATTCCCTGCTCACCCTCAGCAGCGAGATATCTTCCATAATGATCACCTCCTGTGGAAAGTGTGGGGACAGGAATGATTATCAGGCCCCACCTACAGTGCTGGCTCTCCCCAAGTGCCCAAGAGCCACGTGCCCAGTGTACAGCAGGGTCCGGGAACAGTGATTTACCCTGCCTCTGCGTCTACTCGCCATTTTGAGGGTCTTGTGGCTTATGTGTGCTTGCCTGGGGTAAGCCAGTTAGTGACAGGTGTGTGAGTACTGGCTGTGTTTTAAAGCACTGAAACAGTGTTGTCTGTGTTGCAAGCAGTACTGCTTCTGTAAAATGTTCCATTTAAACGTCACAGCTTGTCCAATGTCCAATTAAACAGCTTGGGAGCACAGCCTCCCTCTTTGTTATCGGCAGCAGAATGGTTGCAAAGAATTAAAAAGCGTCCAAGAACTAAGGACGACTTTATGCGTGAGGTTATGATGCACTTGGCCACCGAGAAACAGGAATTGAAGGAGTGGCAGGACAGCGAGAAGAAGGACCGAAAGGAGAATGCAGCACACCAGAAAGAAGCCACGGAGAGGCTCTTAACAGTTATAGAGCGCCAAGTGGACACACTCCAGGTGACACGAGGTCTTCAAACTGAGCAGCTCCGCGCCCGCCCTCCCCTGCAGCCACTGTCGCAAAACTCTTTCCCATGCATGCCCTCCCCCCACACACACTGCCAACACACTCTTATCAACCTCCTGGCTCAACTCTCTACCCGCAGCATTCCACTCCTCCCTCCTCACAGTCCAGCAGTGTGGACTCCCAACACCCACTGCACTCAACACCCATCCCTCTGCAGTTTGGCCCTGCTGAAGGACAGCACCCACTGCATCGTACTCCAAAGGAGAAGGTTGGGTATGATCCCTGAACAGACACAAATCTGTAGCCATCCTGGGACCCCTCCTCCTCTTGAGACCTTCCATTTCCCCATCCCTGCTGATGAATTTTTTCATTTGACTTTCTCCTCTGGTTGTTGTCTTTCAATAAAAGAATGGTGTTTGTTTGAAAGCAATCTTTATTCTATTAAGTGAAAGCAAAAAGAGCGTTGCAAAGCAATATACAATTATGTTAAGGCCCCTTCTTGCATCATGTGCACCAATCACCTCCTAGCATTACAAGCAATTCCGAGCATAGCAACAAATATTTCAGCTTTAAATTGCTACCTCAAAGAATCCCTGAGCCTTATTGCCCCACACTGTGTCCCTCCAATAGCCCAGGTCTCCGGCTGTTCAAACTGAGCCTCCAGGCACTGAGCCTCTGCGGTCCAGCCCTGAGTGAATCTTTCACCCTTCCCTTCACAAATATTATGGACCGTACAGCATGCAGCTATAAGCATCGGAATATTGTCATCAGCCATGTCCAGCTTCTCATACAGGCATCAACAGCGGGCTTTTAAACGGCTGAATGCACACTCCACAGTCATTCTGCACGTGCTCAGCCTGTTGTTCAACCGCTCCTTGTTGCTGTCAAGTTGCCCTCTGTATGGCTTCATGAGCCATGGCATTAAGGGGTAGGCGGGGTCTCCCAGGATCACAATGGGCATTTTGACTTCCCCTACGGTGATTTTCTGGTCTGGGAAGAAAGTCCCTGCTTGCACCTTCTTGAACAGGCCAGTGTTCTGAAAGATGCGTGCATCATGCACCTTTCCGGACCAGCCTGCGTTAATGTCTGTGAAAAGCCCACGGTGATCCACAAGTGCCTGGAGAACCACTGAGAAATACCCCTTGTGATAATGTACTCAGTGGCTAGGTGGTCTGGTGCCAGAATTGGAATGTGTGTGCCATCTATCGCCCCTCTGCAGTTAGGGAAGCCCATTTGTGCAAAGCCATCCACAATCTTATGCACGTTGCCCGGAGTCACCGTCTTTCAGAGCAGGATGCGATTAATGGCCCTGCACACTTGCATCAACACAACTCCAACGGTCGACTTTCCCACTCTGAACTAGTTAGCTACCGATCGGTAGCAGTCTGGAGTAGCCAGCTTCCACAGTGCAATCGCCACGCACTTCTCCAGCGACAGGACAGCTCTCATTCTTGTGCCTTTGCGCCACAGGGCTCGGGCGAGCTCATCACACAGTCCCATGAATGTGGCTTTCCTCATGCAAAAGTTCTGCAGCCACTGCTCGTCATCCCAGACGTGCATCACAATGTGATCCCACCACTTAGTGCTTTTTTCCCAAGTCCAAAAGCGGCATTCCACTTGTCATAACCATATAGCTAAGGGTAGCATAAAATCCCTCCTTTGCCTGTAAGGGGTTAAGAAGCTCAAATAATCCAAAAGTGGCCTGTCCCAAAGTAAAAAAAAAACAGGTCCAATCCTTCTTAGGCTTGGCTGGATATTACAGGCGATTTGTACCACACTACAGCCAAATCACCGCCCCACTGACATACCTAACCAAAAAAACCCCCAGCCAAATGCAGTTCAGTGGACTGAAAAGTGGAAGAAGGCCTTTAACCAGCTTAAAGCAACACACTCATGTCTGACCCTGTGCTAAGGGCCCCAAACTTTGACAAACCTTTCCTAGTAACTACAGATGCGTCCGAGCGTGGTGCGGGAGCAGTTTTAATGCAGAAAGGACCGGATCAAGAATTCCATCCTGTCGTGTTTCTCAGCAAAAAACTGTCTGAGAGGGAAAGCCACTGGTCAATCAACGAAAAGGAATGTTACACCATTGTATACGCTCTGAAAAAGCTATGCCATATGTTTGGGGATGGCATTTCCACCTGCAAACCAACCGTGCTGTGCTGAAGTGGCTTCATACCGTCAAGGACAATAATAAAAAACTTCTTTCGTGGAGTTTAGCCCTCCAAAATTTTAATTTTGAAATACAACACTTTTCAAAAAGAAAAGGAGTATTTGTGGCACCTTAGAGACTAACCAATTTATTTGAGCATAAGCTTTCGTGAGCTACAGCTCACTTCATCGGATGCATACTGTGGAAAGTATCGAAGATCTTTTTATACACACAAAGCATGAAAAAATGGGCATTTACCACTACAAAAGGTTTTCTCTCCCCCACCCCACTCTCCTGCTGGTAATAGCTTATCTAAAGTGACCACTCTCCTTACAATGTGCATGATAATCAAGGTGGGCCATTTCCAGCACAAATCCAGGGTTTAACAAGAATGTCGGAGGGGCGGGGGGGGGGTAGGAAAAAACAAGGGGAAATAGGTTACCTTGCATAATGACTTAGCCACTCCCAGTCTCTATTTAAGCCTAAGTTAATTGTATCCAATTTGCAAATGAATTCCAATTCAGCAGTCTCTCGCTGGAGTCTGGATTTGAAGTTTTTTTGTTGTAATATCGCAACTTTCATGTCTGTAATCGCGTGACCAGAGAGATTGAAGTGTTCTCCGACTGGTTTATGAATGTTATAATTCTTGACATCTGATTTGTGTCCATTTATTCTTTTCCGTAGAGACTGTCCAGTTTGACCAATGTACATGGCAGAGGGGCATTGCTGGCACATGATGGCATATATCACACATTGGTAGATGTGCAGGTGAACGAGCCTCTGATAGTGTGGCTGATGTGATTAGGCCCTATGATGGTGTCCCCTGAATAGATATGGGGACACAGTTGGCAACAGGCTTTGTTGCAAGGATAGGTTCCTGGGTTAGTGGTTCTGTTGTGTGATATGTGGTTTCTGGTGAGTATTTGCTTCAGGTTGGGGGGCTGTCTGTAGGCAAGGACGGCCTGTCTCCCAAGATTTGTGAGAGTGTTGGGTCATCCTTCAGGATAGGTTGTAGATCCTTAATAATGCGTTGGAGGGGTTTTAGTTGGGGGCTGAAGGTGACGGCTAGTGGCGTTCTGTTATTTTCTTTGTTAGGCCTGTCCTGTAGTAGGTGACTTCTGGGAACTCTTCTGGCTCTGTCAATCTGTTTCTTCACTTCTGCAGGTGGGTACTGTAGTTGTAAGAATGCTTGATAGAGATCTTGTAGGTGTTTGTCTCTGTCTGAGGGGTTGGAGCAAATGCGGCTGTATCGCAGAGCTTGGCTGTAGACAATGGATCGTGTGGTGTGGTCAGGGTGAAAGCTGGAGGCATGTAGGTAGGAATAGCGGTCAGTAGGTTTCCGGTATAGGATGGTGTTTATGTGACCATCGTTTATTAGCACTGTAGTGTCCAGGAAGTGGATCTCTTGTGTGGACTGGACCAGGCTGAGGTTGATGGTGGGATGGAAATTGTTGAAATCATGGTGGAATTCCTCAAGGGCTTCTTTTCCATGGGTCCAGATGATGAAGATGTCATCAATATAACGCAAGTAGAGTAGGGGCATTAGGGGACGAGAGCTGAGGGAACGTTGTTCTAAATCAGCCATAAAAATGTTGGCATACTGTGGGGCCACGCGGGTTACCCATAGCGGTGCCGCTGATTTGAAGGGTTACATTGTCCCCAAATGTGGAATAGTTATGGGTAAGGACAAAGTCACAAAGTTCAGCCACCAGGTTAGCCGTGACATTATCGGGGATAGTGTTCTTGACGGCTTGTAGTCCATCTTTGTGTGGAATGTTGGTGTAGAGGGCTTCTACATCCATAGTGGCCAGGATGGTGTTATCAGGAAGATCACCGATGGATTGTAGTTTCCTCAGGAAGTCAGTGGTGTCTCGAAGGTAGCTGGGAGTGCTGGTAGCATAGGGCCTGAGGAGGGAGTCTACATAGCCAGACAATCCTGCTGTCAGGGTGCCAATGCCTGAGATGATGGGGCGCCCAGGATTTCCAGTTTTATGGATCTTGGGTAGTAGATAAAATATCCCAGGTCGGGGTTCTAGGGGTGTGTCTGTGCGGATTTGATCTTGTGCTTTTTCAGGGAGTTTCTTGAGCAAATGCTGTAGTTTCTTTTGGTAACTCTCAGTGGGATCAGAGGGTAATGGCTTGTAGAAAGTGGTGTTGGAGAGCTGCCGAGCAGCCTCTTGTTCATATTCCGACCTATTCATGATGACAACAGCACCTCCTTTGTCAGCCTTTTTGATTATGATGTCAGAGTTGTTTCTGAGGCTGTGAATGGCATTGTGTTCTGCACGGCTGAGGTTGTGGGGCAAGTGATGCTGCTTTTCCACAATTTCAGCCCGTGCACGTCGGCGGAAGCACTCTATGTAGAAGTCCAGTCTGCTGTCTCGACCTTCAGGAGGAGTCCACCTAGAATCCTTCTTTTTGTAGTGTTGGTAGGGAGGTCTCTGTGGATTAGTATGTTGTTCAGAGGTGTGTTGGAAATATTCCTTGAGTCGGAGACATCGAAAATAGGATTCTAGGTCACCACAGAACTGTATCATGTTCGTGGAGGTGGAGGGGCAAAAGGAGAGGCCCCGAGATAGGACAGCTGCTTCTGCTGGGCTAAGAGTATAGTTGGATAGATTGACAATATTGCTGGGTGGGTACCCGCATGGCCCCACAGTATGCCAACATTTTTATGGCTGACATAGAACAACGTTTCCTCAGCTCTCGTCCCCTAATGCCCCTACTCTACTTGCGCTATATTGATGACATCTTCATCATCTGGACCCATGGAAAAGAAGCCCTTGAGGAATTCCACCATGATTTCAACAATTTCCATCCCACCATCAACCTCAGCCTGGTCCAGTCCACACAAGAGATCCACTTCCTGGACACTACAGTGCTAATAAACGATGGTCACATAAACACCACCCTATACTGGAAACCTACTGACCGCTATTCCTACCTACATGCCTCCAGCTTTCACCCTGACCACACCACACGATCCATTGTCTACAGCCAAGCTCTGCGATTCAGCTGCATTTGCTCCAACCCCTCAACAGAGACAAACACCTACAAGATCTCTATCAAGCATTCTTACAACTACAGTACCCACCTGCAGAAGTGAAGAAACAGATTGATAGAGCCAGAAGAGTTCCCAGAAGTCACCTACTACAGGACAGGCCTTACAAAGAAAACAACAGAACGCCACTAGCCGTCACCTTCAGCCCCCAACTAAAACCCCTCCAACGTATTATTAAGGATCTACAACCTATCCTGAAGGATGACCCAACACTCTCACAAATCTTGGGAGACAGGCCGTCCTTGCCTACAGACAGCCCCGCAACCTGAAGCGAATACTCACCAGCAACCACATATCAAACAACAGAACCACTAACCCAGGAACCTATCCTTGCAACAAAGCCCGTTGCCAACTGTGCCCACATATCTATTCAGGGGACACCATCACAGGGCCTAATAACATCAGCCACACTATCAGAGGCTCGTTCACCTGCACATCCACCAATGTGATATATGCCATCATGTGCCAGCAATGCCCCTCTGCCATGTACATTGGTCAAACTGGACAGTCTCTACGGAAAAGAATAAATGGACACAAATCAGATGTCAAGAATTATAACATTCATAAACCAGTCGGAGAACACTTCAATCTCTCTGGTCACGCAATTACAAACATGAAAGTTGCGATATTACAACAAAAAAACTTCAAATCCAGACTCCAGCGAGAGACTGCTGAATTGGAATTCATTTGCAAATTGGATACAATTAACTTAGGCTTGAATAGAGACTGGGAGTGGCTAAGTCATTATGCAAGGTAACCTATTTCCCCTTGTTTTTTCCTACCCCCCCACCACCGCCCCTCAGACGTTCTTGTTAAACCCTGGATTTGTGCTGGAAATGGCCCACCTTGATTATTGTGCACATTGTAAGGAGAGTGATCACTTTAGATAAGCTACTACCAACAGGAGAGTGGGTTTGTGTGTGTGGGGTGGAGGTGTTGGATCATATTAAAGAAGTTCTGTATTAAAATCACAAATGAGTTTGATTCCCCATAGTTTAAATTCCAGGGTATTACTAATTAAGAGGTCTCTTGGTTTTTGGTACTGTTTCTCTCCCTCTGTATGTGAAACTTGCAAGCTGCTAATTGCGTTAGTACATTCTAAGACAGAGTCTGTTCTCAAAGCAATTCACAGAGACTCAAAGCAATACTCTAACAACAGAAACAGCACCCAGAGACTCCCCGCCCTTTTGTTGTATTAACAATTGTGATTAAAATAGAGATAGAGGATGTATGTGGATGGATGCTTGGTGTGGATAATAACTGAATGATCAGGGAGGTGCCAGCCTAAGAATCCAGTGTCCATCGGCTGAAGAAGGCGTCAAGTGGAAATAACTAGAGGACCCCCGGAGGGCAGACTGGAATCCACCCAACAGCCTCAAGAATGGGAGAACCAAAGAACAAGATAACATCTAGCAGCACGGAGCCGTCAGGAATGTGCCATCTGCTGATTGATTCAGCAACAGCATGATGAAGCAATTCCCACAGACTGGCCTAGGAAGAAATTCCTATAAAAAGAGACTCTAAAAAGTGAGAACTTTGGGGTCTGATTCTGCAAACCAACTTCCAGGAGCATCAGATGAGCATCTGACAAGGCCCTGCTCCCTCCTCATGTCCAGGCCACCTGGCCAGTGGCTTGGCATGAGCAACTCTAAGGCTGGTAACTATGATAACAACCTTGCAGAACCTGTGTGTGTGTGTGTGTGTGTGTATATGAATGAATGTGTGAAGAAATATGAGATTGAATGGAATGTTACAGCTGTAGACTATGATTCTTTCTGTATTCACAATAAATGTGGTATTTTGCCTTTTTCCCTTTAATAAGATCCTGCTGGTTTTTAATTTATTGGTACAACATTTTGGTGGAGAATTGCGAAAGGGGGAATATTGGTAAAAAACCTCAGTTATTGTAAATATTGGTGTGCACACTGCCAGCTCTAGTGAGCTAGGCATTTCTATTAGGTTAACCAGACCTGCTGGCCTCCGAGAAGGTAGCAGGGGACCTGCTGGCCTCCGAGAAGGTAGCAGGAAAAACAGATTAAACCAGACCTGCTGGCCTCCGAGAAGGTAGCAGGGGACCTGCTGGCCTCCGAGAAGGTAGCAGGAAAAACAGATTAAACCAGACCTGCTGGCCTCCGAGAAGGTAGCAGGGGACCTGCTGGCCTCCGAGAAGGTAGCAGGAAAAACAGATTAAACCAGACCTGCTGGCCTCCGAGAAGGTAGCAGGGGACCTGCTGGCCTCCGAGAAGGTAGCAGGGAAGAACAGATTAAACTAGACCTGCTGGCCTCCGAGACGGTAGCAGGGAAAACAGACTAAACCAGACCTGCTGGCCTCCGAGAAGGTAGCAGGGGACCTGCTGGCCTCCGAGAAGGTAGCAGGGGAGAACAGGTTAACCGGACCTGCTGGCCTCCGAGAAGGTAGCAGGGAGAAATAGGTTAACCAGACCTGCTGGCCTCCGGGAAGGTAGCAGGGGACCTGCTGGCCTCCGGGAAGGTAGCAGGGGAAAAACGCATAGATTAAGCTATGATTTCAGAATCTAGGCTATGTCACTTGCTAAGTAATACCAGCAGTGACAAAGAGATTGAAATATCCATGTTAAGATGTTTAAAAGAAAACAGGGTAAGCCAGTACCAGAGGGAGGAATGGAGTCAGAAGGAACTCCAACCTCACCTTTTGTTAAAGAAATTACACCTTTTAAACAAAACCTTCAAAAATTTGGGCACAGTCCTTGGACTAAACAAGCCCTAGCTGATCTCTGCACTATTTCGGACCTAGAGGATAGATTGGCTCAGTATATCCTCATATACAAACCTTCTAGTGCTGCCAAAAGAGATGCAGCAGCAATTTGGTTGTTGTGGGAGGCATGTAAGGATTCTTCCCTCCGCTTGTCTTCATGTAAAGAGGAAAAGGCACAAACGGAAAAGGGAGCAGACAATTGGAAGGTGCTGGCTACAAATACCCAAAGCCAGCTGAAAATAGTGAAAGAGGCACTCCAGGAATACAAAAAGAGTGAAAAAGTTAACTCTGCAGAGGCTGGAGGGAGGCAGGTAAAGGGGGAGAAGGTCCTATGTATGGCACCCCCAGGCATAATTACAAAGAGAAAGAGTAAAAAAAAAAAAAGTTAACTCTGCAGAGGCTGGAGGGAATTAAGCAGCTAAACTTTGTGAAAATGTTAAAAAGGAAAAGTGTTAGAGAAAGAGCATTCTTGGTTTCTTTGCAGCCATTCTGAAAGAAAAATGGGCCCTTTTCCAAAGGAATGTCTGTAAATTAGCCAGGCAAAAGAAACTGATTAAAATCATTTGACTGGACAATTTAGTCAAATTTGCTAAAAGAACATAAGGGGGTTCTATTGGAACTTAACTGCCTCAAATGTATAAAGGGAATGTAAGATGTAAAAAAAACCAGAGCAGTGTGGAAGGGATGTTAAAGAAAATGTGTATGTATCTATCTCTGTGTGTGTAAATATGTAAAGTTCTAAGGACCAGTTGGTTTTGTTTTTGTTTTAAATAATGCCACTAAAAATCCATTTGACTCTTTAATTCAAAGTTGCAAAACTGACAGACCTTTTTGCTAGACACAGGTAATTAGTGTTGCTTGGCTTTTGGATTTGGCATTTAACCCTTAAAAGGTAACTCAATGCTTTACAAAATTTAAAATGTTTTTAAGTTGTGGCTGCAGCAGGGCAGTCAAAATCAGGAGAATATAAAAAAAAAAAATCTGGATTCTTTTTGTTTGTTTGTTTTTGTAACAAAATAGCAGATGAGAGTTGTAGTAAAAAAAAAAAAAATTAAAAAAAAGACAGTGCCTATCTGAAGCAACAGCAGGGGTGAGGTGCACAAAACAAAAAGAAGCAATGTTAGAAACACTGAGTCTTAAAATGGCTCTGAGTAATCAGACTGTCACTTTGATAAAGGTACATGAAAACTCTGTAAGCAAAAAAAAGAAATAGTTACACCTTATGTAAAAATTGATATGGATAATGTTATAGAAGTTAAACTATGGAAGGAATGTGCATTTGCCCCAGAACATGCGCAGGGTATATTGTAGAAGGGGCAAAAGAAATGCAAACGTACCATGCTACTTAATTAAAATGCCATTAGGGCTCCAAAGGGAGCCACAATAGGTTGGGTTTTCTTTTTCAGATTGCTGTGTGTTTTGGAAGCAGAAGTTAAAAGTAATCAAAACTCTGGTGAAAGTTGATTGTGTCCCTTTTAAGATAGAGTCTCTGAGCTGCTGATGGCTTTAAATCCAAAAGCAGGAAGTGTCTGTGAAAATGCAAATTACCTAAATGATAAAGGAAGGAAAGAACTAGCAGCACAAAGGAGCTGCAGATAAAGGACACACCTGGTCAGCAAACAAATTGTCTAAATAAAAGACATGGGATAACAAGATAATTTTAATAAATTTAATGATAATAAGTATCCCTGTAACAACATATAGTCTGTATGATTTTTGGAAAAACCCTTTAAGGTTGTATGGTAATGATGCTTCTCAGCTATTACCTGTAAATAAACTTAAAGCTTAACACAGCAGGAAAAACATTATAAACTTGGTCTGCTGTATAAGAAGGGAAACTGAGGTACCCCACCTCAGGGATTTAATGACTAAATAGTGGAATAATTTCCCCATAACCCTTAAAAGATAAAAGCCATTGAAACCTGGCCTGCCTATAGAACAAAAACAGGAAAATGTGGGGGCAATTCCTCTGTTTTGCCTGCAATCAGCAAGGGTATTTGTAAAAGAAATATTTTAAGCAATAATCTGCCACCCCAAAAGGGGTAGAAACATGTTCTTTTTGTCTTTCAGAAAATCAGGAAAAGCTGATGCCAGCTGAAGAGCAACCCAATACTATGAATCTACTAGAAACTGTGTTTTGTGTTCTATGTGTTGTCTTGTGTTTTGTCTTGTTGCTAGCACCGTTGTGTGTTTTTAAAAAAAAACAAAAAAAAACTAAAGACCTGCAGGTAATTAAAAATAAATTAAGCTCTCTGTCCCAGCTACAGGACAGCCTGACACAAAAACAAGTACATGCCAATGTAGACTTGGTCCAAATTGGTCTGGGTAACCTAAAAGCCCGATGGAATCTTTGGCAATGGCTTAATACTACCACATGGCTTATGCATAAGAAAAAAAAAAAAATTAGAAATAGGAAACTACACAGCCATAGCTATGGGATGCACTGAAATGCAGATACTTGCACTAGCTACTTTGGAACACAAATGTTCTGGGTCATATTGGGAAATATTAAGGGTTTGATGCATTTGTTAAAAAAGAAAGAGATCATTGTTTGACACTTATTAATATGAATGGATGCAATATGTTTCCAGTATTGTGAAACCAGACTTGTTAATGGGAGAAATTGTTGTCAAAATTGCACACCAACAGTCCCTGGAGGCAAAGGTATTGAAGGTTAGCCCACTCCCCATATTACACATGGGATCCTTCTGGCTACCCTGGACCTCGAGCCAGTGGGCTGGGGAGGGAGGGAAGCTATTGGACACTAGAAGTTGTACCGAATGGACTCCTCAAAAGTGGGTGTGCCTCACCTTGCCTGTTGCCCCAGAACCTTGTAGTAAAGATACATCACTAGGATCATGTATGTGGATGAATTGGAATCACAAACTCAAATTGCCTCACGGTACCTTCTCTTGAATAGGCTACATAGAAAGTGACACTGACGATTATAAATCTTAGTGTCAAAAGGGGGATTATGTTGGATCATATTAAAGAAGTTCTGTATTAAAATCACAAATGAGTTTGATTCCCCATAGTTTAAATTCCAGGGTATTACTAATTAAGAGGTCTCTTGGTTTTTGGTACTGTTTCTCTCCCTCTGTATGTGAAACTTGCAAGCTGCTAATTGCGTTAGTACATTCTAAGACAGAGTCTGTTCTCAAAGCAATTCACAGAGACTCAAAGCAATACTCTAACAACAGAAACAGCACCCAGAGACTCCCCGCCCTTTTGTTGTATTAACAATTGTGATTAAAATAGAGATAGAGGATGTATGTGGATGGATGCTTGGTGTGGATAATAACTGAATGATCAGGGAGGTGCCAGCCTAAGAATCCAGTGTCCATCGGCTGAAGAAGGCGTCAAGTGGAAATAACTAGAGGACCCCCGGAGGGCAGACTGGAATCCACCCAACAGCCTCAAGAATGGGAGAACCAAAGAACAAGATAACATCTAGCAGCACGGAGCCGTCAGGAATGTGCCATCTGCTGATTGATTCAGCAACAGCATGATGAAGCAATTCCCACAGACTGGCCTAGGAAGAAATTCCTATAAAAAGAGACTCTAAAAAGTGAGAACTTTGGGGTCTGATTCTGCAAACCAACTTCCAGGAGCATCAGATGAGCATCTGACAAGGCCCTGCTCCCTCCTCATGTCCAGGCCACCTGGCCAGTGGCTTGGCATGAGCAACTCTAAGGCTGGTAACTATGATAACAACCTTGCAGAACCTGTGTGTGTGTGTGTGTGTGTGTATATGAATGAATGTGTGAAGAAATATGAGATTGAATGGAATGTTACAGCTGTAGACTATGATTCTTTCTGTATTCACAATAAATGTGGTATTTTGCCTTTTTCCCTTTAATAAGATCCTGCTGGTTTTTAATTTATTGGTACAACATTTTGGTGGAGAATTGCGAAAGGGGGAATATTGGTAAAAAACCTCAGTTATTGTAAATATTGGTGTGCACACTGCCAGCTCTAGTGAGCTAGGCATTTCTATTAGGTTAACCAGACCTGCTGGCCTCCGAGAAGGTAGCAGGGGACCTGCTGGCCTCCGAGAAGGTAGCAGGAAAAACAGATTAAACCAGACCTGCTGGCCTCCGAGAAGGTAGCAGGGGACCTGCTGGCCTCCGAGAAGGTAGCAGGAAAAACAGATTAAACCAGACCTGCTGGCCTCCGAGAAGGTAGCAGGGGACCTGCTGGCCTCCGAGAAGGTAGCAGGAAAAACAGATTAAACCAGACCTGCTGGCCTCCGAGAAGGTAGCAGGGGACCTGCTGGCCTCCGAGAAGGTAGCAGGGAAGAACAGATTAAACTAGACCTGCTGGCCTCCGAGACGGTAGCAGGGAAAACAGACTAAACCAGACCTGCTGGCCTCCGAGAAGGTAGCAGGGGACCTGCTGGCCTCCGAGAAGGTAGCAGGGGAGAACAGGTTAACCGGACCTGCTGGCCTCCGAGAAGGTAGCAGGGAGAAATAGGTTAACCAGACCTGCTGGCCTCCGGGAAGGTAGCAGGGGACCTGCTGGCCTCCGGGAAGGTAGCAGGGGAAAAACGCATAGATTAAGCTATGATTTCAGAATCTAGGCTATGTCACTTGCTAAGTAATACCAGCAGTGACAAAGAGATTGAAATATCCATGTTAAGATGTTTAAAAGAAAACAGGGTAAGCCAGTACCAGAGGGAGGAATGGAGTCAGAAGGAACTCCAACCTCACCTTTTGTTAAAGAAATTACACCTTTTAAACAAAACCTTCAAAAATTTGGGCACAGTCCTTGGACTAAACAAGCCCTAGCTGATCTCTGCACTATTTCGGACCTAGAGGATAGATTGGCTCAGTATATCCTCATATACAAACCTTCTAGTGCTGCCAAAAGAGATGCAGCAGCAATTTGGTTGTTGTGGGAGGCATGTAAGGATTCTTCCCTCCGCTTGTCTTCATGTAAAGAGGAAAAGGCACAAACGGAAAAGGGAGCAGACAATTGGAAGGTGCTGGCTACAAATACCCAAAGCCAGCTGAAAATAGTGAAAGAGGCACTCCAGGAATACAAAAAGAGTGAAAAAGTTAACTCTGCAGAGGCTGGAGGGAGGCAGGTAAAGGGGGAGAAGGTCCTATGTATGGCACCCCCAGGCATAATTACAAAGAGAAAGAGTAAAAAAAAAAAAAGTTAACTCTGCAGAGGCTGGAGGGAATTAAGCAGCTAAACTTTGTGAAAATGTTAAAAAGGAAAAGTGTTAGAGAAAGAGCATTCTTGGTTTCTTTGCAGCCATTCTGAAAGAAAAATGGGCCCTTTTCCAAAGGAATGTCTGTAAATTAGCCAGGCAAAAGAAACTGATTAAAATCATTTGACTGGACAATTTAGTCAAATTTGCTAAAAGAACATAAGGGGGTTCTATTGGAACTTAACTGCCTCAAATGTATAAAGGGAATGTAAGATGTAAAAAAAACCAGAGCAGTGTGGAAGGGATGTTAAAGAAAATGTGTATGTATCTATCTCTGTGTGTGTAAATATGTAAAGTTCTAAGGACCAGTTGGTTTTGTTTTTGTTTTAAATAATGCCACTAAAAATCCATTTGACTCTTTAATTCAAAGTTGCAAAACTGACAGACCTTTTTGCTAGACACAGGTAATTAGTGTTGCTTGGCTTTTGGATTTGGCATTTAACCCTTAAAAGGTAACTCAATGCTTTACAAAATTTAAAATGTTTTTAAGTTGTGGCTGCAGCAGGGCAGTCAAAATCAGGAGAATATAAAAAAAAAAAATCTGGATTCTTTTTGTTTGTTTGTTTTTGTAACAAAATAGCAGATGAGAGTTGTAGTAAAAAAAAAAAAAATTAAAAAAAAGACAGTGCCTATCTGAAGCAACAGCAGGGGTGAGGTGCACAAAACAAAAAGAAGCAATGTTAGAAACACTGAGTCTTAAAATGGCTCTGAGTAATCAGACTGTCACTTTGATAAAGGTACATGAAAACTCTGTAAGCAAAAAAAAGAAATAGTTACACCTTATGTAAAAATTGATATGGATAATGTTATAGAAGTTAAACTATGGAAGGAATGTGCATTTGCCCCAGAACATGCGCAGGGTATATTGTAGAAGGGGCAAAAGAAATGCAAACGTACCATGCTACTTAATTAAAATGCCATTAGGGCTCCAAAGGGAGCCACAATAGGTTGGGTTTTCTTTTTCAGATTGCTGTGTGTTTTGGAAGCAGAAGTTAAAAGTAATCAAAACTCTGGTGAAAGTTGATTGTGTCCCTTTTAAGATAGAGTCTCTGAGCTGCTGATGGCTTTAAATCCAAAAGCAGGAAGTGTCTGTGAAAATGCAAATTACCTAAATGATAAAGGAAGGAAAGAACTAGCAGCACAAAGGAGCTGCAGATAAAGGACACACCTGGTCAGCAAACAAATTGTCTAAATAAAAGACATGGGATAACAAGATAATTTTAATAAATTTAATGATAATAAGTATCCCTGTAACAACATATAGTCTGTATGATTTTTGGAAAAACCCTTTAAGGTTGTATGGTAATGATGCTTCTCAGCTATTACCTGTAAATAAACTTAAAGCTTAACACAGCAGGAAAAACATTATAAACTTGGTCTGCTGTATAAGAAGGGAAACTGAGGTACCCCACCTCAGGGATTTAATGACTAAATAGTGGAATAATTTCCCCATAACCCTTAAAAGATAAAAGCCATTGAAACCTGGCCTGCCTATAGAACAAAAACAGGAAAATGTGGGGGCAATTCCTCTGTTTTGCCTGCAATCAGCAAGGGTATTTGTAAAAGAAATATTTTAAGCAATAATCTGCCACCCCAAAAGGGGTAGAAACATGTTCTTTTTGTCTTTCAGAAAATCAGGAAAAGCTGATGCCAGCTGAAGAGCAACCCAATACTATGAATCTACTAGAAACTGTGTTTTGTGTTCTATGTGTTGTCTTGTGTTTTGTCTTGTTGCTAGCACCGTTGTGTGTTTTTAAAAAAAAACAAAAAAAAACTAAAGACCTGCAGGTAATTAAAAATAAATTAAGCTCTCTGTCCCAGCTACAGGACAGCCTGACACAAAAACAAGTACATGCCAATGTAGACTTGGTCCAAATTGGTCTGGGTAACCT
The DNA here is from genome assembly GCF_965152275.1 of Natator depressus. NCBI lineage: Eukaryota > Metazoa > Chordata > Testudines > Cheloniidae > Natator > Natator depressus. Next base: position 35,233,991 of record NC_134247.1, read on the forward strand.
AAAAGCCCGATGGAATCTTTGGCAATGGCTTAATACTACCACATGGCTTATGCATAAGAAAAAAAAAAAATTAGAAATAGGAAACTACACAGCCATAGCTATGGGATGCACTGAAATGCAGATACTTGCACTAGCTACTTTGGAACACAAATGTTCTGGGTCATATTGGGAAATATTAAGGGTTTGATGCATTTGTTAAAAAAGAAAGAGATCATTGTTTGACACTTATTAATATGAATGGATGCAATATGTTTCCAGTATTGTGAAACCAGACTTGTTAATGGGAGAAATTGTTGTCAAAATTGCACACCAACAGTCCCTGGAGGCAAAGGTATTGAAGGTTAGCCCACTCCCCATATTACACATGGGATCCTTCTGGCTACCCTGGACCTCGAGCCAGTGGGCTGGGGAGGGAGGGAAGCTATTGGACACTAGAAGTTGTACCGAATGGACTCCTCAAAAGTGGGTGTGCCTCACCTTGCCTGTTGCCCCAGAACCTTGTAGTAAAGATACATCACTAGGATCATGTATGTGGATGAATTGGAATCACAAACTCAAATTGCCTCACGGTACCTTCTCTTGAATAGGCTACATAGAAAGTGACACTGACGATTATAAATCTTAGTGTCAAAAGGGGGATTATGTTGGATCATATTAAAGAAGTTCTGTATTAAAATCACAAATGAGTTTGATTCCCCATAGTTTAAATTCCAGGGTATTACTAATTAAGAGGTCTCTTGGTTTTTGGTACTGTTTCTCTCCCTCTGTATGTGAAACTTGCAAGCTGCTAATTGCGTTAGTACATTCTAAGACAGAGTCTGTTCTCAAAGCAATTCACAGAGACTCAAAGCAATACTCTAACAACAGAAACAGCACCCAGAGACTCCCCGCCCTTTTGTTGTATTAACAATTGTGATTAAAATAGAGATAGAGGATGTATGTGGATGGATGCTTGGTGTGGATAATAACTGAATGATCAGGGAGGTGCCAGCCTAAGAATCCAGTGTCCATCGGCTGAAGAAGGCGTCAAGTGGAAATAACTAGAGGACCCCCGGAGGGCAGACTGGAATCCACCCAACAGCCTCAAGAATGGGAGAACCAAAGAACAAGATAACATCTAGCAGCACGGAGCCGTCAGGAATGTGCCATCTGCTGATTGATTCAGCAACAGCATGATGAAGCAATTCCCACAGACTGGCCTAGGAAGAAATTCCTATAAAAAGAGACTCTAAAAAGTGAGAACTTTGGGGTCTGATTCTGCAAACCAACTTCCAGGAGCATCAGATGAGCATCTGACAAGGCCCTGCTCCCTCCTCATGTCCAGGCCACCTGGCCAGTGGCTTGGCATGAGCAACTCTAAGGCTGGTAACTATGATAACAACCTTGCAGAACCTGTGTGTGTGTGTGTGTGTGTGTATATGAATGAATGTGTGAAGAAATATGAGATTGAATGGAATGTTATAGCTATAACTAACTGCTTACTATGATAACAACCTTGCAGAACCTGTGTGTGTGTGTATGAATGAATGAGTGAATAAAGATGAGATTGAATGGAATGTTACAGCTGTAGACTATGATTCTTTCTGTATTCACAATAAATGTGGTATTTTGCCTTTTTCCCTTTAATAAGATCCTGCTGGTTTTTAATTTATTGGTACAACAGAGGGGTGAGAAAACCTGGATTTGTGCTGGAAATGGCCCAACTTGATTATCATACACATTGTAAGGAGAGTGGTCACTTTAGATAAGCTATTACCAGCAGGAGAGTGGGGTGGGGGGAGAGAAAACCTTTTGTAGTGGTAAATGCCCATTTTTTCATGCTTTGTGTGTATAAAAAGATCTTCGATACTTTCCACAGTATGCATCTGATGAAGTGAGCTGTAGCTCACGAAAGCTTATGCTCAAATAAATTGGTTAGTCTCTAAGGTGCCACAAGTACTCCTTTTCTTTTTGCGAATACAGACTAACACGGCTGTTACTCTGAAACACTTTTCAGAAGCTTCTAACAAAGTGGCTGATGCACTCTCCCGTGAAAGTTTCCCAAAATCAATTGGTCGTCCTTAAAATGTGGAAAATATTGTTAGTTTTTATATAATCAGTAGTATATTTAGAGGTGCATGTGTCTTATTATTTCTGTTTTCTCCTAGAACCCCAGGAAGAAATTACAGACAGTGTGGAGCAGGCTGTCCAGCACCGTCTGTGATTTGCGGGGGCGTGTCATAACCATACAGCTAAAGTGTAGCATAAAATCCCTCCTTTACCTGTAAGGGCTTAAGAAGCTCAAATAACCTGGTTGGCACCTGACCAAAAGGACCAATGGGAAAAGAAGATACTTTCAAATCGGGGGGGGGGGAGGGGGCGGGGAGGGAGTTGGCTTTGTTTTGGGCTTTTGCTGGTTTTTTCTCTCTGAGACAAAGACAGAGACCAAGCAAGTAATCCAGCTCCTACTGGAAGGACACAGATAATGTTACAAAAATAGTAAGTAATAGCAAGGAATGCGTTAGATTATCTTTTGTTTTAGCTTGTGAATTTTCCCTATGCTTAGAGGGAGGTTTATCCCTGTTTTTTGTAACTTTAAAGTTTTGCCTAAAGGGAAATCCTTTGTGTTTTGAATCTGATTACCCTGTAAAATTACCTTCCATCCTGATTTTACAGAGGTGCTTCTTTTACTTTTTTTTCTTTATAATAAAGTTCTGTTTTTTTTTTAAAGAATCTAATTGGTTTTAGTGTCCTAAAAACCCAGAAATTTAGTCTGTGATCACCTGTACCAATTGGTAACGATACTATTCTCAAGCCTCCCCAGGAAAGGGGATGAAGGTGCTTGGGGGGAATATTTTGGGGAATAGAAACTCCAAGTGGTTCTTTTCCTTAAATCTTTGTCTAACTCACTTGGTGGTGGCAATGAATACCGTCCAAGGACAAGAAGGGATTTGTGCCTTGGGGAAGTTTTAACCTAAGCTGGTAGAAATAAGCTTAGGGGGCCTTTCATGCGGGTCCCCACATCTGTACCTGAGAGTTCAGAGTGGGGAGGGGAACCCTGACACCACTATGGTCAGCACCTCCGTGAATGCCACAAGCATTCTCATGTCATAGCTACTACGTGTAGCGAGATCAATGTCGCATTCCTCTTGCCTTTGTAGTTTAAGGAATAACTCTGCTGCCACTCGTGAGGTGTTGGTCAGAGCAAGCAGCATACTGGTCAGCAGTTCGGGATCCATTCCTGCAGCCTGAAAGAGGCAGGGCACGCAGTACACAAACCGTTGAAAGATGGTGCCAAATGCAGACGGAAGCACAGGGATTGCTGGGACCCAGGATGCCCCGCTACCACTTCCACCTTCCCACAAGTCTTAGCGGCAAAAGAGAAAGAGGTGCTCTGTGGGATAGCTGCCCAGAGTGCACCGCTCCAAATAGCACCGCAAGTGTGAACACGCTATTGCGCAGTTAGCTGTCAGTGTGAACACACAACAGAGGTTTTCCTTTGGTGGTCTCTGAGCAGCGCTGTAACTGCCGGCACTGTAACTTTGCCAGTGTAGATGTGCCCTGAGAATCACCTTGCTACTCCCTGCCTCCAGCATGAGGGAATCTTGTTTTGAGCTTAACTGGGTGTCAGCTCCCTGACACCACCAGCCTATTAGCCACTCAAACACAATTCATGGGAGGTTCTTCTTGTGTATTGACTTCCAGCTAGTAGATGTAAACCTGAAGTTTCACCTCACCTTTTGCTGTTGCTGCTGTGGGACAACTCGTGGCAATATGTATTTGCAGGGTTGGGTCCTTTTGATTTTCATCATCCATTTAAATTCTGAACACTGTTTTCATCATATTTTATTCCTGAAGAGATCCAGGACTTATCTGCTGTTTTCATTAGGCTCTAGCTTGCTTTAAAATATCTGATTCTCCTGGGATGGTCCCAGACACACACCCCCCCCCCGTCCCCCATCTAGGTGTTCTTATCCAAGTACTTTTCCCCTTTTCCCTGTTAGCTCTCTTTAGTAGTATGTATAGTCTGTGAGAAACATCTATGTTACATTTACCAAAAACACTAGTCTACTTATCATAGCTAAATAAGCAACAGCACATGATAGGGCATGTGCTGCACCCTTTGCCTTAGGTGTGATATAAGGCACAAGGCTAATGTAGAGTGTTTTCAACACCTGTGAAGAGTTGTTAATGGAGTATAACACACGGACCCTGAAATGCATTATGCTTTTCATAACTTTGTTTTTTCTTGCCAATTTTAAAATGTTGGGCTATTTTTGTAGTGGGTGGTGGAAGCATTTGATATGTGGATGGATGTGTTTACAGTACTTAACAAGCATCTTAAATTGAGGAGAGGAGACCAGTAATTGCTACTGAAGCTTTACAAATCTGTAGACAAACGTATGCTTTCATTTATACCAGTACACATCTATTGGCTTCAATGAGTCAGAAGTCGCGTGTAAGTGAGGGAAGGATGTGGCACTTAAGTCTCTGGATTTTTTTTCTCCTCAAACATTGCAAATTATACAAGCACCCATCCCTCCAAATTCGCTACCCCTGGACCAGAGGATGTGAAAGGCACCCCTGGACCGGTGACAGGCGCCTGGGTATCAAAGTCTGATGGATGGGGCCCACTTTGGCACAATTTGCTACCCTTGGAAGTAGCCCTTTGACGGGGTCTGGTCTCTGCTCCGTACCCCCAAGTCTCACCTCCCTTTACAGGTCCTGGCACACAAAATGAGACGGCACACCCCAATAATCAAATAAACCAATTGCAAATTAGCAAGGAGGAAGCAAATTCAGCCGGTTTGTCAAGGCAACCCCCCGCCCCCCGAATTCCCCACCCTGACCCGGTGGTAGCAATTTCTGACAGGTAGCCAAAAGGGCCAGATTTGCGCGGCGGAAGCTGCTACTGGTAGCAAAATTGGATGGGCGCCGGTACCGCGCGGGGTTCCCCGTCACCCCAGACCCGCCCCACCCGGAACCGTCACCCCCGCCCGGCCTCAGCTCAGCTGGGCCGCGCTTTGTCGTGCTGCTCGCCCCGCAGTCCTTCAAATCCGCCCTGCCCTCCCATTGGCTCCCCAGCGCGGCGCACCCGCCCCGCCCTGCCATTGGCCGACGAGCCGAGCCGACCCACACTCCAGAGCTCTGGGTCAGTCGCAGGTGGATGCCCCGCGTGCCTGGCGCAGGGGATTTTGGGGGATGTAGTTTTTGTGCCATGGGAGTCAGTCAGAGCACAGCTGCTCATTCCATGCAGCAGGCTCAGGCTGCAGATGGGTAACGTGAGGAACCCCAATGGGCCACGTGCAGACAGGCAGCACCAGTCACTCTGTGATCTGCTCCCACCCTCGCACTGCGTTATTGGAGCATCGTTCTGCATTGTGTGCGGCGACCCGGCACTGGGATCTGTGGAGAAGGGGCCTGTCTTTTCATTCCTGTCACTGACTGTTTTGTGTGCCTGAGGCCAAAATCAGAATGAGGATCGATACCTTAACATCCAGCTTGCCCTTCGTGCCTTGGCAGATATCTGTGACAGTATGTTCACCACTTTTACAAGATTATGATACATTTTGTACATGTCTTGTGAGGTACCATTTGAAAACTCATATTTCACTGATTATTATTGTCCCAGTAAAATATGTGTGGCAGCATTGTATGTAAAGTTATACAATTTCCCTGTATGCTGTTACTAAGGTATATTCCAAATCTGGGGAAGCAGTTCAAACCAGTTCCTCAGAGACAAACGCAAACTGATGCCTCAGCCAGATGTCAACAAAATCAGATGGACTATTACCTGGTGAAGCGGCCATTCTTTGGCAAGAAGAAGGGTGTGAGCGAGAAATTTACACATTAGCTGGAGGTTCCTGTGCAAACAGACTGGCTGTCACCTGAATCCCAGCTGGGGATGATTCTCAAAGAGGAGGAAAAGGTAAAAAAATGAGCAACAGCGGACACAAATCACCTCTGTCCCCACATCTCTACTCGCAGCATCAACAATGTCTGAAAGACAAACGAAGCATCACTGAACTGGGGGAGTGGTCCTGGCTGAAGGTCCAGCCAGACTGCTGTGAGCACGTGATGAGAACCATCAAGTTCACTTAGTTTGCACTTTACCTTTTATTTCTTTGTAAACTATTCTGGCTTTTATGCCTCATACTTGTAATCTCTTAAAATCTCTCTTTCTGTAGTTAATAAACATGTATTATCATGCCTTTGCCTATCTCCCCTTGTCAGAACACCTGAAAGTACCTGAAACTGGGCCATGATTCTGGAAATGGGTGAGAGGGGAAACCCGGAGTCTAGCTGACCTAGGGCATCGTGATGGTGTCGTGGCTCTCCAGCTGCCCTCTCACATTCAAATGGTCGAAGCCAAGGCAGCGCTGCAATGCCCAGAGTGCTATTTGCAATCAGAACCTTTTTATTTTTCATTCTGTTTATTTGCCAAGCTCAACAAAGCAGAATTTTCCATTGTGGGATCTGGAGATGTGGAGTGTAAAGTTTTATAAAGCTGATTTTAATAATCACAACCAACACAATATTTGCCAGGGTTATGTAAATCACCATCATTGCATTTCTCTAGCGCCCGCCATTTCATCCCTAAACACTTCCTGAAAGTGGGTAAATAGCCCTGGGTCAAAGATACTGGCACAGAGATGCAAGGCCCAGATGGAGCTGTATCCCCATGGCATGGACTGTGGTACTGCACACAGCGATGCATGGCGACCTGGAGCTCTGCGTGGCGTGTGTCACACCAGCACAGCCCCGTTGGTCCCTTTGGCTTCTGCAAAACTGAGGTTTCACTATAGGCAGACTGAGCTCCCAGCCTTTCTGGGCGAGAAGCTCCTGTTCTGAGTGTGACCGACAGCCGGGCTGGGCCTGCAGACAGCCAGGGCTGACACTCAGCTTGTGTAAATGGGTAGAGCTCTGCATCAATGGGGCTCCAGCTGCATCAAAAGGGGGGCAGGATCAAGTGCTAATTTAAGACAAGATTTGACAAGTGGGTTTGCCAAGCACCAGGTGGGAGAAGAAGGAAGAGTTAGGGGCAGATCGACATTGACAAGCTCATGCAGTTACACAGGACACAGGAGCTTTCAATGAAAAGGTCTATTGGAATTTCTGTCTATGCTGCATTCCTTCCCTCCTCCCCCGCCCACTACTTCAGCTTCTGCTAAGGCTTTGGCTTTTTCTCACTAGACTCAGTGGGGGCAGGGGTTATTTTGAGGCCTTTTGTTTCCTGATAGATGGTTTCCCCAGTTTGGAAAGGTGTCACGCAACTGTTTGGTTATTTCCAGTAAAACGTCCTTTGCCTTTCTGCTGTCTTCATTACAGTCATCATTAAAAATCTTGATTGGCCCCCCTGACGGATTCCCATACAGCCCCGTTCGCTCTTTGTTCAGCTGTGTCACTTTCATGGGCTCCAAGATGCTGTCTGGTCTGTTCATCCCCAGGAAGGCGAAGGAGAATTTCTTGTTATTGTCTGAGTGCTCTCAGCAAACGGCTGTCCAGATGTGGCTGGGCACCACCACCCTCTCTGCATCTCCATTGATGTTCCTTTGTTTTTCATCCTTTTTAATGGGGATTTTATATTTGTCATTGGGCACTGCTCAGGTCACTAGAAAGGGTTTCTCTTTCTGATTTTTCTCATTAGGGCAGCTGTTTGTTAACTGCATCTTGAGATTTCGTTCCAGCTCATACCAATTGACCCTATTGAAGCAGGGGTCCATGGGGACTGCACTGGTGAGTGTGAAGGTGACTATTTGGCCTTGACCACACTGGAAGGAGTTTGGGTTCAGGTGTCCCCAGTCATAGTGTGTTCTCTCATAATCTTCATTGATCACTTGCTTTTCTTTCAGTTTTTCTTTGATAGATTGTTTTCTTTTTGTGTTTTTTTTTCCTTTCAGGTCTCGAAGCAGTTTTCCTTCCATCTCCATGTTTGCCTTTGATAAACCAGCCAGCTGGAAATAGAGAAGGCCAGAGTCCTTACATTCAACTTGCATCAAAATATCCATGACACACAAAGCAGCAGGGAATCAAGGGCAGAACCAATCTCTGTCTCTTGACTCTATGTATTTTCATCACCCTTCTCTGATTCCCCATCTTTTCCTGCTTTATCTGTTTGATTTACAGTGCCCAGCAAATGATTTAATGCACGGGCCAGTTCTCCCAGCAGGAGGAGCATTCTTACCTCCACTCTTTGTGTGTCTCCTGGCCCAGATCATGGCTTGTCTGTCTCCTGGCCCAGATCACGGCATTATGGCACTTGCACGAACAAGACTAACATAAAACTAAAGCCGTGCACTCAGTATGAGAGAGGTGACCTATAAATGCAGTGCCCTGTGGTGCACACTATTGATACTGCATCCATAAAGAGGGGGAAAGGGTTGCTGGGGTCTCTATGGGCAGAGTTACAGTTGTTTGGGTGCCTGAACTATGGATTTCCAGAGTTTTGAATGTCTGAGTTTCTTGTGCAGCAAGTTTAACCTTAACTCTGAATTTCTTGGCTTTGTAATGGTTGGGTTTTTTTTACTAGCTAAAACATTCTCATAAGGATTTTTACCCTTTAGTTACTCATTTGATCTCAACTTCCCCTTCATGAACTTGTGGCATAGGTGCTGACTTTTGGTTTTGCCGGTGGATGCCCCATCCTGGCTCCGCCCCCTTCTCCAAGGCCCCTCCCCCACGCTACCTCTTCCTGCCCCATCCCCCTAGACCCCCTGAACACCTCCTTCTTGCCAACCTCCTCCCCTAAATGCCTCCCACCTGCTGCTCACTCCTTTCTGCCCCCTCCTGCTTTAAGGGCGACGTGCGTATGCTGGAGGGATGCTCTGCCAGTTTTGAGGGGAGGCTATTTTCAAAGTATTTATACACTTTCATTCTATCTATCATTCATGTCTATCATTGGTATCGCCCCTTGCTGATGTTTCCCAGTTCTTGCTCTCCACCTGTGTCCCTTTTCCCATCTCTCTCTCTCTGCTCCCCACCTCCTGGTGGCTCTGTTTAGCGCCCGCTCCCACGCACTCAAAGCAGCTCTGTCTCCCCCCAGGCCCACCCCCTGCGGCCAGCCCAGAAACTGCCTGCCCTGAGGCAGAGAGAAATTGAGTTCAACAGCCCAGCATAGAAATGGCCCATTCATTCATCCTGCTGTTTCAGAGTAGCAGCCGTGTTAGTCTGTATTCGCAAAAAGAAAAGGAGGACTTGTGGCACCTTAGAGACTAACCAATTTATTTGAGCATAAGCTTTCGTGAGCTATAACTCACTTCAGCGGATGCATCCTGCTGTGTCACTCCAGCTCCTCCCAGTCCCCAGGGCTGCAGCCCACCCCCGCTTTGACGCTCGCTCACTGACTCCCTCACACACTCTGCAGCTTTTGTGGACGGGGAGCCCCTGGTGGGACCATGGCCAAGTGGGGTCGGGGGGGGCGGGGGGAAGGAAGGTTGTTTCCTCCACCGGGCTGCAGCAGCCCAGCACCCTGAAGCACGACGGGCTCAGGTGTCTCAAGGTGAAGCAAGGCAGCGTCTCCTGACTTGAAGCTGACACAGGGGGGTGGATGCAAGGGAAGGAATTCCCTGGGACCTGGTGGGGGGCGGGGCTGGAATCCAGGGGAAGGAAATCAATCCTTCCTGATGCTGGGAGAAGGGGACAGTGATCAGGCCGGGGGGGGGGGGGGGGAGAGGAGGGATAAACCTTCTCTCTGGGAGGAAAAGCCCCTCAGGCAGGCTTGATCTGGGCGTGGGGGACGGGGAGGCAGCTTTGGGCTGGGCAAGCGTTACTTTTCCAGACATGAGAGCCGGCCATGGAGAAGAGCCCGCGGGGAGGATGCAGCTAGAAGTACTGGTGGTGGGTTGCCCCCTCCTGTCCCCCCACGCACGGGGGAAGGGATGCGGAGCCCTGGGACCTGGGTCAGAACCGTAGGAGTTGGGAGCTCTCAGAGCCCGCGTGGGAGGGGTCCGGGCACAGGCAGGGTCCGTACTGGCGGAGGCTGCTCATCTGCACTTGGAGCTGGGGCTGCAGTGAAGCCCCTCTCACCTTTGGCCTCCTCTGGGCGCAGCCGACTGGCTGGATGGAGCATGGGGAGGGGGCGAGCTGCTGGCCCCAGCCCAAGTTCACTCCTCAGACACAAGGGCAACCTTTTCTTAAAGGAGCCATTTCCTTTTGTGTGTCCCCCTGCCCAGCACTAACGGGGTCCGCAGCTGGTTTCTCCTGGCTAGAGGGGGAGCACAGGTCCTGGGGGAGACACCAGGGTGGGCTGAGAATGGCTGGCTCAGTCCTTGAGAAACCCACCGGCCCGTACTCCCCCCAGCAGCCCCCTGGGGCCAGCCAAGAAGCTGCCCACCCAGCCCCCTGCTGAGAGGCTGCCCGCCCCATCTCCCGCACCCCTCCGCAGCTAGCCCAGAAGCGGCCATGCCCTGGCTGCTTGTCCCCCCGGCCCAGCTCCCTCGGCCCTGAAAATTAAAAGGACTCACACCTGCCTGCAGTGGGAGGTGGGAGCCCCCGGAGGCTTCAGCAGCTGCAGGGGAAACCGCTGATAGGTGGGGACTTCCCGCCAAACAGCTGATAGGCCGCAGCCAGCCAAAGAGCTCATGAGGGCTGCCACACATGCTAAATAGCTGAATGGCAGTTGCCAATAGCTGATCCCCGGTGGGTGCTCAGCACTCACTAATTTTTTTCCATGGGTGCTCCAGCCCTGGAACACCCAGGGAGTCTGCACCTATGACTTGTGGGGTTTGTTTGATTGTTTGACGGAGAAGAACAGTAGAAAGAGAAGAGCGTTACAAACCCCAAATATACCACAACGTCCAACCAATAAGCAAAACTACAGCATTCCTCCACTCCTTGACCTTATTTTTGCAATTTACATTTATTAAAATATCTCCCAATGGGATATAAATCTTCACTACCTGCTTTATAAAGTTAATGAGCTCTGACATTGTATAATGCTGAGACAAGGTGCATGAGGTAATAGCTTTTACTGGACCATCCTGTGCTAGTGAAAGAGACAAGCTTTCAACCTATGTAGTGTTCTGCTTCAGGTATGAAGAAGATCTGAACAACAACTCTGTGTACACTCGAAAACTTGTCTCTCTCACCAACAGAAGTTGGTCCAATAAAAGATATTACCTCACCCACCTCGTCTCCCCTATATCCTGGGACCAACATGGCTACAGCAACACTCCCATCAGCTGCAGGACGAGCGGAAAGCCGAGAGCTAAGCTTGGGGCCCCACGTGAGGATTCAGACCAGCCCTTGGAGCGGAAAGGCCATATCTGAGACCCAGCCAACTCGTGGGTCACCGGCTCCCTGAGATAAGAGAGACACCAGAGCACAGCACCTGCACCAGGCACAAGCACCCCACCCAAAGGGACCTGGCCTGGAGCGTGATGTGTTAGAGGGCTGGCTCAGCAGCTGGGGGCAGGGAGACTTTACATGGGCGTGTTGGTGACCAAAAAGAAACCAAAGAGGTTTACGGCATCCTTGGTGGGAGGCCGCATAGAGATGTTTCAAACTCTAGCCACTCTCGTGTGTGTTTATTTAGTGTCACTTGTTCTGTGCACTTGGTGTGTCTGTTATTTCTGTGGTTTATGTGCAGTTCATTGGGGCTGTTGGGCAGTTTGAGAATTGGGCACTTATCTCTGCAGTGAGCACAGTATCCGTGTGGGGATAGGTCCCCCATTAGCTCCCAGGAGGCATCGCCCTTGGAGTAGCAGATCGAATAACCTGGCTCACCCGTGTGGGGAGGGGGGAGTTCAGCAGGGAGACTCACACAGGCAGAGTGACCCCGGACTCGGCTCCCCACCTCAGGTGCCAAAATGTTGTCGGCCGGCCCTGAGGGAAATTATAGACTAACAAGCTGTGATGATATTGACATAATCTGGGACTGTATAGATCATTGTTGCAATCAAGGTCCTGTAGTGGCACCAAATCTTATATAAAGGGGGTCAAATGAGGTGTCTAAGACAAGGTTATGGTTTGCTGGTTATGATTATGCTGTCTATATGTGTGTATCATTTTTGTAGTTAAAGTTATGAATATTGGCTCTATACTGTCTGTGTTGCAAACTTATACTATGCTTCTGGGTGACACCCCAGACAAGTTGGTGTCAGCTCTGCTTAGCCTGCTTGATGGCCCATTAAGGACCATCAGCTATACAAGTGACCCATTGAGAGAAGGCAGACTTGCTTATGACTCAGCAAGGTATGCAGGGACATGCCTATGGACAGAACTCTGAGGTTTTTCCATGCCATGTGATGAACAGCTTGTCTTTGAAACAAAGAAAGACAGACCACCTGGCAAGAGACTATAAAAAGCTGCTGCAGCTCCTCCATCTTGTCTTCAATCCTGCTTCTTACCACTGGAGGGACTTTGCTACACTGAAGCTTTGAACCAAGGACTGAAAGACCCATCCCCGCTGTGGATGTCCTTCAGAGACTTGATTTGAACCTGCAGTTTATTCTATCACTTCTGCAAGCCTGAACCAAGAACTTTGCCATCACTGTATGTAATTGATTCCATTTAACCAATTCTAGCTCTCGTCTATATCTTTTTCCTTTTATGAATAAACCTTTAGATTTTAGATTCTAAAGGACTGGCAACAGCATGATTTGTGGGTAAGATCTGATTTGTATATTGACCTGGGTCTGGGGCTTGGTCCTTTGGGATCGAGCGAACCTTTTTTTCTTTTACTGGGGTATTGGTTTTCATAACCATCTGTCCCCATAACGAGTGGCCCTGGTGGTGATACTGGGAAACTGGGGTGTCTAAGGGAATTGCTTGTATGACTTGTGGTTAGCTAGTGGGGTAAAACCAAAGTCTTCTCTGTCTGGCTGGTTTGGTTTGCCTTGGTGTGCATAGAAACCCCAGCCTTGGGCTGTAACTGCCCTGCTTGAAGCAATTTGTCCTGAATTGGCACTCTCAGTTGGTTCCCACCAGAACCAGCATCATTACACAAGCCTAACTTCAACACTTGGAAAGATACTGGAAGAAAATCTTAAACAATCAGTGGTAAGCACCTAGAGGTTAATTGGGTTATAAGGAATAGCTAGCATGGATTTGCCAAGAACAAATCATGCCAAACCAACTCTGATGGGATCCCCGGGGTACAACCTGGAACTGGGGTACCGGTGAACCCTCTATCCCACCAGTCTGGGCTCCCTCTCACACTGTGATGCTGTGACAAACTATAAACCTCTGGCAAGTATTACACTCACACAGACATCCACAGGCAGGGACACCCCCAACTGAGTTACATGAATTCTACTCATGAACCAACAATAGAGAGGCTCTGCCTCCAGCCAATTTCCCCCAGCTCCCCAACCTTACACCCCAGAGCTGTACCGTCTTGTCCTGGTCAGAAGCCTGGCCAGTGTAAGTTTACTACCAAGTCCGCCCATCCCTCAGAGTGGAGAGGCCATGCACCAGCCTTTGTAACTGAGCTGAGAATTCCCAAGCACTTCAAGCAGAATACACTGTTTCAGGTAAACTACACAACAGGTTTACTAACTGCAGAAAGATAGATGTTAAGTGATGGTAAGTGGTAGTCCTAAAAGGTCAGAGATAGTTATGAAAGAAAACAAAAATAAGCACACAATCTATATCTTAAACCTTATTACTCCAGGCAGTATTTACAGGGGCAGCAGGTTTGTATAATTTTTGGTGATGCCCAGAATGGGTCCAAGTCCCGCTCCCACCCACCCACCTGCCTACGGCTCTGGGAGGGAGTTTTGGTGTGGGAGGGGGTGCAGGCTCTGGGAGGGAGTTTGGGTGCACGAGGGGGTTTGGTTGCAGGGGCTCTGGGTGGGGGAGGGGGTTGGGGTGCAGGGGAGTTTGGGGCATGGGGCTGGGCTGGGGATGAGGAGTTTGGGGTTCAGCAAGCAGGCTGCCCCAGAGCTGGGGCAGGGGGCCAGAAAGGAGGACTCCCCCCAGCCCTCTCCTCACCAGCAGCAGTGAGCTCTGGGGAAGGGCTCCCCCTCTCCTCTCCCTCCCCCCCAGCACGACACTCACCCAAGCCCCCCCAGACTGCTGCTCAGGAGGTCCAGCTAGGATAAGTCCCCCCTCCCCCATCCACAGATGCAGCAGCTGCCTCAGCCTGCCTCTGGCACCGCTCCCTTGTCACGAGCAGCCGCAGTGGCTGGTGAGGGAGCGCAGCGTGGAGCGGCAGGGCAGCTGCCTGCTGCTCAGGGCAGTCAGGGACACTCAGGGGAGGCACACGGGGGCAGCAGGCAGGACTGGGGGAGAGACCCAGCCCCGAACATTGGTGGAGCCGGGCCCCCCAGGCCCTGAATTTGCTGAAGCCCGGGCACCACAGGCCCATATAACTCACTGCCCCTGAGTATTTAGATCAAGCAGCTTTCTTACCCCTCTGGATGTTACAGTTCATAATACACAGGCTTCTCCCTTAAGCCTGGACCAGTCTCCTCTGTTGAAGTTTTCTGTCTTCTCAGTATTCTTGTTGGTTCCAGCATAGGTGGGAGAGGAGAAAGGCCAAGCCACTATCCCCTATTTTATATCCTTAGTCCATCCCAGACATGCCCTGGTGGGCTTTGCTGAGTCCCAGGGTTGAGCAATCCCCCGGTGGTCTTGGGCAACTGAGTCATAGAGTTGAGCAGTCCCCATTGTGTGATGCTTTTGCAACTGTCATTGAATTGTAAATCCTTTGATTACAACTTCCTTGGTGATTAATGGTCAGTGAACACCTTCCTGGGCAGAGGTCCCCTCCCCACCTTTGTAGTGGAGACTGTCAAATTTACAACATATGTCAGTAACAACCATACAGCAAAATCTCATAACTTCATACACACTAAGGTTATACATATTTTGACAGAACACTGGGTTTCAAATGATATTTCACATGGCATGCTTTATGTGAAATATCACAACAATATAGGAATGATGAATATGGGGATTACAGAGTACTATTTCGAGCTACAGAATGTCACACCAACATAATTTCCTTCCTTGACACGGTTACTAGCTTATTGGATGGGGGAAGCACTGAAAATGATTTCTCTGGATTTTAGGAAGGCCTTTGACAAAGTCCTACATGACATTCTCATAAACAAACTAGGGAAATGTGGTCTACATGAAACTACTGCAAGGTGGGTACACAACTGGTTGAAAGACAGTACTAGAAGTGTAGTTATCAATGGTTTGCTGTTGTGGAAGTATAACATTGTATAAGTATGACGTTGTATAAGGGGACATGCTGGATACATTGTATATGAGAGGGGATGCCAAAACATGTTACAAAGTATCTGAGAGAGCACACATAGGGACAGTTAGCTTTTGAATGGAGAAGCAATTAAGATAGAGCCAGCACGTCTAAGAAGCAGGCATCAGAATGGAAGGTGTGAAGGGCAATTAGTTAAGTTAACTGGAAGCTGTTAAAGGAGATTGTTAAGGGTGGCAGGTAATTGAGATACGTGACTGGTCTCAGGGATCTCGAAGGGTGGTGACTAAAATCTTTTTCTTCTTTTGTCTGTAACTTCTCTGTAACTTGTTCTCCAAAAAAACTGTATAAATTAAGAGACACAAGCCCCACTCGGGGGGCTCACTTCTAAATGTATTAGCAGAGCAGCTTTGCTAATAAAACAGAGTGGTCTGATAAATTGTGAGTCTGAGTCAAACTTTGACACTGTCAAACTGGGAGGACATACCTAGTGTGGCCATGATGGGGTTAGTTCTGCTTCCAGTACTATTCAATACAGGTTGTACCTCTCTGGTCCGGCACCCTCGGGACCTGACAGATCCTGAACCAGGGAATTTGCCGGACCAGGGGAGGTCAATGCCGGCCCCCCTGCTGCTGGCCACGGAACTCCACTCCGGCCGGCATTGATGGAGCGGGGTTGGGGGTGGGGGCGCTGGGGGGGAAGAGACAGGGCGGTTGCAAAGCCCTGCGGCCGGGACGGCATTGACTGACAGGGGATGGGGGGGGCACTTGGGGAAAGAGGCAGGGTGGCTGCGGAGCCCCCCCAGCAGTGCCCCCCCATCCCTTCTCAGTCAATGCCGCTCTGGTGCGACGCTCTGCAGCCGCCTTTCCTCTTCCCCCCAGCGTCCCTCCACCCCATCCTTGCTCCTCCCCCTCCTTCCCTGAGCTTTAACTCCATGCTTCAGAAGCTCTGGAAGAGTGGGGAAGGAGTTTCTAAGCCCAGGGCCACTGGCTTTTCCCCGTGAGTGCTCCAGTCCTGGAGCACTCACGGGGTCACCGACGCTGCCAGACCAGGGATGTCGCTGGACGAGGGAAGTCCGGATAAAGGAGGTACAACCTGTATTTTCATTGATGACTTGGATAATAGAGCAGAGAGTATGCTTATAACATTTGCAGATGACACCAAGCTGGGAGGGGCTGCAACACTTTGAAGGACAGGATTAGAATTCAAAATGACCTTGAGAAACTGGAGAATTGGTCTGAAATCAATCAGATGAAATTCCATAAAGACAAGTGCAAAGTACTACACTTAGGAAGGAAAAATCAAATGCACAACTACAAAATGGGGAATAACCAGCTTGGTGACAGTACTGATGAAAAAGATCTGGGGGTTATAGTGGATCACAAAATGAATATGAGTCAACAATGTGATTCAGATGCAAAAAAAGCTCATATCATTCTGGGGTGTATTAACAGGAGTGTCCTGTGTAAGACAGGGCAGGTAATTGTCCTACTTTACTTGGCATTGGTGAGGCCTCAGCTGGAGTACTGTGTCTAGTTCTGGACACCACACTTAAGGAAAGATTTGGATAAATTCGAGAGAGTCCAGAGGAGAAGAATAAAAACGATCAAAGGTTTAGAAAACCGGACCTGTGGGGAAAGGTTAAAAAAGCTGGGCATGTTTAGTCTTGAGAAGAGAAAACTGACGGGGCCTCTGACAGTCTTCAGACATGTTCAGGGCTGTTAGAAAGAGGGCTGTGATCAACTGTACTCCGTGTCCACTGAAGGGAGGACAAGAATTAATGGTCTTATTCTGCAGCAAGGGACATATACGTTAGATATTAGGAAAAACTTTCTGACTGTCAAGGGAGTTACGCTCTGGAATAGATTTCCAAGGGAGGTTGTGGAATCCCATCACTGGAGATTTTTAAGAACAGGCTGGACAAACATCGGCCAGGAATGGTCTAGTTTACTTGGTCCTGCCTCAGCACGTGGGGCTGGACTTGACTTCTCAAGGTCCCTTCCAGCCCAACATGTCTATGATTCTATGATTTTACCAGTGGCAACTTAGGCACCCAGGGACTTTGGGACCGACAGGGCCAGCTAAGCACAGGTTTTGAGGATCTAAATTTTTGATGTAAGTGCTTAAAGTGGCAGCTGGGTGTATCTAGCCCCCGGTTCTTTTCCAAGTGGACAGCAACAGCTTTTTCACACCATGTGTTGCTATTGAAATTCTTCCTCTAAAGCAAATCTGGTCTTTTAGCTTCTGAATGTGCCAATCCAGCCAATGTCTCTTGACTGCTCCCTCCTCCCAGTCCTTCTGTTATAATCAGTGCAACATTTTTCATTGCCAGAGAATCTTGACAAGCTGGACTAGTGCCAGTATTCCTGTACTTAAAGGCTGATGGCTGTGTGACCTACCTGGGTAGAATCCAAACTAAGGAGTAGCTGTGTGTTAGGGGGCTTATTCCTTCACCCACTTACTTCCCTGGTCCTTCTCGCATGAACAGAGAGCAACAATACCCAAAGTCCAAAGGTGCAAACAATTCAATGTTTATTGGGGTGAACTTCCAGCAAGCATGATTCCAGTTTCCTTCCTTAGTGTCCCCCTTCCCAGCTCTGACACCACAGAGCCTTACACCTGTATCCCTGTTCCCGTTCCTGCCCTTAGCCAAACATGATTCCAATTTCCTTACCCCCATTGCCTGTTCCCATTTTCCCCACACACACACACCCACTCACTTCCTGATTGACTGCAGACTATATAGTAAAACTTGAGCTCTGCTTAGCTATACCTTAACCAATCATTTTCCTGAAATTTAACTAACCAATCCTAACATATTGTAACATGATTATTTAACCAATTATATCCCACCACCTTAATTAGTTTACACCCAGCAAAATTAATTAAACAATCACAGAACCAGACAGAGATTATACAGACAAACAATAGCAAAGTGGGAACTATAATGACAAAACAATACAGAAGTGAGGATTTCACATCCCAGCTATTGATAAGTGAGTTCTTGCCAGACAGGATGCTATCAAACTAAGTTTCCTTTTACATTTTCTAGGCACTTCCCTTTCTCTGGAGGTGATAGGCACTATCAGGACAGGATTGTATTCCTAACAACCCAATAGCACCTTCTTTCAATGTGACTAGTTTGGAATGTGAGGATGTGACCATTCGCTTCCCAGCTTATGGCTGCCTCTGCTGCTTAGCCAAAGGCCTGAGCCTAAGAACAGGGCCTCAGACTGTCACAGTAAGAGAAGGCCCTTACACTGGCAGACAGTGATTTTGATTCTTTCTTTTATACCTCTATAACTAGCCAAGTGATAAGAATACACCTAAATTCTTAGAGTATAGGCCTTTACAGACAGGCCTGAATATCTATATCCTAACACTGTGTCACTCCTGCCCTCTGACCTGGGGTGCCTTTTACAATTTCTCGCTGCTGTAGCCTCCAGCCTGGACTGCTCACAAACAGCCTCCAGCATGCAATTCACTCCCAGCTACGTCTGTGTGTGCTGCAGCCAGCCAGCTACAGCTGGGCTCTTACAAGCCTTGGTTATACTGCACAGTGACCCCCAAACACCCCCAGTCCTAGATTTTCTCCTAGAAATGTGTCTCCTGTACTGCCCAGGCCCCTCTTGTTCAATACAAGTTATATAAAGTCTGTTATTTATTGAATAAAAATAATATGCAAATAACTAGCCACCCCAAACGGAGTTTCCCAGACATGTCAATTTAAACATCCTGGATTAGAAAAAACAATAAAACTACTGTAGTTTATTAACTACTAAGAGATTTTAAGTGAATACAAGCAATGAGGCACAAAAGTCAGATGTGATTACAAGAAAAATAAAGGCAGAATGTTTACTAATGCCTATCTTAACAAACTACATTAGATTCAAAGGAAAGATTTCTCACCACATGCTTCAGCAGTTTTACCGAGCACACTCTCTAGGTCAGGATCCCTCCACCAGCTCAATGCTGCTTCTATCATCCTTCATGTGCCGTGATTATGATGGGCAGAGAGAGAGGGGGGTGTCTTGGGGTGTTTCCTTCTTTTTATAGTCCTTTCCCCCCTTTGAGAAGCATTTCCAGCTGAGATTCAGGAGACAGGGTGTCTATGTGTAGTTACTTTGTTTAGAATAGTCCTGTTTGCCAGCTTCTCTTTGGGCATGGCTGTGGTTTGGAACATGTATTAATAACACTATACAGGGGAATCTTATAACTTCTCACACAATATTGCCATGCATATTTTATCAGGACAATATTGACCAGCAACTTACGAGTTTTCAAATGATACCTTACAAAACACGTCTTTTGTACAAAGATCTTTATAATAGTGTGTAGGGTGTGAACACAGGGGTACATTCTGTCACACGTTGGAAAAGGCCACAACTGTCCTAGGTGACAAATTTCAGAGGGGTAGCCATGTTAGTCTGTTTCAGCAAAAACAACGAGGAGTCCTGTGGCACCTTAAAGACTAACAAATTTATTTGGGCATAAGCTTTCATAGGTGCATGAAGTGGGTTCCAGCCCACGAAAGCTTATGCCCAAATAAACTTGTTAGTCTTTAAGGTGCCACAGGACTCCTCATGGTTTTTGTCCTAGATGAACATCTCCTAGCCAAAATAACTGACAGCATTATACAGTTGTTTTTTCTCTACACTTAAAACTATGCCTTAAAACGCGCCCATGGGGGCATCATTTAATCTTTTCTCTGCTCAGATCTAGCTTGTCGTAATGCCTCAGCCTGGTCCAATAATTTGTGCTGAAGTTCAGAAAACTCAGTGCATAGTTCTTCAATTCCAGCCATTGAAGGTTTCTCGACCAGACCTGGACAGTAGTACGAGAATTCAACCAGTAAACCAATGGGGTGGATCCTATGGATAGGATCCTGTTTGCGATGTCAATTATGTAAATGGGGGAATGGTCCCGCTATTGTGGGGAACTTTCCTGGCTTCTGCAGTAC
The DNA here is from genome assembly GCF_965152275.1 of Natator depressus. Taxonomy (NCBI): domain Eukaryota; kingdom Metazoa; phylum Chordata; order Testudines; family Cheloniidae; genus Natator; species Natator depressus. The sequence goes on from NC_134247.1 coordinate 35,254,094, forward strand.
CCCGGTGGAATCAGATAGCGAAAGGACCAGAGTCCTTGGTCCCACTTCCTTTACCCAGAGTTGTAAGAGACAACAGTCTGTAACTCACTAATGACCATGTGACTGGTGAAGTGTTAACAGGCCACTTAACCTTGAGAGGTCATCTAGTCCAGTCCCCTGTTCTGAGGCAGGACTAAGGCCTTGCCTATACTACAAAGTTCAGTCGACATAAGGCAGCTTATGTTGACCTAACTATGGAGGTGTTCACACTGCAATGCTCCTCCCACTGATTTAACTCTCCTGTTACACCAAGATAATAAAACCACCTTGACGAGAGGCATAGCGCCTAGGTCAACGTAATTAGAGAGACACAATTGTCAGAGAAGACACTGTGTTGCTTATAAAAACAACAAGGAGTCCTGTGGCACCTTAAAGACTAACAGATTTATTTGAGCATAAGCTTTCATGGGTGAAAACCCCACTTCTTCAGATGCATGTAGTGAAAATTACAGATGCAGACATAAATATACTGACACATGAAGAATCATAGAATCATAGAATATCAGGGTTGGAAGGGACCTTAGAAGGTCATCTAGTCCAACCCCCTGCTCAAAGCAGGACCAATCCCCAACTAAATCATCCCAGCCAGGGCTTTGTCAAGCCTGACCTTAAAAACTTCTCAGGAAGGAGATTCCACCATCTCCCTAGGTAACGCATTCCAGTGTTTCACCACCCTCCTAGTGAAAAAGTTTTTCCGAATATCCAACCTAAATCTCCCCCACTGCAATTTGAGACCATTACTCCTCGTTCTGTCATCAGCTACCACTGAGAACAGTCTAGAGCCATCCTCTTTGGAACCCCCTTTCAGGTAGTTGAAAGCAGCTATCAAATCCCCCCTCATTCTTCTCTTCCGCAGACTAAACAATCCCAGTTCCCTCAGCCTCTCCTCATAAGTCATATGTTCCAGTCCCCTAACCATTTTTGTTGCCCTCCGCTGGACTCTTTCCAATTTTTCCACATCCTTCTTGTAGTGTGGGGCCCAAAACTGGACACAGTACTCCAGATGAGGCCTCACCAATGTCAAATAGAGGGGAACGATCACGTCCCTCGATCTGCTGGCAATGCCCCTACGTATACATCCCAAAATGCCATTGGCCTTCTTGGCAACAAGGGCACCCTGTTGACTCATATCCAGCTTCTCGTCCACTGTAACCCCTAGGTCCTTTTCTGCAGAACTGCTGCCTAGCCATTTGGTCCCTAGTCTGTAGCGGTGCATGGGATTCTTCCATCCTAAGTGCAGGACTCTGCACTTGTCCTTGTTGAACTTCATCAGATTTCTTTTGGCCCAATCCTCCAATTTGTCTAGGGCCCTCTGTATCCTATCCCTACCCTCCAGTGTATCTACCTCTCCTCCCAGTTTAGTGTCATCTGCAAACTTGCTGAGGGTGCAATCCACACCATCCTCCAGATCATTTATGAAGATATTGAACAAAACCAGCCCGAGGACCGACCCTTGGGGGCACTCCACTTGATACCAGCTGCCAACTAGACATGGAGCCATTGATCACTACCCGTTGAGCCTGACAATCTAGCCAATTTTCTATCCACCTTATAGTCCATTCATCCAGCCCATACTTCTTTAACTTGCTGGCAAGAATACTGTGGGAGACCGTGTCAAAAATTTTGCTAAAGTCAACACTGCTTTCCCCTCATCCACAGAGCCAGTTATCTCATCATAGAAGGCAATTAGATTAGTCAAGCATGACTTGCCCTTGGTGAATCCATGCTGACTGTTCCTGATCACTTTCCTCTCCTCTAAGTGCTTCAGAATTGATTCCTTGAGGACCTGCTCCATGATTTTTCCAGGGACTGAGGTGAGGCTGACTGGCCTGTAGTTCCCAGGATCCTCCTTTTTCCCTTTTTTAAAGATGGGCACTACATTAGCCTTTTCCCAGTCGTCCAGGATTTCCCCCGATCGCCATGAGTTTTCAAAGATAATGGCCAATGGCTCTGCAATCACATCTGCCAACTGCTTTAGCACTCTTGGATGCAGCGCATCCGGCCCCATGGACTTGTGCTCGTCCAGCTTTTCTAAATAGTCCCAAACCACTTCTTTCTCCACAGAGGGCTGGTCACCTCCTCCCCATGCTGTGCTGCCCAGTGCAGTAGTCTGGGAGCTGACCTTGTTCGTGAAGACAGAGGCAAAAAAAGCATTGAGTACATTAGCTTTTTCCACATCCTCTGTCACTAGGTTGCCTCCCTCATTCAGTAAGGGGCCCACACTTTCCTTGACTTTCTTCTTATTGCCAACATACCTGAAGAAACCCTTCTTGTTATGTACCTCACAAGTGGAGAACCAGTGCTGACAGGGCCAATTCTATCAGGGTGGATGTAGTCCACTCCCAACAATAGATGAGGAGGTGTCAATTCCAGGAGAGGCAAAGCTGTTTCTCGAATGAGCCAGCCGCTCCCAGTCCCTACTCAAGCCCAAATTAATGGTGTTAAATTTGCAAATGAATGTTAGTTCTGCTGTTTCTCTTTGAAGTCTGTTTCTGAAGTTTTTTTGTTCAAGTATAGCTACTTTCAAATCTGTTATAGAATGTCCAGAAAGATTGAAGTGTTCTCCCACTGGCTTTTGTATGTTACCATTCCTGATGTCCAAATCCATTTATTCTTTTACATAGGGACTGCCTGGTTATGTCACCCTAAGTGGCCTCCAGATGTCCCACAATGCCCATCATGACCACTCTGGTCAACAGGTTGAACTCCTCTGCCCTGCAGCCAGGTACACAGCTATGCACCCCTCCACTTTTAAAGCCCCAGGAATTTTTGAAATTGCTCTTCCTGTTTGTTCAGCATGGAGCGTTCACATGGCATCTTCCCAGCTGACCACACCGACTCCCTGCAGCAAACGCACTCCTGCCTGGAGTACACTGGAGGTGGTGGATCTGCTGGGTCTGTGGGAAGAGGAGGCTGTGCAGTCACAGCTCCAATCCAGTGTTACCAGCTTTGCCCATTACTCTGGGGTACGCTCATTTATTAGGGTTACTCTTCAGGGGTGGGGGTTTCTGTACTTCTGTCAATGTACTGCTTGTGTGACTTGTGTTCTCATATGCACTCTACTTCTCCCTGCTGCAAGTTCCCTGCCAATGGAGTTATCCTGCAGGACCTAGGTTCCCTAGGGCTAGGTTCTTCCAGCCCCAGAATCAGACGAACACACACACACGCATACATTAACAGAACACATCTGAGAGGACCGGGTTAATCAGCACTCCCAAGCTGACCCCTTATATATCCCTGGACTCAGTAGGCTGGGTCAAGCAGCATTTCCAAGCTGTCACCCTCATATACCACATTCACTGCACCAGAACAGAGCATGCCTGAGCAGGCTGGGTCAAGCAGCACTTTCAATCTGCCACCCTCATATGCCCTTGGACTCAGCAGGCTGGGTCGAACAGCACTTGCAAGCTGCCACCCTCATATGTCCCAGGTGCAGCATGTTCCTATCCCCACTTTCACGTTACAATTGTTCTGGTAGTAACCCACTTGATGAGCAAACTCCACAGGATTTTTGGGCGCTGCAGGGATCTTTAGCTTAGGTACGAGGAGCGTTGCTGCAGAGCGAATGAGGAAGCCAAAAAACACCCATGAGGGGGAGAGGGAGAGAAGCAACCAGTTTAACCATGAAAGTTATTTATTGCCAGGTAATAACCATAGGGGAGCCAAACAAACAAAACAGCTATAATATTAAGTCTAATTTAAATTTGATTATAAAAGTCAGGTTTAGAAAACTATAATTGATCACACAAGTAAGGGTCAGAAGGCTATACCTTGAGAGAGAGCGAGTGAGCTGGGTTCTCACCATTCGTGAAGCTTGAACTGATCGGGGGTCCCAGGTGCTGGTGGTAGCTGCGGGTCCGGAATGCTGGGGACAGGCAGAGCCCCCAGCACAGTCAGTCAGAAAAAGATGAAGTCCCAATGGAACCGCTTCAGATTTTGGATCCAGGCATCAGAACACTTACTTGATCATAGGTAAGGGTTTTTGTACAGAAACAACAATGGTTCAAGGGAGAACACTAGATTTGTTTATGTGTTAACTGATGGCTCCAGGGAGTATACCAAAGTTGTTTTGTTCAGGCTAGACAATGGCAACTGATCATTCCTGGCTATGGGTGGTGTTCCTTGGAGGGAGCTCACAGTGCAATTAGGGAGCTTCACTATTTTGGATACCAATAAAGGATTTATTACTAGAATTGGTCTGATAACTACTGAGCTGGGTGTGTGCAGGTGTGCGTTCATTAACATCTGGAGCAGAGATCCCCCATCATGCAGTGCTTCCCTGCTTTTCTGGTCCCAGAGTTTCGTGCGGTTCTTGCCTTGGAATCTCTGTTCTCCATTCTGTATGCTAATGGAGATGCCTCCTTGTCCCATCTTTGCTGCAAATGAGGCTAGGGGAGTTTCCTTAATCCTCTCACCCTTGTCCCAGGGGTTTAGGTGTGTCTCCCACTGCCTTTTCATTGCTTTTTTTAAGACTTTCTTCTGATGCAGATTTGGTTCAAGCAGAGGCTGGGGGGCAGGGGAAGGTCTTTTGGGGGTCAGACAGGCTGGGTAAGGTGCCCTGGTTCCCCAAGAACACAGAGCTGCTAGGTAATAAGTCCCCCCATTGATGGGGTGCTTGCGCTGAGCGAGTATCCCCATCACTTCCTTACTCCATGGTACTGGGTCTGATCTTCAGTGCATTGCAGCCGCCACACCAGGCGCTGGATCTAGCAAACCAGTAGAACCAGACCAATTGCTAGAATAATTTGGAAACTGATGATCACCACAATGATCACGATAATCTCACGCACGTTGCCCGGAGTCACCGTCTTTCGGAGTAGGATGCAATTAATGGCCCTGCACACTTGCATCAACCCAACTCCAACGGTCGACTTTCCCACTCCGAACTGGTTAGTGACTGATCGGTAGCAGTCTGGAGTAGCCAGCTTCCACAGTGCAATCGCCACACACTTCTCCAATGGCAGGGCAGCTCTCATTCTCGTGTCCTTGCTCCGCAGGGCTGGGGCGAGCTCATCACACAGGCCCATGAAAGTGGCTTTCCTCATCCAAAAGTTCTGCAGCCACTGCTCGTCATCCCAGACGTGCATCACAATGTGATCCCACACTCAGTGCTTGTTTCCTGAGCCCAAAAGTGGTGTTCCACTGTGGTCAGCACCTCCGTGAATGCCACAAGCAATCTCGTGTTGTAGCTACTACACGTGGCGAGATCAATGTCAATCTCCTCTTGACTCTGTAGTGTAAGGAATAACTCGACTGCAACTTGTGACGTGTTAGTGAGAGCTATCAGCATATTCTTCAACAGTTTGGGATCCATTCCTGCAGACCAAAGAGGCAGAGCATGCAGTACACAAACCGTTGAAAGATGGAGCCAAATGCGGACGGAAGCACAGAGATTGCCGGGATGTGAAGCAATGCCTCATGGGGCAATGGGACAGGACCCCCTCCACCTTCCCACAACACTTAGCGGCAGAAGAGGAAGAGATGCTCTGTGGTTTAGCTGCCCAGAGTGCACCGCTCCAAATGCCGAGCAAGTGCCGCAAGTGTGTTCACATTATTGCGCAGGCAGCTGACAGTGTGAACACACAACAGCGGTTTCTCTGCAGCACTCTCTGAGCGGCATTGTAACTGCCGGCAATGTAAATCTGCCAGAGTAGACAAGGCCCTAGACGGCAAATACCAGGCACCTCAAAATTACTGTGATTTAGATTTTTTCCAAATCTCATGACCTGTGAGCCATTGTCATGATTTCAGGGGCCTGGCTGCTGATGGTGAGCACTTGGGCTTGGCCACGCTGCCTACATTGCATTGGTTAGCCTTTCAAAATATATGTGGCCAAATGAACCTGGCACAAGCATCTGTGACACCCTCTGGGCCAAATGCAGCTGGGCTATGAGGGGGGTGTAAAGTGCATGGCCCAGTAAGTGACAAAACTGTGTAACTTGCACTGCTTTCGCACTCAGCGAATAGGCAGGACCAGGGTGAGTCGCTCGGCAAGGGGCTGCAGGGAGTGGAGGGAGAGGCTGTGAATAGGCAGGGATGGAATAAGAAGCCCCTCATCCTTCTGCCTACACTATCCTCAGCACAGGGCCATATTGCCTCTTGGAATGGGGACCCCCGTTAGCCCTAGGATTCAGGGGGAGCTGTACCCCCACCCCCGAGCTGAGTTTAGTCCCCCAGCCACAGATTGTTCACTCTCTTGGCTCACCTGGGGATGCCAAACCCATGCAAATGACCCCACTCTGCCTCAGCGCAGCTCCAGGCTTTCACGTTCCTGTGTCTGCAGGCCCAGGAAATCCCCTCTGCAGCGCTTACATGGCAAAGGCTAAAGGCCTGGCCTCTGCCTGCAGGCTGGGGAACAAAGCAGGGATTACAGGCAGTGACCCCGCAGGAACTTGCTCTGTTGGCTGCAAGGGGCAGCACATCGGTAATGGAGGGCAGAATCTGGCCTGTAGCATGTGACGCTCTGTCTACACCGGTTAGATACACAAATCTCCTGCCCTGAAATGAGACTGGAATGGGGATGGGACCATCCCACTGGGATTCTCTCTCATCCTTCTTGTTTCTGTTCCCAAAAGGACAAAGAGAGATGGAGATAGACAGACAGATGTCGGAGTGTGAGTTTCAAAAAGTGCACGAGGCTTCTGAGAGAGGAGGAGCAGCTGCTTCTGCAGAGAGGAGGAGGAGGAGGAGAGGGAGACTCTGGAGAGACTATGGGCATAGGTGCTGACTCCATGGGTGCTCCAGGGCTGGAGCACCCACGGGGAAAAATTAGTGGGTGCTCTGCACCCACCAGCAGCCAAGTTCCCTTCACTCCCCACCCCACTTCACCTCCTCCCCACCCCAGAGCGCGCCGTGTCCCCACTCCTCCGCCTACCTCCCAGTGTTTGGCGGCGCTTAGGACTTTCCAGGAGGGAGGGGGGAGGAGCAGAGATGCGGCACGCTCAGGGGAGGAGGCGGGGCAGGGGCGGGGACTTGGAGGAAGGGGTGGAATGGGGGCAGGGCGAGGGCGGTGCAGGGGTGGGGCCAGGGGCAGAGGCGGAGTCGAGCACCCACCAGGAACAGTGGAAGTCGGTGCCTATGACTATGGGAAACGGGAAACATAACCAAACTCCCCCAGTAAAGCTCCTCTCTGCAGCAGCCGATCACAGGGACAGAGGAGTGTCAGCTGAACTGCTGAAGGTGAGATGACATCAGAAATCCACCCCCCTAGCATGTACTGGATTAAAATGAATTCTCCCTCCCAGTGGCAGATTTAGAGTCAGTGGGGCCCTGTGCTCAGCTTCATTTTTGGGGCCCCTCCTTGGGACCCAGCCAAGAAAAGAACATTCTCTCTGATCTCCCCCTGCCCCCGTTTTTCATTCTTTTTTTCTTCATCCTCCTCCTATAACTAATAGCAAGTAAATGACAATAAAGTGCAGTACCTTGATTGTTCTTGTAGTCTAACTTATTTTTCCACAGACCACTTGAAAATCGCTGAGGGTCTCGGCGGACACTTAATGATCTTCCCAAATATTGTTTGTACCGTTAGCTAACGATTGTAAAGCGCTTGGGATAAGAGCGCTTTATTTAAAAAAATGTAAAAAAGCGTTGAGGTGTGGGGTCTGGCCAGGACTTAGGGTGCAGGGTCTGGCAGGGAGTTAGGGTGCAGGAGCAGGCTGGGGGTTGGGGTGCAGGGTCTGGCCAGGAGTTACGGTGTGGGATGGGGCTCAGGGCTGGGTCAGAGGGTTGGGGTGTGGAGCACTTACTGGGGGCAGCTCCCGTTTGGTGCAAGGGGTGCAGGTGGGGATGTGGGGGTGTGTGCAGGAGTCAGGGTGGGCTGAGGGTGTGGGGGGTGCAGGAGTCAGGGAGGGCAGGGTGGGTGTGAGAGGGGTGCAGGAGTCAGGGCTGGGAGTGTGTGAGGGAGGTGCAGGGTTTGGCAGGGAGTTAGGGTGCAGGAGCGGGCTGGGGGTTGTGGTGCAGGGTCCGGCCAGGAGTTAGGATGCAGGAGCGGGCTCAGGGTTGGGGCAGGAGGTTGGGGTGTGGAGCACTTACCTGGGGCAGCTCCCGTTTGATGTGAGGGGTGCAGGTGGGAATGGGGGGGTGCAGGAGCTCCCATTTGGTGCTCAGGGTAGGGATGTGGGGGGGGTTCAGGAGTCAGGACAGGGGACTGGGGGTGTGGGCTGGGGTCATGGGGGTGTTCCCAGGCCCCTGACCCACCCCAGCCCCCCGCCCTGAGCAGCTCACAGCAGGGGGCTGGGGGGTATGTGTACGGGGAGTGCAGGGGCCCCGCCTTTGCTTTGCCCTGCCCCGATTCCACCCCCTTCCCCAAGGCCCCACCCCTGACTCTTCTCCGCCTTCTCCCGCGAGCGCGCTGTGGCCCTGCTCCTCCCCCTCCCTCCGGAACAACCTGAGCACGAGCAAACAGCTGTTCGGGGGCGGGGGCAGAGAGGGAGAGGGAGGGGGAGGGAGGGGAGCGGCGCGCTCAGGGAAGGGGGCAGGGGAGGCGGGAGCTTGGCTGCCAGTGGGTGCGGAGCCTGCAGCAGGAGCCCCAGGAGCAGGCAGGACCAAGCTTCTGCCCCCACAGCTTCCTGGCCCTGGGGCCCCGTCGTTGGCGGGCCTCATGCCAGGGCACCCTGTGTTTTATTGTAAATCTGCCTCTGTGCCCTCCTCAATGTAAGATGCCCTCGTGCTGCAGGGAGGTGACATCTGGCTGGTTAAAGCTTAGCTCAGGATGCTTGCAGAGTGAATACGGTGAGGCCCAGTGGTGCCAGAACCAGGGGGGGCAGTTGTGGGAGCCGCACGGAGTGGGAGCTCCACCTGTTTGTGGTCTGGGGAGGTGTGGGGGAGAGCAGCCCCCAGCCTGTATCCCTGCTCCCCGGGCTCACCGTCCACCCCAGGGCATTTGGAGGTAGAGGGTTCGTGACTCCACGCCGGCTCCCCACATCTGCTCGCATGGCTCTCCCCAACGAGGCTCCAGCCGGAGAGGGGCCTTGGAGCTGCAGCCTGGCCATGGTAAGAGCCACGCGGGCAGTTGTGCGGAATGGGTCTCTCCACCTGTCCTGGGCGGGGAGGTCCGGGGGGCAGACACATGGCAAGGGGATGCTTTCAGCACCCCGAGCAGGGGGGATGCAGACTCCGCGGCCTTTCTCTGGCTTCTGGCTTGGACAGGGGTGGGGCCTTGGGGGGAAGAGGAGGGGAAGGGGCCCCTGGCCTGCCACTTTTGGGAAGGCTCTGATGCCCTTGATGAGGCCCATGGGGTTACTGTGATGTAGATCATTCATTTTTCCCCACCTCTTCTCCCTAAGGACATGCTGAGCGCCATGGCCAGGTATGTCTCCATCTCACACTTCTGAGCAGCTTTGCAGAAAGATTGCTGCTCAGCAGCTCAGTGATAGCGGGGACTGTGTCCTTCTTAGGGGTGACCATGTGGGAGTCCAGGAACCAGAAGTCATCAGTACCCATCTGCAGCAGTGTTACAGCCTCCCTGGGATGCTGGACATGCTAAGGAAATTCACAGGAGGGTGAGAGCTCCTGCCATATGCAGTGTGCTGGCAGGACAAATGCAGAGGGGAGCAGAAGAAATTCCATGTCCCCAGAGTGTGTCTGGGGCACTAGCCCCTAGGGGCACCTCTCAGTAGAGTGTCACTTAGGATATTTCACTTATAAACATAGTGGAGACAAGTCACTTTAGTTTTACTGTGAGGTTAACTGGACCAGGACAGCCCCATGCAGGGGTAAATTGCTGACCTTGCTTATGTCTCCACTTAGCAATCTCTAGCCAGAGAATTCTCCTGCATTTGTAAACGTACTATTTGCCCATCAGTAGAAGTGCTACATACCCAAAGAATTCCAACCTCCCTGCCTCAGCACATCGGGCTTGTACACAATAGTGCTTTTGTCAGTATAACTTAAGTTGCTCAGGTGTGTGAAAAAGCCACTCCCCTGAGCAACCTAAGTTACACTGATCTACTGTAGCACTTCTCCCACTGACATAGCTACCACTGCTCAGATAGGAAGAGAAATTATGCTGATCGGAGAGCCATGGGGGCATCATGGGGGCCCCATCGCTTGGACCAAAACTTTGAAAGGCAATTCTGCCTTCTTCCTGTTCTACTCCTCTCATGGTACTGCTCTGCTACCTACCCCAATAAAGGAGAACTAACAACTTAAAATGCCTTTGTCATAAATATAAAGGGAAGGGTAACCAGCTTTCTGTATACAGTGCTATAAAATCCCGCCTGGCCAGAGGCAACATCCTGTTACCTGTGAAGGGTTAAGAAGCTCAGCTAACCTGGCTGGCACCTGACCCAAAGGACCAATGAGGGGATAAGATACTTTCAAATCTTGGGAGAAGGAAGGCTTTTGTTTTGTACTCTTTGTTTACATTTTGATCTCTCTTGGGACTGAGAGAGGCCAGACAGAAATCCATCTTCTCCAACCCATCCTAATCCAAGTCTCCAGTATTGCAACCAGTATAGGTAAGCCAGGCAAGGCGGATTAGTTTATCTTTTGTTTTATGTGAATTTTCCTTGTGTTAAGAGGGAGGTTTATTCCTGTTTTCTGTAACTATAAGGTTTTGCCCAGAGGGGGATCCTCTGTGTTTTGAATCTGAATACCCTGTAAAGTATTTTCCATCCTGATTTTACAGAGATGATTTTTACCTTTTTTTTTTAAAAAAAAAATAAAATCCTTCTTTTAAGAACCTGACTGACTTTTCCATTGTTCCAAGATCGAGGGGTTTGGGTCTTTGATGATTTTGTAACAAATTGGTTAGGATATTATTCTTAAGCCTCCCCAGAAAAGACGGTGTGTAGGGCTTGGGGGGGGGAAGGGCGGATATTTTGGGGGAAGACGTCTCCAAGCTCTGGTCTACACTAGGAGTTGAGGTCGAATTTAGCAGCGTTAAATCAATTTAACCCTGCACCCGTCCACATGACGAAGCCCTTTTTTTCGACTTAAAGGGCTCTTAAAATCGATTTCCTTACTCCACCCCCGACAAGGGGATTAGCACTGAAATCGGCCTTGTTGGGTCGAATTTGGGGTACTGTGGACGCAATTAGACGGTATTGGCATCCGGGAGCTATCCCAGAGTGCTCCATTGTGACCGCTCTGGACAGCACTCTCAACTCAGATGCACTGGCCAGGTAGACAGGAAAAGGCCCGCAAACTTTTGAATTTCAATTTCCTGTTTGGCCAGAGAGGCAAGCTGCAGGTGACCATGCAGAGCTCATCAGCAGAGGTGACCATGCAGAGCTCATCAGTAGAGGTGACCATGATGGAGTCCCAGAATCGCAAAAGAGCTCCAGCATGGACCGAACGGGAGGTACGGGATCTGATCGCTGTATGGGGAGAGGAATCCGTGCTATCAGAACTCCGTTCCAGTTTTCGAAATGCCAAAACCTTTGTCAAAATCTCCCAGGGCATGAAGGACAGAGGCCATAACAGGGACCCGAAGCAGTGCCGCGTGAAACTGAAGGAGCTGAGGCAAGCCTACCAGAAAACCAGAGAGGCGAACGGCCGCTCCGGGTCAGAGCCCCAAACATGCCGCTTCTATGATGAGCTGCATGCCATTTTAGGGGGTTCAGCCACCACTACCCCAGCCGTGTTGTTTGACTCCTTCAATGGAGATGGAGGCAACATGGAAGCAGGTTTTGGGGACGAAGAAGATGATGATGATGATGAGGTTGTAGATAGCTCACAGCAAGCAAGCGGAGAAACCGGTTTTCCCGACAGCCAGGAACTGTTTCTCACCCTGGACCTGGAGCCAGTACCCCCCGAACCCACCCAAGGCTGCCTCCCGGACCCGCCAGGTGGAGAAGGGACCTCTGGTGAGTGTACCTTTTAAAATACCATACATGGTTTAAAAGCAAGCATGTTTAATGATTAATTTGCCCTGGCATTTGTGGCTCTCCTAGATATACTCCCAAAGCCTTTGCAAAAGGTTTCTGGGGAGGGCAGCCTTATTCCATCCACCATGGTAGGACACTTTACCACTCCAGGCCAGTAGCACATACTCGGGAATCATTGTAGAACAAAGCAATGCAGTGTATATTTGCTGGCGTTCAAACAAGATCCGTTCTTTATCTCTCTGTGTTATCCTCAGAAGAGTGATATCATTCATGGTCACCTGGTTGAAATAGGGTGCTTTTCTTAAGGGGACATTCAGAGGTGCCCATTCCTGCTGGGCTGTTTGCCTGTGGCTGAACAGAAATGTTCCCCACTGTTAGCCACGGGGAGGGGGGAGGGTGGAGGGGCTAGCCATGCGCTGGGGGGGAGGCAAAATGCGACCTTGGAACGAAAGCACATGTGCTATGTATGTAATGTTAACAGCAAGGTTTACTGTGAAAGAGTGTACCCATTGTTCTATAAAATGTGTCTTTTTAAATACCACTGTCCCTTTTTTTCCCTCCACCAGCTGCATGTGTTTCAAGGATCACAGGATCTTCTCCTTCCCAGAGGCTAGCAAAGATTAGAAGGTGAAAAAAACGCACTCGCGATGAAATGTTCTCTGAGCTCATGCTGTCCTCCCACACTGACAGAGCACAGATGAATGCATGGAGGCAGACAATGTCAGAGTGCAGCAAAGCACAAAATGACCGGGAGGAGAGGTGGTGGGCTGAAGAGAGTAAGTGGCAGGCTGAAGAGAGGGCTGAAGCTGAAAGGTGGTGGCAGCGTGATGAGAGGAGGCGGGATTCAATGCTGAGGCTGCTGGAGGATCAAACTCATATGCTCCAGCGTATGGCTGAGCTGCAGGAAAGGCAGCAGGAGCACAGACTGCCGCTACAGCCCCTGTGTAACCGACCGCCCTCCTCCCCAAGTTCCATAGCCTTCTCACCCAGATGCCCAAGAACGCGGTGGGGGGGCCTCCGGCCACCCAGCCACTCCATCCCAGAGGATTGCCCAAGCAACAGAAGGCTGGCATTCAATAAGTTTTAAACTTTTAAAGTGTTGTGTGGCCTTGTCCTTCCCTCCTCCACCACCCCTCCTGGTGCTTCTCTCCCCCACCACCCCTCCTGGGCTACCTTGATAGTTATCCCCCTATTTGTGTGATGAATTAATAAAGAATGCATGAATGTGAAGCAACAATGACTTTATTGCCTCCGCAAGCGGTGATTGAAGGAGGAGGGGGATCCTCTGTGTTTTGAATCTGAATACCCTGTAAAGTATTTTCCACCCTGATTTTACAGAGATGATTTTTACCTTTTTTTTTTTTTTTTTTAAATAAAATCCTTCTTTTAAGAACCTGACTGACTTTTCCATTGTTCCAAGATCCACAGGTTTGGGTCTTTGATGATTTTGTAACAAATTGGTTAGGATATTATTCTCAAGCCTCCCCAGGAAAGGGTGTGTAGGGCTTGGGGGCGGGGGGGGATATTTTGGGGGAAGACGGCTCCAAGTGGTCTCTTTCCCTGTTCTTTGTTTAAAACGCTTGATGGTGGCAGCATACTGTTCAAGGACAAGGCAAAGTTTGTACCTTGGGGAAGTTTTTAACCTAAGATGGTAAGAATAAGCTTAGGGGGTCTTTCATGTGGGTCCCCACGTCTGTACCCTCGAGTTCAGAGTGGGGAAAGAACCCTGACAGCCTTGTTCAAAAATTTTAAGTAACACTTAACTTTCAAATGCCTGAACAGCAAATGTAACTTTTCTTATCTGCATAGTAAACACTGGCATTTTTATCTATTTGAATAATCAAAGTGATGCTTTCCGTGCCTTCTTGGTTGCAAAGATTTGAACTGCTTCCTGCTGAAGGTCCACAGTCTGGGCCAGCTCATGCTCTATTGAGATGGTTGCAAGGCCGACCAGCCTCTCCTGTGTCATTGTGGAGCGTAGATGTGTTTTTATTAAGTTCAGCTTGGAGAAGCTGCGTTCTCCACTGGCAACTGCTACAGGAAGTGTTAGAAGTATGCACGGAGCAACAAAAGCATTTGGAAAGAGGGTGGTCATCTTATTTCTGCACATATAGTCCAGAACAGCCTTTGGAGTTGATCCTGCTGAAATGTATCTTGAAAGGGCTTTCAGTTCATCACCTAAATCACTCGCATCAATATCGTGCATGTCATCACGTGTCAACACTGTCTCTAGTGCCCTGCATTGCTGGTGTAGGTCTTCTTCAGGTATAGTGAGGAGTTTGGGAATATCATACAACATCCCAGATACACTGCTGTGTTCCTTGAGCTGCATGAAACGTTCTTCAACTGACTGTATTGCACAATCTCTAGCACCTAGTTAAAGAATTCAATTTTGAATTGTTGGTTGGGGACTCTTATGGGATTATCCCGTGCCTCGTCATCAAAATGTCTTCTTCTTCGGTGACTCTTGTTTTCTTGAATGGATGGGAAAAGAGCTTCAGCGTGAAGTTCCTCTGCCAACTTCTGTGCACTCTTCAGAACGTTTTGAAATCCCTCATCTGACCGGTAAGACTGTAGGTATGACTTTGCTTTGTCCAGTTGTTCCATTGCTCCAGATATATCAAGGTCAACACCTTGGAGTCTCTTGCTTACAACATTTATTTCAAACAGTATGTCACGCCACAACACTAAGCCACACAGAAATGTGAATTGATGTATGTTTCTGGTGATTCCATTTCCCTCTGCCACTGTTCTCCCACGAACAGTCACTGTCATAGCATTATCCTCCATAATGGCAACTATGGCATCATCTATCTTCCCAATTTGGTGTTTGATAGGCTTTATCGCGTCCACTCAACTTTCCCATCATGTGGCACTCAGTGGTTTCAGTGTCAGAGAGGATGTTCCCAGATGTTGCTTCAAAATTTTCCATCAATGAGTTGATGCAGAGAAAAATACATAGATGCTTTGAATTACATTAAAAAATTCAGCAGCCTCACTAGAAGCTGATGCTGCATCACTTACCACCAAGTTCAATGAATGAGAACTGCATGGGACAAAAAAAGCTCGAGGGTTTAACTCTCAGATCCGTGTCTGCAATCCTCTGTTCTTTCCTCTCATGTTGGCACCATTATCGTAGCCCTGACCTCTCATGTCAGCTATCGCAATTCCTGTATCTTCCAGCTTTTTAAGAAGCACATTTGTCATACCAGCTCCTGTAGTACCATCAATGTCACTAAATTCTAGAAAATGCTCTCTGACAGTCACCATTGCAGGGACATTTTCACTAGGTTCTGTTGTTGTTACAAAATGCACCATTAAAGTCATTTGTTTTGTATGACTGATGTCAGGTGTGCAGTCCAGAATAACAAAGTAATATCTTGCTGACTTCAGATCTGCCACAATCTTCTCTTTGACTTTTGTCGCAAGTAACTGTATGAGCTCATTTTGAATTGTTTTTCCAAGGTAGTGGTGTGTGTACATTTCTTGGGTGGTGACTCTTCTTAGATGCTCCTGGAGTACAGCTTCAAACTCAGCCATCAGCTCTACAATTTTAAGGAAGTTTCCATTGTTTGGCACATACAGTTGATCTGAAGTGCCACGCAGTGCTCGGTTTTGGGTAGCAAGCATTCTCACAATGGCAATGAGCCTTTTCAGAACATTTTGCCAGTAAAGAGACTCTGATGCAATCTTCTCTTGATGCTGATCATCTATGGTGGCCTTTAACCTTCGTCTCATCTCAAGCTCTTTCCACCTATGGAATGCTCTCTGGTGATTTGCTGCCTTCTCATGGCATGCCAGATTTCTAGCCAGATTTTTCCAGTCCTTTGTTCCTGTAGAACCCAATGTGGCTGGAACATTAGACTGGAAGAGTTTGCAACAAAAACAGTGTGCAGCATTCTGGGGTTTTGAGTACATAAGCCATGGCCTCTCCACTTTGTCACCACTGGGGATTTCACGCCAGTAATGTGTTGGATGGAAACTTCTATTTTCATTGTCTTTGGGGAACATGAAGTTTTTCCACTTGCTGTGGCCCATGCAGTACAAGGAAGTCCCTCAGGCTACTGCTCAAGTGGGTCCACAGTCCTGGATCATCTAGACTTAAGGAACTAAACTCAGCAGCAGCTGTTTCTTGTGCCTCTACCACACTCTTCTCTGATCTACACTCTTTTTCAGGAATGTGCATGGTTCCATCCATTTGAGATGGAGATATGGATGCTGCAGTTGCTGCCAGGTCACCTGCACTCTGACTAACTGGAAGATCAGGCATCTCCTCACCACTCACATCCTCACTGGGGCCGGAAGGCTCACCATGAACATTTGTGCTATGTATCTCGGGAGAGCTCCTTCCTGCTTAGATAGACAAGCTTCCTTTGCTTTCTTTCTTTTTCTGAATGCTGCCCCAGAGGGGTGTTTTCTTCTTTCACTGATGACTGCTGTTCTGTGCCAGCTATAGTGGCTCTCAACACTCAGTTGAAGGGGGCAAATAAGCAGGCTGGTAGCAGGGCCTGAGTGAGGGAAGATATCAGCATCTTAAGGGCCTAACTGGCTTCTACTACTTCAGCTGACTGCCTGTTCTCAAGTGGGTTCAGGGAAGCAGCAGGAAACAGGAAGCTCCCTGAGAAGCTGGTGTTAAAACAGTCCAGGCTCCTGGGGGTGCTAGAGAGGTACATAAGCGGCTCCTCCTCCTCTCCCTCCCTGCAGCTCCTGCTGCTTTCTGTTATTCCCTCTCAGCTTTTCTCCTGCCTGCCTGTTATGTGTCTTTTGCCCTCTTTCCTCCAGCACAGCACTCCACCATCTCTGTGAATCTAGAGCAGAGAGAATACATATGCACCAGCAGCAGACACAATTTTCTACACTCTGGGTCCTAGTGGCACCCCCCGCACAGTCTGGCACTTGAGGTGGCCGCCTCAGTTCGCCTCATGGTAAGGCCAGCCCTGATTTCCCTGGTTCTCTTTGTTCCCCTTTTAAAAGATAGCTACTATGTTTCCTCTTCTCCAGTCCTCTGAGACCTCACCCATAGGCACAGAACTCCCTGATGTACATAAATATTTGCCTGTAAGCAGGTGCACTGCTGCTTCAGTCCAGTCTCCGAGGCACCTATCTCCTGCCTATGCCCTAGTGGGATTCTCACACTAGGCATCCCCATCTATCCTGCCTGTGGGACGTGTGGGACCAGTGGGCATGCGCAGAAGCAACCTACTGGATTGGGCCCTGCACAAAACCATGCCACTGCAATAGGAGTTGCCCTCCCCCACAAGATCTTTTATCCCAGTGGTTAAAGACTCACCTGGGATATGAGAGACTTGAGTTCAAATCCCTTCTGCCAGCTGCAGGGGAGCTAGAAAAATTTGTATAGGAGAGGTGCTGAGAGCCATTGAACCAAACTGCAAACCCTGTATATGATGGAAACCATTTTAAGCCACAGGATGCGGCACCTATGGCATGCTGAGTCCAAGTCTCTTTTGTCCCCCTCCTGGACTCTGGGGAAGGCCTCGCTCCGGGCTGGATTCAGGCAGAGGAGCTCTATGCCCATGTGCGGGCTCTGGTTCCTTGGGACCATGGCAGAATCTCAGCTTGCATTTAAAAAAAGAATAAGTCTCTAGCTCTTGCGGTTGCACAGAAAAGCTTGAAAATGTGACTCGAATGTGACTGACACAGTGACGCCTGCCTGAGTCTGCAGAGAGCCTGAGAGTATAGCTATGAGCAGGGCAGCTGTCCCATACAATGCAAGGGGAGTTAAGTCCCAGCTCCTCTGCTCTGGGGTCCCTGCCAACCCCTCTCAGCAGGGGGTTCTGTTGTGCCAAGAGGGCAGAGCACAGTGGGCCTGGCCCCCCACCAAAGCAGAGACACGCTGGCTGCCGGGAAAGTACTTGGGGCACTCAGCCACCACCCCAACCTCTCTGAGTTCAAAAGGGGACCCTGCTTCTCCTGAGAGGGGTCCTCCTGCTGCTCAGGGAGGGAAGAAGGGAGCCCCAGGGCCCGATACCTAAGGGATGGGTCTCTGTGCCACCTGCACTCCAGGGGGCAGAGCCATCAAGAGCTCCATGTTGTGGTGCCTAGATGAGACCCAGAGAGATTCAGACAGGAGAAAGACTGACCTGCAGCTCCATCTTCCATGTTTCTGAGGGATCAGTGCAATTTCCTTCATCTATAGTGTAAGCTAACCAGACCGGGATTCGGCTGCTCTCGTTGTAAAAGGTTGCGAAATGATATGTTTCTCCATATTTCTGGCAAATGTTAACTCTGTTTGTAGTGTCAAACCCTTGGGGCTCAATTGCTCTGTAGAAATAGCATGTACATTTACTGAAAGTGGGGACCACTTCAGCCAGCACCAGCCCAGCCCAGAGTGAGGCAAAGCCCAGCAGTGCAAGGGGCCTCATGGCTCACAGTGTCAGAGCCAGTCCCTTTGCAGCTGCTACTTATACCATTCCTCGGAGAGCCACCTCCACTACCCATCTCGGGCTGAGTAATCTGTGGGCTTCCTGCCAGGGCCTTCCCAAGGGCTGGGCTGGGCCATGCACCCACGGCCCTGAGCCGGGGCAATGCAGGGCTCCACAAGGGCTGTGCAAGTATTCGGTTCAGGTGATATTCAGAAAACTGGGGAAAAAGACTGATTTTGGGTCAAGCCGAAATTAAAATGTTTCAAATTTTTTGGTGAAACTAAATGTTGCAAAATGTTTTTTATTTCATATTTAACAAAATGTTTCATTTCAATTTCATGGTTTTTAAAATATATTTAAATGGTTGTTTAAAAAAAGAACATTTAAGGGAAATCTGAAACTAAATGTCTTTACAAAACAAAAAGTCGAAACAATTGATTGCATAAAAGTTCCAAAAGGAACTGTTCTGACATTTCCCCACAATTGTTTTCTTTTTTTTCCTTTTTTTTTTTTTTTTTACTGAAATGTAGAAATGGTTCGTCGGGGTTAGTCCCTCTCTGGGGCAGCGGGGAACCACACCGCCTCCCTTAGTCCTTGCACGGCCCCCTGGGGAATCGGTCGGGCCACAGGAGTCCTGGCTCAAGCTGTCCGGCAGGGGGCTGAGTACACACAGGTAACAATTAGTGGTAACAAGCCCGGGCCCTGGGTCAGGGCGGGGCAGTAAAGAGAGTCACAGCTCAGGCCCTTGGGCAGGGGCTGAGCAAACACAGGTAGCAGTTAGCAGTCAGCAGGCCCAGGCCCTGGGTCAGGGCAGGACAGCAAGGAGTTCAAGGCCCTCAGGCAGTGGCTGAGCAGACACAGGTAAATGGCACACACAGGCTTCAGGCTCCGAGTGGCCTCGGAGAAGGGGAGACTGCCACCCACGCGTTGGGTGGCAGGGGGGGATGCAGGCCTTCCCACTCCACTGCATCCCAGCCCGGGGCCCTAGCAGCTGCCAAAGGTCTACTGCTGTGTCAGTGGGGATTCTGGCTGCAACACTGACATGGGCTGTGTTGCAGCCAGACTCGGGTCGGCTGCCCCTGGACTACTTCCCAACTCCCACTCTGGAGGTACCTGGCTCAAGGTGATGTCCTCGGGGGGTGGGTTGATCACCGCTGGATCCTCGGGGTAGCTGGCGAGGGGTAGGCTTGGCAACTCTCCCACATGCTGATCCACGTAGAGTATCAGCTGGTCAGGCCAGTCTCCAGGTCCACTGCTGGTTGCTGGAGTCTCCCCAACGGGAGCTGGGCCAGAGGTGTCTGGCCTCTCCAGCGGCTGCCTCCTGAGTGAGCTCTGGGGTTGGGCTCTTATACTTCCTGTCTGATCTCTGACCCTATGAGGGGGTGGGCTTGGAGTGCTCTGGCTCCGCCCATTCTGGTGTCCGGCGGACCTCGTCCTTCTCCTGGACAAAGGGGAACCACACCGCCTCCCTACACACACCCCCTCTTAAGTCTGGCTCCTGCTCGTCAGGGGCAGACTCTTCCATACCTCCCAGGCAGGACACGAAGTCAGCATTAGTGTGGTCCTTGCCTGCCCTATGGCAAACCATAAAGGCATAGGGCTGTAATGCCAGGTACCAACGCAGTATTCTTGCATTATTATCTTTCATTTTGTTTAGCTACTGGAGCAGGGCATGGTCAGTTATTAAGATGACTGGGGCCCCAAGAAGGTAGTAACATAGGGCATCACAAGACCATTTCACTGCGAGGGCCTTCTTCTCCACCACTGTGTAGTTCTTCTCCGGCAGAAACAATTTCCGGCTGATATATAAGACTGGATGGTCTATTCCATCGATCTCTTGGAACAGGATGGTGCCCAGTCCTACCTCCGAGGCATCCGTTTGGAGGATGAAGTCCCAGTGGAAATCTGGGTTAGATGACCGGTTCATGGCAGAGACTTGTTTTCAGTTCCTGAAAGGTGTCTTCGGACTCCTGGGTCCAAACCACACATCAAGGGCTGTCCTTGGTTAAAAGTCTGGTCAAAGGGCGGCAATGGAGGCAAATTGGGGAATAAAGCACTGATAGTAGCCAGCGAGCCCCAAGAACTGTCGCACCTGATGCTTTGTGGAGGGCAAGCCGCCAGGGCCTGGACCTTTCCTATGAGGGGCTTCACTTGTCCGTTCCCTATGGTGTACCCCAGATAAGTCGTCTCTTGCCATCCAATGCGGCATTTTTTTGGGTGGGCTGTCAACCTAGCTGCCTGCAGGGATCTCTGGACTGCAGATACCCGTACCAAATGATCCTCCCAGTGGCGGCTGTAGATGACCACATCATCCAGGTAGGCTGCCACATAGTCTCGATGGGGTTGGAGGACACGGTCCATCAGCCGCTGAAATATGGCTGGGGCCCCATGGAGGCCGAAGGGCATCCGGGTGAATTGGTACAGTCCCGTTGGGGTGGCAAATGCGGTCTTCTCTCTGGAATTGGGGTCAAGGGGGATCTGCCAATACCCCTTGCTGAGATCACGTGTGGTGAGGAAGCGAGCCTCCCCTAACTGGCCAAGCAGCTCATCTACGCGAGGCATCGGATACGTGTTGAACTTGGAAATAGCATTGACGTGTCGGAAATCGATGCAGAAACGCCACGTCCCATCGGGCTTGGGTACCAGCACTACCGGACTGCGCCATTCACTCTGTGAGGGTTCAATTACACCCAGCTCTATCATGGCCTGTACCTCCTCCTCAATGACCTGCCGCATTCTGTGTGGCAAGGGCCTGGTTGTCTCTCGGATTACTACCCCAGGTTCTGTCTGAATGGTATCATAAACCAGGGTTGTGTAGCTCGGCTGGACGGTGAAGGTTTGGGGGAACGCTTGCAGGAGGCATCGGGTGCTTATGTTGCTCGTCAGTGAGAGTCTCCCCAAGCTGGGGCCCCTCAGGGTCCTGGGTCAGGGGGGTGTAGGGGCCCAGTTCTGGCTCTGGCGGGTAGGGGTTAATTAATAAGCCCTCTCACTCCTGCCAGAGCTTCAGGAGGTTGACATGGTACCGCTGGGTTTTCTTACGTCGGTCCGGCTGGTTGACCTCATAGGCGACGCGCCCAACTTTTGGACCACCTTGTAGGGCCCCTGCCAGCAGGCCAGTAGCTTTGACTCGCTTGAGGGCGGAGAAGCAGGACCCGGTCACCAGGTTTAAAGTCGTGGCTCCGCGTGTCTCGGTTATAGGTTCGTGCTTGAGCCTCCTGTGTGACCCTTAAGTTTTCCCGAGCAAGAGTTCCAGCCTGCGTGAGGCATTCCTGGAGCTGGAGGATATATTTCAAGAGGCCCTGGGTTGGTGATGGAGCTTGCTCTCAGGTTTTGCAAATTAGGTCCAGCAGCCCTCGCGGGCGGTGGCCACACAGCAACTCAAAGGGGGAAAACTTTGTAGAGGACTGGGGCACCTCCCGGATCGCCAGAAGCAAGGGTGGGAGCAGCTGGTCCCACTGGTGTAGTTCTTGAGGAGGGAATTTGCGCAACATATTCTTCAGAGTACGGTTAAACCGTTCGACCAAGCTGTCGGTTTGTGGATGGTAGATAGAGGTGTGCAACTGCTTGATCCCCAGGATCCCACACACCTGTTGCAGAAGTTGGGAGGTAAAGTTGGTGTTCTGGTCAGTGAGAATCTCCCAGGGCAGGCTTACACGAGCGAAGACCTTCACGAGCTCGCCCGTGATGGTTCAGGCAGTGATGCTCCGTAGTGGTACTGCCTCCAGGAAACAGGTAGCATAATCCACCAGGACCAACACATACTGAAATCTGCTTGGCAATGCTTTTTGGGAGAGGCCCCACCAGGTCCATGGCCACGCACTCAAACGGCGTTTCAACTATGGGCATGGGGACCAACGGGGCCTTGGGTGTCCGTGGGGGTGCGGCTAGCTGACACTCTGGACAGGAGCTGTCAAGGTTCCTTCCCCACTCTGAAATCTAGGGTACAGATGTAGGGACCTGCATGAAAGACCCCCTAAGCTTATTCTTACCAGCTTAGGTTAAAAACTTCCTCAAGGTACAAACTTTGCCTTGTCCTTGAACCCTATGCTGCCACCACCAAGCGTGTTAAACAAAGAACAGGGAAAGAGCCCACTTGGAGACGTCTTTCCCCAAAAATATCCCCCCAAGCCCTACACCCCCTTTCCTGGGGAAGGCTTGATAAAAATCCTCACCAATTTGCATAGGTGAACACAGACCCAAACCCTTGGATCTTAAGAACAAGGAAAAAGCAATCAGGTTCTTAAAAGAAGAATTTTAATGAAAGAAAAGGTAAAAGAATCACCGCTGTAAAATCAGGATGGTAAATACCTCACAGGGTAATCAGATTCACAAATCAGATTCACAACATAGAGCATCCCTCTAGGCAAAACCTTAAGTTACAAAAAGACACAAAAACAGGAATATACATTCCATTCAGCACAGCTATTTTACCAGCCATTAAACAAATGAAAATCTAATGCATTTCTAGCTAGATTCCTTACTAACTTTTTACAGGAGTTCTGAAGAGCATTCCTGATCTGTTCCCGGAAAAAGCATCACACAGACAGACAGACCCTTTGTCCCCCCTCCCCCCCCACTACAGCTTTGAAAGTATCTTGTCTCCTCATTGGTCATTTTGGTCAGGTGCTAGCGAGGTTATCTTAGCTTCTTAACCCTTTACAGGTGAAAGGGTTTTGCCTCTGGCCAGGAGGAATTTTATAGCTCTGTATACAGAAAGGTGGTTACCCTTCCCTTTATATTTATGACAGGAGCTACAATAGTTCCTCACTTCCTGATGTACGCCGGGCGAGAAGAACCGCATCAGTATCCGGGCTAGAGTCTTCTCTTGGCCCAAGTGTCCAGCAGCAGGGATGTCGTGGGCGAGTTTCATTGCCGCTCGCCGGTGACATTGAGGCATGAGTAGTTGGGTCTGGGGTTCTCCGCTGTGCAGGTCCCATTCTACCTGATAGAGCTGATCCTGACGCAGTTCAAAGTGTGGCCACTGTTTCACCCGGTGCGGGTCAACTACGGCCCCATCGACAGCGGCTAGTTGCTTGTAAGTGCGACTGAGCGTGGGATCTGCCCTTTGGTCGCGGCAAAAGTTGGTGTGAAGCAGGGGTTCAGCCGCAGCTCCTGGCAGGGAGTCCTCAGGTTCTTCTCCCTGTCCACTGTGATCTGTTGCCTCCTCCCCCCTGACTGGGCCTTAGGGAGGCCCCCTTCCAGTACTGGGGCGACCGTGGGACTCTCCTCGGCATTTGACCGGAGAACTTATGGGAAGGCTGGCCAGTCCCGCCCCAGGATCACTGGGTAGGCTAGTTGAGAAACCAGACCGACCACCATCGGTTGCGTGACCCCATCTATGGTCAGTCGGACTTGGGCACTGGGGTTAGGTCGTATGTCACCGTGAATGCACTGTAACCGGATTGTCCCCAGACGTGGGTTGGCCTGGAGGCCTAGGCTTTGATGAATCAGCATCTAGCTGCAGCCTGAATCAATTAGGTCCAAGGCTGGGCAATCCCCGACAACGACTGGCATCGTAACCTTGCTGGCCTGTGGCTGTCAGGCGCGGGCTTCTCCTGTGCAGACCTGGCAGAAGCTGCAATCCATCTCGGTGCAGTCCCGCTGTAAACGTCCATATTTCCCTCAGGAAAAAAAGGGTCTGAGCTCTGAGCTTCCAGGCTGGGCGGGTGCTCCCACCAAGCCTCTGTGGGGGCTATGGTTGGTCCCTCTAATACCTGGCTGAGGCTTGTTGAACTGGGACCTCGGCAGGTCTGGGTCGGGGCTCCTGGCCCCGGGAAGGATTTCACAATTTGGTCTGGGTGCCCCCCTTCTTCTCTAGGCTGGGGTGCTCTGGTCCTGGTGGAGCAGTTCGGATAGTGAGTCCCACCGGTGCGTCAGCGGCTAGGAAATCCTCCATCAGGGTGACGGCAGCGGCTAGTGTCGCAGGCCAGTGGGGGAGGACCCAGGCCCTCCCTCATGATGGGAGCATGTGGAGGAATTGCTCCAGAATAATTTGTTCAGTGAGCTCATCTGGGGTTCACCTTTCGGGCTGCGGCCACCGCTTGCATGCTTCCCTCAGCTCCTGGGCTACCATCTGGGTCGGGCACCCGTAGGGTAGACCGGACTCCAGAACTGCTGCCGGAAGGTCTCCGGGCTAACATCCAAGGCATCTAAGATCGGTGCCTTTACCCGCGTGTAGTCCCATGGCTCCTCCATAGACAGGCCCCGATACATGGTTTGGGAAGCCCCGGTGAGGTACGGGGCCAAGAGGGTAGCCCACTGGTCTCGGGCCCACTATGTGACTAACTATGTCATTGGGGCCCATCTTGGTCAACCGGATTGGAGGGGCTTTGCTGGGTGGTCTGGTGGTGCCCCCAGACTGGGGCTCCGCAGGACGGGGCAGCAGCGTCATCAGTTGCCGCAGGCATTGTTGCTGGTGGTCCTGATTCTGGCATCCCAGCTCCAAAATCAGCTGTTGCTGTTGTGTCCCGAGCTGCTGGACCAGCTGCTGCTGCTGCTGGAGCTGGGCTGACTGCTGCTCTTGTTGGCTTTCGGCGAAGAACTTAACAAGCTTGTCCATATCCATGGTCGCCCAGGCACGCTCCTCCTCAGATCTCTTCTCACAGGGATCAGGGAACTGCTGCCCACATTCTCCACCACGTGTAGAGAGGGTTTGTCGGGGTTCGTCCCTCTCCGGGGCAGCAGGGATCCACACTGCCTCCCTTAGTCCTTGCACAGGCCCCTGGGGAATCAGTCAGGCCACAGGAGTCCTGGCTCAAGCCATCCTGCAGGGGGCTGAGCACACGCAGGTAACAATTAGCGGATAACCAGACCAGGCCCTGGGTCAGGGCGGGGCAGTGAAGAGTCACAGCTCAGGCCCTTGGGCAGGAGCTGAGCAAACACAGGTACCCGTTAGCAGTTAATAAGCCCAGGTCCTGGGTCAGGGCAGGGCAGCAAGGAGTTCAAGGCTCAGGTCCTCAGGCAGGGGCTGAGCAGACACAGGTAAATGGCACACCCAGGCTTCAGGCTCCGAGCAGCCTGGGAGAGGGGGAGACTGCCACCCACGCGTTGGGTGGCAGAGGGGATGCAGGCCCTCCCACTCCACTGCGTCCCAGCCCGGGGCCCTAGCAGTGGCCAAAGGCCCACTGTGTCAGTGGGGATCCTGCTGTGTCAGTGGGGATCCTGGCCACAACACACTGACATGGGTTCTGGCAGTGTTGCAGCCAGACTCGGGTCGGCTGCCCCCGGGCTACTTCCCAACTCCCCCTCTGGAGGTACCTGGCTCAAGGTGGTGTCCTCGGGGGGGTCGATCACCACTGGATCCTCGGGGTAGCTGGCGATGGGTAGGCTTGGCAACTCTCCCACACGCTGATCCATGTACAGTATCGGCCGGTCAGGCCAGTCTCCAGGTCTGCCGCTGGTTGCTGGAGTCTCCCCAGCGGGAGCTGGGCCAGAGGCATCTGGCTTCTCCAGCAGCTGCCTCCCGAGCTCTGAGGCTGGGCTCTTATACTTCCTGTCCGGCCTCTGACCCTCTGGGGGGTGGGCTTGGAGTGCTCTGGCTCCACCCACTCTGGTGTCCGGCGAGCTCGTCCCTCTCCGGGGCAGTGGGGAACCACACCGCCTCCCTACATGAAACAATTAGACAAAAGCAGCTCAGGGTCACAAATTGTTTTCGTTGACCTGGATCTGCATTTTTCAAGGAAAAAAGTTTTTACATTACAATTTTCCCAGCACAAACCTTTGAGGAGCTGAAGGCAGTGCAGGGAGCAAGCAGCTCATTCCCTCTCTCCAGCTGCAGGTTCTCTGCAATGGCTGACTCGTTTGGTTAGATGTGTGTTCAGTGGAGCCCAGGTCCCCCCTGTATAATGCCCCCACCCACTCCTGGGCCAAATGTTACAGTGTCTGTGCAAAACCATGACAGCTGCAACAAACCAGAGTCCTGTGCCCAGACAGTTCCCCACAGCCATTTCAGGAGTAATCATTCGCTACCACCACCACTGCCCTACACCGATCACCCAGCAGGGAGTGCTATATACATCCACACAGACATACTCGGCCCAGCCAGACAAACACCCTGCGGGGACATCAGCACAGCAATAAAACCACTGTGGTACTGAGGGCTTGTCTACACTGGCAAGTCGCAGCACAGTAACTTGCTCGCTCAGGGGTTGAAAAATCACACACACCCCCTTGAGCGCAGCAAGTTTGAGCACTGTAAAGCGCCAGTGAAGACAGGCTCAGAGCGCTGGGAGCCGTGCTGGAGCTAATCCCCTCGTGGAGGTGGATTACGCAGAGTGCTGGGAGAGCTCTCTCCCAAGAGCTCGCGGGTGACCACACAGGCAGATCAAAGCGCTGCCGCCAGAGCACTCCTGCAGCAGCGCTTTGAGGTTTGTAGTGTAGACTTAGTCCGAGTCTCAGAGCCTTGGTCAACTGACTCTGGCTGTGGGCTTTGGCTGCAGGGCTAGAAATAGCCGTGTAGATGTTGGGGTTTTGGCTGGAGCCCAGGCTTTGAGCCTTCCCCCCTCACCAGGTTGCAGAGCCTGGGTTCCAGCCTGATCCTAAATGTCTACATGGCTATTTTTAGTCTCGGGAGCCCAAGGCAGTTGACCCAGGCTCTGAGACTCAAAGCCGCGGGTTTTTTGCTTTTTGCTGTATAAACGTACCCTGAGAATACAGCCCGAGAATGAACACATGGTCACCCGAACAAGAGACTCCCAAACTGTCCTAAGCTACTCACTGTGAAAACCACACACCCCATCAACAGAGACCATAACACACAGGCAACCCCCTACCTATGCCACAGTTCCTAGTGGGCAGCACCATCCTAGCCAGCCCAGTTCCATACATGTGGCATGAGAATGATGTTCTGGGAACTTGGCCTTTTAGAGGGACACCCACCCACATAGCTCATGGCCCCAGGAGGCCCTGCTGCCCTTTGGGATCTGGAACACAGTTACTCAGGAATTGTCCAATCCGACCAGACCAGGGCTACCCCAGCCCCATCTCCTGTCTTTCATTGTAGCCAGCACCAGCTGCTCCAGAGGAAGGTGCAGTAGGGGATCACCTGACTTCTGTTTTAACACCTTCAAGGACAACATGGCAGGACAGCAGGGCACACAGGCTGTGCCAAGGAATTTCTTAGGCCTGGGCTACACTAGGAATTTACTTCGGTGTAGCTACGTCTCTCAGGGCTGTGAGAAATCCACACCCCTGAGCGAAGCAGTTAAACTGACCTACCCCATGGTATAGACTGTGCTAGGTCGACAGGAGACTTGTCCTGTCAACCTAGTTACCCCCTCTCGGGGAGCTGGAGCTCCTACGCTGATGGGAGAAGCTCTCCCGTCGGTGTCGGTAGTGTCTACACCGAAGCGCTACAGCCGCAGCAGTGCGGCTGCGCCACTGTAGCAGTTAATGGGCAAGTCTACACTTAAAATGCTGCATTGGCCCAGCAGCACTACTGTAGGGCTTTAGTGAAGATGCTACTATGCCAACGGGAGAGCTTCTCCCATCGGTGCAGTTAATCCACCCTCACAAGAGACGGTAGCTATGCTGACAGGAGAAGTCTTCCTGTCGATACAGTGCTGTCTACACTGGCGGTTAGTTTGGTATAACTGCGTCGCTCGGGGTCGGGGGCGGTTCATACCTCTGAGTGACGTAGTTATACCAAAATTAATCTGTAGAGTAGACCTGGCCTATGTGTAGATGTAGCCTAAGAAATATTGTAAGGCTTGGCTGGGAGCAAGAGTCCCATGATGCTTTGCGGTTAAGACAACGATTGCTTTAGGAATGGAATTTTACCAAGCAATGACCTTCAGCGTATTTTTTAAAAGTGTTGTTATGGAGAGATTGGCAAACTTCACTGCAAACTGTGTTAGGAAATAACCTAAAATAGGGAGAAGTGTGAAAGGGGAAGAAAAGATACAAAATAAAATAATAAACAAAGGCAACAAAGAGTATAATTACCCACAGACATTATAAGGAATTAAAACTATCTACAGACTGGACACAGACTGTCAGACAACTACAGGGCAGGTCTTCCAGAGCGGTGGGTAACTGTATGCCTCTCTGTGGAAGTATGCCTCTTTACTAACTGCTGATCAACAATCCAAACAAAGCTGAAATCTGAGAATTGTTTATTATTAAACTAAATAGGACTCGAGAGAACCCTTCTCACTAAACAATAACCACAATAAATGTTTAATCTACCTTGGTGCTAAGTTAATTATTGACAATTTATTATTTATCAATTATTAGTTATCAGCCACTGTTAAAGCCCTCAAGAGTTACAGATCTTTGAGAACAATGAAATTCCTGGGACCCGCACTCACCTGGTGTCATAAATATAAAGGGAAGGGTAAACCCCTTTAAAATCCCTCCTGGCCAGAGGAAAAATCCTCTCACCTGTAAAGGGTTAAGAAGCTAAAGGTAACCTCGCTGGCACCTGACCAAAATGACCAATGAGGAGACAAGATACTTTCAAAAGCTGGGAGGAGGGAGAGAAACAAAGGGTCTGTGTGTCTGTCTATATTCTGTCTTTGCCGGGGATAGACCAGGAATGGAGTCTTAGAACTTTTAGTAAGTAATCTACCTAGGTACGTGTTAGATTATGATTTCTTTAAATGGCTGAGAAAAGAATTGTGCTGAATAGAATAACTATTTCTGTCTATCTTTTTTGTAACTTAAGGTTTTGCCTAGAGGGGTTCTCTATGTTTTGAATCTAATTACCCTGTAAGGTATCTACCATCCTGATTTTACAGGGGGGATTTCTTCATTTCTATTTACTTCTATTTTTATTAAAAGTCTTCTTGTAAGAAAACTGAATGCTTTTTCATTGTTCTCAGATCCAAGGGTTTGGGTCTGTGGTCACCTATGCAAATTGGTGAGGCTTTTTACCAAACCTTGTCCAGAAAGTGGGGTGCAAGGTTTTGGGAAGTATTTTGGGGGGAAAGACGTGTCCAAACAGCTCTTCCCCAGTAACCAGTATTTGTCTGGTGGTGGTAGCGGCCAATCCAAGGACAAAGGGTGGAATATTTTGTACCTTGGGGAAGTTTTGACCTAAGCTGGTAAAGATAAGCTTAGGAGGTTTTTCATGCAGGTCCCCACATCTGTACCCTAGAGTTCAGAGTGGGGGAGGAACCTTGACACCTGGCCAATCACAGACAGCCAGTGAGCCTGAGGCTTGTCAGCATCTCAGAGCCCTGCCCACCATGTCTCTCCAGCGAGTCCTTCTTACATCATTCCATGTCATCGCAGCGTCACCCGCCCCCTCCCCCTGCTCAAAGCAGAACCCCACACATAACGAGGGTCTGTGTCTCTGAGCCACATGCTCACATGAGAAACTCCAGCCCCCCTACTTGTACCATGTGTGGAAAAGTATTTCCTTTGATCAGTTTGGAATTTGCCTCCTTTCACATGAATCAAATGCCCCCACTTCTTGTACTGTGGGACAGGAAGCTGATCTCCTGCCTCTGTCCCTGTCATAAACATACAGCTAAGGGTAGCATAAAATCCCTCCTTTACCTGTAAGGGGTTAAGAAGCTCAGATAACCTGGTTGGCACCTGACCAAAAGGACCAATAAGGAAAGAAGATACTTTCAAATCTGGGGGGGGTGGAGAGGTTTTGTTTGTGCTCTTTTTGTTGTTCTCTCTGGAGACAAAGAGAGAGACCAAGCAGGTAACCAAGCTCCTACTGAAAGCCCTGGCTGGGATGATTTAGTTGGGGATTGGTCCTGCTTTGAGCAGGGGGTTGAACTAGATGACCTCCTGAGGTCCCTTCCAACCCTGATATTCTATGATTCTATGATACATCTAAAATTACAGTAATTGTAAGTAATAGCAAGGAAATGCATTAGATTATCTTTTGTTTTAGCTTGTGAATTTTCCCTATGCTAAGAAGGAGGTTAATTCCTGTTTATGTAACTTTGAAGTTGAGCCTAGAGGGGAATCCTCTGTGTTTTAAATCTTTTTATTACCCTGTAAAATTACCTTCCATCCTGATTTTACAGTGGTGCTTCTTTTACTTTTTTTTCCTTTATAATAAAGTTCTTCTTTTAAGAACCTGATTGATTTTTAGTGTCCTAAAAACCCAAGGGTCTGGTCTGTGCTCACTTTGTTAACCTATTGGTTAGTATATTATTCTCAAGCCTCCCCAGGAAAGGGGGTGAAGGGGCTTGGGGGGATATTTTGGGGAAATAGGGACTCCAAGTGGTCCTTTTCCTGAATCTTTGTCTAAATCACTTGGTGGTGGCAGCAATACCTTCCAAGGACAAGGAAGAATTTGTGCATTGGGGAAGTTTTTAACCTAAGCTGGTAGAAATAAGCTTAGGGGGTCTTTCATGCGGGTCCCCACATCTGTACCAAAGAGTTCAGAGTGGGGAGGGAACCCTGACAGTCCCATTCATTGTTTCATGTGCTTTTAGCAAGGCCCCTCTTATTTGCCTTCTGTAAGGGAAACAATCCCAGTCTTTTCTTCCTCTCTCATGTGTCATTCTCCTGGTCCATCTGCAAACCCCTTCTCTGCCTGCTAGATCTGCCTGCCCCTTTGTACACTGTCCCCAGTCAGAGCTATTCACCCAACCCTATATTCCCACTGAGCACTCAAACCTGTGTGAGTGAATGATCCTGGATGATATGGCCCTGGGGAGCTGGTACCGTAATCTTAATGTCTGCTTC
Organism: Natator depressus; assembly: GCF_965152275.1. Classification (NCBI taxonomy): domain Eukaryota; kingdom Metazoa; phylum Chordata; order Testudines; family Cheloniidae; genus Natator; species Natator depressus. The sequence goes on from NC_134247.1 coordinate 35,284,995, forward strand.
CTAAGTCCTGCATAGTTGGGTTTTATTAAAGTTGCAGAATCATTATAAAGACAGCATCACATAGGCTGAGTCTGCCAGTCGGTGCTAAGCTAGGTGGTGGGTCTGTGACTTTGAAGCTGGAACTAAGACTCAGCAAACTCAATTCACACAGGGCAAACCAGATCACCACTAGATGGGATGGGAACAGCTGTCTCTCCCTGCTGCGCTGGGCTGGATTCCAGCTGGTGACCCAGAGGTGCAGATTCTGTAATGCATTAGCTGCATCCTGAGATATTTCGTCCCCCAGCAGGTGCTAATGGAAGTGGGGCATCAACAGATATAATTTCCCTCCTGATACAATTAGAACTTTAGCAATGGCGCCATGCTTCTCCCGCAAACACATACCATGCTGCACACTGCATCTGGGCACACGGGTCAGGGCTGGTGTTGCTGGGGCTGTGATAAAGGAGTCAGATTGTACTGTGAGGAGGTTAATATGCTGTGTGTTTCTGGACCTGTGACCATGCAGAGACTGGCTCTATCTGAGAAAACACACATCAGAATGGCTGAGTGGCTAAGGCAGTAGCTGCAATGTTCTGTTTTCCCCTGGCCTGGGTGTTTTGGTCCCTGCCATGTTCCTGTATCAGATCAGGACTGGCTACAAAGCTGCCTTATACACACTAGATGTGTTCATCATAAGATCCTTTAATGTTCTGCCAGGTCTGGCTGAGGTGTGTTTAAACAAGGTATGTTACACACAGAGCCGCCTAGTGGCTGAATAGTAAAATACAGGTTAAACACACTACTAGAAAGCAGTGACTCTGAAAAGGGTTCAGGGGTCATAATGGACAAGTAACTAAACACGAGCTCCCAGTGCGATGCCGGGGCAAAAAGGGCTAAGGTGATCCTGTATACAGAGGGGAGTTGTTTTACCTCTGTCTATGGCATTGGTGAGAACAACCTTACAATGTTGAGTGCAGTTCTCGTGTCCAAAGTTTAAAAGGGATGTTGACAAATTGAAGAAGGTGCAGAAATTGAAGAAGGTGCACAAGAATGATTCAAGGGCTGGAGAAAATGCCTTACAGTGGGACATATAAAGAGCTCAATCTGTTTAGCTTGTCAAAATGAAGATAAAGAGGAGGAGAAAACAGCAGGTCCTAGAGAGTCCTTTAGTCTAGCCGAGAAAGGCACAAAAGAACCAATGGCTAGAAGCTAAAGCTAGACAAATTCCTATTAGAAATAAAGGACACATATTTAACAGTGAGGATCATTAACCATTGGAATAAACTACCAAGGAAAGTGGTGGATCCCAGAAAGGCAGACTGGACACCTTTCTGCAAGATGCTTTAGTCAGACACAAGTTATTGTGCTCAATACCAGAGTAACTGAGTGACATTTTCTGGCCATGTGTTACACAGGGGGTCAGACTAGATGATATAATGGCCCCTTCTGGCCTTTAAATCTATGACTCTATAAAAAAGAGGAGTCCTGTAACTCAGCTTTACCTAGCTTGTAATGCCTTGCATTGGGGGATATGACACTTACACAGCTCTCATCACTTTATAACAAACATTTGTTTGTGAAACTGTAATGGAGTAACAGCTTAGCTATATTTAAGGTTGAGACTCACTGTTTGACAGAGAACTTTTTGGAGTGCCATAAAATTCACATTTGAAAATTGCTTAGCTTCTTGCCCTGGTCTACACTAGGACTTTAGGTCGAATTTAGCAGCATTAAATCGATGTAAACCTGCACCCGTCCACACGATGAAGCCCTTTATTTCGACTTAAAGGGCTCTTAAAATCGATTTCCTTACTCCACCCCTGACAAGTGGATTAGCGCTTAAATCGGCCTTGCCGGGTCGAATTTGGGGTACTGTGGACACAATTCGACGGTATTGGCCTCCGGGAGCTATCCCAGAGTGCTCCATTTTGACCGCTCTGGACAGCACTCTCAACTCAGATGCACTGGCCAGGTAGACAGGAAAAGAACCGCGAACTTTTGAATCTCATTTCCTGTTTGGCCAGCGTGGCAAGCTGCAGGTGACCATGCTGAGCTCATCAGCAGAGGTGACCATGATGGAGTCTTGAATCGCAAAAGAGCTCCAGCATGGACCGAACGGGAGGTACGGGATCTGATCGCTGTATGGGGAGAGGAATCTGTGCTATCAGAACTCCGTTCCAGTTTTCGAAATGCCAAAACCTTTGTCAAGATCTCCCAGGGCATGAAGGACAGAGGCCATAACAGGGACCCGAAGCAGTGCCGCGTGAAACTGAAGGAGCTGAGGCAAGCCTACCAGAAAACCAGAGAGGCGAACGGCCGCTCCGGGTCAGAGCCCCAAACATGCCGCTTCTATGATGAGCTGCATGCCATTTTAGGGGGTTCAGCCACCACTACCCCAGCCGTGTTGTTTGACTCCTTCAATGGAGATGGAGGCAATACGGAAGCAGGTTTTGGGGACGAAGAAGATGATGATGATGATGACGAGGTTGTAGATAGCTCACAGCAAGCAAGCGGAGAAACCGGTTTTCCCGACAGCCAGGAACTGTTTCTCACCCTGGACCTGGAGCCAGTACCCCCTGAACCCACCCAAGGCTGCCTCCTGGACCCAGCAGGCGGAGAAGGGACCTCCGGTGAGTGTACCTTTTAAAATACTATACATGGTTTAAAAGCAAGCATGTGAAAGGATTACTTTGCCCTGGCATTCGCGGCTCTCCTGGATATACTCCCAAAGCCTTTGTAAAAGGTTTCTGGGGAGGGCAGACTTATTGCGTCCTTCATGGTAGGACACTTTACCACTCCAGGCCAGTAACACGTACTCGGGAATCATTGTACAACAAAGCATTGCAGTGTATGTTTGCTGGCGTTCAAGCAACATCCGTTCGTGTGTTACCCTCAGGAGAGTGAGATATAATCCATGGTCACCTGGTTGAAATAGGGTGCTTTTCTTCAGGGGACACTCAGAGGAGCCCATTCCTGCTGGGCTGTTTGCCTGCGGCTGAACAGAAATGTTCCCCGCTGTTAGCCACAGGGAGGGGGGAGGGTTGAGGGGGTAGCCACGCGGTGGGGGGAGGCAAAATGCGACCTTGTAACGAAAGCACATGTGCTATGTATGTAATGTTAACAGCAAGGTTTACCCTGAAAGAGTGCAGCCAGTGTTTTATAAAATGTGTCTTTTTAAATACCTCTGTCCCTTTTCTTTTCTCCACCAGCTGCATGTGTTTCAATGATCACAGGATCTTCTCCTTCCCAGAGGCTAGTGAAGATTAGAAAGAAAAAAAAACGCACTCAAGATGAAATGTTCTCCGAGCTCATGCTGTCCTCCCACACTGACAGAGCACAGACGAATGCGTGGAGGCAAATAATGTCAGACTGCAGGAAAGCACAAAATGACCAGGAGGAGAGGTGGCGGGCTGAAGAGAGTAAGTGGCGGGCTGAAGAGAGGGCTGAAGCTCGAATGTGGCGACAGCGTGATGAGAGGAGGCAGGATTCAATGCTGAGGCTGCTGGAGGACCAAACCAGTATGCTCCAGTGTATGGTTGAGCTGCAGCAAAGGCAGCTGGAGCACAGACTGCCACTACAGCCCCTGGGTAACCAACCGCCCTCCTCCCCAAGTTCCATAGCCTCCACACCCAGACGCCCAAGAACGCGGTGGGGTGGCCACCAGCCAACCAGCCACTCCACCACAGAGGATTGCCCAAAAAAAAGAAGGCTGTCATTCAATAAATTTTAAAGTTGTAAACTTTTAAAGTGCTGTGTGGCATTTTCCTTCCCTCCTCCACCACCCCTCCTGGGCTACCTTGGTAGTCATCCCCCTATTTGTGTGATGAATGAATAAAGAATGCATGAATGTGAAGCAACAATGACTTTATTGCCTCTGCAAGAGGTGATCAAAGGGAGGAGGGGAGGGTGGTTAGCTTACAAGGAAGTAGAGTGAACCAAGGGGCGGGGGGTTTCATCAAGGAGAAACAAACAGAACTTTCACACCGTAGCCTGGCCAGTCATGAAACTGGTTTTCAAAGCCTCTCTGATGCGTACCGCACCCTCCTGTGCTCTTCTAACCGCCCTGGTGTCTGGCTGCGCGTAACCAGCAGCCAGGCGATTTGCCTCAACCTCCCACCCCGCCATAAACGTCTCCCCCTTACTCTCACAGATATTGTGGAGCACACAGCAAGCAGTAATAACAGTGGGAATATTGGTTTCGCTGAGGTCTAAGCGAGTCAGTAAACTGCGCCAGCGCGCCTTTAAACGTCCAAATGCACATTCTACCACCATTCTGCACTTGCTCAGCCTGTAGTTGAACAGCTCCTGACTGCTGTCCAGGCTGCCTGTGTACGGCTTCATGAGCCATGGCATTAAGGGGTAGGCTGGGTCCCCAAAGATAACTATAGGCATTTCAACATCACCAACAGTTATTTTCTGGTCTGGGAATAAAGTCCCTTCTTGAAGCTTTTGAAACAGACCAGAGTTCCTGAAGATGCGAGCGTCATGTACCTTTCCCGGCCATCCCACGTTGATGTTGGTGAAACGTCCCTTGTGATCCACCAGAGCTTGCAGCACTATTGAAAAGTACCCCTTGCGGTTTATGTACTCGCCGGCTTGGTGCTCCGGTGCCAAGATAGGGATATGGGTTCCGTCTATGGCCCCACCACAGTTAGGGAATCCCATTGCAGCAAAGCCATCCACTATGACCTGCACATTTCCCAAGGTCACTACCCTTGATATCAGCAGATCTTTGATAGCGTGGGCTACTTGCATCACAGCAGCCCCCACAGTAGATTTGCCCACTCCAAATTGATTCCCAACTGACCGGTAGCTGTCTGGCGTTGCAAGCTTCCACAGGGCTATCGCCACTCGCTTCTCAACTGTGAGGGCTGCTCTCATCTTGGTATTCATGCGCTTCAGGGCAGGGGAAAGCAAGTCACAAAGTTCCATGAAAGTGCCCTTACGCATGCGAAAGTTTCGCAGCCACTGGGAATCGTCCCAGACCTGCAACACTATGCGGTCCCACCAGTCTGTACTTGTTTCCCGAGCCCAGAATCGGCGTTCCACAGCATGAACCTGCCCCATTAGCACCATTATGCATGCATTGGCAGGGCCCATGCTTTCAGAGAAATCTGTGTCCATGTCCTGATCACTCACGTGACCGCGCTGACGTCGCCTCCTCGCCCGGTAGCGCTTTGCCAGGTTCTGGTGCTGCATATACTGCTGGATAATGCGTGTGGTGTTTAATGTGCTCCTAATTGCCAAAGTGAGCTGAGCGGACTCCATGCTTGCCTTGGTATGGCGTCCGCACAGAAAAAAGGCGCGGAATGATTGTCTGCCGTTGCTCTGACGGAGGGAGGGGCGACTGACGACACGGCTTACAGGGTTGGCTTCAGGAGGCTAAAATCCACAAAGGGGGTGGCTTTACATCAAGGAGTAGTTCAGGCAGGACTTCACGGAGGGTTCCAATAAGAAATGGTGCACCTAAGTTATTGTTCTTATTGGAACAAGAAGGTTAGCCTGGCCTCTGATTGATACATGGCTAGATCTACCTCGCAGCACCTTCTCTGTGAGTGACTGCAGTGTGACCTAGAGGAATGAGTCCCCTAGACAGGGGAGGAGGCAAATGAGTACAAAACAAATCTGGTCTATTTCTTGTTTTGATCCACTCCATCTATCTTTTACATCTTTGGCTGGCAGCAGACGGTGCAGAAGGACTGCAAGCCATCCACATCTCATGGCTGCTCGGCAGAAGATGGTACAGTACGACTGCTAGCCATCCTCATCTCTTGCCTGCCTGGCAGAAGATGGCACAGTACGATTGCTAGCCATCGTCATCTCTTGCCTGCCCGGCAGAAGATGGTACAATACGACTGCTAGCAATCCGTATTGCCTGCCTGCTCACCATTAGACGGTTCAATACGACTGACTGCAGGACTAAAGAGAATGACCTGGTCAAGTCACCAAAAATTTAGTCCCTGCGCCCATATCTGCCCAGGCGCTCCCAGCCGACGTGGCCAGGAGCACCTCGGACATGACGAGGACGGCTACCAGTCATACTGCACCGTCTGCTGCCAGAAGGCAATGGGTTGCTGCTACTGTGTAGCAATGCCGTACCGCGTCTGCCAGCACCCAGGAGACATACGGTGACGGTTACCTGAGCGGGCTCCATGCTTGCGGTGGTATGGCGTCCGCACAGGTAACTCAGGAAAAAAGGCGCGAAACGATTGTCTGCCCTTGCCTTCACAGAGGGAGGGAGGGAACGGGGGCCAGACAATATGTACCCAGAACCACCCGCGACAATGTTTTAGCCCAATCAGAGTGCTCCATTGGGCTGCTCTGGACAGCACTCTCAACTCAGATGCACGATTGTTTGCCGTTGCTCTGACGCAGGGAGGGGCGACTGAGGACACGGCTTACAGGGTTGACTTCACGGAGGGTTCCAATAAGAAATGGTGCACCTAAGTTATTGTTCTTATTGGAACAAGGAGGTTAGCCTGGCCTCTGATTGATACATGGCTAGATCTACCTCGCTGCACCTTCTCTGTGCGTGACTGCAGTGTGACCTAGAGGAATGAGTCCCCTAGACAGGGGAGAAGGCAAATGAGTACAAAACAAATCTGGTCTATTTCTTGTTTTGATCCACTCCATCTATCTTTTACATCTTTGGCTAGCAGCAGACGGTGCAGAAGGACTGCATGCCATCCACATCTCATGGCTGCTCGGCAGAAGACGGTGCAATAGGACTGCTAGCAATCCATATTGCCTGCCTGCTCACCATAAGACGGTTCAATAGGACTGACTGCCGGACTAAAGAGAATGACCTGGTCAAGTCACTAAAAATTTAGTCCCTGCGCCCATGTCTGCCCAGGCGCTCCTGATCGACCTCACACAGGCGACCAGGAGTACCTCGGACATGACGACGACGGCTACCAGTCGTATTGTACCGTCTGCTGCCACAAGGCAATGGGTTGCTGCTACTGTGTAGCAATGCCGTGCCGCGTCTGCCAGCACCCAGGAGACATACGGTGACGGTTACCTGAGCGGGCTCCATGCTTGCGGTGGTATGGCGTCCGCACAGGTAACTCAGGAAAAAAGGCGCGAAACAATTGTCTGCCCTTGCTTTCACGGAGGGAGGGAGGGAAGGGGGGGACTGACGATATGTACCCAGAACCACCCGCGACAATGTTTCAGCCCCATCAGGCATTGGGATCTCAACCCAGAATTCCAATGGGCAGCGGAGACTGCGGGAACTGTGGGATAGCTACCCACAGTGCAACGCTCCGGAAGTCGACTCTAGCCTCGGTACTGTGGAAGCACTCCGCCGAGTTAATGCACTTAATGCACTTCTGTGGGGACACACACACTCGAATATATAAAACCGATTTCTAAAAAACCGACTTCTATAAATTCGACCTTATTCCATAGTGTAGACATACCCTTAGGGGCCTGGGGTAGCGGTAAAGATCCAAATTTAAATTGGGGTCATTTGAGCACAGAGATGCTGTAATGGAATGTACCGTAACGCTTTATTTCCTGGTTCTCAGAGTTTCACTGTAGTGAACTCAGCATTCTGGAAGGGCACAAGGCATGAGTAGGAAACATTAACTTGTGTTAATGATTTTTGGGAGCATTTAATGGACTATTGGGACTTAGGAGGGTTCTTAGCGGGGGGCTGTCGGGTAGGGTTCTTCTTTTTTTGGTCTGTATTCTTACAGACATACTTGATAGCTATTTTGAAATAAATTACCAAAATAATTGAAACTGGCATGATTGTATTGTGTTATTTTGACAAATAAAATATGCAGAATTTTAAAATCTAGTGTGCAGAATTTTTAATTTTTTGGCACAGAATTGCCCCAGCAGTAAAGAATTCCTGGAAGAGCTCTCTGATTTGGGAAGTCCACAATGAGTGATTACTGATATTGGAGCTATGCTTGGCTACACAATAAGTGACGCATGTAATCAATATTACCATTGTTCCTGGAATAACATTGGGAGAAGAAGGCACTGAACAGTGAAAACCACCATGCTGAACCTATAGTTGTGACTCACTTCCTCATTCTTGGGCCTCCCCAGCAGGCCCCAAATTATTACAAGAGAATGCGGCACTGCTCTTTGCTTATGAAGGCTTTTAAGGCTTATTCGATTGGCATGAACAACGGATGGGTAGGGAAAACATTGCAGAAAAGGGCAGGTGAGTAACTAGTCATACTGTAACTAGTCACACAGCAGGGTCCCCAATGGTGTTTATCAGTGGTGTATCTTGGAGCCACAGAAAATGTGTCCATATGTCGGTATGCTCAGGTTGGCACCCCTGATCAGTGAAAACTTCATTGTTGTCAATGCTGGGTAAGCTGGCCACGTAAGGGAAGCTCTTCACTGATATTTTGCTCACAATCCTCCTTTGCAGTGAGAGAAGATGGGGAGTGATCACAAGGGCAATGAAAAGAGTTTCAAACTCAGGTTCATAAAGTCAGGCAACTACCTTTAAGTGTTTAGCTGAAAATCCTGAAAAATTCCAGCAAACTGAAAAGCTGACAAAAGTTTCATTTCGGGTTGAACTAAATGTTTTGGTTCACCCAAAATGCACCTGTTCGTTTAATTTCAAGGCACTTTTTAACATGAAAGCAAAGGAAATAAAGGGCTAAAAGAGATCCATAAAATGGCCCGAAGAGTAGCCTCCATTATAATCTTTAGGCGAGTGGTTAGAGCACTCACTTGGGAGACCCAGGTTCAATTCCCTCTTTGCTTGATATAGAATAGGTGTTTGAACTTAGGTCTCCCACATTGCAGAGACTGCCTTAGCACCTGGGCTGTTCTGGTGGGTGGTTAGCACACTCTGGCCTAGTGATGCTGTTCCAGTGTAAAGGAATAATCACTGGAGCAAGGACATGAACGTGGATCCCTTAACCATTGGCCTATATTGTGATTCTCACTTTCTTGCCCTGTGACTATTCAAGCATTTTATACAAAGCAGAACAGCTTCAACAGGAGAGACTGAAATCAACCCACCCACCCCAGAAAATCCTGTAGGCCAGGGAATTCTTCTGCTGGGGAGGGGGAGACCAGGGTTCAAGTTCTGCTTTCCTGACTCTTTAATTGTTTATACACATTAGAACAGCTTTAGGAAAGCACCACCTCAGGCTGTCCCACAGCCCAGTAACTAATGCACTCTCGTACAATATGAGGAACCCACATGTAAATCCCTACTCCACCTCAGGCAGAGGGGCGGAAATTGAACCCTGGCTTCCCACATCCCAGCTGAGTGCCCTAATCACTGGGCTACACGTTACAAGGAAGGCCTTGTCTGTGCTGGCAATTTTCTGAATGGTGCCCAAGTCCCCTTTTTTGGCCAAAAGTATTCAGCAAATTAATGTCAAATTTGTCAATATTTTTGTGTCAACTGAAACTTCATTTTTCAATGAACAAATGGTGCAAAAAATTCCACCCAGCTGTAAAGAAGAGCCTTTCCTTCTATTTCGAAGGGCTTTAGACAAAATCCTTGGATGTTTGATAATAATAATCGGGGTCAAAACAAGAGATTCCTTGTTGGTGGTCGCAAAGGGGTCTTTCCAAGATGGAACAAGCTTCTTGCACTTGTTTGTGAGTTTCCAGTGGCTGTAGGAATAGACTTTCTCTCCATCCCCACACTCCCCCGGAGGTAGCTTTCTGATCATGCTATTGGTTTTGGCTTGGGCATTTTTTTTAGTTGATTGTATGTTCTTATCTAATTAAAGGGAAATAAAACTCTTGCAGGAGACAAGAATTTACATAAGAAATGTCTAGCCCTGCGCTTAGATAAGCACAGGAGATATCTCTCTCGTACAAACATAGTGTATGTTCCTCATGCCAGTTCACTTAGTAATTATGACTAACACAATAAGCTAATATCTTTCGTTGTTTCTTTCTTTCCTTCCTCTCGTCTCCATTATTTGAATTTTGGAAACAGCCCTGATCCTGTTCCTGAGTACACAGAGATCAAGAAGAGGGTTATTAAAAGGCTCACTAATCCTCTTCCTTATCGTGACAATGACCAGCCTTCTCCCGAAGAAATTAGGGTACAACAGAGGGTAACACATGGCAGTGCAACAGTGACTTACTGTTAATAGCTGGGAATCATACATCACACATGTGATTTTCTTTTTTGTATGCATATGTCATGCTTGCCAGGATACAGGAACTCTTCTAGGGATGTGTGGGGAAGGGAATATTTGTGTCCTTCTGAACAAAGGCAAAGACAACAGAGATCTAGATCACAATCTCACTGAACGTTTACGCTGTCGATCCTTGTGTAACCCCTCTGCTAAGTGGGGTCAGCAACAACAATGGTCAGGTCCAATACCTAGGGGTTCCTCTTAACAATGCACAACAGAATTGGCGCAATTCTGGGAAAACTGAACACCACCCCTGGGTGCCTCTAAGAAGCAATACTTCCCCTCTCACAACCACTGAGTTTGCGTACAACAAAAACAAAACCAACTATTTATTAAAAGGGAGAGGAACCTAGCAATTTGGGAAAACACCACAACCACAATCCAAAAGCAAGTAACTCTAAGTAAACGCCCACCTCAGGGTTCATTGGGCAGAGGCCTTTGCCTCAGTTTCCCACCTTGTGGGGTGAGAATGTGACAAACAAACGTCCCTTTATACGCCACTCCCAACTCCCTCTGCTGCACCCCACGCACCGATGGTCAGTGTTGTCCCAGAATTCACTGCCAAGCAATGCCTCTGCTGCTGCCACTGCCCCGCTTGTCTCTGCCACTGCTCAGCCCTCCACTGCTCTCTGCCACCCTTCTCTGCCACTGCGTGCCCCTCGCTTGACGCTGTTATCTCTGCCGCTGTCTGCTGCTCACTGCCCTCTTTCCCACTGTCACCACTGCCATCTCTGCCCCTGATCAGCCCTCCACTGCTCTCTGTCACCCTTCTCTGTCGCTGATTGCTGCTCACTGCCCTCTTTCCCACCCTCACCACTGCCATCTCTGCCCCTGCTCAGCCCTGCTGCTACCGCTTGCCGCTCGCTGACACCTTGGCACTGCCCTGGTCTGAGGTTCTACCACTTAGCCCAGTTCTTAGTGATTTCAGTAGGTAGTGGGGAACCTCACTGCTACTGCAGCCTCTGCGTTGGCTTTCACTGCAGCATGGTCCCCACGCTAGATGTAAGACTACTCCCCAGACCCCCATTCCAGATAGTTCAGTCTAAAACAGAGTGCGAGGAGTCACAGAGAGATCTCACAAAACTGGGTGATTGGTCAACAAAATAGAAGATGAAATTCAATGCTGATAAGTGCAAAATAATGCACTTGGGCAAAAATAATCCCAACTACACATATACAATGATGGGGTCTAAATTAGCTGTTACCACCCAAGAGTCACCATGGAGAGTTCTCTGAAAACTTCTTCTCAATGCCCAGCAGTGGTCAAAAAGGTTAACAGTATGTTAGGAACTGTTAGGAAAGGGATAGAAAATAAAACAGAAATTATCATAATGCCTCTATAAAATCCATACTCCTATCAGACCTTGAATACAATGTCCAGTTCTGGTCACTCCATCTCAAAAAGGATATAGTGGAACTGAAAAAAGTTCAGACAAGGGCAACAAAGATGATCCAAAGTATGGAACAGCTGCCATACGAGGAAAGACTCAAAAGATTAGGGCTGTTGAGTTTAGAAAAGAGACGACTATAGGGTTGCCAACTCTCCTGATGAAACTAACAGGCTGCAGAATTACTATAAGCCAGAGGAAGTACTTTTTCACACAATGGACAATGAGCCTCTGGAACTCATTGCCACTGGATATTCTTAGGGCCAAAAGAATAACTGGGTTTAAAAAGAATTGCAGAAGTTCCTGGAAGATAGGTCCATCAGTGGCTATTAGCCAAGATGGTCAGGGATGCAAACCCCTTCTAGGGGTGACCCTAAACCTCTGACGGCCAAAAGCCAGGACTGGAAGACAGGGGTGGATCATTCCATAATTGCCCTGTTCTGATCACTCCCCCAGAAGCTCTGGTATGGGCTGCTATCAAAGAAAGGACACAGGGCTAGATGGACCATTGGTCTGACCCAGTATGACCATTCTTATGTTCTCACCGTCAGCCCTACCCACACTCTCTCCATAGCAGGCCAGGGGCTACTTCACACTCTGCTGCTGCCAGTGCTGTTGTTGGAAGCCCTTTCCCCACCGTACTCTGCACCGTGTCCCTGACCCTTAGCTGTGATGACTCCCCTCCTGTATAACAGCTACTCCTGTTGGGAGACAGTAGCCTGCTCCAGAGGCAAGCACTCCTGGGATCTATCTGACCAGGGGATCCTGGCCCTTGACCCCCTTCCAGGGGCATTCTCACTTGCAGTGCTGTGGGCTGCCACCTGCCCGGCACCCAGGTCCCAGCATCTCACAGTTCATCTCTCTCCCAGTTTTCCTGAGGCCGATTGGACAGTGCACTCTGTGGGGATGCTGCCTCCCCTCCCCACTGAACTTGCCAGCTCTTTCCATCTCCAGATCAGGTGTCCGTGCTCCATAACCCAGTCCTGTCTCTCCTATGAACTGGGACTTCCTCCTCTGTCTCACTCATCTCTCCTCTGGGGCCCAGGCCTTCCCACTGGCTGATGTCTCGTGTTCCCTGTGGCCCACTCACAGGACTGCAGGCTCCTTTCTGGTCTCTTGCCTCCCACAGTGCAAGAACTGTCTTCATTTTTGCTTCCTTCACTCTCCCCAGGAGGTCAGAGCCTCCTCCTCCTGTCCCTAGGGCATCCACTATCACAAGGGCTGCCAGTAGCACCTGGGCCCTGCGCGCTCATGGCTACACCTGGGGATCACTTTAGTGCCTGTGGACCATGGCCAGCTTGTCCTCTGAGCCTGCATTCCAGGGAGGGGACACCCTGGTAGCTGTTGGCCCCCCCTGCCCACATCCTCATGTGGCCTTGCACCCCCACTGCCATTCAGCCCCTGACTCAGCGCTGTCTCCCCACTAATTCCCGAGCCCGTGCCCCAGTCAGTGCCCCCCATTAGCCATTCTGAACCCCAGTCTGTGACACACTCAGCAGCCCCATGTGCCATGGCCAGCTTGTCCTCTGAGCCTGCATTCCAGGGAGGGGACACCCTGGTAGCTGTTGGCCTAACCTGGCCGTCCTAACCTGGCTCTGAGGGCAGGGTGCTGTGATGAACGTCTACTCCTGGGGGGAATCTGTGACACTGCGCATGCCCAGAAATTTTTTTTCCTGCAGAAAATACATTCTGCCTGAGAAGTTCTGCAGTTCCACCTTTTGCCCACCAGAAACTGCTGTGGTCCTATTATAGCCATGCTGCCGGACCACGGTGGCCTCTGGTGGGCAAAAGGCAGAACTGCAGCACTTCTCAGGCAGAATGTATTTTCTCTGGGGAAAATAAATCTGCACCAGACATGAATTCTGTACATGGGCAGCGGCACAGGATTCCTCCAGGAGCAGGAATGGGTAGTCTGCATTCTTAGCTCCCTTTTAAACTCTACCTTTGAGTTTTCTGGCTGCTGTGAACATTTCCGACCTGCTCCCTATTGTGTAGAGAGCAAAGGACACAACGCTTCCCTTCCCTTCCAGGAAATTCCTCCAGCTGGGGATGCTGTAACTCGACTTGCCAAGCATGAAGGAAAATGGCCACCTTGATCCATCAGCGCAGAGGATTATGAGCTTTGTCTAAGAACTCCCAGAATTGCAGGTGGTAGGGGCAGGGCTTCATTAAAATTATCCAGGATGCTGTGCATTCTAATGAGATTCACTTTCTTTCTCTCCTTAGGAATCCACTACCTCTCCTTACCATAAGACAGTTACATACACACTTAATAATTTCAAATGCCTTTTTTATGAATAACACTCCAAAAATAAACTGTTACATCACTGCAGTTACAATGCACCCTAACTAGACCAACATCCCTAGCTAGAGACTTGTTATTTCCCTTTAAAAGAAAGACTATAACGCAGGGCCTAGACCCAAAAATATATATAATAGCTTACAAAATAGATACAAGGATTGGGACTTTCGACTATCAGAGATCTTCTGCTTTCACATAGGCTCACCCTGGATATTATATTGACAATGGAATAAAACATTTAGATATGTAGTACAACCAGGTGTTTCAACACCCATACTATTGAGCACAAACACAGCTTCAAATCAATCAAATTTGACAATTGCAGTAGCTGTTAGGCTCGTACACTGTGTTGGGTTCAGTGATGTGTAGGCAGGTCTGAATGAGCCCTACCCCCGCAACATCTAGTGCTGAGCTGGGCGGGAAGACTTCAGGAACAGACTGCACACACCTACTCTGCATAGGTGCACACCAGAGGGAACTGCTTCGACAAAGTGATCAATTTTGGCTGGTTTTGGGTTCCAAATCACTTTATTACTGAATGCAGGGGTAGTGAAATGTTGTTATCCTTATTGTATGAGTAATGGGCTGTGGAATTGTGCTTAGCCTGCCTGAATGAGGGGGTCACCCTCAGCTACCTCACTTGCTAAGCTGGGGTAGGGAGGCCAACTGCTAGTGTAACAGAAAAAAATGGATGTAGTAGGGTCTGTCTGAAGATTTCTTCTAGACATTATTTAACTCTTCTGTTTAAAGACAAAGCTGATTGGATAGTGATCACTTTATTGTGTGAAGTGATCACTAGAATTAAAATGACTAATAACTGGCAGCTGACAGTGTGAACACACAGCAGCGTTTCCCTGTGGCGCTCTCTGAGGAGTGCTGTAACTCCTGGCACTGTACATCTGCAAGTATAGACATAGCCTTAAATTGGTTTCTAAACCAATTGAGTTAAACCTGTGTAAAATGCTGTGTGGACACTTATTTCAGTTTGAACCAGACTTATTTCAGTTCAGCCCAAGTCAATTAGGAATCAGGTTAATCTAAACCGCATTAAGCTGCTTTTAAAATGAGGCCATGTCTAGAGCACAGTAAATTGTTTGCTCAGGGGTGTGAACCCTCCCCCCCGAGTGCAGCAAGTTTGAGCATTGTAAAATGCCAGTGAAGACAGGCTCCGAGTGCTGAGAGGAGGTGGATTACAGAGAGCACTGACAGAGCTCTCTCCCAAGCACTCGCGAGCAACCACACTGTCATATCAAAGCACTGGCATGACACTGCTTTGACATTTTCAGTGTAGCCATAGCCTGAAATAGAGAAGCATCCACACGGGTGTGACGTTGCACTCCATATGCTTTATGGAAATATGCTTCTGAATGGGAATATGATGTAACTGGAATATGCTTTATGCAAAAGGTCTCTTGTATGATGTCATTAGAAAGCTTGTAATCTACTGAGTGTGTTCATCCTATTCGTTTGCATGTATTATTTCTATGTCTGGAGTTAGGGAAATAGGATATAAACTTGTATCACTGTTGTAGTCACACCAGGTGAGGGCCGTCAATGGGGAATTAGGAACTTGATGGCTTCCATTGACTAGGACAATTGGTTGTAAATGGTTTATTTACCTGCAAGTCTTCCTGTGTACCTGTGGGCCAACCCAGGAAGAATGGAGACTAGGGGTCTTACAGTGACATGTGACCATGTCACATGATACTGGAATCCATCTTAATTCTTGTACTTTTCCCTGGATAAGGGAATGATTAGGGGGCTGGGGCACATGAATTATGAGGAGAGGCTGAGGGAACTGGGGTTATTTAGTCTGCAGAAGAGAAGAGTGAGGGGGGATTTGATAGCAGCCTTCAACTACCTGAAGAGGGGTTCCAGTGAGGATGGAGCTAGGCTGTTCTCAGTGGTGGCAGTTAACAGAACAAGGAGCAATGGTCTCAAGTTGCAGAGCGGGAGGTTTAGGTTGGATATTAAGAAACATTATTTCACTAAGAGGGTGTTGAAGCACTGGAATGGGTTACCTAGGGAGGTGGTGTAATCTCCATCCTTAGAGGTTTTTAAGGCCTTCCTTGACAAAGCCTTGGCTGGGATGATTTAGTTGGTGTTGGTCCTGCTTTCAGCAGGGGATTGGACTAGATGACCTCCTGAGGTCTCTTCCAACCCTAATATTCTATGATTCTAGGGGTGGGGACAACACAGACAAAAGGTTCCCACCTTGTGCCAAAGATATTAAAGGGGGTGGAGCAGGACAAAGGGGGCTGCCAGTCATGAGAAAACCCCTGCTTATCACCTGAGATGTCTGCTGGATCTAACAAAGACTGTACCGGGGAAACGATTGGACCCAGACTAGGAAGGAGGCTGGTCTGTGATAGAAACTTATTGGAACATCTTTGAGGGTGAGCTATTTCCTGTAATCAGTTTCTTAATGTATTAGGCATAGACTTGTGTGTTTTGTTTTATTTTGCTCAGTGACTTATTTTGTTCTGTCTGTTATTACTTGGAACCACTTAAATCCTACTTTTTATACTTAATAAAATCACTTTTGTTTATTAATAAACCCAGAGTAAATGATGAATACCTGGGGGACAAACAGCTGTGCATATCTCTCTATCAGTGTTATAGAGGGCAGACAATTTATGAATTTACCCTGTATAAGCTTTATACAGAGTAAAACGGATTTATTTGGGGTTCAGGCTCCCAGAAAGGCTGAACACTGGGCACTGGGAAAGTCCCTGTTAACTGAGGAGCTGCTGGGCTGAGTGAATCTCAGTTTCTGTGAACTGCAGGGGTGCGTGGCCCAACCTCTGGGTCTGTGCTGGAGCTGAACTGGAGTGTCTGGCTCAGCAAGACAGAAGTGGAGGGGCACCTGTTCTGGCAGGAGGGTTGTTCTCAGTGGTATCCCAGCACATCGAGTGACAGTCTCGAGGGGGGTCTCTGTGACCGAACCCGTCACAACGGGTTTGCTTTGGTTTAACTAAATTGGTTTAAAAAATAATTTCAGTGAAACTGGTGCAACATTCTGACATGAACAAGGCCTGAGGCACCAGTGCACCAGTTTAGTTAAACCAGTGTAAACCTCAATGAGGACACACTTAAGTTGATCCAGAGTGGCTTATTTTGGTTTAGCTTAAGCCAGTGAGAAATCTACTTAATTTAAATCTATAGAAGCCCCTCTTAAGCCTGGGCTGCACACAGTGTTTGTCCCTAGCCCCACAGCCCATAGTGCGGCTGCATCGATACCAGTATAAAAGCCGCTCCTCCTGGTAGAGCTTATTTATCTCCACATAAGGGAACAGCTGTACTGATATAAACACCTTTGTACAGGTATAACTGCCTCTGTGCTAGTGGGTAGTTAATCAAATTGGCTTAAAAAGACACCTTTAGTTAAACAGGTGCAAATACATATGTGGCCAAGCCCCAGCACTTACAGTTCTGGTGATTAATGTATTAATTCACAGTTAATGAACTTGAGTTAAAACAAGCCCCAAAACTCTTCTGGACAAACCAAATGGTGAATCCTTTCCTGTCTCACCATCCAGGAGATTCCAGGTGCAGACTCTGCCCCACTGACTGGCTGTCACACAGGGGAAACGGTGGGTTTGTGAAGACTACACGGAGAGGCCTGGGAGCCATGCGATGGGTTGGCAAAGAGGGTGTGTGAAAGTAGAATGAATTATATTGACATTATAATTCATTAAAGAAATGCTGCTTGAAAGGTTTGTTGAAATATAGTTGTCAGGAAGAGAAACATTAAGGAGTGTGAGACAATGGGTCCTCAAACTAATTAACTTAGAGCTCCTACTGAGCTAGGAGATTGGTAAACGTTAGTATGCAAATAAGATATGTATGTATATTTGTCCGTTTCTGCTTCCTTTTGTCTCCTATGTTAAATTGGCTTTGGCTTATCTGTATAGATAAGTTAGCTTGAGCTTTTGCAGGGGACTCACATATATCTGGGTGCATTGGTAAAGTGCTTTGCTAATAAACAGAGTGGTCAGACAAATTCTGTGAGCCTTGAATCTGACTTTGACAGGTGCAAGCCCTAGGGATGCAGGACATGTATGAAATGGTGATGTGAAATGTGGTGGGTGGGAACTTCAGCTGCAGAGAGACCTGGTCTTTCCTAGAAGACAGAGCAGAGGAGTAGCAGGGGTTGGGGAACCTCAAATACCTTCCCTGACTGCAGGAAGCCCCCACTGCTGCTGGGGAGTGGGGAGACGCCGCCAGGCAGCTTCAGAGCAGTTATTTGTCTGCCCATGTCCTCTCCACTTCCCATGCAATGATCCTGCAGCTATGAATACAGTGCATGCCAGGAGTCAGCCACCTGTGTGCCTAGGGGCATAGCAATGGCAGTGACAGCCTACTTGCCCAAGAACACTGTCACATATGATAAGTACACAGAGACATGAAGACAGGAGATAGTGGTGTGGAAAGGGTTCTGAATTGAATAATGAGGTAAAAGTTTACATTTGGTGTTATTTTCTCTGGACGGTCAATTACACAATCATGGCCATGTGACAAGGGGCTGTTAGCAGCTACAAAGAGAGCCCTTTGGAAGCCAGCACCCTGGTCACTGACCACACCCAGGACACCGGGTGCAGTTAGAGGAGAAGGCACTGAGTAGTTTGGGTCTGGAAGCTGTGACGGTATCTAAATGAACTGTGACCGTAGACATCATTATTGCAACCACTGTCATATAGTTGCAACAAATCTTGTACAAAGATGGTCAAGTAAGATATCTATGAAAAGGGTGTAGTTTGCTGACTGTGATTAAACTACTTGTACGGGTGTAGCATTTATGTATTTGAAGTTATGAGTATTGGCTATGAATTTGTATTTCAATGTGTTTGATTCTAAGTAGCACCAGTGAAGCATTTGGCCAGCTCATTGAGAAGGGACTATTCAGATTAAGTGCCCCAACAAGAAACACTTAACTGACAATGGACCCTGTGAGACTCCAATCCACATCTGATGAGCCTTCCTGGGAATGTTCAAAGTACCATGTGAGCAATGGCTGCCACCTCCAAAGAACTGAATCATGCGTGGAGATGTGAACTTGCCCACGTGACTCCAAACTCCATCTTCTGCTGTGATTTTCCACAGTAAGAACAATGGGGATCTTCCACATGGTAGAGGATATAAAAAGGCCCTGGAAGCCCCTCCATTTTGTTTTCAAACCTGCTTCTGATCTCTGGAGGAACTTTGCTACAAACTGAAGCTCTAAACAAAGGACTGAAGGACGCATCCAAATCTGTGGATGTACTCCAGAAACTTGATTTGAGCCAGCAGTTTATTCCATCACTGCTATAAGCCTGAACCAGGAACTTTTCAATTGTTGTATGTATTTGATTCCTTTAACCAATTTTAACTCTCATCTATATTTCTTTCTTTTTATGAATAAACTGTTAGATTTTAGATCCTAAATGATTGGTGAAAATATGATTTTGGGATAAGATCTGATTTGTATATTGACCTGCGTTTTGTGGCGGGTCCTTTGGGATCAGGAGAACCTTTAATTGGGGAAACTGGTTTTCATAATCAGTCATCCCTATAAGGAGTGCTACTGGTGGTACAAGGGAACTGGGGTACCTGAGGGAATTGCTTGTATGACTTCTGGTTAGCCAGTGGGGTGAAACCAGAGTCCTCTCTGTTTGGCTGGTTTGATGTGCCTTAGAGGTGGAGAACCACCAGCCTGAGGCTGTGACTGCCCTATTTCTCAGCAAATTGCCCTGAATTGGTACTCTCAGTAGTGTCCCACGAGAGCACCCCTTGTTACAGAAGGGTAGAGGGGCTCACTTGCACCTGTAAGGAACCTGATGAGGTCACTAGCTCAGCGCTGAGAAGAAAGCAGCAGGATAAAAGGCTGAACCAGGGAGCAGGAAGGGGGCTCCTTGTAACTGCTGCTATGCTGTGATGCACCATAAAAGGTAATAAAGACACTTGGTGGAGGTTCCCTGGCAGACTGGAGGCTGCTTAATTCACACAGAGGTCTGCCAGCCAGGGGTTGCTAGAACTGATGCGGGAGCCCATTGATAGTTAGACATTTAAAAATGAACATTGCCTGCAATCTCTTCATGACATTTCATGCTGTAAATTGTTAGTGACAACACATTTTTATGTCTTGTCAGATAGGTTAATATACAACATGGTTTTCACTATTTGCCAACACATTTTCCCATGTAATAACACAATGAGATTTGATAAGAAGCCACAGTAATTACACATAATTCAGTGAGAAATAGGGAAAGGAACGCAGATATTTCTGAAGGAAATTTTAGGGAAAAATTTTCTATTTTTAGATTAACATTTCCCTGTGTTAAAAACTAGGAAAAACACATAGCTTCAGCAGCCCATGCCACCTAGACACCAGCAGACTGGATAAAAACACAAATGAATCCATCAAAAGATAACTTTAGGGTATTTATTTTCAAATAATCAAGGTAAGTTTAGGGCACTCTGACATGAATGGCATATTGTGAATAAATTTTCAAAACTGAATTATTACATTTAAAATGTTCATAACGCATCATGTTTAAAACAAAAAGTAGTCCTAGCAATGCCATGTGATGTGCCTCCCCTCATACTCTGCTCAGCTAGCTCTTCAAGAAATTAGGTTCAATGGCTAATTTGAAGGAATTAGGCCAATCAGTCACTATTTTTACAGAGCATCCCTGAAGGTGGTGGACAGAACCCAGAAGGACTGAGATGAATTTCCTGGAGCAACTTTATTTTCTTTGTACTCTAAACCTCACATGACAACAAAATATCACCCTGTCGACTGATTTATGGCCGAGAAGAAAGGTTTCCTAATAAAGCATCACCAAATTTCAAGTTATGTTTCATCAAGTGCCAGCGTCTTTAATACAATTAACTTAATTTATGATGATTCAATAAAGGAATACAACCCCGTCTCTGTTTCTTTACCAAACTACATTTGTTGTGTCCTTAGAACCAAGAACATGAAGAGCCCGTCAGTACATTGAAATCAACAGTGGACACTGACAATACATTGCCTGCAAATAATAGTTCTAAAGAAAGAAAAAGATATTGTAGAAGAGATTTCTATATATAGGAAGATAGCATTTGTGGTTCGGGACCGTGTTTTCTTAATTGACGTGAGAACAAGAAAGGAAGTGTCATATCTTGATTACCGATTATATGAAGCTAGAAAGTTAAAAATCGCATGAATTAATACTAACAGAAGTTCAAAGACTATTTTATAATCTTGTGTGAGTTAACTTAAATATATTGCTTAATTAATTCTATCATTTTTTCACCAATTAATTGTCAAAGGTGTAGTGCAGGGGGTGGGTGTATGTGCCCTGCCTTCCAGAGAGAACCAGTCAAGACAATAAAGAAAGGAAAAGAGAGCGAGAGCAGCTGCACATGTGCGTAGTTGTGATGTTTATGACACATGTACATTGTAACTCAGCAACCCAGTCTGACAATTTAATAATTTTTTTTGTTAAGATAAATATTTTTGATTTCTTGAAATTCCACAGCTGAAATACAAATTAAACTATTTAGAGAAGTTAAACTTCAATATAGATTTGAGGGAAGAACTGAAAAAAAATGTAACTAATTCCATTTCTAAAAATATGTTTAGATGCTTGTTTTTGAAATGCTGTTGAAATGTCAATGA
The DNA here is from genome assembly GCF_965152275.1 of Natator depressus. Taxonomy (NCBI): domain Eukaryota; kingdom Metazoa; phylum Chordata; order Testudines; family Cheloniidae; genus Natator; species Natator depressus. Next base: position 35,306,448 of record NC_134247.1, read on the forward strand.
AAATGTTCTTGCATTTACACCTTGTGACAATAAAAACATTTTCTAAATTAGAATAATCTTTTGTCTTTCATATTTTACATTGAGATTTCACAGGGGTAGAATATTCTGACAGGAGTGAATGATCCCTGTCCATCCCCATCTGCTACCCCTGGGACAGAGGATGGGGAAAGGTGAGGGCAGCAAAAACCACTAGCTGTCTGGCCGTATTTCTTACCAGCATCGCCCTGTGCAAGCGGTGGAGCAAACACAGGGGGAGTGGGGAAAATCTGTCTGGCTCCTTCCAGCAAGTGGGACCCATTCACCCAGCCTGGGCGGGGGTTGCCAGGTGTCCGGTTCTCGATTGGAACCTCCAGTTGAAAAGGGAAACTGGCAGCGTCCGGTCAGCACAAAAGGTCCAGTTGCCAGCAGTAACTGGCCCCACCGCTGGGAGGGGCCAGTCTGTGCCGTGGGGGTCACTGTCAGGGACCGAGATTCCCCCCGGCTGGAGCTGGGACCGGGCAGATTTTCAGGGGAGCCGCATTTGTACCCGAAACATAGTAACCAGGACTGAAATAAGGGCGGAGCGTCCCGGAGAAGGTGTCAGTGAAACTGAAGAGACGGGACCTGTCAGTCACATTGTAAAACGAGACCTCGCCCGCCTCATAGTCCAGGAAAATCCCCACCCGGCCGGGCCGGATGCTCACGGGGAGGGAGGTCGAGGGGGAGGTGAGGGCCTGGTATACCCCACCCCTCAGCCACACGACCCAGTATCCATCCTCAGGTGTGAGTGTGACCTTCCCCTTCCTGCTCACAGATTCCCTACAAACCCCCAGGTACCAGCCTGTCTTGCCTCCCACCTCCACCTCCCAGTAACGCCTCCCGCCCGTGAACCCCTCAGCGCCCAGGACACAGATATAATGATCGAATCCCTCAGACTTGTTGGGCGGATCCCAGTTTCCGTGTCTCACATGTTTCCGATCCTCAGACAGGACGAGGTTGGGATTTGCCGTGTCTGGATCCAGAGTCACGTTCACTGGGGAGAGAGTCACAGAGTCAGGGCCGGGGGCAGGGGCTGGTCACTGGGATCAAAGGGAAATTAACCTGCATTCCTGTCGCTCCCCACGGTGCCTGCCCCTTCCCTCGCACCCCCTCCCCCTGGCACCTTCCCCTTAGTTCTCCCCCCTGCCCCTCCCTCACCCTCTGCCCCCCTGACACAAGCACCCCTCACCCCCCCCCCCAGTGCCCTGGTGCCAGCCCCTCCCTTCACTCTTCCTCTGCCCCCCAGAGTCGCATCTCTACCATTGCTCCCATCTGCCTCCAAGGTGCCTGCCCTTCCCTTCTCCCCTTTGGACCCCTGGTGTAAGCCCTTTCCCTCACCCCATCTCTGCCCCACTGGTGCTCACCCCTCCCCTTATCCTCCCTCTGCCCCCCTGGTTCCCACATCTCCACACCCCTCTCTCTGCCCCCCTGTGCTCACTTGTTCTCTTGCCCCCAATCTGCCCCCTGGTGCCTGCCCCTCTCCTCTCCTTGCATCTGCCCCACTGCTCAGTCCCCACATCCCTCCTGGTGCCTGCCCCTTCCCTTGCCTCCCTCTGTCTTCCTGGCACCCACCCCTCAAGCCCTTTTCCACTTTTTTGACTGCCCCTTTCCTTTGCTCCCCTATTGCCCTCTGGGGTCTGTCCCCCTTCACGTCCCCATGTCCCTCTGGCACCCACCCTCCCCCTCCCCCCCTTTCTCCCCTTGTCACCTGCGCCTTCCCCCACCCACTTCTTTCCCCTCATACCAGCCCCTCCTTCTACCCACCCTCTGCCTTCCCAGTGCCTGACCCTCTGTTCACCCATTGTGTCCCCTGGTGCGAGCCCCTTTCCTCTCCCCTCTCTGTGCCCCAGTGCCCGCCCCTTCTTCTGCCCCCCTTTGGCCCCTCATGCCCACACCTCCCCTCATCTCCACTCCTGCACCTCACACATACTCTCTGGCCCTAATGCCTGCCCCTCCTTTTCCCCCTTAACACCCCCCCAGTGCCCACCCCTCCCATCACCCCATTCTTCCCCCTGGCATCTGCCCCTCCTCTCATCTTCCTCCACCCACTGGTGACTGCCTCTGCCCCAGCCAGCCCCTCTGCCCCCAGGCTCCTGCCTCACTCTGTGCCATAGAATCATAGAAGATTAGGGTTGGAAGAGACCTCAGGAGGTCATCTAGTCCAATCCCCTGCTGAAAGCAGGACCAACACCAACTAAATCATCCCAGCCAAGGCTTTGTCAAGGCAGGCCTTAAAAACCTCTAAGGATGGAGATTACACCACCTCCCTAGGTAACCCATTCCAGTGCTTCAACACCCTCTTAGTGATAAAATGTTTCCTAATATCCAACCTAGACCTCCCACACTGCAACTTGAGACCATTGCTCCTTGTTCTGTTAACTGCCACCACTGAGAACAGCCAAGCTCCATCCTCACTGGAACCCCTCTTCAGGTAGTTGAAGGCTCCTATCAAATCCCCCCTCACTCTTCTCTTCTGTAGACTAAATAACGCCAGTTCCCTCAGCCTCTCCCTGTAAGTCATGTACCCCAGCCCCCTAATCATTTTCGTTGCCCTCCACTGGACTCTCTCCAATTTGTCCACATCCCTTCTGTAGTGGGGGGTGGGGGACACCAAAACTGGACACAATACTCCAGATGTGGTCTCACCAGTTCTGAATAGAGGGGAATAATCATAGAATCATAGAATATCAGGGTTGGAAGGGACCTCAGGAGGTCATCTAATCCAACCCCCTGCTCAAAGCAGGACCAATCCCCAACTAAATCATCCCAGCCAGGGCTTTGTCAAGCCTGACCTTAAAAACTTCTAAGGAAGGAGATTCTACCACCTCCCTAGGTAACGCATTCCAGTGTTTCACCACCCTCCTAGTGAAAAATTTTTTCCTAATATCCAACCTAAACCTCCCCCACTGCAACTTGAGACCATTACTCTTTGTCCTGTCATCTTCTACCACTGAGAATAGTCTAGAACCATCCTCTTTGGAACCACCTCTCAGGTAGTTGAAAGCAGCTATCAAATCCCCCCTCATTCTTCTCTTCTGCAGACTAAACAATCCCAGTTCCCTCAGCCTCTCCTCGTAAGTCATGTGTTCCAGACCCCTAATCATATTTGTTGCCCTTCGCTGGACTCTCCAATTTTTCCACATCCTTCTTGTAGTGTGGGGCCCAAAACTGGACACAGTACTCCAGATGAGGCCTCACCAATGTCGAATAGAGGGGAACGATCACGTCCCTCGATCTGCTGGCAATGCCCCTACTTATGCATCCCAAAATGCATTCTTGGCAACAAGGGCACACTGTTGACTCATATCCAGCTTCTCGTCCATTGTCACCCCTAGGTCCTTTTCCGTAGAACTGCTGCCTAGCCATTCGGTCCCTAGTCTGTAGCGGTGCATTGGATTCTTCCGTCCTAAGTGCAGGACCCTGCACTTATCCTTGTTGAACCTCATCAGATTTCTTTTGGCCCAATCCTCCAATTTGTCTAGGTCCCTCTGTATCCTAACCCTACCTGCCACTGTATCTACCACTCCTCCTAGTTTAGTATCATCCGCAAATTTGCTGAGAATGCAATCCACACCATCCTCCAGATCATTTATGAAGATATTGAACAAAACCGGCCCCAGGACCGACCCTTGGGGCACTCCACTTGATACCGGCTGCCAACCAGACATGGAGCCATTGATCACTACCCGTTGAGTTCCCTCAATCTGCTGGCAATGCTCCTACTAATGTAGCCCAATATGCCGTTGGCCTTCTTGGCAACGAGGGCACACTGCTGACTCATATCCAGCTTCTCGTCCACTGTAATCCCCAGGTCCTTGTTCCTGGTGCCTGCCCATTCGCACCCCACCGCCCATGGTCCTGGCACCTGCCCCACTCCTCATCCCTTCCACCTCCTGGTGTCTGCTCCTTTTGCCTCCCCATTGCCCTTGTGCCTGCCCCTCCCTTCTTCCACTCCCCCTTCTGCTCCTATCACCTGCCCCTCCCCTTTCCTCTCCCAGCATCAGCCTGTCCACTTCCCCCCACCCCCACTGACACCTTCCCACCCCCCACCCCCGCTTCCCTTGCCCTTTCCCGGCTCATTGTCTCCTCACAGGCAGACGGGCCCTGACTCCCCTCAGAGGGAGGGTGACCAGACGTCCCTTTTTGAAAGGGACAGTCCTGTATTTAAGCCCTCCTGCCGGTGTCCCAACTTTTTCTTAAAAATAGGCAAATTGTCCCGTATTTTCTATCTTTGCCCCATCAGTTCTGACGGGTCCTGCTGCTGGCCAGATCCCTGCTCACCAGACGCCCACCCACCAGCAGTGAGGAGGAGGTGGCCAGTGGCTGACAATGGGGGTGGGTTTGCAAGGCTGGTGGTTGGGTGAAGATGCAGAACGCAGGGCCGGACTCTCCCCCTGCTGGTCCATCTGTGCAGCCCCCATTGTGTGCCAGCTCTCAGCCAACAGGGCCCTGCCCTGTCCCGTTTCCGGCCAGCGCTGGCTGCGTGCTGCAAGCTGCGGTGGCTGGTGAGTGCGGGCAGGCACCAGGTGGCAGCCGGTTACATGTTGCCCCTGCTTCCCACCCCTCGGCCCTTTACATGCTCCCCCTCTCGCTGTCCTCTCCCTGCTTTGCCCCTTCCCCCGCCCCCAGCCTCACTGCTCCTCCGTATCTGCTGCCCCCCAGTGGGGCACATCCTGCTCCCAGCACTGTGTGAAGAACCTGCCCCTGATCTGAGCACTCAGCAGCTCACCAGCGGCATCGCTAGCAGGCTCTTTCCTTCCCCCACTGCCTCTGGCTGGGCCAGCACTCTGGGAACGCCCAGGTCCCTCCGGCCCAGGGCACTGGCCAAGAGGAGCCGAGCTCTGCATGTGCCCCCCCCCCCCAGCACTGGCACAAGGAAGCCTCTCCTCAGCTAAGCTGTGGGGGTGGGGGAGGGGGTGGGGGTGATTTCCAGCCTGTTCACGCCCCAAACCTGCAGGCTCCACAGCAGCCCCCAGGGTAGGTTCCTGCCCCCAGGGAGTGCAGAGCGACTCCATCCCCTAGGCACCCTCCCCTGCTGAGCCACCTCTCTGGCCCCATTCGCTGAAGCCCTTGCAATCAAGTTCCCTGGGCCCTGGTGCACAATGCATCCTTAGGGCTTAACCCCTTCCTGCCTGCGCTGAAGTCAGAGGAGGTTGGCTGGGTTATGTCGGTGGCCATCCCCTGCCATAACCCCTCCCCTCACTGTGGTTATGGATGAATAGAGGCAAGGGCCGAGTGGTACTGTGGAGTCGCAGGCACCTGGGAGGCAGAGGCATATGAGGGAATGGGCAGACCCCAGGGAATCTCTGTTGCTTTGGAGGGGGGATTTCCTCACTTCCTGCCCCCTTCATCTGGGAGAAGGTGCATCGGGTGCCAGTCCCAATCCATACCTGCGCAGCGCGTCTGCACTAGGCGTGTGCACCGGGGCAGCTACATCGGTGCAAGGAAACCCCGGCAGACATGGCCTGAGACACTGCTGTGCCAGGGGCCGTAACCCCTCCCCTCACTGGGGTTATGGGTTAGTAATTACAGGGTCACTGGAGCAGGGCAGCTGGACTCTGGGCTCCAAGGTAGGACCCGACCCACTGGGCTGCAGAGTCATTCTCACTCCCACGCTTTGGCCGAGGGCCCATGGCAGTGTTTAGACACAGGGGGGGCGTCTTCAGCAGGAGAGATTGAGGGAGCCCCACGTCAGACACCCGGAGCCCAGCGGTTCCAGCCGTCACCTGAGGGGAGGAGACCCACATTCCAATTCCCGCCCCACATCACACAGGGGGCACCTTTTTCTGTTCATTAAAACTAGTCAGCAAACTCAACATGGATTCGGGAAGCGTTTCAATCGAACCAAAAATATAAACTATTTCTCCAAAACATTTCTCCCAGCCCCATTTAAAACCTGTCTGAGCAGCTTAGGAGTCCAAACTCCAGAGACTTGCAGTGAGTGATTGTCAACATCCCCAGAAACACACAGTTATGGGCAGGCCATGCTCAGGGCATCAGCTATGAAACACCCCAGAGCTGCTGTTAAATTTGCCCTTGGTAGAAAAATTCCCCTCCAGACCCTGATCTCACCCCCACATCAGGCTGAAAATGGAGACTTGGCTCCAGCCTGAACCCTCTGCCCAGAGAGATTTGTCCCATGGACTCTGCGAGTGGCACAGACCCTCTGCAGCTGCACCTGGATGTCTCCCAGAGCAGATAATGGTCACAGAGACCATCTCAGAGCCCCAAGTGCTCAGGTGTCTCCATCTAACGACTGCGCCAGCCACCCCCCTCGCTCTAATTAACCTGCCCTGAGTCAGACACGCAGGGAACTTTCACACCCAGACTCTGGGGACACTTTGGGTTTGTGTACACAGCCCGCGGCAGCGAGTCTCAGAGCCTGGTGGACAGACTGAGGTTTGTGGGGCTCCTGCTATGGCACTAAAAAGCCGTACAGACCTTCTGGCTCAGTCTGAATTTTGGGCTCTTAAGCCCAGGGAGCAGGGTGGGCTTCAAGCCCTAACTCCAGCCCCAGGCACAAAATCTACACAGCTGTGTTCAATGCTGTAGCACAAACCCCACAAGCTGATGTCTGTCTCCCTGGCTCTGAGACTCACCCAGGAGGGCTGACAGAGCAGCACGGCACAGACACCTTCCATGACGGTGGGACATTCACTCTCCCAAGCTGGTGTCTGGAGGGCCAGCAACAGCCATGGGTGTTCCAGCTCCCATTGCTGGAAGTGCCCAGGCACCCACAGCAATGCATTGAGGAGGGCCAGTGACTGCAAAGAGTCACCCTGACCCACCACAGACAGGGCTGGTCCAAGGCTGTACACAGACTGTGGGCAGGACTGGCACATAAGATGGGGTTGCCTCCAGGAGCAAGAATGGGGAGACTGGCCTGGTTTCCCAGAACACTCGGGGAACAGGGAAGTCCCAGGTTATTAGAGACACCCTGACATGGGGAGGTCAGGCCCAGGACCGTGGGAACCCCATTTTGGGCTGGGAAAAGTGACCCTCCCCCAGGGTTAATTTGTTTTGACTGCAGGGAAAAGGGACATGTGAAAAGATGCTGCCCTACAAGAACTTTGGATTTTGGGCAGAGGCGATGTCACTATGGGGCAGGAAGAGTTTCTAGGACTGGGTAAAATGGGCTGCTAAGAAAGCAGGCCCTGGGGTATAAGCATCAGAAGGAGAGGCCAGCCATGGGTTTCAGACCTGCTTACCAGGGATACCTTAGCCTCGCTCCCAGATTCAAAGCTTGGGAATTGGGGGCGTTTGAGCAGCTTCCCCCAGGAACCTGAAAAGACTCCTTTGGAAAATGATCCAACCAGCAGCTCTAGTGGACAGCCGGGTCTCTGGGCCAGGGGAGCTGGGGCAGAATCGAAATGTGATTCAGCATTTCTGGTGGTCCCAAGAGAGTGGTGTTACTAGAGCCTTGAGAGGGCTACTGAACAGCTCTGTAATTTGCAGGCCCAGGTGCGGGTTTTCTTACTGAAACTGGCCAAGCAACAGGAGCAAACCCAGTGACCAGAGGACAGGCAGAAGGAGCTACTCACAGAGCAGGAGAGAAGCCACCAGATTGTGGCTACAGAGAGCAAATGGGTCAATGCACTGAAAAAGGAACACGGCGTTCGGCAGAAGAAATTCTGCTGTAGCTCCCAAGAAGCCCAGCCATTGGAGATAAAACTCCAGCACCCACATGAGCCAAGGACTGGTGTGATTATTGATATTCAGGAGAAACTCATAGCTGCTGAATGTACCAAGCGCCAGGCACCACACCACAGGGAGAAAGCAACAGTTGGAATTGCCAATACCCCTGGTCAAGGAGCCCTGGCCCTAGAGAAGCAGCACCTGGAGACCGGAATAGTTCAGCCAAGGGAGGAGTAATGCAACAGGGAGATGGAGAACAACAGTCTCAAGACCCCCAAGCTGCAGGCAGCCAAGGTAGAAAATGAGCCAGGCAAGAGGAAAGTTACCCAGGAGCCAAAACGGGAAGGGCTTGAACAAGCCCTAGGCCTTGCGAAGGAGGGGCCCAGAAAGGGCTGCAGGACGTGAGTGGTGTGGCTGGGAAACTAGAGGATGGTTTGCTGGGACACAGGAGCCTTCCACGCCGGTCAGAAGGAAGAAAGTTGGAGAAGGTGAAACTGAGGGTATGTCTATAACTGAGCTGGGAGGTGAGATTCCCAGCTCATGTAAACGGACCTGCACTAACTCTGCTCAGGCTAGCACACTAAAGATAGCAGTGTAGACAGGGTAGTGTGGGCAGCTTGGACCAGCTGCCTGAGTATGCACCAAGGGGCTGGGCGGGTTTGTACTCAGGCAGGTAGCTGAAGCTGCCCCCTGTGCCATGCTGGCCACATGGCTATTTTTAGGTGCTAGCTCAGCTACGTCTACATGAGCTGGGAATCGCACCTCTTAGCTCCAGTGTAGATGTTTCCTAATAGAGGAGAAGGAGCAGCTCCTGGAATAAGTTAAAGAACTAGACAGACTAAAGCTGATGGCTCAGGAGAGGGCAGAGGTGCAGGCTGAGGGCTCTGGTGTGTGCGATAAGAGAGCCCAGCAATAAATCACCAGGAGGCTGCATTTACACAGGGGAGTGCAGTGATGCTGCGGGTGTCCTGGGAGGTTTTTAGGGGAACAAGTGGATCACGCACTGAAGGGCTGGATGTCGACAGGCACAGATACAGAGGTGCTGGCTAAAAGGGAAGCTGCACTAGTGGCCGTGTCCTCTACAGCGACCCAGCAACCCCACCCACAATGGACTGGGCAGAGCTAGGAGAAAAGGTTGCTGCAGCTGAGGGGAGCAGGGCAGAAGGCCTCGCACAGCTGAGCACCCTGCCAGCCCCAAGGCTGAGGAGGAGCTAGAGGAGATGTGCTGCTCAAGGACTGGATCTCAACCCAAACCATCTAGTGCAGAGGTGGGCAAATTATGGCCCATGGGCCACATCCGGCCCGCGGGACCGTCCTGCCTGGCCTTTGAGCTCCCGGCCGGGGAGGCTAGCCCCCCACCCCTCCCCTGCTGTCCCCCCTCCCCGCAGCCTCAGCTCACCGTGCAGTCAACACTCTGGGCGGCGGGGCTGCGAGCTCCTGCCAGGCAGCGCGGCTGCGAGAGCCGCCGGGTGCAGTGTATTCAATTGCTCCCCGTAGGAATGTGCTACTTGCGGAGTACCAGGACTGGCAGCCGTAAGTAGTACAGTGTAAGTAGCACATTCCTATGGGGAGCAATTTGCCTCCCCAAACAGCCAGGCCCCTGCCCCCTATCCTCCCCTTGCCACTTTCCGCCCTGACTTCCCCCCTCAGAACTCCCAACCCATCCAACCCCCCCTGCTCCCTGTCTGCCCCGCCCCCTATCCACACCCCTGCCCCCTGACAGGCCCCCCAGGACTCCCATGCTTATCCAACTGCCCCTGTTCCCTGTCCCCTGACTGCCCCCCGGGACCCGTTGCCTCTTATCCAACCCCCCCACTCCCTGCCACCTTACTATGCCGCTCAGAGCACCAGGACTGGCAGCCTAAGTAGTACACCGTAAGTAGCACGTTCCTACGGGGAGCAATTAAGGTGCTTTTCCAGCTGATAACATGATACACAGTCATGTGGGCGGAGGAGGATTCAAAATGATCTCCTGGAGCTCTTTTGCTGCAGGAAAAAAGATATGGCCAGTAGTAATTAATGATGCAAAGAAGGAGCTAGTCTGAATGAAAGAGACCTTGGAAGAGACTCGCTGCAGATTTAGGTGAATTCAGGGGACATCATTACTTCGTAGTTGTGGATTATTTTTCCAGGTATATAGAAATAGTGGACTTGAAAGATGTAACATACCACAGTGTTACTGAGCAACTGAAGTGCACTTTTGGTCATTTCAGGGTTCCTGAAGAACTTGTGACAGAGCACGGACCACAATTCACTGCGGCAGAATTTAATTTATCCAAATAAAATATGGTCTTCCTCATATTACTAGCAGCCCATATTACTCACAAGCGAATGGAGAAGCTGAAAGAGCTGTACAGACAGCCAAGAATATCCTAAAGATCCATTCTTTGCTCTTCTGAGTTACAGACCAACACCAATAGCAGCTCCTGGATACAGTGCAGCACAACTCCCGATGGGAAGACAGCTGAGAACTGCCCTCCCAATGTAGGGAGTAGCCAAATCAGATAAAAAGGCAAAAAGAGCTTAGGAACACTTTTACAACAGACACCACTCAGAGACCTACCAGGCCTAGAACCTGGTGACGGTGTTTGTGTCAAACTGGATGGAGAAAAAGAATGGAATACTGCAGCTGTCGTAAAGAAAAATAATTCAGCGCCCAGATTGTATGTGGTCGAGACTGACAGAGGAGAGCTCAGCAGAAACTGTCAATATCTACAGTTGGTTCCTCAGAAAGAACAATCGACAGAGCCAACTCTGCAGATGGTGGATGCAGAGCAAGAAGACGACTCAAGGATTCCAGACCGACCACAGTCAGTCATTGGAACGAACGAACACCCAGAGGACCAATCTGTTACATATTCGGGTCCTGTAATTAGAAGACCAGTGCCATTCAGAGACACCTGACAGACTGATCCATACTGTGCTCCAAATACAGTATGATAGTGTAAATACTGGCAATGGTAGGAATGTAGGATTTAAAGGGGAAGATGTAATGGAATGCTAAACTGTATTATACTGTTCAGCCACTAGGTGCTGCTGTGTGCTAAATACCCTTTTTAAACAATCCTCAGTCAGACCTGGCAGAGCCTTAACTGATCTTACACTGAACACAGCTGGTGTGTATCTGGCTCAGAGGGAAGCGCTGTGGCCAGTCCATATCTGGCACAGGAGCATGACACCAGTGGTGAAAGGTCAGTGCTATTGACTACCTCTGTGATGGCCAGAGGGCCTGACTTAGGTCTGGTCTACACTACAGAGTCAGTCTGACATAAGGCAGCTTACACTGACCTAATTAAGTCAGTGTACACACGACAGCCTTGCTCCCACTGATGTAAGTGCTGCACTACACCGACATAATAACTCCACCTGCACGAGAGGCATAGGACTAATGTCGGTGTAGTTAGGGTGATGCAGTGTTGGTGTAGACACTGCCTTATTTACCTCAGCTGTTGGCTGTTGTTAATTTCACGGCTCCACGCTGGAGCCGTGAAATTATCAAGAAAGCCCGGACCCATGGTGGGCTTCAGCTGAAGCCTGGCTGCCCTCCATCCTAACTCCCTGCTAAGGGAGGTGAGAAACCTGGGTGGCTGCCCAAGATCTCCGTGGGGCAGCTGGGCTCCTGGGAGGGAGCTGGGCACAGCTGAGAAAAGGAGGGCAGTGTGGACAACAGCCAACCCAATAATGACTGCCGTGGCTGAAAGGCGACCTAACATAGGTTGACTTAAGTTTGCAGTGTAGACATGCCCTTACAGGGGGTACAAGTTCTGAACTATGCCACGTTGCAGACTATGGAGGATTTTGCCTGTCACATGAGCTACATAGAACAGTGGAGACACAACTCCTGGTCTCCTTATACTTCAGTGACGAGAATAAAAATATGGCCAATGGCCTTGCAGATTTCCTTGTGGCAGCAGGGCAGGAAGTACCCCCCTGGGTGCAGACAATAACCAAGTGTGAGCCATGGTCAAGCCTTCCTTTGGGTACAGGTTGGCTTTGTGGGGGGAAGGGATGTCATGGGGGGGCTGGCCCTTTAAGGGGAGTCAGGGCCCAGTCTACCTATGACAGGCTCCTGTAAGGGAGAACCAGCCAACCCAGACCCACCTGGAAGTAATTAAATCTCGAGATGGCTGGTTGGCAGCCAAACAGCTAATGAGCCTGATAAAGGGTTACCAGGGTTCAGCTGAAGGGTCCTAGAGACAGGAAACTGCTGAGGAGAAAGGATCCCAGGAGAGCTCACAGAGCAAGGAGCCTGGAGGGGATGCCCCCAGAGAGAGGGGCTCCCCTGAGGGAGAAGAGCACCTGGAGGTGACAATGACAGCCCACAGCAGGACAGAGCCCTAAAGCTGAGAGCTGCAGGGAATAAAGGTACAGCCTGACCTGAACCCAGCTCTGGGGGCTCCTGATTCCATGAGGAAGACAGAACCAAGCCCAGCTCTGGGAACTGGGGGGCTGAGGGACTCCTGAGGAGAGTGAGGAGCTGGAGTGAGAGTCAGGGCTGGAGCAGAGCAAAGGAAAAGATTTTATTTTGGGGTTTATGTGGACTGAAAACAGACCTCAGCAGGGGACTTTTGTCTCAGACCTTTTGGACTGTGTGGAGTAATGTAAGGAGTGTGAAGAGGGTAAACTGAGGTGGGGTGTTTGCAGGGCCACCTTGAGCCAGCTGAGGGAGTGTGGGAGGGGGATGTGAGGCTCGGGATCCCTAAAGGCTCAGGGACATGAAATGGCCCAGACCCATTTGTGACCAGGTCCAATGGACACAGACTGGGCTGGGGGCAGTGAGGTGGGAGGGGAGCAGAGGTGGGGAGGGGAGCAGGGATGAAATGAACCAGAGCCTAGGTTGGTGTCTGGAAAGAGCACCTGGCCTTCCTGACTCTTGCCTTGCCCTGTAATTCTGTTCTGATCTTTGCCACCCAACTCCTCCTCCCCACCATCCTGGATGCCTCACACCCACTGCCATCCCCTTCACTGGCTCCACTCCTTGTCCTCCCCTCCCAGGCTCTACCCTGCTCACCCCCTGCTGCACCCCCACTACCAGCCCCACTCACCCTCATGCTCACCTTGTTCCCTTCTCCCACCAGCTCTCCCTATACCACGAACAAACTCCCTCCATGGTTAAAGTGCTGTCCTAGGAACCAACAGATCTAGGCCCAGCTTCGCCACAGGCTGCCCGTGTGACCTTGGGCAAGTCACTGAGTCTCTCTGTGGTTCAGTTCCCCAGCTGTGAAATGGGGATAATCGTCATGGGCGGTGGGTAAAATAGGCCAGACTCTGGCCCTGCCTATGTTCCGCGCTCTCCCCCAAGCCATTGCCCAAGCCGGCGGGAGCTCAGCTTTGCTGCTGGCCAGAGGCTAACAACCCAGTGCTGGGGGCGGTGCTGAGGCCAGCCAGCGACCTGGCACTGGGGGCCAGCACTGGGGGTGCTACGGTGCTGGCGCCGGCCAGTGGTTCAGGACAGTTTGGCCAGGACTCCTCTGGCTGCTGGGGCGGGTGGGGTGCATTGACAGGGGTAGTGGACATTTGGGGCTCCAGCAGATGGGAGTTGGGGAGGGGGGGCCTTGGGCAGAAGGGGCTGGGCCACATGGCTAGCTTCCCCGAAGGGGGGTTCGCATGCCACCCATTATGATAATACTTCCTTCCCCCACCCTGTGTCCATCTGGTCTATTCAGACTGGAAGCTCTTTGGGGCAGGGATGGTCTGTTATGTGTTTTACAGCTCCCAGCACCAGGGCCCTGAGCATGGCAGGAAACTCCAGGCAGTCCTGCAGTACAAATAATATCAGTGTGTTTAGGGTCAGATTGTGCCACACGGACTCACGCTGGGCAGCCCCTTGAATCCCATTGTGCCAGGGTGGCAGAATCCGGCCTTTAACTCAATAAGAAATACTGTTTGTTTTATGCTGCCCTCAGATTTCCCAGGTGCTGCAGATGTTCCTGTTGAAGCCTGCACCTGGGGCATGGAGTTGTCATGGGGGAGCTGGAGTGTGGACAGCCAAGCAAGGGACAGTCAGGGCTTGTAGTCCAGGGGAGAGGGGATACTTCTCCTCTTTCCCTTGGAAGTAACTTTAAGGGTTTGTCTACACAGGGAAAAGCCCTGAGTAGCTAGTGCAGAACAGCTAGTCAGCACTGACTGCCTATGCGGACACTGATTCCATGCTAAGAGTGCCCTTCTCTGCTTTGGGTTAATCCACAATGGAACTGAGTGCCCTCACTCCCTGCTGCAGACTGAGTGCAGAATAATGGTGTCCACATGGGGAGTTAGTGCGGAATACCTTTAAATTCACACCCTCCCTATTTATGGTGCAGAACAGCGATTCCACACTAGCCATGCTGGGCTCTTCCCCGTGAATTCCCCAAGCCGCAAGCCCTCAGTGTGGGGAGAGGAGGTTTGGATGCCTTGTTCCTCACCCCAGCAACCCTTCTAGAGACACCAGCTGCCCCTCTGCCCTCCACCCACGCTCTGCCACCGCATCCAGCAGGGTTGGATAAGCTCATCGGCTGGATGTTTCTGCCAAAAAATGGTGAGCAGTGAAATAAATAATTAACTGACTAGAGGCCATAACATAGCAACAGAGAGGAGTTAAACAATTGCCTGGGGCACCAGCTTCCCACACACAGCAGGGTGTGCGGGGGGGGGGGGGGGGGGGAGGGAGGCTGGGTATTCTCTCTCTCTCTCTCTCTCTCACTTTCACATGGACAATGACATTGCATCCGATGAAGTGAGCAGTAGCTCATGAAAGCTTATGCTCAAATAAATTGGTTAGTCTCTGAGGTGCCACAAGTACTCCTTTTCTTTTCACATGGACAATGACATTTTGCCCCACCCCTTAGTTACTGTAAGAGGACTGAGCAGCAACCGAGGGACTGCGGCAGTGTCAGCGTTAGTTACCTGCGTATCCTCGGGCTCTGGCGAGTCCTGAAATAACCAGACATGAGAATTTACACCAACGAAATGCAGACTCAGCAAGTCGCAGACTCAGCAAGTCTCACACTGTGAGAAATAAACGACATGGAGCTTACCCAGTTCTGCCAGAGGGTCCATGGGAATGAGAGGGGAGAAAAGGGAAAAAAGAACATAAATGAATCAATAGGAGAGATTCTCAGTAACAGAAGTGCCCAGTTCGAAACCCACTTTACATTGGCCTCAGGGGGAATTTTGCCTGAGTAAGGACAGCAGGACTGGGCTCCTAATCAGTAATTAGGGCTCCTCTTTTATCGCACCTGATCCCGCAAAACCTCCCCCCCAGAAGTCAATGGGGCCACACCTGTGGGGATCACTCATGTGAGTCGGGGGTTAGATAAAGGGCCCAGTTCTCTCCCTGCTCCAGTCACTGTGCGCTGGGATGGTGCAGACTGGCTGGGACCAGGCCCTGGACATCAGAGAATTCCCCTGGTGTAGGGAGAGCCCAGCTGGGGTAAAACAGTGTAACTGGCTCGTGTGCCAATTGCCCCCCTCATCCTGGTGTAGGGGGCACGTCAGGGCTGGGAATGAGGGGCTGGGGTGTGTGTGCTGGGGCAGGGCAGGGCACATCACCAATTCTCAGGGACCACAGCCAGCTGGAGTGAATCAGAACAGCCCCTGGAGCATCCTGAGAACCAGGGAGCCATAACCAGCTCCTGCCCTGCCCCCACCTCGAGCAAGTCCTGGCCCAGCAGAGAACCTGGGCCTGCAGCTCAAAGAACTCTTCCTTCGTAAGTGTCTCCATCCCCTGGGTGATGCTGGTGACCCCAAGGGGTGCTGAGCTCCTACAACTCCTGCTGGCTTCAGTGTGATCAGACCCATGTGCCTGATCCTACAGCTGCTGTGTGTGGAAACCAATAGGGCTCAGAGGGCCTGATCCTGCTCCAAGGAAACCTCTGTGTGTGGGAGTACATCCATGGAGAGTTCACAGGGTGGGCCCTATTCATGTAAAATAATTATTGTTCTCGTTACAGGGTGTCTCCGGTGACAGTAAGTGAAGTTTGTTTGTTTGTGTTTAAGACTCTATTTCCAAGGGTTAATGTGAAAAATAAAACTAGTAATATTAGGGTTTCCAGGTGTCCGGTTTTTTGGCTGGAACACCTGGTCGAAAAGGGACACTGGCGGCTCTGGTCAGCACTGCTGACCGGGCCATTAAAAGTCCAGTCGGCGGTGCAGCGGGGCTAAGGCAGGCTCCCTGCCTGCCCTGGCTCCGTGTGACTCCTGGAAGCAGCCAGCATGTCCCTGCGGCCCCTAGGCACAGGGGTGATCAGGGAAGCTCTGAGCACTGCCCCCGCCCTGAGTGGCGGCTCCACAGCTCCCATTGACCGGGAACCAGGCCAATTTGAGCTGCGGGGGAGTGCCTGACACCTGGCTGACGCTGCGCCAAGGAGCCAGACATGCTGGCTGCTTCCAGGAGCTACGCAGAGCCAGGGCAGGCAAGGAGCCCCGCTGACTGGGAGCTGCCCAAGGTAAGCACCGCCAGGTTGGAGTCCGCACCCCAAACCCTCTCCAGCACCCCAACCTAGGTCGGAACCCTCTCCTGCACCCTAACTCCCTCCCAGAGCCCACACCCTAAACCCCTGCCCCAGACTTGAGCTCCCACCAGCACCCAAACTCCCTCCTGGAGCCCACACCCCCTCTCGCACACCAAACTTCTGCTCCAGCCTTAAGCCTGCTTGCACATTTCAAACCCCTCGGCTCCAGCCCGGACCCCTCCTGCACCTCAAACCCCTCATCCCTGGCCCCACCCCAGAGCCCGCACCCCCAGCTGGAGCCTTCACCCCCTCCTGCACCCCTGCCCCAGCCCAGAGCCCCCTCCCACACCCTGAACCCCTCATTTCTGGTCCCACCCCAAAGCCTGCACCCACAGTCAGAGCCATCACCCCCTCCCGCACCCTGAACCCTTGCCCCAGCCAAGTGAAAATGAGTGAGGGTGGTGGAGAGTGAGCGACAGAGGGAGGAGAGATGGAGTGAGTGGGGGTGGGGCCTCAGAGAAGGCGCAGGGCCTAGGGGAAGAGGCGGGACAGAGGGTGGGGCAAGGGTGTATGGTATTGTGCCATTGGCAACTGTAGTTAATATTCATATTTCAATACCACAAATTTTCCATCCGTTATGTCTGGCTAATATCTGGATTTCCCATTGTCATGTACCTTACCTGTCTCAGTAACACATTAATTTTTTACACTAATATGTCTTTGCACACACAGCTCTGAGTGTTCCTTTTCCAATTTAAAGCATAATCAAAACTAGTAAAAAAACACACATACCTTTCACTGCCTCGTATTCCCCTGGAAAGTAAAAGAGACAGCGGGAGTTAACAAAACTTAATGCACAATTGTCAAGCTAAAAGCAACGTCTCCCTCACTGGTGACATGAATGTTTTGTAAAATTTGTCCATAAGACGCTAGGCAGAGCACAGCACAGGAGCTGGCCTCTTAGGGAGGCAGGGACCCAACCTGTCCTGCCCCAGCTGTTACATGTACTATGTTATACACCTCAAACACTGCACAGGTAAACCTGGACCAGAGAACAGGGCTTCCTGGCTCCACATCACTACTCTCTGTCCCTCCCATATTGATCCCGGAAACCCTCCCAACCTGCCCCTCTTCAGCCCCCGTCCTCTGCACAGACACGCACACCTTTAATTCCTGGAGACTCCAGACCAATCCTGGAGGGTTGGCAAACCTACCTTTAAGCCCCACCTAATGTCATACCTCCATATCCCATGGCCAGTCTCCTGCCCCATTCCACATTATTTGCATTCCAGTTGCATCTAGAGGTCACACTCAGGGCTGAGCCCCACTGTGCTAGGACCTGTACGCACACACTCCAGACTATAAAACACAATCCCTACTCCAAAGAGTTTATAGTCTCAGGGCCTGACCGTGCAAATATTTATGCCCCAGTCTAACTTTACTCACAAACCTCCTCCTTTTCCCCACCCACCCCTCTAACGCCTGCCCCATCACCCTCCTCCCTTTTGTCTCTGAACTCAGTGAACCCAGTCTGCAAACAATGCTTGTGTCTCCAGCTGTCCTAGATCCCTTCCAGTCTGACTTCCCACTCCACTCAGACCGCTCTCACTGGGGTCCCTAGTGATCACCCTGGCCAATTCTCAGTGCCCACAACCTTGTGGTTATTTTTGGTTCCTCCCTCTGCACACCCAAACCATTTCCAAACACTGCTGCTGCTTCTTGAGTGTTATCTCCAGTATCTGCCTGTAGCAGGGTGCTGCTGCAAAAGTACCTAATTAGCCCCTGCTCAGCCAGCTCCAATCAAGAGAAATAGATTGGGGCTGGTGTAACAGGCATGGTGCCTGGCCTGGGGATTGGCTCCACTTGTGGGCCTGACAAGCCAGCTGTTATAAGGGTTGGGAGCCAGTATGAAGTGGAGCTGCCAGGAGAACGGGCAGTCTCCTGGCTGTGAGCTGACTGCTTCGGAGGGAGGGAACTAACCCTCTACACCAACATTCCACACAAAGATGGACTACAAGCCATCAAGAACACTATCCCCGATAATGTCACGGCTAACCTGGTGGCTGAACTTTGTGACTTTGTCCTTACCCATAACTATTTTACATTTGGGGACAATGTATACCTTCAGATCAGCGGCACTGCTATGGGTACCCGCATGGCCCCACAGTATGCCAACATTTTTATGGCTGATTTAGAACAACGCTTCCTCAGCTCTCGTCCCCTAACGCCCCTACTTTACCTGCGCTATATTGATGACATCATCATCTGGACCCATGGAAAAGAAGCCCTTGAGGAATTCCACCATGATTTCAACAATTTCCATCCCACCATCAACCTCAGCCTGGTCCAGTCCACACAAGAGATCCACTTCTTGGACACTACAGTGCTAATAAACGATGGTCACATAAACACCATCCTATACCGGAAACCTACTGACCGCTATTCCTACCTACATGCCTCCAGCTTTCACCCTGACCACACCACACGATCCATCGTCTACAGCCAAGGTCTGCGATACAACCGCATTTGCTCCAACCCCTCAGACAGAGACAAACACCTACAAGATCTCTATCAAGCATTTTTACAACTACAATACCCACCTGCGGAAGTGAAGAAACAGATTGATAGAGCCAGAAGAGTTCCCAGAAGTCACCGACTCCAGGACAGGCCTAACAAAGAAAATAACAGAACGCCACTAGCCGTCACCTTCAGCCCCCAACTAAAACCCCTCCAACGCATTATTAAGGATCTACAACCTATCCTGAAGGATGACCCAACACTCTCACAAATCTTGGGAGAAAGGCCAGTCCTTGCCTACAGACAGCCCCCCAACCTGAAGCGAATACTCACCAACAACCACATACCACACAACAGAACCACTAACCCAGGAACCTATCCTTGCAACAAAGCCCGTTGCCAACTGTGCCCACATATCTATTCAGAGGACACCATCACAGGGCCTAACAACATCAGCCACACTATCAGAGGCTCGTTCACCTGCACATCCACCAATGTGATATATGCCATCATGTGCCAGCAATGCCCCTCTGCCATGTACATTGGTCAAACTGGACAGTCTCTACGTAAAAGAATAAATGGACACAAATCAGATGTTAAGAATTATAACATTCATAAACCAGTCGGAGAACACTTCAATCTCTCTGGTCACGCAATCACAGACATGAGGGTCGCTATCTTAAAGCAAAAAAACTTCAAATCCAGACTCCAGCGAGAAACTGCTGAATTGGAATTAATTTGCAAATTGGATACTATTAATTTGGGCTTGAATAGAGACTGGGAGTGGCTAAGTCATTATGCAAGGTAGCCTATCTCCCCTTGTTTTTTTCCTACAACCCCCCCCCCAAGACGTTCTGGTTAAACTTGGATTATTGCTGTGCACATTGTAAGAGGCATACAGCGGTGCATAGACAATCCAGGAAGTTTTTGGAAAGCGTAGGGGACAATTTCCTGGCGCAAGTGCTAGGGGAGCCAACTAGGGGGGGCGCTTTTCTTGACCTGCTGCTCACAAACTGGGTAGAATTAGTGGGGGAAGCAAAAGTGGATGGGAATCTGGGAGGCAGTGACCATGAGTTGGTTGAGTTCAGGATCCTGACGCAGGGAAGAAAGGTAAGCAGCAGGATACGGACCCTGGACTTCAGGAAAGCAGACTTCGACTCCCTCAGGGAACAGATGGCCAGGATCCCCTGGGGGACTAACATGAAGGGGAAGGGAGTCCAGGAGAGCTGGCTGTATTTCAAGGAATCCCTGTTGAGGTTACAGGGACAAACCATCCCGATGAGTCGAAAGAATAGTAAACATGGCAGGCGACCAGCTTGGCTTAATGGTGAAATCCTAGCGGATCTTAAACATAAAAAAGAAGCTTACAAGAAGTGGAAGGTTGGACATATGACCAGGGAAGAGTATAAAAATATTGCTCGGGCATGTAGAAAAGATATCAGGAGGGCCAAATCGCACCTGGAGCTGCAGCTAGCAAGAGATGTCAAGAGTAACAAGAAGGGTTTCTTCAGGTATGTTGGCAACAAGAAGAAAGCCAAGGAAAGTGTGGGCCCCTTACTGAATGAGGGAGGCAACCTAGTGACAGAGGATGTGGAAAAAGCTAATGTACTCAATGCTTTTTTTGCCTCTGTTTTCACTAACAAGGTCAGCTCCCAGACTGCTCCCAGACTGCTGCGCTGGGCATCACAGAATGGGGAAGAGATGGCCAGCCCTCTGTGGAGATAGAGGTGGTTAGGGACTATTTAGAAAAGCTGGACGTGCACAAGTCCATGGGGCCGGACGAGTTGCATCCGAGAGTGCTGAAGGAATTGGCGGCTGTGATTGCAGAGCCCTTGGCCATTATCTTTGAAAACTCGTGGCGAACGGGGGAAGTCCCGGATGACTGGAAAAAGGCTAATGTAGTGCCAATCTTTAAAAAAGGGAAGAAGGAGGATCCTGGGAACTACAGGCCAGTCAGCCTCACCTCAGTCCCTGGAAAAATCATGGAGCAGGTCCTCAAAGAATCAATCCTGAAGCACTTACATGAGAGGAAAGTGATCAGGAACAGTCAGCATGGATTCACCAAGGGAAGGTCATGCCTGACTAATCTAATCGCCTTTTATGATGAGATTACTGGTTCTGTGGATGAAGGGAAAGCAGTGGATGTATTGTTTCTTGACTTTAGCAAAGCTTTTGACACGGTCTCCCACAGTATTCTTGTCAGCAAGTTAAGGAAGTATGGGCTGGATGAATGCACTATAAGGTGGGTAGAAAGCTGGCTAGATTGTCGGGCTCAACGGGTAGTGATCAATGGCTCCATGTCTAGGTGGCAGCCGGTGTCAAGTGGAGTGCCCCAGGGGTCGGTCCTGGGGCTGGTTTTGTTCAATATCTTCATAAATGATCTGGAGGATGGTGTGGATTGCACTCTCAGCAAATTTGCGGATGATACTAAACTGGGAGGAGTGGTAGATACGCTGGAGGGGAGGGATAGGATACAGAAGGACCTAGACAAATTGGAGGATTGGGCCAAAAGAAATCTGATGAGGTTCAATAAGGATAAGTGCAGGGTCCTGCACTTAGGATGGAAGAATCCAATGCACCGCTACAGACTAGGGACCGAATGGCTAGGCAGCAGTTCTGCAGAAAAGGATCTAGGGGTGACAGTGGACGAGAAGCTGGATATGAGTCAACAGTGTGCCCTTGTTGCCAAGAAGGCCAATGGCATTTTGGGATGTATAAGTAGGGGCATAGCGAGCAGATCGAGGGACGTGATCGTTCCCCTCTATTCGACACTGGTGAGGCCTCATCTGGAGTACTGTGTCCAGTTTTGGGTCCCACACTACAAGAAGGATGTGGATAAATTGGAGAGAGTCCAGCGAAGGGCAACAAAAATGATTAGGGGTCTAGAGCACATGACTTATGAAGAGAGGCTGAGGGAGCTGGGACTGTTTAGTCTGCAGAAGAGAAGAATGAGGGGGGATTTGATAGCTGCTTTCAACTACCTGAAAGGGGGTTCCAAAGAGGATGGCTCTAGACTGTTCTCAATGGTAGCAGATGACAGAACGAGGAGTAATGGTCTCAAGTTGCAATGGGGGAGGTTTAGATTGGATATTAGGAAAAACCTTTTCACTAAGAGGGTGGTGAAACACTGGAATGCGTTACCTAGGGAGGTGGTAGAATCTCCTTCCTTAGAGGTTTTTAAGGTCAGGCTTGACAAAGCCCTGGCTGGGATGATTTAACTGGGAATTGGTCCTGCTTCGAGCAGGGGGTTGGACTAGATGACCTTCTGGGGTCCCTTCCAACCCTGATATTCTATGAGCTATTGCCAGCAGGAGAGTGAGTTTGTGTGTGTGGTTTTTGGAGGGGGGTGTGGGGGGGGGGGTGAGAAAACCTGGATTAGTGCTGGAAATGACCCACCTTGATTATCATGCGCATTATAAAGAGAGGTTTCAAAGAGGGATGGGCTATTACCAGCAGGAGAGTGAGTTTGTATGTGTGTGTGGGGGGGGGGGGGGGGAAGGGTGAGAAAACCTGGATTTGTGCTGGAAATGGCCCTACTTGATGATCACTTTAGATAAGCTGTTACCAGCAGGAGAGTGGGGTGGGAGGAAGTTTTGTTTCATGGTCTCTGTGTGTATATAATGTCTTCTGCAGTTTCCACGATATGCTATGCATCCGATGAAGTGAGCTGTAGCTCACGAAAGCTCATGCTCAAATAAACTGGTTAGTCTCTAAGGTGCCACAAGTACTCCTTTTCTTTTTTCTGTTTACAAATACAGACTAACACGGCTGTTACTCTGTAACCCTTGTATGTAGCTCAACATTGGTGGTGGGAGAACTGTGTGTGTGTAAATAAAGCCATGGGTGCTGCATAACAGGAAGCCTCTCTGAACTTTATTGGGGCAGTTAGCGGGCCCCAGAAAGAGGGGCGGGCAGAGGACCCTGTTACGCTGCCCTTTTCTCTCCATCTGTGCAGCACAATCTCTCTCTCGGTCCCTCATTATATCCTGCCACAACTAAAACAATAGCCTCTTCTATGGTTCCTATACGCACCTCTAACAAAGCGACAGTCCCTGGCCCAGGGAGCTCACCCTCTGCCTGGCAGACAGGGTAGAACAGGGGGATGAAATAGACAAGTGGGGTGAAGGGGTTGGGAGGGGGATATAACAATAAAAACAAACCAAAGCCCAGCTCACCAGGTGCCCAATGCCAGACGGGAGAGATTCCAGGGGCCACAGCACAGCTGGGTTTGGAGGAGGGATTAAAGCGAGGAGAAGGGGGCAGCTTTACTAATACTGAGGGGATGTTTTTCCGTGCCTGGAGTGGGAGTGGGAGAAAACACTGAGGTGTTTAAGGGAGAAGCAGACAGGCGGGTGACCCAGGCTGCGGGTGACCAGACAACCCAGTATTATCAGGATCGTCCCGATATTAGGGGCTTTGTCTTATATATGCAACTATCTCCCCACCCCTGCACACACAAAAAGTGTCCAGATTTTTGACACTTGCTACCTGGTCACCCTACCCAGTATCCAGGCTGCCAGGAGGAGAAAAAAAAAAAAAAGCCCAGTGGCAGTACGGCTCCCCTAGAACCGGCCCTGGGCGCTCACCCCTGGAACCGGCCCTGCAGGCTGCCATCGCTGGCACAGGGAAGGTGGCATCAATCACTCAGACAGGGTGGGACTAACTGCTGAGGGACCTAAAGGCAAAGACAAGGAGCTTGTGCTCCAGCAGTGCTGGAGGGGGCCTCAGTGGAACTAAGTGGAGGATGTGGTAGGAGAGACGATCCTGAGGGCTGAGCCCAGCAGCCGTGCTTTGGATGGAGCTGAAGGGACAAAGTCAAGGCCGGACAGGAGGAGATCACAGCAGTGGAGGTGTGAGATATTGGGGTGAACAAGAGCCTGGGCTGTCGGGACGGACACAAGAGGCTGTATCTGTGACATGTTATACACGCAGGAGCAGGGAGACTGGGGTGAGGTCAGGACGTGCAGGCCCAGCGAGAGGCTGAGTCAGAGACGATGCCCAGATTTCTGGCCTGAATGACTGGGCAATGGAGATGTTGTTAGGGTGGCCAACACTGTATTTCAAAAATACAGGACAGTTTTTTCTGCCCCCTCCCCCGCAACTCCCAACCCAGGCCAACATCATGGAGTGGTTCTCCCAGCCAGGGCAGGGGAAATAGCCCAGGTCCCCTCCTATAAGGAGCCACCTCGAGCAGGGCTCAGACCCCAGGCCTCCCATTCCACTCTGGGCTCCTTCCAGTCAGCTCAAGCCTCACACCCCACCTCAGAACCACAATCCCTGGCCCACAGGAGGGGCAGAGACCCTGGTACCTTGCTCTGGTGAGGCCCAGTGTGGATGGGAGGCAGGTAGGGAGGGCAGCCATAGCCCCCTGCCTATGGGAGGGCTCGCGGTGTTATCCAAGGGATGAAGAAACTAGGAAGTGAGGAGGGCTCTGAGGGGTGCAGAAGAGATTAAACACTAAGCTGTTGAACCTAAGTTTCCCTCTGGACATTGATGAGGAGATGTCAGAGAGGCTGAGATGTGGGAACAGTCTTTAGTGGAGAAGGAGTTTGAGAGACATTGGCACAGATGTGGTATATGAAGTCATGTGTGTAGATAGGAGCTACTAGAGGCAGGGTGTGGAGAGAGGAGAGCAGGGGGCCAAGCACTGGGCTTTGGGGGGTGTTCTCTGCAAGAGGGAGACAGGAAGAGACTGACCCAACAAAACAGACACCGAAGAAGTGATTAGAAAGGCAGGAGGAGAACTGGGAGAGGAGGGAGCTGTGAAAGCCAAGGATTTAATGGAGACAAGTGGTCTGGTCAATGGTGTCAGAAGAAGGAGGAGCATGAAGCTAGCACAAGGAGGATGAGGATCACACAGAAGCCATAGGATCTGGCCAGGAAGGTCATTAGAGACTTTGGCAAGAGCGGTTTCAGGGGAGTGCAGGGGACAGAAGACAGATTGGAGCGGGTCTAGGATGGAATTGGAGGAGAGGAACTCCGGACAGCGATTGTAGGAAGAGCATTCACTGAGTTTAGAGATGGAAGGCAGAAGGGGCAATAGATAGACAGGGAACTGGGGTTGGGGATGGAAAGTGTGAAGATGGGCGAGACTAAGTGTCACAGGGTGTCTGGTCTTTTAAGGGGAGTTGGGCCCAGCCCCACCCTGTGACTAATCAGCTGATGCCGAGGCCAGGGATTGGGCGACGGCTTAAAGATCTCCTGGTCCTCATAAAAGTCTGGCCAGCAAGTCCCTCAGCTAAGGAGAGCTTCGGGGAGCAGGAAGACACCTGCAGGACACCCTAGGACAGGGAAAATAGCCCTGTTTATGTCTGATTGTCAGGCAGACGGCCTTTGGGGTGCTATCCTGCAGGGAGGGGCCAGGCCGCTGCAGAAGAGCCCAGTTCAGGGGAAAGGACGTGACTGATATGCTGAACTTGTGTTAAACAGTTTTGAAGAAATAAAACCAAAGCTGGGAGGGAAGGGCCCTGAGACCCTGTGGCTGGAGAGTGTTCGTGGGGCACAGGCTGGTGGGACAGCCCCTGGCTGGCACAAAGCCATGTTGGTATGGAGAGGCGAAGGGTTGGAGTAGAGGGGGAGGTTAGTCAAAGAGAAGGGCGCATGAGGGATACGAGCGAGGGGAAGGAGATCAGGGGATGGGTGTGGGAGGAGCTGGAGGGCTTGGAGGAGGAGAGAAGAGGTGTAACTTTGGAAGGGCTGGAGGGGTGAGGTCATGTTTGATCTCGTGCATTTTCTCTGTAAAGTAACCAGTCAGATCCTGTGCAGAGGGACATGGGGCGGGGGGGAGGGGGTTGAGGAGGGAGTCATAGGTGGAAAATTGGTGGCTGGGGTCGGTTGTGGGAGTCAGTTAGGTGGGGAAGTTCATTGTAATGGAAGGAGAACTTTGGGAAGGAGACAAACCCTCCTGCCTCAGAGCCTAAGTCAACCTCTGAGTGAGGGGGGCTAGGAAGACACTTTGGCTACAGACAAGTTATTCCATCACTGGCCACTAGGGGGACTCTTGCAACATCCTCTGAACCAGCTGGTACTGGCCACTGTCCCAGACAGGATCCCAGGCTCAAGGCCCCCACTCTGATTTACGCTGACCATTCCTGGGTTCTTCAAAGTTCCTGTTTTAAGCCTCTGTTCAGCAAAGAAATTAAGCAGATACGTAAGTACTTAGCTGAATTGGGGCATTAGTGACTATACATCTAAGGTACGGTTCATTACAGATACCTAGAGAACTATCCCCATGTAAAAGCTGTTAGCTTGAAGTTCAGGGTTTTCTGAAAGTCACCTATAAACTAATTTATAGTAACAAAAACATGAAAACAAAGTTTTAACAAGGTTTCAAGCAGGAATTTGGACTGGCATCCAGATCTCTGAGGCAGGTTCGAAAACCTCAGCCTCATTGTGTGAAAGGCTGGAAATTCGTAATTCCATTCCCTGCACCAGCCTTCTCGCAGCCACTGTGAATAGAACTGTCCAGTGGGTGAGAAATACCCTGTTAGACAGGATAACCTGCTAACAAGTATAGGCTATAGATTGTGTTTCTTTTACCTGTAACTTTATGTTTCCAAATCTACATGCGCTTTTATTTGAGTCTCTGTCTCGGGCTCTATTAATTAAACTTCAGTTTGGTTTTACTGTAGACGTGTCTAAGTGCCTGGTGCCAAAGGAGTGTGTTGAACCAAGGTGAAGCCAGTAAGCGGGGGTGCATTGCTGGTGTCCAGGAGGAGACACGGGACTGGGCACGCGAGTGTAACAAAGCCGTGGTGTGAATTGCTAGCCTGCAGAGAGACACAGTGGAGCTCATGGAGCCCAGAGCACAGCACCTCATGTTGCCTGTAGCCAGTAGCTTTGGGAGAGTTTCCCTGGGTGGGCACAGACAAGGCTCCCACATTGTGAGCAGGTTGCAGCGGTTTACCCTGGAGAACTCGTGTAACCCCAAAGGCATCTCAGAGCTCCCAATACACTGAATGGGGAGAAGCAGGTGCCTTAGAATGGGATCCACAAAACCCAGCATGTTAGGAGCCATGTAAGCCAGCCAATGGGAGAGGCTGACAAGAAGGGTATGTTTTAAGCCCCACCCCTCTCCTGAATTTGGTGCCTCTCTCTGCTAGTGATCCACGGCCAGGAGCCCCTCTTCTGGAGCCAGGCAGATTAGGTACCTCCGTGTGTCTGTGAGACAGAGTAAGGCACTGGCCATGCTCCACACAAGATGGCCGAAGGGCAGAGGGGTGTTATAGAGTGATTCTGAGTTAATATTTAATTCAAGTGTAACAACTTAAACAAAAGAGACAGAGGGAGCCTCACATCAGAATGTACCATAGCCCAGTGGTTACAGCATTGTTCTGAGAGGTAGAAGATCCGTGTTCAAATGCTTTCTCCTCATCTGGCAGAGATGGTGGACTTGAACCAGAGTCTCCCACAGCCCAGGTGGGTACCCTAACCCCTGGGCTAAATGTTACAAGGGAGGCTCACTGCATCTCCATCCCCCACCTCATTCTGTGTGCTGTTGGGTGGCCTCTGAGCACATCTACTGGATCAGGCCCCGTGAGTGAGCTAGATGCTCCTCCCCTGAGTTTATGTGTCGCCAGGGGCACAAGTGGGAGTTAGGTGCCCAGAGGTCTACAGCAAGTCAGCCGTGTGATCCTTGTGCCCAGAGGCACAAACTTAGACACTGAGAGAACTTTTACACCAGAGATTTATGTCCTGGGTGAGTTAAGGCACCTACAGGGTTGGGTTTCAGCCAAGTGGGGTTTTGTGGATCACGGTGCCTAAAACTGGGATTGAGAGGCCTATGTCTGGGCTTTAGGTGACTAAGTTTCTTCATAGGTCTGGGCCATAATGCACAGTGCAATTCCCAGATAAAAACTACATTAATGTGGAGCTAAGGCTGAGAGAACATACTTGTAACTTAAGGGTAAAACACATTACAGGAGGAATGGTGTAATTTTTCCCAAACCAAGTGTTATACACCCAGGAAATACAAATTATGGTTAAATTATAAAAGAAATCTATGGTCTAGAAATGCAGCTAAGGCATCTAAACAACCTTAACTCTGCCCTGTAGTAACATCTTGAGGGCAAAATTGAAAAACATTGTGTACCTTTAAAAATCATTTTCATTTAATGTAGAACCACACACACTGCTCTGCATTGACCAGACCTGTATGGTTATTGTATGAAGTCACTGCAGGGTGGAGCTGAGGTTGTGGGTGGATCACTGAGGGTGAAATCCCTCCCCCTCCCATATTACATGGGCATGGAAGGGTCAGAACAAAGGGGGTTCCCGGGTGAGGGATCCTGTCAAACACTGGACAAGTCTCTTTGGGTTCATCTACACTGCAAAAAACCTTGTGTCAGTGGGTCTGAGCCTGGGTCAACTGACTCAGGCTTGTAGAGCTCGCACTACAGGGCTGAAAATAGCACTGTAGAAGTTTCTGCTTGGGCTGGCACCTGGGTTGTGAAACCCAGCGATGGGGGAGGGTCTCAGAGCCTGGGCTCCAGCCCCAGTGGGAACAGCTACACTGCTAGATTTAGCCCTGCAGCACAAGCCCCAGTCAGTTGACCCAGGCTCTGAGACTCACAGACACAGGTGGGTTTTTGCACTGTACACGTACCCACAGTCTCCAGCAATGAGACTGACCAAGCTGGGCTGGTGTATTCAGTGCCCTGGGCTCAAGGTGCCATTTCTGTCATTTCCATGGGGTTTATTAGGACAAATGGGCCCTTCACCCTTCAGAGCCCATCTGTGTCAGTGTGAGCAGCCCTGAGCTCCCTGCTTGGGTTTTGGCATCAAGATGGAGTTGTTCCCCATCACTCATTCAAACAGGCTGTAACTCCACCTGCTGAAATTGAGCTCAAGGTGTTAAACTGTGACTCCACTGGCAGTAAATCTGGCTTTCAATTGAGTTAAGTTGGCTCGACTGAGCTGACTTGACTGACATGACATGAAACATTCAACCCATCCCATTGGTCCCAGACACTGACCTTTCTGCCTCTTCATCTCAGATTGCAGAGTCTCTAGGGGGAGAAAAAGGCAAGAGATGAGATTTCACCGTCATGTTTATAACAGTAACCCCACAGCTAATGTAATTGGTCCAGACACTGACCTTTCTGTCTCTCCATCTCAGATCGCAGAGTCTCTAGAGGGAGAAAAGAGGGAGAGGTGAGACTTCCCCCTGTCGTGTTTATGGGGATAATGTTAATTTTGTAACTAGCCCAGACACTGACCTTTCTCTCTCTCACATTCAGACAGCAGGGTCTCTAGAGGGAGAAAAGGGCAAGAGATGATTAATCAATTCACAGATTCCAAGGCCAGAAGGGACCCTTGTGATCACCTAGTCCGACCCCTGCGTAACACAAGCCTGTCAGCTTCCCCCCAATAATTCCTAGAGAGGATATTTTTCTAAAAGATCTTGATTTACAAACTGCCAGTGCTGGAGAATCCCCCGCGACCCTTGGGAAATTGTTCCAATCGTTAATTAATAATGGCGAGATTTCACCCTGTTATGTTTATGGGGATAACTCTATTGCCAGCTAATGTGATGGGCCTAGACACTGACCTTTCTCGCTCTCCTTATCAGATCGCAGGGTCTCTAGAGGGAGAAAAGGGAGAGAGGTGAGATTTATGGTGCGGTTCCTGATATTAACGTAATTGTGCTGTAACTATGAAAGTGAGGCAGACAGACTGACAAACAGGACACACAGACAGATCTGTCTCAACATCCCTGCACTGACCATCCCTCACTTCCCTCCCCCACTGACCATCACCTCTAGGAGCTGCTCTAAGTGTCTCCCCCAGGAGTCATCCCCGCTTCCTGGGACCCGTCACACTCCTGTCTGATCTGGCTGTTGCGGGGGTGAGGAGAGAAGTTCTCTTTTTTTATCCAGTTCCCTGTCTGCTCCCCTCTGTGCCCATTCCCTGAAAAGCCCCAGTTCTCCCCAGCTCCTGACTGTGGGGATGGGGCAGGGAAGTGAGTGGTGGGAATGGGGCATTGACCTGAGCTGGTTAAGGGATAGGATCTGGCTGGCTGCATCCTAGCCTGTCCCCTGATCCTAGTGATACCTGGGAACAGCTCCCCCTAGGGCCTGGGTAGATGGGGAGTGTCCCAGCTAAGAACAGGGTGGAGATGCCTTTCTTTAGCTGGGTGCTCAGGTCAGCATGAGCCAGGGAGTGAGGTGTGGATGGGCCTCTACAGGCATCACCTCTAAAATCAGGTCTTTCCCACTGGGAGCTCGTCCCCTTGATGCATCAGCCCTGGGGTACCAACATTGCTGGAAATGGAGTTTGGGTCATGTCTACCAGTCACTGCTGAGCACAGCCTGAGTGAGACCATCTTGTGACCCAGTGTGAGGAGTGTCTCAGACCAGCCGTGCAAGTCCTGGGTGCGTTTGTGTTATTACAGCATCCTAGCCACAGCTCACCAGGGCAGCTGGTGAGATAATTCTCTGAAAGGCCCAGGGAATAAGACAGTGACAGTTCATTGTCCTGACTTTGTAGTGGTTGGAAATGAGCCCAACCTAATTCTCCCTGGACACATAGACAAATCTTACATATGCCTGAAAATGAGTGAATCCCTGTGTGATGGGGCCTATCAACCCTGCACTCAGAGGTGAAAGTAAGCTGGTACGCCCTGGTACGGCGTACCAGCAAGAGCTGGTGCTCCGTACTGGGGCAGACCGGCTTCCCCAGGCAGGACCGGCTGTAGGCACCAGCAAAACAAGCAGGTGCTTGGGGTGGCACATTTCTAGGGGTGGCATTCCGGCGCCGGCCATGCCGCCCCTAGAAATGTGCCCCTGCTGCCCCAGCTCGTCTCCGCTCTATCTCCGCCTGCTCCCCTGAGCGCGCCGCTGCTGCCGCTCCACTTCTCCCCCCTCCCTCCCAGGCTTGCCACGCGCGAAACAGCTGTTTGGCGCGGCAAGCCTGGGAGGGAGGGAGGGAGGAGAAGCTGAGCAGCGGCGCACTCGGGGCAGGCGGCAGTGGTGCAGCGGAGGCGAGCTGGGGCGGGGAGCGGTTCCTCTACCCTCCCCTCCATTACTTCCTGCACTCCCCCCCCACCCTCACTCACCTCTGCTCTGCCTGCTCCCCTGAACGCGCTGCCTCTCCCTCGCCTGAGAGGGACGGGGGGAAAGCAGAGCGGCGGTGTGTTCAGGGGAGCAGGCGGAGAGGAGGTGAGCTAGGGCGGGTGGTTGCGGGGGGGAGCCGCAGGAAGCAATTGCGGGGGGGAATGCTGCACGCCCGGGGGAGGAGGCGAGGCCGGGGATTTGGGGAAGGGGTTCGGAAGGGGCAGAGTTGGGGCAGAGCCGGGGGCGGGGAGGGCACGAAAAAAAAGCGGGGGCAGCCAAAATTTTTTTTGCTTAGGGCAGCAAAAATCCTAGAGCTGGCCCTGTCCCCAGGGGGCAATTTAAAGGGCCTGGGGCTCCCAGCAGTGGCTGGAGCCCCAGGCCCTTTAAATTGCTTCTAGAGCTCCGCTGCTGGAGCCCTGGGGTAGCGGCTGTGGGGCTCCGGTGGCTATTTAAAGGGCCCAGGGCTCCCCTGCTTCTACCGCCCCAGCCCTTTAAATAGGCTCCGGAGCCCCGCCACTGCTGCTCCGGGGGCTATTTAAAGGACCAGGGCTGTAGAAGCAAGGGAGCCGCAGGCCCTTTAAATAGCCCCTGGAGCCCCGGGCTGCTGCTGCTGCTACCCCAGTGAGGGAGGGGGGAAGGAGGAGGAGGAGAAGGAGGGGGGAGCACTTACCTTACAGGCTGGGCTGGGGCTGGCTCTGACTCCCTCAGCCCCGCCCCTTCTGGGGGCCAGAGCTGGCCCCAGCATACCGGTAAGTCACTCGACTTACTTTCACCCCTGCCTGCACTGATCCAACAAAGGTTGTACACAGCCTATGGGTGCAAGAGGCCATGCTTCCTCGCCCCTCCTGGACATGCTCCAACTGGACGCTGGATATACAAGGGAGAAGTTCAGCCCAGTCTGGGCTGACAGCAGAAGAGAGCATACGTATGCTCTGAGCTCCTGCCAGGAAGCTGCTAGAGCTGCAGACTGTGGAAGCTGAAGACGCTGAGTCCCTGGCAGGACCCCAATTGACCAGGGAGACAGAGGAAGACAGCCAGCCACTGCCAGGGGAGGAAATGCCAGAGCTGGAATCATGGGTGGGAAGCAGCCCAGGAAGAGCATTTGTTGAGGTTGGAACCTGAACCTGAAAGCAGGGCTACTGGTTTCACAGGGTCCTGGATTGGGACCCAGGGGAGTAGGGTGCACCCAGGTCCCCCTACCCCTTCCCACGCCTACCACTGGGTGCAACAGCCACCCAAGGGACACTGGGTGCTACTGCCTGAGATGGTGGCTATTGGGCACTGCTACTGGAGGCTAGAGCAACTGGGTGCTACAGCCCCGGATTGATTGACTCTGGCTGCTAGACCTCGCTGCCCTAAGGACAGGGGCAGCCATATTGACTCTGTCCATGGGGCATCACTGCCTTAAGGGCAAGGGCAACCCGATAGATTCTGGCCACAGGGCCGCTCTCCCCTGAGAGCAAGGGCATGTCCCAGATCTCCGGCTACTAGGCCTCACTACTCCAACCACAAGGAGCCACGCTCAGGGAAAGGGGACGTTTTCCCTCTTTTCCTTCCTTGACTGCCTGAAATCCCAGTAAACCATGCCACCTAACCTGGACTCAGCCCACATAATGTAGCTGTTAAAACCACAAATTAAACCAGTTCACACCTGGTGGTGACAGGGTGTGTAAGCAGAGTCTGAGAGCCTGTCTACAATGGCAAGTTACAGCGCAGTGACTTGCTGGCTCAGGGGTGTGAAAAAACACACCCCACCCCGAGCGCAGCAAGTTTGAGCACTGTAAAGCGCCAGTGAAGACAGGCTCCGAGCGCTGGGAGCTATTCCCCTTGTGGAGGTGGATGACATAGAGCACTGGGAGAGCTCTCTCTCAAGCACTCATGGGTGACCACACTGTCAGATCAAAGCACTTCCACGGCAGCGCTGCCACGGCTGCACTTTGAGGTTTTCAGGGTAGATTTAGCCTGAATGAGCTCTCCCCTGACATCTAGTGGTGAGCTGGGGAAGAGGCCATCAGGAGCTGATCTCCTTTGCATGGGCACACCCACCCTGCCTAGGTGCTCAGCATGATGGGATTGCTTGCCCCAATGATCACTTTTGGCTGGTGTGGGATCCCCAGTCTCCTTGTTATTGGGACAGGGGTAATAAATGATTGTTATCCTTGGTGTGTGAATCCAGGGCAGCAGAATTGTACTTGGCATTGTCTGATTGAGGGACTCACCCTCAACTAAATGGCACTCACTAGGCAGGGGACATGGGCTCCAAAACCTGATGAGACTGACTGGTTAGTCACTCAGCCATATATTTGATTCTCAATTAAACCCAACTTAACTATAGAAAGAAAGAGTTTTGTTATACATTCTAGAGCTTAAATTACTGATATTTAGGTCTAAGTGTTAGATTTGCTTTAGGACAGTGTCTCTGATGTGAGAGACCATCTAGTGTGCACTCATAGTGAGGTTCCCCCAGTCTAACAGCTGAAATTGTGAGAGTTGTACTAAGTGGGGAGGACCTGAAGCCATCCTGCTGGACTGGTGTATCAATTGGCTAGTAGAGTAGCTGGTAGGGAGATCATGTGATAGGGTGGCTGGGAAAGAGAAACAGAGTGCCAATTGTCTTGCAAGGTAGCTGGCAAAGAGGCACAGTGATCGGCCAGCATGGTGGCTGGTGAAGAGGAATGGCAAGCGAGTGCCTGGGCAGTGGAGCTAGTAATGTACCTGGGTGGGAAGTGAACTCTGCAGATGCATCTCTGGACTCTGGGTCTGCACTGACCCAAGGACAACAACTGTGAGTGGGGTGCAGAGAAGGGATGGGCACATTAAAGGTACATTTAGTTGCTGGACTTAAGAACCTGAGGGGAAAGAACACTGCCTAACTTACTTGGTGGTGGGTCTGTGGCTCATGGTTTATGTTTATGAACCCTGTTTGCAGTGTTTTCCCAAATTAATGCCGGGTTATTTCCCTTCTTTTATTAAAAGTTTCTTTCTACACTGAGACTTTGTGCTGGCAAGAGGAGAAGTATTGCCTCTCAAAAGCACCAAGCGGGTGGTGTGTAATTGTCCCAGGTTACTGGGTGGGGGCTCAAGCTGGTTTTGTGATGCATTGTTGAAGACCAACCCCGAGATATTGAACCCGGCCCTTGTTGCTGCCAGTTCCAACCGGCAGAAGGCTTACAGGTGACAGTTCTAAAGGTACAACACCCAGTTCCAGCTTTCACAAGTACAAAGCACAGCTGCTTTCTGCTTCTCTGAATTACCCGCTTCCGTCCTCAGTGGAAAATCATTGTAACAGACATTTCCCCTTCCCAATTCTTCAGATACTTGTAAATTCCCACACAGCACTTCAGGCGAGAAAACCCTGGCTGGGACTTTCACAGCTGCCTTTGGGGGTTGCACACTTGGTGCCCATTAATTTAAACAAAAATTGAGTATTCAGATCCCTTAGGCAGCTTTGAAAACCCCAGCATTGCTAGAAATGCCCAGATCACTGACGGCCAATTTCTGCCCCTTGTGATCAGAGGAAAACCTACAGCTGAGCACTTGTACTACAATAGAGAGTTTATTGCCCTGTCCTTGTAGCAGGATCTCAGGGCTTGTCTACACCTATAGCACTGCAGCTGCACCAGTGCAGATGTGCCGCTGGAGCGCTTAGTGGAGATGCTACCTACACTGACAGGCGAGCCTCTCCCATTGGGGTAGGTACTCCACCTCCCCGAGAGCTAGGTCAGTATCACTGAGTTGCTCACAGGTGAGGATGTAATTATAGAGACATAAGTGTGCAGTGTAGACCCAGCCTCCGGCTGAGTTAAATTACTAGTCTACACTGGCAAGTTACTGCGCTGAAACTTTCTTGCTCAGGGGTGTGAAAAATCCCCTCCTCCCCCACAAGTGCAGCAAGTTTTTCAGCACAATAACTCCCAGCACTCCCAGACAGGCTCTCAGCACTGGGAGCTACACTCCTCGTGGAGGTGGTTTTCCCTCAGTGCTGGGAGAGCTTTCTCCCAGTGCCGGCGCGTGACCACACTGTCATGTTAAAGCACTGCTTCAGCAGCACTTTAAGCTGCTAAGTGTAGACAAAGCCTTAGGACTTGTCTATACTTACATTTTATAGCGCTTTAACTTGCTGGCTCAGGGGTGTGAAAAATCACCCCCCTGAGTGCAGCAAGTTTGAGCACTTTACAGTACTAGTGTAGCTATTCCCCTCATGGAGGTGGATTACCAGGAGCGCTGGGAGAGCTGTCTCCCAGCGCTCGGCACGACCACACTCACACGTCAAAACACTGCTGCGGGAGCGCTTTGAAGTTTCTAGTGGAGACGTAGCCTCAGTGTAAATAAGGTAATCGCTAACCTCTCCATTACTTTTCCATTCGCAGCTCCCACTCACCTAGACGGGAAGGAGGGGGCACGCACAGACTGGGGGCCGGGGGGAAGGTGCAAAACTGGAACCGAAAAAAATCCCCTCTCTCCTCCTACTTTCTGTTAGTTTTTCCTTGCCAGGTTACATATGTGGGCGCTCCAAGCCCAGCTCACTGAGCCCCACATGGGTGTTTCAATGTAAACAGTGCTGATCCCTGTGGAATAGTTCAGAGTCACATTTGATTGGGATCCTTTAGTGAGCTTTGAAGGGGTGAAGCCATTTGACCCTTCTCAGTTCAAATAAGAAGTCATCATTCACCCTCCTCCCGAATCCCATTGCCTGACTCTCTTCTGAACAAGGAATCAAAACCCCTTTAATCCCTGTATCTTTACTTTTGTTTTTCATTTTTATCTCTCCCCTCACCCCAAATTCCTCCCTCTTGTTACTTCACCTTTCTCTCTGTGTTGCGTCCACAAGCAGTAACTGGCCAGGACAATGAGAACAGCCAGGAGAGCCAGGATCACCCCCAGAGCCACCATCCAGGGATTGACTCGTGGGAAAAACAGCTCTGCAAGAGAAGGTGCCATTGACTTCAGAGCAAACACGTGCAGAATGAAGACAGGACACTGCGACAGTGGTGACACTGTGACTAGTTAAAAGATTCTCACAGGGAAATACACAGGGAGATGTGGTTCCTCTGTGCTTTATTATTAAGTCAATGAAAGTCCAACCTTTAGCCTGGTTACTGAACATGGTTAATTAATGGGCGGGGGCATGTTGGAGGTAGGGAGGGGGTAGAGTGAAGCTCTGTCATGTTACACCTATCCTGCACTGGCATTCATGCAGTCCCTAGGCTGCTCCAACTGATCCCCAAGCTGCAGCCAGTGCAGACTGGCCCTCAGAATCGGAGAGTTGTGACCAGCTCCCTGACACCCGCAACTCCCCTGTGCTCAGAGGGGCTCAGCGACACCAGAGAGTCTGGCCCAAAATATGTAAATGCAGGATTTTAATACAAACAAAACTTGAGCCTGGAGAGTCAGAGTAAAAATTCCTCCAGATTCCTGTTCCCTGGGGCGATGCTGACGAGAGGGTCCTTGCTATGTGATTAGTGTGGTGTATTGAAAACTGTGTAGAAATCACAAATTGTCACTCTGAATCCTGAGGGGTTTTCTGATGCTGCTTCCAGGCTTGAGAGCTCTGCAGTCACTCTGCAAAGAACCAGCCTAGAGCAAGGGGGCTGTGTTCTGCCTCTCTGCCTCAGGGAGCAGCCTGCTTTGTCTCTCTCTGTATTTGGCTGTTGTGTGTTAGAGTTCTGGATTTTCGGGAATAAAGCAGCGTTACATGGGAACCTTCCAGGAAGAGTATTTGTTTTATTTCTGGTTTCAGAGTAGCAGCCGTGTTCGTCTGTATTCGCAAAAAAAAAAAAAAAAAAGGAGTACTTGTGGCACCTTAGAGACTAACCAATTTATTTGAGCATAAGCTTTCGTGAGCTACAGCTCACTTCATCGGATGCATAAAGTGGAAAATGCAGTGAGGATGTTTTATACACACAGACCATGAAAAAATGAGTGTTTATCACTTCAAAAGGTTTTCTCTCCCCCCCACCCCACTCTCCTGCTGGTAATAGCTTATCTAAAGTGACCACTCTCCTTACAATGTGTATGATAATCAAGGTAGGCCATTTCCAGCACAAATCCAGGGTTTAACAAGAACGTCCTCAGACGTCCTCAGACGTCCTCAGACATTCTTGTTAAACCCTGGATTTGGGCTGGAAATGGCCCACCTTGATTATCATACACATTGTAAGGAGAGTGATCACTTTAGATAAGCTATTACCAGCAGGAGAGTGGGGTGGGGGGAGAGAAAACCTTTTGAAGTGATAAACACCCATTTTTTCATGGTCTGTGTGTATAAAACATCCTCACTGCATTTTCCACTTTATGCATCCGATGAAGTGAGCTGTAGCTCACGAAAGCTTATGCTCAAATAAATTGGTTAGTCTCTAAGGTGCCACAAGTACTCCTTTTCTTTTTGTTTTATTTCTAACTCTCTGTTGGTATGCTGTGAACACAACAATCATGTGATATCGGGCATACCATAAGTTTATCAGCAGTGCAGCGCTATGAGATCTCAGATGAATAGTGATTAACATATGTAACATCGTTATTATTATCATGATGAACTACTCATTCTGTATTAACAAAGTTATTTGGTAGATAATAATACAGAAAAATATGAACCTTTTTTCTAAAAATTAAGATGCTTTTAGCTAAAAGTTTGTTTCTGCATGTTTTGGGCCTGATCCTTTATTGTTAGCACTGCCAAAACGCTCATCAGCCTGGTTATGCAGGGAGGGTAGGATCCGTCCCATTGTGTGACTGTGAAATAAAAAAAAACAATGTACATTCATGAACAAGAAATTTACAGTTCTCCTGACAGACTCTTTGAATCTCACATACACAGAGGACTGTTTTGTCTACACCCCAGTGGGGAGTAATCCTCAAAGAGAGGAGGAGGGTATAAAATAATAGACAGTGATCTTCACATTGCCTCTCCTCCCCCATCTCTGCTCACAGCAATAAGGTTGCTTGAAAGTCAGCAGAAGCATCATTGAACTGCAGGGGGGAGAGAGAAGTTGGTCCTAGCTGGAAGGCTTGCCAGTTAGTTTGGACTGCAGTAAGTTTTTGGGTGTGAGAAACCTTTTTGCTTTCAAATCTTACTTAGCTTGGTAAAGTTTAGGAATTAGTTTTTGGTTTTATTTTTTATGTCTTTTGTAACCAATTCTGACCTTTATGCCTTATCACTTATTATCACTTAAAATCTACCATTCTCTAGTTAATAAACTTATTTTATTGTTTTACCTAAACCAGTGTGTTTTGGTTGAAGTGTTTGGGAAATCTCTACTCAGGTTAACAAACACCCCAGCAGTATCATTTCCGTTGATGAAATGACTGACTATTAAAGATTGTTCAGTGGTGTGCTGGACACTACAGGATGCACATTTCTGGTGCAAGGCTGGGGAATTTGCGAGTGTCACCCTGTGTAGTTCATAAGTGGCTGGGAAAGCATTCATGTAACTTTGCTGGGAGTGACTTTACATGCTAATGGCTGTGTGTGAGCAGAGCCCAGAGACACTGCATTTCACTAGCAAAGCCGTGTAAAAGGCATCCTGGGCTGGACAGTTAAAGGGACACAGCAGTTCAACAGTCCAGACTGTACCCTAGGGGCTGTCACCAACAGGACTTTACTTCTTAGAATCCAGAACCATAACACACAAGAACCCAAACCACAGAGGGGAGGCTGCTACCTAAGGCAGTGGGCACCTTGCTTTACGTTGGCTTGTCTATAGGAACAGTTAGTACACGGCAGGCTGGGGTATAAATCCACCTCGCACTAGAGCTTGCTGCGCACTAACTGGCTGTGTGCACCCTGCTGCTGTGCATTGAAAGTCCCCTGGTGTACGTAGATCTGTTCCCAT
Source organism: Natator depressus (assembly GCF_965152275.1). Taxonomy (NCBI): domain Eukaryota; kingdom Metazoa; phylum Chordata; order Testudines; family Cheloniidae; genus Natator; species Natator depressus. The sequence goes on from NC_134247.1 coordinate 35,344,935, forward strand.
TTCAAAGCAGGGCAGATCAAAGTACACTATGGAATTGTGAGTGCATATAGCAGGGGCCACATGGACAGTTAGTGTGCGCCAGCTTTACACCCCAGCTTGCCACAAACTAACTGTTCCTGTAGACAAGCTCTGATTCTGCTTTTTTACAGAGCCCTCTGTTCTGCAAACAGCACTTGGCAAACACTCCTCTCTTAAAGTGGCAACTTGCAAGTCCAACAGAGTCCTCACTACACCACAAGAACAAAGGAGAATTCCCTCCCCCACCCCTGCTGAGAAGAATGATGATTGTTGGTGTGACGTTACACTACATATTCTTTATGAAAATACACTTATGATATAGATATGACATAACTGAGATGTACTTTATGCAAGTAAGGTATCATTTGAAAGGTTGTGATTTACTGAATGTGATTATCCTATTTGTCAGGTTTCAGAGTAGCAGCCGTGTTAGTCTGTATTCGCAAAAAGAAAAGGAGTACTTGTGGCACCTTAGAGACTAACAAATTTATTTGAGCATAAGCTTTTGTGAGCTACAGCCCACTTGTATCCATGCATCATTTTTGTATCTGAAGTTAGGAATATTGACTATGTATCTGTATTCCAACTATACTACTTTGGGTGACACCCACTGCTAACACTTCAGGTACAACAATAGAAAAGCCAGACAGGGTTGATTACCCATCAGTGAGGACAATGGCCTTCCTGCGGACACTCCATAGTGCCACTAACTCATGGATGCTGTGATACTACAGAGTCAGGTGACGTGATTACCTGATACTAACGTCCGTTTTGGACTGCTGAACTTTTCCATTGGGAGTTGGGGGAATCAAACAAAGGATTCCTGCCTTATCAAAATCCTATATAAGGTGGAGGATGGAAACAATCAAGGTCTTCAGTTCATTTCCCCTCTGCCTCCCCACCCAAAGAGACACTGAAAAACATCCGGAAACAAGAACTGCTTGACCCAGGCTGGAAAGATATCTGGCCTATGAAGGAATCTCCCTAATACTGACCTTTATCTAGGGTGAGGAATTGCTATATGTAACCAATTTCTTTAGTGAATCTAGCTTAGTTTGTGTGCTTTGTTTTATTTTCTTAGTAATCTGCTTTGTTCTGTTTGCTATTTCTTTAACCTCTTAAAATCCATCTTTTGTAGTTAGAATTATATAAACTGGATTATATTATAAACAAGAAATATGTTTACTAACCAGGGGGTGGGGAGTTGTGCATACCTTCCTCCACATTGAGGGAAGGGGCGAATTTCATATAAATTTGGGTTTGCGCTCCAAGAGAGGTGAACACCGGGGGCTGTGGCAAGTCCCTTAAACTGAGTCTTCCCAGAGCTGATCTCAGTGTCTGTATTGTTCTGCAGCAGGATGTGGCCCTGCCTGTGTGCTTGGCTGGAACAGGCTTGTGAGCCTGGTCCAGCAAAACCACATAAAGGGGGCCCACGCTGGTAGAATAGACTGACTCAGTGGCATCCCAACACATCAGGTGGCATCCCAAGGGGGTCTGACCAATCACAGCTGGGACTGAGCTATTATGAAAATGTGGCCAATGGTGTCATAGAATCATAGAATATCAGGGTTGGAAGGGACCTCAGGAGGTCATCTAGTCCAACCCCCTGCTCAAAGCAGGACCAATCCCCAACTTTTGCCCCATATCCTTAAATGGCCCCCTCAAGGATTGAACTCACAACCCTGGGTTTAGCAGACCAAAGCTCAAACCACTGAGCTATCCCTCCCCCCAGCCTGCAAGGTGCTAAACACCCTCAGCTCCTACTGGAGTCAAAGTTTATGTCTATATTGCAATTAGACACCCATGGCTCGCTTGGGCCAACTAACTCAGGTGCTCTGGGCTCAGGCTAAGGGGCTGTTTAATGGCAGTATAGATGGGCTTAGGCTGAAGCCCGAGCTCTGGGACCCTCACAGGGTCCTAGAGCCTGGACTCCAGCCCAAGCCTGAACATCTACACTGCCATTTAACAGCCCCTTAGTCCGAACCCCTTAGCCTGAACCAGCTGGCACAGGCCACCAGCAGGTGTCTAATTTCAGTGTAGACATCTCCAAAGAGAACCGAGGTTGTTCAGGACTTTCCAAGACGTGCTCTGCACCTTGAAGATCCAGGCCAATACAGGAGACACAATGATAAATACTCTCTGCTCATGTCTGCAGCATCTCGGTCTATCCATGTGCAGCACGGACGGGTACTGACCTGCTACTGAAATTGCTGACTCTCTCTTCTGGTTGAGTCGGAGGTTCATGACACAGCATGACACTTTCTGGTTGGACTCTTCTGTTATAACAATGGCAATCTCTGTTTGAAACAGGCCATTGGCCTCTGGGGTTATTTCTTTAGAGGCTGATGGTAAGAACTTCCCCTGGTGATCTCTCCACTGAGCCTCAGGCTCTGGGTACCATCTGGATGATTGACACACCACCCGGATCCCTCCATCCTGATGTCCCTCCACTGAGATGTCAGGATCAGAGCCCAAACCTACAGAAGAAATAAATGAACTTGTGATAATCCTACAGTGCCCAGTAACGAGCCAAAAGCTTTATTACACTGTTATCAAAAGCCATTTCCTGTTAAACTGATAATCAAATGTGAGTCCATGAGTGTGGCTGGTCAGTTAATCTGGTCAGATTCATATTTGATAGACAATAAAATTAATATTAATGTCAGGGCTGTTCTGTGCACAAATTTGTTCCAGTTTAGTTAAACTGGTTTAGTTAATCAAAGTGCAAATCCCTGTGTGGACACTCGTAAATCAAGAAGGAATTGACTCAAGCTAAATCAATATAAGCCATTTCCAAACTCTTTTAGGCGTGTCCACACAGAGGTTTGCACTAGTTCATCAAAACCAGTGCCCATGTATGTGTAGACAAACATTAAATTAATTCACAAATAAAAAAACCTTGTTATAGGGGAGTTTGGGTTGCTTGGCAATGCCTTGTAGCCTTCCAGAATAAAGAAGTGAACAGCAGAAAACTGATACAACCGAAAGCAAGGAAATATACTCAGCAAAACAGAAACACAAACACTCAACAAGGAAATATAGGGTTAAGGTAACACCTCTCACACCAGATCACACTTGGGGGGTTTATTATTGATGAGCTAAACTGAAATAAAATTATCTTAATTGAAACAAGAGTCTTGTACCTTCATCAAAAGTGTGAATTCAAACAGATTTCATTAATGTGGGGTCAGTGTGTGTGTGTGCAGAGAGGCCCTTAGGCTGTTTGGAAATTTCGCACAGACCAGCCTAGAAAGGCAAACAACCTATAAAGAGAGACAAAGAAGCTACGAGTGTCTGGAGCCTTCCCCATACGGGATTCTTGACCAGAAGAGCACAGGCTACGGAGTCCTCTCCCAGAAGGGGTGTGACTCACAAGGCTTTGGTCTGACAGACTCATGGGAAATGCCCAAGAGCCACAGACAAGAACTGAGGTTAAAAGGCCTGATGTGAAAATTATATGTAACCCCCCATGCTGTTCCTTTTAAACAACCCACTGATTCCAGCTAGATGGGGACTTGCAGGTAAACAAAGGAAAAAGTTTATGAGCCCTTGCAGCATGCTCAGTAGGGCATCTCCAAGGGTGGGGGCTAATTCCACTCCCAAATACAGTAAAAGCTGTTTCATCCGGCATGTTGGGGGAATGGGGGGTACCAGTGAGTGAAAAATGCTGGTTAACTGAGAGGGAGAGAGTTTGGGTGCAGGAGAGGGTATGGGGTTGGGGCACAGGCGCAGGTGTGGAGCACAGGCTCTGGGAGGGAGTTTGGGTGATGGAGGGGGTTTGGGACAGGGCGTTGGGGAGCAGAAAGGGAGGCGGGGTGCTGGATCCTGAGGCACTTACCTCAGGTGGCTCCGCGCAAGTGGCGACCTGTCCTGGCTGCTCCTAGACGGAGGCATGGCAGGTGGCTCCTCGGGCTGCCCCCACCCCTCACTGAGGGAACCACAGCCAATGGGAGCTGCGGGGGCGGCGCCTGTGGGCGGAGGTAGCATGCAGATCCTCTGGGCCACCCTTCTGCCTAGCAGCAGCTGGGACAGGTCACTGCTTGCAGGGAGCCACGCAAGGGGAGCGTCCACCAAATCTGGCACCCCACATCTCCTCCCACCCTGCAACCCCCTGCCCTGAACCCCCTACCACACCCAAACTCCCTCCCAGAGCCTGTGCCCCAGCCCTACACCCCAACCCCCAGCTCTGCACCCCCTCCCATACCCAAACTCCCTCCCAGAGCCTGCACTCCACAACCCCTCCTGTGCTCCAACCCCCCTGCTAGCCCCACGCCAAGTGGATTATAAACTGGAATTTCAATGATGATCAGAAATGCCGGTTTATAGAGTTTTCTGGTTGGTGAAGTGCCAGATAAAGCTTTTACTGTATAAAGAACAAAAGTTGCCAAAATCTTACGTTAGTTTCACCAGACCCAGAGGGAGTCAGCCATACCAGATCTCCACCCTGAGCGCTGATAGTCACAGGCCTGTTTTACTCATTGCAGCAAGAAGATAACCACAACGACAAGGATATCAGCCTATTGGAAGAACTGGGTGTTTGCTGCTTGTTCAGTTCATGGCAGTGTGATGATATTAATGCCACATCAGTAATGTATGTTTTAAATGCATAGGATTTGTGGCCTGTGAACCATTTGGTAGTGAGGAAATCTGTATGTTTGATGCTAATTTCGTTGTTGTTGTTTCCAAAGTGTTTGGATATAATGATAAGATTGTGTCTAGATTTATGAGGAGTCTCAGTTAACCCTCAGCTTGTCCTCTTATGAACCTAACGATTGTTTTAGTTTGAGCAGCTTTACTCCATTGTGGTGTCTTGCTCCAGTCTGGAAGAAATTCAGGCTACGAGCATCCATGTCTGTCCAAATGTGCATATTTAATCTCATGTGTTATTATGCCCCAGTGGAAGCTCTGCTGTCCAACCAAACCGAACCCCCTCACTGTTCCTGCAGTAAAATGGAATTATAGCGGGTGCTTGTGTAACCAAAGTTTGGTGGATTACATGTACATTACACAAGGGAATGATCTTGTGGTTATAAAGTAATATCCAGTCATGGCCATGACTTACAGCTCAGGTTACCCACAGTTGACAGTTATTGTGCTGTGGATGGCAGTGAGTGGCTGGAAGGGTTTTAAGTAGAATGTAACTTTGTCAGTGCACTAAACTTAAAATGATGAGATACACAAATTACAAGTGTATGGGAATTATTGGCTGTGATTGTCTGTCATACAGCAGCGATTAGAGGCCCCAGTCTGGGGCAAAGGTGCCAACTTTTTCCAGTGCCGGTGGGTGCTCAAGCCCGCCCCTGCCCCTGCCCCGCCCCCATTCCAACCCCTTCCCCAAAGTCCCTGCCCCAACTCCGCCCCCTCCCTGCCCCTATTGGACCCCTTCCCCAAATCCCCACCCCGGCCCCACCTCTTCCCCGAGAGTGCCACATTCCCCCTCCTCCACCCTCCCTCCCAGCGCTTGCCGCACGAAACAACTGTTTCGTGGCGCAAACGCTCGGAACTAGGGGGAGAAGCGGGACATGGCGTGCTCAGGGGAGGAGACGGAGCAGAGGTGATCTGGGGTGGGGGGCTGCTGGTGGGTGCAGAGCACCCACCAATTTTTCCCCGTGGGTGCTCCAGCCCTGGAGCACCCATAGAGTCGGTGCCTATGGTCTGGGGCCCTGGTGTGCTGGGCACTGCACACACATCACAGGAGACAGTCTGTGTCCCAAAGAGTTTACAGTCTAAACAGGCAAGATGGACCAAGGGTGAGAGAAGAAACAGAGGCACAGAGACTTGCCCAAGTCCATGCACAGCTCAGTAGCAAAGGCAGGAATAGAACCCCTGTCCCTTGACTCTCAGTCCACTGCACTATCCATCTGGCAACCCTGTCTCTCATTTAGTGCTGTTCTAGCTTATGTGCACATGCTTCATATTGTCTACCAATCGTGGGGAGATGCTACGTAATCCTGCAGTTTCCTGAGCAGGAACAAGGGACTGGTTCTTCCTTTAATGAACACAGACAGCACCTCTCAGCAGGCACAAAGAGTTGGATCAGAAGGACAATTGGAAGGAGCTGTGCACTGCTTAACTGATGAGCAGGGAGGCTAAAGTCTTCCACTACTTCCACTTAGTTACAAAGACAATTTTACAATCATGTGTGACCCCCTTGGGCAGAGGAAGTGCTGGGTGTTCCAGGAGGAGAAGAGTGGAGAAAGGGAGAACAAGAGGGCGCGTGTGTCTGTACCTCCTGACAAAAGGCCTACAGTGAGCGGGCCCTCGCCTAGTGAAGCAGCTGAGAACCTGCCTAAAGCCCAGGAGGGACAAAGTGGCTGGCTGGGGACACCCCTGGATGGGAGCCAGGAAGAGCACTGTGCCAGAGAGGAATCACCTGAGAAGGACAAACCAGAGCCAGATCCGGTTTTGCTGTCACCCAGAGCTGTATGGGGCTGTGAGTACTGGGGCTTGTGACTTTGCATTGGGATTAAGGTGGGAGGCTGTTAGCTAGCTAAGTGGGGAGGTTGTTGCTCTGTGGGGCTTTGCAGAGAGCAGCAGAAGAGGGCACTGGAGAGGTTTGCTGTGGAAAATTCATTGGTGTCAAAGACGACCAGGAGCACCCAAGACTCACTGCTGCACGGGAACTCAGCCCAGGACTCCTGAACTGTGAGTGTAGACACAGAGCCTGGTGTCTGCCCCGTGACACTGTGCTTGGCGTCTCCCATTTTTATTGTGGTACCACTAGGCCCATGGGTCCTTGGGTTGACTGTAACCTGTTTTACCAGCACGCTCATATTTTCCCCCTGTTGTTTTTCTACCTTCATCCCTTTGTAAATAAATATTTCCCTTTCCTATATTCACTGATCTATTCCGGGGTGTGTGCATTTACACTGGGGGGATCAGAAGAGGTGTCCCCGGGGGTGGAAGGGAGTTACCCCGCTGTGCTCCAGTGTGCGCCTGTTCTTGGCCAGAGCTGCTCTACAGAGCAGACTCCATCTTGGCCATGAGGGCTCTCTAGTTACATATTAATTCCCACAAAGTACTTCCCAGTGCAGAATTACAGTTTCCTAGCAGGGCCTTGTGCCTTTCCAAATACAGGGAGCGGCTAAACTTACATTCCTGAAACCCAAGAGATACAAAGTAATGGCACACAGCGCCCCAGCCATGCAACCTTAACTCTGTCTCCTGGGGCTGGCAATAGGCGTGGGGAGTGGTTCAGTGAGGGTGGTGCCATAATAAACAGGCATGAGGAAGGTGCCATTGCTGGTGTTGTATTTCTCAGATTTGGATTCCAGCATCTACCTGCCTGCACTCCCACTGCCTTCCCCGTGTCTGGAGTCGCTGTACTGACTGGGGGAGGGGTTAGTTAGAGCAGGCTGGCAAAGTGGTCACTCAGGTCACTGTGATATGACGAGAGGGATCACGTATGTGTCTCATTGCACTGCTGAGGTCTGTAGGCTGGGTCAGGAGAAGTGCAGTGGCTCTTAACCTTTCAGGAGTCTGATTTGTCTTGCATACCCCCAAAGTTTCACCTCCCTTAAAAACTACTTGCTTATAAAATCAGACATAAAAATACAAAAGTGTCACAGCCACGCTATTCCTGAAGAATTGCTGACTTCTCATTTTTACCACATAATTATAAAATAAATCAATTGGTATATAAATATTGAACTTACATTTCAGTGTATAGCGTATAGAGCAACGTAAACAAGTCAATGTCTGTATGAAATTTTAGTTCGTACTGATTTCACTGGTGCCTTTTATGTAGCCTGTTGTAAAACTAGGCAAATATCTAGATGAGTTCATGTACCCCCTGGGAGATCTCTGCGTACCCCCAGGGGTCCATGTACCCCTGGTTGAAAACCATTGCTCTAATGACCTCAAATTTAGGCCACTAACCCTACCCCAGACTCCAATGAGCCACAGAAATTTTCAAGGCAATCTGAGTATGAGTGTGAATTTTAGAGCCCTGAGGAAAAAAGCCCCTGTTAAACAGTGAACTAGAACAAACCTTAACCAGAGCAGAGCTACTGCCCCACTATAACAAGAAAAGTCAACCATCATCTCACAATGAACCCTCAGACTCCACTTATTACCCTGTTGAAGACGTCAAAGTATCAGAAGAAATTACTGACCTGCCACCTGCAGTTCCAATAAAGCTTCTTCGTAAGAGACACTGGACTCAAAATAACAACTGTACTGGCCATCATCGGAGGGTCGGATATCGCGTATTCTCAGGGAAACTCTCCCATTGGTGATGTCGTCTTTCAAGAGCTCAGTTCTCCCTCCATATTCCAGCATCTGCTCTCCGTACTGATCCCGCCCACCATAGTACAGGTGCACAACTGCGGAGTACTTGGATCGGAACCATCTCACCTCCATGTTCTCAGCGCTCATCCTGGGGGAGAGGTGGCAGGACAGGACGGCCTCCCCACCTAGGGAGGCAATGACTGGATGGTCAGGTCCAGTCACTGTGAATTGTGCTGTGAAATGTACAAAGGAAAATGGGAATTAAATCGGGAAGTGGCTGGGGGTGGCATTACCTCAGCAGTAAGACTCACAGTAAGAGAGCATCCTGGGTTAGAAGTGAACACCATGTCCCCATGCAGTGCCCTAGGCATGTCTGTGAGTTCAGAGAGTCATAGGCTTGGTGTAACTGCACCTCTGACCCCGCTGTGGTCTGCTCAAGGAATGTCTCCTTAGGTCTCAGGCCTCCAGCCGTCACCTGTCTCTGAACAGGGACCCACGGCCCTCTCACTCCACACTGGGGTTTCAGCCCCTCAATTCACTGTGGTTTTCCCAGAAGGCCTAATCAAAGACCAGCATCTGTGCTTTGCTTTCTCTCTCAGGGCTATGAACAGCGTGTGCCAGCAGCTACCAATAACCAAACAGCTCTTCCAAAGCAGAGAACGTTTAAGGAGAAAAGCCTGACAGAGAAAAGTTACCATAAATCAATCAAAGGTCTGAACACATGTTACACTTGTCCCAAAGGATTCTCATCTGGCACATGGGACTCACTGGTAGGGTTCAAAGTCTTTCAAACCTTTCTGTAAAGGTTGCCTCCTTGGTTAACAGGTCATGTCACTTTGTAGCCCAAGATCTTGGGTCTCTGGTCAGTTCAAATCCAGCTTTTAAACTTAAAATCTTTGGTCTCTTGGGCTTCTGGACCTGGTTTCAGGGCTGGCCTTAGGGAAAATGGTGCCCTGGGCAAACTTGTATTTTGGTGCCTCCCCCCATCACTCTTAGCACCCACAGTTTTCCCACTTCCCCATCACCTCCTTGCCCCACTGCCTCCCTCCAGTGCTTAATTTATATTGAAAGAGATGCTGGAGCTCAGCCCTGGCACTGGCTAGCTGGTCAGATGCCTAGCTCTGAAGACAACAGCGCCGCCAGCAGCAGCGCAGAAGTAAGGGTGGCGTAATATATGGTATAATGCTACCCTTACTGCTGCTGCTGTGACTCGTGGTGCCTGGCAGGCTTTACACTATCACACAGGGGCTGCATCTTGCCAGAGCCTGCAGCCCCTTGGGCCACTCCTGGCTCACCAAGGTGCCATTTCTGATTTTGGGGAGTGGGGGGCAGCTTTAACTGTGATTCCAGGGACTACTTAGGTACCTGAAAACTCTGGGGTTTGTTTTTTTATATAACTTAGTAATTAGCTGACAGGAGCACTGTATCTAATTCCTAGAGGTAAGCAGGGTCTGAATGAACTCTCCCCTGACAGCTAGCTGAAAGGAGGAGAGACTTGAGGAGCAAACTGTATTTACATGAACACACCTACTCTGTGTAAATATCTAGCAGACAGGAGCTGTGTATCTCCAGGTGATCAACTGTGGCTGGTGTTGGGTTACAAATCACTTGGAAACGTAAACCCACTGAACATTAAACCCCACCAAATGAGGGTAGACCCATCCCCACCCCCGTATTCACTCACTATACCCTGCATACTGAACATAGCCGTTGTGTGGATAACTTACCCCATACCTCGATGTCTGTACCCTGACCGGTTAAACTTTTCCCCCAGTCGGGGTGATTGCAGATTATTATGTGATCCTTGCTCCACCAGCTCCTAAATCGAATTTTACACCCTTTGATAATCTGTACCTTATCCCCTGACAACCAGAAACTTCTATGCTTGAACTCTATACCGTTTCTTATTTCAACATTATCTTAATAAAATTATTAAATCTGAATGCAGGGGTAGTGAATGCTGTTATCAATGTTGTTGTCTTTATTGTCTGAGTAGAAGGGAGCAGAACTGTGCTTAACTTATCCCAAATGAGGAGTCACCCTGAGCTGAAAGGACCTCGCTAAGCCAGAGGCTGGAATGCCAGACCTTCCTGTAAAAACAGAGCAGGAGTAGGGACAGGTGTTTTATCAAGGAGGTATGATGCTCCTTAAGGGCCCCATGTCTGGTTTAACTTGTTCCTCCCCACCATTCAGAGATCATGCTAAATAGGTTCCATTAGGAGCCTTTTGTTATTTAGTGTTTAAAAGAGCTGATAATCATTTCTGGGGGGACAGCATTTCTGCCCAACCTCAGAGCTGACAGTCACTAAGAGCTGGATAGAACCTCAACAGACTGACCTGCCAAGGTCACAGCAGACACAGGTGACAGAAGGTGATCAGTGAGAGGAAGGGGGGCTGGTGGGGTAACTAGCCAGAGCAAGGGCTCAGATGGTAGATCAAGCCAGGTGCCTTCTTCCCTGGGTGGGAGGTGAACCCACACAGATGCACCTCTGATCCGTGGTTCCTCACTGACCAAGGACAACCACTGTGAGTGGGGTGGGGGTGAGGGAGCTGAGAAGGGCACAGAAAAGGAACTTTTGGTTGTAGAACTCAAGAACAAGAGGTTGAAGACACTGCCCCACACACTCTGGGGTGAGTGTCCTGCTCACAGTTTTATGATTAGGAATCCTGCTTGTGGCATTTTCCCTAATTAATGTCAGCTGACTTCCCCCCTCCTTTCATTAAGTTTCTTTTCTACGCTCAGATTCTGTGCTTGTGAGTGGGGAAGTGGTGTCTTTCAGAGGCGTTAGTCTCTAAGGTGCCACAAGTACTCCTCGTTGTTTTTGCCGATTCAGACTAACATGGCTACCACTCTGAAACCAAGGGTGGTGTGTAATTTCCCCAGGTTACTGAGTGGGGGCTCGAGCCAGTTCTGGGTTGTTGAAGAGGAACCCCTAGATATTGACCCAGGCCCTGGTTGCTGCCGACTCCACCTGGCCGAAAGGTTACATATAAAAAGAAAGAAAAATATATACAAACTCCAATTAAAGCCCCTTTTTAAGTTTATATGTAAATTTAGAACAATCAGGAGATAATACAGCAAAATATCCCCAATCCCAAGCCTTGAGATATCAGTTCTGGAGCTTTAACACAGATATAAGAAACACAAGTGTGATACTTTGTACTCTATCTTTAGTAGAGATAAGTAAAAATAAATAAAATCTGCTTACTTTTGCTAACAGACACAATCTCTTTTACTGCCATTATCTACTCTATTCTAGTCAATTGTTTTTCACTTCACTAAAAAAGTATTTACTTAATTTTAAAAAAGTTTTTTTTCTCTTTTATTTCCAATGGGAATTTATTTTTCTAATAATTTTGGCATTCATGTTTACCTATCACAATCATATACATGACTCACTAACATTTGACTCCATCCTTACTATTAGTATCAGACTTGGACGCGCATTTATTTTCACATGAATTTTAAGTTATTTTACAGATATAACTAAAAATGCCATTTGAAAATAAGTGACCTTCTGCACAATGGCTAAAGTTATGTGTTTAGCTTTTGTTGTTGTTGTTAAACTGGCACTGCTAAGGTGAGTACAAGCTAAATTTATGTTTTAAAAGGATACTATTATTTGACTGTACCACTTTCAATAATGAATGGCAAAGCACAATATGGTAATAAAAGTACTAATGAGAATTACTCCAGCCAGGACAGGTTAGGCATTTTAGAACTCACTATTCGAAGATTTAAATTTAAGCATAAGAGAGAAATAAGATTATGAAATGCACAGACCAGTCAAATAATAATAATAATAATAACAGCACTGTTATCCTTAAGGAACTTTGAAAGAATAAAATGACAGGGAATATATGTGCATTGTGCATTTTGACAGGAAGTACCAAGAATTAACAACAACAACAACAGTAGTACAAGTGTGTGTTGGGGGGAGAGTTTGTGTGTGCTGAGAGAGTGTGAGAGACAGAGTGTGTGCGTATGAGAGAGAGAGACAGAGTGTATGTTGGGGGAGTGTGAGCGACAGCGCACTGTCTCTTTAAGGCTGAAGACTTGTTCAGACAGCAGCAGCGGCCAGCAGCTCCCACTTGTGACCCAGCGGCAGCAGCACAGACTCTCGTCCACCAACCCCAGCTCAGTGAGACTGGTTACAAGGTCAGGGGGGTGCGGGCGCCCTAACATCAGCCCCCCCCCCCCCCGACCCCACTCTGCACAGCAGACACGAGGCTCCCAGGAGCAGCTCGGCCAGGGGCACCTCCAACCAGGAGCAGCAGCGGCTGCAGATGGAGGCGGAGCAGCGGGGGGAGGAGAGACAGGACACCCCTGCTCCAGACGCCTTGGGTGGTCACCCAGCTCGCCCACCCCTAAGGCCAGCCCTGCCTTGTCTAACCCAGTTTATGCAACTCTCCCTAGGGCTGGTACTTCTCTGGAGCTGCTCCCTGTCCCACACGTAATTGCCCCCCAGGGTTTGTAGCTCCTGAAGGAGGTGGGGTAACCCTCCCCCATGGCGTAGATTACAATCCCCAGCCCACACAGGTACATATAACATGGATAGAGGCCATGGATAAAAGGGACACAAAAATACACAGAACATTCATAAAGTGAATTCGACAGTCCCCAAAAGTCACGTGTGGTTGCAATATCTGCCACGCAGAGTTCACGTGTGTGCTAGACACTGTCCCTATTATCTCTGAATGGGGCTCAACGTGTCTCATTGGCGCCCTGGGGATAATGGTGCTGGGGGCCTGGGTCTCTGATACACCCAGGCCTTTTCGTGCTGCTCCAACACAGGGGCCTCCTCATCTGCAGGAGGGGTGGTGTAAAGGGCGGCAAGGTGTAAAGAGATGAAAACAGATCATCACTACACAGGTGATGGCTTCAAAGGTAAAGTCAGAGGCTAGATAATGGAGGGGAGAAGGAGGCAGATAAAAAAGTGAAGGAAACAGAGAGCCGGTCACTGTGGAATTGCACAGAATGTGGGGGGTGGGGTGTCTCGGTGCAGAGACTCAGCATTCAGAGAGAGCTGGTTAAATTAGCAGGATGGAAACCACAGTAGGAGGGAACTGAAATGCCCGAGTAGCTGTGGAGGCAGCCCTGGGGATGGAGTGGATCACTATAAGGGGTTCACGGAAGGCACAGGATGAAAAAGCCAGCAAATATCCTCACATCCTCACTGTGAGATGAGGTCTAGCTCTGAGCCCCAGTCAGATGTACCTAGTGCAGCATGAATGACGTGGGTTGTTACTTCTAAACTGGAGAGTCTAGGATTCAGGACTCCTTCCTGGCTGAAGAGTCTGATTTGTGATGTACACGGTCTGGCGGTGCAGTGTCTAGGAATTGGAAGTGTCTTTTTAAATAGTTTGCGAGCCCTGTAGTGGTGCTCACCGTGTTCTGTGTTTTTGAAACTGCCAGAAATCAGCCAGAGCAGTAGGAGGGATGTAGCGTCAAGGCCTGACATGATGGTGTGTAGGTAGTAACCATGGTTACTGGGGACTCAGCTGTGCCCTGTGTTTTCTCCATGTAGCTGGTTGTTGGCAAGCTGAGCAGATGTGGTTTGTAAGAGACATCAGTGATGTGAGATGGACGCTGGTGACCAGCAATACCAACAGCAGCCTCCCAGCGAGGAGGCCGGAGCTCCTACCTGACACCAGCCTGTGAACCTGTAGAGTGAGGCAGAGAGCGATGTAGCCGGGCAGAGCAGAGCTCACTGTGGAGCTGGGGTAGAACGAGGGAACCTTCCCCGTCATCGTAGCTTGGTCTGGGGAACAAGAGAAATAACAAACCAGACGGTGAGTGAGTGGGATGCAGAGACAGTGCCACAGTTGTCTGACTTTCATAGCTCTGGTCCATGGATCAGTTACGTTTACATTAGCACACTTTCCAATATTCATAGACTAAGGTCAGAGGGGCCATTAGATCATCTAGTCTGATCTGTGCCATGGGCCAAACACTCTCACCCATTTACCCCTGTATTCAGCCCAAACTTGTGTTTGACTAAAGCATCTTCCAGGAAGTCACTTATCCTTGATCTGAAGACAGCAAGAGACGGACAATTCACTACTTCCCTGGGTAGTTTGTTCCAATGATTAATCACCCTCAGTGTTACAATTCTGTGCCTTATTTCTAATTTGAATTTGTCCAGTTTTATCTTCCAGCCATTGGTTCTTGTTATGCCTTTCTACCCTATATTAAAGAGAATCTTAGTACCCTGTATTTTCTCCATGAAGGTGTGACAGATGGGGAAGTTTACTGAAATATTTGTATGAACTATCAGTAGGACTCTCTACTGAAACCCTTGGCATCACTACTGCTTTGGGGAAAAGAATTGCTTCTCTCGCTGGGACTAGGCTGAACAGGCCAGATATCTGAGATGTAGAGCCACTCAGAGTCCCTGGGCTGGAATCAACACATAGCAATGGAAACAATGAGGAGTCCTGTGGCACCTTAAAGACTAATAAATTTATTTGTGCATAAGCTTTCGTGGGCTGGAGCCCACTTCGTCAGATGCATGAAGTGGAAACTTCAGTGGGCAGATATATATACACATGCAGAAATGGGTGTGTTACATTACTATGCGGAGGACCAGTGCTAATGAGGTCAATTCAATCAGGGCAGATGTGGTCCACTCCCAACAGTTGATGAAAAGGTGAGAACAGATTATAATCAAGGAGGCTGACAAAGGAGGTGCTGTGGTCATCATGAATAGGTTGGATTACGAATGGGATAGAATAGAATAGAATAGAATAGAATACGAATAGAATACCCCTAGAGCCCAGGGGTATTCTATCTGCTACCCAAGATCCATTAAACTGGGAATCCTGGCCATCCCATCATCTCAAGCATCGGCACCCTGACAGCAGGATTGTCTGGCTATTTGGACTCTCTCCTCAGGCCCTACGCTACCAGTACTCCTAGCTATCTTCGAGACTCCACTGACTTCCTGAGGAAACTACAATCCATTGGTGATCTTTCAGAAAACACCATCCTGGCCACTATGGATGTAGAAGCTCTCTACACCAACATTCCACACAAAGGTGGACTACAAGCCATCAGGAACAGTATCTCCAATGATGTCATGGCACACCTGGTGGCTGAGCTTTGCGACTTTGTCCTCACCCACAACCATTTCAGATTTGGGGACGATTTATACCTTCAAGTCAGCCGCACTGCGATGGGTACCCACATGGCCTCACAGTATGCCAACATTTTTATGGCTGACTTAGAACAACACTTCCTCAGCTCTTGTCCCCAAGTGCCCCTCCTCTACTTACGCTACATTGATGACATCTTCATCATCTGGACCCATGGGAAGGAGGCCCTTGAAGAATTCCACCGGGACTTAAACAATTTCCACCCCACCATCAACCTCAGCCTGGACCAGTCCACACAAGAGATCCATTTCCTGGACACTACCATGCAAACAGTCACATAAACACTACCCTATACCGGAAACCTACTGACTGCTATACTTACCTACAGGCCTCCAGTTTTCATCCAGAACACATCACACGATCCATTGTCTACAGCCAAGCCCTAAGATACAACCGCATTTGCTCCAATCCCTCAGACAGAGACAAACACCTACAGGATCTCTATCAAGCGTTCTTAAAACTACAATACCCACCAGGGGAAGTGAAGAAACAGATTGACAGAGCCAGACGGGTATCCAGAAGTCACCTACTACAGGACAGACCCAACAAGGAAAGTAACAGAGCACCACTGGCCATCACCTACAGCACCCAGCTAAAGCCTCTCCAACACATCATCAGGGATCTACAACCTATCCAGGAAGATAATCCCTCACTCTCACAGACCTTGGGTGGAAGGCCAGTCCTCGCTTACAGACAGTTAGCGTGAAACTGCATAGCTGGAATTCATATGCAAACTTGACACTATCAGACTGGGTCTGAAGAGAGACTGGGAGTGGCTAGCTCACTACAAGAAGTAGTTTTCCCTCTTTTGGTATTCTCACCTTCTCATCAACTGTTGGGAGTGGACCACATCCACCCTGATTGAATTGACCTCATTAGCTCTGGTCCTCCTCATAGTAATGTGGAATTGTGTGGATCGTGGGTTCCAGCACAATAAAAGGTCACTCCTATGGGACTGGCTGAAGGCCAGGGCACAGACCAGGCTTTGTGAATCCATGACAGAAAGTCACCTCTCAATCTTCTCTTTGCTAAACTTAACAGATTGATCTCCTTCAGTCTCCTACTGTGAAGTGTTTGCTCCAGCCCACAAATAATTTTTGTGACCCTTTTCTGCAGTGTCTTTGATAGTTTGGGGTACAATCCAGACCAGTAAGGGGTTGTGTCACTGCCCGCCCTTCCCTCCCAACTGCAACTGCTCAGAGCCGCAGAAACCTGCCCTGTCACACAGAGAGCAGTTCAGAGCTGAGCTCTTTTGGAAACATGTCCCTAGGCCTGTATGGCCCCCAGCATCTGCAAGAGGCTTCTTTGCTGTAAAGGGCAGTGGGCTTCCACATGGGGCTCACACCACGTTACACCGATGGAAGCTCTGGCTGGGTCTGGACTGTGATGTGGTGAAGTGGCTGTAACCTGCCTTAGGCCAGGATGGCTGCAGGGGCTGGCATGGCCCAACGAGCAACCACACTGGGGAGGAAGTAGGTGAGAGCAGGGCTGGCGGGTCACAGTGTGTGTCACTCACTGGGCATCTGCATTCAGTGACAGCTGCTGATAGAGCACCAGTGAGAGGTAAAGCTGCCCCTGGCCTGCCAGAAACCCCCCTAAGAGCAACAGCAGCCTCACCAGCTCTCCCGTGGGGTGAGGCCCCCCCCTCCCCAGGATTCCAAGGGCCTCCTGGGCACAGACAGGTGCAACTGACACTCGGAGGGGGAGATTTTTACAAACACAGAGGAGTTAGGGTCAACAGGGAATGGGATTATGCTCCTAAATCCCTTAGGAGGTTTAGAAAATCTCCCCCTTGCTGCACCACTTGCACCCAATCTGGCCCCAGGTGTTTCCCTTCCATCTTTCACACTCTCACTCTGGAGTGTCCCATTAGTGAGCTGAAGATGAAAACACCCGCACACTCCCAACAGCACCCCACGGGAACATTACAGCCGGCGATCGGTGCCTACCCCTGGCTGTCAGTAAATGGAGCAGAACAGCAAACAAACGCAAACCTGGCAGTGGAGAAGGGATTGAGCAGGTCTCTGAATCTGTGTGAGCATTTCTACAGCCACAGCTGCGTTCCCAGTAGGAAAGTGACAGTTTATCCCCCAAATCCCAGGAACAAGGCCTTTTGATAGCAGCAGCTCGTCTGAGTAATCAGCCTGGAACTATCCAGGGAGCAATTCAGCTGAGGTTGCAGTGAGTGACCCCCTACCTGCGGTGTCCTGTGGAGTCGTTTCTGAGCCGTTCCAGTCTCTCCGGGGGGCTCCCTGCTTTGCTACCACCCAGAGCCATTCTCCCTAGGCAGAGCTCCTGCTCCCAGTGACTGGTTCCCTTTCCCAGGCTGTGACACCCATCCTGCCAGAGGGGTCAGGGAGCCACAGGGGTTAACTCCAGCCTGTCCCTGAGCTTTTCATTCAGTTAATGCATTTTATTTGTATGGAAGCCCCGTCCTCTCTTGGCACATCCACCAGCTTCAAAAGTGAAAGAAGGATCGAGGCTGGAACATGACTGACTGGATCTGCCCCACAGGATGGTTATGGCACAAAGATCAAATTCCTCTGACACACCCACAGGGCTAGTGAGAGGGCAGCTTCGGTGCCAGCAGCCTCAGTTCTGCAGGTTGCCTGGTGACGGCCAGTTCTGCAGGCTGTTTGTCCTGTGCGCTACGAATCTCTGTAATTACTTTAGCCCTGTGTAAAGAATGGGACCAAATCCTGCTGCAGCAGCCCCTAGACTCAGTGGCCATGTTAATTCATTCCAGTTCCCTGATGTAAAATTAACCAGTGATTATTTGGGGGACAGAGATTTGCTCTATGCTCTCCAGGGGGCCAGCCAACTCACTGGGCCTCCACTCCTGCTGTTATTCAGATAGCCTGGCCCAGATTCTCTTTCCTGGGCCCTGGCTTCTCTGCTCTTCCCCTAGAAACAGGTCCCAGCAGGGCAGGGAGACAAAAAATAAGATGATGCCTGGCTGCATGCAACAAACCTCCTGAATTCTGTGGGATCTTGGAAAATGCTGAATTCCCTCACTGTGGAATGTTGTGATCATTGGGCCACACAACCACCCGAATTGTGAGCTGAGCTGTGAAAAGTGAGAGAAAGTTGATAAAATATCACAATAGCCGATAGCAATAAATGCTGATAGGAAAAGCTGCAAACAGAGCTGGGGCTACCCAGTTGGAGGTCCTAAGCAGGAATAGTGTGTGTGTGGCGGGGGGTGGCCCTTACCCAGCCCTGCGAATTCTAACTGCATTATTTCCACAAATCAGGCCCCCTGAGCTGCTCGGGGCCCTAAGCAATTGCTTAGTCTGCTTATGCCGAGTGCTGGCTCTGGTGGGAGAGAGGCCGACTGAATCAATCCCCACAGACAGACTCCTGGTTGGCTGGCCCCCTCACCCCCCTCCAAAAACCACACACACAAACTCACTCTCCTGCTGGTAATAGCCTATCCAAAGTGACCACTCTCCTTACAACCTGCATGAAAATCAAAGTGGGCCATTTCCAGCACAAATCCAGGTTTTCTCACTCCCCCACCCCCATACTCACACAAACTCACTCTCCTGCTGGTAATAGCTCATCCGAAGTGACCACTCCCCCTACAATGTGCATGATAATCAAGGTGGGCCATTTCCAGCACAAATACAGGTTTTCTCACCCCCTCCCCACACACACAAACTCACTCTCCTGCTGGCAATAGCTCATCCAAACTGACCACTCTCCCCACACTGTGCATGACAATCAAGGTGGGCCACTTCCAGCATAAATCCAAGTTTAACCAGAACGTCTGGGGAGGGGGAGGAAAAAACAAGGGGAAATAGGCTACCTTGCATAATGACTTAGCCACTCCCAGTCTCTATTTAAGCCTAAATTAATAGTATCCAATTTGCAAATGAATTCCAATTCAGCAGTTTCTCGCTGGACTCTGGATTTGAAGTTTTTTTGTTGTAAGATAGCGACCTTCATGTCTCTGATTGCGTGACCAGAGAGATTGAAGTGTTCTCCGACTGGTTTATGAATGTTATAATTCTTGACATCTGATTTGTGTCCATTTGGATAGGCTATTACCAGCAGGAGAGTGAGTTTGTGTGTGCGGTTTTTGGAGGGGGGTGAGGGGGTGAGAGAACCTGGATTTCTGCAAGAAATGGCCCACCTTGATTATCATACGCATTGTGAAGACAGTGGTCACTTTGGATGGGCTATTACCAGCAAGAGAGTGAGTTTGTTTGTGGGGGGGCGGAGGGTGAGAAAACCTGGATTTGTGCTGGAAATGGCCCAACTTGATGATCACTTTAGATAAGCTATTACCAGCAGGAGAGTGGGGTGGGAGGAGGTATTGTTTCATGGTGTCTGTGTATATAATGTCTTCTGCGATTTCCACAGTATGCATCCGATGAAGTGAGCTGTAGCTCACGAAAGCTCATGCTCAAATAAATTGGTTAGTCTCTAAGGTGCCACAAGTCCTCCTTTTCTTTTTGCGAATACAGACTAACACGGCTGTTACTCTGAAACCTGTATATTTATATCTGCCTACTGTACTTTTCACTCCATGCATCTGATGAAGTGGGTCATAACCCACGAAAGCTTATGCCCAAATAAATTTGTTAGTTTCTAAGGTGCCACAAGGACTCCTCGGGTTTTTTTTCTGATACAGACTAGCACGGCTACCCCTCTGAAACCTGTCTCCCTGTCCAGTGGTTGTTTCACCTCTCTGCTGAGACTCCAAACAGCATCTGCGTCGGTGCCGATTGTGAGGGTGGATGAGGTGATGTGGGCTCCAGTTCCCTATGAAATAGACGAAGACCCAACAGCTCACTTCACACAGGTCACCAGACATTGTCCGTGTATCATTGTCCTGTGCTATTACTAACCGACTGTACCAGTGCCCTAGTGGTGAAAGCCCGGTGTGAGCCAATGCCCAGCCACCTACCTCTCTGTAGCAGAAACCTTTTTGAAGGATCATTGTCCTTCTAGCTGCTTTGATTTCTGGGTTTGATACCTCAATATCTCCCCTGCATTTCCCCAGAATCGTTTGTACAAATTATTGCTGCGAACATTTGTATTGTACTTTTCCATAAGGTTGATTTCTTTCTTTTTTTAAACTCTTCCAAAATTAATGAAAGACTAAATATATAAATTTCAAGGTTGCAGAGTGCACAGGGATGGGTGCAGTATAGGAACCTGACTAGAGCAGGAGGGATCACACCCCTGCTGTGGTAACACCTGCCGGAGGGGTTGCGGCTGGAGAAAGTCTCCATGGGGCTCCCATACAGGAATACCCTTCACACAGCTCTGTCAGTGGGTGGGGGCTGCTCTCCCACAGACTGAGCCAGAGACTTGCCCCAAAACTGGCTGGTGCTGAGGGACCAGCAAGAAGTCAGGAGGACCTAAGCCCCACGCAGTGCCCATGGCCATTCCTTGGAAACACAGCTCCTAGGGAGCATCACTAGCAGGAAGTCCCCTGTGATCACAGCTGCCTCTGGGGAACCCCATAAAGGGGGATCCCCACCATGAATGGGAAGGTGCAGAAAATATCATACAGCCCCAGGTGATATTGCCTTTTCCAATGAATCTCCACTAGGTTGAGGGAAGGACGATGGGTGTCCCCAGCTCTGGCCCATCCATTCCTCGCACCATCTGCTGTAGGATCCATGGAGCACATTCTGCAGGGGGAAGGGGGGAGTGCCACAGAGACCTCTGAGACCATTCACATGGGAGCAGGGAACCCTGATGCAGAAGTTTCCTGTGAGAGCAGATCTGGGCAGGGGGACATGAGTCACCTCCATATTTGGTAACTTTTCTTCACACCAGTTTGTGTTGAAAGGCTCCTTGTCTCTGGAGGCAGCAATTGTTGTAACCTTCAGACTTTACAGCAATAAATAATACGGGTAGCACCATAAAACATTCCCTTATCAGGTCAACGGTTGCTTGTGATGGCCCGGGAGACATTAACTGTCTGGCTCTTGGGAAGTTTCATTCTTAAAAAGAGAAGGAAGAAAAGTTAGAAAACTTCATCTAACATTGAACAAGGTAATAATAGTGGCAGATCCTGGCTCACACAGGGGACAGGGATAAGGGTACAGAACCTCTCGTGGGGCAAGCTCTCACGCTGCCCTAATGGCCCCCTCTCCTGCTGCCACCTACCCACCCCTTGTGCCCCCTGCCAGTGTTCCACCCTTCTCTTATCTTAGCCTGTTCCCTTCTGTCCTTGGCAGATCCAGCCTCATGATCCCCCCACGTGGTCTGTCTGTTCCTGATGCTGGGAGGGGGAAGCAATACTCCTCAGCTCGATGCTTCAAACCTGTGAGCCCCCATCCCGCTCCCACTGAGTGAATGGTTAAAACCCCAACTGACATCAGCTGGGTCCCATGTGGGGCCCTCCCATGTGATTGCCAGTGGCTCAGTATCATGCATGGCAGCAGAGAGATGTCGGGGCAAAATCCAGTCACCTCAGACTGTTTGCCCCCAAACTCTCCTCCCTCTACAAGGGCAGAACCAGGCTTTTAAACCTGGTGATTAAACGGGGATGTCCACTCCACACTGTGTTTATACATGTTAGCCGCTCAGTGACATGCAGGTTACTCCCCAGTGTGGAAATACCCTGATTGCCAAGCAGGAGGACACGAGATCTTCACCCGCTGCTATTTCTCCCAGTGCCTGGTAAATAATTTACCCGACTGATCTGACCCCACCCAGTCTCCCCACCTAGTGTAAAGAAACACTGTAACTGAACTTTCTCCTGTGTCATTTGTGACCCAATTACAATCTGTATGACCCTGTTTAACAGCAGGAGAAAGGAGCAGGTGGTGAAGGAAGGAGGGCGGACAATGAGTAGAGAGGTGTAAAAGCTGAATATACTCTGTGGCTCGGGACCAGAGACGGATGCATATCTCACATTCACCAGTGAGCTAAAAGTGCACTGAGAAGATTTTTCTGCTTCTTCAGGAGAGGCAGGAATATCACAAAGCTTATGTAGGCAGTCAGGGTTATGGAAGTTTTGGAAATTCCTGCCATTGTAAATGCTACAGAACACTAAGGATTCAAAGCCCCTCCCATTTTGAACCTCCCTTTGCTTTCTAGGGCAAGCATTGGCCAAATTCTCCTGGCCTTCAGACAGTGTATTCTGGAGAACATTTAGTCCCTGAACTGTCCTTGCATACAGTGAAGGGATTCTGCAGATCGGCAATACAGACAGACTTGCACAACTGATACTAAATTCCATGTTGGCAAAGTCAAGCATATTTTGCTACCAGGAGCAGTTACTAACTTCCATGGTGTCCTGTCACAATTTGCTACACCTCCCTCCTTTCTAATTGCTCCAAGGATAGTAAATTATAACAACTGGGGGTACACCTGTCACAATTTTTTACCATTCCCATCCTCTGGTCCCATAGTAGCAAATTACGACAGGGCAGCAACAATCTGTCACAATTTGCTGTCTCTCCTCTCTGGCACCCTCTGATCCAGGGGTAGCTAATTGTGAAGGATTAGGTCAGGCAGCTCCAGGTCACATGGAGGATGGTCCTCTTGGCTCCCGACTCCTTCATTGGCCTGCCTGCCCTGTCAATCAGGTTGATCTGGAGCCTTGGCCTCTCCCCATTGGCCCTGGGGACTGCCAGTCTTAGGATCTTAATTTCTCTTCAGCCTTTCCCCTTTCTTTCAGGAGAGTGCCAAACCTCCACTAAGTTTCAGTACAGGGCCAACAACCCCTGTACATTCCCCCTTTCTGCCACATCCAGAATGTCCACACCAGCACATCCAGGTCCCACATTAACAACATTTACAAGCATTTTATATATATAAACATTTAACATATTTAACATTCTATGTCCATTCTTTATCTTATACATGATAACATTCACTAATACAATGCATAAAACCAATCATAATCATCTGTAAATTTAACGGGTGGTTCACCGTTCTTAGTTCCCTGGAACCATCTTAACACGAGTGGTTTATTACCCATATTTTCTATTCCCTATCCCCGAGTAACACTGGGTCAATTTGAGGGATCTGGCCATTTTCATCAGGGTTTGGGTTTGCTCTACTCTGTTCCCCTCGGGATTCAGTTTATGTGACTTGAACCACACTCACACTGGTATCAGTCTCCTCGGGGCATGCTGATCTGTGCCTCCTATGGTCCCTAATCGGACTAAGAGTGCAATGTTTTAGCTGGTCCCTAGGCACTACTCTCTCAGGACCTCCTCATTCAGGCCGGATGGTGTAAACTGGCAGATCGGGGTTGTTGTGAGCAAGTACAATGAGGAGATTTGACTCCCCTTGTCCTGTATTTTATTACATCCCCGGTGTCTACGGTTACGAACTAGGACACGGTCAGCAGGTCTGACGAGAGCCCCACTGGTCTTGTGATCAGAAATCCTCTTCCTACTTTGGGCTGTGTCTTGAGTTGTGCTGAGAGCAACTTCACAGGTTGTCTTCAGCCTGTCATGGTGACCTTTGACCCAAATTGGTCAGCTCATCCTTAGAAAAGATTTTTTGATGCTTCTCTAGCAACATGCTTAAGGGCTAGTCTACACTAGAAGCTCTGTGTCTAGTAAAGACACTCTATGCCGATGGGAGAGAGCTCTCATGTGGGCCTAAAGCTCCACCTCTATGAGAGGCTGTAGCTGTGTCGGTGGGAAAAACTCTCCCACCAATACAGTGCTGTCCACGCTGGTGCTTAGATCGAAGTAACTTACATTGTTCAGGGGGGTGGCTTATTCACACCCCTGAGCGACGTAAATTACACCAAAGTAAGTGGTAGTATAGACAAGCCCTAAGTAACCATCTGTGACAGAATCAACTCTTGGAGCTCTGCTTGAACTGCAACTGGCAATTTGTTCCTCATTCTCTCTTCTTGTCACCCGCAGCTCATCTTCATTCTTTTCAAAGATCATCTCCACCTGAGGAATCACTTCCTCAGGCCGGTGTACCTCAGCAACTCTAATTCGAGGATACAACCCCTCAGCCTTCGCACTTGAGTTTAGAAGACTCACTGGTATTCTTCCTTTCATGGCATTTGTCAGTACATTGGCTGGCTGAAACCCATTAGGAGGCTTGCCCAAGATGCAGGCTCTACAAGCACTTGATATCCATCCGTATTTCCTGGTACCCGGCAGCATTCATCAAGGATCTTCCCTCTCCAGGGAGGAATAGCCACCTTCTCTCTTCCAGCCACTTTCTCATTTCCAATCTGCCCAAGGGGCCCAGGGAATGGTGTCTCTCTGCTCAAGCCAGTACCCTACTCTGCACAGCATTCTTCTGAAAGTGCCTGGGACAGTTCATCCTCCTGTTTCCTTCTCCTGGCAACAGTAGCTCCTGCAGCTCACTAGTGATGTGCATCCCTAGAATCCCTGGGACTCCATCTCCCCTATGATTTCCTTCAGAGACCTTTCAGAGTAGCAGCCGTGTTAGTCTGTATTCGCAAAAAGAAAAGGAGTACTTGTGGCACCTTAGAGACTAACCAATTTATTTGAGCATAAGCTTTTGTGAACATCCGATGAAGTGAGCTGTAGCTCACGAAAGCTTATGCTCAAATAAATTGGTTAGTCTCTAAGGTGCCACAAGTACTCCTTTTCTTTTTGCGAATACAGACTAACACGGCTGTTACTCTGAAACTTATCCATTTATTTTCTTCTAGGTGCTTACAAATTGATTGATTATTTACTCCATTATCTTTCTGGGTACTAAAGTTAGCTGACTGGTCTATAATTCCCTGGGTTGTCCTTGTTCCCCTTTTTAAAGATAGATATGATGTTTGCCTTTCTCCAGTTCTCTGGGACCCCATCCATCCTCCATAAGTTCTTGAAGATAATTGTTAATTGTTCAGAGATCGATTCAGCTAGTTCCTTAAGTAATCTAAGGCTACATCTACACTTGCAGCTGTAGGGCGCCTGGAGTTAAACCTGCCCTCAGAGGCAGCAGCAGGGAAAGCGCTGCCGTCTGTTCACACTGTCAGCTCCAACCGCAGGGGCGTGGCCACATTTACGGCACTTGCGGTGGCTTTCAGAGCGGTGCATTATGGGCATCTATCCCAGAGAGCAGATCTTCCCATTCTGACGCTGAGGCAGGTGGGTCCTGCCCACCTGAGGCAGGTGGCATCCTGGGTCCTGTCCCAATGCCCCATTGTGCATCGCTTCGCATCCCAGCAGTCCATTCGCTTCCTTCTGCATTTGGCGCCATCTTTCCACATTTTTTGTACAGAGAGCTCTGTCTTGGAATGGATCCCAAACAGTTCAGGAATATGCTGATGGGTCTCGCCAGCACGTCATGAATGGCAGTCGAGTTACTCCTTAAACTACAAAGTGTCAGTGAGGAGTCCGACGAAGAGGTCGACACGCATAACACATACGACACGAGATTGCTTGTGGCATTCACGGACATGCTGATCACCATGGAATGCTGCTTTTGGGCTCAGGAAACAAGCACCGAGTGGTGGCATCACATCGTCATGCAAGTTTGGGATGACAAGCAGTGGCTGCAGAACTTTCGGATGAGGAAAGCCACTCTCATGGGACTGTGTGCTGAGCTCGCCCCCATCCTGCAGAGCAAAGACAAGAGATTGAGAGCTGCCCTGCCAGTGGAGAAGCCGTGTGGTGATCGCAATCTGGAAGCTGGCTACTCCAGATTGGTCGCTAACCAGTTCGGAGTGGGCAAGTCTACTGTTGGAGTCATGTTGATGCAAGTGTGCAGGGCCATTAATCACATCCTGCTCAGAAGATCCGTGACTCTGAGCAATATGCATGACATTGTGGATGGGTTTGCACAAATGGGCTTCCTTAATTGCGGAGGGGCGATAGATGGCACGCATATTCCAATTCTGGCACCAGACACCCAGCCTCCGAGTACATTAATCAGAAGGGGTATTTCTTGATGGTTCTCCAGGCACTTGTGGATTACCGTGGGCATTTCACGGACATTAACGCAGGCTGGTCTGGAAAGGTGCATGAGGCATTCATCTTTTGGAACACGGGCCTGTTCAGGAAGCTGCAAGCGGGGACTTTCTTCCTGGACCAGAAGATCTCCATAGGGGAAGTCTAAATGTGATCCTTGGAGACCCAGCCTACCCTTTAATGCCATGGCTCATGAAACCATACACAGGGAGCCCTCACAGCAGCAAGGAGCGATGCAACAACAGGTTGAGTTAGTGCAGAATGACTGTTGAGTGTGATTTTGACTGTTTATAGGCCTGCTGGTGATGTCTATATGGGAAGCTGGACCTGGCCAATGACAACATCCCTATGGTTATCGCCGCGTGCTGTACCCTCCATAACATTTGTGAAGGGAAGGGTGAAAGCTTCACTCCGGCGTGGACCACTGAGGTTCAGTGCCTGGTGGCTGAATTTGAACAGCTAGACACCAGGGCTATTAGAGGGGCACAGTGCGGGGCCGCAAGGATTAGGGATGCCTTGAGGCAGCAATTCGATGCTGAAAGCCAGTAATGTCTGGTGCCCTGCACGGGAGTGCAGTGGTTCCAAACCTAGTAGGCATCTGTGTTTGCTACGTATGATGCACTGACTAGCAGTACCTGTTACTTTCCTGGGCTATGCTTGCTTTTAATTAATGCAATAAAGAATGTTTCCAAAACCAAAAAAATCATTTATTGAAAAGAAACACAACTGCTGGAGAAACAAACACGGCATGACACATCTGTACTGTGTGGGAGGAGGGAAGGGCGCGGGGTGGGAAACGGAACAATCCCAGATTTGCATATGTCCCGGTATCATATTCAGCCTTCCTGTCTGTGTGGTGCACTTCAGGCTGGCTAAACTGCATGGGGATGGGGGTTGAGTGCAGTGGGTAAGGGTTGGCGTTTGAATGGATGGACGGTGAAGGTAAAGGTGACGGAGGCAGCTGATGGAGATAAGAAGCCGGATGTTGTGGAAAGTGGGTTGGTGGTGACATGGGTGCGCAAGGGAAAGAGTTTTGGGACAGGGGCTGTGGGGGAAGGGGGGGGCAGGCGCAGATCTGCTCCATGCAGTGCTACGAGTGCCTGCATTGAGTCCGCTTGGTGCTCCATGATGCTTAAGGGCCGCTTCATGGCTTGTTGCCGGCAATCCGCATTCTCCTGCCAGACCCTCCTTTCGGTCTCCCGCCACTCCTGTACTTTTTCATTTTCAGTAAGAGACTGATGCATGACTTCATGCAGAAGGTCCTTGGTTCTTCACGGCTGCTTCCTGAGACTGTGCAGCCGTTCGGCCGTTGATAACAAGGACGGCTGGGATCTCAAGGTTGCAGCCGTAAAGCCAAAATGCAACATTTTACAGAGGCAGCACTGTTAACACTGGACAGAGCAATGATTTGGCTGACCTTAAACACAAGCACAGCTCACACAATTGCACAAACTGCCTGTCCCAAGGCGAGCACACATAACCCACAAGGGCCCCGAAATGGTGAGTAACCACAGGGGCAGGGGGGACTGATTGTTCCAGGGCCGTATTGTCCCCTGGGGTCCTGTTTCTTGGGGAGAGCCAACAGCTGCAGGGGGCCCCTATACTCAACACTTTTCCCACATTTTCCGAAGGCTGGGTTCGTCCTGGAAGATATCTCGCTGCTGAGGGTGACCTGGGAAGCAAGGGAGGGTCTTCTGAAACAATGCAGCTTCCGCCCTGGCCCATATGCAGCTTGCCTGTGTGCAGCACTGGTCCCCCCACCACTCATGGCACAGTGGCATGGGTATGTTACCCTTACTAGGACAAGGAGCACGGTTGCTCTGCTAAGGAACCTGGGCAAGCGGATTGCCCAGCTTCTGTTTGAGACCTTCAATGAGATCACCGAGGCTGATTACTGCAATGTGAGAGAGCACATCAACGCCCTATTCCGCATTTAGGCATGCATGCAGCCCCAAGCCTTCTTTCTGCAACCCACCTGTCCCCAACAGCCCACACCCAACAACTCCCTTCTCAAAATAAAAGCCACTTACTGGGTGCCTCCGTTGCTGTTTGTTCTTCCCCAAGCACCATCTGCTGTGACTGGCTACCTTCGTCCGGGCTTGAAAACAGCTCCTGGCTGCATGCATCTAGGGATGCCGGGCCATCCTCTGGCTCTGGGCCCCCATCCTCCTCAGCACCCTTGCTCCCGCTTTTCTCCTCCTGGTTCGTTGCACTCTGGGCTGGCATGGCCTCTGAAGTGTCCATGGTGGTCTTCAGAGTGGAGGTGGGGTTGCCCCCAAGTATTGCATCCAGCTGTTTGTAGAACCAGCAGGTCGTGGGAGCAGCACCGGAGTGGCGGTTTGCCTCCAGCGCTTTGTGATAGGCATTCCGCAGCTCCTTCACTTTAACCCTGCACTGCAGTGTGTCCTGGTCATGGCCCTTTTCCATCATGTCTCTTGACATCTGCCCATAGGTATCGTAATTCCTATCGCTGGAGCACAGCTCGGACTGGACAGCCTCCTCTCCTCAAATGCTGATTAGGTCCGGCACCTCGCCATTGCTCCATACTGGGGATCGCCTGGCGCGTGGAGGCATGGTCACCTGGAAAGATTCGCTGAGAGCACTCCATGCCTTGCTGAGCAAACAGGAAGGGGATTTTCAAAATTCCCAGAGAATGTAAAGGGCGGGTCTGACAGTTGGTCACCTGAGGGCAGGGCAGTAGAGTTCGAACCGATGACCAGAGTGTCTAGAAGAGGCATTGTGGGACACATCCTGGAGCCGGTCAGAGCGCACTAATATACCAGGGCATCCACACTGGCACCGCGGCGCTCCAGCGGGGGCGCATCAAACATTATGCTTCTTATGGAGGTGGATTACCAGGAGCACTTCAGCTGCAGAGCCCAGGGGCTCTATGTGCCTTGCCAGTGTGGACACCTCAGGAGTTATGGCACCCGGGGCTGATTTAATGCGCTCCAACTTGTAAGTGTAGACAAGGCCTAAGGTTAATTTTGTTGGGCCCTGCCTACTTGAATACATCTAAATTATCTAAATATTCTTTAACCTGTTCTTTCCCTATTTTGACTGGCCCAGGGCTCAGACAATCTGTTGTATTCTGGTTGCACACGAAGACTCATCAATTATCCTAGGTCTGTAGCTAAGAGTCTGTGCAGAGCCCAGCCCTGCCACACCCCTCACAAGCAGGTAAGTGTGAAACTTCCTTTCCCTCACCCCCAGGAGATGGAAGCCTTGGAGGACGGTGGTTTTACATGCAATTTCTTTTTATTTTACTGATTCTCAGAAAGCAGGAGAAACTGCAGAACTGAGTGTCACCTGCCAAAGTGAGTGGGTCAGCTCCAAATCTGTCACTCACCGTGTCTTCTGGGGATGTTTCTTTAAGAGGACTTTGATCCTTGCACTTTACTCAGCATGTGGCAAGGATTCCTGTTTCGATAACTTCCCAGCTATCTTATTACTTTCATTTCTGAAGCTGGTGGGAGCCGTAGAAACGGGCAGCGATTCCATTCAGTTACAAATGCAGTAAATTAACAAAAGACACAAATGAACAGGACAGAGTCAAACTCCTTGGCTCTGTATCTCCTGTGCTGAATGGACGAAATGGCCTCAGCAAAGGGAGGTTTCACAGAAAGCAGGAACTCTCCCTAGGGGATGGCTGTGGATGCTAGAAAAACTGAGAGCTTCCCAAGGACCCTGAAGCTGCTTGGAAGTGTCCCTGCAGGACTCAGCAGGTAAGGGGGCTTCCATCCCTAGAACTACAGACTAGCTTGATATTTCCTCATCCACACACTCACTCAGATGAGCTGTCAGTGTCACAGGACCCCTCTCCCAGGTTTGTCAGGAGTAAACTGCTGCTCCCACACTTCGAGTGTAAATTTGGCTGCAGAAATGCACACACATGATGATCTGTCATGAATACAGGGGGAAAGGTAGCAACCTTTATGTATACCAGCCCATTCATTTAGCTATA
This sequence comes from Natator depressus, assembly GCF_965152275.1. Taxonomy (NCBI): domain Eukaryota; kingdom Metazoa; phylum Chordata; order Testudines; family Cheloniidae; genus Natator; species Natator depressus. The sequence goes on from NC_134247.1 coordinate 35,375,175, forward strand.
AAGATCTTATTAGCTGTTCTTCTGAATTGCTTTACCTGTAAAGGGTTAACTGTTTCCCTGAAGATGCTTAGAAAAAAACCACAAACAAATGAGGAAGGAGTTGGCAGAGAGCAGAGACCCAATGAAAATCAAAGATACATTCAAATCAGGGGAAACAGTTTCCTTTTCTCAGCAGTCTTTGGTTTTGATCTGGGTCTTCTCTCTCAGAACTGAGAGGAAGCCAGCAGGTACAAAATCTCCTAAAAACATGCCTGGAATAATCCATCTAAAACAACAGAAATGTTAGTAGGGTAAAAAAGGTTTAGATAGATGCGATTAGGCTATTTGTTTGTTGGGCTTGTGTTTTCTCTGTGCTTTTATAGGATTTTTTCATCTTTTTCTTTTGGTAACCAAAGCTGAGACCAGAGAGGAATTCTCTGTGTGTGTTAAATTCTAGCACTCTGTAAAATCTATTAGCATCATGATTTTTTCAGATGTGGTTCTTTATTTTGTTCTTATAATAAAATTTACTTTTTTTAAAGAATCCTTTGATTCCAGAGTCCTTAAAATAAAGGGTTTGTCTGTGCTCACCTTGATGAGCAACTGGTTGATATTTTATTCTCAAGCCTCCCCAGGAAAGGGGGTGAAGGACTTGGGGGAATATTTTGGCGGGGTAGGGATTCCAAGTGACCCTTCCCTGAATATTTTGTGTAAAGCACTTGGTGGTGGCAGCGATACCTGTCCAAGGCAGTGGACTCTGTACCTTGGAGGAGTTTTAACCTAAGGTGTTAAAATATAAGCTTAGGGGGTCTTTCATGCCAGCCCCCACCTTTTGCACTCGAAGTGCCAGAGTGGGGAATTTTAGCCTTGGCATGATCAGTAAGTGTTTGGTTTTGGTAACATCACAGTGTGCTTAGTCCATTCCAGTCACACAATGAGGCAGAATCTCTGCCCCACAGAGCTTCTAGCCTGAAGATTGAGAGAAGGTTTTTCCCTTTGCTGGTTCATTGTGCTTTAGCAGAGCCTGGGGCCCTGCAGTAGGGCTCATTTGCTCTTGCTGTTTTGCTGCCTGATGTGAGCTGTAGTTAGTGAATCGCTTCCTTAAGTGATGTTATTGGCTATGTGTGGCTCCCCTTCCTTACCACTGGATGGTTTCATTAGAGGACTTAGGTGCCTGTCACTTTAGGTACCTACAAAAAAATCCCAGAATCAGGACACATTGGGATTCACAAAACCCTGCTCAACTGCGGCCAAACCCTGCAGTGCCTACAATCACTTGGTGCCTAAATTTTTTCAGTAACAGTTTACAGGTGCTTATTTTTCCGCCTCTGAGCATTTTTCCTACTCCGATCCTCCCAAATGCTCAAGGGCTCACTCCCTACCCCAACCAAGGGATAAAGACACCCCAAGGTTGCAGCCAAGTCATCCGACATATGGAGGAAGGTGGTTTCACCCTGGAAGATGAGTGGGAGTGGGTAGTGGCAGGTTCACATCTTGGTTTCAACCCTCAAGGCATTGGGGTGGCAGGAGGCCCATGAAAACTCCCCATGTGCACCCTGCTAGTGTCTTCCAAAAGATAAGGCCCAAGGGAGGATATGAAACTGCTCTGAATTGTATTGTGAAAACGATATGTTTGAGTAATGAAAGTCTGTGCTGTAAGGATCTTGAAATTGCCTGGTAGAAAAGCTACCAAGAGGATGGGAAATTGCTTTTGGCATCTATGGCAAACATCTGTGGTTTTACCTGAACTTGGAAGGCATCTGAGTCCCAAGGTAGCAGGAGATTTGAACATTCCCAGGTCACTGATTGAAGAGATCTCACTCAGTTTGATGTCAAAGGGGAAAGAGATGTGACAAAGTGGGAATTATCTGTAATATTTTCATGAACTATCTGTATGATTCTGTATCTATCACTTTGGCAGCGCTGTCCATTGAGGGAAAGAATTGATTTTCACCCTGGGACATGGGAGATGAAGGTAGGTATCTCAAACCTAGAGCTGCTTGGACTTTCTGGGCTGGAATCAACACACTGGAATGGTCAACCCTACAGAGACAATGGAAACCACAATGACTAAATATTAACACCGCGCTGCAGGGGCAGCTGAACATGGGAGCATAACATGGCTGTTTCTGGAGAACAAAAAGGAGAGGTGTCAGAGTTAGGTTAGGAAAAGCAGGGTATGCAGACACAGAGCACTGCTGGAATGGGGAGACAAAAAAGACAGGGCAGGCGAAGATGGGCCTGGTGACAGCCTACCTCTCTCATTCTAACCCAAAGACTTTCAGATTCTGCATACCTGGTGACCAATAAATGGTTCTCTTGTTTTGCAAAGGCTGCCTGTGCCACTATAAATACTTACTGAGACCTCTGAGCTCTGAAGGGGCCCAGTACAAAAGTCCTATAGGAGTCTGGATGGGCTGGATTCACTATAGGGAGCCATGTAGAGAGACAGGGATCGTCCAGTCTTGGAGCCTTGGAGGCCATGGGACTGCCCCAGTAGAACTGTGTTGGTCCTTGGGGCCTGGCACGCTGAAGGGGTCACTGCCAGGAGACTGGTTACAGGCTGGGTATAGACCAGACCCTGTGAATCTGTGGATCCTTGGCAATGCTGCCAGGTGTGTGAGAGAGCTTTTGCCCAGCATTTTGTTTTTAATATCCATGTCACTGCACTGAGATAACAGAACAAGGCAGCAACAGCTGAAGAGGGAGAATTCTTGGGCCAGATTCGGTCAAATTGGTGCATGGAGTGGTTACAAGTAATGAGGCATAAAAGTCAGAATTGGTTACAAGAAAATAAAAGTAAAATGCAACTAATGCATAATTTAACAAGCTAAGTGAAGTCAAAGCAAAGGTCTCTCTCACCACGTATTCCAGCAGTCTTACTGGCTGAATTCCTTTCAGTCAGAATCCCTCCAGTCCAGTGCTGCTTCCTTTGCTTTTCAGGTGTTGTTGATGCTGTGGGTAAAGAGGAAGGGAGAGAGAGAAAAAAATTGTATAGAACGGGAGAGCAAACTCCCCAAGTTCTCTCCATTTGATTTTGTTGATACCTGACTGAGGCATTGGCTTGCCTTTTGTTATTGGAGAACCATTTTGTGACCTCTCTCCAGATTTGGAATATGTCTTAGTAACATCATACAGTAGAATCTTATAACTTTACTTACAACGTTGCTATGCATATTTTACCAGGACAATAATAATCATCAAATTATGAGTTTTCAAATGATACCTCATGAGCATACTTAGTACAAGATTTATCATAGTCCTATGAAAGGGGTGAACATAGGGGTGCCTGTTACAGGCACCATTGGTGGAGTGAACTGGAAAGACTGCCTGGGTCACTGTGGGACGGACAGAGACATTGGAGGACTGTACCCCAGAAGGGGCAAAAGTGACCTAGCTGAAGAGCTAATCCCCAGGGTTACCAGAAGGAGGTGCCAAACAAGGGGGTGAGTGGAGCACCCCATGACAGAGTGCTTAAAGAAAGATTCTGGGGAAGAAAAATTGGCCACTGGCCTGAGCTTCACCATCATACCTGCCACCCCCAGCATCTCCTAGGATCCCAGACCTTTCTCATCTCAATCCTGAGAGATGTCCTGACCAGACCAGGCCAGAGAGAGGGACTCTGATGGGATCACCACCTCCACTGGCTCCAGCTGAATCCCAAACACCACCTGGGATGTGAGATTCTGAGTGTGTCTCTCTCCCTCCGGCTGCCCCCATGTGTTCTTTTCCTTCCCTACTGTCACGGAGTGTGGGGGAGTCCGGGGCCTGCACCCCGCTTCCTGGGATTCACCGTGACTCTCAGCCAGCCAGTAAAACGGAAGGTTTATTGGACAATAGGAACACGGTCTAAAACAGAGCTTGTGGGTACAACCAGGACCCCTCAGTCAAGTCCTTCTGGGGGGCAGGGAGCTTAGACCCCAGCACTGGGGTTCCCTGCGTTCCTCCACCTAGCACCAAACTGAAACCAAACCCCCACAGCAGGCTCCCTTCTGCTGCCTTTGTCCACATTCCTGGGCAGAGGTGTCACCTCCCCCTCCCCCTCCTGGCTCAGGTTACAGGCTCTCAGGTCTCCCATCCCCAGTGAAACTCCCCTGCCACATTCCCAGATCAACACTCCCCCCTCCCTGCTGCATCACATCTACCTCATGTTTAATTTCTTATTTCTCTCCTTTTTCCTTCTGTCTAACAAGAGTCTGACTTAGCCGGCCAAGACTGCATATTTTGCAACACTGCGGTGTGCCAGTTAAAGCAATGCCCTAAACAGCCTGCTGCTGGGAAAAAGTTGCCAGATCTCAGCGCCCAGGTCCCACCATGTGTTTCTGGGCTTGTGTTTCTCCAGCAGTGAAATTGCAAGTGAGGGTCAGTGCCAGAGACAGAAGCTGCATTTTCTCTCTTTGCTGGTCTCGTCTCTCCCCTTTTGTGTGTGTTTGTCTTGTTTTGTCTTCTTAGCAAATGTGACTGGACTTTATCAACAACAGTAACAACAGATTTCAGAGTAACAGCCGTGTTAGTCTGTATTCGTAAAAAGAAAAAAGAAAAGAAGTACTTGTGGCACCTTAGAGACTAACCAGTTTATTTGAGCATGAGCTTTCGTGAGCTATAGCTCACTTCATCGGATGCATAGCATATCGTGGAAACTGCAGAAGACATTATATACACACAGAGACCATGAAACAAAACTTCCTCCCACCCCACTCTCCTGCTGGTAACAGCTTATCTAAAGTGATCATCAAGGAGGGCCATTTCCAGCACAAATCCAGGTTTTCTCACCCTTCCCCCCCCCCCCCAGACACACATACAAACTCACTCTCCTGCTGGTAATAGCCCATCCCTCTTTGAAACCTCTCTTTATAATGCGCATGATAATCAAGGTGGGTCATTTCCAGCACTAATCCAGGTTTTCTCACCACCACCCCCCCCCACACACACACCCCCCTCCAAAAACCACACACACAAACTCACTCTCCTGCTGGCAATAGCTCATCTTACAATGTGCACAGCAATAATCCAAGTTTAACCAGAACGTCTTGGGGGGGGGTTGTAGGAAAAAAACAAGGGGAGATAGGCTACCTTGCATAATGACTTAGCCACTCCCAGTCTCTATTCAAGCCCAAATTAATAGTATCCAATTTGCAAATGAATTCCAATTCAGCAGTTTCTCGCTGGAGTCTGGATTTGAAGTTTTTTTGCTTTAAGATAGCGACCCTCATGTCTGTGATTGCGTGACCAGAGAGATTGAAGTGTTCTCCGACTGGTTTATGAATGTTATAATTCTTAACATCTGATTTGTGTCCATTTATTCTTTTACGTAGAGACTGTCCAGTTTGACCAATGTACATGGCAGAGGGGCATTGCTGGCACATGATGGCATATATCACATTGGTGGATGTGCAGGTGAACGAGCCTCTGATAGTGTGGCTGATGTTGTTAGGCCCTGTGATGGTGTCCTCTGAATAGATATGTGGGCACAGTTGGCAACGGGCTTTGTTGCAAGGATAGGTTCCTGGGTTAGTGGTTCTGTTGTGTGGTATGTGGTTGTTGGTGAGTATTCGCTTCAGGTTGGGGGGCTGTCTGTAGGCAAGGACTGGCCTTTCTCCCAAGATTTGTGAGAGTGTTGGGTCATCCTTCAGGATAGGTTGTAGATCCTTAATAATGCGTTGGAGGGGTTTTAGTTGGGGGCTGAAGGTGACGGCTAGTGGCGTTCTGTTATTTTCTTTGTTAGGCCTGTCCTGGAGTCGGTGACTTCTGGGAACTCTTCTGGCTCTATCAATCTGTTTCTTCACTTCCGCAGGTGGGTATTGTAGTTGTAAGAATGCTTGATAGAGATCTTGTAGGTGTTTGTCTCTGTCTGAGGGGTTGGAGCAAATGCGGTTGTATCGCAGAGCTTGGCTGTAGACGATGGATCGTGTGGTGTGGTCAGGGTGAAAGCTGGAGGCATGTAGGTAGGAATAGCGGTCAGTAGGTTTCCGGTATAGGGTGGTGTTGATGTGACCATCGTTTATTAGCACTGTAGTGTCCAGGAAGTGGATCTCTTGTGTGGACTGGACCAGGCTAAGGTTGATGGTGGGATGGAAATTGTTGAAATCATGGTGGAATTCCTCAAGGGCTTCTTTTCCATGGGTCCAGATGATGAAGATGTCATCAATATAGCGCAAGTAAAGTAGGGGCGTTAGGGGACGAGAGCTGAGGAAGCGTTGCTCTAAATCAGCCATAAAAATGTTGGCATACTGTGGGGCCATGCGGGTACCCATAGCAGTGCCGCTGATCTGAAGGTATACATTGTCCCCAAATGTAAAATAGTTATGGGTAAGGACAAAGTCACAAAGTTCAGCCACCAGGTTTGCCGTGACATTATCGGGGATAGTGTTCTTGATGGCTTGTAGTCCACCTTTGTGTGTAATGTTGGTGTAGAGGGCTTCTACATCCATAGTGGCCAGGATGGTGTTATCAGGAAGATCACCAATGGATTGTAGTTTCCTCAGGAAGTCAGTGGTGTCTCGAAGGTAGCTGGGAGTGCTGGTAGCGTAGGGCCTGAGGAGTGAGTCTACATAGCCGGACAATCCTGCTGTCAGGGTGCCAATGCCTGAGATGATGGGGCGCCCAGGATTTCCAGGTTTATGGATCTTGGGTAGTAGATAGAATATCCCAGGTCGGGGTTCCAGGGGTGTGTCTGTGCGGATTTGATCTTGTGCTTTTTCAGGAAGTTTCTTGAGCAAATGCTGTAGATGCTTTTGGTAACTCTCAGTGGGATCAGAGGGTAATGGCTTGTAGAAAGTGGTGTTGGAGAGCTGCCGAGCAGCCTCTTGTTCATATTCCGACCTATTCATGATGACGACAGCACCTCCTTTGTCAGCCTTTTTGATTATGATGTCAGAGTTGTTTCTGAGGCTGTGGATGGCATTGTGTTCTGCACGGCTGAGGTTATGGGGCAAGTGATGCTGCTTTTCCACAATTTCAGCCCATGTACGTCGGCGGAAGCACTCAATGTAGAAGTCCAGTCTGCTGTTTCGACCTTCAGGAGGAGTCCACCTAGAATCCTTCTTTTTGTAATGTTGGTAGGCAGGCCTCTGTGGATCATTTTGTTGTTCAGAGGTATTTTGGAAATATTCCTTGAGTCGGAGACGTCGAAAATAGGATTCTAGGTCACCACAGAACTGTATCATGTTCGAGGGGGTGGAGGGGCAGAAGGAGAGACCCCGAGATAGGACAGCTGCTTCTGCTGGGCTGAGAGTATAGTTGGATAGGTTAACAATATTGCTGGGTGGGTTGAGGGAACCATTGCTGTGGCCCCTTGTAGCCTGTAGTAGTTTAGAAAGTTTAGTGTCCTTTTTCTTTTGTAGAGAAGCAAAGTGTGCGTTGTAAATGGCTTGTCTAGTTTTAGTAAAATCCAGCCACGAGGAAGTTTGTGTGGAAGGTTGGTTTTTTATGAGAGTATCCAGTTTTGAGAGCTCATTCTTAATCTTTCCCTGTTTGCTGTAGAGGATGTTGATCAGGTGGTTCCGCAGTTTCTTTGAGAGCGTGTGGCACAAGCTGTCAGCACAGTCTGTGTGGTATGTAGATTGTAATGGATTTTTTACCTTCAGTCCTTTTGGTACGATGTCCATCTGTTTGCATTTGGAAAGGAAGATGATGTCTGTCTGTATCTGTACAAGTTTTTTCATGCAGTTGATAGATTTCCACTCCATGCGGCTAAATGCAGTGCCTTGCATAATGACAGGTTTCAGAGTAACAGCCGTGTTAGTCTGTATTCGTAAAAAGAAAAAAGAAAAAAGAAAAAAGAAAACAGAGTCAGCCCATGTCAGTAACGTCTTCTCTTTTCCTCACAAAGCAGTTATTCACATGTATGCCGTGTAGTTGTAGCTGTGTCTGTCCCAAGAGATTAGAAACAGGTGGGGAGAGGTAACATCTTTTATTGGATCAACTTCTGTTGGCGAGAGAGACAAGCTTGTGAGACACACGGAGCTGTTCTTCAGGTCACCATCTTTATTCCCATAATGTATTACCATCTAAGAGACTGTCAGATAAGAGGCTTTTTCCTTTTAAAAACTCTCTCCAGCTGAAGGGAAAGGAAACAAGGGATGTTGTTAAATGAAAGTCTAATTTAATATTTTATATTTCATATGCTTTAATTGTTTTTCCTTCTTTTTCAATATCCTTAATAAAAGATTGAAAACATTTGTTATGGTGCATTTGCCATGGTGCTAAGCAGGCTGAGGTCTCTGTATACCAAATCCAAGCCCATTTTAACTGTTTAATGTTGAACAGTGACTGGGGCATGTTAACACCTTTGACTCTTTGGGCCCCTATGGGTACGTCCACACAGCAATAAAAGACTCGCAGCAGTAAGTCTCAGAGTCTGGGTCAACTGGAAGTGTAGACATACCCTATATTACAGCCAAATTTATACAACACTCTTATTCCAGAAGACAATTGCATTGTTCCTGTTTACCCAATGCACTGCCGAAGTGGGCTAACACACAAACAAGGCATTCTTCCTCCGAAATTAGAGTGTCCACATATGGATTTATTCTGGAATAATCATTAACCTTAGCACAGGTGCAGCTCCAGGGAGCAAGCGCTAGTGCAGACGGGCTGCCAGCTACTGCTGGCATTTTAATCCCAATGGTGTTTGACCCTGCTTAAAGCTAGTGCAAACTAGAGCTATGGGGAGAACCCTTCCCAATGCCATGCATTGCACACCAGGGTGGGCTAATCCTTCTGCCAGTCACTGCATGTCTGATTTTGTTTGTTTCTTCTGTTCCCAGACCCAGCTACGATGACGGGGAAGGTTCCCTCGTTCTCCCCCAGCTCCACAGTGAGCTCCGCTCTGCCCGGCTACGTCGCCCTCTGCCTCACTCTACAGGTTCACAGGCTGGCATCAGGTAGGAGCTCCGGCTTCCTCGCTGGGTTTGCTGCCTGTTCTCACACAGAGCTCTACTGGCCTGCAGCTCCTCACACATACAGAGAGAAGTGACCATGTCACCCCTTCCAGGGTCACCCCCAATGGACACCCCCGCGGCTCAGGGCACACCCAGAATATCCCTCCTCCTAATGCTGTCCGGTGGACTCCTGCCAGCCAAACCCCTGGCTGAAAACTCCCATTGACTTCAGTGGGGCCTGGATTTCTCCCCTGGATTTGGTGTCTCCACTTCCCTTATGGTCCTTGATTTAATCTAGCACCAGCCTCCTCTCTGCCCCTTCCTGCTAGTGTGAGAGTGTCGTCATCCGTCCCCCCCGTCCCCCGCCCCCGCTCCTCCTGCCACCTGGCACATTCACTGACAAAAACCTTCATTAACGCAGAGCCACAGTTACCAGGGGTATCACCTGCCCTTCCAGAGCATCAAGTTCAGTAAAACTCAAACTGCTGAAAACCAGGACATACGGAGTTAAAGTGCATGCCAACGCAACCTTAACTCTGCCACACCCCCTCCCTCCCTCCTCCCCAGAGCTCGCACTAGCCACTGGGAATTACGTGCATGCATCCAGCTGCATTCACTGTGCTAGGTGTAGCTGGACTGAATGGTGGAGACATTAGCTGGAGCAGCGTGGTGGAGCTATGACTGTGCTGTGAGGAGATCTGGGTCTTAGCCCCCATACTCGTGTGATGAAGGGAGAGAGATGCAGGTGTACCTTGAGGGATCCAGTATCCCCCATTTCAGCACTGAGCTGAGTAGTTGTGTCAGTAACAGGGCTCAGGGGTCTGTTTGCTCTGGGATTGTCTGTGTGTTCAGTGATAGATAAGCGAACATATAGTGCCAGATGGATTCCTGGGAGTGGGGGTGAAGGGGCTGTTAAAGGGGGTGACGGGTTTATAAAATGTGACAAGTGCGGGGCTGTTCCTTGGCAGTAGCTCAGTGTAGAACAGGGTCGGTAGCTCCTGTTCAGAGCAGCTCCCCTAAAAACAAGTTTTCCCTTATCAAGGAGAAGGCATTTGACTCTGTGCTACAGTCAGGGACGTCCCTAGGGGGATGCGGGGCCCGGGCCAACCCCTCCTGCCCCCGTCCCCATTCCTCCCCTTCCCCCAAACCCCTACACCCCCACGGAGTGACGCTGGGAGCCGGCAAGGCAGTGCAGAGCTGAGCAGGGCTGGTCACGCTGCCACCAGCCCCCGTGTGCCATGAAACATGGGGCCCCCCAAAGTGTGGGGCCTGGGGTAACCGCCCTGAACCATTCAGTGGACAGGATGGCTCTGGCTACAGTTGTCATGTGCCCTGATCCCTGAATGATGTGCCTTATCTGCGCAGGCAGAGTGTGGGTCTGTGTGCGGTGGGTGTATTGGATCAGCTCTCAGAGAGGGCAGAGTTATGGTCTCTTTGGCCTGTACCTTAACTTTGCATTTGCTGGTGTTCAGAGCCCTGAGTTTTGCTGAACTGTTTTTTGGAAGGACCTGAGATACCTCTGGGAACCTTAACTCTGTATTAGCAACGATTTTTGTCAGTGTCTTTCCGAGTTTCTTGAACAGAAAGAGGACTCCTTGTACAGTAACTCCTCACTTAACGTTGTAGTTATGTTCCTGAAAAATGGGATTTTAAGCGAAACGATGTTAAGTGAATCCAATTTCCCCATAAGAATTAATGTAAATAGGGCGGGGTTAGGTTCCAGGGAATTTTTTTTTTGCCAGACAAAAGGCATTATATACATTTTAAACAATTTTAAACAAGCAATTTAATACAGGTACAAGTTTTAAACAATTTTAAACAAGCAATTTAATACAGGTATAAGTTTTAAACAATTTTAAAGAAACGATTTAATACTACAATCATCATTGCTGAGTATGAAGCTTGGTTGAGGTGGTGGAGTCAGAGAGTGGAAGAGGGTGGATTGTCCCCCTGCTCCTCTTGCTGTTCTTGCAAGCACAGGCACCGACTTTGCCTGGGGCGGAGGGGCTGAACACTCGGCCCGCCCACTCCACCCCTTCCCCCAACCCCCCCCAACCCACCTCTTCTCCCTGCCCCCCACCTCCTCCCCCTTTACTCCACACGCCACGTTCTCGCTCCTCCCCCCTCCCTCCCTTGCCTCCTGCCCACGGCAATCATCTGGTTTGCGGCATTCAGGAGGCAGGGGGGAGAGGGGAGAGGGGAGGAGTGAGGACATGGCACGCAGGCTCCCCGTCCCTCCCCTGCCTCCTGAACACTGCAAACCAGCTAATTGCCACGGGCAGGAGGCAGGGGAGGAAGGGGGGAGGCTGCACGCCATATCCTCACTCCTCCCTCCTGCCTCCTGAATGCCACAAACCAGCTGCTTGCCGTGGGCAGGAGGCGGGGGGAGCAGGGGGAAGGCGCTGATCCGCGGGGTCCGCCAGTGGGCAGGAGGTGCTGGGAGGGGGAATAGGGGGGCTGCCAGCCGTGGACAAAGCAGATGGCCAAATGATGTAGTAGTGAAGCATTGCACAACTTTAAATGAGCAGGTTCTGTAATGGAGCAGGGAAGTAAGATCGAAACAACGTTAAGCAAGAGGACATTAAGTGGGGAGTTACTGTAGTAGACATTAATGGTCATTTAGGCAGTTGTAGTTCTCACTTAGGTTTGCAATCAATACATGACTGTGATAATAACACAGAGCCCTAACTTTTATATAGTGCTTTTCATCAGTAGAGCTCAAGGAACTTTATTCATTATCCCCATTTTACAGATGGGGAAACTGAGGCACAGAGCAGTGAAGAGACTTGCCCAAGGTCATCCAGAAGGCCACTGGCAGAGCCAGGAATAGTCCCAGTCCAGTTGTCTCTCCACTAGGCCACACGGTTCCTATGTCATTCCTCAGCACGCCTCCCCCGCCTGTACATTTTGTTACAGTGCAATGGGGGTGATGGTTGTGTTTTGAAGGGTTTACAGTGTGTAGTTGCTAACAAGGCTGGTGCGAGAAATCGGAGACACAGTCCATGTCCCAGCATCTCGACAGTTCCCTGGTGCTTACAGTGACTGTAAGTGTGAGAGAAAACTGCTGAGTCTGACTCCTTCTCCACCCCCTGCCCCACCATCCCTCACAACGTGTAGCCCCCCTTCCCCCTCCAACATTCCAGCTCTCCCTCCCCTTCCCTCACCACGAAGCCATTAGTTAGCTCTGTCGAAGCCTTTAATATGTAAGATGTTGCTCCTTGATGTCTCCAGATGGGGTAGACATACCTGCACTAGCTCTGATCAAGCTGTCGTGCTATAAATGGCAGAGTAGACACAGTGGCACGAGCAGCCTCCCTGAATATGAACCTAGGGTCCTGGGCAGGATCATACCTGGGGAGCTAGCTCATCCCCCCGCTCACACCACCACAGCTACACTTTCTCACGCTAGCTCAATCAAAGCTAGTGGGTGCATGTCTCCCAATGCTGGAAATTACACCTCCAGCTGTAGATATCCTCATCCAGTGTTACCAGCTCGCAGAATTTTATCACAGGTCTCATGACATTTGATGTGTTTCGTAAAGCCACAGCTCCTGGAGGCCTGTGATTAGGTGAGAATCTCAACTTTCGTTTTGTTATAAAGTAAGTTTCTGTCCCTTGTGGTTACAGATAAATGCTTGGAAATGTGACCCAAGGCAACTTTAAAGGTTCAGAAATCAGAAGGTGAAGAACAACCCCAATTTTATGATTTTAAAAAAAATCTCTTTACTTTTAAGCCAATCTCATGATTTGGGTGGGGGGCCTGACTTGGCAATACGCATCCTGCCGCACTCACATTCCTGTGTGTCTTGGTTCCTCTCCACTTTAATTTTCTTTTCCCCCGACTCATTTCACAGCACAGTTCACAGTGACTGGACCTGACCATCCAGTCACTGCCTCCCTAGGTGGGGAGGCCGTTCTGTCCTGCCACCTCTCCCCCCGGATGAGCGCTGAGAACATGGAGGTGGGATGGTTGCGATCCCAGGACTCTGAAGTCGTGCACCTGTACCGTGATGGGCAGGATCAGTATGGAGAGCAGATGCTGGAATATAGAGGAAGAACTGAGCTCTTGAGAGATGACATCACCAATGGGAGAGTTTTCCTGAGAATACGCGATGTCCAACCCTCCGACAATGGGCAGTACAAGTGTTTTTTTCAGTCCAGTGTCTTTTATAAAGATGCTTTATTGGAACTACAGGTGGCAGGTCAGTAACTTGTTCTGATACTTTGACGTCTTCAAAAGGGTAATAAGTGGAGTCAGAGGGTTCATTGTGAGATGACACCTGATTTGTCTCATAGTGGGGCAGCAGCTCTGCTCTGGTTAAGGTTGATTCTAGTTCACTGTTTAACAGCTGTTTTGTCTAAGGGCTCTAAAATCCACAGGCATACTCAGATTGTTTTGAAAATTGCTGCGACACATTGGAGTCTGGGACAGGACTAGTGGGCTAAATTTGAGGTCATTAGAGCAAGGAATTAATGAGATACACAAACACGCCTAACAAGTCAGGTGATATGGGCATGTTGTGGTTATTACAACTTTTTTGTGCACACCTGGGGCCAGACAATGGCTGATCCTCCCCATGCTGATGTCACCAGCTGGGAATGATCTCGGCTTGTGTCTGGTGCCCACAGGGTAACAGTGGTTGATACACAGAGTCCTGTAGCCCAGTGCCTGGTATAAGAATGGGACAATTGAGGAATTCCCCCGCCCCCCAGGACAAGTGAAGGCAGAAGGCCTGACACCTGAAGGTGCTGCCAGAGAGACCAGCAAGGGCAGATGTGTAGCTAATTCTGTAACCAGGACATGAGATTTAGGTCAGATGCAGCGAACACCAGACTGCTGACAGTCCCCATGGCAAGAAGACACCTCTGTGCACTTCTACTGGCACAGCCTACAGACCTCAGCAGTGAAATGAGACATATGTAATGATCCCTCAAGGTACATGCACCTTTCCTCACATCGCAGTGACAGCTCTGCCAGCCAGCTCGAATTAATCCCTCCCCCAGTCACTGCAGCGACTCCGAACACAGTCTCTGTCATGCCTGCGTATTATGGAACCACCCTCACTGAACTGTTCCCAGCGCTTTTTGACAGCCCCAGGAGGCAGAGTTCAGGTGGCAGGGCTGGGGTGGTGTGTGCCATTGCTTTGTATCTCTTGTGTTTCAGGAGTTTAAATTTAGCTGCTTTTTGCATTTTGGAAATGCACAAAGCCCTGCTGGGAAGCTTTACTTCTGCATTAGCAAGTAGTTTGTGGGCATTAATATGTAACTATAGACCCCTCGTGGTCGAGATGGAGTCTGCTCTGCAGAGCGGCTCCAGCCAAGAATAGGGGTGAACTGGAGGGCAGCAGGGTAACTCCTTCCACCCCAGGGAACAGGGGTAACTGAGACTCCTCATAAATCTAGACACAATCTTATCATGACATCCATACACCAAATACTTTACAAACAGCACCAACAAAATTAGCATCAAACATTCAGATTTCTTCAGTACCAAATGGTTCACAGGCCACACACCCTATGCAATTAAAACACACTGCTGATTTGGCATTAATGCCACCACATTGCTCTGAGTTGAACCAGCAGCAAGCACCCAGTTCATCCAGAAAGCTGGTATCCATCTCTTTGTGATTATCTTCTCGATGCAATCGGTAAAAGCAGGCCTGTGAGCATCAGCACTCAGGGCAGAGATCTTCACCTCCCCTCTGGGTCTAACTGAAGACTTTGGTACTTTTTTTCTTTATATTGGGAGTGGAATTGTCTCCACTCTTGGAGATGCCCTACTAAGCATACTGCAAGAGTTCATTAACTTTTTCCTTTGTTCACCTGTGTTACCCGCACACTCTAGCACACCCCACCCTTATCCAATTCCTAGGGCTCAGGGGGTACTCTTCTGTGGATTTGCAGGGCCTTTTACCAATAAAAGAACCTTACACAGTAATATCCTTATCCTCTATTTATTAACAATTACCAAGCAAAATACACACACTAGCATACAATGCTATGCTCACCAATCCTGATCAGGCTGGCGGACTTTCCCTGTTGGCCAAGCAAGGTCAGTCTCATCTGGATTCTGGTTGCTGCCCATCACAGTCATGCAGAAGATTTATACCAGCTCTGATCTTAGGCTGTGTCTTACAGGTGAATTCTTCTTCTTTCAGGTCTTTTCTTCTTATTCTTCTTCTGGTCCTTCTGCTGGTTTCCTTGGACCCCAGGTTACATAGTGAAGCTTGAGTCCTGCTTAGCTTACCCAATCATTTTACTAAAATATTACAAAATATTCTTTGATCAATCCTAACATATTGTGAAACAATTCTTTAACCAATCATACCCCACCACCTTAGTTGACTTAAATCTTGCAAAATTAGTTATGTAATAGACAGAAACAATCAAAGAACCAGACAGAAACCATACAGATAAACAATAGAGAAGTAGGGACAATAAAAGCAAAACAATAAAGAAGTAAAGGTTTCACAGCCACAGCTGTTGATAAGTGATTCCTTTCCAGACAGAATGGCATCAGGCAAAGTTTTCCTTAAACATTTTAAGAGATTCCTGGTTTATCTGATGATGGTGGGCACTATTAGGAGAGGATCACCTCCTTAACAGCCCGATATTACATTGTTTTAATGTAATTTAGAAGGAATGTGAGGATGGGACTTTCTACTTCTTGGCTCATGGCTGCTGCTCTCCTAATGTGGCTGCAGAAAAAAGTCCCCAGACCTTACACTTGCTAACCCCTGACTAGCTGGAATCAGTGAACTGTTTAAAAGGAACAGACACTGAAGCACGGGGGATGGGATGGGGGGTTACATATAATTTTCATCTTAGGCCTTTAACCTGAGTTTTTGTCTGTGGCTCTTGAGCATTTCCCATGAGTCTGTCGGACCAAAGCCTTGTGAGTCGCACCCCTGCTGGGAGGGGACTCCGTAGCCTGTGCTCTTTGGTCAAGAATCCCACGGGAAGGCTCCAGACACCAGTCCCTTCTCTGTCTCTCTTGGGAGGTTGTTTCCCTCTCTAGGCTGGTCTGTGTGAAATTTCCAAACTCCCTGAGGGCCTCTCTGCATACACACTGACACTGCAATAGTGAAATCAGTTTGAATTCACACCTGGTTAAGGTACAGGACTCTTGCTTCAGATTAAGATAATTTTATTTCAGTTTAGCTTGTCAGTACTAAAAAAAAACACCAAGTGTGATCTGGTATGGGAGGCGTGACCTTAACCCGTCATTTCCTTCTATCTAGTGTTTTTGTTTCTGTTTTGCTGAGTGTATTTCCTGGCTTTCAGAGGTACCAGTTTTCTGCTACCCACTTCTGCATTCTGGAAGGGTACAAGGCCCTGCCAACACAACCCAAACTCCCTTATTACAAGGTTTTTTAGTAACAGCCGTGTTAGTCTGTATTCGCAAAAAGAAAAGGAGTACTTGTGGCACCTTAGAGACTAACCAATTTATTTGAGCATGAGCTTTCGTGAGCTACAGCTCACTTCATCGGATGCATACTGTGGAAATTGCAGAATATCATTATTATATATACAGACACCATGAAACAATACCTCCTCCCACCCCACTCTCCTGCTGGTAATAGCTTATCTAAAGTGATCATCAAGATGGGCCATTTCCAGCACAAATCCAGGTTTTCTCACTCTCCGCCCCCCCACAGACAAACTCACTCTCTTTTACCAGCAAGAGAGTGAGTTTGGCTGTGGGGGGGCGGAGAGTGAGAAAACCTGGATTTGTGCTGGAAATGGCCCATCTTGATGATCACTTTAGATAAGCTATTACCAGCAGGAGAGTGGGGTGGGAGGAGGTATTGTTTCATGGTGTCTGTATATATAATAATGATATTCTGCAATTTCCACAGTATGCATCCGATGAAGTGAGCTGTAGCTCACGAAAGCTCATGCTCAAATAAATTGGTTAGTCTCTAAGGTGCCACAAGTACTCCTTTTCTTTTTACAAGGTTTTTTATTTGTGACTTAATTTAAGGCTTGTCTACACATACATGTGCACCGCTTTCAATGAACTAGTGCAAACCTCTGTGTGGACACTTAAATGGGTTTGGAAATGGCTTATATTGCTTTAGCTTGAATCAATTCCTTCTTGATTTAAGAGTGTCCACACAGGGATTTGCCCTGGATTAACTAAACCAGTTTAAGTAAACTGGAGCAAGTTTGGGCACAGAAAAGTCCTGACATTAACATTTATTTTACTGTATATCAAATAAGAATCTGACCAGATTAACTGAACCAACTGCACTTATGAACTCTCATTCGATTATTAGTTTAATAAGAAATGGCTTTTGATGACAGTGTAATAAAACTTTTGGCTCGTTACTGGGCCCTGTCGGATTATCACAAGTTCATTTATTTCTTCTGTAGGTTTGGGCTCTGATCCTGTCATCTCTGTGGAGGGACATCAGGACGGAGGGATCCGGGTGGTGTGCCGATCATCCGGATGGAACTCACAGCCTGAGGGTCAGTGGAGAAATCTCCAGGGGAAGATCTTACCATCGGCCTCTGAAGACATATCCCCAGAGGCCGATGGCCTGTTTCAAACAGAGATTGCCATTGTTCTAACAGAAGAGTCCAACCAGAAAGTGTCCTGCTGTGTCAGGAACCTTCAACTCGACCAGGAGAGAGAGACAGCGATTTCCGTAGCAGGTCAGTGCCCGTCCGTGCCGCACATGAATAGAAAGAAACGCTGCAGACATGAGCGGAGAGTATTTATCATTGTGTCTCCTATGTATTGGCCTGAACCTTCAAGGTGCTGAGCACGTCTTGGAAAGTCCTGAGCAACCTCAGTTCTCTTGGATATGTTTACACTGCAGTTAGACACCTGCTGGTGGCCCATGCCAGTTGGCTCAGGCTAAGGGGCTTGGGCTAAGGGACTGTTAAATTGCAGTGTAGACGTTCAGGCTTGGGCTGGAGACCAAGCTCTAGGACCTTCTAAGGTGGGGGAGTCCCAGAGCTCAGGCTTCAGCCTGAGCCCGAACACCTACACTACAGATAAACAGCCCCTTAGCCCGAGCCCAGTGAGCCTGAATCAATTAGCATGGGCCAGCTGCAGATGTCTAATTGCAGTGTAGACGTACTCTTCAACTCCAGTAGGAGCTGAGGATGTTTAGCACCTTACAGGCTGGGACACCATTGGCCAGATTTTCATAATAGCTCAGCACCCAGCTATCATCCTTCTTCTCAGTAGGGGTGGGGGAGGGAATTCCCCTTTGTTCTTGTGCTGTAGTGAGGACTGTGTTAGAATTGCAAGCTGTCACTTAAAGAGGGGGGTGGGTTTCCGGGTCCTGTTTGCAGGCTAGAGGGCTCTGTAGCAAAGCGTGTGAGCAGAATCAGGGCTTGCTACAGGAACAGTTAGTTCGTGGCAAGCTGGGGTGTAAATCTGTCTCACACTAGCCTGCCGTACACTAACTGTTCGTGTGGACCCTGCTACATGCACTAGTGATTCCATAGTGCGCTTTGATCTGCCCCACTTTGAAACGGAAACGGATCAAAGTGCACCAGGGAACTTTTAGTGCAGTGCAGCCAGGTGCACACAGCCAGTCAGGGCACAGCAGACTAGTGCAAGGTGGATTTACACCCCAGCCTGCCGCACACTAGCTGTGCCTATAGACGAGCCACCATAAAGCAAGGTGGGGTGAGTTGTGCCCACTACCTTAGGGAGCAGCCCCCCTGCTCTGTTTTGAGGTTCTTGTGTCTTAAGGTTCTGGATTCTAAGACATAAAGTTGTGTTACGCTGCAACCTTCCAGCAGGAGCATTTATGTTTGTATCTAACGTCTATGTGTGCTGTGACCATCACAGTTCTCAGTTGGAGTGGGGGAGGGAATTCTCCTCTGTTCTCAGTGAGAGCTGCTGAGTATTTATGAAAATCTGGCTAATGAAGTCATTTTTCCTGAACAGCACAAGAGAGCCCTGGATATGGTCTGAGCATCGCTACTTAGAATACATCTGAAAATACCAGCAATAAAAGTTGAGGCCCAAAATAGGCAGAAACAAAATCTTACCTGAGAGCATCTTAATTCTTAGGAAAAAAGGTTGTGATTTTATGTACTATTATCTACCAGATAACTTGGTTACTATCGAATTAATATTTCATCACTATAATAGTAAGAATGTTGTATTTGTAAAGCACTATTCATCTGAGGTCTCATAGTGCTGCACTGCTGGTTAGTTTATGATATGCCCAGTATTACCTGATTGCTGTGTTCACAGCACACACACGACGAGTTACAAACAAAACATAAATAATATTCCCGAAAGGCTGCAATGTAACACTGCTTTATTTCTAGGAATCCAGAACTCTAACATGCCACAGCCAAATACAGAGAGAGACAAAGCAGGCTGCTCCCTAAGGCAGAGAGGCAGAACCAAACCTACCCTGCTCTAGGCTGGCTCTTTGCAGACTGACTGCAGAAGACCCAGATGCACCCTCCCAAAAGAGCCCTTTAGCCTGCAGGCAGGGCCAGGAATCCCCTCAGGATTTCAAGTGTCAGCTTGTAATTTCTACAGTTTTCAATACACCGCACTAATCACTTAGCAAGAACCATCTAGTCAGCCATTGCTCCGAGGCCCAGGGAGGAGGACACTGGAGGAATTTTTACTCTGAATCTATAGGCTCAAGTTTTGTTTTTATTAAAATCCTGCATTAACATATTTTGGTCCAGACACTCCCATGTAGCTGAGCCCCTGGGAGGACAGGAGAGTTGGGGGTGTCAGGAAGCTGGTCACAACTTTCTGATTCTGAGGGCCAGTCTGCACTGGCTGCGGCCTTGGGATCACTTAGAGCAACCTAGGGAATGCCTGAACTTACGCTAGTGGGGGATAGGTGTAGCATAATAGAGCTGCACCCTACCCCCTCCCTATCCCCAACACACCCCCTCCCATTAATTAACCATGATCAGTAACCAGCTTGGGCTTCCATTGGCTTAATAATAAAGCACAGAGGAGCCACATCTCCCTGTGTATTTCCCTGTGAGTCTTTTAACTAGTCACAGTGTCACCACTGTCGCAGTGTCCTGCCTTCATTCTGCGCGTGTTTGCTCCCTAGTCAATGGCACCTTCTCTTGCAGAGCTGTTTTTCCCGAGGGTCAATCCCTGGACGGTGGCTCTGGGAGTGATCCTGGCTCTCCTGGCTGTTCTCATGGCCCTGGCCAGTTACTGCTTCTGGAGGCAACACAGAGAGAAAGGTGATATAATGAGAGGGGTGGGGGGAACTTGGTGAGAGACAGACAGATATTTAAAACCAAACCAAAAGTAAAGAGACAGGGATTAAGGGGCTTTGATTCAGTGTCCGGAGAAGTTTCAGGCAGTGGGAACCGGGCTGAGGGTGAAGAAGGAGCTGAAGAAATTATTTTCATGTTTGAACCAAGACATGTCAAGTGGTTTCAGCCCTTCAGGTCTCACTCCAGGATCCCGAGTGATTGTGACTCTGAACTGTTCCCTGGGGTTCCGCACGGCTCTGTTTGAAACATCATGGGGGCTCAGTGAGCTGGGCTTGGAGCCCCAACATATGGAACTTGGCTGCTGGCAAGAAAAACAGAAAGCGAAGTAGAAGAGAGGGGTTTGTTAGGGCTCAATTCTGCCCCCCAGTCTGTGCTTGTGAGTAGGAGCTGTGGATGGGCAAAGCAGTGGCTGTGCAAATGGAAAGGTTAGCACTTATCTACACTCAGATTTGCTCTGCCTGAGATCCAAATATTTTATTAAAACTAATGTTTGAAATCAAATTCACATTACACAGGTTTAAAGAAAAGGCACTGTACATCTGGGGTCAAGCTTGGGTTATGAAAAATTAAAAGTCTTGGTTACAAAGCTGACGAGATACGTAGGGGTACATAACAAGCATTGTCCCAGACTAAGGTGTGTAAGCTTTTAAGTGGTAGAGAATAAGTGTTCTTGGGTACGCCACCCATAGAGTGTATAGAGTCAGAGTCAGTAGCGGTAAAGTGGATTGGTACATGGGTGGAGTTTGTCCCTCTGTCCGTCAGTGTCTGGCGGGTCTTCTAGAGACGGATACAGTCTGTCAGGGAAGGAAATGGGTTATTTCCCTGACTGTGTCCCTTGTCGGCGGTCTCGTTCACGTGTCCTGGTATTGTTGGTGTCCTGTGATGTGTTCAGTGTATATGTCCCTGGACCATCTGATGGCGTCGGACACCATGAGCTGCCTCATTAGCCGGGCATAGCGCCAACCGACTCCGCACGCTCTCAGCACCAGCTCATTGTTGGGATCCCACACGCCCAGGGCTCTGACGATCAGGGCGTGGATCTGGACCTCTTAGCCCTGGGCTCTCAGAGTGTCAGCCAGCAGGGTACACAGGGTAATTAACTCTCTCTTGCAGTATAAGTGCTCAGCTGTAGTTTTTTCTCTAGTCGCAAAGGGCAGAACTGTCCTTCAGTGATCTACATACTTATAGAGATGCTGGAATTTTCACAGCTGCCTAAGGGGTCTGAATGCCCAATTTTTGTTTAAATTAATGGATACTGAGTGTGCAAACCCCCAAGGCAGCTGTGAAAATCCCACCCAGAGGGTTTTCTCACCTGAAGCGCTGTGAAAATTATGTAAAAATGTACCAGTGTTGGAAGAATTGGGAAGGGGACATGTCTGTTCCAATGATTTCCCAGTGGGGACAGAAGAAGGTAATGGAGAGAAGCAGAGAGGAGCTGTGCTTTGTAGTTGTGAAAGCTGGAACTGGATGCTGCACCTTTAAAACTGTCACCTTCACACTCTGACAGCACCAGGTGTGAACTGGTTTAGTTAGTGGTTTTAATTAACAGATACATTATGTGGGTTGATAAGTTTCAGAGGGGTAGCCCTGTTAGTCTGTTTCAGCAAAAACAACAAAGAGTCTTGTGGCACCTTAAAGACTAACAAATTTATTAGAGCTGAAGCCCACGAAACTTTATGCTCTAATAAATTTGTTAGTCTTTAAGTTGCCACAAGACTCTTTGTTGTTTTTATGTGGGTTGAGTACACGTTTAGGTGACAGGGAAACACTCATTTTGAGTTGTATGTAGAAGTCAGGTATATGCCCAGAGAGAGAGAGAGAGAGATAGAGAACTCTGTTGGGCTCATTTTGAAGCATTAAACAATCAGAACAATGAACTGTCACTGTCTTGTTTCCTGGCCTTTCAGAGAATTCGCCGCACCAGCTTCACTAGTGAGCTGTGGCTAGGATGCTGTAGTAACACAAACACACTCAGGACTTGCACGGCTGGTCTGAGACGCTGCTCACACTGGGCACAAGTCTCGCTCAGGCTGCGCTCAGCAGTGACTGGCAGACATGACGCTACCTCCATGTCCTGCAGTGTTGGTACCCCAGGGCTGACGCACCAAGGGGACGAGCTCCCAGTGGGAAAGACCTGATCTTAGACTCAATGCCTGTAGGGGCCCATCCACACACCCTTCCCTGGCTTCTGCTGACCAGATAAAGAAAGGTCTCTCCACCCTGTTCATAGCTGGGACACTCCCCATCTACCAGGCCCTAGGGGGAGTTATTCCCATGTATCACTAGGACCAGGGGACAGGCACCTGCCACAGGGTCAGGAGTTGGCCTAGAATGGAGCCAATCAGACCCCGTCCCTTTCCCAGCCCAGGTCAGTGCCCCATTCCCATCGCTCACTTCCATCCTCCATCCCCACAGTCAAGAGCTGGGGCAGGGGGAGGGAGGGTTGGAGAGCTGGGGCTGTTCAGGGGATGGGCCAGAAGGGAGCAGGCAAGGAACTGGACAAAAAAAGAGACCTTCTCCCTCCCACCATCCCCCTCAACAGCCAGATTAGACAGGAGTGTGACAGGGCCCAGGCAGCAGGGATGCTGGCTGCAGGGATGTTGAGACAGATCTGTCTGTGTGTCCTGTTTGTCAGTCTGTCCGCCTTGCTTTCATAGTTACAGCACAATTATGTTAATAGCAGGAACTGCGCCTTAAACATGATGGTGAAATCTCACCTCTCGCCCTTTTCTCCCTCTAGAGACGCTGCGATCGGATAAGGAGAGTGAGAAAGGTCAGTGTCTGGGCCCATCACATTAGCTGGCAGTAGAGTTATCCCCATAAACACAACAGGGTGAAATCTTGCCAGCCATTATTAATTTATTAATTAATCATTGAAACAATTTACTGAGGGTCATGGGCGGCGGGTGGAGCCCCCCTTTGGGGAAGCTAGTCCCAGCTCCGCCTCTTCCACCTGTGCCCCCTCAGCCGGAGCCCTGAGACTCCCCATGCCTGGAGGAGCCCCAAGCGCCCCCTTCCTCAGCTGGAGGAGCCCCAGGCCAGCTGAAACCCCGAGCCCTTCCCCCACACACCTGCCTGGAGCTGCCCTGGGTCAGCTGCAGCTGTGCTGTGCCTCCCCTCTCCAGACCCCAAGCTGCCTGGGGAAAAACATCTCTCAGGTCTGGAAGATGCTTTTGCTATGCCCCATGCAGGTTCCGGGGCGGCTGAGGAGGCGGTATGTGCCACTCAGCTTCCTGGGTCCATCAGTAATCTCCAGTCCAGGGAAATTACCGATGAACCCAGGAAGCTGAATAGCACATACCGCCTCCTCAGCCACCCTGAACCTGCATGGGGCATAATAAATCAAAAACTTCCCCCCAAAACGCCACAAATGGGGGTCCAGTGGCCGCAGGAGTGCCAGGGGAGGCTGAGCCTCTCCTAGTCTATTATACCCACCGCCCATGCCAAGGGTCATGGTGGATTCTCCAGCACTGGCAGTTTTTAATCCAGATTGGATGTTTTTCTAAACCATCTGCTGTAGGAATTATTGTGGGGAAACCCACGGGCTTGTGTTATGCAGGGGTCAGACTAGGTGATCACAATGGTCCCTTCTGGCCTGGGAATCTGTGAATTGATGAATCACCTCTCATCCTGTTCTCTCTCCAGAGACCCTGCTGTCTGAATGGGAGGGAGAGAAAGGTCAGTGTCTGTTACAATATTAACTCTATCCCCATAAATACGACAAGGGGGAAGTCTCACCTCTCCCTCTTTTCTCCCTCTAGAGACTCTGCGATCTGAGATGGAAAGGCAGAAAGGTCAGTGTTTGGACCAGTTACGTTAGCTGTGGGGTTACTGTTATAAACACGACAGGGGGAATCTCATGTCTCTCCCTTTTCTTCTCCCTCTAGAGGCTCTGCAATCTGAGATGGAGAGACAGAAAGGTCAGTGTCTGGGATCAATGGGATCCGATGGGTTGAAGATTTCATGTCATGTCAGTCGAGTTAGCTCAGCCGAGCCAACTTAACTCAGTTGAAAGTCCCATTTAATGCCAGTGGAGTCACAGTTTAGCACCTTGAGCTCAGCCTGTTTGAATGAGTGATGGGGAACATCTCCATATCGGCACCAGAGTCCAAGCAGTGAGCTCAGGGGCTGCTCCCACTGACACAAAGGGGCTCTGAAGGGGAAGGGATCATTTGATCTAATAAACCCCATGGGAATTACAGAAATGGCACCTTGAGCCCAGGGCCCTGAATACACTACCCCAGCTTAGTCAGTCTCATTGCTGGAGACTGTGGGTACGTGTACAGTGCAAAAAACCACCCATGCCCACAAGTCTCAGAGTCTGGGTCAGCTGCCTGGAGCTCGTGCTGCAGGGCTAAATCTAGCAGTGTAGCCATTCCTGCTCTGAGACATCCCCCTTCCCTCCTCACTGGGTGTCAGAGCCCAGGTTCCAGCCTGAGTGGGAACGTCTGTACTGCGTGAGCCTCACAAGCAGGGTGTGTGTGTGTGTGTGTGTGTGTGCGTGTGTGTGTGTAGACAAACCCATAGAGACTTATCCAGTATTTAACAGGATCCCTCACCTGGGAATCTCCTGTGTTCTGGCCCTTCCATGCCCATGTAATGTGGGAGGGGGCAGGATTTCACCCTCAGTGACCATGCACACCCACAACCTCAGCTCCAGCCTGCAGTGACTCCACACAATAATCGTACAAGTCTGGTCAATGCAGACCAGTGTGTTTGGGGGTCTATATTAAATGAAACTGATTTTTAAAGGCATGCTAGGGTTTGGTTTTTTTTTTAACTTTTCCCCTCATAAAGTTACTACAGGGCAGAGTTAAGGTTGCTTAGGTGCCTTAGCTGCATTTCTACACCATGGCATGTTTGGATTTCTTTTAAATTTAACCTTAGTTCTGTATTTTCTGAGTTTATAAAACTTGGTTTGGGGATAATTACGAGATCCCTGTAATGTGCTTTACCCTTAAATTACAAGTACGTCCTCTCCACCTCAACCCCACACTAATCATAGAATCATAGGACTGGAAGTGACCTCTAGAGGTCAGCTAGGCCAGTCTCCTGCACTCATGGCGGGACTAAGTATTATCTACACCATCTCTGGTGGGTGTTCATCTAACCTGCTCTCATGATGGAGATTCCACAACCTCCCTCACCTTTTATCTCAGAATCACATTATGGCCCCGATCTACAAAGAGCCTTAGGTACCTAAACTCCAGACTCAATCCCCGTTTTAGACACCATGATCCAGAACCCCACACTTGGCTGACACCTACCCCTGTAGGCACCAACATTCACTCAGGACATAAATCTCTGTGTAAGTTCTCACACTGTCTAAGCTTCCGCCTCTGGACACAAAGAGTGCACTGCTGCCTCACTCTAGAATTTTGGGCACCTATCTCCCACCTGTGCCCCGGCGACACATAAACTGGGGGGAGAAGGTTCTAGCTCACCCATGGGGCCTGATCCAGTAGACATGCACAGAGGCCACCCAGAACTGAGGTGAGAGACGGGGAGGAGAAGAACCTTCCCCATGGGCAGTGCGTGAACCACCCCTCTGCTCCCTGCCCCTCTTCCCGAGCCCCTGTCCAAGCTCCCCATCGAGGCCGCTGGCCCCCACAGTGCCTCCTGCCCCTGTGCCTAGCAGCCGCTGCCAGAGGGGTCTGCCAGTCAATTTTGGGAGCTGCCCCAGGAAAGCTGACCCCCTGACTCCCTGCACCCCAACCCCCTGCCCCAGCCCAGAGCCAGCACCCTGCACCCAAACTCCCTCCCAGAGTCCCCACCCTGTACCCCTCCCACACCCAAACTCCCTCCAAGAGCCTGCACCCTGCACCCACTCCTGCACCCCAACCCCTGCCGCAGCCCAGAGTCCACACCCTGCACTCCCTCCCGCACCCAAACTCCCTCCCAGAGCCTGCAACCCATACCTTCTCCCAGACACCAACCCCCTGCCCCTGCCTGGTGAGAGTGAGTGAGGGTGGGGGACAGCGAGTGACAGAGGGATGGGGGATGGAGTGAGCAGGGGGCAGGGCCTCAGAGAAGGGGCTGGGCAGGGGGCATGGAAAACGGTCTTTGGGTTTGCGCCATTAGACAATTCGTAACGCTACCAGAGGGGCATGTGGAAGCCCTGGCCATGCTGGAAGAGCGTGCCCAACAGTGCAGCCGGCAGCACTGCCCAAATGTCAGGCGGACCGTGTCTGCATGGGTGCAGCTTGTGTGTGCGTGGGGGCCCAATGACTGTTCTGCCCTGGGGCCCGAAATTGCTGTCGGCAGGCCTGACCACTCCTATCTCCATTAAATCCTCGTCTTTCACAGCTCCCCCCTCTCCCAGTTCTCCTCCTGCCTCGCTAATCGCTCTCGGTGTCTGTTCTGTTGGGTCGGTCTCTTCCTGTCTCCCTCTTTCACAGCACGTCCCCCAAAGCCCAGTGCTTGTCCCTAGTGGTTCTTATGGACACTCACGGCATCAGATACCACCTCTATGCCAATGACTCTCAAACTCTTGCTCTGCTAAAGACTGTTCTCGGGCCTCCCATCCCACATCTCAGCCTGTCTGACAGCTCCTCCTCGTCGATGGCCAGAGGGCAACTTAAGCTCAAAGCTCTTCCGGCCCCCTCACAGCCCACCCCACTTCCTAGTTTCTTCATCTCTTTGGATAACGTCACGAGCCCTCCCCGAGGCAGGGGGCTGTGACAGCTCTCCCTCCCTCCCTGCCTCCCATCCCGCACACTGGGCTGCCCCGAGCTAGGTACCAGGATCTCTGCCCCTTCTGTGGGCCAGGGATTGTGGTCCTGAGGTGGGATGTGAGGCCTGAGCTGGCTGCAGGGAGCCCAGAGCAGAGTGGGGCGCCTGGGGTTTGAGCCCTACCCGAGGTGTCTCCTTATGGGAGGGGCCAGGGGGTATTTCCCCTGCCCTGGCTGGGAGAACCGCTTCATGATGTAGGCCCAGGTCAGGGGTTGAGGTTCGGGTTGGGGGGAGGGAGAAAAAACTGTCCTATATTTTTGAAATACAGTGTTGGCCACCCCAACAACATCTCCATCAGCCCCGTCAATCTAGACATTGTCTCTGACTCAGCCTCTCTCTAGGCTCCCATGTCCTAACCTCACCCCAGTCTCCCTGCTCCTGCGTGTATAACACGTCACAGATACAGCCTCTTGTGTCTGTCCCAACAGCCCAGGCTCTCGTTCACCCCATCATCTCACACCTCCACTGCTGTGATCTCCTCCTGTCCAGCCTTGATGCCAGCCACTTTGTCCCCTCAGCTCCATCCAAACCATGGCTGCTTGGCTCAGCCCTCATGCTCGTCTCTCCTGCCACATCCTCCACTTAGTTCCACTGAGGCCCCCTCCAGCACCGCTCCAGCACAAGCTCCTTGTCTTCGACTTTAGTCCCCTCAACTCAACATTTAGTCCCACCCTGTCTGAGCGATTGATGCTGCCTTCCCTCTGCCAGCGATGGCCGGTTCCAGGGGTGGGCGCGCAGGGCCGGTTCCAGGGGTGGGCCAGCAGGGCCATCATCCTCGGCACCACTTCCAGGGGGAGCTGTACTGCTGCTGGGCTTTCTATTTTTTTTTCTCCGGGCAGCGTAGGTAGGGTGACCAGATAGTGTGAAAAATCTGGACACTTTTTTTTGTGCAGGGGTGGGGGAATAGTTGCATTTATAAGACAAAGCCCGTAATATTGGGATGTCTGATCACCTGCAGCCTGGGTCACCCGCCTGTCTACTTCTCCCTAAAACACCTCCGTGTTTTCTCCCCCTCCCACTCCATGCAAGGAAAAACATCCCCTCAGTATTAGTAAAGCTGCCCCCTTCTCCTCGCTTTAATCCCTCCTCCAAATCCAGCTGTGCTATGGCCCCTGGAATCTCTCCCGTCTGGCATTGGGCACCTGCTGGCTGGGCATGTGGTGGGCCAGGCCCTGAGTGTGTGTGTGCAGGACCTAGCACCGTGGGGCCTGGCACTCCGTGCTCAGAGAAGCCCGGCCCTGAGTGTGTGTGTGTGTTCAGAACCTAGCACAGTGGGGCCCGCCCATGAATGTGTGCACAGCACCTAGCCCTGAGTGTGTGTGTACAGGTCCTAGCACCATGGGACCTGGCACTGTGTATCATACAGGATGTAGCCCAGTGGGTCCCAGCCCTGAGTGTGTGCGTACAGGACCTACCACAGTGGGGCCTGGCTCTGAGTGTGTGTGTACAGGATCTAGTGCTGAGTGTGGGTGTACAGGACCTAGCTCAGTGGGGCCCAGTTCAGAGTGTGACCTCTAGATGCAACTGGAATGCGAATAACACTGTGCAGTGGGGCAGGAGACTGGTCTTGGGATATGGAGATATGGCCTGGGATGGGGCTTAAAAGTGTGTGTGTCTGTGCAGAGGATGGGGGATGAAGAGAGGAAGGTGGGTGGGGGGTTGCAGGGAACAATGTGGCACGGCAAGAGACGAGTAATGACGTGGACCAAGGAAGCTCTGCTCTCTGGGCCAGGTTTACCTTCCAGTATTTGAGGTTTAGAACGTAGTAGATATAACAGATGGGGCAGGACAGCTTAAATCCATTCGCCCATAAGAAGCCGGCTCCTGGGCTGTGCTCTGCTTAGTGTCTTATGGACAAATCTTTCAAAACACTCGCATCACCAGTGAGGGAGACGTCGCTTTTAGCTTGACTGTTGCCCATTAAGTTTTGAGACTCAACATTAACTCCCGCTGTCTTTGACTTTCCAGCGGAATACGAGGCAGCGAAAGGTAAGGGCATTTGTACTAGTTTTGATTATGCTTTAAATTGGAAAAGGAACACTCAGAGCTGTGTGTGCAAAGACGTGTTAGTGTAAAACATTAATGTGTTACTGAGACAGGTAACGTACACGACAAGGGGAAATCCAGATATAACCCAGACATAATAGATGGGAAATTGTTGGTATTGAAATATGAATATTAACAGTTTTATATTTCACAACATTAACCCTTGGAAATACCCTTAAAAAGTAAACAAACGTCACTTCCTGACACCTGAGAGACCCTGTAATGAGAACAATGATTCTTTTATACCAAGAGGGCCCAGCCCGCTGAGCTCTCCATGGATGTTCTCCTGCATCCCTAGGTCTCCTTGGAGCAGGATTGGGCCCTGTTGGCTTACACACACAGCAGCTGTAGGATCAGGCACATGGGTCTGATCCCACTGAAGGTGGCAGGAGTTGCAGGTGCTCATCACCCCTTGGGGTCACCAGCATACCCAGATGATGGAGACACTTATGAAAGAATTGTTCTTTGAGCTGCAGGCCCAGGTTCTCTGTTGGGCCAGTGCCTGCTTGGGGTGGGGGCAGTGAGGGAGCTGGTTCTGGCTCCCTGGTTCTCAGGCTGCCCCAGGGGTTGCTCTAATTTGCTCCAGCTGGCTGTGGTCCCTGAGAATTGGTGATGTGCTCTGCTCTGCCCCAGCATACCTCCTCCCAGCCCTGCCACTCCCCCTACACGGGGGAGGGGAGTTGACACAGGAGCCAGCTATGCTGCTTTACCCTGGCTGGGCTCTCCCTACACCAGGGGAATTCTCTGATGTCCAGGGCCTGGTTCCAGCCAGTCTGTACCATCCCTGCACACAGTGACCAGAGCAGGGGAAAGAACTGGGCCCCTTAGCACTAATGGCCCCATTCTGCCCCCCGACTCACATGAGTGATCCCCACAGGTGCGGCCCCATTGATTTCTGCAGGGAGGGTTTGCAGGATCAGATGGAATAAAGGAGAAGTCATAACTAGTGGTTAGGAGCCCAATCCTGCTGTCCTTACCCAGGCAAAGTTCCCACTGAAGCCAATGTAATGTGGGGTTAGAACTGGGCACTTCTGTTACTGAGATTCTCTCCTGTTGATTCATTTATGTTCTTTTTTCCCTTTTCTCTCCTCTCATTCTCATGGACCCTCTGGCAGAACTGGGTAAGCTGTTCCTGGTTGTGTTTGTTTTTCACAGTATGTGACTTGCTGAGTCTGCATTTTGTTGGTGTAAATTCTTGTTTCTGATTATTTCAGGACTCACCAGAGCCCAAGGATACGCAGGTAACGAACGCTGATCCTGCCGCAGTCGCTCTCCGACCCATTTCTCTGGGGTACTCGGTCACTGCTCAGTCCTCTTACAGCTCTCCCAATAGCTAAGGGGTCGGGCAAAATGTGATTGTGTGAAACTTTGAGGAGCTTGGTTATTCACACACCCCCTAGGGTACCTGCTCGGGGCAGGGGGAGCTGGTGCAAACAGATAATTGTTTAACTGCTCTCTGTTGCTATTTTATAGCTTCCAGTTAATACAGTGTTTATTTCAATACTGACCATTGTTTGGCAGAAACATCCAGTCGATGAGCTTATCCAACCCTGCTGGATGCAGTGGCAGAGAGTGGGTGGAGGGCAGAGGGGCAGCTGGAGACTCTAGAAGGGTCGCTGGGGTGAGGAACAAGGAATTTAAACCTCCTCTCCCCACACTTAGGGCTTCTCAGCATGGGGAATTCATGGGGAAGAGCCCAGAGTAGCTAGTGTGGCGTATTCTGCACTTGTATTCTTCCAATGTGGATTAACCCAAAGCAGACAAGGGCACTCTTAGCATGGAATAAGAGTGTCCGCACAGGCAGCTAGCGCTGATTAGCTGTTCTGCACTAGCTACTCAGGGCTTTCCCTCCCCCCCGCCATGTATACAAGTCCTTAAATTTACTTCCAAGTAGAGATGAAAGTAAGCTGGTGTGTGAATTAGAGCCACGATTGGTTCGCTGGGGGCGGGGCTCTGGCTGCTGCCATCAGGGTAACACTGGGCGGTGCTGGGCATGGGTGGCCCATCCCACCCCTTCTACCCTCCTCCCCCACAGGAGCCCAAACCACCACCTCTCCTGACCCCAATGCCAGACAGCTGGGGGTGAGGCCCCAGCCCTGGTGGGCCCAAGCCAGCACACACAGTCCCTAGGTGGCGCTGCCCCAACCCCCTGCCCTGAGCCCCCTCCCCAAGGGGCGCTTGCCATAGGACAGTACCTGTAAGAAATTTAAGTTACTTTCACACCTGCTTCCAAGGGAAAGAGGAGAAGCCTCCCAACAGGTCCCCTCCCAGAGGCCACAAGCCCTGACTACCCCCTGCTGTGGCAAAATTGGGCCTAGATCTGGTGGTTCCTAGGTCAGGTCAGCCCTTTAATCACAAGAGTATCCATTCACTTCTCCAGTAATAGACAGGACACTGGACAGGCCAGGGAGGGGCAGTGACAGGGGACGGCTTGGGGAGCAGAGCCCCATAAGGCTAGGAGACTGTCACAGAGCTTGGGTCTCTTGTGCCACCATAGGACATGCACAGTGCATATGTGCAAGGTCCTAGTGCCCCGTGCCTGGGTGTGTGAATTAAAGCAGCACAGGAGTGAGGGGGGCCGTGGGAGCCGGGAAGCCAGGAAAGAGCAGGGGGTTCTGAGGCAGGAAGGAGGAGGAGGCGGTTGGATGATGCTCAGCAGCAGAGAGTTTGTTCAGGGTGTAGGGGGAGCTGGTGGGAGAAGGGAACAAAGGGAGAAGGAGGGTGAGTGGGGCTGGTAATCAGGGAGCAGCAGGAGGTGTCAAGTGAGGGGTGGGCAGGGCAGTGGGTGGGAGTGGGGACAAGGAGTGGAGCCAGTGAAGGGGACGGCAGTGGGTGTGAGGGGGCCTGTAGCCCAATCTAGAGATTCTATATCGATTATACTGATTACTTACGAATTTGTAGTTGTCACTTTGAGGGTTGACTGGTTTTTGTCCCAAGATCAGGCCCATTATTATTTAAATCGTTACATGGTTGGGAACCCCACTGTGCACAGCTGCAACACTCACACTGTAGGAACTCTCTTAGATTTACAAATAGTTTATTAACACATTTAGCAAAGTCACAGACACCCCAGCTCAGGCAGGTAGACAGAGATGCTGTAGAACATCCATCGGCACATTCATATACTTAGATAATTTGTTGCAAAAGAACCTAAAACGTGAGCCATTGTTTTTTATGTGGTGGGCCAGAGTGATGAGGAGGAGGTGGAGTTGGTGGCAGTGATCAGGACAGAATGGCAGGGCAAGACTAGAGTCAGCAAGGCCAAATGCTCCTTCTGGGTTATTTCAGACCCCTGGCACTGCCAGCCCTGCTTCCCTCCCCGCCCCCAGCCCAGCGCAGTCTATGGCCACGGGGCCCTGGGCATGGCTGGGGTCTCTGGGCCATTCCACACCCCTGGCCCCTGAGCCTGTCGGGCTCCTGAGCCCGTCTCCTTGATGCCTCATTCGAGGGAATCTCCAGCCCCTGGGGAGCCTCCTGCGGCCCCCCAACCCCAGCTGCCCTGTCTTGGGCAGGGTCCCAGGTCCTGAGAGACTCGCTGACTGTTCCCGGCTGGCCAGGGCCATGGGTGCTGGTACCGCGCTCTCGCGGCCAGAGTTCCCAGCCCCTGACCCAGCCCGGCCTGTTGTCCCAGCGCTGACCCCTCCCCTGCAGGTGGGGACCCTGCTGCTCTGAACAGCTGAGCCCCCTCTCTGCTGCTGCCACGCTCGCAGGCTCCGCCCATACCAGGGCCAATGGGCTCTGCTGGGGCTGCTCCTTCCCTCGGCACCTGGGTTCTCTGCGTCTGGGGCAAATGGCCGGGTGAGTGGGCAGGGACCTGCTCAGAGACACACCCCCTGTGCTGCACCCGGAGGGCAGAGACCAGCCAGGGCTGGGCAGCAAAGTGCCACCACACTGGGATTAACCTTTTCCTTTCACCCACCCCACCAGCCCCTGACTGGTCAGTGCCACTCGACTGCCTCCGCTCTGACCCCAGGGACCCGGGTCCAGCAGCTCAGGGGAGTCGCTGGGTGAATGTGTGGGGTAGAGTAACCAGGGCTTCCTGCGCCCCAGGGTCCCCATGTGCAATGGGGAAGGCCCCGCACTGTCACACAGCCCTTAGGGGCTGGGCAGTGAGCGTTATTATTGATATAGTGCCCATGCGTGAGCCAAGCACTGCAGAGACAGAACAAGGAACTGCCAGCCCCAAAGGGCTCCCGGTCTGAGTGCGGACAAGGCCCCACAAGGGGAGCAGCAAACGCTGAGATGGTGCAAGGATCCCAGTGCATCCTTGGGCCTGTCTGGGTCTGACAGAGTATTGTAGTGACCCTGCTAGCTCCGTGCTGGGCCCTGGATCACTCCCAGTTCAATATCCAGCCACGAGGGGACTCAGTACCCCCAGGGCAGGGGAAGCCAGAGGGCGGGGGCAGCAGGCTCAGAGACAGCCGCAGGCTGCAGGGAAGAGGGAACAGCCTGGGAGCTGGGGTGGGGAGGCCAGGAGTCAGGTGGGAGGCACCACCCTGTGCTCAGTTGCTCCAGGTTCTCACTCAGGGACGCAGGCTCCATTGCTTGGGCCCAAGCAGACAGACTGGAGAGAGCGAGGCTCTGTCTGCCTGGGGAACGGGCAGCAGTTCTGTTAAATGGGGGCCAGCTGTGCAGACTCATCATGGGGTGGCACCACCAAGTTCCCCCTCAGCTGGCTATGGGTAGCCCTGCAACTGCCGTGCCTCAGTTTACTCTCTTCAGCACTCCTTAAACTGCTCCCCACAGTCCAAAAGGGCTGAGACAAAAGTCCCCTGCTGGGGTCCACTCTGAGTCCCAGTAAACCACAAAATAAAATCTTTTCCTTCACTCTGCTCCAGCCTCTGGCTCTAATTCAAGGTCCTCACTCTCCTCGAGTCAGGAGCCCCCAGCCCTCCTTCCTGGAGCTGGGTTCAGTTCAGACTGTACCTTTGTTACCTGCAGGCCTCTGTCCTCATACAGCTGCTGTTTCTATCAATGTCCTCTCTGGCAGCTCCTCCCCCTTAGAGGAGCTCCTCTCTCTAGTGCACCCCTTCCAGGCTCCTTGCTCTGTGAGCTCTCCTGGGATCCCCTCTCCTCAGCAGCTTCCTCTTTCTGGGATCCCTTCAGCTGAGCCCTGATAACCCTTTATCAGGCTCATTAGCTGTTTAGCTGCCAACCAGCCACCTAGGGATTTCATTACTTCCAGGTGGGGCTGGGTTGGCTGGTTCTGCCTTATAGGAGCCTGTCACAGGTAGGCTGCTCCCTGACTCCCTGTAAAGATGGACAGGCTGACCGTGGAGTTCTACCACACGTTCTGGGACATCCTTGGCCCAGACCTAGCCACTGTCTGGGCCAAGTCTTTGCAGGGCGGGGTCCTCCCTCTTTCGTGCAGGCGAGCGGTGCTCGCCTTGTTGCCGAAGAAGGGGGACCTCCACGATTTACGAAACTGGCGTCCCATCTCGCTCCTTCGCACGGACTACAAAATCGTAGCGAAAGCAATCTCGCTGCAGCTAGGGTCTGTGATGGCGGACGTGATCCACCCAGACCAGACCTACACTGTCCCGGGCCGCAGCATTTTTGACAACCCATTTCTAGTCTGAGACCTTTTGGAACTTGGGCATAGAGACTCTTGATCAGGAGAAGGCATTCGATAGAGTGGACCATGGGTACCTCCTGGGCAGTCTGCAGGCGTTTGGATTTGGACCTCAGTTTGTGAGTTTTCTCCAGGTGCTGTACGCTTCCGCGGAGTGTCTGGTTAGGCTCAACTGGACCCTGACCGAACCGGTCAGCTTCGGGCGAGGAGTACGGCAGGGGTGCCCCCTCTCGGGCCAGCTGTACGCTCTGGCGATCGAGCCCTTCCTCTGTCTCCTCCTCAGGAGATTGACAGGGTTGGTGCTGCGGGAGCCGGAGCTGCGGCTGGTCCTGTCAGCGTACGCCGATGACGTGCTCCTCGTGGTCCAGGACCCAGGCGACTTGGCGCGGGTGGAGGCTTGCCAGGCCATCTATTTGGCAGCCTCCTCTGCCCGAGTCAACTGGGTCAAGAGCTCTGGCTTGGCGGTGGGGGACTGGCGGCAGGTGAGCTCCCTCCCACCCGCGCTTCAGACCATCCGGTGGAGTGCGGGTCCACTGCTCTACCTAGGCGTTTACCTTTCTGCCACGCACCCTTCTCTGCCGGAGAACTGGCAAAATTTAGAAGGCGGGGTGATAGAGCGGCTCCGGAAATGGACGAGGCTACTCCGATGTCTCTCCCTCCAAGGTGCTTAACCAACTAGTCCTGTCCACGCTCTGGTACCGGCTCAACACCCTGGTCCCGGCCCCGGGGTTCCTGACCAACCTCCGGACATCGATTCTAGAGTTCTTTTGGTCAGGAATGCACTGGGCCCCTGTTGGGGTTCTTCATCTACCCCTGAAGGAAGGAGAGCAGGGCCTGAAGTGTCTGCACACTCAGGTCCGTGTCTTCCGCCTCCAGGCCCTGCAGAGGCTCCTTTATAGTGCAGGCAGTTCGACGTGGAGCACATTGGCGCACGCCTTCCTGCGCTGCTTCCAAGGGCTCCGATACGACCGGCAGCTCTTTTATCTCTGTCCGAGAGGTTTTCCGCGAGACCCCTCCGGGCTGCCGGTCTTCTACCAGGACCTCCTCCGGACCTGGAAACTGTTTTCAACAACCAGGTCCGTGGCGGTCACCGTGGGAGCAGATCTCCTAGCGGAGCCCCTGCTACACAACCCCCAGCTCCTTGTGCAGGCGGCGGAGTCCCGCTCGGTGCGCCAGAGTTTGGTCCTGGCGGAAGTCACGAGAGTCGGAGACCTCCTGGACTACCACTGGGAAGACTGGCTGGATCCTCTGACGCTCGCTCGGCGCATGGGGCTCTCCAAACCTCATACCCCCCGGCGCGTACTTCAGGAGGTGAAGGCCGCCTTGACGCCCGCTGCTCGGGCTTATCTCAACCGAGCCCTGTGCGAGGGCGCACCCCGCCCACCCTCTACCCCAGGCCCGCCAGACCTTTCTACCCCGTAGATCCCAACAAACCCCTCACCCTTTCACTGCGAGCCGGCTGCATAAACTGCAGCCGGTCAGCTTCCAAATCGCGCCACGGAAATATCTATACTCACTCACGCTTCACACCCTTCACGCCCACACCTAGTGTCCCGCCCCGATACAAAGTGGCGGGACCTCATGCCACCTTTGGAGGGTGAGCAGCCCCGGTGGGCCAGCCTGTATTCCACCTTGGTCCCGAGGCCCGTCGGGGACATTAGTTGGCGGCTCCTTCATGGAGCTGTGAGCACGGGTGTGTTTTTGACGCGGTTCACCCCCATCCCGGATACTTGCCCTTTTTGCAACGTGAGGGAAACCCTGGCGCACGTATATTTAGAGTGTGCCAGGCTGCAGCTCCTTTTCTGGCTCCTCACCAATATTTTATTACGCTTTTGGCTACACTTTTCCCCTCACCTTTTTATCTACACACTCCCCATCTGTGGCCCCACAAAATCGCGAGATCTCCTGGTTAACCTCCTCCTAGCCCTAGCTAAAACAGCCATTTATAAAACCAGAGAGGGGAGGTTAGCTAATGAAGCGTCCTGCGATTGTAGGGCCGTTTTCCGATCCTCAGTACATTCACGTATCCGGGCGGAGTTCCTCTGGGCGGCGTCCACCAACTCCCTCGACGCCTTCGAGGAGCGGTGGGTGCTGTCCGAGGTTCTCTGCTCGGTGACCCCGTCCAGTTCCCTCCATCTGACCCTTTGATTGAGCGGAAGAGCGAGAGACCCCAGCCCTAGCTGTTGCCGCTGTGGATACCATCATCACTGTCACCTAGGAGGGGCCCTTTCACACGTGGGTGTACATCCCCCCCCCAACCCCAAATTGCCCACCCCGCAGCCGTGCCCATCTTGCCAGGCACTCTTAGGAGAGGAATAATCAGTGACACTGGGCGTGGCACTAGGTAACTGGAGGGGGTAGAAGACCATGAGTGTCGAGGAAGCCCCCCCGCTCTGGGCCCAGGCTAGCCTGAACACTTCTCCCTCCTGAAGGCTGCTGTGTTATACCTTGTGTTTGCTTCTGTTTTCTTGCATAGTTTTGCTTTATCCTTTTTGGTGATTCTTTGTAAGTGTTACACAAATAAAATTCTTTTCTGCTTCAAAAAAAAAAAGACTCCCCGTAAAGGGCCGGCCCCATGACCTCCCTTCCCCTGGTCTACCTAAAGGCAGGCTTGACCGTGGCTAACACTTGGTGATGTTCTGCAGCCAGGGGGCACTTCCTCTCCTTCTGCCCCAAGGAAACCTACAAGGCCCTTGGCCATATTTTTATTCTCATCACTGAATTGTGAAAAAATGAAGAGACCAGGAGTTGTGTTCCCCACAGTCCTGTGTAGCTCATGTGATGGGCAAAATCCCTCATAGTCTTCAGCATGGCGTAGTTCAGAACAACTTGTACTCTGTGAGTCAGGCCCTCTGGCCATAGCAGCGGTCGTCAATAGGACCAGGCTTTCACCATTGCCGTCATGCTGCTGTGACAGATACAGGCTGGCTACAGAGCTTCCCCCAGAGCCAGATACACACCAGATGTGCTCATCGCAAGTCCCTTTCATGCTCTGCCAGGTATGGCTGAGGTTACCTTAAATAAGGTCTGTTACCCACAGCCCCACCTCGCTACAAGGTCTTTCCAACAGCTGCCTCCCAGGACACACTCGCACACACACCATTTGGAGTTCAGTTTGTCTTTCATTCAGATAGCTCCTTATTAGCATCTCTAATTATTACTGAGCACAGCTGGGAGCACATTTCAGATCCTCTTCTGTCCACATGGCTGGGTGTAATGTTAGCAGCTGGGAAAGTGCCTTTCTGCTCCTCCCCTTTTCCTGTAGGATGGACTTCATTTTAGCCCAGCTCTGGTTCGGGCTTTGTGTTCCTCTTTCAGGTCTCTGGGGGGGAGAGGTCCCCAGTCTCTTCCTTTTCTATCGCAACTTCCTCTTGGACGTGTGTTTTTATGGTGGCTTTTCCCTCCAGCAGGTGGAATCCCCACCTCAGACAGTCCATCTTCCACACGATTGGCCTGTATCTCTGCACCCACCACAGCGCTGTTCTTGTCTCCAGCCGGCTGGTGTAGCTCACTGCCCAGCTGCTCTGTTTTCTGGAGAAGCTGCGCCTTCTCTCTCTGACATAATTTCATCTCTTTCTACAAGGCCTCTGGGCTCTCCTGTTTCGTATGCGTCCCAGAGCCGGGCTTCATTCCACACTCGATCTTAAGCTGGTTCTGGAGCTTAGTCAGCTCCTTCTGCAACAACAAACGCTGCTGTTCCCTGGTTGCCTTCCAGTGCTGAGATGGGCTCCTTCCAGTGCTCCTGCTCCCATTCCCGCTGGATGGCTTGGGCTGAGATCCAGTCCCTTGTCAGCGCATCCCCTCTAGCTCCTGCAGGGCCTCAGCCTTTGGGCCTTGAGAGTGCTCAGCTGTGCAAGGCCTTCTGCCCTGCTCCCCTCAGCTGCAGCAACCTTTTCTTCTAGCTCTTCCCAGTCCATTGTGGGTGGGGTTGCTGGGTCGCTGTAGAGGACATGGCCACTAGTGCAGCTTCCTTTGTAGCCAGCACCTCTGTATCTGTGCCCGTCAACATCCAGCGCTTCAGTGACTGATCCACTTGTTCCCCTAAAAAGCCTCCCAGGACACCCGCAGCATCACTGCACTCCCCTGTGTAAATGCAACCTCCTGGTGATTTATTGCTGGGCTCTCTTATTGCACACACCAGAGCCCTCAGGCTGCACCTCTGCCCTCTCCTGAACCCTCAGCTTTAGTCTGTGTCGTTCTTTAACTTATTCCAGGAGCTGCTCCTTCTCCTCTATTAGCAAATGTCTACACTGGAGCTAAGAGGTGTGATTCCCAGCTCATGTAGACGTAGCTGAGCTAGCACCTAACAATAGCCATGTGGCCAGGGTAGCACAGGTGGCAGCTTCAGCTAACCATCTGAGTAGAAACCCGCCCAGCCCCCCTTGGTACGTACTCAGGCAGCTGGCCCGAGCTGCCCTTCCTAGCCGGGCTACACTGCTACCTTTAGTGTGCTAGCCTGAGCAGAGTTAGTGCAGGTACGTTTACGTGAGCTGGGAATCTCACCTCCCAGCTCAGTTGCAGACACCCTCTGTTTCAAGTTCTCCAGGTTTCTTTCTTCTAACCAGTGTGGCAGGCTCCTGTGTCCCAGCAAACCCTCCTCTAGTTTCCCAGCCACACCACTCACATCCTGCAGCCCTTTCTGGGCCCCTCCTTCCAAGGCCTAGGGCTTGTTCAAGCCCTTGCCGTTTTGGCTCCTGGGTAACTTTCCTGTTGCATGGCTCATTTTCTACCTTGGCTGCCTGTGTATTGGCTGTCTTGAGACTGTTGTTCCCCATCTCCCTGTTGCTTTGCTCCTCCCTTGGCTGAACTATTCCCGTCTCCAGGTGCTGCTTCTCCTCTAGGGCCCGGGCTCCTTGACCAGGGGTATTGGCGATTCCAACTGCCACTTCCTCCCTGTGGGATGGTGCCTGGCGCTTGGTACATTCAGCAGCTGTGAGTTTCTCCTGAATATCAATAATCTCATCAGTCCTCGGCTCACGTCGGTGCTGGAGCTTAATCTTCAACGGCTGGGCTTCTTGGGAGCTAGAGCAGAATTTCTTCTGCCGAACGCCCTGTTCCTTTTTCAGTGCATTGACCCATTTGCTCTCTGCAGCCACAACCTGGTGGCTTCTCTCCTGCTCTGTGAGTAGCTCCTTCTGCCTGTCTTCTGGTCAGTGGGCTTGCTCCTGTTGCTTGGCCAGTTTCAGTAAGAAAACCCGCACCTGGGCCTGCAAATTACAGAGCTGTTCAATAGCCCTCTCAGAGCTCTAGTCACACCCCTCTCCTGGGACCACCAGAAATGCTGAATCACATTTAGCTTCTGCCTCGGCTCCCCTGGCCCAGAGAGCCTGCTGTCCACTAAGCTGCTGGTTGGATCATTTTCCAAGGGAGTCCTTTCAGGATCCTGGAGGAAGCAACTCAAATACCCCCAGTTCCCAAGCTTTGTTTCTGGGAGCGAGGCTAAGGTATCCCTGGTAAGCAGAGGGACGTCTGAAATCCATGGCTGGCTTCTCCCTCTGAAGCTTATATCCCAGGGCCTGCTTTCTTAGCTACCCATTTTGGTCAGTGCTAGAAACTCTCGCTGCCCCATAGCAACATCCCGGATCCCCTCTGTCCAAAATCCAAAGTTCTTGTAGGGCAGCATCTTTTTACATGTCCCTTTTCCGTGTAGTCAAAACAAATTGACCCTGGAGGGGGAACTCTTCCCAGCCCAAAATGGGGTTCCCACAGTCCTGGGCCTGACCTCCCCATGGCAGGGTGTCTTTAATAACCTGGGACTCCCCTGTTCCCCGAGCATTCTGGGAAACCAGGCCAGTCTGCCCATCCTTGCTCCTTGAGGCAGCCCCATCTTATATGCCCGTCCTGCCCACAGTCTGTGCACAGCACTGGACCAGCCCTGTCGGCGGTGGGTCAGGGTGACTCTTTCCAGTCACTGGCCCTCCTCAGTGCGTCGCTGTGGGTGCCTGGGCACTTCCAGCAATGGGAGCTGGAACACCCTTGGCTGTTGCTGGCCCTCCAGACATCAGCTTGGGAGAGTGAATGTCCCTCCAGCATGGAAGGTGTCTGTGCCGTGCTGCTCTGTCAGCCCTTCTGGGCGAGTCTCAGAGCCGGGGTGACAGACATCAGCTTCTGGGGTTTGTGCTACAGCATTAAACACAGCTGTGTAGATGTTATGTCTGGGGCTGGAGCCTGGGTCTGAACCCCACACTTACTCCCTGGGCTTCAAAGCCCCAGCTCCAGCCTGAGCCAGAAGGTCTGTAGGGCTATTTTTAGCTCCATAGCAAGAGCCCCACAAACCTCAGCCTGTTGTCCTGGCTCTGAGACTTGCTGCCGCGGGCTGTGTAGATGAACCCAAAGTATCTCTAGAGTCTGGGTGTGAAAGTTGCCAGCGTGTCTGACCCAGGGCCGGTTAATTAGAGCGAGGGGGGTGGCTGGCGCAGTCATTAGATGGAGACACCTGAGCCCCTGGGGCTCTGAGGACCATTATTGAGCAGGGGGTTGGACTAGATGACCTCCTGAGGTCCCTTCCAACCCTGATATTCTATGACAGGTTTCAGAGTAACAGCCGTGTTAGTCTGTATTCGCAAAAAGAAAAGGAGTACTTGTGGCATCTTAGAGACCAACCAATTTATCTGAGCATAAGCTTTCGTGAGCTACAGCTCACTTCATCAGATGCATGCTGTGGAAAGTGCAGAAGATCTTATTATATACACACAAAAAGCATGAAAAAATACCTCCTCTCACCCCACTCTCCTGCTGGTACTATTGGGATCCAGGCCCACTCTCCTGCTGGTAATAGCTTATCTAAAGTGATCACTCTCCTTACAATGTGAATGATAATCAAGCTGGGCCATTTCCAGCACAAATCCAGGTTTTCTCACCCCCCCTCCACACACACACAAACTCACTCTCCTGCTGGTAATAGCTTATCTAAAGTGACCACTCTCCATACAATGTGTATGATAATCAAGGTGGGCCATTTCCAGCACAAATCCAGGTTTTCTCAACCCCCCCCCCCCCGCCCGCCCCCCACACAAACTCACTCTCCTGCTGGTAATAGCTTATCCAAAGTGACCACTCTCCTTATTATCCGCTCTGGGAGATGCCCAGGTGCAGCTGCAGAGGGTCTGTGCTGCTCGCAGAGTCCAGGGGACAAATCGCTCTGAGCAGAGAGTTCAGGCTGGAGCCGAGACTCCATTTTCAGCCTGATTTTTGGGGTGAGATCAGGAGCGGGGGGGGGGGGGGGGAATTTTCCTACCCAGGGCAAATTTAACAGCAGCTCTGGAGTGTTTCATAGCTGATGTCCTGAGCCCGTAACTCTGCGTTGCTGGGGATGTTGACAGTCACTCATTTCAAGTCACTGGGGTTTAGGCTCCTAAGTTGCTCAGACAGGTTTGAAGTGGAGCTGGGTGAAATGTTTTGGACAAATAGTTTATTTGCTGCAAAATATTATTTTTGATCAACTGAAACTTTGCAAATCCATGTTGAGTTTGCTGAACAGTTTGAATGAACAGAAGAAGGTGCCACCGCTTCCCTTCTAGCCTTTAGCCTAGTGGCTGGGCCCTCAGCTGGGAGCCCCAGGTTCAATACCCCCATGTGATATAGGGGAAGGAATTGGAATGGGGGTCTCCCCCCCTCAGCTGAGGGCTGGAACCGCTGGGCTCCAGGTGTCTGACGTGGGGCTCCC
This sequence comes from Natator depressus, assembly GCF_965152275.1. Classification (NCBI taxonomy): domain Eukaryota; kingdom Metazoa; phylum Chordata; order Testudines; family Cheloniidae; genus Natator; species Natator depressus. Next base: position 35,417,284 of record NC_134247.1, read on the forward strand.
TCAGTCTCTCCTGCTGAAGACACCCCTGTGTCTAAACACTGCCACGGGCACTGGGCCAGAGCGTGGGAGTGAGAATGACCCTGCAGCCCAGTGGGTCAGACCCCACCAGGGAGCCCAGAGTCAGCTTCCCTGCTCCATTGACCGTGTAATTATTGATCCATAACCGCAGTGAGAGAAGGGGTTACAGCCCCTGGCACACCATTGTCTCAGGCATGTGGGTGCCCCCATGCAAAACCCTAGTGCAGACGCGCTGCGCGGGTGTGAGCCGGGACTGGCCCCTGGTGCAGCTTCTCCCAGATGGAAGGGGCAGGAAGTGAGGAAATGCACCCTCCCTTCTCACTGCCCCGGCCTCATTAGTAATGGCCCCTGTTCCCCCCATTAACCAGTTACACCTCCAAGCATCCCCCCACTGCCCATCCCCTCACTGTCCTGCCTCCACCCTGGAGCCAAGCCCAGATCCACTTCCCATGGCCTGGGGGAGGGGCTGGGCTTGGCGAGGGGAGGGGCCGGCTGTGCGGTTTGCCTGGCTGGAAGGTGGTACCCGTGGGGCCGGCCGGCATGGAGAGTCCCAGCTCCACCCCTGGGGCAGGGCTGCCTGGCCAGTGTATGTGGGGACGGCGCCGACCTGCTCTTAGTAACAAACCAACCACACATGGCCGCAAAGCAACAGAGATGCAGGCCTGCCCCCTTCACCCCTCTCTGCCCCCGCACCTGCCAATCTCCTCATTGCCCTCTGGCCCCTAGCTCCTGCCCCTCACTTCCCCTTCCCTCAACCTCTGTGCCCACCTGGCCCCTAATTCTATCCTCCATGGCTCCACTTTGCCCCACTCCTTGCCTTCACCCCCTTTCTGCTCCCATGGTCCCCACTCCACCCACTTTGTCACATGCCTCCTGCCCTGTCACATGCCCCAGCCGTACACCTACCCCTGCCCCCCTGGAACCCACCCCCCTTCTCACCCTGCCCTCCTGGGCTGGCAGCTGCCCCATCTTCCAAACACTCTTTGCACCTGGTGCCCACCCATCACTTCACTCCCCTACTCCCTGGCCTCTGCTCTCCCCTTTCCTCCCTGCTCATGAATCCCAGCTCTCCCCTCACCCCCCATCTGCCCCTAGTGCCCACCCCATCTTTCACCCTCCTCTGTTGTCCTGGCTCCTGCTCTTCTCACTCCCCTCAGCGCTCCTGGCACCTGCCCCTCTCCGCATCCTCTCCGCCCCCCTGACACCCGCTCCTTCCCTCGCCCCCCTGTGCCCACCCCTCCTCTAGCTCCACTCTGACCCTCTGGCTCCTGCCCCTTCCCAACCCCCTCTCCTAACACCCTCTCCCCACCTGCCCTGCCTCTCCCCTCCCCCCTCTCTGCCCCCTGGTGCCCACCCCTCCCCCCTCAGCCCTCCTTGTGTCTGCCCCTCTGCTCACCCCCCTCAGTCCCCCTGTCACCTGCCCCTCCCTGTGCCCCCTTCCTCCCTGGTGCCCCCCCACACACACCAACCTCTGTCTCCATCACCCATGACTTCCCCCATTCCCTGCCTTCCTGGTGCCTACCCCTGCTTTCACACCATCCTTCTCCTAGCACCCACTGCTCCCCTCCCCCTTCCCTCCTTTTGCCTCCCCTGTCCTTCCCCACTTCTGTCCCCCAGCACCTGCCCCTCCCCCTGCCCCTTAGGAACCCACCTCTTCCCTTGGCCCCTCTACCCCCCAATACCTCCTCTTGCCCCTTGTTGGCCACAGTGCCTGCCCCTTTTCATTCCACACCACTGGCCCCCTGGTGCCTGCCCCTCCCCCTGCCCCATTGCTGCCTGCCCATCTGCTTGTCCCCTCAACCCCCTGACTTTCACCCCTCCCCTTGTGCCCCTCTAGCCCCTTGGCACCCACCCCTTCCCTTGCCCTCTTACCCCGTGATGACCACCCTTCCCTCACCCTTCATTTGCCCCAGTGCCTGTCCCATCCCATGCCACACCGCTGCCCCCCAGTGCCCACCTCTCCCCCACTCTGTCCTGCCAATGCCTATCCCTGACCCCATCCCTCCCCTCACCCTCTGGCAAAAGCCCCTTCCCTTGCCCCCCCACCCCCTGGTGCCTGCCCCTTCCCTTGTACCTCCTCCCCCTGCCACCTTCCCCTTAGTTCTCCCCCCACCCCTCCTGTTGCCCCCTCTGCCTCCCTAACACCTGCACCCCTCACCCCCCTCTAGTTCCCTGGTACCAGCCCCTCTCTTCACTCCTCTGCCCCCCTGAGGCCCATCTCTACCCTTGCCCCCATCTGCCTCCATGGTGCCTGCCCCTTCCTCTGCCCCCTCTGTCTGCTTGGTGAAAACCCCTTCCCTTGACCCACTTTGGATCCCCTGGTGTCAGACCTTCCTTCCCCCCCAGCTCTGCCTCCCTGGTGCCCACCCCTCCCCACACCCTTTCCTAACCTCTGGGTCCCACCCCTCCCCTCATCCGCCCTCTGTCCCCCTGGTGCCCACATCTCCACACCCCTGTGCCCCCCAGGGCCTGCCCTTCTCCATACCCCACTTTCTACCCCCCCCCCCCGTGTGCACCTGTTCCCTTCCCCCACTCTGCCCCCTGGTGCCCACCCCTCTCCTGTCTCCTCTCCTTACATCTGCCCCTCTGATCAGCCCCCGCAGCCCTCCTGGAGACTAGCCCTTCCCTCGCCCCCCCACCCCAGCCCCACCAGCACCCACCCCTACCATCATGCCCCTCTCCCCCTTGATGACTGCCCCTTCTCTCGGTCCCATTTCCCCCTGGGGTCTGCCCCACCACTTGCCCCCCCATGGTCCTCTGGCACCTGCCCTACCCCTCACCCCTCTTCCTCCCCTTGTCACCTGCGCCTTCTCCCTCCCCCTCCTTTTCCCCTGGTGCCAACCTCTCCTTCTACATCCCCTCTGCCTTCCCAGTGCCTGCCCCACTCCTCCTCCCCCCTCCCCACCCCATTGGAGCTCCCCCCATTCCCTCACAGCCCTGTGCCCCTGGTGCCCGCCCCTTCCCTTGCTTCCCTGTGCCCCTGGGGTCTGTCCCCTTCTTCTGCCCTGGCACCCGCCCCTCCCCTCATCCCCCTGGAACCTGCTCTTCCCTTCCCCCGCCCCGTCCTCCTGGTGCCCACCCCTTCCCTTGCCCCCTCTTGCACTTGTGTCTGCCCCTCCCCTCCCTTTGCCCCCCCTCACCCCCTGCAGCCCCTTCAAACCTGTCCCCCCTTTTCCCCCTGCCCTCCTGGTGCCAGCTCCTCTTCCCCCCCCATTGCCCTTGTGCCTGCCCCCCTCTGCCCCTCCCCCCCGTGTTCCCTCACCTGCCCCTCCCCTTTCCTCTCCCAGCATCAAGCTGTCCCCTCCCCCATCCCTCTGCTGCCCTCCCCTCCCCTCCCCCACAGACACCTTCCCTCCCCCTCCCCCGGCCTCTGCCATTTCCTCACAGGCAGACGGGCCCTGACTCCCCTCAGGCAACAACCCCCCCACGCGCCCCCCCCCCAGCGATTAACGGGGACGCAGGTTAATTTCCCTTCGATCCCAGTGACCAGCCCCTGCCCCGGCCCTGACTCTGTGACTCTCTCCCCAGTGGACGTGACTCTGGATCCAGACACGGCTTTTCCCTACCTCGTCCTGTCTGAGGATCGGAAACATGTGAGATTCGGAGGCACATGGCAGGATCTGCCCGACAAGCCTGAGAGATTCGATACTTATCCCTGTGTCCTGGGCGCTGAGGGGTTCGCGGGCGGGCGGCGTTACTGGGAGGTGGGGGTGGGAGACAAGACTGAGTGGGACCTGGGGGTTTGTAGGGAATCTGTGCGCAGGAAGGGGCGGGTCACACGCTCACCTGAGGCTGGATACTGGGCCGTGGGGCTGGGGTATGGGGGATACCAGGCCCTCACCGACCCCCGGACCCCCCTCCCCGTCAGCGTCCGGCCCGGCCGGGTGGGGATTTTCCTGGACTACGAGGCGGGCGAGGTCTCGTTTTACAATGTGACTGACGGGTCCCATCTCTTCACCTTCACTGGCACCTTCTCCGGGACGCTCCGCCCTTATTTCAGTCCCTGGGTCAGCACGGCTCCCCTCATCCTCTGCCCGGGCCCGGCTCCGGCCGGGGGGAATCTCGGTCCCTGACAGCGACCCCGCGGCACGGACCGGCCCCCCCCAGCGCCGCGGCTCCTCCCGCCCCCCTGTGGCGGAGGCCGGTTACTGCAGCTGCTGGAGTTTTTTGTGCTGACCGGACGCTGCCAGTTTCCCTTTTCCGCTGCAGTAGAAAACCGGACACCTGGCAACCCCTGCCCATGCTGCTGAGTGGGACCCACCTGCTGGAAGGAGCCAGACAGATTCCCCCCCCCCACCCCCCCTGTGTTTGCTCCACCCCTGGCACAGGGCGATGCTGGTAAGAAATACGGCCAGACAGCGAGGGGTTTTTGCTGCCCTCACCTTTCCCTGTCCCCTGCCCAGGGGTAGCAGATGGTGACGGACGGGGATCGTTCACTCCTCTCACAATTTTCTACCCCCGTAAAATCTCAATGCAAAATATGAAAAAAAGATGATTCTAAATTAGAAAATGTTATTGTAAAACCAAAGCATTTTCCTGGACATTTCAACAGTACTTCTGACACCTGCATCTGAACATATTTTTAGAAATGGAATTATTTACATTTATTTCTTGATTCTTCCCTCAAATCTATATTGAGGTTTAACTTCTCTACATAGCTTCATTTGTATTTCAACTGTGTTATTTCAGGAAATCCAAAATATGTATCTTATCAAAATAATTATTAAAAACCATCAGACTGGGCTGTTCAGTTACAATGTACGTGTGTCATAAATATCACAACTGCACACATGTGCAGCTGCTCTCGCTCTCTTTTCCTTTCTTTATTGTCTTGACTGGTTCTCTCTGCAAGGCAGGGCACATACACCCACCTCCTGCACTACACCTTTGACAATTAATAGGTGAAAAAATGATAGAATTAATTAAGCAATATATTTAAGTTAACTCACACAAGATTATAAAATAATCTTTGAACGTCTGTCAGCATTAATTCATGTGATTTTTAACTTTCTAGCTACATATAATCGGTAATCAAGACATGACCCTTCCTTTCTTGTTCTCACATCAATTAACAAAACACGGTCCCCAACCTCAAATGCTATCTTCCTATAGATAGAAATCACTTCTACAATATCCAATTTTTTAGTTTCTTTTTCTTTAGAAATATTATTTGCAGGCAATGTACTGTCGGTGTCCACTGTTGATTTCAAGGTACTGTCGGGCTCTTCATGTTCTTGGTTCTAAGGACACAGCAAATGTATTTTGGTAAAAAAATAGAGAAGGGGTTGTATTCCTTTATTGAATCATCACAAATTAACTTAATTGTATTAAAGACACTGGCACTTAATGGCCCATAATATGACATTTGGTGAAGCTTTATTGGGAAACCTTTCTTCTCGGCCATAAATCAGTCAAAAGGGTGATATTTTTGTTGTCGTGAAGTTCAGAATACAAAGAAAATAAAGTTGCTCCAGGAAATTCATCGCAGTTCCTCTGGGTTCTCTGTCCACCACCTTCTTGAATGATGTGTACAAATAGTGCCTGATTGGTCTAATTCCTTGACATTAGAAATTGAATGTCATTTCCTGAAGAGGTAGCTGAGCAGAGTATGAGGGGAGGCACATCGCATGGCATTGCTAGGACGACTTCTTGTTTTAAATGTGATGCGTTATGAACATTTTCAATGTAATAATTCAGTTTTGAAAATTTATTCGTGCCCTAAACATACCTTGATTATTTGAAAATAAATACCCTAAAATTATCTTGTGATGGATTCATTTGTGTTTTTATCCAGTCTGCTGGTGTCTAGGTGCCATGAACTGCTGAAGCTATGTGTTTTTCCTAGTTTTTAACACAGGGAAATGTTAATCTAAAAGTAGAGAATTTTTCCCAAAAATTTCCTTCAGAAATATCTGTTTTCCTTTCCCTATTTCCCACTGAATTATGTGTAATTACTGTGGTTTCTTATCCAATCTTATTGTGTTATTACATGGGAAAATATGTCCGCAAATAGTAAAAACTACGTTGTATATTAACATATCTGACAAGACATAAAAGTGTTTTGTCACTAACAATTTACAGCATGAAATGTCATTAAGAGATTGCAGGCAATGTTCATTTTTAAATTTCTAACTATGAATGCTCCTGCATCAGTTCCTGCAACCCCTGGCTGGCAGACCTCTGTGTGAATTAAGCAGCAGGCAGTCTGCCGAGGAACCTCCACCAAGTGTCTTTATTACCATTTATTGTGCATCACAAGATTGCCGCAGTTACGTGGAGGCCCCTTCCTGCTCCCTGGTTCAGCCTTTTATACTGCTGCTTTCTTCTCAGCGCTGAGCTAGTGACCTCATCAGGCTCCCTACAGGTGCAGGTGATCCCCTCTACCCTTCCGAACCCAAACTACTCAGTCCCTCCTCCTGTAACTGCACCTCGTGCCCTGGATGTGCTCAGTGACCAGAGTGCTGGCTTCCAAAGGGCTCAGTTTGTAGCTGCTAACAGCCCCCTGTCACACGGCCATGAGTGTGTAATTGACCACGTCGTGAAAATAACACCAAATGTAAACTGTTACCTCATTATTATATTCAGAATCCAGATCTGCCAGTATCTGCTCTGGACAGCCATGTTGACATATAATTTTACATGTCCTCTTTCCACCTCATGTGCTGTCAAGTTGGAGCGCATTAAATCAGTCCCGGGCACTATAACTCTCAAGGTGTCCACACTGGTAAGGCACGTAGAGTGCCCCGACTCTGCAGCTGGAGTGCTCCTGGGAATCCACTCAATGAGAGGCATAGAGCTTTCTGAGCCCGGGCTAAAGCACCACGGTACCAGTGTGGACGCCCTGCTCTATTGCTGTACTCTCATCGGCCTCTGGGACATGTCCCACAATGCCTGTTCTAGTCACTCTGATCATCCATTTGAACTCTACTGCCCTGCCCTCAGGTGACCAACCATCAGACCCGCCCTTTAAATTCTCTAGGAATTTTGAAAGTCTCCTTCCTATTTGCTCAGCAAGGCGTGGAGTGCTCTCAGCGATTCTTTCCATGTGACCATGCCTCCATGCTCCAGGTGATCCCCAGCATGGAGCAATGCTGAGGTGCTAGACCTCACCAGCGTTTGGGGAAAGGAGGCTGTCTAGTCGCAGCTGCGCTTCAGCCGTAGGAATTATGATACTTATGGACAGATATCAAGGACCATGACCGAAAGGGGCCATGACCGGGACGCAGTGCAGTGCAGGGTGAAAGCAAAGGAGCTGCAGAATGCATATCACAAGGCTGTAAAGAAAAGAAGAAGCTGGTATGCATGAAAGGAACGAGGTCTGGGAATGCTTCTCAGTGAGGGAAAGGAAAACTCAGTGTACATTACAGGAGCTGCCCAGTTCCAATAAAAGGAAGCAAGCACGCACACAAGCCCCTGCTTCTTGACCTGCTCGCCGGCTCGGATCCGTGACCGCAGGCAAACACACAAGATCTACGAGGCTTCGGCTTCCCAGCTTCCTATGCTGTCTCCAGTAACTCTCCGCCTGCGTGAGTGTGTGGGTGCATGAGGGTATGAACGCGGGAAATGTGTGCGTGCATGAATAAGCGCCATCCCTTTTCTGTTTGATCCAATAGCGGCATTTAATAAAACCAATATAAGTGTAACCCTGGGTTGGTTTCTAGGGAAATCGAGGTCACATTAGTGGTGGAGAATGCAGGCAACCACCGATAGGGTACACTAGTGGAAAGGGGCAACACAGAGTAGAGAGCATGTGAGGCGCCTGCTCCCGCTTCCAGCTACACTGGAAGAAAGGGGTGACACAGATTCGAGAGCATGTACGGGTAGCCTAGGAACCGTGGTGCACCTGCTCCCCCTTCCTGATTTTGGGCATGATACCACTGTTTAGAAAGGGAAAGTGCCCCCCCCCCCGAATCCACAATGGAGGGGAAGGTGGCAAAATTTCCCCTCCTCCTCCTCTGGGCCCGCTCCAAGGGTGTTGACCTATGGGTCCCAGGGGTGGTTTCATCAGGGGTAGACGTAGAAAATACATACCAGAAATACTGTGAGTTTTATCATCCAGATTCAAAGACTAAGGATCGGCCGGCAGCATGGTTGTTGTGGCAAACTTGTTGTGTTTGGCAAACTGCGAGAGCTGATTATAATTCTGAAACTGTGCAAGTGAAGCAGGAGTTGGCGAGTAAGAGCAGAAAGGGGCATGTGGAAGGCACAAGCAGCAGGGGCAAGTTGTCAGCAGCTAGCAATCTCCGCCATCAAAGTGACGGACAGAGCTGAACAGGCCGAGGAAGAGAGGGAACAATCTAAGGAGCTGGAGGTCCAGGTGGAGTGTTTGCAGGGATTGGTGTTAGGGCAGGGGACTCATCTGGGTGGGAGAGCAGCAGGACCCCTGGGATCGGGGACAAAGGCACTGCTCCAATATGACCCCGGAGACTGGGGTGGGGAAATATGGTATGACCCCGACCCGGGATGGCCACCAGATGGGCCAGAAGCTGGGCCAGCCCCGGTGGCAGCTGTGCAATGGTTAACTTTCCAGCACAGCCCCCCAGCCCAGGGAGGGAGCCCCAGACCCGTAACTGCGGTAACTATGCAGGAAATAGCCTTGACCCCAGTGGAGATAACTTCTCTGGCTCAGGGGTTAGGGCCAGCCAAGTCAAGCACATTCTCGGAATGGGCATGTCAGTTTCTGATGGCGATAGAGGATCAAGGGTTAAAGCCAGAGGAGGTTAGGAAGCTGTTGAGGATGGCATCCTCCATACCGGGGTGCAATATGGGAATCACACTGCAGACACAGGCAGTTGGACAGTGGCAGTCCCTGTTTGTGCTGGTTCGCAATTTGGCTCAAGGAGAGGCACTGCAGGAGGTCAACCACCACCAGTATGCAGCAGGCTCCCCCACTCTGGGGGAGGCCCCTGATGTCTTTGTGGAGAGAACGGTATTAGCGGGATTGTTAACTGGGCGGTATCCGGCCCGTGCCCTGGGGAGAGCGATCCCCAGGACCCTGTCCGAGATTGTGGTTCCACCGGCCAAACTAAGGTTTAGTGCAGCAATGTTGCCCGAAGATGTTCAGATGGCTGTGGGAGTGTGGCGGCAGGGAGAGCCCCTAGACATATCACACCTTAAGGAAGCGGCGTGCCAGGCCACCAGAGTGGTTGGTCAGACTGGAGCTGGGGCTCCTGCTCCCGTCGCTGCAGCAGCACCCCCAGCGCCTTGACACAGGCGCCCCCGATACATACAGTTGTGCATGGCTCCGCATACAGTTGTGGATGGCCTTAAAGGACGTGGGGAAACCCACAGAGTCCCTACCACTCTGCTGTATTCAGCTGGGGTTGAAGCTCCCAGAGCCAGGGGATGATATTGGGGCCAAACAAAGCAACCTCAGATTAGGGGGCCCCAACTCCCTGAGTCCACTGGGAGAGGAAAGCACCCAGGAATGGACTTTGGTGGGACGTCTCCAGGTGGATTAGGGAGGAAGGTTGAGGGTGCACCTTCGGGTGCGGGGGCCATATCAGAGCCCTAAGACATCTGAACCAGATTTTGTGGTGCTGGTGGACACCAGTGCGGCTGTCTCACTGCTTCCCTGCGCCATGCCGGGAGTGCCAATCCAGGGAACCATTGAGATCCAGGGATTTGATGGCACCTTGGCACAGGGACAAGTGTTGGGATGATTGGTCATCCGGCTGGGGAATCTTACCCGAAGTTGATTCACATAATCAGGATAATAACAATTTATTCTTCCTGCCCCAATAACAGAGAAACTGGGGATCCCACAGCCGCCAAAGTGACCATTTGGGCAGCTATGGGCTCATGCTAGGTAGGGTGAGTACCAAAGATGGCCCTGGATTTATAGCCCCACAACTACATAACCAATTTTGGGCATAGATTGCTTGCGGGAGGGAGAAATAGTGGTTGATTGTGCTAAAGAAAGCCTGAACCCCTGAAGTAGGGAAGGGAGATACTGGATTGCTGACGGTAGTATGTTGGGAGTGGCGGCAGTGACCGGGGATAGCAAGGAGGAATGGAGGAAGCGTTTTCCCCAGGCATGCCGGCCCACAAGCTGGACTGTGGTAAATGGACTGGGGAACCAGTGAAAATAGAAGGACCAGCGGTCCCCCCGCAGAAACAATATCCTATCCCCACTGCGGCACGCTGGGCTGTAGCAGAGAAAGTTAGAGAGTTGGAAAGGCAGGGAGTAGTGAAAAGAACGACTTCCCCCTTTAACTCCCCGATATGGCCTGTGAGGAAAGCTGATGGTGTCTCATGGAGACTGACTGTCGACTATCGGAGAGTCAATGCAATGACCCCCCAGTGGGCACCAGTAGTCACAGACATGACCCAGGTGTTGCAAGACATACCAAGAGAAGCGAAAAGATTTTCTGTATTGGATTTGTCTAACTGTTTCTTTGCTATCCCGCTCGAGCAAGGATCGCAGGACTGATTAGCATTCCACGTGGACGGGGTACGGTATTGCTTTACCCGTGTACCCCAGGGATTTCACAGCACCCCCGCTATTGCACATAAAGTAGTGACCCAAATGTTAGAGCATCTCCCTCCAGGGGATAAGGGGTGGGTGGTCTTCTATGTGGACGATATCCTGATAATGGGAATGGACAATGCAGATGCCCGAGGAAGGACTGAACGATTCCTGGATTTGATTCAACAGCATGGTATGAAGGCGTCCCTGGAAAAGGCACAATTAATACAACCACAGGTGGAATACCTGGGCGTTGCCCTATCAGAAATGGGAAGGTCTATTAGTGAACAAAGATTGTCAGCATTGCAGAATCTACCAGCCCCCCAAGATTTGAGAGGCCTATGGGCCATATTAGGGGGTTTTAATTTTGTAAGAGCCCACATATGGGACTATGCGCGTCTCACCAAACCCCTTTATAGCCTATTGAGGAAGGAGGCCCAGTTCCAATGAGGCCCAGAGCAGGAAGCAGCTTTCAGTGAGCTGAAGCAATCTTTCTTGCAAGCAGCGACGTTGCGACCCGTACGGGTTGGAGAGTCCGTATACGTGCGGGTCGCCACCAGTCCTGAGGCGTTGGCTGTGGTGTTGTTACAAGCGGACACATTGCAGAAAACAGTCCTGATAACATTCTATTCATGCCTTTTAACACCAGTGGAGCAAAAGTTTGGCCCATGTGAAAGGGAATGTCTGGCAGTAATACGGGTGCTGGAAGTAGGGGCGGTGGTGGTGGGAGATAATCAAGTTATTATTCAGAGCACCCACACCCCCTTAAAATATATATTGTCAGGAAAACCCACCCAAGTAGGAGTAAGTAACCCAAGGATGGGTCGGTGGACTCTGGCCTTGGTAAATCAAGGGGTCCAATGCCAAAATATCCCAGGTGCTGGGCAACTACCAGGGGTCTTGCTTCAGACCAAAGGGGCAAAACATGAGTGCCCTGTGCCAGAGACCAAGTCAGTACCGGTGGGTTGGGTAACTTCAATAGACCAAGCACGGAGCCTAACAGCACCGGGCAACATTTATTTTTCTGATGGGGCAGTTTGGGTAGAAGAGGGGAGAAACCACATACAAAGCACAGTAATACATTTGGAAAATAAGCCAGTAGTGCGAGTCTGGCCCCAAGAGTCGGCACAGCTGGCTGAATTAAAGGCACTGGTGGAATGTTTAATGCTTTGGGAGTCGTGTCTGGGACCCTCGGTGGTCTTTTCAGATTCTCACGTATGTGTTAGGAGGGTTGACTAAATGGATGCCACAATGGGCTGGAGAAGTGCTGACGGGAAGGAATTGGTCCATCATAAGGACTGGGAGGGAGTGCATCAGTGGGTCACCACTAATCCTAATCAATTGTGAGTAGGATATGTTAAAGGTCATCAAAGTGCAGACTTGTCAGTGGAAGCCCTTTTTAACAACAAAGCGGATGGTTTAGCAAGGACCCCTGTGGTGGCCGTGGTCGCCATGCATGGGGCCCTGCGTTGGCAGCTGAAGCAAGATGGACATCCGGAGGACCACCCGGTAGTAGTACCGGCACAGTGGGATCGACAGGAAATGATATGCTGGTCCCATGCACTTGCCCATGAAGGCATGGAAGGGACTCTGCAATGAGCTGGAGACGTAACCCGCTGGCCAGGACAGCGACAGGACTTGACCAACTGAGTACAGAATTGACTATGTGTGCTGCTTTTAACCCACACCCACCAGGGGAATCTGATGATCAGCTGCCTTTAGGTCATCAGCGAGAGCCAGGAGGTCCGTGGGCTCACCTCCAGGTAGATTTTATTGAAGGGTTACTACCCGGGGAAGGAGGATGTACCTCGCTTTTGGTGATAGTAGACGCATTTTCGGGATGGGTAGAAGCGTTCCCCATGAAAACCCATCGCGCCGAGAAAACAGCTAAGGTTTTGTTTAAGGAGATCATTTGTAGATATGGATCTCCAGAGGTGATTGATTTGGCCAGGGGACCTCAGTTTGTGTCGGCAGTCTGGAAGGCATTGTTGGATGCTTTGGGAATACAGCGGAAGCTGCATATTCCTAGGCATCCTCATAGCTCTGGGCAGGTGGAGGGTATGAATCGTACCATCAAAGCAGCTTTGTCTAAAGTTTTGTCAGAGAAGGTGGGGCCTGCACTAAACATTTGCCTTTAGTGTTAGCTGTAATAAGGAGTAGATCCCAGTACAGTAGTGCAGTGATGCCTTTCCAAATTAATGTTTGGACGACTAATACGTCTTATGCGATCACATAATCGGTCCCCTCCCCCTCCAACCCCACCAGTCCGGAACTGATCCAATGGTATAAACTTCTACGGGAGGAACTTTCTCAAGCTGTTCAACTTATACAGCAAACAATGGGACAGGCCCAGGGAAAAATGGACAAGGGGCGACAGAAACCACCCGCCTGGCAGGTGGGTGCTCAGGTAATGTATATGAAATGGAACACTCAGCCCCTCCAGGCAAGGTGGGAGGGGCTGTTTACTATTTGTAATAAGAGAAGTGACACAGTGTTCCAAATTGACCGAGGTCCCCATGGAAGTGGGTCCATCGGGGACAGCTCAAGCATGTAGGGGAACCACCCAGACCCCACGTTCCTCTCTACGATAGCCTACGGTTTACAATGTTTGTCTTTTTCACAGCTTCTGTTTTTCAGAGCACCAGAGAGAGCTGGTACCAGCTGAAGAACAATTGAAACATACCATGGTGCATCGTAGCAACAAACTTCTACATTGTCTTATGTTCTGTGTTTCATGTTTTATGTTTTGTGCCTCATGTCTCCTTTTTGTCTTGGAGCCCTTGTCTCATTGCGAGCATTACGGTGTCTGGGAAAAGGGGGGATATCGCATTAGGCAGGGAACAGCAACAAACCATACTCACTGCCCTTTGTAACTCTAACCGGACCCCTCCCTCTCCCTACCCCTCCGCCTCCTGCCAAATTGTCAGTCACACACCTATCCCCGTGGTGGCCACCTCCGTCCAAAAGCCTGTGATACATCAAGTTTATAACTGCCTCAACGTAGTACATGAGAATGGCTGTTTGACACTCATTGTTACATCCTGTGGTCAATATTTTGATATGTATTTTTGTTACTGTGGACATGCTACGTGTAATGAAAATCCGGAATTGCTCCAGCAATCAAAGCACTGGCATGGATGAGCAGAGGCACGCCGTCCCCCTTTTGGATGGTCACCACAATTTGGGTGACCAAGGGGCAGGAAATGTTTTGTAAAGCCTCCGCTCAATCCAGTAGAATGCTATTGTAAGATTTGTAACTTTTCAGTCATTGCTTGTATGATCATTAAGTTCTGTAACCTTTCGCAAACTTCGTTTCTTTAATTATTGTTAACATAGCCTTTTAAGTTTTGTAACTTTTGCAAGCTTTGTAACCTTTTCAGTTACCACTTGTATAAACCTCCAAGCTTTGCAATATTCCATCACGTGATCAGGGAGAGTGTGAACAAGGGAGTGTCTGTGGGGCTGCGTGGAGAGGAACTGCAAGGAGAAAAGAGCCTGGAGACAGCAGCCAGATGTGTCTGATGTAATCTGCCCTGAGAAGGCAATCACGGAGTGCTGTAAAGAAAAGAAGAACCTGGTATGCATGAAAGGAACGAGGTCTGGGAATGCTTCTCAGTGATGGACACAGAAGGAAAACTCAGTGTACATTACAGGAGCCGCCCAGTTCCAATAAAAGGAAGCAGGCACGCACACAAGCCCCTGCTTCCTGACCTGCTCGCCGGCCCGGATCCGTGACCGCAGGCAGACACACAAGATCTACGAGGCTTCGACTTCCCAGCTTCCTATGCTGTCTCCAGGAACTCTCCGCCTGCGTGAGTGTGTGGGTGCATGAGGGTACGAACGCAGGGAATGTGTGCGTGCATGAATAAGTGCCATCCTTTTTCTGTTTGATCCAATAGCGGCATTTAATAAAACCAATATAAGTGTAACCCTGGGTTGGTTTCTAGGGAAATTGAGGTAACAGTAATAACTTGTGCTGGCCCTTCGGAAGGGGTGGCGGGGTTAGCAGAGCTTGAGACGGAGTCAAATCGAGAGGACAGAGAGGCTGCGGTACAGATGATAGAAGGGGTTAAGAAATACTGCCCTGAGTTAAAGGCACTTTTCCTGATGCATCAGGAGGAGGGAGAGTCAGTTACGGCTTATTGTGCTGGACTGTTGTCGGCAGGCTCTCTAGAGGATATAAAGGAAGGGCAGGTAACAAATTTCTTATATAATGGTTTAAGGAAACCTATTAAGGTGTTTATAGAATCTCAAAAGGAGTTGGATCAGGCTAAATTAATTAAGATGGCCCGAGAGGCAAAAAAGGTAGTAAGCAGAAGACGTGGCTCCTCCCGGAAGGCAGTCAGCGAGGTTTCTTACAGCAACCGAGCTACCTACAGGGGTCCTAATCACGCCGGTATGGGACGTGAAGTGGGACGAACTAACAGAGGATGCGGAGGGTCCTGTGGAGGATCAGTGTGAGCACAAATATGGGTTTTACTCCAGGAGAAAGGAGCAGATATGGTTCGTTTACATGGACAGACTTCAGCGGTTTTGTTAAATGCTGTGAGTGATTTGGCAGGGAACAAGTCACAGCCTATGCCACAACCTGTTGAGATTGTGGGAACAGGCCTGGGAGATCTGGTAGGCCCCGATGGCTTGTTGTCCCAGGAATTGGCTCAGATGGACGTGGCAGCTTCCCGTCAGAGTAGCTCCACATCTCAGCAGGGTTGCCTTGCCCTTAGCAACCCTTGCCCCCAAGACTGAATGTTAGTGGCTAAATTGCAGCCCCACATAACTGGTAGACCTTACGTGGAAGTGGGGCAGGTGGGGGCGAAAGGATGTGCAAAAAGGACAAATTATTCCTTTATTTGGCTTTCAAAACAAAGGAATTTTATTTAAAAAAATCTGTCATGGGTGACAGGACGCAGTAAGTTTTGGACAGACACAGTGGTCTGGAACAGCATGACTGAAAATGCTGTCTTAGGTGCAGATGTGGTACAGCAGAAAAAATGGATAATTGATCTGGCAGAAAGTCGGCTGTGGAAAAGGGGGCAGGGATTGTAAGTAAGCAGGTAATTGCAGGAGCATTAAGGAAAGAAGCTTGTAAAGCCATAGCAGCTGTGGTGCTACCAGATAATAAATGGACCCAGGAGTTCCCTACGGTGTGGGCCAAAAAAAAAAAAAAACACTGAATGTGGAGGCATACAAGCAGTAGTGAAAATAATAGGAAAATTTGTAAAACCAGTTCCTCAATATTCCTACCCTGCAGAAGCTGTTCTGTGTAGAAAAAAATCGCTACAAGATTTAAAAAAAAAACAACAAAAAGTGGTGGTGAAGTGCCAAAGTCCAAACAATTCTCTGATCCAGGCTGTGCGGAAAGCTGACGGAAGGTGGCACCTCACGATTAATTATAGGAAAATCAATGCGGCTACAGTCCCGATGGCACCAATAGTCGCTAATCTTCCAGCTGCATTGGCTGGAATAGCTTCACCTGTTAAATGGGTCTCTGTATTGGATATTGCTAGCTGTTTCCCTGCTATTCCATTAACCCCTGAGAGTCCGTCTCGATTTGCTTTTACGTTCCAGAACAAAGAGTTCACATTTCAGCGTGTCCCCATGGGTTACCATGGTGCTCCAGCTAGAGCACATGCACATGCCACAAGGACGTGAGACCAACTCCCTGATTGGAACGAGCCGTGGGTTACTTCTTGTGTGAATAACATACTGACAACAGCTGTTTCCCAGGAGGAGTGTAAACATCGAACTAAGCTGGTCCTGGGAATAGTGAAAAAAACAGGCTTAAAATTATCATGGGACAAGGCACAGCAAAAAGTTAAACACTTAGGGACTATCTTGGGACAGGAGGGTCGTACTATCAGTAAACTAAAAGTGAAAATCTTACGCACCCTCCCTAAGCCAGCGGATGGGCATTCAGTTAGGGTATTGTTAGGAGCTATGGAATTTGGTCAGGATTTTATACCAAATTTTGTTGAAATTTGTAGACCCCTGTGGTCCCCAATTTAAAAAATTGCCAATGGGACTGGGGCCCAGAACACGATGAGGCATGCGGAAAGGTAAAAGAAGCAGTTACGACTGCACCAGCGTTAGCAGAGCCAGATCCAACCAAATCTTTTTACTTCATGGTCTCACACAGCTTGGGAGCTAGAGGTGCAGTACTGCTGCAGGAGACGTGTGGAAAGCAATGCCCTGTCGCTTATGGAAGCTGCGAATTAACACCCCATGGGTCCACGTTTTCTCCATGTGAACGCGAATGCTTGGCTGTTATATGGGCCTTACAGAAATGGGAATACATAACAGGACACGCTCCTATTATTGTAACCACAGCTCACCCCTGTACAGCTGATTCTGCAAGAAAAGACTTCTAAGATTAAAAAGAAAAGGAGGACTTGTGGCACCTTAGAGACTAACCAATTTATTTGAGCATAAGCTTTCGAGAGCTACAACATCCGATGAAGTGAGCTGTAGCTCACGAAAGCTTATGCTCAAATAAATTGGTTAGTCTCTAAGGTGCCACAAGTCCTCCTTTTCTTTTTGTGAATACAGACGAACACGGCTGCTACTCTGAAACCTGTCGAGATTAAAGTAAGTGATCATCGTCTGGCTAAGTGGGCCCTGACTCTACAGAACCTCAGGCTTGTGGTAAATAAAGTAAAGGAACCCCCACTACTTCCATATGCTCTAATAACAGAAAGGAAACAACATGAATGTCCTGTACCCATACAGACACAGTACAAGTGGCCTGTGCAAGAAGCTGGGGATCTAGCAATTTCGACTCACAAGTGGGTATGGTTTACAAATGGATCTACTTATTACAAGGAAAGTCAACTTGTTGGTGCAGCAGCAGCTGTTTGTTTGTTTCCAGAACAAGAACTGGGGATCCCATGTGAAAAAATGTCAGCCCAGGAATGCAAAGTGGCAGCAGTCAAGCTAACATTCGAAGCAACTCCCTTGGACTGTGACGTGGTCACATGCGCTCACTCTCAATGGACTGTGCAAGGAGTAAGTACCTGGGCACCCCTATGGGAACAGCAGGAAGGCAAAGAAGTTGCATACTGGGATTACTGGAAAGCTATTATTGATAGTATTCGGAAAAGGGTTGGTTCCACAGAAATCAAGCATGTTAAGGCTCATGCTAAACAACATACTCGGGAAGGATACTACAATGCGAAAGTGGATGAAATGGCTAAGGAAGCAGCAGCTACAGCATCTTCTGTGGGTCACAGTAACATCGAAGTCGTAACTCAATCTCAAATGAAAAAATAAGCAAATCCAGGAAAACTGCAAACAAACACTGATACAGCTGATCAAAAACTTCTGAAACAACACAAAGCATTCATACAGCATGAAGAACAGAAATGAAAACAAGTGGGACAAAGAATAACAGAAGTAGAAGGAAAATGAAAAATAACAGAAAAACAAAATGTAATCAGAGCAAAACAAGGAGATAAAAAAAATGGGTACCTCCAGAACAATTTAAAAAATAATAATCTGATTTCTACATGAAGAAGGACATTTTGGAACTAAAAAAACATTAGCACAAGTAAAAAAAGTAATGTGGTGGCCAGAAATGAACATGCATATTAACAAATTTTGTCAACAGTACTTGGTGTGTGCCCAAGTTAACCCTAAAAGCGGGCTGGGAGGGGGGGATACTAAAACACCAACCTAACACGTCGCAAAAATTACAAATGGATTACATTGGACCTTTAAAAAAAACTCCTACAAAGAAAACCTTTTGCTTGATTGTCATAAATTTTCAGGATGGGTAAAAGTAATCCCCACAACAAATAACAGCTCAAACTACAGGTCAGGCTTTATGGACCCAAATACTAAGCAAATGCAGTATACCCTTGATCATAAACAGTAACCAAGGACCTCACTTCGTGGAAGCAGTGGTAAAAGCATTATTATTAATAATGAAAATCAAACCAAAATGGCATATGGTCTACCACCCACCGAGTGCAGGAAAGTAAAAACAACAACAAAAAATACAGCTGTGACCAAGCAAATTCGAACACAAGGCTAAAACTGGAAAACTGCTTCACCTGCAATCCCGATGACCAGAAAAGCCTTGGAACAAGCTGACATAAGTACTCACCTTTTAAGTTAATGACAGGTCGAGCTATGAGAACTCCTAAATTCCTACTCCCATCTGAGAAATGGGTGCAGAAGGAAGTCTGAATAGCAGATTTAGTACAACAATTAAAAAAAATGGGGCACCAAAAAATCAGTGAAGACAAAGGGAAGAACAAAAGGAAGCATCTGGGTACCAATGGAAAATAGAAGACAAAGCAATGCTCAAAAATTGGTAAGTAATAAAAAACCTAAAACCCACATGAAAGGGACCATTCCCTGTAAAATATGTGGCCAGCCCTATTGTGGTTCTGATGGCCACTCCAAATGGGAATGTATGAAAACATTCTGATCAAGTCAAACTGTACCCATCAAAAAAGTTAGTATAATAGTTCATGAATATGTAAGGTAAATATAAAATAGTATATAGTCATGTAAAATGTACTAACCTATAAGGCCCAGTTAGAGGCCTGTGTTTTGTTTGTTTATTTTTTTTCACAAACTAATCCATGGAAGCAAAAAATATTCTGGGGAACCTGTTTCGTTTGGTCATCTATGGGCTCATCTGCCATGTGGCTACTGAATCACCATCCATCTGTCCCATGGGAGAGGCAACCAGAGATTGTAAAATCAAGCAATTCCAACAGCAATGGGGGCTTATACCAAGGATACGCACGGATTTTCTCCTCCGAATTGGCGGTACTAATCTTGAATGGGTAAGGGAGTAAGAAATAGGACTGAGTGTTATAGTCACCCTTCGTGGAAAGGTAACTAAGCAAACAAAAAATGCATGACTTGGAACTAGAATGTCACAAAACTATGAAGTAAAGGTCCTGTATGGTGAGCCTACCCCTGACCAGGAAAAAGTTCTTGCAAAAATGGTCTTCAACTTAATTAAAAATGCATGAAAAAATTTGAAGCAGTATTTGTAAAACCAGGGAAGTATCTGTATAAAAGAATAAAATGGGGATTCCGATATGAGCGTCCATTCACCTTATTTCCACCTTTTATAGAACGCAGACCTATAACCGCACCTCCGCCAACTGAAAAAGCAGGAATGAAAACTCAAAAACGGTCCCTAACTGCTGAAAATACTATAAATTTAGGCACAGTTCCAACTGGCATGAACCTTACTATGAATAACAGTTCAGAGCCATCCTCTGTAGTTTTGTCCAAAGGTCATGTTTCAACAACGCTTATCTCCCCAGAATTAAAAAAAAGGAAGCCGGAAAAAAATAAGAAAACAAACTTTTTATCCAAGCAGCCGATTCCTCAGTTCAAAGACTGAAAAAAGGGGTCAAACCTGGTTAAAGGTCGTGACGAGGAAAAAAAACTAAATGTGGAAAATGGAAAAGTTTGGCACTGTATGGTAACAAAATCTGTTAATCCCTTTGGGGCCAAAAAAACCCCACTCAAGGAATATGAACCTTTCATGTAACAAATAGAGCATGTGTTTATTAGGAAACATATGGAGCCTCTCTACCCTAAGGGAAAAAATAAAAAAAACTTTAAAGCAACTAATGCAGTCAGCACACACTGAAAAACAAGGAAAAACAATGAATCAAAAGATGGGATATTCTGTAATGAAATTAAGTAAATTGTTGGGAAAAAGTGTTTTAAATATTGTTAAACAAATAAGGAATATTCGCCTAGGATTATCCTGGAAAAAAGTTTGTATAAAAGACCAGGAAATCTTAAAAGAACAATAAAAAAAATCTTAAAACAGAGCCAAAAAGAAACTTGGCCTCAGACTCTTAACTGGGCACTGAGTTACTACTCTTATATTAATCAATCATTCCAAGATACCTGAAAGGTGCAAGTGCATACATGTCCCATACGCCAGTGCACTCTCATCCTTTCCGGTATAGCCAATGGAAAGGCACAAGAAGTGCATCCGGTAATATATGCCAGCAGCTGGAAAAATAAAACAAAATACTATAAAATAGTAGCAGAAGAAAATGAATTATGGTAAATACCTGAATTAAAATAAAAGCAAATACTGGAAGCCCAATGGAAATGGGGTACCTTGGTTAAAAAAAATTGAAATTTAAAATAAAAAGAAGGTAATCTCACCATAAATTTATAGTAAAAAAATGGTTGGTGGAAATTATATAAAATAAACCAAAATATATGTTGGCATAAAAAAAAAGGGGTTAGGTAACAATAAACAACCAAACCTGGTTTATGGACCAAGAAATGTGGTGTACTCATGAAAATATAACTCATTTCCAGTATGAACAATATCAATGGCACCCCCAAATAACTAAAATTTTTATAGGTTTCAGAGTAACAGCCGTGTTAGTCTGTATTCGCAAAAAGAAAAGGAGTACTTGTGGCACCTTAGAGACTAACCAATTTATTTGAGCATAAGCTTTCATGAGCTACAGCTCACTTCATCGGATGCATCCTGTGGAAAATACGGAAGATGTTTTTATATACACAGACCATGAAAAAATGGGTGTTTATCACTACAAAAGGTTTTCTCTCCCCCCACCCCACTCTCCTGCTGGTAATAACAAGCCAAGCTCTGCGATACAACCGCATTTGCTCCAACCCCTCAGACAGAGACAAACACCTACAAGATCTCTATCAAGCATTCTTACAACTACAATACCCACCTGCTGAATTGAAGAAACAGATTGATAGAGCCAGAAGAGTTCCCAGAAGTCACCTACTACAGGACAGGCCTAACAAAGAAAATAACAGAACACTACTAGCCGTCACCTTCAGCCCCCAACTAAAACCCCTCCAACGCATTATCAAGGATCTACAACCTATCCTGAAGGACGACCCAACACTCTCACAAATCCTGGGAGACAGGCCAGTCCTTGCCTACAGACAGCCCCCCAACCTGAAGCGAATACTCACCAGCAACCACATACCACACAACAGAACCACTAACCCAGGAACCTATCCTTGCAACAAAGCCCGTTGCCAACTGTGCCCACATATCTATTCAGGGGACACCATCACAGGGCCTAATAACATCAGCCACACTATCAGAGGCTCGTTCACCTGCACATCTGCCAATGTGATATATGCCATCATGTGCCAGCAATGCCCCTTTGCCATGTATATTGGTCAAACTGGACAGTCTCTACGGAAAAGAATAAATGGACACAAATCAGATGTCAAGAATTATAACATTCATAAACCAGTCGGAGAACACTTCAATCTCCCTGGTCACGCCATTACAGACATGAAAGTTGCGATATTACAACAGAAAAACTTCAGAAACAGACTCCAAAGAGAGATTGCTGAATTGGAATTAATTTGCAAATTGGATACAATTAACTTAGGCTTGAATAGAGACTGGGAATGGTTGATTCATTATAAAAAGTAACCTATTTCCCCTTGTTTATTCCTTCCCCCCCCCCCCGCCCCCGTTCCTCAGACGTTCTTGTTAAACCCTGGATTTGTGCTGGAAATGGCCCACCTTGATCATCATACACATTGTAAGGAGAGTGATCACTTTAGATAAGCTATTACCAACAGGAGAGTGGGGTGGAGGTGGGGGGGGGGGAGAAAACCTGGATTTGTGCTGGAAATGGCTCACCTTGATTATCATACACATTGTGAGGAGAAAAGGAGTACCTGTGGCACCTTAGAGACTAACCAATTTAAATAAATTGGTTAGTCTCTAAGGTGCCACAAGTACTCCTTTTCTTTTTGCGAATAAAGACTAACATGGCTGTTACTCTGAAACCTGTCATTGTAAGGAGAGTGATCACTTTAGATAAGCTATTACCAGCAGGAGAGTGGGGTGGGGGAGAGAAAACCTTTTGTAGTGGTAAACACCCATTTTTTCATGGTCTGTGTGTATAAAAACATCTTCTGTATTTTCCACAGTATGCATCCGATGAAGTGAGCTGTAGCTCACGAAAGCTTATGCTCAAATAAATTGGTTAGTCTCTAAGGCGCCACAAGTACTCCTTTTCTTTTTGTAAAATTTTTATGACTCACCCTAAATTAACATTGCCAAGTTTAAAAAAAATCAAGTAAAATATTACAAATTGGAATATAAAAATACAAACTAATCAAGGCACACTGGACCAAATAGAACCGTCAACTAAACTAATAATATCTGTAAAAGATATGCTTGCTCAAAAGTATAAAATTGTTTAAAAAGCTGTAAAAAAAATAAAATCTCAAATGTGTGCTTGGTATGATGTTGTATGTTGTATGATGTTGTATGTCAAGTAACAACATGAAATAAAGTTAATTGGGTAATGTTATTTTGTATTTCTGAAATTTCTGTATTATTCCTTATATGTTTCTGTTGTAAATATCAGATGTGTAAGCAATATAAAAAAAAAACAAGCTTTGCAAAAAAACTTATAAAATTAAGTTGTTAAATTATGCAACTAATAATGGTAAAATAACGCTTTAAGTTTTATAAAAACAAAAAAACTAACACATAATCTAATAGTTAGCATACAAATTGCAGGTATGGTGTGGCCATACTGAATGAATGGTGTGAGCATAACTTGACATGACTTAAACATGGCTGAAGGGCTGCAGAGGATCCTGGGAGCAGGGTCCGTTTAAGCAGAAGCAGATTTGATAAAGGACTGGCAAAGCCTGCATGTGTGATCGATATTTAACTTATTGGTCAGAAAATATGGGCCCATGCAAAAGTAAATATCACATGTATAAAGTTCCAGCATGGAGCACAGGTCGACCTGGTTGTATTGACCTTGCAGCAAGGACACCACGCAGAGAGCCAGAGTGAATGATTGATGAGTGAGTAAACGTGGAGTGGTGTGGAGTGATTTTCATTCGGTACTGTTAAGGAAAAAGTTAGCATATGTGACTCCATTTTGGTTTGGGGCCCACCATTGTCTAAAAGCAAGCACATCCTGCACCAGGAGGAGTGTTCCTTAGATACTGCATTCCTGTGAAAAATACCCCCCGCCCTTGTCTCCAGCCTGTCTCAACTCCCGGTTTCTGTTCTTTGTCTGTTCCTAACTCCCTGCCTCCTGGCCTTTTGCTGTGGGCCTCCCATCCTGATAAAAAAGGTTACTGATGCATTGCTTCAGGGCCATGTTGTGTGGCTGGAGTAATAGTTTAGCACGGGGAATGTACCTAGAAGGGTTAGGTGGTAGATAAGGGAAGGGTTTGTCTATTGGCTAAGGTTTCCGATGCACGAGGGCAACATGCTGTGCTAAAAGGTATATAAGCTTTGTGTAGCCTGCATTCGGGGTCCCCTTCTGACTAGCAGGGGGGCACCATGCTCGAGCGTAATAAATTTAATATCCTTGGAAACTCTGCAGTTGTGGACTTTGTTTGTGTGCCTCAGCCTAGACTTGAACTGCACGTGACCTATCAGGTATAATTCGCAACAGTACCTCCCCAGCACCTTTTAAAATACTAATTAAATAAAATTATAGACCAGCCAGCCTAACTTCAGTACCTCCCCAGCACCTTTTAAAATACTAATTAAATAAAATTATAGACCAGCCATGCCCACTGGGCATGCTTTTAAGACATGTGACTCCTTTGAGGAAAAAGAGTATAAGAATCAAGCAAAGTAAATTACTGTTGGTTGAGATTCCTTAATTGACGCTTAAAGAAGCAACGTTGCCAGACAGAGTAGCCAAAACTCTGCTCCGTGGGCTCGAGTAGGACTGTGAACCAGAGGTGTCTCAAGACAGCCAAGGCCTTGCCTCGAGGGAATCCGAGACAGACCAGAGGGCTGAGAAGAACAGACCTGGAGAGAAGAAGCCGTCCATAAAATTGGTAACCACCTTCTCTGTTTGCCAAGCCGGAACTGCGGGAGGTTAGCACAGGGCCTGCTTGTGTATGTTTGTAAAAGAGAGACTTGTTAAGAGGAATTTATAGCTCTTAATGTATTGCTCTTAATGTCTAACATAGAAGTTATGTGCTTAATGTAACCCTTTACCGCTCGTGTAATTCCCTCTCAAGAAATTATTGTGCATTGAAAATAATTGCTGTGGACCTTTTGCACTGGTATGACAGTGATCTGCTCCACTGGGAGCCAGTAAAGATCCAATTCTGGGGTAGTAGCACCCCCTGTTGTCAACACCGAGCACCCCCTGCCACTTCCCCAGCAGCTCTTAGTCACAGCAGCATCCCTGGACACGAACGTGATGATTCAAATGGGAGGGTTTGCAGGATGAGACCCTTGTTGGCTCTCTCATATATTTTTGCTCCACATTTCTTACAGCAGGAGGTGGGATTCAGGAAGGGGGTCTGAGCAAGGGAGGGGAGACTCCATCATTGGAGCCCAGGTGGGGAAGGGGCTGAGATCCAGGCAGTTGAAGCTGGTCAGTATGTCAGGAACTGCTTCCCATCTGAATTTGCTACCAGTAGCAAAAATCTGTATTCACTTGGCACCTAAATTTTTGCAGTAGCAGTCCCCTAAGTGCCTGTGTTTCTGCCTCTAGACATGTGCACTGCTGCCCCCCGCTAGGCACCCACACACCTATCTCCTGCCCGATCCCTAGCCTGACCCTGAATCTAGGGAAAATAGGTGCTCCTCCGTTTATCTTGCCTTCAGGGCCCAATTCAGCAGGTCTGCTCAGAAGCGGACCAGCAGATCAGGTCCCGTTCAAAATCTGGCCAGAGGCGGAGATGCCAGCCCAGTGATTAGAGCACTCACCTGCAATACAAAGAGAGACCCAGGTTCATGTCCCCTCTGTGTGCAGGAGAGAAAGGGCTTGAACTGGGGTCTCCCACACCTCTTAGGAGAGCTCTCTAATAATTTGTTCCAGCATCTTTCCGGGTACTGAAGTTAGGCTGGCTGGTCTATAATTCCCGGCTTCCTCTTTGTTCCCCTTTCTAAAGATAGGTTCAATGTTTGTCCTTCTCCAGTCCTGGGGTCCTCATCCCTCCTCCATGAGTTCTCAAAGATAATCATTAACAGTTCTGAGATTGCTTCAGCCAGTTCATTAAGTGCCCTCAGGTGAATTTCATCAGGCTCCACCAACTTGAATATATCTAACTTATCTAAACATTCTTTAACCTGTTCTTTCCCTATTTTGGCTGGTGCTCCTTCCCCCTTGCTGTTAATATTAATTGTGTTGAATATCTGGTCACAACAAACCTTTTTAGTGAAGATTGAAGCAAAATAGGCATTAAACACCTCAGTGTCAGTGACTGGGACATGGGCAATCATGCCTAGTGGTCAGAGCAGGAGTCAGTACCCAGGAGTCAGAGAGTTGATCCCAGAGCCAGGGGTCAGAGCTAATGTCACAGATCAGGAATCTGAGTCAAGGGGTCAGAACTGGGTTAGCTGGAATGAGGCAAAACAGAGGCAACGCTGGGGCCACGATAGGAGCAGGGCTGGGACAAGCAGATGCAGGCACTATCATAGCCATGGGTGATGCTTTGAACAGCCACTAAGCTGCTGCTGGGCTTAAGAGCTGCTCTGCTGACTCTTCCAACCAATCAGGTGGTGTCACCAGTCAAGCAGCCTAATACAGGCCAGTTGTGCTCATTAGGTTGCCCAGAGACTGGCTCTGCTGCAGGCCCTGATTCCTGACACTCAGCCTTCTTGAGGTTGTCAGTTATTAGCTCTCCTCCTTCTTTGCTAAGTAGAGGGCCCACACTTTCCTTCACCTCTTTTCTTGCTCCGAGTCCTAACATATTTATAGAACTTCTTCTTATTGCCTTTTTTTGTCCCTAGCTTGGTGCATCTAAATTTCTGATTTGGCCGTTTTCATTTCACCTCTATGTGCTTGTGCTAGTCTCCTGTACTCATTCTTAGCAACTTGTCCATATTTCCATTTTTTCTAGGATTCCCTTTTGATTTTCAGGTCATTAAAAAGCTCCTGATGGAGCCATATTGACCTCTTACTATTCTTCCTATCTTTCCTTTGCATCAGGATAGCATGACAAGATTGCAGCAGTTACGTGGAGGCCCCTTCCTGCTCCCTGATTCAGCCTTTTATACTGCTGCTCTCTTCTCAGCGCTGAGCTAATGACCTCATCAGGCTCCCTACAGGTGCAAGTGATCCCCTTTACCCTTCCAAACCCAAACTACTCAGTGCCTCCTACTCTAACTGCACCCGGTGCTCTGGATGTGCTCAGTGACCAGGGTGCTGGCTTCCAAAGGGCTCGGTTTGTAGCTGATAACAGCCCCCTGTCACACGGCCACGATTATGTAGGTGACCATGTAGTGAAAATAACACCAAAAGTAAACTGTTACCTCTTTATTCAATTCAGAACCCAGATCTGCCAGTATCTGCTCTGGACAGCCATGTTGATATATAATTTTACATGTCCTCTTTCCACTTTATGTGCTGTCAAGTTGGAGCACATTAAATTAGTCCCAGGCACTATAACTCTCAAGGTGTCCACACTGGCAAGGCACGTCGAGCGCTCCAACTCCACGGCTGGAGCACTACTGGTAATCCACCTCGACGAGAGGTGTAGAGCTTTCTGTGCCGGGGCTAAAGCACCACGGTGCCAGTGTGGACGCCCTGCTCTATTGCTGCACTCTCATCGGCCTCTGGGACATGTCCCACAATGCCTGTTCTAGCCACTCTGGTCATCACTTTGAACTCTACTGCCCTGCCCTCAGGTGACCAACCGTCAGACCCGCCCTTTAAATTCTCTGGGAATTTAAGTCCCCTTCCTCTTTGCTCAGCAAGGCATGGAGTGCTCTCAGTGAATCTTTCCAGGTGACCATGCCTCCAAGCTCCAGGCGATCCCCAGCATGGAGCAATGCTGAGGTGCTAGACCTCATCAGCATTTGGGGAGAGGAGGCTGTCCAGTCCCAGCTGCGCTCCAGCCATAGGAATTACAATACTTATGGCAGATATCAAGGGCCATGACCAAAAGGGGCCATGACCGGGACGCAGTGCAGTGCAGGGTGAAAGCGAAGGAGCTGCGGAATGCATATCACAAGGTGCGGGAGGCAAACCGCCGCTCTGGACCTGCCCCCATGACCTGCCGGTTCTACGAAGAGCTGGACGCGATACTTGGGGGCGACCCCACTGTGACATTGCACTCCATATGTTTTATGGAAATATGCTTATGAATGTGACTATGACATAACTGGAATGTGTTTTATGCTAAATCTGCCATGTAACATATCTCGGCAAAGGTTATGATCTACTGAATATATTCATTCTATTTGTATGCAGGTATCATTTTCATACCTAAACCTATAAGCTTTGGCTCTTTTCTAATATGTTAAGTATCTGCTGTGGGAAACACATAAGGGAGGGTGAGCCAACCTATTGTGAAGTTATGCAGTGGGCCGTTGCTGAGAATAGAAAAATGCAGGAGTGGTGCGACAGCAAGATGAGGGAATGGAAGGAGAACACAGAGCGGCTCCTAAACACCGTGGAGTGGCAAGCGGACTCGATGCAGGCACTCGTAGAACTGCATATGGAGCAGCTTTGCGCCTGCCCTCCCCTGCAGCCTGTGTCCCAAATCTCTTTCTCTTGCGCCCCTAAGTCACCGCCAACACAGTAGATCATAATCTTTCTAACGGTATGTTCCATGGGGCATTTAGAATAAAGCATATTTCAGTTATGTTATATTCATGTTCATAAGCATATTTTCATAAAGTATATGGAGTGCAACGTCACAATTGCATTAAGTGAAAGCAAGCTTAGCCCAGGAAAGCAACAAGCTCTGCTAGTCAGTGCATCCTATGGAGCACTAGGTACCTACTAGCATTACAACCACTGCACTCCTGTGCATGGCACCAAACATTACTGGCTTTCAGCATCGAATTGCTGCCTCAGAGCATCCCAAATCCTCATGGCCCTGCATTGTGCTCCCCAATGGCCCTGATCTCTGGCTGCTCAAATTCAGCCTCCAGCCACTGAGACTCAGTGCTCCAGGTCAGAGTGAAACTTTCACCCTTCCCTTCACAAATATTATGCAGGGTACTTCACGCGGCTATAACCATAGGGATGTGGTCATCAGCCAGGTCCAGCTTCCCATACAGACATCGCCAGCAGGCCTTTAAATGCCCAAAGGCACACTCGACAGTCATTCTGCAGCTGCTCAAACTGTTGTTGAACCGCTCCTCGCTGCTGTCAAGGCTTCATGAGCCACGGCATCAAGGGGTAGGCGGGATCTCCCAGGATCACAATGGTCATCACAGGGGATCCATTCCTGCAGACTGAAGAGGCAGACAGAGCGCACAGTACAAAAACCATTGAAAGATGGTGCCAAACGCCGATGGAAGCAAAGGGGCTGCTGGGATGCAAAGAGTTGCATGACGGGGCATTGGGGCAGGACCCAGGATGCCCCGAGATCCCCCCCTCCGCCTTCCCACAAACTTGAGCAGCAGAAGGGGAAGAGGTGATCTGTGGGATAGCTGCCCAGAGTGCACCACTCCCAATGCCGCTGCAAGTGTCATAAATGTGGCCACACCAGTGCACTTGCAGCTGACATTGTGAACACACTGCAGCACTTTCCCTGCTGTGGTCTCCAAGGGCTGGTTTAAGTCACAGCGCTCTACATCTGAAAGTGTAGCCAAGCCCTAAATTGGTTTAAACAACAATTTCAGGCCATGTCTATACGGGCAAGTTAAAACACTCTAACTTGCTGGCTTAGGGGTGTGAAAAATCAACCCCCCTGAGAGCAGCAAGTTTGAGCGCTTTAAAGTACTAGTGTGGACAGGCTCCGAGCGACTCCCCTCGTGGAGGTGGATTACCTGGAGCACTGGGAGAGCTCTCTCCCCGCGCTCGAGCGCGACCACACTCGCACATCAAAGCGCTTATCGTGGTTTATTTTGTTGTAGCTTAAGCCAGTGAGGCTATAAGGGCTTGGCTACACTTGCGAGTTAGAGCACATAAAAAGCAGCCCCGGGTGCCCTCACTCCTGATATGTCCACACTGGCAATGCACGAAGAGCGCTCGGACTCTGTGGCAGGAGCTCCCCTGGTAATCCACCTCCATGAGAAGCATAACGCTTGCTGCGCCCCTGCTGGAGTGCCGCGGTGCCAGTGTGGACGCCCTGGTCTATTAATGCGCTCTGATCGGCCTCCAGTAGTGTCCCACAACGCCTGTTCTAGCCACTCTGGTCGTGACTTTGAACTCTACTGCCCTGCCCTCAGGCGACCAACAGTCAGACCCGCCCTTTAAATTCTCTGGGAATTTTGAAATTTCCCTTCCTGTTTGCTCAGCAAGGTGTGGAGTGCTCTCAGCACATCTTTCCATGTGACCATGCCTCCACCCGCCAGGCGATCCCCCGTATGGAGCAATGGTGAGGTGCTGGACCTCAGCAGTGTTTGCGGGGAGGAAGCTGTCCAGCCCCAGCTGCGCTCCAGCAGTAGGAATTACAATACCTTTGGGCAGATATCAAGGAACATGATGGAAAGGGGCCATGACCGGGATGCACTGCAGTGCAGGGTTAAAGTGGAGGAGCTGTGGAATGCCTACCACAAAGCGTGGGAGGCAAACCACCACTCCGGTGCTGCCCCCATGACCAGCCGTTTCTACAAAGAGCTGGACGTGATACTTGAGGGCAACCCCACCTCCACTCCGAAGACCACCATGGACACTTCAGAACCCAGTTCAACAAGGCAGGAGGAGGAGGACAGCAGGAGCAAGGGTGCTTAGGAGGAGGGAGACAGCCCAGCATCCCTAGATGCATGCAGCCAGGGGCTGATTTCAAGCCAGCAGGAAGGTAGCCAGTTGCAGAGGCTGGTGCTTGGGGAAGAACAAACACCAGAGGAGGTGCCCGGTAAGCAGCTTTTATTTTGGGAAGGAAGTTGTTCGGTGCGGGCTCTTGGGACGAGGCGGGTTAGGGCTGCATGCATGCCTAGATGCGGAACAGAGCGTTGATGTGCTTTCTCACATCGTGGTAATCGGCCTCTGTCATAAATATAAAGGGAAGGGTAAACCCCTTTAAATTCCCTCCTGGCCAGAGGAAAAATCCTCTCACCTGTAAAGGGTTAAGAAGCTAAAGGTAACCTCACTGGCACCTGACCAAAATGACCAATGAGGAGACAAGATACTTTCAAAAGCTGGGAGGAGGGAGAAAAACAAAGGGTCTGTGTCTGTCTGTATGCTGCTTTTGCCGGGGATAGAACAGGAATGGAGTCTTAGAACTTTAGTAAGTAATCTAGCTAGGTATGTGTTAAATTATGATTTCTTTAAATGGCTGAGAAAAGAACTGTGCTGAATAGAATGACTATTCCTGTCTGTGTGTCTTTTTTGTAACTTAAGGTTTTGCCTAGAGGGATTCTCTATGTTTTGAATCTAATTACCCTGTAAGGTATCTACCATCCTGATTTTACAGAGGTGATTCCTTTACTTCTGTTAAAAGTCCTTCTTGTAAGAAAACTGAATGTTTTTTCATTGTTCTAAGATCCAAGGGTTTGGGTCTGTGGTCACATATGCAAATTGGTGAGGATTTTTACCAAACCTTCCCCAGGAAGTGGGGTGCAAGGGTTGGGAGGATTTTGGGGGGAAAGATGTGTCCAAACTACATTTCCCAGTAAACCCAGTTAAAGTTTGGTGGTGGCAGTGGAGATCCAGGGTCAAAGGATAAAATTAATTTGTACCTTGGGGAAGTTTTAACCTAAGCTGGTGAAAGTAAGCTTAGGAGGTTTTCATGCAGGTCCCCACATCTGTGCCCTAGAGTTCAGAGTGGGGGAGGAACCTTGACAGCCTCAGTGATCTCTTCAAAGGTCTCATGCAGAAGCTGGGCAATCTGCTTGTGCAGGTTCCTTGGCAGACCTACTGTGCTCCTTGTCCCAGTACGGCTAACATGTCCACGCCCACTGTGCTGTGACGGGCAGGGGGACCATTGCTGCACACAGGTAAGCTGCATATGGGCCAGGGCAGAAGCTGCATTGTAGTAGAAGAGCCTCCCTTGCTTCCCAGGTCACCCTCAGCAGCGAGATATCTTCCAGGATGAACTCATCCTGTGGAAAATGTGGGGACAGTGTTGAGTATAGGGCCCCCCCTGCAGCTGTTGGCTCTCCCCAAGGCACAGAACCCCAGAGGACAGTATGGCCATGAAACAATCAGTCCCCCTTGCCCCTATGCTTACTCACCATTTTGGGGCTTCTGTGGATTATGTGCGCTCGCTTTGGGATGGGCAATTTCTGCTATTGTGTACACTGTGCTTGTCAAAAAGTGCAGGAGTGGTGGGAGAGTGAAAGGGCATGACACATCTGTGTTGTGTGAGACCAGGGAAGGGGGTGGGGTGGGGAACGGGACAATCACAGATTTGCGTATGTCCTGTTATCATACTCAGCCTCCCTGTCTGGAGTGCTGTGCAATGAGTGGTGCACTTCAGGCTGGCTAAAATGCCTGGTGATGGGGGTTGAGTGCAGTGGGTAAGGGCGTAGTTTGCAGGGCTGGGTGGTGAAGCTACAGGTGTTGGAGGCAGCTGGTGGCGATAAGAACCCGGACGTTGGGGAAAGTGGGTTGGCGGTGACATGGGGGCACAAGGGAGAGTTTTGGGACAAGGGCTGCAGGGGGGGTGGGAGCGGATGTGCTCCACCTGCATTGCTACAAATGCCTCTATTAAGTCCGCTTGGCGCTCCATGATGCTTAGCAGCCGCTCCGTGCTTTGATGCCGGTGATCCGCATTCTGCTGGAGCCTCCCTTCACTCTCCCGCCACTCCTGCACTTTTTGATTTTCATTAAGGGACTGCTGAATGACTTCATGCAGCAGGTCCTCTTTGCTTCTTCATGGACACTTCCTGATTCTTTGGAGTCTTTCGGTCATTGATAACAAGGACAGCTGGGATCTCAAGGTTGCATCTGTAAAGCTGAAATGCAACACTTAACAGAGGAAGCATTGTTCACACCAGACAGAGCAATGATTCAGCTGTACTTAAAGACAACCACAGTGTACACAATAGCAGAAATTGCCCATCCCAAAGCAAGTGCACATAACCCACAGGAGCCCCAAAATGGTGAGTAAGCACAGGGGCAAGGGGGACTGATTGTTTCATGGCCATACTGTCCTCTAGGGTTCTGTGCCTTGGGGAGAGCCAACAGCTGCAGGGGGCCCCTATACTCAACACTGTTCCCAACATTTTCCACAGGATGAGTTCATCCTGGAAGATATCTCGCTGCTGAGGGTGACCTGGGAAGCAAGGGAGGCTCTTCTACTACAATGTGGCTTCCGCCCTGGCCCATATGCAGCTTGCCTGTGTGCAGCAATGGTCCCCCCGCCCCTCACGGCACAGTGGGCGCGGACATGTTAGCCTTACTGGGACAAGGAGCACAGTAGGTCTGCCAAGGAACCTGCGCAAGCGGATTGTCCAGCTTCTGCATGAGACCTCTGAAGAGATCACTGAGGCCAATTACCGCGATGTGAGAGAGCACATCAACACCCTATTCTGCATCTAGGCATGCATGCAACCCTAACCCGCCTCGCCCCAAGAGCCCGCACCGAACAACTTCCTTCCCAAAATAAAAGCCGCTTACTGGGCACCTCCTCTGGCTTTTGTTCTTCCCCAAGCACTGTCCGCTGCGACTGGCTACCTTCCTCCTGGCTTGAAAACAGCTCCTGGCTGCATGCCTCGAGGGATGCTGGGCTGTCTCCCTCCCCCTCAGCACCCTTGCACCTGCTGTCCTCCTCCTCCTGCCTTGTTGAACTGGGCTCTGAAGTGTCCATGGTGGTCTTCAGAGTGGAGGTGGGGTTGCCCCCAAGTATTGCATCTAGCTCTTTGTAGAAACGGCAGGTCATGGGGGCAGCACCAGAGCAGCGGTTTGCCTCCTGCAAGTTGCAGTACGCGTTCTGCAGCTCCTTCACTTTAACCCTGCATTGCAGAGCGTCCTGTTCATGGCCCCTTTCCATCATGTCCCTTGATATCTGCCCAAAGGTATCATAATTCCTGTGGCTGGAGCACAGCTGGGACTGGACAGCTTCCTCCCCGCAAACACTGCTGAGGTCCAGCACCTCACCATTGCTCCATACTGGGGATCGCCTGGCGCATGGAGGCATGGTCACGTGGAAAGATTCGCTGAGAGCACTCCACGCCTGGCTGAGCAAACAGGAAGGGGATTTTCAAAATTCCCAGAGAATTTGAAGGGCGGGTCTGACAGTTGGTCACCTGAAGGCAGGGCAGTAGAGTTCAAAGTTGTCAAGGTTCCTTCCCCACTCTGAACTCTAGGGTACAGATGTGGGGACCTGCATGAAAACCTCCTAAGCTTACTTTTACCAGCTTAGGTTAAAACTTCCCCAAGGTACAAACTATTTTACCTTTTGCCCTTGTACTTTATCGCTGCCACCACCAAACGTCTAACAGGTATATAACTGGGAAAGAGCCCGTTTGGAAACGTCTTTCCCCTCAAAATCCTCCCTAACCTTACACCCCCTTTCCTGGGGAAGGTTTGATAAAAATCCTCACCAATTTGCACAGGTGAACACAGACCCAAACCCTTGGATCTTAAGAACAATGAAAAAGTATTCAGATTCTTAAAAGAAGAATTTTAATAGAAGAAAAAGTAAAAGAATCACCTCTGTAAAATCAGGATGGTAAATACCTTACAGGGTAATCAGATTCAAAACATAGAGAATCCCCCTCGGCAAAACCTTAAGTTACAAACAGACACAAAAACAGGAATCTCCATTCCATTCAGCACAGCTTATTTTCTCAGCCATTCAAAGAAAACAGAATCTAACGCATATCTAGTTAGATTACTTACTAAGTTCTAAGACTCCATTCCTGTTCTGTACCCAGCAAAAGCATCACATAGGCAGAGAGAGCCTTTGTTTTTCCCCCTCTCCAGCTTTTGAAAGTATCTTGTCTCCTCATTGGTCATTGTGGTCAGGTGCCAGCGAGGTTATCCTAGCTTCTTAACCCTTTACAGGTGAAAGGGTTTTTCCTCTGGCCAGGAGGGATTTTAAAGGTGTTTTCCCTTCCCTTTATATTTATGACAAAAGTGATGACCAGAGAGGCTAGAGCAGTCATTGTGGGACACTTCTGGAGGCCGATCAGAACGTATTAATAAACCAGGGCGTCCACACTGGCACCGCGGCTCTCCAGCGGGGGCGCAGCAAGTGTTATGCCTCTCGTGGAGGTGTATTACCAGGAGTGCTCCAGCCGCAGACTCCGGGCACTCTATGTGCCTTGCCAGTGTGAATGCGTCATGAGTTAGGGCACCCAGGGCTGCTTTAATGTGCTCTAACTCGCAAGTGTAGCCAAGCCTTCAGTTAAACCAGAGCAAACCCCTGTGTGGATGCTCCTCTTATTTCATTTTAAATACATCTAATGGAGGTTTACATTAACATGATTCCTAATTGACTTGAGGTGAACGGAAATCAGCCTTGTTCAAACTGAAATAAGAGTGTCCACACAGCCTTTCACACAGGTTTAACTAAATCGATTAAAAAACGTATTTAAGGCTCATCTCTAGGCAGGCCGTTTGTCTGGGATAAGTTGGACAGTGCTGGTTTTGGAAAGGTTTGTCCCTGTCTAGTACCATAATGTTTTTGTCTGGTATCATTATGGAGGACACCATTTTGCAGAGCTTGCCACGCTGCTTCTGCCAGCATGACCTTGGACACACTGGTGGGGGCAGGGAGGCACACTCTGCAAAATGGTGTCCTCCATACAGCTTGACTTCACATGAACAGTGCCGGCAAAGTCATGACGGCGGGGCCAGGGTCGCACCAGTGAAGACAGGTTCATTCTGTTCCTGAAGTTCTGGAATGTCCAGTGTTCCAGGGATGGTCAGTGGCCACCCTACTTGTCTACACAGGGGGGTTAAACTGGATTAATTTGAAGTAATCTGATTTTAAAATGTATGCGCACACACACTGCAACCCTTCACAGCACACTGATTCTGTGTTTATTGTGAACTCTGGAGTCCTCTTGCAAAGTGGGCTACCTATGCTTCAGATAGTTCTATCCATCTGTTGTCTGTGTGCAAACAATCCTGCTGTGCATCACTTTGACAGTCCTCCAATCGCTATCCCACACTGCTTTCCAGGCAACTGTTACTGACCTGTTTACCTGCGTGCCCTCCCCTGCTCTGGTGTCTAGTTCCCCAGATACCCAACCTCTGTTTAAAAGTTGGGATGGGGCCAAGTTTTGCCTATTTGCTCCTGGGTTTGAGTATATCACTGCTGCTGCAATATTACCCCAGAAGTCCTATGACAGCCCTTGAGCAGGCTCAGGAAGCTGTGCTGAGACGTGGATATCATCACCATTGGGGAAGGATCATTGGTTCAGGAAGCTCTTGTAGCCAGTCACTGAACTAGAGATCTGTCTGTGGAAGTTGCTAAGCTGATGCCCCTGAGGGGCCATGACTGGGATGCTGGCCAGTGCCTTATAAAGGAATTTACATCCCTTTTACACACAGTGACCAGCACGAGAGAGACCTTTATCTGCCCTGATAGCCCCCCACTCAGCGTTACCCACCGGCGGGGCTGTATCTGAGCAGGAGGAGTCAGTTTGGGGGATTCCTAGGTCCCCTCAGGGACATTAACTGTTATCTGACTCTGAGATGGGAACATCTCTGCATTTCCAGCCTTTGGGGGAGTCTCTGCCCATGGAGGGGAGTGAAACAGCCACAGGGGGCAGCAGTGAGCGCTGGGTCCCTGCTGTCGGGGCTGCCCTGTGCTGCAGACTCAGTTGTGTGGTGGATCTGGTCCCAGCGTGATGGAGGGATGGGTTGTGGGGAGAGCTGGGGAAAGGAATTTGATAGCTGACCCAGGGAAGTGGAGTGAGAGCCCAGCCCCAGGGCTGTGTGAGCGAGGGGCCCAGGCTGGGTGAATGGCACCAACTCATGGGAAGGAGCCCAGGCAGTTTGTCTCCTGTTCTCGCCACATGTTCACCCGACCACATGGCTCCTCCCCACTTCCACGTCCATTGCCTGGGCACCTTCCTGTACAACCACACACCTGCCCCCTCCTTGCCCTGCTCTGGATCCAGCAGCTCTCCCCCTTGGTGCTGTCTCTGGGGCGGGAGCTGGTGACCCTGAGCTGGGAGAGTGTCGTGCTGAGGTCAGACAGGGGAGGCTGGAAGCAGGTTGGCTTTGCAGAGTTAAAAGGGTTTCATCGTACACACTCCTAGTGATGCAGCTGATTTAGCAGAGGGTGCAAATGGTTTACCAGCCCCACACACACTATGGGAGTCATGAGAGCCTCACAGACATTCACTTACCTTTGTGTTTCTCTCTCTCTGTATCTCCCTGCTGTAACACAACCAGGCACCAGCACGGCTCCCCTGTGTGCTGAGATGCTGATGCTGAGTGTGGGACATTAACCCCTGTCATCTCACAGACCCAATAAAGATGTCATTCAGATCCACGTTATTCCTGTTTTCCTGACTTTAATTCCTGGCCTGGCTGTCTGACAATGAGCAGAA
Source organism: Natator depressus (assembly GCF_965152275.1). Lineage (NCBI taxonomy): Eukaryota > Metazoa > Chordata > Testudines > Cheloniidae > Natator > Natator depressus. Next base: position 35,454,111 of record NC_134247.1, read on the forward strand.
TTGGGAATCGGGACCATGCAGGGACACAGCTGGTTGGGCTGGCCCCTCCCCTGACATTTCCCATGGCCCCAGTGGGAAGCCAGCAGCAGAAAGGCCAGTGCAGACCAGGGACATGGGCTGGGAAGGTGCTGTGGAGGGGAAGCCCAGGATGGAGTCAGAGCCGTGGAGGGAGCGGAGTCCCTGCACTCACAGAGCTGTTGATCGAGATCTGCGAGGCCGCAGAGGAGCCGCTCCCAGGCTGTGGGACAAACTCCTGCAGGAGCCGGGAACAGCCCCAAACATCCCCACATTGGGTTCCCAGCCCCAGGGGATGTCTTAGACCTGCCTCATGTCACCAGCGCACAGAGCGCGGCAGGCACCACATCCACCAACGAATAAACAGATTTAAAATCCCTGCCCCGGGGGAGAGAAGGGAGCAGGAGAGAATCCCCGGGGGACGAATGCGAGTCGTGTGGCTGGTGCCCGGCTACAGGGTAATGGGACCCTGGGGGGATGAGGGGTTGTAAGGACTGAATAGAACAGAACAGAACATGGGGGAACGGCGGTGCCCAGCTGCTACCAGGGCAGTTGGCCGGACCTTGAGTGACTGGGTTAAACTCCCAATGACTCATTAAATAATAATATTAAATTCTGATATAAAATACCCTGCAGCCTGTGATCCATTTCTCCAAATGATTGAATAATTAACCCAATCCAGCCTCCCAGCTGCCCTTCCCAGCTGCCGCCTTCTCCAACTCACCAAAGGAGCTTCCTGTTCCATCCCGCTCCCTGCCCCAGCATCGCCCTCTGCTCCCTGCCTCCCATGTCAATGGCAGGGCAAGGCGGGGGGTTAAGTGCAGATTTTCAGCCACTTTGGGCGCTGCCTGTGTGGAGCAGGGACCCAGCCACACACAGAGCAGCCCCCCTTGGGTGGGGAGTGACCCCTCATCCTGCTGCATCTGAGGCTAAAACCAGATCAGGTCTGGCCAAGTGTCCCACTAGCAGCTGGAAGACCCCGTTTCCCAAACGGTGGAGGCTCCTGGCTCCGATAGTCACCACCAACAGGTCAATTTTAAAGTGTGTAGAGGGGGAAACAATTTGATTCTGAGACGTGAGGCGGAAAGTTGGTCACTGGGGGGTTTGACCCCCTTTCCCTGCAGCCCCCTAACATGCAGAATGACTCAGGGCAACAGTTTCCCTCCAAAAAAGGAGATGATGCTGCACTTAAAACAGGACGGGGGGAAATCCCAATCGGAGAGAATTTTCTGTCAGTAACTGGTAATTACATGGGAAAGAGCAACCAGGAGCAGATTTTATATCAACATTCAATTATTAAAGAGGAAAGGGTGGGGGGCTAATTGATGTAAAGGGGGAAACAACCTGATGCTCAGACATAAGTGGAAAGGTGGTCCTTTGGGGGTTTAGCCCCCCCCCCCCAACACCACCACTGGGGTAATGACTTGGGGCAACAGTTTCCCTGGAAACAGGAAGTGGCGGCAGACAGGGACTGGGGAGCCCAGAGCCAGAGTAGGATTTTACATCAGTATTTGAGAATTCGACAGAAAGTGACACAATCTGAGGAGATTGTACATCAGTCACCAATAATGAGAGAGACGGGACCGAGTCGAAGGGGATTTTACATCTAATTTGGGAATTCAATGGGAAATGGGGGAAGTCTGTGGGGGTTTGATCAATATTGGGTTATCAAAGAGAAAAGGGCAAAATCCACTGGAACTTTTCATCCACACTCAGTCACTAACTGGGACCTGCTGGGTCCCCAGGCCCTGCCATTGACACGGGCAGCAGGGAACCCTGGGTGACGCCGCAATACCAGGGCAGGAGGGGCTGTAACTCCCTTACCATAAAGGGGGCTGTGACACTAACTGGGGCCTGGCCAGGGCTGAAGTTTGCATCCCAGGCTGTTGCTGCCCCCCTGCCAGGTGACCCTCCCTGAAGCAGGGAGGAGGCTGGAAGGAGGGAGCTGAAGCAGCAGCCCTGCTGAGCACTGAGGGGTTCCTGACCCCAGAGCCCAGGTGCCAGAGAGGAGCCATCCCCTCCCTCGGATGACAGCTGCCAGGGAATAGAGAGGGCAGCGCGAGCCAGAGAGCAGGGACCCTCCAGCTCCCCTCACCGAGTGGCTGTTTTCTCACTGTTCCCAGGCCTCAGCTGGGAAACTCTGGAGCTGAATCGGGGAGAATAACTGGAGGTGGGGTGGCTGAGCCCCTGTGTGTGTCTGTCGGTGCACGGGGGAGGCCTGACAAGATCCCAGAGCTTTTCCATCCTGGAAAAAGTACAATTCTGTCATTAGTCTGTTTCCCTTCAGCATCATCCAGGCAGCAGAGCCTGGTCTTCCCTGCTGCTTCTGGGGCTGGTTGGGGATCGTCCTGTGCATCAGGAGTTTTATCAGACTATAATTGGAGATGGAGAGGCTGAATCTGGAACAAGCAGATCTTTTCCCCCAGGTGTATTGCAGTAGAATAAGTGTCACAAAAACAAACAAATAAAAAAAATCTGTTTAAACTGACAGAATGAAACTAACTCCCCCTCTCATTTAAAAGTACATAGGCACCTAAGGATGCACATAGATGCCTTGTGGGATTTTCAAAAGTGTCTGGGTGCCTAACTCCCATTAATTTCATCTGTATCAACAGGCATGCACCTATAACTGAGGGACCTTAGTGCTGTAGAAACCCTGGCAGTCTGCAGCAGAATTGTGATAGTCCCTGCCTCAGTTTCCCTTAGTTGGTTCAGTCTTTGTCTGTAACTCCAGTCCTCCAGCTGATTTACTTGTGTCTCTTCGCTTTCAGGTCTGAAAGGACTCTGGCCCCACCCAAAGTACCGCCAGCCCCTTTAGTGGGACCTTTGTCCCAGGGGTTGACCTTTGTCTCAGGGCCTCTCCTGACCCCTTTTCCACTGTTTCCCCTTTACAGGTTTCTTCCCTTCTTTCTTCAACAGGGCAGAAATAAAGTAAGTTACAGCAGGAACACAAAGTCCAGTATTCCTGTTGCCATCCCTGTTCAGGGATCTCAGCAGTCTCTACCCCTGGCCCCGTCCATCCCTTGGTGGTAGGGGGACCCAGACCCACCCTCTCCTGTGGGTCCTAGCTCAGGGAGCCTGAGTGATGCAGTCAGGGACTGTGTTTAAATCACCTCCTGTCTCAGGGCCTGGTAAACTTCTCTGATCCCTTCTGGCAGAGAACTGCTTTCTGTGGGCAGCTCCCTCCAGCCCTCCCCTTCCCTGGGTCTCCCTGTAGCTCCCCTGGGGCAGATCCTGAGCAGAGCTGAGACCTGGGTGAGGGCAGGGGCTTCATGATGTTCACACAGCTCAGATCCCTTCTGCTGCTGGCACATTGACAACAAGGGGGCAGATTCCCAGGGGCAGCGAGATCTAAGGCTCCCGGGGCCCTTTCTGCAGGGTCACTTTCCTGCCTGGCCCTGGCCCTTTCCCCCAGGTTTCTCTCATCATTTACAGCCTCCAGCTTAGGGGTTGGTGTCAGCAAAGCCTGGAGGTACCCTAGGGACAGGACACCCCGCCCCGGCTGGGCACAGAAGGGGCTTTAATGAAGCTCTCTCCTTAGCACAGACCCCACCACCGAGCAGCAGCTACTCAGCCTGGGATCCCAAATCACAGTGGAGGCGGCAGCCTCCTGTCGGAACCAGCCCCCAGCCATCCCCCAACTCTGCACAGATTGTCTGGGGGAAGAGCTGGTGTTAACCCTTCGCTAGCCGTGGCTCTGTCTCCCCTGGCCCCCGGGCTGTGGCACTGGGGGTGGCTCACTGCAGCTCAGCACAGGGGCTGCTGGGAACAGCAGGAAGGAAACGCCCCAGCTCCAGCCGAACAGGCTCCTCTGAGCTCAGGAAAGTGAAACTAACCCGCAGCGGCTGGTTCCCGGTGCCGGGGGGGCCAGGGCTGCCAGGGACCTGGCCGGGAACTTCCAGGACGAAGTGACTGGCTGCATCTGCCTGGAGTATTTCACAGACCCGGTGTCTATTGAGTGCGTGCACAACTCCTGCCGGGCCTGCCTCAGCCAGTGCTGGGGGGAGCCGGAGCCAAACGTCTCCTGCCCCCGCTGCAGAGAAACCTGCGGCCCAACAGGCAGCTGGGGAACCTGGTGAAACGCCTGAGGCTGCAGGCGGGGCCAGAGCCCGAGGGGCCGCGAGTGTGTGTGAGGCACCAGGAGGCTCTGAAACCAGGGGCGGATTTACCATTAAACACGGGAGCCCTGGCAGGGTCCCCCCCAAAACAGGGGGCCCCAGGGCCGGGCACTCGGGCAGCTCAGCCCCAGCACCCCCCGTGGGGAGGGGGACTAGGCAGGGGAGCAGGGCGGGAGGCTCGCTGCAGCCTCAGGAGAGTGAGGAGCAGGGGGTGGCCACGCAGCCGGCCGGAGAGAAGTGGAGCTTTGCAGGGGAAAGCGCCGCTTCTCCAGCCTCCGGCTGCCCCCTGCTCCTCCTGAGTCCTCCGCCCACGCTCGGAGGGCCGGCTTCAGAAAGGGGCTTTAAGGCTGCAGCCCAGAGCCCCCGTAGCCCAGGACCCTGCAGCCCCTAAAGCCCCTGCGTTCGGGGCAGCCCTGCCTGGTGGGGGAGAGGGCGGCTCCCAGAATTGGGGCCATGGGGGCCGCGCCGCGCGGAGCCACCAACCCCCGCCCACCGAACAGGAGCTGCCCCAGGTAAGTACTCTGCACCCCCCGCCTGCCCGAGCCCTGAGCCCCCTCCCGCTCCCTAACTCCCGCCCAGACCCCGCAACCCTAGCCCTGAGCTCCCTTCCACCCCCTAACTCCCTCCCAGACCCCTCATCTCCACCCTGAGCCCCCTCCCGCACCCTAACTCCCGCCCAGATCCCGCATCTCCACCCTGAGCCCCCCCCCCGCACCCTATCTCCTGCCCAGATCCCGCAACCCCAACCCTGAGCCCCCTACCGCACCCTAACTCCCGCCCAGACCCCGCATCTCCACCCTGAGCCCCAGGAGGAGAATGGAGAAAAAAGAATGAAAAACGGGGCGGCGGGGGGGGGGGGAGGGTGAAATAAGAGAGAATGCTACCTCCACGTGGGAGCAAAAATGAAGCTGAGCACAGGGCCCCACTAACTCTAAATCCCCCACTGTCTGAAACTCTCCTGCGCGGAGGATCAATCCCCATCTGCCTGGTGTGTGACAGATCCCGGCCGCGCCGCGCCCACACGGTGATTGGCTCCCATGGAGGAGGCTGCCCAGGAGTACAGGGGAGGGAACAGTTCTCTGCTTGGCTGCGGGTGTCAGGGCAACTTCTCTGCAGCTGCGGAGCCCCCCGTGTGTGTCTGACCAGCCCTGGGTTAGAGCCAGGGAGCTGCCTGATAATGAGATTGTTGTGCAGTGGGAATTTTTCATAATATTTTGAATGAATATTGTGTGTGCGTCAGTGTCCCCTATGTGGTGCACGTTTAACACCGACAAACCCCAGTTGTTCTCAGCTGGGATCAAACCAGGGGAACCTGTGGAGCTTAATGTATGAGTCTCTACTGTAGGGGCCGGCAGACTCTTTGGCCTGACGGCCACATCGGGTTTCTGAAATTGTATGGAGGACCGGTTAGGGGAGGCAGTGCCTCCCAAACAGCCAGGCGTGGCCTGGCCCCCACCCCCTATCTGACCCCCCCTGCTTCTTGCCCCCTGATCTCCCCCCCCCAGGATTCCTGCCCCATCCAACCTCCCCTATTCCCTGTCAGCCCCCTGGGGACCCCTGCCCCATCCATCCCTCCCTGTCCCCCCCGACTGCCCACCGCCGTCCCATCCAACCCCTCTTCTCATTCCTGACTGCCACTCCCCCCAGGACCCCTGCCCCATCCAACCACCCCTTCTCCCTAACCGCCCCTGGAACCCCTGTCCCTGACTGCCCCCTGCTGCCCCATCCAACCCCCCCCCCCTTCCTGACTGCCCTCCCAGGACCCCTGCCCCCATTCAACCTACCTGTTCCCCGCCCTCTGACCCCTATCCACACCCCCACCCCCTGACCACCACCCCAAACTCCCCTGCCCTCTATCCAACGCTCCCTGCCCCCTTACCACGCTGCCTGGAGCACCAGTGGCTGGCCGCCCAGAGCACCAGGACAGGCAGCCGTGCCCCCGGCTGGAGCCAGCCACGCCACCGCGCAGCACAGAGCATCAGGTCAGGCCGCGGCTCTGCAGCTGCGCTGCCTGGCAAGAGCTCACAGCCCTGCTACCCAGAGCATTGCGCCGGTGGCACAGTGAGCTGAGGCTGCAGGGTAGGGGGAACATCAGGGGAGGGGCCGGGGGCTAGCCTCCTGGGCCAGAAGCTCAGGGGCCGGGCAGTATGGTCCTGCGGGCTGTATGTGGCCCATGGGCCATAGTTTGCCCACCTCTGCTCTACTGCGTGAGCTAAAAGACCTATTTCTCTTCTCCAAGGTTGTAGGAGGTTCATAAACCTTTAGTTGGCCTGGGTGCCACTAAAGGGGGACAGAGCACCACAACAAGCACGCATGGGTCACACATGGGTAAGGCTATAAGTTTTTCACAGAGGTTGCAGAAGTCACGGAATCCGTGACTTCCAGAGACCTCCATGACTTCAGCTCCCAGCGGCTGGCATGTGCAGACAGCTCCGGAAGCTCCTGGCTGCCAGGGGCGGTGCAGGCCCTCGGAGCTCCCAGCAGGCCCCGACAGCTGCCCAGCCGCTGCAAGCAGTGTGGGGACCTCACAGCTGAGCTCTCCATTTTGTCAGGGATATTTTTAGTAAAAGTCATGGACAGCTGAGGGGCTTCTGTGAATTTTTCTTTATTGCCCATGACCTGCCGTGACTTACTAAAAATATCCGTGACAAAATCTTCGGCTTACCCATGGTTAACTAGCTGCGGGGAAGCGGGAGGGTGTTTACTTGTTGTAGAGACCCAGCAATACAGGCATGACGGACACCTAACTGCCTGGGGCCCCATACCCATGGAGTGTCCCAGAAGACAATGGCCACTCCAATTGCCTGGACATTTGGCCCCAAACAATAAATGACCAGGGATGGCCCACCTTCCTTGGGAAGCCAGCCAAGTGTGCCCAGCTGGAGGTGGGGTTCTAAGTGTGGGCTGCTGGAGGCAGGAGAGCAGTTTCTGGGTTCAGACTACAGAGGGCTCTGGGATTGACCCAGATGGACCATGCTGTATCTTTCCATTTTCTGTGTTAACTAAGCACTGTCCGCGCTGTGTTCCAGACATGTAAAAAACCAGGGATAGTCAATTATCTTTTATTAAGGTCCAGATTTCTTGGTCAAGGCATAGTCAAGGTCCAGACTTCAGAGAAAATAATAAAAAATAATAACAATCATGATAATAAATAAATAAAAAGATTTCAGGATCTGCTCAAAAGCATCTGGTGGTCCAGATTTGGCCTGCAGTCTGCCTGCTGACTGTAATAAACCCCTCTGCTTTTACAATGCTGATTGAGAGTCACTCCAGAGTAAGGAAGTGGGGGTACGTTGCTCACTTGGGGTGCACAAGTCTCCCTGTCCAACTCAGGTGGACTTGCTGACGTGAAGCAGGGGTGCTGAAGGCTCTGAGATTCAGAGTCAGGAGGTGGTGAAGCCAAGTGGCTTTCCTCACTGGAAAAAGTGTGACCCTAAGGGGGCTGCCACAGTAAAGGGCTCCTCCCAGGGACTGTTCCAGAGCTGTTCAAGAACTGGACCTGTGGCAGGGAAACAGCCATGTTCTGGAGATGATGGTGCAAGGGCAGAGTGGGCCAGGCCCAGCGGCTCTGCCTGGGGAGTTACCTTGGAGTGTCACTTTTTCAGCAGGCTGTAGAAGCGGGACCTGCTCCCACAGCCTCACTCTGCTCCGTGACAATATTGTCGCTGGGCACAAACCAATGACCCCAAACCAGCTTCCAGAGCCATTGTCTGTGTTGGCAGGAGCAATCCTGAGCCATCTGCAGGAGGAGAGAGAAGAGCTCCTGGGACTGAAATCTGACTGGGCCAAGGAGAGTTAGAGGCTCCTGGTAGGTGCCCTGCCCTGCCCAGCCGGTTTGCATAGGGGTGTCACCGACGGCACCAGGGGGGTCTCTGCGCTGGTTGGGGTCTGGGTCATTCAGAAGGTTAAACGGTTTCCAATGTCAATGCAGGGAGACAGCTCAGGGTCATTTTAACCAGTGCAGGGCAGACTCTGTTCTCGGGTACCTGGTGTAAATCAGGAGTGACCATACTGAAGTCAGTGGGGTCAGGGTCAGACTCCTCTGGGACCCTGGTGTGAATTCCCACTGGAGTCAAGGGGTTCACAGCGGGGTAGCTGGGAGCAGCCTCTGGCTCTGCCTCTCTAGCACTGGGGGCAGGGGGAGAGGCCAGTAAAACTGCTGAACAGGCTCAGATGTGGCGGGGTCAGGGTGTAGCAGGGGGAGATTTGTGCTGATCCCAGGGTTTCAGTGTCAGACGTTCCAGTGATGCCATTGGGCAGTTTGGGCAGCACCATTCGCCAAGGCCTGGTCTCCACTTCTATCTGTTGCTGGTACAGTGATGGGAGGTGGGGGATGACTGGTGATTTTTGGTCACATTTTCATACGAGCAAAAGACCTAGTGCAGACAGTTCTACTGGCAAAGGTATTGAATGAAATGCTCTGTGCAGCTTGGACAAAGCTTTCTGCCATTTCCCATGACCCCCCACTCACCCCGCTCTCCCCCTGTCCCTGCCCTGCCCCTGCGTCTCTCTGTGCACCCCAGAGGCAGATGGTGGTGTCCGAGTGTGAGCGGCTGCGCCAGTTCCTGGCTGAACAAGAGCGCCTCCTGCTGGCCCGGCTGGAAGAGCTGGATGAGGAGATTGGGAGGAGGAGGTAGGAAAACGCCACACACCTAGGTGAGGAGATTTCCCGGCTCAGCACCCTGATCACAGAGCTGGAGGGGAAGTGTCAGCAGCCGGTGCCGGAATTGCTGCAGGTGAGACTGTGTCAGATGTGCCCAGAGCCCAGTGCAGGGAGGGGACGGCCCCTGGGTTACTCGGGCTCACAGGGTAACTCAGTGCAGAGAGTGCGGCCCGGGATATCTGCAGGGCCAGGGTCTGCAGAGAGACAGGAATTTGGGCCATTGGGGAGGCTGGTGAAAGGCTGTTCCAGCCCTGGGGCTTAGTGCAGGGGGCCCAGCCATCCCCGCTGAGCAGCTGGTGTGAAAGAGACTCTGCTCCCACTAACACAGCCCTTTAGTGCCTCCACCCACTGGGGGAGCAGCCTGTGGGGCTGAGAGAGCAGAGTGACTCATCTGGGGAAGGAGGCTGGGCTGGGCCATGGGCACTGACTCTCTGCTCTGTCTCTCCTTCCCCTCTAGGGTGTCAGAAGCACCATGAGCAGGTATATCCAGGCTCCATCTGCCCCTCACGCCCCGTCATGCTGGGAAGCGACTCAGAGACCAGGCTACAGACCCAGCCTCGAGCACCTTGACCGTGGGAGGGTCTCACCCTCTGGATCCAGCCCCCCTAGTCCCCATTGCCTGGGACTGCTGCCGCTGTTTCTGGGTGACTCACCCTGGGGAGGGGATTGCCCCACAGCTCTGGGCTGGAGAATCCTCCCTGGGGCCAGGCTGGCTTGGGATCATTAATGGGGCTGGGGGCCTGTCACCCTGAGGGCCCAGCTGGGACCTGGCCCAAAGCCTGTCCCATGTGAGAGGGGCCCAGGGGCCTGTGGGGAAAGAACCGAGTGTCCTAGCCCTGGCCCTAGTGGGGCAGTGTCCCCGTCCCAGAGCCTCCCACCCCATGGGGAGTGACCAGGACCCTTGGACGCTGAGAGGAGAAGCTGAGGAGAGGCTGGGTCTGGAGAATGGGCCCCTCTCTGAGCCCTGGGAGCGGCTCCTCCAGGTCCTGTGGGGCACATGGGCCGGGTGTGCGGGGAGCTGGGGCTGGCACTGCCCGGGCTGGGTTTTCTCTCTGGATGGAGAGAGGCCCTCCAGGCTGTGACCTGGCAGATTGTGCAGGCACTGAATTCTCTGGGCAGCAGAGGTCCCAGCCCTATTATCTCTGCCTGTGGCTCAGCTCCCACCCACTCCCCTGTCTGGCTCTGGGGGGCGGGAACTTAGGGCCAAGGAGGGGGAGGAATAAAAGCACTTGTGTCTCTGCAGGGGTGAGGACGAGACATCTCTGCATCCGGTGCCCAAGTCCCCTGAGCTGGAAAAGAGAATCTGGGATTTCCCTGGAGAGAACAATCTCCAGGAGGCTGTGACGGGATTCCTGGGTAAGGGAGTTTGTCTCTTGTTGTATTGGGGTGGGGGGAGAGGCTCCCCCAAGGCAAGCTGAGACTGCTGGGAGTGACAGCACCTGCTCTTTGGTTTATTGTCAGTGCCTGTGTGATGCTGATGCTCTCGGCTGTGTTGGTTGTTCACAATTGTCATGTATTTCGCTCACTCTGATTTGTGGCTCAATGCTCCAGTTCTGGAATTCGGGTCTGGAATTCTGCAATGGGAGTTGGCGGGTTGAACGTGAAGCCGCGGTCCTGGGCGGTGACTGTCTCTGTTCTGGGGGAGGCGCCCAGAGAGGGAGCTGGGAGTTCACTTTCCAGGGGTATTTGTGCTGGTCAGTTAAACCCAGTCACATCAGCCTTCAGAGAAACGCAGCCCAAAGGGCCTGAAAAGGCCAAGCTGGATTCACTGAGAAACCCCAGTTACTCCTCCTGGGCAGCGTCTGGTGGGTATCTGAGCCCAGGGAAGCTGTTCAGAGCAGAAAGGCTGATTTCCCATAAAGACGTTAATGGCTGAGAACAGGAGCTGGGAGTGAAAGTGCCTCCCCCGCTGTCCCTGAGGCCGCACCCTCCTGCTGTGCAAGGGGAGCGTCTCCCTCCAATACATCCTGCGCGAAGGACAAGGGGAGATTTCCTGGTAACGTTCGTAGGTGGTTGATGTGAAAGATAGGTTTCAGAGTAACAGCCGTGTTAGTCTGTATTCGTAAATGTGAAAGATGTTATCACAGACTCACGGCCAGATTCTCCGCTCCCTGGACGTCAGCGGAGCTTCACTGATTGACACCAGCTGAACATCTGGGCCCTAGTGTCTGAGCACCTTGGGCCAGATTTTCAGAGGTATTTAGGTGCCTAATGATTCAAACACGCACCTGGTGGGATTTTCAGAAGCCCCAGAGCAGGTTAGGCACCTAACTCCCATTGGTATCCATAGGAGTTGGGCACCTCCCCTGTTCTGGCACTTGTGAAATCCCAGCGGCCTCTCTGCATGGTTAGGTGCCGAAATCCCTATGAGAAGCTGCCTCCTTGGCCTTAGTCCCCATGGTCCCTATCGCAGTGTCTGACAGAGAGCTGTGACTTCTAGCCCTGGGAACACTGACCCACGCCAGTGATGGGTTTTTCTCTCTTTCCTTCCAGAGGGGCTGGCTGCAAAGAGAGGTGGGAATCCTGGGTCCCTGTTCTAGGGCAGGGCACAACAGGTGCTGGGAGCCTGTTCCCCAGCATGGAGCAGCCCCTGGGCTGGACGGGTGTGATGTGATCTGCACAGGAGAGAAACCCAGCCAGGGAACATGGGACAGAAAAGACGAGGGGGAGTCAGAGCCTGTTGAACCCTGGTCTGTTGTGAGATGGTGCGGAGCCAGGTGCTGTGGGGAAGGGGGCCGTGTATGTACCTGATCCCTGCTCCGGGTGACTCTGCTGGGTGAATTCTCACCTCTCTCTCTCTGCTGGTTGTTCCAGGACTCAGAAGAGCCCGAGGATTCGCAGGTAACTGAAGATGATCTTGTATCCATGACTCCAACTCCCTCCCCAGGGAGAGATTCACTCCCTGCTGCCCCTCCTGGCACCGTGCCCAGGGCTCCAGAGCTGGGAGATGACACAGCCGATGTGGGAGGGGATACACCCCCAATGGGGGAGGAGGAGCAATAACAGACCCTAGAGCCTACCCCTGTGCAGGAACAACCCAGGGAGGGGCTGAGAGCAGCACCATGACCCCAGCCCAGCCCTGGATAAACAAGTCCCCATCCCCCTGAGCCCGTCTCCTCTGCCTTGTTCATGGGTGTTGCCAGGAGCAGGTCGGTTAGACGGGTTCCAGTTTGTGCCAAGACTCCTGTATTTTGCTCTGGCAGTGGCAGAGCTCGGTTCAGCTCAGGTTGGTTCCTGACCAACATGGAGCTAAACCCGATTAGCCCCATCCACACAGAGCTGGGAGAGTCACACGGGTTTGCACCGGGTCACTGCAGCATTTTTAAAGCAGTTTAAATGAACCCAGTGCAGCTTTCTCATCTGGCCAAGCCCTGAGGCTCTCAGGAGTGGAGCCGGCTCTGCAGGGCCCCTGGCCTCCTCGCCCTGCTTGTCTGCAGCATGGAAATCTGGCCTGTCCCACCCCTCACATCCACACACACACGCTCCCAGCAGCGCAGAGACGTCACAGCCACCGTGTGGGTCAGACTGGACTGGAGCAAGGCTGGTCACTGAGAGGGCATTCACTGAGCCAGTCTGCGCCGAGATCACTGGAATAACAGCCCAGCCGTGCACACAGCCCCCAGTGTTACCCCACAATGCTCCTGCCCCGTCAGTGACGGCTCTGACAGCTCAGGGCACTGGCTCTGTCACCTGTTGAGCTGGCTGCATCCAGGCCAAGAGCAGCATGGGTGGCTCCAAGACCCCCTCTCCTCCTGGAGTGGGTGGGGTAAGTACCAGCCCCTGATCCCAGGGGCACGTCTGGGTATTTGCCAGGTGCGCAGAGCTCTCCAGGTGCAGACACTTTCATGCTGACCCAGGAATGGGTGCTGGGAGGCCCCACTGCCCAGGAGGCTGAGGGCTCTCGCTCCCCTGCCCTGGGGGATGAAAGGAGGGGCCCTGGGGCTGCTGTTTCCATCCCAGGAATGGGGAGAAGGGGACGTGGACACAGACAATGTCCCCATGTGCGCTGTGAGGGGCAGACCCGGCTCTCCCAGAAGGTGCAGCCTGTCAGCACCGCAGGGGCAGGGAGAGCTGGGCCAGGAGCAGAAATGCTGTCAGAGCTCAGGATCCCAGAGAAATCTCTTCCTGTCGGGGCCTGTGGAGCCTGTAAACTCTGTGGGGAGCGTATGGGCAGACTCACCGGGCAGAATGTCAGCGCCATGGGCCAGAGATCTCCATGGAGGGGACTCTCACACTCTGCTGGCAAAATCGGGGCATCTAGATCCCAGGGGAGGAGCCGGGGGGGGGGGGGGGGGTGACATTAAACTGCTTCCCCTTGAGTCTCCTTACTGCTCTCCAGCCTGGGGAGAAAACTGGACATTTCAGGCCAATCTGGCTGGGCGCAGAGAGAAAATCGAGTGTTTGGCTTTGGGAAAAGTCACGTTTTATACACAAAGGGTTTGTCTGCACCACCCAGAGCTGTGGGGACAGACTCGGGTTCACGGGGTTCGCTATATGGTGCTAAAACCAGCTGTGTAGATGCTGGGGCTTGGGCTGGAGCTCAGGTTCTGAAGCTTGAGGTGGGGCGTTCAGCAAACAATGTCATGTAAGACCTCAAAACCTGAGCCCAAACATCTGCATGGCTATTTTAGTGCTGTGGTATGAACCCCACTAGACAGAGTCTGTCCACCCGGCTCTGGGACTTGGTGCCGTGGGCTGTATAGACGAACCCAAAGTGTCTCCAGAGTCTGGGTGTGAATGTTCCCAGCGTGTCTGACCCAGGGCTGGTTAGTGAGAGTGAGGGGGGTGGCTGGTCACAGTGTTAGCTGGAGACACCTGAGCCCCTGGGGCTGTGAGCTGGTCTCTGGGACCATCATCTGTTCTGGGATACGCCCAGGTGCAGCTGCAGAGGGTCTGTGCCACTCGCAGCGTCCATAGGACAATCTATCGCTCTGGGCAGAGAGTTCAGGCTGGAGCCGAGTCTCCATTTTCAGCCTGATTTGTGGGGCTGAGATCAGGGGCCCAGGGCAAATTAAATAGCAGTTCTGGAGTGTTTCATAGCTGATGTCCTGAGCCTGGCCTGCCCGTCACTGTGTGTTTCTGGGGATTTTGACTATCACTCTCTGCAATTCACTGGGGTTTGGGCTCCTAACTTGCTCAGACAGGTTTGGAGTGGAGCTGGGGGAAATGTTTTGGACAAATAGTCGACTGAAACTGTTTGCAAATCCATGTCGAGTTTGCTGACTAGTTTCAATGAACCGAAGAAGGTGCCGCCGCTTCCCCTTTAGCCCAGTGGCCTGGCCCTCAGCGGGGAGCCCCAGGTTCAATCCCCCCATGGGATGTGGGGCAGGAATTGGAATGGGGGTCTCCCCACCTTAGGTGAGGGCTGGAACCGCTGGGCTCCTGGTGTCAGATGTGGGGCTCCCTAAATCTCTCCTGCTGACAATGGCCCCCATGTCTAAACACTGCCATGGGCCCTGGGCCAGAGCGTGCGAGTGAGAATGACCCTGCAGCCCAGTGGGTCAGGCCGCACCTGGGAGTCCCAGACTCCAGCTCCTCTGCTCCAGTGACTGAGTCATTACTGATCCATAATGTAAGTTCTCTGTAAGCCACATGGCTGCACAGCAGCTAATTTTATGCCTCCCAGGCGCTCAGGGAACGGGCCCCTCTCCCTTCCCCCAGCCTGCCACGGCTAGGAGAGTGGTGGCCTGACCCCAGCCCTGGCCCGGACCTGCCAGGGCTGGGGGAGGGGCACCTATCCCGCAGCCCCATCCCCAGAGCTGCCGCGGTGTGGGGGAGGCACCTCTCCCTCTCAGCCAAGGTGCTGCTGCAGGGAGAGAGCTGGGGAGAGTCCTCTCTCCCTGCTGTAGTCCCAGAGCGCCCTCCTGCACCCCAAATCCCTCAGCCTCGGCCCCACCCCAGAGCCTGCACCCCCAGCTGGAGCCCTCATCCCCTGCACTCAAACCTCTGCCCCAGCCTTGAGCCCCCCAGCCCCACACCAGAGCCCCCACCCCAACCCTCTGCCCCAGCCTTGAGCCCCTCATCCCTGCCCCCACAGCCCACACCCCCAGCTGGAGCCCTCACATCTTTCCACCCCAACCCTCTGCCCCAGCCCTGAGCACCAGCCCACACTCCGAACCCCTCAGCCTCACCCCCACCCTGTGAATTTTGTTATGTGCACCAATATGAAGGTGATGTTGTGTCCCTCTTCCCCTGGTGCCCAACTCTCCCATCACCCCCACCCCCCAAGTCTGCCCCCTGGTGCCTGTCCCTCGGCCCTCTGTGTGTCTGCCTTTGTGCTCAATCCCCCTAACACCTGCCCTTTCCCTTGCCCCCTGCACCCTCCTGGTGCCTGCCTCTTCCCTCACTCCTCCTGCCACCGACACCAGCCCCTCCCCTTGCCCCCTTCCGTCCTCGTGTTTCCCCTTCCCCCCTGTCTGCCCCACTGACCCCACTCGCCTCATGCCCTTCTTCTCCCATCATCCATGACTTGCCCCACCCCCAGCCTTTCTCTTGGCCACCCCTCCTTTCACCCCCCTCTCCTGGCACCCACTCCTCTCCTCCCCCTTCCCTCCTTTTGTCTGCCCCGTCCTTTTCCCCCTTCTGTCCCCTGGCACCTGCCCCAACCCCTGCCCCTCAGGCGCTCACCTCTTCTCTTGTTATACCAATAAATTAAAAACCAGCAGGATCTTATTAAAGGGAAAAAGGCAAAATACCACATTTATTGTGAATACAGAAAGAATCATAGTAAGCAGTTAGTTATAGCTATAACATTCCATTCAATCTCATATTTATTCACACATTCATTCATACACACACACACACAGGTTCTGCAAGGTTGTTATCATAGTTACCAGCCTTAGAGTTGCTCATGCCAAGCCACTGGCCAGGTGGCCTGGACACAAGGAGGGAGCAGGGCCTTGTCAGATGCTCATCTGATGCTCCTGGAAGTTGGTTTGCAGAATCAGACCCCAAAGTTCTCACTTTTTAGAGTCTATTTTTATAGGAATTTCTTCCTATGCCAGTCTACGGGAATTGCTTCATCATGCCGTTGCTGAATCAATCAGCAGATAGCACATTCCTGACGGCTCCAAGATGTTATCTTGTTCTTTGGTTCTCCCATTCTTGAGGCTGTTGGGTGGATTCCAGTCTGCCCTCCGGGGGTCCTCTGGTTATTTCCACTTGACGCCTTCTTCAGCCGATGGCCACTGGATTCTTAGGCTGGCACCTCCCTGATCATTCAATTATTATCCACACCAAGCATCCATCCACATACATCCTCTATCTCTATTTTAATCACAATTGTTAATACAGCAAAAGGGCGGGGAGTCTCTGGGTGCTGTTTCTGTTGTTACAGAGTATTGCTTTGAGTCTCTCTCTCTGTGAATTGCTTTGAGAACAGACTCTGTCTTAGAATGTACTAACGCAATTAGCAGCTTGCAAGTTTCACAGGTAGAGGGAGAGAAACAGTACCAAAAACCAAGAGACCTCTTAATTAGTAATACCCTGGAATTTAAACTATGGGGAATCAAACTCATTTGTGATTTTAATACAGAACTTCTTTAATATGATCCAACACTCTTGCCCCCCTCTGCCCCTAATACCTCCTCTTGCCCCTTGTTGGCCCTGGTGCCTGCCCCATTCCATGCTTCACCACTGTCCCCCTGGCACCTGCCCCTCCCCTTGCCCCCTTGTAACTCTCTAGCCCCCTGGCACCCACCCCTTCCCCTACCCTTACACCTCCTGATGACCACCCTTCCTCTCACCCCCCATTTTCCCCTGGTGCCTGCCCCACCACTGTCCCACTGGCATTTGTCTCTCCCCCACTCTGCCCCTGGTGCCTCCCCCTTCTCCCGCCCTGGCCCCCACCTCTCCCCTTGGCATAAGCCCCTTCCCTTGCCTCCCTCCCCCTGCCATCTTCCCCTTAGTTCTCCCCCCTCCCCTCCCCTCGTACTCTGCCTCCCTGACACCTGCATCCCTCCCCCCTCCCCAGTGCCCTGGTGCCAGCCCCTCTGTTCACTCCTCCGCTGCCCCATCTCTACCATTACCCCATCTGCCTCCAGGTGCAAACCCCTACCCTTGCCCCACTTTGGACCCCCTGGTGTCTGCCCCTCCCCTCATGCCATCACTGCCCCACCAGTGCCCAACCCTCCTCTCACCCTCTCCTAACATTTGGGTCCTACCCCTCTCTCTCCCGCCCCCTGGTGCCCACATCACCATACCCCACACTCTGCCCCCCCTTGTGCTTGCCTGTTCCCTTGTCCCCACTCTGCCCCCTGGTACCTACGCCTCTCCTTTCTCCCCTCCTTGCACCTGCCCCTCTGCTCAACGCCCCCCGCCCCATCCCTCCTGGTGACTACCCCTTCCCTCGCCCCACCTCTGTCTTCCTGGCACCTACCCCTCATGCCCCTCACCCCCTTTATGGGTGCCCTTTCCCTTGCTGCCCTGTTGCCCCCTGGAGTTTGCCTCACCCCTCTGCCACCTGTCCTACCCCTCACCCCTCTTTTTCCCCTTGTCACCTGCACCTTCTGCAGCCCCTCCTTTTCCTCTGGTGCCAGCCCCTCCTTCTACCCCCCTGGTGCCTGTCCCTCTGTTCATCCCTAGTATCCCCTGGTGTGAGCCCCTTCCCTTTCCCCCCTTTGCCCCGGGTCTCCACCCCTCCCCTCATCTCTTTCCCTTGGCACCAGCCCTGCCCCTCACTCGTGCTTTATGTCCCTGGTACTTGCCCTTCCCATCACCCCCTTCTTCCCCCCAGAACCTGCTCCTCTCCTCACCCCCCACACATGCCTGGCACCTGCCCCTCCTTTTGCCCTCCTCCACCAACTGGTGACTGCCCCTGCCCTAGCCAGCCCCTCTGTCCCCGGGCTCCTGCTTCACTCTGTCCCCCTGATGCCTGCCCATTCATGCCCCCTATGGTCCTGGCACCTGTCCCACTGCTCACCCTCCCCACCCCCTGACACCTGTCCCTCCCCTTCCTTCCCGCTCCCCCCTTCCCTCACACTCCTCTGCCCCTGGTGCCCGCCCCTTCCTTTGCTTCCCTGTGCCCCCCCTGGGGTCTGTCCCCTTCTTCTCCCCTGGTGCCCACCCCTCCCCTCACCTCCTGCAGCCCCCTGAAACTTGCTCCTCTCCTCACCCCCCTCTGTCCTCCTGGTGCCCTCTCCTTTTGCCCCCTTTGCCCTTCTGCCTGCCCCCCTCTCTGCCCCTCTACCCCCCTCTGTTCCTGTCACCTCCCCCACCACCACTGACACCTTCCCAACCCCAGTCCTGGTGCCCTTTCCTGCTCATTGTCTCCTCACAGGCAGACTCCCCTTAGGCAACAAACACACACCTCTCCCGCCCCCCACCCCCAGCAATTAACGGGGATGCAGGTCAATTTCTCTTTGATCCCAGTGGCCAGCCCCTGCCCCCAGCACTGACTCTGTGACTCTCTCCCCAGTGGACGTGACTCTGGATCCAGAGATGGACAATCCCCAACTCGTCCTGTCTGAGGATCGGAAACCTGTGAGATACGGAGACACATGCCAGGATCTGCCTGACAGTCCTGAGAGATTTGATACTTCTGCCTGTGTCCTGGGCTCTGAAGGGTTCACGGGTGGGAGGCATTTCTGGGAGGTGGAGGTGGGAGACAAGACGAGATGGACTCTTGGCGTTTGTAGAAAATCTGAGAGCAGGAAGGGGAAGGTCACACTCACGAGTGTCAGGTCCAGCTGGGTGGGAATTTTCCTGGACTCTGAGGCAGGCTAGGTCTCGTTTTACAATGTGACTGACAGGTCCCATCTCTTCACTTCCACTGGCACCTACTCCGGGACGCTCTGCCCTTATTTCAGTCCCTGTAACAGTGCTGGAGGTACAAATGTGGATCCCCTGATCATCTGCCCGGTCCCAGCTGTGGCCGGAGGGAATCTCTGTCCCTGACAGTGACCCCACAGCAGAGACTGGCCCCTCGCAGCACTGCCAGCCCCCAGGCCTGTTCCCATGGGGATGGTCTAAAGGGCATCACCTGCCTGTCCCCCCACCCCCTCCCCTCTCAGTTCCCAGCCCCAGGCCTGTGAGCTGGGAGAAGGAAGAGGCAAAGAGAAGGGGGTGAGGGGAATCCGGCTGCAGGACTTTGGAGGGCAGGAACAGATGCTGAGGGTGAGGTGGGAAGGGGGCTGGAGCAGCAGGAAGGGAAGAGCCCAGCTCACAAGAGGAAGACTGGGGGGTATAATGAAGTGGAGGGGAGAGAGGCCCTAAGGAGGAAGAGCCCCTGGCAGAAATGACAGAGAGGAGGAGAGGAACCCAGTGAGTGTGATGGGGCCATTGAGTGAGTAAGGGGAACATTTCCTGCCCCAGGGGAGTCTCTGCCCATGGAGGGGGGTAAAACAGCCACAGGGGGCAGTGCGGGGGCAGGAGTGAGAGTGCCGGGCCCTGCTCCACCGGCCATTCTGTGCTGCAGACTCAGCCATTGGGGGAGCTGGTTCCAGTGCAATGGAGGGAGAGGTGGGGAGAGCTGTGGGAGGGGATTCAGTAGCTCGGCCAGGGAAAGGGGAGTGGGATAGCTCAGTGGTTTGAGCATTGGCCTGCTAAACCCAGAGTTGTGAGTTCAATCCTTGAGGGGGCCATTTAGGGATCTGGGGCAAAAATTGGGGATTGGTCCTGCTTTGAGCAGGGGGTTGGACTAGATGACCTCCTGAGGTCCCTTCCAACCCTGATATTCTGTGATTCTGAGTGAGCCCAGCCCCAGGGCTGTGTGAGAGATGGGCCCAGGCTGGGTGAATGGGACCCGCTCACGAGAAGGAGCCCAGGCAGTTTTCACCTCCCTCCCCATGTGTTTGCTCCAACCTGGTGCAGTGTGATAGGCCACTCTGGGCACAGGATGATACTGGTGCAAGCAGGATCTGAATGCGCTCTCCTCTGCCATCTAGTGATGAGCTGGAGGGAAAGACTTCAGACACGACCGTGTCTATATGAACAAACCCACTCTGCCTAGGTATCCAGCAGACAGGAGCTGTGTTGCCCAAGCGGTCAACTTTGGCTGGTGCTGGGCTACAAATTTGAATGCAGGGGTAAGGAAATGGTGCTATCCTCATTGTATGAGCAAAGGCAGCAGAACTGTGCTTAGCCTGCCTTGACTGCATGGGTCAGCCTCAACCTACCTGAACTCGCTAAGCAGGGGACACCACATCCCAGCCAAAGGGAAGGGGAACAACAGGAGTTTCTATTTTGGGGTGTGGGCTCTGACTAAGAGTCCTAAATATCATTTGATTCTCTCCACGCAGTTATAAGTCTTTTGTTCAGCCATCACTAGAGCTGAAATCACTAATAACCAGTTTTTAAGTCCTCGACCTGGTGTGGGCCAGTGTCTCAGGGCATGTCTACACTGCATTGGTGCCACTGTCACACTTCACTGAAGATGCTCTGATGTTGACGGGAGAGAGTTACTCCACTCTCCCATTGACTTTGTGCTGTCTACCTATGGGGTTACGGTTGGTATGACTACATCCCTCAGGGGTGTGGACATCGGTCTGTACTGTAGGCCTGGCCTTAGCGAAAGAAACTGCCCAGCCTGCACTAACAGTGAGGCTCCCTCACTAATTCCTGAAATCACTGAGTGCTGGGTGGAACCTCAAGACATGGCCTTGCAGAGGTTGCTGTAGAGACACGGGGGGCAGCAGAGAAAGTGACGGTGCAGTGGCTATTGTCTGCAGAGCAAACAGCAGCAGAGTGGGGGGTGAATTCACATGAACACAACTTTGAATTCTGGGTCTTCACTGACCAAAGGCAGCAACTGTGAGGGCTGCAGTCAGAGGAAAGGGCTGGCTGGAGCATGTTACAGGAACATTCGTTCAGTTTCTCACACAACAAGATGAGAAAATGAGGCAAAGGACACTGCCTGCACATTCTGGAGGGGTGTTTGCTCATGCTCACAAACTTTTGAATCATGGCCATGGTGTTTTTTCCAAATTAATCCTGGGTTCTTTTTCCTTTTAATTAAAAGTTACTTTGCTATTCCCAGACTCAGTGCTTGCAAGAGGGGAAGTATTGCCTGTTAGAGAAAGAAAAAAAAAAAAAGAGAGAGAGAGAGAGAGAGAGATTGGTCTAATTTAGAAAATGATGTTGTTGCACGGAATAAATACAATAATATTTTAGTTTAAATTTCAACAGTATTTCAAAAACGAGCATGAAACATTTTTAGAAATGGAATTGTTTATATTTATTTTTCAGTTCTTCCCTCAAATCTACATTAAAGTTTACCGTCTCTTAATGGCATCATTTGTATTTCAGTAAATTCAAAATATTTACCTTAACAAAATAACTATTAAACTGTCAGACTGGGTTGTTCACTTACAATGTACATGTGTCTAAAAATTACAGCTATGCACGTGTGCAGCTGCTCTGGGTCACTCCCTAGTGTCTCCACTGGGTCCCTCTGGAAGGCAGGGTACATGCACTGCACCCTTCTTGCAGGACTCACACTGCACATTTGAAAAGCAATGGGTGAAAAAATGACAGAATTAATTAAGAAAAATATTTCAATTAACTTCTGCTACAATTAATTCATATAATTTTAAACTTTCTACCTATATATAATCAATCAAGATATGACCCTCCCTTTCTTGTTTTCCTTCTCACATCGATTAACAAGACACAGTCTGCACCATCAGATGCTATTTTCATGTATATAGAAATCTTTTCTACTGTATGCTTTGTTTTTCTTTAGAAATATTATTTGCAACCAATGTACTGCCAAGCTCTTCTTGGGCATGGTTATCAGGACAAATGTAGTTTGGTAAAGAAATAGAGAAGGGCTTGTATTCCTTCATTGAATAATCACAAATAACTTAATTGTATTAAAGCTGCTGGCAATTAAAGACATTTCCCACACGATTTGGTGAAACTTCACTGGGAAACTTTTTTGGGCGGTGGGAGGGGTGGCATAAATCAATAAAGTAACTACAAGAAATTCAGTGCAATTGCTCTTGGTTTTGTCCACCATCTCCTGGAATGCTCAGGCAATCTTTCTTTTACAAAATCGAGTTTTGTGCAGAGTTAGCTGAGCAGAGTAAGAGGGGAGGAGCATCACATGGCATTGCGAAGATGACTTTTTGTTTTAAACATGAGGTCATATGAACATTTTCAATGTAATAATACATTTTGAAGATTTATTCACAATATGTGATTTATGCCAGAGGGCCATACACTTACCTTGATTATTTGAAAATAAATACACTAAAATTATCCTTTGATGGATTCATTTGTGATTTCATCCTGTCTGCTGGTTTCTAGGTGGCCTGAGCTGCTGAAGCTAAGTGTTATTCCCAGTGTTTCCTACAGGGAAAAGTTTAGCTAAAAATAGATAATTTTTACATAAAATATCTGTCAGAAATACCTGTGTTCCTTTCCCCATTTCCCACTGAAATTAGGTATAATTATTGTGATTTCTTATCGAATTGTATTGTGTAATGACATGGGAAAACATGTTGCTAAATAGATTAATATACAACATGTTATTTGCTATCTAAAAAGACATAAAAATGTGTTGTCACTCAATTTACAGTGGGGGTGGGGAACCTTTTTTCGGTCAGGGACCACTGACCCACATCAAAATCAAATAAGTCGCAAAAAAAAAAAAAAAAAGAAAAAGAAAAGAAAAAGAAAAAACTCCTCACTACTCACCTGCTCCCAATCATAGAATCATAGATAATCAGGGTTGGAAGGGACCTCAGGAGGTCATCTAGTCCAACCCCCTGCTCAAAGCAGGACCAATTCCCAACTAAATCATCCCAGCCAGGGCTTTGTCAAGCCTGACTTTAAAAACCTCGAAGGAAGGAGACTCCACCACCTCCCTAGGTAACCCATTCCAGTGCTTCACCACCCTCCTAGTGAAAAAGTTTTTCCTAATATCCAACCTAAACCTCCCCCACTGCAACTTGAGACCATTACTCCTTGTTCTGTCACCTGCTACCACTGAGAACAGTTCTAGATCCATCCTCTTTGGAACCCTCTTTCAGGTAGTTGAAAGCAGCTATCAAATCCCCCCTCATTCTTCTCTTTTGCTAACTAAACAATCCCATTTCCCTCAGCCTCTCCTCATAAGTCATGTGCTCCAACTCCCTACTCATTTTTGTTGCCCTCTGCTGGACTCTTTCCAATTTTTCCACATCCTTCTTGTAGCATGGGGCCCAAAACTGGACACAGTACTCCAGATGAGGCCTCACCAATGTCGAATAGAGGGGAACGATCACGTCCCTCGATCTGCTGGCAATGCCCCTACCTATACAGCCCAAAATGCCATTGGCCTTCTTGGCAACAAGGGCACACTGTTGACTCATATCCAGCTTCTCGTCCACTGTAACCCCTAGGTCCTTCTCTGCAGAACTGCTAGCTAGCCACTCGGTCCCTAGTCTGTAGCAGTGCATGGAATTCTTCCATCCTAAGTGCAGGACTCTGCACTTGTCCTTCTTGAACCTCATCAGATTTCTTTTGGCCCAAACCTCTAATTTGTTTAGGGCCCTCTGTATCCTATCCCTACCCTCCAGCGCACCTACCTCTCCTCCCAGTTTAGTGTCATCTACAAACTTGCTGAGGGTGCAATCCACACCATCCTCCAGATCATTAATGAAGATATTGAACAAAACGGGCCCCAGGACCAACCCTTGGGGCACTCAGCTTGATACCAGCTGCCAACTAGACATGGAGCCATTGATCACTACCCGTTGAGCCTGACGATCTAGCCAGCTTTCTATCCATCTTATAATCCATTCATCCAGCCCATACTTCTTTAACTTGCCAGCAAGAATACTGTGGGAGACCATATCAAAAGCTTTGCTAAAGTCAAGGAATAACACGTCCACTGCTTTCCCCTCGTCCACAGAGCCAGTTATCTCATCATAGAAGGCAATTAGATTAGTCAGGCATGACTTGCCCTTGGTGAATCCACGCTGACTGTTCCTGATTACTTTCCTCTCCTCTAAGTGCTTCAGAATTGATTCCTTGAGGACCTGCTCCATGATTTTTCCAGGGACTGAGGTGAGGCTGACTGGCCTGTAGTTCCCCGGATCCTCCTTCTTCTCTTTTTAAAAGATGGGCACTACATTAGCATTTTTCCAGTCATAGAGGAATCATAGAATATCAGGGTTTGAAGGGACCTCAGGAGGTCATCTAGTCCAACCCCCTGCTCAAAGCAGGACCAATCCCCAATCCCCAGTCATCCTCCCCCAATGGCCATGAGTTTTCAAAGATAATGGCCAATGGCTCTGCAATCACATCCGCCAACTCTTTTAGCACCCTTGGATGCAGCGCATCCGGCGTCATGGACTTGTGCTTGTCCAGCTTTTCTAAGTAGTCCTGAACCACTTCTTTCTCCACAGAGGGCTGGTCACCTCCTCCCCATGCTGTGCTGCCCAGTGCAGTAGTCTGGGAGCTGACCTTGTTCATGAAGACAGAGGCAAAAAAAGCATTGAGTACATTAGCTTTTTCCACATCCTCTGTCACTTGGTTGCCTCCCTCATTCAGTAAGGGGCCCACACTTTCCTTGACTTTCTTCTTGTTGCTAACATACCTGAAGAAACCCTTCTTGTTACTCTTAATGTCTCTTGCTAGCTGCAACTCCAGGCGTGATTTGGCCTTCCTCATTTCACTCCTGCATGCCTGAGCAATATATTTTTATACTCCTCCCTGGTCATTTGTCCAATCTTCCACTTCTTGTAAACTGCTTTTTTGTGTTTAAGATCAGCAAGGATTTCACTGTTAAGCCAAGCTGGTCGCCTGCCATATTTACTATTCTTTCTACACATCGGGATGGTTTGTTCCTGCAACCTCAATAAGGAATCTTTAAAAAACAGCCAGCTCTCCTGGACTCCTTTCCCCCTCATGTTATTCTCCCAGGGGATCCTGCCCATCAGTTCCCTGAGGGAGTCAAAGTCTGCTTTTCTGAAGTCCAGGGTCCATATTCTGCTGCTTTCCTTTCTTCCTTGTGTCAGGATCCTGAACTCGATCATCTCATGGTCACTGCCTCCCAAGTTCCCATCCACTTTTGGTTCCCATACTAATTCTTCCCTGTTTGTGAACAGCAGGTCAAGAAGAACTCTGTCCCTAGTTGGTTCCTCCAGCACTTGCACCAGGAAATTGTCCCCTACACTTTCCAAAAACTTCCTGGATTGTCTGTGCACTGCTGTATTGGTCTCCCAGCAGATATCAGGGTGATTGAAGTCTCCCATGAGAACCAGGGCCTGCGATCTAGTAACTTCCATTAGTTGCCGGAAGAAAGCCTTGTCCACCTCATCCCCCTGGTCCGGTGGTCTATAGCAGACTCCCACCACGACATCACCCTTGTTGCTCACACTTCTAAACTTAATCCAGAGACTCAGGTTTTTCTGCAGTTTCATACTGGAGCTCTGAGCAGTCACACTGCTCCCTTACGTACAGTGCAACTCCCCCACTTTTTCTGCCCTGCCTGTCCTTCCTGAACAGTTTATATCCATCCATGACAGTCCTCCAGTCATGTGAGTTATCCCACCAAGTCTCTGTTATTCCAATCACATCATAATTCCTTGACTGTGCCAGGACTTCCAGTTCTCCCTGCTTGTTTCCCAGGATTCTTGCATTTGTGTATAGGCACTTAAGATAACTTGCTGTTTGTCCTGCTTTCTCAGTATGAGGCAGGAGTCCTCCCCTCTTGCGCTCTCCTGCTTGTGCTTCCTCCCGGTATCCCACTTCCCCACTTACCTCAGGGCTTTGGTCTCTTTCCCCCGGTGAACCTGGTGCTTCCCGAGTGCTCCCAATTGGGAAGCGAAAAAAAACAAACCAAAAAACCACCCCTCACTCTCGGCATGCTCCAGCCCCGTGGAGGAGCACCGAGGCTCAGGCTTCCGGCCCGGATCAAATTAAGCAGGGGCCAGATCCAGCCCCTGAGCCGTAGGGTCCCCACCCCTGATTTACAGCATTAAATATCATGAAGAGATTGCAGGCAATGTTCATTTGTAAATATCTGATCTGCTCCTCCTTCAGCTCCTAGGACCCCTGGCTCTCAGGCCATCTTTGTGAATTAAACAGCACACAGTCCACTAGGGTACCTCCATCCACTGCCTTTATTACAGTTTATGCCCCAGGCACATCACAGCAGAGCAGCAGTTATGTGGATCCCCCTTCCTGCCCCCTGGCTCTGTCTCTTATGCTGCTGCTTTCTTCTCAGTGCTACCCAACTGGTGAGCTTGTGACCTCATCAGGCTCCCTACAGGTGCCAGTGATCCCCTCTACCCTTCCAAACCCAAACTACTCACTCCCTCCTCCTCTAACTGTACCCGGTGCCCTGGGTGTTCTAAGTGACCAGGGTGCTGGCTTCCAAAGGGCTCAGTTTGTAGCTGCTAACAGCCCCCTGTCACATGGCCATAATTGTGTAATTGACCATCTAGTGAAAATAACACCAAATGTAAACTGTTACCTCATTATTCAATTCAGAACCCAGATCTGCCAGTATCTGCCCTGTACAGCCATGTCAAGATATAAGTTTACAGATTTTCTTCTTCATCTCACATGCTGTTGTAGTTCTAATTGGAAAACTGTCCACCTATCTTAAAAAATCATCTCTAGCTCTCAGTATGTACCGGTATCTCTCCTTCCTTACTGGATATGGCCCCATTACATCCACTCTTGGCAATTCCCAGGTTTAACAACCTATGTGCAGGGATATAGGTTGGAGTTATCATTTGGATCTTTCCTATGACTTTTCTTATAATCCCATATGTAGTAAGCAAAGTCAATATTATAATGAGGTTTTTATTATAGTTAATGTCTCCACACAGAATCTAAGTTTGGGTCTTTTTTCAAAAGTAAATAAATACGGCCCAAATGTCTGTAACTGAAAACTTGCATAAATACACTGTGTCATAGAGGTCACTGATGCACTGTGTCATCCATTAGTACACATGTGCACTTGTTATAGCTGATTAGAGGCCTTATTGTGTAGCAATAATAAATACAGATAATGATAAATAATTAGCTTGGCTAATCATTAAAAATGTCCATAGAGCTTTTTAAGGCAGTAAATAAGACTTACTATGATGTAGATGTAGTCTGCAATTAAAATATTCCTAATTCATTGACAACAAAAGGATGATAAACTAAAGTGGATGAATCTGAAATGCACCTTATTGCTTTGCAAGGTGGTATTCAGATGTAATTCCTTCTCCCTTTTCCAGCAATACAGACATCTCTCAACCTGGTTTGCAGACTCACCTACGATCATAACAACATTTATGTTTGAAAATATAATGGCAAGAGAAAAGGGCTTACATTTTCACACTAAATTTATAAACCTCTTTCTTTGCAATGTATGTTTTGACTCTGAATTTAAATGGAAATTAAATATTTGAACATTTTGTTTTATTACTTTACTTTCTTTTATTACTTCTGTCATTCTGGGCTCATAATGTCTCGATGTCAGCACCAGTCTCGTTTTGACTGTTCCTTGATGTCCATCTGTGGGACTGTGATGGAACTGGTGGGACAGTTCTAGGGCATGTTTCAAAGTGTGTGTGGCTCTCACCTTTCTACCTTTCACAAAATGGTAAAGTTCCCCCCCTCTGCTAATCAGAGCAGGTGGAGATGTGATGATGTCAAATACTTCAGTTAAGAAATTATTAATTATTTTATAAGACATATGTTTACTGTAAGGTACATGTATATAAAATATAGCTGCATAAGACATCTGTATAAGCCTTGATGGCTCTTATCAAGGCTATATTTACTCTGTGGTAATTAGATGTTAACAATTTTTAAACTTAGAAATCATTGCTTGGTCAAAGTGAATGGATTGTTATTGCTCATTGGAAATAAGCTGGATAAAATTAGTTAGAAATAAAGTCAATTGTAGCCTATATTTCTAATATTTTTAACTTATTGTAATTTGTCATGTAGGAGAAGAATGCATTGATCACAGTGGCTATATAAACAGAAATTTTGTATGAAAAAGAAAGAAAAAAGAGTGAATGTAATCCTGGTCCCATTGAAGTAAATGCAGGATCAGTCCTCTCATTTATTGGCTAAAGATCAGGGGTGAAAGTAACTTAAATTTCTTACAGGTACTGTCGTATTACACACACACACACAGGGGGCCTCAGAGCAGGGGGTTGGAGGTGTGGGGGGCTCAGGGCAGGGTGTGGGGAGGGTGCAGGAGTCAGGGCAGGAGGGGAGCTTGGGGCTGGCTTGGGGGGTGGTGGGGACTGTGGAGCTTCCCGGCTGCCTGAGCACTGGGGCTGGCCGGGGTGGCGCGCAGCGGGGACCGTGGTGCTGCCTGGCCACCAGATCCCCGGGGCTGGACCCTGGGTGCACTGTGGCTGGCCGCCTAGGGGCTGTGGGTGTACGGTGGCCAGCAGCATCCAGACCCCCCACCCACAGCCGTCCACTCTCTTACCGGTGTGCTGCACTGGGGTGCACCAGCTTACTTTCACCTCTGCTAAAAATTTAATTATATTGTTTTTCATCACACACACACATACCCAAACAATAGAATCACAGGACTGGAAGGAACCTTGAGAGGTCATCAAGTCCAGTTCCCTGCACTCATGGCAGGACAAAGCACCATCTAGAACATCCCTGACAGGTGTTTATCTAACCTGCTCTTAAAAATCTCCAATGATGGGGATTCCACAACCTCCCTGGGCAATTTATTCCACTGCTTAACCACCCTGACAGTTAGGAAGTTTTTCCTAATGTCCAACCTAAACCTCCCTTGCTGCAATTTAAGCCCATTGCTTCCTGTCCTGTCCTCAGAGGTTAAGGAGAATAATTTTTCTCCCTCCTCCTTGTAACAACCTTATAGGTACTTGAAAACTGTTATCATGTCCCCTCTCAGTCTTCTCTTTTTCAGACTAAACAAACCCAGTTCTTTCAATCTTCCCTCATAGGTCATGTTTTCTAGACCTTTAATCATTTTTGTTGCTCTTCTCTGGACTTTCTCCAATTTGTCCACATCTTTCCTGAAATGTGGCGCCCAGCACTGGACACAATACTCCAGTTGAGGCCTTATCAGTGCGGGGTAGAGAGGGAGAATTACTTCTTAGGTCTTGCTTAAAACACTCCTGCTAATACATCCCAGAATGATTTGTGCTTTTTTTGCAACAGTGTTACACTGTTGACTCGTATTTAGCCTGTGGTCCACTATGATCCCCAGATCCCTTTCTGCAGTACTCCTTCTTAGGCAGTCATTTCCCATTTTGTATGTGTGCAACTGACTGTTCCTTCCTACGTGGAATACTTGCATTTGTCCTTATTGAATTTCATCCTATTTACCTCTGACCTTTTCTCCCGTTTGTCCAGATCATTTTGAATTTCATCCTATCCTCCAAAGTACTTGCAACCCCTCCCAGCTTGGTATCGTCTCAAACTTTATAAGTGTACTCTTGATGTTATCATCTAAATCATGGATGAAGATATTGAACAGAACCGGACCCAGAACTGATTCCTGCGGGACCCCACTCATGATGCCCTTCCAGCATGACTGTGAACCACTGATAACTACTCTCTGGGAATGGTTATCCAACCAGTTATGCACCCACCTTATATATATATATATAAAGAGAGAGCATTCACCTTCCAATAAAAATGTAGAAGAAAATCAACACAGATTACGTCTTCCTGATTTATTCATTCCTTTAGGATAGATGCTATTCTTCTTGTATCAAAAAACCTGTGCAATTCTTTCCCCATAAAACTTTTCTGGTATTAGTCACAGAAGAACACCATTCACATCCTAAACTTTTATATTTGATAATTCCAAATGTATCTACACACATATCAAAACATTATTTTCAAAGTATGACACAGAAATTGGAGATACATTATCACAGTAAACCACACTTAACAGTGCAGCATCCACAGGCCTTCACAAAGGTAAGATAAGTCATTTTGAGCTATGTGCCTAAGTTCCATTTAAGCCTTTGAAAATCTGTCCACACATGATCAATGGAGATCAAGTTTCATTTAAATTAATCAAGTCACCTATAACATTTTAATTGCATAAACTCATTATTACTGGGAACAATAAATGTAACAGCACAAAGATAACGTAAAATTAAAACAAAACAACAACAACAACCAAGGGGTGTGAAGCAGGAAAAGTTAAAGTTTTTGGAATATTATGAATTTAAAACAGAATATCTGCTGCAGCCCCCTTCACCTGCCATATTGATGTTTATAAGGCTGAAATGTTTTCCTTAGTGCAGCTTGTGGATAACACACTGTGACGCTCTGTAACTCGGGGGAACACCCAGCATCCCCATGTTCATCCTTATAAAATGATTGTGTGGTATCCAATGCAAAGTTTGTCATGTTGGGTGTCTTTGGAAGGCTCATGATGCACTGAGCATGGTTGTTATAGTGATGTTATAGTAATGTTATAGGTTGTAATTTCATGTATATAGTTATGAGGCTGAAAATGTGCCCTTGTGGCTTAAAACAAGCCCAGGCAAAACTCTCCAGGAACAGAAGGGCAGTTCACACCTCATCGGGGCAGGTATGGGACAAACTCAGCCCAGCCTCACAGAAACAAAGGACATTGGCCTAGGCAGCAACAAAGAATCAGTTGGACGCTGGAATGAGTCACCCTCCTTCCTTTGGTCAGTTTGGAACTGCAATGAGGTAATGCTCACCTGACTCTGAAGTGGGGTGGGGGGGAAAGCCAAGAGGGAAAAAGGAAAAGGATAAAAGGGAGAGACGTTTGCCATGCTCTCTCTCTCTTCCACCTACACCTACAGACACCACACCAAGCAACTGAAGCACTGATCAGAGGGGAGAGCCTGGCTGAAGAGCAACCAACCATCCTGTGGTGAGAAGTATCTAAGTTTGTAAGGGCATTGAAAGTGTTAAGATCAGCTTAGAATGCGTTTTGCTTTTATTTCATTTGACCAAATCTGATTTGTTATGCTTTCCCTCATAGTCACTTAAAATTTATCTTTGTAGTTAATAAATCTGTTTGTTTATTCTACCTGATGCAGTGCATTTGGTTTGGAGTGCATCAGAGATTCCCCTTGGGATAACAAGCCTGGTACATATCAATTTCTTTGTTAAATTGACAAACTCATATGAGGTTGCAGCATCCAGCGGGTATAACTGGGCACTGCAAGACGGAGTTGTGTTTGGGACTGGAGATACTGGCTAGTGTCATTCAGTTGCACAATCGAAGGAGAAACTTACATGCCAGGGGCTGTGCATGAACAGCCCAGGAGTGGGGGTTCTCGCAGCAGAGCAGGGTAAGGCTGGCTCCCAGAGTCAAGGATTGGAGTGACCTAGCAGATCACGGGTCCGGATAACACCAGGGCGGAACGTCACAGTGGCACAGTGAGCAGGGTGTACGTATGGCTTGTTATTCCAGGTGAAGTTCACACTTTAAGCACTGATATTAAGTGAGTCTTAAGTGCAGTGGCTAAGAACAGTCAGGAGGAGGTCACAGTTTTGTTATTTCCTGTTTGCTTATTTCAGAAAAGGGAAATAGGAACAGAAAAGCAGGAAAATGAGTGAAAGCAGCGAAGTGGTTGCAAAGTTGGAGCTTTTTTGGCTGCAGATTGCAGAAAAGGAGAGGCAAAAAGAAAAAGAGTCAGCCAGAGAGGAGGCTGCACACAGAAGGGCCATGGAAGAAAGAGAGTGGGAAGAAAGAGAGCGAGAGCGAAAACAGCAACTGGGCCTGCTAGAGAAGCAGAACCAGCAACCCCCAACCCCAGTGACTCCCATCACTCCAAAAATCCACAAGTGGGAACACTTATGTCCTGCATACAGTGAGGACGATGATGTTGCTGAATATCTGTCTACCTTCGACAGGCTGTGTGTAATACATGAAATCCCTGATGATAAGAGAGTTCCTATCCTTATTGCGAAACTAACTGGTAAAGCTCAAAATGTATTCAATGGAATGCCTATTGAAGATGCTTTAGACTATTGTAAATTTAAAGATACTGTTTTGAGAAGTTTTCAGATTACCCCCGAACCATGTAGAGTTAAATTTAGGAATCTTAAGAGGGACATTGGCATGAGTAATGGGGAATGTGTGAACAAAATGAAAGATTTGTTGGGAACATGGGTGAGGGGCAAAGAGGTAGCGAGTTTTGAGGGAATGTTGGATCTTGTTTCTCAAGAGCATTTCCTAGGCATAGGTAAGGCTGAAGTAAAGCAGTGTCTCTGGGACAAAGGTGTAAAGTCTGTGGATGAGATGGCTGTTTTAGCTGATGCCTTTGAACAGAATCAGGCATCTATTGAGGGCAGGCCACAGAAAGAGGAGTTTAAAATTGGTGGGAAGGGAGGATCCCATTTTGCCCCTGAGAAGAGAGAAGGGGGCTAGGAGCTTAAACATTCTCTTACCCAAAAACATCCCTCTACTGCTTACCCTCATCCCAAACCTCCTGTAAAAGCAGAAGAACCCAAAAGGTGCTATCAGTGTAATTCCACTGATCACCTAAGGAATAAATGCCCTGTGCTGGGAGGAAGCAGGCAACCAATAGCTCATGTTAGTTCTACTGTCTTCAACACAGAACCCCCACCCCAGGAAATCGAAACCGATCATGTTGGTTTTGTGAGATTAGCCTCTGCAGAACCAGACATGGAGCATGTTAAGGTTGTTGAAATTAATGGCAGGGAGTACTTGGGCAGAAGGATACAGGGGCCCAGATCTCTCTGGTTAAGCAGAATGTGATCCCAAAGGCCAGTATGCTACCTGGCCAAATGGCAGAGATTGTGGGGGTGGGCAAAATCAGATTCCTCATACTGCTAGCTAAAATCCATGTAGTGTGGGAAGGTTTGGAAAGTGTTTGGCTGTGGGGATAATGGAACACCTCCTAGTTGACCTGCTCCTTGGTAATGATTTTTTTCCATGTAACTCAGGTTAAAGTATTTGCCTGCAGCAGGAGGGAGTGTTATGCTGGGACCCCCAAGGGAAAGGGTAAGGTCTCAGCCCTGGTCTACACTACTGGGTTAGGTCGAATTTAGCTGCGTTAGGTCAATTTTAAAATTAATGCATCTACACAACCAACCCCATTCCGTCGACCTAAAGGGCTCTTAAAATCGACTTCTGTACTCCTCCCCGGCAAGGGGAGTCATGTTAAAATCGACCTTGCTAGGTAAAATTTGGGGTAGTGCGGACGCAATTCGACGGTATTGGCTCCCGGGAGCTATCCCAAAGTGCTCCAATGTGACCGCTCTGGACAGCACTTTGAACTCCGATGCACTAGCCAGTACACAGGAAAAGCCCCGGGAAATTTTGAATTTCATTTCCTGTTTGGTCAGCATGGCGAGCTCAGCAGCACAAGTGACCATGCAGTCCCCCCAGAATCACAAACGAGCTCCAGCATGGACTGAAAGGGAGACACTGGATCTGATTGCTGTATGGGGAGAAGAATCTGTGCAGGCCGAACTCTGATCAAAAAGAAGAAATGTCAATATATTTGCAGACAGAGGCTACAACAGGGACACACAGCAGTGCCGCATGAAAATTAAGGAACTCAGGCAAGCCTACCAAAAGACAAAGGAGGCAAACAGTCGCTCTGGGTCAGAGCCCCATACATGCTGCTTCTGTGATCAGCTGCATGGCATTCTGGGGGGGACCCTACCACTACGCCACCACTGTCCGTGGACACCTGCAAGGGGAGAGTCTCACGCAACAGGGAGGAGGATTTTGTGGATGAGGAAGAGGAGGAGGAGGAGAATGCACAGCAGGCAAGCGGTGAATCCGTTCTCCCCGGCAGCCAGGACCTTTTCATCACCCTGGAGCCAATACCCTCCCTGGAGCGGGATCCCCGACCCTGAAGCCAGAGAAGGTACCACTGGTGAGTGCACATTTGTAACTACAGTACAGGGTTTAAAAGCAATAGTGTTTAATGTTTGATTTGCCCTGAAGAATTGGGATGCATTCGCAGCCAGTACAGCTACTGAAAAATCTGTTAACTTGTCTGGGGATGGAGCGGGAATCCTCCAGGAACACCCCAGTGAAGCTCTCCTGAAGGTACTCTGAAAGCCTTTGCAGAAGGTTTCTGGGGAGGGCTGCCTTATTTTGTCCTCCATGGTAGGACACTTTACCATGCCAAGCCAGTAGCAAGTAGTCTGGAATCATTGCAGCACAAAACATGGCAGCGAATGGTCCTGGGTTTTGGTCGCATTCAAGCATCATTCGGTCTATATCTTTCTGTGTTAGTCTCAGAAGAGTGATATCATTCATGGTCACCTGGTTGAAATAGGGGAATTTTTGTAAGGGAACAGTAAAAGGACCCCGTTCATGCTGGGCTGTTTGTGCTTGGCTAAAAGGGATCATCCCGGAGAATAGCCACGCGGCGGGGTGGGCAGAGGTTTGTGCTGCACATCCACCTGAAAACCGCAGCCCCTCCTTTTAAATGTGAAACCCAACCGACATTGCTTGCTATGGGAAAGGATGGTGCTGCAGTTTGAAACCATTCCCACATGTTATGAAGGCATAAGAAGCCAACCCTGTGTACCAAAATTCTTACCATGGCTGCCTGGAAACCGAATTCTGTTGTCCAGCCGTTTGTGATGTGTCACCATACCAGCAGGCGCTAAATATAAAAGGCAAAATGTGACCTTGTACCTAAAGCACATGTGCTGTCTGCTGTGAATTGCTTGATTCACTGTGAAAGAGTCTCCCTTTTGTTCTCAGAAATGTATCATCTTAAATTTTACTCTCCCTTTTTATCTCTCCCCAGGTGCAAATGTTTCTATGCTCCTCCTATCATCTCCATACCTGAGGTTATCGCAGATTAGAAGGCGAAAAAAATGCACTCGCGATGACATGTTTTCCGAGCTCATGCAGTCCTCCCACACTGATAGGGCACAGCTGAATGCATGGAGGCATTCAGTGGCAGAGGCCAGGAAAGCATTAAGTGAGTGCAAAGAGCAGAGGCAGGAGGCGATGCTGAGGCTAATGGGGGAGCAAACAGACATGATGAAGCATCTGTTGGAGCTGCAGGAAAGCCAACAAGAGCACAGACCCCCACTGCATCTGTTGAATAACCACCTGCCCTCCTCCCCAAGTTCCATATCCTCCTCACCCATACGTCCAAGAACGCGGGGAGGGAGGCTCCGGGCACCCAGCCACGCCACTCCAGAGGATGGCCCAAGCAACAGAAGGCTGTCATTCAAACAGTTTTGATTTGTAGTGTGGTACAATAAGCAACATGGCCTTGTCCTTCCCTCCTCCTGCACCCCACCCCACCCAGGATATCTTGTCAGTTATCTCACTTTTTTTTTTAATTAATAAAGAAAGAATGCATAGTTTCAAAACAATAGTTACTTTATTTCGAAGGGGGGAGGGTGGTTGGCTTACAGGGAATTAAAATCAACAAAGGGAGTGGGTTTGCATCAAGGAGAAACACACACAACTGTCACACCATAGCCTGGCCAGTCATGAAACTGGTTTTCAAAGCCTCTCTGATGTGCAGCGCACCTAGCTGTGCTCTTCTAATCGCCCTGGTGTCTGGCTGCTCAAAATCGGCAGCCAGGCGATTTGCCTCAACCTCCCACCCCACCATAAACGTCTCCCCCTTACTCTCACAGATATTATGGAGCACACAGCAAGCAGCAATAAGAATGGGAATGTTGGTTTCGCTGAGGTCGAACCTAGTCAGCAAACAGCACCAGCAAGCTTTTAAACGTCCAAAGGCACATTCTACCACCATTCTGCACTTGCTCTGCCTATAGTTGAACTGCTCCTTACTATTGTCCAGGCTGCCTGTGTACGGCTTCATGAGCCATGGGAGCAAGTTGTAGGCTGGGTCCCTAAGGATAACTATTGGCATTTCAACATCCCCAATGGTAATTTTCTGGTCTGGGAAGTAAGTTCCTTCTTGCAACTGCTCGAACAGCCCGGAGTTCCTAAAGATGTGAATGTCATGCACCCTTCCTGGCCATTCCACGCTGATGTCGGTAAAACATCGCTTGTGATCCACCAGTGCTTGCAGCACCATTGAGAAGTACCCCTTGCAGTTTACATACTGGTTGGCAAGGTGGTCCGGTGCCAAGATAGGGATATGCATTCCATCTATTGCAGCAAAGCCATCCAGTATGACCTGCACATTTCCCAGAGTTACTACCCTTCATAACAGAATGTCAGTGATTGCACTGGCTACTTGGGTCACAGCAGTCCCCACAGTAGACTTGCCCACTCCAAATTGATTCCTGACTGACCTGTAGCAGTCGGGCGTTGCAAGCTTCCACAGGGCTATGGCCACTCGCTTCTCAACTGTCAGGGCAGCTCTCATCTTGGTATTCCTGCTCTTCAGGGTTGGGGAAAGAAACACAAAGTTCAAGGAAAGTGGCCTTACGCATGTGAAAGTTTCGCAGCCACTGTGAATCGTCCCATACCTGCAACACTATGCGGTCCCACCAGTCTGTGCTTATTTGCTGGGTCCAGAATCAGTGTTCCTCTGTATCAACCAGCCCCACTGCTGCCATTATGTCCCAATTGCCACAGCCTGTGCTTTCAGGTATGTCTGTGTCCATGTCCTCATCACAATCGTCGTCATGCTGGTGTCTCTTAGCCCAGTTCTGCACATAGTCCAGGATAATGCACAAGTGTTTACAATGCTCACAACAGCAGCGGTGAGCTGAGCAGGCTCCATGCTTGCCTTGGTATGGCGTCTGCACGGGTAACCCAGGAAAAAAGGTGTGAAACGATTGCCTGCCATTGCTTTCACAGAGGCAGGGAGGGAAGGAGGGGCGACTGACGACATGTACCCAAAACCACCCGCGATGATGTTTTTGCCCCATCAGGCATTGGGAGCTTAACCCAGTATTCCAATGGGCAGCAGAGACTGAGGGAACTGTGGGATAGCTACCCACAGTGCACCGCTCCGTAAGTCGATGATAGCCACGGTACTGAGGATGCACTCTGCCTACTTAATGCGCTTAGTGGGGACATACACAATCGACTGTATAAAATCGATTTCTAAAAATCGACTTCTATAAAATCGACCTAATTTCATATGCAGACATACCCTTAGAAACTGCTGAGAGAATGGGAGCGAGTCTCCTTGATTCTTCTGCAGCAGGGGGAAGACACATGCTTCCAGGTGGGAGGGTGGTTGAGATCAACTCCTGCAGCTGGAGGCGACACCACATCAGGAAGGGATGGGGGTGTAATGCCTGCCAGGAAGAGAACTGTCCAGGTTGTTAGCTGCCAGCAGGTCGCAGCTGAACCAGAGGCAAAATCGGCTCTAGGGAGCATAGAGCAATGTGTCCCAGAGGAGAGCCCAAAGAAGGGGCAGGGGATTTCAGAAACCACTGAGGTGGGTGAGGATTCCTGTGATTCTGTAACACAGGGAAGCAGTGTGCTTCCAAGTATGGGAGGGGCTGAGACTAGCTCCTTTCCAGCAGAAGGCAACATGCCCTCAGGCGCAGGGGCAGGAGAGGTGTTGTTGGTGATTAAGGAAACTGTCCCAGTGGTTAGCTGGCAGAGTATTGCAGCTGAACCAGAGACAGAACCCTTCCTAGGGAGCACAGAGAAATGTGTCTGAGGAGGGAGCCCAGAGGAGGAAACTGGGGAAGGAATAGTGGGCATACAGGAATGTCTCTTCACTGGTCACTTGGGAGAGGATGCACAAGACAGAATGGCTGAGTCAGCGTCTGTGCAGCCAGGCACTCAACCCATGACCCAGGTTTTGAGAAGGAACTGTGTGACCACCATCCTGGAGGAGAGCAGTCACACAGCTGACTTCTCAGGGACAGGGAAAGGGGTGGCAGAGGGTACCCCAATTCAGGTCCCAGTGTTTCAGGATGCTATTTCTGAAAAGTGTTTGGAAAGTAACTGTGTCTGTTTAAAGCAAGATGCAGCTCCAACACTTGGAACAGCAGAGGAGTTGAGACCAGGAAATTGCCAGGCAGTGGTTTGTGAGAATGCAGATGACCTGCCTGATAGAGTGGGGGGTGTCTTCCCCCAGGCTGGTGAGACACAGAAAGCAGTTATGGAAAAGCAGCTGGGAAGAGGTGCATCTGGTCAAAGGGTAAACACACCTAGCCCAGAACGCACGGATCATAGCCCTCTAGGGGGCAGGGATGAACTCAGTGCTGGGAAGGGGAAACACCAGGTAACCCCAAAAAGGGAGCTGGATTTTTTTGCATATGTACAGTCCTGGGGTTGGGAGACAGATCCCCATAGGGCCAGCCAATATGCAGGATCCCCTGAACCCTTATCTTGCCAGACCCTGAGATACCAAAATCCCAGAAACATGGTTAAACTAAGAGCCTACACAGAAGGAAACACTGGAGGGAAAGAAAAGCAAGTGACTGATTACACGGGAGAGAGTCAAAGGACACCATGGGTAATGAACAAACTAACCTCAAACTACACTATGTGAACAGAGGGCATGGTATCATAAAGATACTTGTAAACGCACATCTGAGCAGGAAGAAGCCTGTGAGAGTCATTACAGATCTGAGACGCAGCAGAGAAATGCCCCAGGATTAAGACAGGGTAAATGCACTCGCCAAGAGAGAGGTTTAATGCATCTTAATGAAACCACCATCAAGCCAAGAAACTGCACTAAAGTAAAACCATATCAATGTTCTGAGTGCAAGAAACGTTTCAATCAGAGATCACCTCTCTTTAGAGATCATGGAGTCCTCACAAAAGTAAGACTCTGCCACTTCCCTGAGTGTGGGAAAAGCTTACAATACGATTTCCATTGATCCTATATCAGAGAATCCACACAGGAGAGAAACCCTCTAAATGCTACAAAGAGTCTTGTGGCACCTTAAAGACTAACAAATTTATTAGACCATAAGCTTTTGTGGGCTTTAGCCCACTTCTTCAGATGTGGGAGTTTAAACTGGAGTTTGGCAGGTGAATAAATATATACTTACAGAGATGGTTGTGGAACATTATTATGCAGAGGACCAGTGTTAAAGAAACCAAGACAATTATGGGGGAGGTGGTCCATTACTAACTGTTGATGAGAAGTTGTGAATACCAAAAGTGTGAGAATGTTTTTTGTAGTGAGCCAGCCATTCCCAATCTTTATTCAAGCCCAATCTTTGCAAATTTATTCTAGCTCAGCTGTTTCACGCAGGAGTCTGTTTTTGAAGTTTTTTTTAAGTATGGCAACTTTCAAATTTGACACTGAGTGTCCAGAGAGATTAAAATGCTCTCCCACTGGTTTTTGAATGTTCCCATTCCTGATGTCTGATTTGTGTCCATTTATTCTTTTGCGTAGAGACAATGCAGTTTGGCCAATGTACATGGCAGATGGGCATTGCTAGCACATGATGACATATACTACATTAGTAGATATGCAGGTGAATGAACTCCTGATCGTGTGGCTGATGTGGTTATGTCCTATGATGGTGTCACTTAAATAAAAATGCGGACAGAGTAGGCAACGGGATTTGTTGCAGGGATTGGTTCCTGGGTTAGTGTTTCTGTTGTGTGATGTGTAATTGCTGGTGAGTATTTGCTTCAGGTTGGGGGGCTGTCTGTAAGCGAGGACTGGCCTGTCTCCCAAGGTCTGTGAGAATGAGGGATCATCCTTCAGGATAGGTTGTAGATCCTTGATGATGCGCTGGAAAGGTTTTAGTTGGGGGCTGTAGGTGATGGCCAATGGCGTTCTGTTACTTTCTCTGTTGGGCCTGTCCTGTAGTAGGTGACTTCTGGGTACCCGTCTGGCTCTGTCAATCTGTTTCTTCACTTCCCCCGGTGGGTATTGTAGTTTTAAGAATGCTTGAAAGAGATCCTGAAGGTGTCTGTCCCTGTCTGAGGGATTGGAGCAAATGCGGTTGTATCTTAGGACTTCGCTGTAGACAATGGATCATGTGGTGTGTTCTGGATGAAAGCTAGAGGCATGTAGGTAAGGTATAGCAGTCAGTAGATTTCCAGTATAGGGTGGTGCTTATGTGTCCCTGTCATAAATATAAAGGGAAGGGTAAACACCTTTAAAATCCCTCCTGGCCAGAGGAAAAATCCTTTCACCTGTAAACGGTTAAAAAGCTAAAGGTAACCTCGCTGGCACCTGACCAAAATGACCAATGAGGAGATAAGATACTTTCAAAAGCTGGGGGGAGGGAGAAAACCAAGCTCTCTGTGTTTGTCTGTGTGATGCTTTTGCCAGGGACAGAACAGGAATGAAGTCTTAGAACTTAGTAAGTAATCTAGCTAGGTATGTGATTATGATTTCTTTAAATGGCTGAGAAAATAAGCTGTGCTGAATAGAATGGATATTCCTGTCTGTGTGTCTTTTTTGTAACTTAAGGTTTTGCCTAGAGGGATTCTCTATGTTTTGGATCTAATTACCCTGTAAGGTATTTACCATCCTGATTTTACAGAGGTGATTCTTTTTTACTTTTTACTTCTATTAAAAGTCTTCTTGTAAGAAAACTGAATGCTTTTTCATTGTTCTTAAGATCCAAGGGTTTGGGTCTGTGGTCACCTATGTAAATTGGTGAGGTTTTTTACCAAACCTTCCCCAGGAAGTGGGGTGCAAGGTTGTGGTAAGGATTTTGGGGGGAAAGACATTTCCAAACAATGCTTTCTCAAAATTAAACCCAGATAAACGTTTGGTAGTGGCAGTGGAAGTCCAAGGGCAAAGGGTAAAATAGTTTGTACCTTGGGGAAGTTTTAACCTAAGCTGGTAAAAGTAAGCTTGGGGGGTTTTCATGTAGGTCCCCACATCTGTACCCTAGAGTTCAGAGAGGGGAAGGAACCTTGACAGTCCCTCACTTATTTGCACTGTAGTGTCCAGGAAATGGATCTCTTGTGTGGACTGGTCCAGGTTGAGGTTGATGGTGGGGTGGAAATTGTTAAAGTCCCGGTGGAATTCTTCAAGGGCTTCCTTCCCATGGGTCCAGATGATGAAGATGTCATCAATGTAGTGCAAGTAGAGGAGGGGCTCTCTAAATGCTCTGATTGAAAAGTTTCAGTGGTGTCTCAAACCTTATTAGCTGTAAGAGAATCCAGAGAGGAAGGAAACCCTCTCACTACTCTGAGTGCAGGAAAAGCTTCAATAACAGCTCAAGCCTTATTGTGCATCAGAGAACCCACACTTGAAAGAGACCCTATAACCACCCTGAGTGCACAAAAAACTTCAGCCACAGCTCAGCCCTTATTAGGCATCAGAGAATCCATGTGGGAGAGGCACCCTATAAATGTTCTGTCTGTGGGAAAAGGTACAAGGCAAAGGTCTCTCTGATGTCCCACCATAAACTCCACACAGGATAGAAAGTGATAGGAGCTCTCCTTGTGATGCAATGGGTGTGTCCTCTCATGAAGCAAAGAATAAATGTGCTCCATTTGAGGATGGTGTGGATAGGGGCAACAGGCCCATGGATGGTTTTGGTTTCAGTGGAGGTTGTTGGTGGGGGCCACAGGAAGAGGGAATGGGGGTACTTGGGGAGAAGGGTTGTTTCAATACATGTGGGGAGCAAGCTATGGAATTACTGGGGAGACACATCTGTGGGTTCCACCCACACTTTCCAATGCAGAACAGAGATAAAAATGTCTCCTTTATCGTTTGCATCTGAGCCATCTCTACATCTCCTAAGGCCTCTCAAGGCCAGGACAGTGGGACATCATTCAGAGAAGCAGTGAAGGGCCCTGTGAGGCTGTAGTTATAAGGCAGAAAGAACTAATGGTTTGAAGTGACAAGATTTCAGAGATGTGATGGTTAAGGGCAACTGCACCTGGATTCCCCTTCAGCAGTCTAGGAATAGAACCCTCTTTAGGCTCCAGGATCCTCAGCCATCACCTCTCTTGGATGGAGACACATGTCTCAGTCCCTCCAGACCAGGGTATTTCCAGTTCTGCACAATTCCCTGACTGTACTGATATTCCCCAACAAAGCAGACTGATTAAGTTGGCCGGCTTGCTTTCTCCTCAGAGATGGTGAATGGTGTGTAACTGCCCCAGATATGTCACCACACAGCTCTTTCTAAGCAAGCTCATTTACTCTTAAGGTAAAGACAATAAAGTGAAAATGTATTAAAGCAATTAAAGAACCTGCACACATGCTAAAGCTTACTAGAGATCACCCCCCCTCCAACAGGTGAGGTGCGCAGGTGAGCTGTCCTTCAAACCCCACACAGGAGTTTGCCTGTGGTTTCAAGTTTGTAACACTCATGCTGAGAACAAGCCGATCCAAAAAATTTTTCTTTGTCTGTCAGTCCAGGGAGAATCCAGTTTGAGCTGATATAGGCAAACCTCGCCTGGGGTCTTGTGACTCTGGAGATGTTACCATGTGAGTGAATTTGCCTAATCATCCCTTGCTCTTTACCCTGCCCATGGAAATACATACAGTCCCTCAACAGCACATAAGTAATTTCATTTCTAATACAATGGACCTCAGAGATATTAAACTCAATTCAGTAAAGTTTATCCAGGACATTGCCATAACTGTCACAAGAGCAGCACTTCTGCAGACCCCGGGTGGCGCGGGAGAGGAAGCTGGAGTTTGGGGAATTCATGGTGGAGCAGGTTAGACAAACACCTGTCAGGGATGGTCTAGATCAGTGGTTCCCAAACTGGGGTTTGTGAAATGTTACAGGGGGTTCTCAGGGAAAAATTCCCTAATGGCGGATGGAGCTGTCCCTAGGGACCCTGGGCAGTGTGAGGCCAGCAGCCCGGAGCCTTGGGGACTTCCAAGAGCTAGGCAGATCAAAGCAAGCACATCTATCACACTGAGGAGATTT
Source organism: Natator depressus (assembly GCF_965152275.1). Classification (NCBI taxonomy): domain Eukaryota; kingdom Metazoa; phylum Chordata; order Testudines; family Cheloniidae; genus Natator; species Natator depressus. The sequence goes on from NC_134247.1 coordinate 35,496,531, forward strand.
AAATGTCAAGACTCCTTATAAGAAATGGAAAGGGAGGTGGATATTTTTTGCTGTTTTTATAATTGAATAGGCTGCTAGTGTTGTTTTTAAAAGTACTATGAAGAACAAGTTTAAGCTTTGTTGTAACGTGCGTTGTTTGCCTGGACTGTTCAAGACCCGAATGCTTGCGTAGGAGGAACTCTTTATTTAAATTGGCTTCTTAAATATCTTCCTGCTGTTTCACATCTGATACTTTTTGATGAAACATAGGAGCCTTGTCTTATAACTGGCTATGACGGGGTCGGGACTCACCACCGCAGCACCTCCTGCTGTTCACTCTGGGAATTAGCTCAGTTCATGCGGAGTGCCCTCTGCCGGTGGTGTCCCGTCTGTCTCTCGCCCTTGATTGGCGTCTCGACCCACGTTGCTCCCAGCTTGCGGCATCCTCTTCAGGACACTGCCCTCCGGCAGTGCCCCCAACTCCACACTCTCCCCCTTCCAGGGGGGGAATTTAACAGCAGTCTCCTGGTTCTCCCCTGCCACAGTGGCCAACCACATCCCAAAGTCTAACCCCTTCCCTCAGGGGTCTAGTTCAGTCCATTATGGCCACTTCCCACTGCCAGGTGCCAGATAAGGGGGAAGGGGGAGACCCAGGCCTGCCCACTACTCTGGGTCCAGACCCAGGGACCCTCTAGTGGCAGCCTCCCCCCCCTCCTTCTCTCCCCTCGTCTGTCCGCTCTCCCCTGGGTCACTTCCCCTCTGACCCCTTTGCATCCTCTAGGCCCTTCTGGTCAGGGCCCGCAGCCTGGCAGGTAACCGGCTGGAGTTCTCCTATGCTCCCCTGAGCCTGCCCAGCACTGTGCTGTCTTAGGTGCTTGTTAGGATATAGACATCCAGGCCTGTCTGTAAAGGCCTATACTCTAAGAATTTAGGTGTATTCTTATCACTTAGCTAGTTCTAGAGGTATAAAACAAAGAATCAAAGTCACTGTCTGCTGGTGTAAGAGCCTTCTCTTACTGTGACAGTCTGAGGGCCTGTTCTTAGGCTAAGGCCTTTGGCTAAGCAACAGAGGCAGCCATAAGCTGGGAAGCGACTAGTCACCTCCTCACATTCCAAACTAGTCATAGAATCATAGAATCATAGAATATCAGGGTTGGAAGGGACCCCAGAAGGTCATCTAGTCCAACCCCCTGCTCTAAGCAGGACCAATTCCCAGTTAAATCATCCCAGCCAGGGCTTTGTCAAGCCTGACCTTAAAAACCTCTAAGGAAGGAGATTCTACCACCTCCCTAGGTAACATTGAAATCAGGTGCTATTGGGCTGTTAGGAATACAATCCTGTCCTGATAATGCCTATCGCCTCCAGAGAAAGGGAAGTGCCTAGAAGATGTAAAAGGAAACTTAGTTTGATAGCATCCTGTCTGGCAAGAACTCACTTATCAATAGCTGGGATGTGAAATCCTCATTTCTGTGTTGTTCTATCACTGTAGCCCCATTTCCCTATTGTTTGTCTGTATAATCTCTGTCTGGTTCTGTGATTGTTTCTGTCTGCTGTATAATTAATTTTGCTGGGTGTAAACTAATTAAGGTGGTGGGATATAATTGGTTACATAATCATGTTACAATATGTTAGGATTGGTTTGTTAAATTTCAGTAAAATGACAGGTTAAGGTATAGCTAAGCAGAACTCAAGTTTTACTATATAGTCTGCAGTCAATCAGGAAGTGGGGGGGGGAATTGGAATCATGTTTTGCTAAGGGAGGGAATGGGAACAGAACGGGGGTGGGGAAATTGGAATCATGTTTTGCTAAGGGGGTGGAATGGGAACAGGGACACTGGTGTAAGGCTCTGTGGTGTCAGAGCTGGGAAAGGGGACACTAAGGAAGGAAACTGGAATCATGCTTGCTGGAAGTTCACCCCAATAAACATCAAATTGTTTGCACCTTTGGACTTCGGGTATTGTTGCTCTCTGTTCATGCGAGAAGGACCAGGGAAGTAAGTGGGTGAAGGAATAAGCCCCCTAACAGTGCTAGTCTCCTTGCTCAGGAGACTGACCTTCCCTACTGGAGGTCTGGGAGAGACTGACTGCCCTCTTCCTGGGCAGCCTTTATATAGGGCCTAGCCTAGCCCTGATTGGCTGGCTGTAATACTGGCCCTGATTGGCTCCCAGTAGGCCTTTTCCTGATTGGCTGCTTTGTTGCTCAGCCACACTGGCCTACTCTAGCCCAATCTGGCCTAAGGGTGGGGCACTGCCCTACCACACAGGCTTAATCAAAGTGATATAAGCTACAAAAGTGAGATCTTGGCAGAGTGTTGCCATTTTCATAATGTAATAAAATTAATACTGTAATGATAAATAATAATTCATAATAAATAGTGTGTAATAAGCATGTAATAAAAAACAAATTTTATATTTCCAAGATCACTGTTTTTATAATTTATGCTCAGGTAAGGGAGAAAATCCCTGGAAATATTCATTTTTAGGAGGGGGGTTTGCGAGACTTGACATTTTAGTGAAAGGGGTTAACGGGTTGTTAAAGTTTGGGAACCACTGGTCTAGATGGTACTTGGTCCTGCCATGAATGCAGGGGACTGGACTTGATGACCTGTCAAGGTCCCTTCCAATCCTATAATTCTATGATTCTCCAGAGATGGGGCTTTGGAGGGATTACACTGTTCCTATGAGGTCAGTGTGGTGTAATTGTGAGACTAGGGGGAATTGGGGCTCAGGATGCCTGGGTTCAATATCAGCTCTGGTACAGCAGTAAGGTCAAGTGGATTAGAGCTGTATACAGTGGGAGTGTTGATTCCCCACTCGTTCTGTTCATAAGGAAGATTTTACTGAGCTAAAGAGAGGGATTTTGGCTTTGCTACCTTGTCCCTTTTCTCAGGCAGCGAGGCAGCTCACCCTGGGATTCTTCCTGAACTAACTGCCCTGCGGAGGTGTTCGGTTTGTTTTTGGAAGGTGGGAAATGGGAGGGGCCTCTTGTTTCTTGTCATTCAGATTGTGGGGAGTCTTTGTTTCTCATTGATGTTTTTACTTTGGTTGGGTTTTGTTTTACCAATTAATTCCCAACAAAATGTGTGTGTGTCGGGGGGAGGGGGGGCAAGGGGTGTATGAATTCTTTGTCTCCCTGGGCATCACACAAATGTCTTCAGTTCTTCCATCCTTAATCAGTCCCCCCTGCAGGACTCACTCACTCACCCATGTCCAGCCCTTTGGCTGAAGTCTCTGCCGATCTGGCTCTAGAAGGTGGATCCAGTGCCTCCCTGTCTCTCCTGTTGCAGCTCTAAGTAACTATGGGCCTTCCCTTCCTCTCTCCAGGGGGTTTAATGAGTGTGGGGGTGTCATAAATATAAAGGGAAGGGTAACCACCTTTCTGTATACAGTGCTATAAAATCCCTCCTGGCCAGAGGCAACATCCTGTTACCTGGAAAGGGTTAAGAAGCTCAGCTAACCTGGCTGGCACCTGACCCAAAGGACCAATAAGGGAACAAGATACTTTCAAATCTTGAGGGGGAGGGGAAGGCTTTTGTTTGTGCTCTTTGTTTATGTGGTTGTTCTCTCTTGGGACTGAGAGAGGCTAGACAGAAATCCATCTTCTCCAACCCATCCTAATCCAAGTCTCCAATATTGCAACCAGTATAGGTAAGCCAGGCAAGGCAGATTAGTTTATCTTTTGTTTTATGTGAATTTTCCCTGTGTTAGGAGGGAGGTTTATTCCTGTTTTCTGTAACTTTAAGGTTTTGCCCAGAGGGGGATCCTCTGTGTTTTGAATCTGATTACCCTGTAAAGTATCTTCCATCCTGATTTTACAGACATGATTCTTTTACCTTTTCTTTAATTAAAATTCTTCTTTTAAGAACCTGATTGATTTTTCATTGTTCTTAAGATCCAAGGGTTTGGGTCTGTGTTCACCTGTACAAATTGGTGAGGATTATTATCAAGCCTTCCCCAGGAAAGGGGGTGTAGGGCTTGGGGGGGGATATTTTGGGGGAAGACGTCTCCAAGTGGTCTCTTTCCCTGTTCTTTGTTTAAAACGCTTGGTGGTGGCAGCATATGGTTCAAGGACAAGGCAAAGTTTGTGCCTTGGGGAAGTTTTTAACCTAGGCTGGTAAGAATAAGTTTAGGGGGTCTTTCATGCGGGTCCCCACATTTGTACCCTAGAGTTCATAGTGGGGAAGGAACCCTGACAAGGGGATAAACAGCCTCAGAGGCAGAATCCAGGAGCCCTGACTGGGCATGAGCCCCAGGGGCTGCTCAGAACTGGAGCAGCTGGTCCCCAGGAGGCTGAATAGAGACACTTGTAGATGTGGGAAGCAGCCATTCCTCTCCGCAGCATCATCTCCACTGTCTGTCCCTCTCTTTGCCCCCTACCCAGCTCAGTGAGGAATCCTGTGACTCCTGGGTGGAAGCACTGGACACAGAACAGCTGCAGACTCTCACATGTCCTGGCTAGACTCTACCCCAGGCATTCACTTCCCACCAGATGTCTGGATCCTACTCTCGGTTTCCTGGTGCTTTCTTAGGGTATATCTGCACTACCCGCTGAATCGGCGGGCAGTGATCAATCCAGTGGGGGTCAATTTATCGCATCTAGATAAATCGACCCCCAAGCACTCTCCCGTCGACTCCTGTACTCCATCACCGCGAGAAGTGCAGGCAGAATCAAAGGGGGAGTGGCAGAAGTCAACTCACAGCGGTGAAGACACCACGGTAAGTCGATCTAAGTACATCGACTTCAGCTACGTTATTCACGTAGCTGAAGTTGCGTAACTTAGATCGATTTCCCCCCCACCCCCAGTGTAGACCAAGGCTTGAACACACTAGCTCCCTGGTATGGGAACTACATTTCTCCATCTGGGGAATAAACCCTTTGCTGTCCCATCCTCTAGCGCCATTGCTCTGGCTCTGTGGATGTGTTCACTGAGCCCCAGAATCTGGGCTCTGACCAGATCCCCTGGCTGGGACCTGTTCTAGAAGGGGTCCCACTCCTGTACCATTCAGAGTTGTGGGTGTAGCTGTGATGAGAGGTGGAGGCATTAGTTGGACCAGCTTGGCTGAGTTATGATTGTGCTATAAGGAGACCTGGGGATTGTTTGAGAATCATCTCAGAGCTGTGATGGTGTTATGATGAGATTTGGGTCTGAGGCCCGCCCAACCTGTGTGATCAAGGGAAAGAGATATGTGTACCTTAAGGAATCAAGTATCCCTCATTGCAGTACTGAGCTGTGTAGGCTGTGTCAGTAGCATGGCGGAGGGTCCTTCGTATCATAGTGATTGTCAGCAGTGAGGTAGGACAGGAGAGCCAGCTGAGTCTTTTATAACAGGTAAGTGAACGGATAATGTTAATGAGACTGCAGTGGCTGGGAATTGAGTCCACATTAGCCACTTGGAAGGCAAACATGTTGTTCACTGCCTTACCCATTATTGGCTGTATTTGTCTAAAGAAACGCTCTAGGAATTATTTTGGGGGAGTTCTGTGGCCCGTGTTATACAGAAGGTCAGGCTAGATTATCACAATGGTCTCTTCTTGCCTCGTAATCTATGATTCTGTGTATTAGATGGAGTCCTGTGAGTAAGGGCAAAGATACTGTAAAAGGGGACAATGAGTTTGTAAAATTTAACAAGTGTGAGGTTGTTTCTGGGCAGTAGCTCATTGTCTGAGTGTACAACAGGGGTAGGTAGCTCCTGTCCAGTGCAGCTCACCTGAAAACAAGTTTTGCTTTCGAAAAAAGAGGGTGTTTGACTCTAAGTTAGTGTTGCCATGTGTCCTATTCCCGGAGCGACGTGCACTCTGCACCGGAAGAGTGTAGGTACATGTGCTATCAGGTCATCACTCAAAGAGGGCAGAGTTAAGCTTGGTTTGGGAAGTACCTTAACTCTTCCTTTGGTGTATTTCAAAGGTTTGTTTTGCTGAACTCAGCGTTGCAGAAGGGCCTGAGATATTTCTGGGCACCCTCAGCTATGTGATAATGAATTTTTTGCCATTTAGTTTCAGAGTTTTGAACAGAAAGTGAAATGCTTGTTGTAGGAGTTAGTGGTCGTTTAGGCAGTTGTAGTGCTCACCTAGGAGTCCAGTTTATATGCGTCTGTGACTGGGTAATGACCAAAAGACCTAGCTTTTATCTAGTTCTTTTCATAAATAGACCCCAAAGAACTTTATGTCATTTCCCCCATTTTATAGATGGGAAACTGAGGCCCAGAGAGGTGGAGTGACTTGCCCAAGGTCACCCCGCAGGACAGTGGCAGATCCAGGAATAGTCCCAGTCTAGGGTCTTGGCACTGGGCCACAAGGTTGCTGTGTGATTCCTAAGTGCCCCTGCCCACCTTGTCCATATTTGAAGTGTTTGCAGTGTGTAGTTGCTGAGAGGGCAGGTAAGAGAAATCTTAGCCATGGTCTGTGTCCCAACATCTTCATAGTTTTATTATATTAACTATATGATCATGAAAGACGGCTGTAAAAATCCATTCACGTGTGAGAGGTTTCTCCTGGCTGCCTGGTGCCCTGTGTGCTGGGTGCACGTATCACAGACAGGAGCCTGCTGGGGGCTGCACACTGCCTTGGTTGTGTAGTGTGAGCTGTGCACTCAGCTGGGCTCCTCACCCCAACTGCCCACCTGCAGGTGGGTCTCCCACCCTTAATTCAATGAGGCTTCCCAGGCCATGCCCCGGGCTCACCCAGTCCACCTTTCCCTCCAAACCAGCCCCCTCCCCCACACTGTGGCAGGCCCCACAACCATGCACGGGGTGAAGGGTACCTTAGCTATTCATTTACAGATTTCCAGATGTTTAAATTTGTGTTACCTTTAGCACGCCTCACCAGATTCCATCTCACATGGGGAGAGGGATAGGGGCACAGACTCACCCCCAGATCCTGGCACTCTCACAGAAAGGCTGAACTGGGAGCTACCAGGCTCTCCCACCCAAACTGCCCCCCCCCACTTCCTCTGCTCCCCACCCCATCTCACTCCTCACATTGCTCCATCCCTGCCATCTTCTCCCCTCCTCCTATTCCTCACTCCCTCCTCCTTAGGTGAGACCCAAACCTCTCTTCCATCCCCTACCACCCATTCCCATTTATCCCCCTCGACACAGGCAATCCAGGAAGTTTTTGGAAACTGTAGGGGACAATTTCCTGGTGCAAGTGCTGAAGGAACCAACTAGGGGCACAGCTCTTCTTGACCTGCTGCTCACAAACTGGGAAGAATTAGTAGGGGAAGCAAAAGTGGATGGGAACCTGGGAGGCAGTGACCATGAGATAGTCGAGTTCAGGATCCTGACACAAGGAAGAAAGGAGAGCCGCAGAATACAGACCCTGGACTTCAGAAAAGCAGACTTTGACTCCCTCAGGGAACTGATGGGCAAGATCCTCTGGGAGAATAACATGAGGGGGAAAGGAGTCCAGGAGATCTGGCTGTATTTTAAAGAATCCTTATTGAGGTTACACGGACAAACCATCCCGATGTGTAGAAAGAATAGTAAATATGGCAGGCGACCAGCTTGGCTTAACAGTGAAATCCTTGCTGCTCTTAAATACAAAAAAGAAGCTTACAAGAAGTGGAAGATTGGACAAATGACCAGGGATGAGTATAAAAATATTGCTCGGGCATGCAGGAGTGAAATCAGGAAGGCCAAATCATACCTGGAGTTGCAGCTAGCAAGAGACGTTAAGAGTAACAAGAAGGGTTACTTCAGGTATGTTAGCAACAAGAAGAAAGTCAAGGAAAGTGTGGGCCCCTTACTGAATGAGGGAGGCAACCTAGTGATAGAGGATGTGCAAAAAGCTAATGTACTCAATGCTTTTTTTGCCTCTGTCTTCACGAACAAGGTCAGCTCCCAGACTACTGCACTGGGCAGCACAGCATGGGGAGAAGGTGACCAGCCCCCTGTGAAGAAAGAAGTGGTTCGGGACTATTTAGAAAAGCTGGACGAGCACAAGTCCATGGGGCCGGATGCGTTGCATCCAAGAGTGCTAAAGGAGTTGGCGGATGTGATTGCAGAGCCATTGGCCATTATCTCTGAAAACTCATGGCGATCGGGGGAGGTCCCAGATGACTGGAAAAAGGCTAATGTAGTGCCCATCTTTAAAAAAGGGAAGAAGGAGGATCCTGGGAACTACAGGCCAGTCAGCCTCACCTCAGTCCCTGGAAAAATCATGGAGCAGGTCCTCAAGGAATCAATTCTGAAGCACTTAGAGGAGAGGAAAGTGATCAGGAACAGTCAGCATGGATTCACCAAGGGCAAGTCATGCCTGACTAATCTAATTGCCTTCTATGACGAGATAACTGGTTCTGTGGATGAAGGGAAAGCAGTGGACGTGTTGTTCCTTGACTTTAGCAAAGCTTTTGACATGGTCTCCCACAGTATTCTTGCCAGCAAGTTAAAGAAGTATGGGCTGGATGAATGGACTATAAGGTAGATAGAATGCTGGCTAGATTGTCGGGCTCAACGGGTAGTGATCAATGGCTTCATGTCTAGTTGGCAGCCGGTATCAAGTGGAATGCCCCAGGGGTCGGTCCTGGGGCCGGTTTTGTTCAATATCTTCATAAATGATCTGGAGGATGGTGTGGATTGCACCCTCAGCAAGTTTGCAGATGACACTTAACTCGGAGGAGTGGTAGATACGCTGGAGGGTAGGGATAGGATACAGAGGGACCTAGACAAATTGGAGGATTGGGCCAAAAGAAATCTGATGAGGTTCAACAAGGACAAGTGCAGAGTCCTGCACTTAGGACGGAAGAATCCAATGCACCGCTACAGACTAGGGACCGAATGGCTCGGCAGCAGTTCTGCAGAAAAGGACCTAGGGGTTACAGTGGACGAGAAGTTGGATATGAGTCAACAGTATGCCCTTGTTGCCAAGAAGGCCAATGGCATTTTGGGATGTATAAGTAGAGGCATTGCCAGCAGATCGAGGGATGTGATCATTCCCCTCTATTCGACATTTTGAGGCCTCATCTGGAGTACTGTGTCCAGTTTTGGGCCCCACACTACAAGAAGGATATGGAAAAATTGGAAAGAGTCCAGCGGAGGGCAACAAAAATGATTAGGGGACTGGAACACATGACTTTTGAGGAGAGGCTGAGGGAACTGTGGATGTTTTGTCTTCAGAAGAGAAGAATGAGGGGGGATTTGATATCTGCTTTGAACTACCTGAAAGGGGGTTCCAAAGAGGATGGCTCTAGACTGTTCTCAGTGGTAGCAGATGACAGAACAAGGAGTAATGGTCTCAAGCTGCAGTGGGGGAGATTTAGGTTGGATATTAGGAAAAACTTTTTCACTATGCGGGTGGTGAAACACTGGAATGCGTTACCTAGGGAGGTGGTGGAATCTCCTTCCCTAGAAGTTTTTAAGGTCAGGCTTGACAAAACCCTGGCTGGGATGATTTAGTCGGGGATCGGTCCTGCTTTGAGCAGGGGGTTGGACTAGATAACCTCCTGAGGTCCCTTCCAACCCTGATATTCTATGATTCTATGATTCTATGACATAAACCCCCATCCTGTGGTGGAGACCTAAACTCCTCTCCCCCATACCGCCTATTCCTCTTCCCCCTAATCCCCCTCCTCACCCCAGCCAGCATCCACACGTGTATTTTTTTTCAAAGACAGTTTGTGCACCCTCTGAGTTATCTACTGAATTCAAATTACACTTCCCCAAAATAATTTATTGGGGGGAAAAACCACCCTGACAAACAGAGATTTTAACAACATGCTACAGACCTTCTCCAGCTTTGGCCCTAGGTCAGGGCAGACCTGACACTGGCTGCTGGGTGTAGCTCAGGATCAATGGCTACAGCAGTGGTTCTCAGCCAGGGGTATGTGAGCCCCTGGGGCATAGGCAGCAGGCAATGTAGGCAAGGGAAGGCATTGCTTTTCCAAAAAGACAGGGGTGGCCCCGCCCACGCTCCGCCTGCCAGAAAGGCGGGGGCTGCATGGCTGCCCAGCCAGCGGGGAAGGTTGAGGCCGCAGCATGGCTGCCCGGCTGCTCCAGGAGCCAGAGTGGAGCTGGGGCCATGGCGTGGCTGCCCGACTGGCCGGGATGGCTGGGGCTGCGGTGCAGCTGCCTGGCGCTCCGGGGGCTGGAGCGGAGCTGAGGCGGGACAGGGGAAGCTGACTGGAGTTGCCCCGTGCTCCATGGCCGGGGCGGGAGCTGGGGCCACACGGCTGTCTGGCATTGAGGGTGAGGGAGGTGCTAGCCTTGGGCAGGGGCCAGCGGCCATAATGGAGGTGGTGGGGGTGCAGGGCAGGGGCCAGTGGCCACAATGGGGGATGGGCTCCGGTGGGCACAGAAGGGGTGGGGCTGGGGCTTGCCTGTCCCAGCCATTCACCCACCGCCCATGCCCTGGGGGTACACAGAGGTCTTCTAGGGGGTACGGCAACTCATCTAGATATTTACCCAATTTTATAACTGGCTACATGAAAAGCACTAGTGAAATCAGTACAAACTAAAATTTCATACAGACTTCATACTTCTTTATACTACTATATATGCTATATCCATGTTTATAAGGAGTCATGATTTATTTTACAATTGTATGGCAAAAATGAGAAAGTCAGCACTTTTCCAGTACTAGTGGCTATGACACTTTTGTATTTTTATGTCAGATTGTGCAAGTGAGTCATTTTTAAGTGAGGTGAAATTTGGGCTATGCAAGACAACTTAGACTCCTGAAAGGGGCACAGTAGTCTGGAAAGGTTGAGAGTCACTGGGTTATAGCACATCCTTGTGAGACAATCAGCAAGAATAAATACAGGCAGGCTAGAAAGCATCTTGGCTACTCTGTGTTCTGTATAATCCATTTGACAGGTGAGCCTTTCTTAGCGTGAGAGCTGAACTCTTTTTTTCAATACCATTTTCAATTTTGCTCCCCCAAAGGAGCCTGATCTACAGATCACGTATTAATTATATCGATTACTTAACTAATAATGTAAGAATTCCCAGTTATTACTTTGAGGGTTGACAGGTTCTTGCCCCAAAATCAGGCCCACACCCAGTATTATTAAAATTATTGTTGTGATTGGGAACCCCGATGTGCACGGTTGCAACACTCACACCATAGAAACTCTTCTATATTTACAATAATTTATTAATACATTTAGCACAGTCCCAAATACTCCAGCTCAGTAAGGGAGACAGAGATAACACAGAATGTACAGCTGCACATCCATATACTCACACCATCCCCTGCAGGACAACCTGAACTGTTAGCTATTATCTTCCTCATCACCATTCACCTTCCTCCTCACCGCCAGTGGCCACCATTCTGGCACCTCCCAAGGGCTACTTCTCTCTTTTCTGCTGCCCCCAGGCTGGGATACAGCTTTTGTAATATGCTACGCTGAGGCCACTATGTCCAGTGCAAAAGTTCCCCATTGGAGAGAGAAGGGAGCAGGAGAGAATCCCAGCTGACAAATGCGAGTCGTGTGGCTGGTGCTGGCTAGATGGCTCTGGGACCCTGGAGCAATGAGGGCGCTGTAAGGACTGACTAGAACAGAACTTGGGGGAGCGGCACCTCATGGCTGCTAATGGGGCAGTTAGTCGGACCCCAATTTACTGGGTGAAACTCATTAACTATTGATAGAAAATCTTCTGCAGACTGTGCCCCATTTCCCCCAAATTATACACTGTCCAGCCTCAGTTTGCCCTGTCTCAGCTGCTGCCCCCACCCAGCTGCCCGTGAACCGTCTGGCCCCATCCCTTCCCCGGACTGTTAAAGTGCCATTGCCCAGCAGAGAGAGTGGGAGAAAATGATGCTGTAGCCAGTGGTTAGGGCACCGGACTGGGAGGTGGGAGGCCCTGGGTCCAGTCCGCCTGCTACAACCCCTCTGTCACTATTTATCCACAGTGGAACAGCTTCAGGAGGGGAAATTGAGGGAACCCCACCTCAGAATCTCTCATAGCCCAGTTGGCAGTGCATTTTCTGAGAGGGGTCTGAGACCCCTCTTCAAATCCTTTCTCCCCCTCTTCAAGAGAGGGGGGGACTGGAACCTGGGTCTCCCACATCCGGGTAAGTGCTCTAATCACTAGGCTAAACGGTATAAGGTGGGCACGAACTTTTGTCCTCCTCCTGGATTTTGAATGGGATCCAATCCAGTGGGCAGCCTCTGAGCATGCCTATAAGATCAGGCCCTGCATATGAGTTAGGGTATGTCTGCACTGCAAAAACCATGGCAGCGAGTCTCAGAGCCTGGGTCAACAGACTCAGACTCATGGGGCTCATGCTACGGTGCTAAAATAGCTATGTATGTTACCCACACACTCTAGGGCACTCACCTTTACCCTTCCATGGGCCCAAGGACAAACCGCATTAATTTAGGCACCCCCACACTTTCCCAGTTCCTAGGACTCCTCATGAAAGGCACCTACCTGTGCCCAGTTGATAGGGCTCAAGGCATACTCTTCTGCAGGTTTGCAAGGCCTTTTACCAGTGAAAGAGCCTTACACAGCAAGCGCTATTTATTAACAGTTACCAAAACAGAATGTACACGCTAAGCGCACAATGCTCACCCCTCCCAATAAAGCAGACAAACCTTTCCTGGTGGCCAGTCAGGATCAGGTTGTCTGGGGCTCCTACAGCTTCTGTATGACACAGTTGGCAGTGTGTTGAGTTCTGGCAGCTCTGGGCTGAGTCCTGGAGTTGATTCCAAAGAACTTCCTTTTGGACCCCAATTTATATAATTAAACTTGAGCCCTGCTTAGCTATATCTTAACCCAGCATTTTAAACTAAAGTACTACAAAAGAGTATTTTTCACCAATCCTAGCCCATTACAAAACAATTCTTTAACCAATCATACCCCACCACCTTAGTTGATTTAAATCTTGCAAAATTAGTTGTGCAACAGACAGAAACAATCAAAGAATCAGACAGAGACCAGACAGATAAACAATAGAGAAGTAGGGACCATAAAGGGAAAACAATAGAAGTAAGAGATTTCACAATCACAGCTGTTGATAAAGTGATTCCTTGCCAGACAGAATGCTATCAAACAAAGTTTTCTTTAAACATCTTAAGATCTGTTTCTTTATCTGATGGTGGTGGGTACGATTAGGACAGGAGCGTGTCCTAACAGCTCGATATTACATTGTTTTAATGTAATGTAGATGGAATGTGAGGCTGTGACTCTCTGCTTCTTAGCTCATGGCTGCTGCAGAAAAAAGGCCTCAGACCTTCCATGTAGATGCCCCCACTTGGGTGCTGAAAAAAGCCAAGAAGTTTGTCTCAGAGCCTGAGTGGGAACTTTTACATGGCTACTTTTAGCACCATAGCACTACTAGCACAAGCCCAAGTCTGTCGACTCAAGCTCTGAGACTCGCTGCTTCCGGCCTTTTGTTGCGGTGTAGCCATAAGAACAGCCAGACTGGGTGAGACCAAAGGTCCATCTAGCCCAGTATCCTGTCCTCTGACAGTGGCCAATGCCGGGTGCCCAAAGGGAATGAACAGACAGGTTATCATCAAGCGATACCCTTAGAAGTTCAGAAGCTTCTCTTCCACTGGTATGTGCATTGCTCTGGGACTTCGGCAGGAGATATGCGTCCAGATGCCCACAGGGAGGCAGCATTGCATGTCCCTAGAGACTGAAGCATAGCTGCAAAGGGAACTTTTACTTTACAAAACTTAGGCACCAAGTGAATTTAGGCACCTATAGGTTTGACAGGGGCTTTGAGCATCACAGTGGTGCAAAATCAGGACTTAGTGCCCCAAATGGGGACCTAGGCACCTAATTATTCAGCATTCAGCCCTTCCTCCATATTTGGCTGAATTTGGGAGGCCTTATACTCAACTAAATGCATTTCACCTGTCTCTCCATAGCACAATAACATTTGCATGCTGCATCTGATCACTGCCAACACTTCTGGGAATGTTCTAGGCATCAGTGGGCAGAACTGCACTGACACTGGGGAAATCCATAAATCTGAAAGTGGGAAATGGGGAACACATGGGGACCCTGGCACTGGGCGGGGGGGGTGAATGGGGGACCCTGGTGAAAGAGTTGGGGGTAACTGCACCTCTAACCCCCTCTGTGGTCTATTGAGAGGCCCCCTACAGCAATGGGAGGGACAATAACTCCTCATGAGGGAGACCCTGCCTCAGCCAGGTCAGTTATGGTGAGCAGGGCATCGATCTTGCAGGAGGCCTCCACACACCTTGCCGTGATAGTGGATGGTATTTACACCTCTTGGTGAAAGTCTCCCTCTAACTCCTCCCAGCTGCAGGTAATGCAGGCTGAGCAAAAATTCTGCCCACAGTTCAAAATTGAGGCAGACTGGGCTGGTGAGTGACTCCTGGAGACAGAGGAGGGGTGAGGTGGAGGGCTGTAGCAGCCAGAGCACCTGGGAGAGGAACAGGGAGGGGAAATTCAGTCTCATTCATTTCACAACGTGAGCTTCTTTGCACAAAACTAGCAACAGGCAGAGCACCTGAAAGACCTGAGCCTTGGCACTTTAGGGCCTGTACGCAATTTATTCTGCTTCCCCCAGGATCTCTCCTTAGACTCTCTCCCGTTGCACTGTGTATTCCAGTGTGACTCATCAGGGGCTCTCGATTAGGGGACCTGGCCCTGCAGAGAACTGTCACCAGCAGGGGCAGTTGGTCATTTGGTGAGGATGGGGTGAAGTCCCACCAGTAATAAGAACAGGAGTACTTGTGGCACCTTAGAGACTAACAAATTTATTTGAGCATAAGCTTTCGTGGGCTACAGCTCACTTCATCAGATGCATAGAATGGAACATATAGTAAGAAGATATATATACATACATTCTCTGTATGTATATATAGTAAGAAGATATATATACATATATATGTTCCATTCTATGCATCTGATGAAGTGAGCTGTAGCTCACGAAAGCTTATGCTCAAATAAATTTGTTAGTCTCTAGGGTGCCACAAGTCCTCCTTTTCTTTTTGCGAATACACCCTAACACGGCTACTACTCTGAAACCTCCCACCAGTAATGCCACCACTGTGCAGCTGAGATACTGCAGGGTGCAGTACCACCTGCTACCAGCTGGGAGCTCCTGGAAGCTACACCTGGCTGCCATCACTGGCTGTGCAGCCCTTAGCCTGCAGGCAGCAGAGGAGGACCAAAGCAAGGCACAGAGGTGGCGGCTGTGGGGCTGTTTCAGCTCCCGTGCGCATCACCCTGCTGCCCCTGCTCCTGTCTCTGCAGGCCCAGATCCCAGCAGCCTGGCCCAGAGAGTGTCCCACGTTAGCACAGTGTTGAGGTGGGCTGGAGGAAGCTGAGGTGGTGTAGGGCGGCTCTGAGCTGGGAGGGGATGGTGTTGTATCTTTGGGGCAACAGCCTTAGGAAGAAATCACTTTAGATGCAGAGAGCTGTAAACCTTAAAAGACTTCCATTTATTGTCACACACTGAACTAAAACAAAGACCAGCCAAAACTGGCTGGGCTATCCCCTCATAATCTAACTCAGTTGCCACAGCAACAACAAGATTCTATTACTATGACAACCAAATACACAACATATTCCTCCCTCCCAAATGAGAACATCCCCTAAATAAAACAAACACTAAACTAGAGAAGGAGGGTAGACTGCCTCCATTCCCAGCTAAACCCCGGGGATTATTTTGCCCCGTAAATGTGGGTTTGCCCTAGCTAAAGATCCAGCCATTGAGGAGGCCTTCTGTCTCTAGATGGATTACGGCGGACTTCTGCTGGTGTTGTTGCACCCAAAAGTGTCTTGGGCGCAGGCCTGACAATGGGCTCAGGGCTCGTAGTGCGAACAGTTGAGGATGTGGTATCAGTTCGTTCAGGGAAGGGGGGTGTGTCCGCCGCAGGCGGTAATGGAGGGGGAAAGTCAGGAGCAGCTGACTCTTGGTATCTCGCCGGAGGTGGTTAAGCCAGGCAACTAAACTGAAGATGTTTCCTGGGGACTGGTATGACCTGGCAACAGCTGATCTACATGTCGCCACCAGGTGAGATCCTCTGCAGTCTGGACAGTGTAGGAAACAGGTCCTGTTTGAGCGAAGACAGTGGCAGGGACCCATTTAGCTCTAGAAACATAGTTCCGAGCCAGAACCAGCTGTCCCGGGCTAAAGGTTCGGTCTTTTGCTCGGGGTTCATGCCTGATGACTTGATCTTGCCGCTGACATTGTACAATTTGTTGGGGTTCAGAAGGTTTCAGCAGATCAAAGCAAGTGCGCAGCTGTCGGCCCATCATTAGAAAGGCCGGGGATGCCTTGGTCGTAGCATGAGGTGTGTTCCCGTAGGATAGTAAGAAGGTGTCCAGACGCTTTTGAACGTATAATGGTCCCCTTGCCGATTTCAAAACTTGTTTCATTGTCTGCACAAACCTTTCAGCTAATCCATTGGTGGATGGATGATATGATGCTGAAGTGATGTGGTGTATCCCATTTGCCTTCATAAAATTTCCAAACTCCTGAGAGACGATCTGCGGTCTGTTGTCGCTCACAAGTTGTTCTGGCAGACCGAAACGACTAAAGAGTCCTCGTAGTTTTTGGATAGTACTCTCTGCTGTAGTGGACTGCATTATAGAGACTTCTGGCCATTTAGAATGGGCATCTACCACCACCAAGAACATGCTTCCTTCAAGTGGGCCAGCGAAGTCAACATAAATATACTGCCATGGGTTTTCAGGCTGGTCCCATGGGTGTAGGCGTGCCCCTGGGGTGCATTCCTCACACCCTGACATAAAATACAAGCTCTTCCCTTCTCTTCAATAGCACTGTCCAATCCAGGCCACCAAAAATAGCTTCATGCAATTTTCTTCATGCACACTATTCCACAGTGACCTGAATGTAGTTGTTCTAACATCTGTGATCTCAGTGGTGGTGGTATAATGACACGTCTTCCCCACAACAAACAACCAGAATGGATTGATAATTCCATCCTCCTGGACATGTAGCCCATAAGGTCGTATGAGACCGGAGAGGTTTGTAGAGATGTTCCATGCATCACCAGGTCCATAACTCGGGACCATACTTGGTTAACGCGATTTGCCTTCTTTACTTGAGTAGCAGTGAAGAGTATGTTCTCTACCTGTTCAAATAAAAGATTGCCTTCTGGGCAATATCTTGACGTTTGACTGGCAAAGGCAGCCTTGAGAGACCATCCGCATTGCCGTGCAGAGTGGATTTCCGATATTGGATTTCATATGTGTGTGCAGAAAGCAACAATGCCCATTGTTGCATACGACTAGCAGCCAATGGGGGAATGCCCGTGTGTGGTCCAAAAATTAAAGTCAGAGGTCGATGGTCTGTGAGAAGTGTAAACTTCCATCCGAATAGGTACTAATGAAATTTCCAAATTCCGAAAACGATTCCCAATTCCTCACATTCGATTTGGGTATCGTTAGTTTCTGCTTTGCTTAGGGTGCGTGAAGCAAAAGCAATAGGTCTCTCTTCTCCCAAAGGCATAATGTGTGACACGATCACTCCCACTCCATAAGGGGAGGCATCGCAGACAAACCGTAGAGGTAAGAATGGATCAAAGTGTGTCAGAACTTCTGAATTTAGCAATGCAGCCTTAGTTCTGTTAAACGCAACATCCAAGAATTCAGTCCGCTTCCAGGCCTTGTTTTGCCCAAGGAGTTCGTGAAGTGGTTTTAGCAGTGTGGCTAACTGTGAGATAAACTTTCCATAATACTTCAATAGTCCTAGAAACGAGCGAAGCTGGCTAACATTTTGAGGAGGTGGAGACTCCACAATAGCTTTAACCTTTGTAGGGGCCTTACGAAGGCCAGTAGCATCAATGATGTGTCCCAAATATTCAACAGAGGGCTGGAAGAATTCACACTTGTCTTTGCGGACTCATAGGCCATACTCTTCCAGTCTTTGTAGTGTAGCCTCTAAATTCTTTAGGTGATCCTCCTCATTCCTTCCAGTGACCAGGATGTCGTCCAGATAGCACTGAACTCCTGGCAAGCCACACAAGATCTGGTCCATAGCCCTCTGGAACAAGGCGGGAGCAGACGTTATTCTGAAGGGTAGGCGACAGTATCGATAAAGCCCTTTATGCGTCACAATAGTCAACAGTTCTTGGGACTTTTCATCGATGTGCATCTGTAAATACGCTTGACTCAGATCAATCTTACTGAACTTTTTTCTCCCAGCCAGGCCCACAAAGTGGTCATCGATACGGGGAAGCAGGTATTCTTCTGCACACAACACTGGGTTGACAGTGACTTTAAAATCTCCACAAAACCGAAGGGAGCCATCTTTCTTCACTATTGGAATGATTGGAGTTGCCTGTGGGCTATGGATGACTGGTATTAGGACTCCATTTGTGACCAGGCGCTCTAGGTCCGCTTCAACTTTTTGTCTGATGGCCTATGGCACAGTTCTGGCTTTCAGATATTTTGGTTGACTGTCAGGTTTAATGTTCAATGTCACGGTGATTCCCTTCATACTTCCCAGATCCTCTCCAAAAACAGCAGCATGTTTCCTTAGTGCAGTGGTCAGATCGGTTTCTTCTTTAGTCATTCGGTGCACTTCTGCCCAGTTCAGCTGAATCTTCCTAAGCCAAGACCTACCCATTAAGGCTGGGTGATTGCCTTTCATCACAAACAGTGGCAATTTAGCAGCCTGTCCATTGAGCTCCACCTTAACATCAGTAGTACCCAATATGGGCACAGCTTCTCCCGTGTACGCCTTCAGAACATTTTTCATTGCCTTAAGAGGAAGATGCTGTAGCTTTTCTTTATACACAGTCTCGGAGACCAGCGAGACGGCTGCACCGGTGTCCAGTTCCATGCATACAGGTTTGCCATCCAACAACAGGATTACCCTGTATTCATGTGAGCCCACTGCCAATGGCAAAAGGTGGAGTGGCACTTCTTATTCTGACGAGGTGTCACCTCGATCATCCTGGATCTGCTCTAGGGTATGCAGATTTTCCCTTTTGGTCTACCAGACTGCAGGCCGCTTTGACTTTTGTTTACAGGCACACTGAATGTGTCCCTTTTTGCCACAGTGTTGACACTCTAGGTCCTTACACCAGCATTCTGATGCATGGTGACCCAGCTTACCACAGCGGTAACATTCCTGGCTCCCCAGGGTTTTGTGGGTAGGTTCTTGTGACACCTTATGTACCCTAGGGGATGCACCGATGTATTGCGCCTCCTTTGTAGCCAGTTCCATGGAGACCGCAATATCAACGGCCTTCTGTAAGGTAAGCTGAGCCTCTGTCAATAGGCGCTTCCATATAGCTTCACTGTGCAGGCCACACACTAACCTGTCATGTAGGGTGTGATTTAACATCTCCTTAAGTTCACAGTGTTCCACAAGCTTTTTCAAAGTTGCTACAAATTGTACAACTGTTTTGTCCTCTTTTTGGTCTCTTAGGTCTGTAATCGAGTGACCAAAGAGATTGAAGTTTGAAGAGACTGGTTTTTGAATGTTATAATTCTTGACGTCTGATTTGTGTCCATTTATTCTTTTACGTAGAGACTGTCCAGTTTGGCCAATGTACATGGCAGAGGGGCATTGTCCTGTAGTAGGTAACTTCTGCGTACTCTTCTGGCTCTGTCAATCTAATAAGCGATGGTCATATAAACACCACCCTATACTGGAAACCTACTGACCGCTATACTTACCTACTTGCCTCCAGCTTTCATCCAGACCACACCACATGATCCATTGTCTACAGCCAAGCTCTACGATACAACCACATTTGCTCCAACCCCTCAGACAGAGACGAACACCTACAAGATCTCTATCAAGCATTCTTACAACTACAATACCCACCTACTGAAGTGAAGAAACAGATTGACAGAGCCAGAAGAGTACCCAGAAGTTACCTACTACAGGACAGGCCCAACAAAGAAAATAACAGAACGCCACTAGCCATCACCTTCAGCCCCCAACTAAAACCTCTCCAACGCATCATCAAGGATCTACAACCTATCCTGAAGGACGACCCATCACTCTCACAGATCTTGGGAGACAGGCCAGTCCTTGCTTACAGACAGCACCGCAACCTGAAGCAAATACTCACCAGCAACCACACTCCACAGAACAAAAACACTAACCCAGGAACCTATCCTTGCAACAAAGCCCGTTGCCAACTGTGCCCACATATCTATTCAGGGGACACCATCATAGGGCCTAATCACATCAGCCACACTATCAGAGGCTCGTTCACCTGCGCATCTACCAATGTGATCTATGCCATCATGTGCCAGCAATGCCCCTCTGCCATGTACATTGGCCAAACTGGACAGTCTCTACGTAAAAGAATAAATGGACACAACTCAGACGTCAAGAATTATAACATTCAAAAACCAGTCAGAGAACACTTCAATCTCTTTGGTCACTCGATTACAGACCTAAAAGTGGCAATTCTTCAACAAAAAAACTTCAAAAACAGACTCCAACGAGAGACTGCTGAATTGGAATTAATTTGCAAACTGGATACAAGTAACTTAGGCTTGAATAAAGACTGGGAGTGGATGTGTCATTACACAAAGTAAAACTATTTCCCCTTGTTTATTTCCCCTCCTACTGTTCTTGTAAAGTGCTGGAAATGGCCAACCTTGATTATCACTACAAAAGGTTCGCCCCCCGACCCCGCTCTCCTGCTGGTAATAGCTCACCTTACCTGATCACTCTGGTTACAGTCTGTATGGTAACACCCATTGTGTCATATGTTCTGTGTACATAAAATCTCCCCACTATATTTTCCACTGTACGCATCCGATGAAGTGAGCTGTAGCTCACGAAAGCTTATGCTCTAATAAATTTGTTAGTCTCTAAGGTGCCACAAGTACTCCTTTTCTCTCTCTTTTATCGTTTTGGCTTCCCCATTTACTCTGCTGCAACGCTCCTCTTACCTAAGCTAAAGGTCCCTGTAGTGCCCAAAAATCATGTAGGGTTTGTTCATCAAGTAAGTTACTACTAGATCAATTGTAACATGAAAGTGGGGATAGCGATGTGCTGAACCTGTGGCATAGAGGGGTGGCAGCTTGGAAGTGCTGCTCAACCCAGCCTGCTGAGTCCAAGAGCATATAAGGGGTCAGCTTGGGAGTGCTGATTGACCCTGTCCACTCAGACGCGCTCTGTTAATGTGTGTGTGTGTGTGTTCATCTGACTCTGGGGCTGGAGGAACCCAGACCTGGGGAACCTAGGTCCTGCAGGATAGCTCCATTGGGAAGGAACTTCCAGAAGGGAGAAGTAGAGCTCTGTATGAAAACACAAGTGACAAAAGCTGTACATTGATAGTTTTTCAGACCCCCCACAAAGAGTAACCCTAATAAATGGGCATACCCCAAAGTAACGGGCATATCTGGTAACAGCTTTGTCCACACTCAAATGGTATTGCTTTAACTATACGAAAGAGGAGAAGAGAGCTTGCAGAAGGCAGACCTCAAGGGCTGAAACACCACCTTTAAGTCTGACAGATGTGACAGAGATTGTCTCTCTTAAGTGGGTCTCTTCAGCCACAGCCATGGCTGCCATAAAACCAACTGAGTACATTCTTTGTCGCTCAGGGGTGCATACCCATGGTCTCTCAAGACTGAAGGAGGCCTATTACTCAACTATACTAGTATAGTTACAACAGTACAAACTGCTTTTGCGGATGCAATACCGCATGCAGACGTGGTCGCCCCATCCCAGAACAGATATACTGGAATTGGAAAAGGTTCAGAAAAGGGCAACAAAAATGATTAGGGGTATAGAACGGCTTCCGTATGAGGAGAGATTAATAAGACTGGGACTTTTCAGCTTGGAAAAGGGACGACTAAGGGGGGATATGATAGAGGTCTATAAAATCATGAGTGGTATAGAGAAAGTAAATAAGGAAGTGTTATTTACTCCTTCTCATAATAGAA
This sequence comes from Natator depressus, assembly GCF_965152275.1. Lineage (NCBI taxonomy): Eukaryota > Metazoa > Chordata > Testudines > Cheloniidae > Natator > Natator depressus. The sequence goes on from NC_134247.1 coordinate 35,518,317, forward strand.
AAACAAGGGGCCACCAAATGAAATTAATAGGTAGCAGGTTTAAAACAAACACAAGAAAGTATTTTTTCACGCAACGCACTGCCAACCTCTGGAACTCCTTGCCAGAGGGTGTTGTGAAGGCCAATACTATAACGGGGTTCAAAAGGGAGCGAGATAGATTCATGGAAGATAGGTCCATCAATGGTTATTAGCCAGGATGGGCAGGAATGGTGTCCCTAGACTCTGTTTGCCAGAAGCTGGGATGGGGTGACAGGGTATGGATCACTTGATGACAACCTGTCTGTTCATTTCCCTTTGGGGCACCTGGCATTGGCCACTATCAGAGGACAGGATACTGGGCTTGATGGACCTTTGGTCTGACCCAGTATGGCTGTTCTTGTGTTCTTATATTCTTAATTATATCGGGGCTTGTCCAGGTGGGTAAGTTACACCAGCACAAGGTAAAGTGAGAATTTAAACCACTATAGTTACGTGAGTACCATTCCCCTTGTTGACGCTCTGATTCTAGGATAAGAGTGTCTACACAGGGAGTTATACCGGTGTAACAAAAGCCATTTAATTATACCGCTACAATTATTCCAGTATAGTTGATGAAACTTTTCCATTTGGAAAAGCCCCTGCTATAAATATCCCTTATACTGGTATAGCTATTCCCGTAGGAAAGGGGAATCAGCTACACCAGTATGAGGTGCCTCAGCTCTGATAGAACTGTATCCATACAGGGTTGTACTGATTTCATTCTTTCCGTAGAAAAATCACCCCCTGAAATAGTTAAAGCAGTATAAAAACTACGTACAGACAAGGCCTAACCAAAGCTGCATTGTTTAACTGATTACTGATTTAGGGCAAATCTACAGATCAAATGATGGGATAGAGCTCTCCTGTTGTCTTAATAACTCCACCTCCACAAGAGGTGGTAGCTTTGTCTGTGGGAGAAGCTCTCCCGCCAACATAGAGCTGTCTACACTGCACTTAGGTTGCTATAACCATGTCACTCTGGGGTGTGTATTACTGTACTGAAGTAATATTGTAGTGTAGACCAAGGCTGAGTTAAATCAGTGCAAATCCCTGTGTAGATTCTCTGTTAAATTGGTTTGAGTGCCTTGTATTGAGTTTAATTCAATCACACTATTTGTTGACATTGGGGAGAGGGGAGGGTCCTGAGTTGTTATTTGCACAGTGTTGCCAGTTCCCTTGACTTTTTTGTGGGTTTCCTGATATCTGGTGTTCACGTTAAAGTCCCAGTTCTTGGAACTCTGTGATCACCTGAGACTCTCGGCTTAGTTTTGTTTTTAAATGAAAGTTCGCAGCCCTCCTGGTTGCAGAGAAAAGCTAGAAAACACGACCCCCTAATGGCTCAGAAACCAGACGACAAACACTAGCCCCTCAAACGCACTGTGATTTAGCTCTTGTCCAAATCTCATGACTTGAGAGCCAATCCCATGGTTTCAGGGGCCTGGCCGCTGATGCTGAGCACTGGGGCTGGGCCACACTGGCTGCGTTGCACAGGCTGGGGCCCGCAGGGTGAGCCTTTCAAAACATGAGCCTGGGGCAAGCATTTGTGGCTCCCTCTAGGCCAAATGCAGCTGAGCTGTGAGGGGGTGTAAAGTGCATGGCAGGTAAACAGCAAAGCGGTGTAACTTGCATTGCTCTCGCACTCGGTGAATGGACACGACAAGGGGGAGTCGCTAGGCAAGGGATTGTAGGGAGCGGAGGAAGAGGCTGTGACTGGGGGTGGAATGAAGCAGCCCCTCATCCTTCTGCCTGCTCCATTCCCAGCACAGGGCCATATTCACCTGGGGGTGCCAAACCCATGCAAATGACCCCAGTCTGCCTCAGCGCAACTCCAGGCTTTCATGTTCCTGTGTCTGCGGGCCCAGAAAACCTTCCCCTTTACCTGTAAAGGGTTAAGAAGCTCAGCCCTGGTCTACACTAGGACTTTAGGTCGAATTTAGCAGTGTTAAATCGATGTAAACCTGCACCTGTCCACACGATGAAGCCCTTTATTTCGACTTAAAGGGCTCTTAAAATCGATTTCCTTACTCCACCCCTGACAAGTGGATTAGCGCTTAAATCGGCCTTGCCGGGTCGAATTTGGGGTACTGTGGACACAATTCGACGGTACTGGCCTCCGGGAGCTATCCCAGAGTGCTCCATTTTGACCGCTCTGGACAGCACTCTCAACTCAGATGCACTGGCCAGGTAGACAGGAAAAGAACCGCGAACTTTTGAATCTCATTTCCTGTTTGGCCAGCGTGGCAAGCTGCAGGTGACCATGCAGAGCTCATCAGCAGAGGTGACCATGATGGAGTCTCAGAATCGCAAAAGAGCTCCAGCATGGACCGAACGGGAGGTATGGGATCTGATCGCTGTATGGGGAGAGGAATCCGTGCTATCAGAACTCCGTTCCAGTTTTCGAAATGCCAAAACCTTTGTCAAAATCTCCCAGGGCATGAAGGACAGAGTCCATAACAGGGACCCGAAGCAGTGCCGCATGAAACTGAAGGAGCTGAGGCAACCCTACCAGAAAACCAGAGAGGCGAACGGCCGCTCCGGGTCAGAGCCCCAAACATGCCGCTTCTATGATGAGCTGCATGCCATTTTAGGGGGTTCAGCCACCACTACCCCAGCCGTGTTGTTTGACTCCTTCAATGGAGATGGAGGCAATACGGAAGCAGGTTTTGGGGACGAAGAAGATGATGATGATGATGAGGTTGTAGATAGCTCACAGCAAGCAAGCGGAGAAACTGGTTTTCCCGACAGCCAGGAACTGTTTCTCACCCTGGACCTGGAGCCAGTACCCCCCGAACCCACCCAAGGCTGCCTCCTGGACCCAGCAGGCGGAGAAGGGACCTCCGGTGAGTGTACCTTTTAAAATACTATACATGGTTTAAAAGCAAGCATGTGAAAGGATTACTTTGCCCTGGCATTCGCAGCTCTCCTGGATGTACTCCCAAAGCCTTTGCAAAAGGTTTCCGGGGGGGGGGGGGGGGGCAGCCTTATTGCGTCCTTCATGGTAGGACACTTTACCACTCCAGGCCAGTAACAAGTACTCGGGAATCATTGTACAACAAAGCATTGCAGTGTATGTTTGCTGGCGTTCAAACAACATCCGTTCTTTATCTCTCCGTGTTATCCTCAGGAGAGTGAGATATAATCCATGGTCACCTGGTTGAAATAGGGTGCTTTTCTTCAGGGGACACTCAGAGGAGCCCATTCCTGCTGGGCTGTTTGCCTGCGGCTGAACAGAAATGTTCCCCGCTGTTAGCCACAGGGAGGGGGGAGGGTTGAGGGGGTAGCCACGCGGTGGGGGGAGGCAAAATGTGACCTTGTAACAAAAGCACATGTGCTATGTATGTAATGTTAACAGCAAGGTTTACCCTGAAAGAGTGTAGCCAGTGTTTTATAAAATGTGTCTTTTTAAATACCGCTGTCCCTTTTTTTTTCTCCACCAGCTGCATGTGTTTCAATGATCACAGGATCTTCTCCTTCCCAGAGGCTAGTGAAGATTAGAAAGAAAAAAAAACGCACTCGAGATGAAATGTTCTCCGAGCTCATGCTGTCCTCCCACACTGACAGAGCACAGACGAATGCGTGGAGGCAAATAATGTCAGAGTGCAGGAAAGCACAAAATGACCGGGAGGAGAGGTGGCGGGCTGAAGAGAGTAAGTGGCGGGCTGAAGAGAGTAAGTGGCGGGCTGAAGAGAGGGCTGAAGCTCGAATGTGGCGGCAGCGTGATGAGAAGAGGCAGGATTCAATGCTGAGGCTGCTGGAGGACCAAACCAGTATGCTCCAGTGTATGGTTGAGCTGCAGCAAAGGCAGCTGGAGCACAGACTGCCACTACAGCCCCTGTGTAACCAACCGCCCTCCTCCCCAAGTTCCATAGCCTCCACACCCAGATGCCCAAGAATGCGGTGGGGGGGCCACCGGCCAACCAGCCACTCCGCCACAGAGGATTGCCCCCCAAAAAAGAAGGCTGTCATTCAATAAATTTTAAAGTTGTAAACTTTTAAAGTGCTGTGTGGCATTTTCCTTCCCTCCTCCACCACCCTCCTGGGCTACCTTGGTAGTCATCCCCCTATTTGTGTGATGAATGAATAAAGAATGCATGAATGTGAAGCAACAATGACTTTATTGCCTCTGCAAGCGGTGATCGAAGGGAGGAGGAGAGGGTGGTTAGCTTATAGGGAAGTAGAGTGAACCAAGGGGTGGGGGGTTTCATCAAGGAGAAACAAACAGAACTTTCACACCATAGCCTGGCCAGTCATGAAACTGGTTTTCAAAGCCTCTCTGATGCGTACCGCGCCCTCCTGTGCTCTTCTAACCGCCCTGGTGTCTGGCTGCGCGTAACCAGCAGCCAGGCAATTTGCCTCAACCTCCCACCCCGCCATAAACGTCTCCCCCTTACTCTCACAGATATTGTGGAGCACACAGCAAGCAGTAATAACAGTGGGAATATTGGTTTCGCTGAGGTCTAAGCGAGTCAGTAAACTGCGCCAGCGCGCCTTTAAACGTCCAAATGCACATTCTACCACCATTCTGCACTTGCTCAGCCTGTAGTTGAACAGCTCCTGACTACAGTCCAGGCTGCCTGTGTACAGCTTCATGAGCCATGGCATTAAGGGGTAGGCTGGGTCCCCAAGGATACATATAGGCATTTCAACATCCCCAACCGTTATTTTCTGGTCTGGAATAAAGTCCCTTCTTGCAGCTTTTGAAACAGACCAGAGTTCCTGAAGATGCGAGCGTCATGTACCTTTCCCGGCCATCCCACGTTGATGTTGGTGAAACGTCCCTTGTGATCCACCAGAGCTTGCAGCACTATTGAAAAGTACCCCTTGCGGTTTATGTACTCGGCGGCTTGGTGCTCCGGTGCCAAGATAGGGATATGGGTTCCGTCTATGGCCCCACCACAGTTAGGGAATCCCATTGCAGCAAAGCCATCCACTATGACCTGCACATTTCCCAGGGTCACTACCCTTGATATCAGCAGATCTTTGACTGCGTGGGCTACTTGCATCACAGCAGCCCCAACAGTAGATTTGCCCACTCCAAATTGATTCCCAACTGACCGGTAGCTGTCTGGCGTTGCAAGCTTCCACAGGGCTATCGCCACTCGCTTCTCAACTGTGAGGGCTGCTCTCATCTTGGTATTCATGCGCTTCAGGGCAGGGGAAAGCAAGTCACAAAGTTCCATGAAAGTGACCTTACGCATGCGAAAGTTTCGCAGCCACTGGGAATCATCCCAGACCTGCAACGCTATGCGGTCCCACCAGTCTGTGCTTGTTTCCCGAGCCCAGAATCGGCGTTCCACAGCATGAACCTGCCCCATTAGCACCATGATGCCTACATGGGCAGGGCCCATGCTTTCAGAGAAATCTGTGTCCATGTCCTGATCACTCACGTGACCGCGCTGACGTCGCCTCCTCGCCCGGTAGCGCTTTGCCAGGTTCTGGTGCTGCATATACTGCTGGATAATGCGTGTGGTGTTTAATGTGCTCCTAATTGCCAAAGTGAGCTGAGCGGCCTCCATGCTTGCCTTGGTATGGCGTCCGCTCAGAAAAAAGGCGCGGAACGATTGTCTGCCGTTGCTCTGACGGAGGGAGGGGCGACTGACGACACGGCTTACAGGGTTGGCTTCAGGGAGCTAAAATCAACAAAGGGGGTGGCTTTACATCAAGGAGTATTTCAGGCAGGACTTCACGGAGGGTTCCAATAAGAAATGGTGCACCTAAGTTATTGTTCTTATTGGAACAAGGAGGTTAGCCTGGCCTCTGATTGATACATGGCTAGATTTACCTTGCTGCACCTTCTCTGTGAGTGACTGCAGTGTGACCTAGAGGAATGAGTCCCCTAGACAGGGGAGGAGGCAAATGAGTACAAAACAAATCTGGTCTATTTCTTGTTTTGATCCACTCCATCTATCTTTTACATCTTTGGCTGGCAGCAGACGGTGCAGAAGGACTGCATGCCATCCACATCTCATGGCTGCTCGGCAGAAGATGGTACAGTACAATTGCTAGCCATCGTCATCTCTTGCCTGCCCGCCAGAAGATGGTACAGTACGACTGCTAGCAATCCATATTGCCTGCCTGCTCACCATAAGACGGTTCAATAGGACTGACTGCAGGACTAAAGAGAATGACCTGGTCAAGTCACTCCAAATTTAGTCCCTGCGCCCATGTCTGCCCAGGCGCTCCCAGCTGACGTGGCCAGGAGCACCTCGGACATGACGAGGACGGCTACCAGTCGTACTGTACCGTCTGCTGCCAGAAGGCAATGGGTTGCTGCTACTGTGTAGCAATGCCGTACCACATCTGCCAGCACCCAGGAGACATACGGTGACGGTTACCTGAGAGGGCTCCATGCTTGCGGTGGTATGGCGTCTGCACAGGTAACTCAGGAAAAAAGGCGCGAAATGATTGTCTGCCCTTGCTTTCACGGAGGGAGGGAGGGAAGGGGGGCCTGACGATATGTACCCAGAACCACCCGCGACAATGTTTTAGCCCCATCAGGCATTGGGATCTCAACCCAAAATTCCAATGGGCAGCGGAGACTGCGGGAACTGTGGGATAGCTACCCACAGTGCAACGCTCCGGAAGTCGACGCTAGCCTCGGTACTGTGGAAGCACTGCGCCGAATAATGCACTTGGAGCATTTTCTGTGGGGACACACACACTCGAATATATAAAACCGATTTCTAAAAAAACGACTTCTATAAATTCGACCTTATTCCGTAGTGTAGACATACCCTCAGATAACATGGTTGGCACCTGGCCAAAAGGACCAACAGGGGGAGAAGATACTTTCAAATCTGTGGGGGAAGGTTTTTGTTTTGTGTTTCTTTGTGTTCTCTCCAGGTCAGCGAGGAAGCAGGGCAAGGAAAATACATCTCCTAAAGCCATACCTGAACTAAGCATCTAAGATTACAAATTGTAAGTAATAGGAAGGAAATGCATTAGATTATTTTTTGTTTTAGCTTGTGAATTTTCCCTATGCTAAAAGGGAGGTTTATTCCTGGGTTTTTTTTTGTAACTTTAAAGTTTTGCCTAGAGGGGAATCCTCTGTGTTTTGAATCTGATTTCCCTGTAAAATTACATTCCATCCTGATTTTACAAAGGTGCTTCTTTTACTTTTTCTTTATAATAAAGTTCTGCTTTTAAGTACGAAATTGGTTTTTAGTGTCCTAAAAAGGCAAGGGGCTGGTCTGTGCTTACCTTGTTAACCTATTTGGTTGGTGTATTATTCTCAAGCCTCCCCAGGAAAGGGGGTGAAGGGGCTTGGGGGGATATTTTAGGGAAACAGAAACTCCAAGTGGTTCTTTTCCTAAATCTTTGTCTAACTCACTTGGTGGTGTCAGAAGTACCCATCCAAGGACAAGAAAGGATTTGTGCCTTGGGGAAGTTTTTAACCTAAGCTGGCAGAAATAAGCTTAGGGGGTCTTTCATGTGGGTCCCCACATCTGTACCCTAGAGTTCAGAGTGGGGAGGGAACTCTGACATGGTGGCAGAGCGGTGGGATCATTTTGAACCAGAAGCACAAACCTCAGGATATTAAAAGGACTTATTTTCTTCTTTTGGCTGCTTGGAAGGCAGGGAGGTGTTTTTTTTTTAAAAGGACCCTTTTTTTTTTTTTTTTTTTTTTAAAGCTGACAGCAGCTGGAGTTTTTTTTTCTTTCTTTGCCTGAAGGCAGAGGAGTTAAGTTCCTGAAAGGGAATTCACAAGCTGTTTGTTTTTTCTTTCTAGCTCTTGAGTTAGGCTGGGCTAAGAGCAGGGAAGCTAGGATAATGGAAAGTGATGTCCAAATAAACTAGATTTAGCTAGACTGGAAGAAAAAGAAAACGAACATAAAAAAAGGATGGAATTAAGAAAATTAAAAATTAATGCAAAGAAAGCTGCCCACAAGAAATCTGTGGAGGCAAAAACAGCCAGAAAGGAGTCTGCCCACAAGAAAGCTATGAAGGCCCAGAGGGAGGCCCAGAAGCATGCTCAGGAGAAGAGGAAAAAAGAGAGAAAGCATGACCTGGAGGTGATGAAGTTAAAACAACAAAATCCTTCAGCAGCTGCCTCCAGTTCCCCAAAAATCCACAAATGGGAGAGACTATGTCCACAGTATAATAAATCCAGTAATATTGCTAAATATTTCATCACCTTTAAAAAACTGTGCACACTCTATGCAATTCCTAACAATCACAAAATGACCACATTGGTAGCAAAATTGAGTCGCAGAGCTCTGGACATATTCAACAGGACACCTATTGAGGATGCTTCGGACTATGGTAAATTTAAGAATTTGGTTTTAAAACAATTTCAAATCACACCTAAAACTTACAGAGTAAAATTTAGAGCCCTTAAGAGAGGGCCTGGACTAAGTAATGTGGCTTATGTAAACCAAATAAAGGATCTGTTAGATAAATGGGTCAAAGAAGGGGGTGTAACTAGCTTTAAAGGAATGTGTGATTTGGTTATACAGGAGCAATTTCTGACTATGACCAATGACAATATAAAACAGTGTTTATGGGATAAAAAAATGGACTCAGCAGCTTCTTATGCTGATCAATACAAGCAGTCCCAGACTGTCAAAGAGGCGGGGCAAATCGAAACCAAACGGGTGGAGGCAGCAGAGAGAAACAACCCTGGTCGCAGTTTGAGCGGATACCAGAAGGGACACCCTGAGACCACACCCTACCACCCGGGGCAGCCCAAGGCCCCAACTACACCCCAAGAAAAAACCCAGACACCTTATCGTCCCACCACACCATTCTCCAGCAACCCATCTTGCCTCAGTGACCAGTCAGCTGGGCGATGCTTTAAATGTAACGTGCTGGGGCATGTAAAGGCCAACTGCCCCAAGATCCTGAACAGACTGCAGTTCATTGCACTGGGGTCACACCAAAGGTCCTCAGGCCCAAATGCCTCCCAAATATCCTCAAAGCAAAGGGAAACTGTAAGTGTGGACAAAAAAAAAAGGTTATCGCGTGAAGGGACACTGAAGCACAGGTGTCAGCTATCCACCAATCCTTAGTGGACCCCAAATTCATCAACCCAGAGGCCCAAGTAATAATTCAACCCTTCAAGTCAAACTCTTTTGACTTGCCTACAGCCAAGTTGCCTGTCCAGTACAAGGGCTGGTCAAAAATGTGAACTTTTGTAGTCTATAATAATTATCCCATTCCCATGCTGCTGGGGGAAGACTTGGCCCACCATGTGAAGTTAGCCAAGAGGGTGGGACTGGTCACCCGCAGCCAGGCTAAGCAAGCCTTCACACCTAGCTCTGTTCTTGAGCCTTCTACAAGGGCCCAGTCTGTGTTACCAGAGACCTAGACTGAGGTGGTGGAACCGAACCCCATGCCAACGTCTGCGACAGCAGTAGTGAATCCAGTCACAGAGACCCAGCCAGAGCCAGTCCCAAAACCTGAACTGGCGGAGCAACCAGCACCAGAACTGTTGCCAGCACTGAATCCAGTGCTTGCAACCCCATCTACAACTCCACACCAGAGGGCACCACCAAACCCGCACTGGCAGCAGCAGCTAAACCTGCACAAGAGGCTCAGCCGGAGCCTAAAACACTACATAGTGCACCAGCAAAAAGCGGTTCACAGTCAATGGAAACAGCCCCATCCCCTGCATCGCTTCCAAAGGGACTAAGACCAAGTCCACAATCCAGTGAGAACATAATGTCTCCAGCATCAAGGAAACAGTTCCAGGCCAAGCAGGAAGCAAATAAAAGCCTCCAGGGAACTTGGACGGTGGCACGAAACAACCTACCGCCTCTCAGGTCTTCTAACCTATCCCAGTTTGTTGTAAAAAAAGAACTTTTATACAAGAAAACTCTTTCTGGTGGTCACCAGGAAGACTGGCATCCTCAAAGACAGTTGGTAGCTCCAACTAAGTACCAGGTAAAGCCCTTAAGATTAGCTCACGATCATCCTAGTGGCCATGCTGGGGTGAACAGGACCAAAAACCATTTGGGGAAGTCATTCCACTGGGAGGGAATGGGCAAGGACATTTCTACTTATATCCGGTCTTGTGAGGTATGCCAAAAAGTGGAAAAACCCCAAGACCAGGTCAAAGCCCCTCTCCAGCCACTCCCCATCACTGAGGTTCCCTTTCAGCAAGTAGCTGTGGATATTCTGGGCCCCTTTCCAAAAAAGACACCTAGAGAAAAGCAGTACATACTAACTTTCATGGATTTTGCCACCCGATGGCCGAAAGCAGTAGCTCTAAGCAACACCACGGCTAAAAGTGTGTGCCAAGCATTAACAAACATTTTTGCCAGGGTAGGTTGGCCCTCCGACATCCTTACAGATTCGGGAACTAATTTCCTGGCAGGGACCATAAAAAGCCTGTGGGAAGCTCAAGGGGTGAACCACTTGGTTGCCACCCCTTACCACCATCAAACAAATGGCCTGGTGAACAAGTTTAATGGAACTTTGGGGGCTAAATACGTACATTCGTAAATGAGCACTCCAATAATTGGAACCTAGTGTTGCAGCAATTGCTCTTTGCCTACAAAGCTGTACCACATCCCAGTTTAGGGTTTTCACCATTTGAACTTGTGTATGGCTGTGAGGTTGAGGGGCCATTACAGTTGGTAAAACAGCAATGGAAGGGGTTTACGCCTTTTCCAGAAACTAACATTCTGGACTTTGTAAACAACCTACAAAACACCCTCCAAACCTCTTTAGCTCTTGCTAAAAAAAACCTAAAAAATGCTCAGAAAAAGCAAAAAGCCTGGTATAATAAACATGCCAGAGAGCATTCCTTCAAAGTAGGGGACCAGGTCATGGTCTTAAAGGCGCTCCAGGCCCATAAGATAAAAGCATCGTGGGAAAGGCCATTGATGGTCCAAGAGCACCTGGAAGCTGTTAACTATCTCATAGCATCCCCCACCTCAACCCTAAAGCCTAAAGTGTACCATGTTAATTCTCTAAAGCCCATTTATTCCAGAGAATTAAAGGTTTGTCAGTTTATAGCCCAGGGAGAGAATGACGCTAAGTGGCCTAAAGGTGTCTACTACAAAGAAAAAAGTAACGGTGGCGTGAAAGCGGTAAACCTCTCAATGACCCTCGATGTATGCAGCAACAGCAAATCAAGGAGCTGTGCACTAGCTTCGCGCCAATGTTCTCAGCCACCCCAGAACGAACCAAATGGACATACCATTCCATTGACATAGGTAATGCTCGCCCAATTAAAGCCCAACCTTACCAGGTGTCTCCTCAAGCCAAAACTGCTATAAAACGGAAGATCCAGGACATGCTACAAATGGGTGTAATCCGCCCCTCTAACACTGCATGGGCATCTCCAGTGGTTCTAGTTCCCAAATCAAATGGGGAGATATGCTTTTGCGTGGACTACCATAAGCTAAATGCTGTAACTCGTCCCGACAAGTATCCAGTGCCACGCACAGATGAGCTATTGGAGAAACTGGGACGTGCCCAGTTCATCTCTACCTTGGACTTAACCAAGGGGTACTGGCAAGTACCGCTGGATGAAAGGTCAGCCTTCATCACCAATGTAGGGCTGTATAAATTTAATGTGCTCCCTTTCGGGCTGCAAAAGGCACCCGCCACTTTCCAAAAACTTGTAAATAGTCTCCTAGTGAAATTGGAAAAATCTGCAGTAGCCTACCTTAATAATGTGGCCATCTTTTCTAATTCATGGGCAAAACACTTAAAGCATCTGCAAAAAGTCTTCGAGCGCATAAGAAAGGCAGAACTAACTGTTAAGGCTAAAAAGTGTCAAATAGGGCTAAACAAAGTAACTTACCTTAAACACCAGGTGGGTCAAAAAACTATCAACCCCTACAGGCCAAAGTGGATGCTATCCAAAAGTGGCTTGTCCCCAAAGTAAAAAAAAACAGGTCCAATCCTTCTTAGGCTTGGCTGGATATTACAGGCGATTTGTACTGCACTACAGCCAAATCACCGCCCCACTAACAGACCTAACCAAAAAAAACCAGCCAAATGCAGTTCAGTGAACTAAAGAGCGTCAAAAGGCCTTTAACCAGCTTAAAGCAACACTTATGTCTGACCCTGTGCTAAGGGCCCCAGACTTTAACAAACCTTTCCTAGTAACCACAGATGCCTCCGACCGTGGTGTGGGAACAGTTTTAATGCAGAAAGGACCAAATCAAAAATTCCATCCTGTCGTGTTTCTCAGCAAAAAACTGTCTAACAGAAAAAGCCACTGGTCAATCAGCAAAAAGAAATGTTATGCCATTGTATACGCTCTAAAAAAGCTACTCCCATATGTTTGGGAACGGCATTTCCACCTACAAACTGACCATGCTGCGCTAAAGTGGCTTCATACCATCAAGAACAATAACAAAAAAATTCTTTGGTAAAGTTTAGCTCTCCAAAATTTTAATTTAAAAATACAACACATTTCAGAAGCTTCTAACAAAGTGGCTAATGCCCTGTCTGTAAAAGTTTCCCAAAATCAGCTTGTTAAAATCGTCCTTAAAATGTAAAAAATATTGTTAGTTTTTATATTATCAGTAGTATATCTAAAGATGCATGTGTCTTATTAATTCTGTTTTCTCCTAACGCTCCAAAAAAAAAAAGAAAAATCACAGCCAGTGTGGAGCAGGCTGTCCAGCACTGTCTATGATTTGCGGTGCCATGTCATAAACATACAGCTAAGGGTAGCTTAGCTTTACCTGTAAAGGGTTAAAAAGCTCAGATAACCTGGTTGGCACCTAACCAAAAGAACTAATAAGGGGAAGAAAATACTTTCAAATCTGCGGGGAAAGGTTTTTGTTTTGTGTTTCTTTGTGTTCTCGCCGGGTCAGCAAGGAAGCAGGGCAGGAAAAATACATCTCCTAAAGCCATACCTAAACTAAGCATCTAAAATTACAAATTGTGAGTAATAAAAAGAAAATCCATTAAATTATCTTTTGTTTTAGCTTGTAAATTTTCCCTAGGCTAAAAGGAAGGTTTATTCCTGTTTTTTTTTGTAACTTTAAAGTTTTGCCTAGAGGGGAATCCTCTGTGTTTTAAATCTAATTACCCTGTAAAATTACCTTCCATCCTAATTTTACAAAGGTGTTTCTTTTACTTTTTTCTTTTTAATAAAGTTCTGCTTTTAAGAACCTAATTCGTTTTTAGTGTCCTAAAAACCCAAGGGGCTGGTCTGTGCTCACCTTGTTAACCTATTTGGTTGGTATATTATTCTCAAGCCCCCCCAAAAAAGGGGGTAAAGGGGCTTGGGGGAATATTTTAGGAAAACAGAAACTCCAAGTGGTTCTTTTCCTAAATCTTTGTCTTAACTCACTTGGTGGTGGCAGCAGTACCCATCCAAGGACCAAAAAAAAAAAAAAAATTGTGCCCCTCGGGAAAGTTTTTAACCTAAGCTGGTAAAAATAAGCTTAGGGGGTCTTTCATGCGGGTCCCCACATCTGTACCTTAGAGTTCAGAGTGGGGAGGAAACCTTAATAGGGGGTTGCTGTAATGCAGATCGTTCATTCTTCCCCATCTCTCCTTCCTCTAGGACAGGGGTCTCAAGCTCAATTTACCTTAGGACCAGTGCCAGTCCTCAAATCCTCAGAGGGCCAATAATGTCACTCATGTGGCCCTGGCTGACTTTGCTCGGCAACTAGTGATGGTATCTCTGTCCCTCTCCCCCAGCCAATGGGAGCTGTGGGAGGCGGCTCCTGCAGCAGACAGAGCAGTGATTATGAGTGATTATGAGTTTACGCAATTAAACTTTTATAGGTGACCTGACTAATTTAAATGACAGTTGATCTCCATTCATTGTGAATAGTTAGGTTTCAGAGTAACAGCCGTGTTAGTCTGTATTCGTAAAAAGAAAAAAGAAAAGGAGTACTTGTGGCACCTTAGAGACTAACCAGTTTATTTGAGCATGAGCTTTCGTGAGCTACAGCTCACTTCATCGGATGCATGATGATGCATCCGATGAAGTGAGCTGTAGCTCACGAAAGCTCATGCTCAAATAAACTGGTTAGTCTCTAAGGTGCCACAAGTACTCCTTTTCTTTTTTCTTTTTGTGAATAGTTAGATTTTTAAAGTCTAAAATGGAACGTCGGCACATAGTTCAAAATGTCCTATCTTACCATTCTGAAGGCCTGTGAATGTTGCATTTTTAAGTGTTGTTTACTATGATTATGTGTCTCCAATTTATGTGTCATATTTTGAAACAATGTTTGATAACTATGTATGTGGATAGGTTTGCAATTATCAAAAAAGAAGCTTACAAGCAGTGGAAGATTGGACAAATGACCAGGGAGGAGTATAAAAATATTGCTCAGGCATGCAGGAGTGAAATCAGGAAGGCCAAATCACACCTGGAGTTGCAGCTAGCAAGAGATGTTAAGAGTAACAAGAAGGGTTTCTACAGCTATGTTAGCAACAAGAAGAAAAGGACCTAGGGGTGACAGTGGACGAGAAGCTGGATATGAGTCAGCAGTGTGCCCTTGTTGCCAAGAAGGCCAATGGCATTTTGGGATGTATAAGTAGGGGCATAGCGAGCAGATCGAGGGACGTGATCGTTCCCCTCTATTCGACACTGGTGAGGCCTCATCTGGAGTACTGTGTCCAGTTTTGGGCCCCACACTACAAGAAGGATGTGGATAAATTGGAGAGAGTCCAGCGAAGGGGAACAAAAATGATTAGGGGTCTAGAGCACATGACTTATGAGGAGAGGCTGAGGGAGCTGGGATTGTTTAGTCTGCAGAAGAGAAGAATGAGGGGGGATTTGATAGCTGCTTTCAACTACCTGAAAGGGGGTTCCAAAGAGGATGGCTCTAGACTGTTCTCAATGGTAGCAGATGACAGAACGAGGAGTAATGGTCTCAAGTTGCAATGGGGGAGGTTTAGATTGGATATTAGGAAAAACTTTTTCACTAAGAGGGTGGTGAAACACTGGAATGCGTTACCTAGGGAGGTGGTAGAATCTCCTTCCTTAGAGGTTTTTAAGGTCAGGCTTGACAAAGCCCTGGCTGGGATGATTTAACTGGGAATTGGTCCTGCTTTGAGCAGGGGGTTGGACTAGATGACCTTCTGGGGTCCCTTCCAACCCTGATATTCTATGATTCTATGATTCTATGATAAGAAGGTCAGGGAAAGTGTGGGCCCCTTACTGAATGAGGGAGGCAAGTTAGTGACAGAGGATGTGGAAAAAGCTAATGTACTCAATGCTTTTTTTGCCTCTGTCTTCACGAACAAGGTCAGCTCCCAGACTACTGCATTGGGCAGCAAAGTATGGGGAGGAGGTGACCAGCCCTCTGTGGAGAAAGAAGTGGTCCAGGACTATTTAGAAAAGCTGGATGAGCACAAGTCCATGGGGCCGGATGCGCTGCATCCGAGGGTGCTAAAGGAGTTGGCGGATGTGATTGCAGAGCCATTGGCCATTATCTTTGAAAACTCATAGAGATTGGGTGAGGTACCAGATGACTGGAAAAAGGCTAATGTAGTGCCCATCTTTAAAAAAGGGAAGAAGGAGGATCCTGGGAACTACAGGCCAGTCAGCCTCACCTCAGTCCCTGGAAAAATCATGGAGCAGGTCCTCAAGGAAGCAATTTTGAAGCACTTAGAGGAGAGGAAAGTGATCAGGAACAGTCAGCATGGATTCACCAAGGGCAAGTCATGCCTGACTAACCTAATTGCCTTCTATGATGAGATAACTGCCTCTGTGGATGAGGGGAAAGCAGTGGACGTGTTATTCCTTGACTTTAGCAAAGCTTTTGACACGGTCTCCCACAGTATTCTTGCCAGCAAGTTAAAGAAGTATGGACTGGATGAATGGACTATAAGGTGGATAGAAAGCTGGCTAAATCATCGGGCTCAACGGGTAGTGATCAATGGCTCCATGTCTGGTTGGCAGCAGGTATCAAGCGGAGTGCCCTAAGGGTCGGTCCTGGGGATGGTTTTGTTCAATATGTTCATTAATGATCTGGAGGATGGTGTGGATTGCACCCTCACCAAGTTTGCAGATGACACTAAACTGGGAGGAGTGGTAGATACTCTGGAGGGTAGGGATAGGATAGAGGGCCCTAGACAAATTAGAGGATTGGGCAGAAAGAAATCTGATGAGGTTCAAGAAGGACAAGTGCAGAGTCCTGCACTTAGGATGGAAGAATCCCATGCACTGCTACAGACTAGGGACTGAGTGGCTAGGCAGCAGTTCTGCAGAAAAGGACCTAGGGGTTACCGTGGACAAGAAGCTGGATATGAATCAACAGTGTGCCCTTGTTGCCAAGAAGGCCAATGGCATTTTGTGATGTATAAGTAGGAGCATTGCCAGCAGATCGAGGGACGTGATCATTCCCCCCTTTTCGGCATTGGTGAGGCCTCATCTGGAGTACTGTGTCCAGTTTTGGGCCCCACACTACAAGAAGGATGTGGAAAAATTGAAAAGAATCCAGTGGAGGGCAACAAAAATTATTAGGGGGCTGGAGCACGTGACTTATGAGGAGAGGCTGAGGGAACTGGGATTATTTAGTCTGCAGAAGAGAAGAATGAGGGGGCATTAGATAGCTGCTTTCAACTACCTGAAAGGGGATTCTAAAGAGGATGGATCTAGACTGTTCTCAGTGGTAGCAGATGACAGGACAAGGAGTAATGGTCTCAAGTTGCAGTGGGGGAGGTTTAGGTTGGATATTAGGAAAAACTTTTTCACTAGGAGGGTGGTGAAGCACTGGAATAGGTTACCTCGGGAGGTGGTGGAATCTCCATCCTTAGAGGTTTTTAAGGTTAGGCTTGGCAAAGCCCTGGCTGGGATGATTTAGTTGGGGATTAGGTCCTGCTTTGAGCAGGGGGTTGGACTAGATGACCTCCTGAGGTCCCTTCCAACCAATGTTCCCTCTAATTTTTGACAGGCCGTGCGTGCAAAAAATTTCTTCTATGCAAATTTTTGACAGGCCGTGTGCACAAAAAATTTCTTCTGTGCAAATTTTTGTGTGTGCGGTGTTTCGCCATGTGCGCGGGGTTTAGGTTCTCTGTGCACGCACGCACGCGCACAGCTTAGAGGGAACAGTGCTTCCTACCCTGATATTCTATGATTCTATGAACTCATATGAGCTTGCAGCGTCCAGCGGGTATAACTGGGCATTACACGACGGAGATTCCTAGGGTTGTGTCTGGGGCCGGAGATACTGGCTAGTGTCATTCGGTTGCACAATCCAAAGAGCAGCTTACATACCAGAGGCTGTGCGTGAACAGCCCAGGAGTGGGGGTTCTCACAGCAGAGCACAGTAAGGCTGGCTCCCAGAGTCAAGGATTGAAGTGACATAGCAGATCACAGGTCCGGACAACACCAGGGTGGAATGTCAGCCCCCCCTTCCCAGCTGTGACACCGCAGAGCCTTTACCCCTATGTCCCCCTTCCCAGCTGTGACATCACAGAGCCTTGCCTATATCCTCATTCCTCTGTTCCCAACTCCCAATTCCTGTTCCCCATTCCCTGTTCCCTCATTCTCCCATTCCCTTTCCCACTTCCCGTCCTTCTTCTTAGCAGGCCCAAATATACCTGCAGTGCACATCCCTAGTTACACCCCTTACAACTTATGGTCATGTTCCATTCTGGAGAGTCGTGAGTTGGGGTCTTCGTTCCACCTCTTTTGTACCCCATTGGAGGGGTAAGGAGTGAGGCTGTGTTCTGGTCAAGGCCAGGCTTTTCTTTGGCGTTTAGTGTTTCTTGTGCCTCCCCCTCCCCCCCCCCCCCAATTCTCCCTTGCCCCTCCTGACTGGTTGTTTGACCTTGCCTCGAGATAGGAGCCCAGACAGCCTGCGCCTCTGCATTGTACTCCCACCATACCCTGCTCCACCTCTTATCTCTTCCCATTATACTAACAACCCCAGCTGGCAGTGGGAAATGCCGCACACAGTTTCTTTGTGCTTTGTCCTTCACAGTAAAGATGTAAGAGTATCAAAAGTCAAACCCCAAATTCTCTCTCAGGCTAACAAACAGTCTGGGCCGGGTTAATTATTTAATAATTTGGCAAAATGGGGCACAGGCTGCAGAGGATTTTATATCAATATTCAATGAGTAGCTAGGAGTTTAACCCGGTCAACCAGGGTCCAGCCAACTGCCCCATTAGCAGCCGGGCAGTGCCGCACCCCCATGTTCTGTTCTGTTCTATTCAGTCCTCACAGCCCTACAGGGTTCCAGCACTGTCTAGCTCAGAGGTGGGCAAACTGCGGGCTGGGGGCCACATCTCGCCTGCAGGACCGTCCTGCCAGGCCCCTGAGCTCCCGGCCAGGGAGGCTAGCCCCCAGCCCCTCCCCCGCTGTCCCCCTACCCCTGCAGTCTCAGCTCGCAGTGCCGCCAGTGCGCTGGGCGGTGGGGCTGCGAGCTCCTGCTGAGCAGCGCAGCTGCGAGCGCCGCCGGCCTGCCCCAGTGCTCTAGTGCCGCTGCCAGTCCTGCTGCTCTGAGCGGCATGGTAAGGGGGCAAGGGGCAGTTGGATAGGCATGGGAGTCCCGGGGGCCCTGTCAGGGGGTGGGGCAGTCAGGGGACAGGGAGCAGGGGGGTTGGATAGAGGGTGGGGTCCTGGAGGGCAGTTAGGGGTGGGGGGTCTTGGGAGGGGGCGGCTAGGGGAGAGGGAGCAGAGGGGGGTTGGATGGGGCGGGGATTCTGAGGGGCGCGGTCGGGGGCAGGAAGTGGGAGGGGTCGGATAGGGGACAGGGGCCAGGCCACGCCACGCCTGGCTGTTTGGGGAGGCACAGCCTTCCCTACCCGGCCCTCCATACAGTTTTGGAACCCCGATGTGACCCTCAGGCCAAAAGGTTTGCCCACCTGGGCACCAGCCACACGACTCGCGTCTCTCACAGTGGGGGGATTTTAAATCTGTTTATCGGTTGGTGGATGTGGTGCCTGTAGAGCCTTAAACAATAAATATGCCTGTTTGGGCCTTGCAGTGAAAATGAGCACGTGAGCAAGGGTGGGGAAAAGCAAGCGACGGAGGGAGGGGGGATGGAGTGAGCGGGGAGCAGGGCCTCGGGAAGGGGTGGGGCCTCAGGGAAGGGGCGGGGCAGTCAGCGGAGCAAGGGTGTTCAGTTTTCTGGAATTAGAAAGTTGGCAACCCTAGGTGCCTACCATGCTCCGCGCACTGGTGACTAGAGGCAGGTCTGAGATGTCACCTGGCACTGGGAACCCAACGGGGGGATGTGTGGGGCTGTTCCTGGCTCCTGCAGAAGTTTGTACCACAGCCTGGAAGTGGCTCCCCAGCAGCCCCACAGGCCCCAATCAGCAGCTCTGTGAGTGCAGAGACCCTGCTCCCTCCAGGGCTCTGACTCCATCCTGGGCTTCCCCTCCACTGCACCTTCCCAGCCCATGTCCCTGGTCTGCACTGACCTTTCTGCTGCTGGCCTCCCCCTGGACTCATGGGAAATGTCAGGGGAGGGGCCAGCACAACCAGCTCTGTCCCTGCATGGTCCTGATTCCCAGTTCTGCTCATTGTCAGGCAGCCAGGCCAGGAATTAAAGGGAGGAAAACAGAAATAACGTGGATCTGAATATGACATCTTTACTGGGTCTGTGATATGACTGGGATTAATGTCACACACTCAGCATCAGCATCTCAGCACACAAGGGAGCCGTTCTGGTGCCTGATTGTGTTAGAGCAGGGGGGATACAGAGAGAGAAGCACAAAGGAAACTGAATGTCTCTGAGGATCTCATGACTCCCATAGTGTGTGTGTGGCCTCCCTTGCCTGACCTCAGCACAACACTCACCCAGCTCCGGCTCACTAGCCCCCTCCCCAGAGACAGCACTGAGCCGGGGAGCTGCTGGGTACAGAGCAGAACAAGGAGGGGGCAGGTGTGTGGTTGTACAGGAAGGTGCACAGGTGAAGGACATGGAGTTGGGGAGGAGTCGTGTGGTTGGGTGAACATGTGGCAAGAATGGAAGACAAGCTGCCTGGGCTCCTTCCTGTGAGAGGGTCCCATTCACCCAGCCTAGGCCCATCACTCACACCGCCCTGGGGGCTGGGCTCTTTTCCCTTTCCCTGCCCAGCCCTCCATTGTGCAGGGACCAGGTCCCCCACATGGCTGAGTCTGCAGCGCAGAGCAGCCCATACAGCAGGGCCCCAGCGCTCTCACTCCTGCCCCCGTGCTGCCCCCTGTGGCCGTTCCACTCCCCTCCATGGGCAGAGACTCCGCCAGGGCAGGAAATGGCGGGACGTTCCCATCTCGGAGTCAGATAACATGTGTTAATGGCCCTGAGGGGACCTGGGAATCCCCCAAAACCCCTGCCCATGTTACCCCTCCCCCTATGCACAAACACAGCCCCACCGGGTAATGCTGAGTGGGATGCCATCAGTGCAGCTAAAGGTCTCTCTTGCACTGATCACTGTGTGTAACAGGGATGTAAATTCCTTTATCTGGCACTGGTCAGCATCCCAGCCCCTCCCGCACACCAGCTTAGCAACGTCCACAGACAGATCTCTATTGCAGTGATTGGCTACAAGAGCTTCCTGAACCAACAATCCTTCCCTGATGGTGATGATATCCAGGTCTCAGCACAGCTCCCAGAGGCTGTTCAAGGGCTGTCGTTGGGCTTCTCAGGTAATATCACAGCAATAGTGATATACTTGAACCCAGGAGCAAATAGGCAAAATTTGGCCCCAACCCAACTTTTAAACAGGGGTTGGGTCATCCGGGGAACTAGACACCAGAGGGCACACAGGTAAACAGGTCAGTAACAGTTGCCTGGAAAGCAGTGTGGAATAGCGATTGGAGGACTGTCAAAGTGATGCGCAGCAGGATTGTGTGCACACAGACAACAGAGGGATAGAACTCTATTTACAGCCCACTTTGCAAGAGGACTCCAGAGTTCACAATAAACACAGAATTAGTGTGCTGTGAAGGGTTGCAGTGTGTGTGTGCATCCATACATTTTAAAATCAGATTAATTCAAATTAATCCAGTTTAACCTCCCTGTGTAGACAAGCAGGGTGGCCACTGACCATCCCTGAAACACTGGACATTCCGGAACTTCAGGAATGGAATGAACCTGCCCTCACTGGTGTGACCCTGGCCCCGCCATCATGACTTTGCCAGCACCGTTCATGTGAAGTCAAGCTGTACGGAGGACGCCATTTTGCAGCATGTGCCACCCTGCCCCCACCGGTGTGTCCAAGGTCATGCTGGCAGGAACAGCATGGCAAGCTCTTCAAAATGGTGTCCTTCATAATGATACCAGAGAAAACCATGTGTGGTACTGAACAGAGACAAACCTTTCCAAAACCAGCGCTGTCCGACTTATCCCAGACAAACGGCCTGCCTAGAGATGAGCCTTAAATAAGTTTTTAAATCCATTTAGTTAAACCTGTGCGAAAGGCTGTGTGGACACTCTTATTTCCGTTTGAACAAGGCTTATTTCAGTTCATCTCAGTCAATTAGGAATCAGGTTAATCTAAACTTCCATAAGATGCATTTAAAAAGAAATAAGAGGAGCATCCACAGAGGGGTTTGCTCTGGTTTAACTAAATTGGTTTAAACAACAATTTCAGTGAAACTGGTGCAACTGTCTGATGGAGACAAGGCCTGAGGCCTTGACTAGATTCCAAGTTGCACTAATTTAATTAAACCAGTGTAAACCCCAATATGGTCCAGAGTGGTTTATTCTGGTGTAGCTTAAGCCAGTGAGTAATCTATGTCAGCTAAATTGATAGAAGCCCCTCTTAGACCTGGGCTGCAGATAGTGTTTGTCCCAGTATCACTATTTTCGTTGGGGTGTGACTTCCCACCTAAATAGTTCTATCCCCACAGCCCATAGCGCGGCTGCATCGATATCAGTATAAAAGCCACACATCCTGGTAGAGCTTATTCACCGCCCCATAAGTGAATAGTTATACTGATATAAACACCTTTGTACAGGTATAACTGCCTCCATGCTAGGGGGGCGGTTAATCAAATTGATTTAAAAAAGACACGTTTAGTTAAACTGGTGCGAGCGTGTATGTGGCCAAACCCCAGCATTTACAGCTGTGGTGATTAATGTGTTAATTTGCAGTTAATGAACTTGAGTTAAAACAGGCCCCAAACACTTCTGGACAAACCAAATGGCGAGTCCCTTTCTGTCTCCCTGTCCAGGGGACTCCAGGTGCAGACTCTGCCCCACTGACTGGCTGTCACACAGGGGAAACAGCTACTGGGTTTGTGAAGACTACACAGAGAAGACTGGGAGCCATGCGATGGCTTGGCAAAGAGAGCTCAAGCCCTACGGATCCAGGACTTGGTTAAAATGGTGATGTGAAATGTGGGGCTTGGGAACTTCCGCTGCAGAGAGACCTGGTCTTTCCTGGAAGGCAGAGCAGAGTAGCAGGGGCAGGCTGGGGAGCCTCAAAAACCTTCCCTGACTGCAGGAAGACCCCACTGTTGCTGCGGAGTGGGGAGACAGCCGCCAGGCAGCTTCAGAGCAGTTATTTGTCTGCTCAGGTCCTCTCCACTCCCCATGCAATGATCCTGCAGCCTTCAGCTCTGACTGTAATGCATGCAGGGAGTCAGCCACCTGCATGCCTAGGGGTGTAGCAATGGCAGTGATGGCATCTTTGGCCAAGAACACTATCACATAGGATAAGTGCACAGAGACATGAAGACAGAAGATAGTGGTGTGGAAAGGGTGGTGGCGCCAGGGGCATGGAGGGACATGGTGAGAGAAGCAGAGACACCAAAGACTTGGTGGAGGGTGTAAAGAAACCATGTTCCATGGGAGTCAGACTGGTCCAATGGTTTTGACACTGGGCTAAGAATCAGGAGACCTGGGTTCTATTTCTGCGATGCTGGGTAAGTCAGAAATTCTTAGTGCACAGACTGCAGATTAAAATAGGTTTGACTTCTTCAGGGACTGTCCAGAGCTGTGGCATTTGAGGCTCTTACAATTATCATGTGCTGGTTCCATCAGGCAGTTTATCTCCCCTGCTTGGTTTGGGTCCCTCTTAGATCTCCAAGGAGACCTTTGAGTGCTCTGGGTAACGTTCTCTGGTTTCATTGGAAAGACAGCAGAGAACCCATGGAGTTACAGAAGGTTCTGGTCACCCTGGTGCCTCTGTCATATGCTTTGCAGAAGTTCATACAGGATATCATGGAAGGCAAATGTCCTGCTTGGATTGGGCTTAACTTTACAACCCCTGCAAACAAATGGACCTGGCCGGACAGCTCCCCATTAAATCAAACACTTTGTATCTTTCCCCATGTTAAATACATTGGAAGTGTTTTTAAATGTTTTCAAGCTAATTGTTTATCATGATCTGTATTTATTATTGCTACACAATAAGGCCTCTAATCAGCTCTAATAAGTGCACATGTGAACTAATGGATGACACAGGGCAGCAATGACCTCTATTGCCCATTGTGCTGGCACAGCGTATTTATGCAAGTTTTCAGTTGCAGAAGTTTGTCCTGTATTTATTTACTTCTGAAAAACACCGAAAGTTAGATTCTGACTGTGTGGAGACATCAACTATTATAGAAACCACATGATAATGTTTACTTTGCTTACTATGTATGGGATTATAATAAAAATGTCATAGGAAAGACCCAAATGATAACTCTAGCCTGTGTTCTTGCACATAGGTTGTTAAACCCTGAGAACTGCTGGGAGTAGATTTAATGGGGCTATATCCAGTACCACAGAAGGGATACCAGTATGTGCTGACAGTTACAGATGATTTTTCAAAATAGGAAGAAGAATTTCCATTTAGAACTATGACAGCACGTGAGGTGGAGAAGAAGACATGTAAAATTATATATCAACATGGCTGTCCAGAGCAGATACTTGCAGACATAGGCACCGACTCTGTGTGTGCTCCGGGGCTGGAACACCCATGGGGAAAAATTGGTGGGTGCTCTGCCCCCACCGGCACCTCCCCAACCCACCCCCCCCACACTCACCTCCGCCTCCACCTCCTCCCCTGAGCGTGTCACCGCTTCCTGCTTCTCCCCCCTCCCTGCCAGCGCTTGCGCCGCGAAACAGCTGTTTTGCATGGCAAGCGCTGGGAGCGGGGAGGAGGAGGAACGCGGCGCGCTGGGGGAAGAGGCGGGGCCAGGGCGGGGATTTGGGGAGGGGTCCAATAGAGGCAGGGAGGGGGTGGAGTCAGGCCGGGGCCGGGGGGCGCGAGCACTCACTGGCGCCAACAAAAGTTGGCGCCTGTGCTTGCAGATCTGGGTTCTGAATTGAGTAATGAGGTAACAGTTACATTTGGTGTTATTGTCACTGCATGGTCACCTACACACTCATGGCCGTGTGACAGGAGGCTGTTAGCAGCTACAAACTGAGCCCTTTGGAAACCAGCAGCCTGGTCACTGAGAACACCCAGGGCACCAGGTGCAGTTAGAGGAGGAGGGACTGAGTAGTTTGGGTTCGGAAGGGCAGAGGGGATCACCTGCACCTGTAGGGAGCCTGGGGAGGTCACTAGCTCAGCGCTGAAAAGAAAGCAGCAGGATAAAAGGCTGAACCAGGGAGCAGGAAGGGGGCTCCTCATAACTGCTGCTATGCTGTGAGGCACCATAAACAGTAATAAAGACACTTGGTGGAGGTTCCCTGGCAGACTGCAGGCTGATTAATTCACACAGAGGTCTGCCAGCCAGGGGTTGCAGGAACTGATGGGGGAGCCCATTCATAGTTAGAAAATTTAAAATGAACATTGCCTGCAATCTCTTCGTGACATTTCATGCTGTAAATTGTTAGTGACAACACATTTTTATGTCTTGTCAAATAGTAAAAACCATGTTGTATATTAACCTATTTGCCAACTTATTTTCCCAGTGTAATAACACAATAAGATTGGATAAGAAACCACAGTAATTACACATCATTCAGTGAGAAATAGGGAAAGGAACGCAGATATTCTGAAGGAAATTTTAGGGAAAAATTTTCTATTTTTAGATTAACATTTCCCTGTGTTAAAAACTAGGAAAAACACATAGCTTCAGCAGCCCATGCCACCTAGACAGCAGCAGACTGGATAAAAACAAAAATGAATCCAAAGATAATTTTAGGGTATTTATTTTCAAATAATCAAGGTAAATTAAGGGCACTCTGACATGAATGGCATATTGTGAATTAATCTTCAAAATTGAATTATTACATTGAAAATGTTCATATAGCATCACTTTTAAAACAAAAAGTAGTCCTAGCAATGCCATGCGATGGGCCTCCCCTCATACTCTGCTCAGCTAGCTCTTCAAGAAATTAGGTTCAGTCGCTAATTTGAAGGAATTAGACCAACCAGTCAGTATTTTTACAGAGCATTCCAGAAGGTGGTGGACAGAACTCAGAGGAATTGTGATGAATTTCCTGGAGCAACTTTATTTTCTTTGTACTCTAAACCTTGTATGACCACAAAAATATCACCCTTTCAACTGATTTATGGCCTAGAAGAAAAGTTTCCCAATAAAGCTTCACCAAATTTATTGTTATGTGTCTTTAAGTGCCAGGGTCTTTAATACA